>NC_140770.1:49191989-50441989 GCF_044657685.1 Stegodyphus dumicola | reverse complement strand
CAGATTAGAGATTACTAAGTAGGATGAAAGTGACATTAACTTAAATTTTAAAAATTATAATACAGTGCTCAAAAATTTCTTCATATGGATCAAGTTTCTCATATGTTAACATATGGGTGATTTAAATTATATCTAAGCGGCATGTTTGCATACAAAGCAGCAGGACATATTATTTCTGTTGACATTTTGAAGCAAAATTGAGTTCGAAGCATTTAAAGGACGAAGCGAGAAATTTTATGCAAAAAAAAAAAAAAAAATTCTTAAGGATGTATTTCAAATTATAGTATTTCTACAAAAGATTTGCTTTTATTACTTTTAATTTAATATATTTTCGTAAGCGGCGTACTGTTCATATTAAAGTGTAATTCTAAGCCAGTTTTATTCTCATAATATTTGCCCTTTTTAGTTCTCTAATTCAGGTTGTACCACAAACGTGATGAGTTAATGTCCTTTTTTGTGTGTGCGTGAAACATGGGTAAGGCATTTTCTCCCTCTTTACCACGTGCCTTCGTGAAGTAATTGGAACACACATTCGCTTAGCAAGCAGAAAGTCTGGAGTTCAACTCCTGGCGAAGGTACTGCACATTTTCCATGTCTCCTGCCCAAAATAAAGTGTTTAATGGTGTATACATATTAAACTTTATTTGAAAGGAGGTTTGAAAGTGGTATTATTCTGTACATATTGGCGAAGTTTCATCGCTGAAAGCCCTGCAATCTTTTGTTTTACTAATGTTTTCAGTGGTTAAAAGTGGCATCGGTTAATATAAATTCAAATATTTAGGATACTATATTTTGTTTCCCCTGAATAAGAGGTACTTCAGAAAACGTTAGGAAAGCTAAAAACCATAACAATTATTCAAAGGAAATAAAACTCCAGTGAAAAGTTACAATAATGGTTTCTCACGTATATTTATTTGAAAAGCTCTGGGATTTGCTATAATAGCTTCATGTGTGACATATCAGACGGAGAAAACAACCCATTATCTTGCAGTAAAGATGCAAAAGATATCATTTTGGGGTAAATCTTAGCCAAAATACACTCCTGAATTCATTTTATGAGTCAATAAAGACAAATGGGTGTGTTTTATGAATTTCATATTTGAGGTTATCTCGTAGGCAATAGTCAAGAACAATTAAATTAAGCAACAGGGCTGGAAAATGAATGTTCCTATAAGGCTCTGATAGTCGTTCTAGAACCAATGAGCCATCAGTTGACAGGTGACAACGGGTCCGGAGATCCGGGCGGCTTCCTAGGACTAGTCGCATATCATTCGGAATCCGCCACTGTACAACACAAGAACTTTTTGTCGCCCCAGAAGACCAATCAGCTATAGAGATCATAACTTTAATGGTTATTTGCTGTATTCAGTTCTAATCACGACGTGGTGACGTTGGTTGGTTGGTTGTTTCACATTAACGGCTCAAAATCTTTTGTTGTTTTCTGCGTCAGACGTGACACCTGCGATCATAGTATAAAACTTTCGCTAAACACGATGAATTACTCAGAAGATGAATACAAATAAAACACAGACAAAAGTCGCAAAACATAAAATGAGTTAAAATACATAGTGCTTTACGATTACGGGATTGGTGTAATTCTAAAGAAAGGTTTTAAGCATAATGGTCTATTCCTGTGCATTCATAATAATTGCTTTCCTCATTTTCAAAGACGCTGACTCAATATCGTGAAATTCTATACTATAAGAATTATGTAGATTACTATAGTTCCTGTGGGTTTTCTGGGCCTCATGATCTGTAAATCTGCTTAGTGATTTTCAGCATTTCTACTGCACCATTAAGCCGCTGCACGAACCGCCAGCCGTACAGGCGGTATAGTGGTTAGGAGAGGTTACTGCGGTGCCGAAGTGTTCAGGTTCGAATTCCGGAGAAGGCATAGATGTTTATAAATATATAGTGTATTTGCGGCATGGCGGCACTCTAAATATCTGGCGAGGCGAAAGTCTTCTCGAGAATTGGTGGTAGAGGAAGAAGGGCTCGAGAAATTCGGAGCTGTCTTCCCGGGATGCTCTGCATCAAAATTAGGGGTGGAACCAAAGCTTAATTTCTAAAATTGGAAGTGCCGGAGACCTATGAAAGACTGTCAGCAAAGAGGAAGAAAAGTAAATAAATGAATGACTGTTAAAATCATAAATAATTTTAAAATTAAATAGTTAATTATCATCAAATTAATTAATAAATATTAATAATTACTATTTATCAATTATTACTTAATTAGATAGAATTAATTAATAATTATTTATTTAAATGTTTAAAATTAAATAAAATGGAAAGAGGTAAACAAAAATTTAATAAGCGACTTTAATACAATTTTATTGCAAAAAACAAATTTTCTGTGATTAGATTTCTACTGAAATTGCTGTTCAGTAATTCAGTTCATTGTTACGTATAAAGCCAAGGTAATTGTTCTTATTTAGGGCTCCGGTGCGCTCCGCCATGAATTTATCCCAAAACCTAAGAGGTGCCGGAGCCGGACTCCGGCTTAATTTAAGCTCTGGGTGGAACTGAGTGAAGTCCTACGGTCATTGTATGGTTCTCAAGGTTATTGCCAACAGCAGGCCCAATCTTGCTCTCCCTGCCAAGATGAATATCGTGTGCTTATTCTCATGTTACTGTCAGACAAGTGGGATAAGTCACAACACGAAACAAGGAACCGCCACAGCATTTAAGACTAAATTCTCATTTGTACTAATTACGGTGATTATCACAAGAAAAGCGCCAAGCGGACAGCAAAGTTTGGTTTTGTTTGAGTGATCTGATTATAACAAAGCATTCGAGGGCTATCTGCTTAAGAGGAGGTATGCTTCCATGGAAGAATTTCGAAAGAAAAAAGGCTCATATCCTCATTACACATGCTGCAAACCTTGAAAACTCCCATTTAGACGGCTGCTTATCTCAGATCAGCGAGCACAGTATCAAGTGGGGAGAAAATACATTTATTGTTTTCTTATATCTCAGATTCTTAAACAGTTATTAAAACAAAAATAAAAGTCTTGTATTTTATAAAGCACCAACACCATAAGAATTGGCTATTCGAAAGAACGCGAGAAAGATGAATTAAAGATCTTATACTTTGCGAGTAGAGTAGCCTAATGTAATGCAAAGGAATTTAAAACGAATTTTGAAAGGTTGAACAAACACATTTCTAACTCGCATAAATTTAACACTGGGTGTATATCATCAAAAACAGACGCAAATGCCACGGCAAATTATCATTTTCATTTCAGTTTTTGAAAAATGCAAATCCATATCTCTGAACTGTGTAAAAAAATGAAGAATTAATATAGGATAGGGTTGTAGAATTATGACATTTTATTCTTCAAATTGCAGAAGAATGCTATTTTTTATAGATTTTTAATTAGAATTAAGACTTTTAGAAATAAATAACATTAGTTTCGCTATCAGGAAAACTAATGTTTTTAGTTTCACAACAATTTCTTTCTTTACTTATTAAACTTTTATCTTGGTAATACAAATCTTAAGAAAGGAAAGAGAAAGTTTATTTTCAAAAGTTTATTGCTATTGTAAAATATTAATATAATTTCTTCTTTTAACTAACCCATTGTTTGACCTAGTTTCTTTGTTCTTTTCCTTAGTGTTAATTATTTAAATGCCTTAAAACTTTGTTTTGCTAAAACGCATAAGGAAAAATAAATTCACTTGTCTATAAAATAAGAACAGAGATTTATTATGTAACTTTTATAGTTATGTTCATTAGTTTAATGGTTTGGGGATTTTACGAGATACTTTTTTCGATGTTGCATCAGCAAACATCATACTTGTTCTCTGAGGCTGAAGAAAACAAAAACACACACGACTATGAAGAATGAAAATATCACCCTAGCACAAACATCGCCAAAATAATACATAAAAAGTAATGTTTACGCTTTGCCTTATGGCTTGAAGAACTTAAATCGATATTTGGATATTATCCAGAATAGTTTTCTTCTTGTCTGTTTATTGAGGTTAATAAAAAGGAATTCTCTGTCGTCATATTTATGCCAGAAAGCAAGAAAAGGGTGACATCAATAAACGTTTCTACGACTTGGGCAATCTGACGTGTGATGATTATCTATGCCATTTCTTTTTTTATGATTGACAGCTACGACTATACCATTGGCCGCCCCCTGAATGATTACAAATCAACCATTCTAAATGGCCGCTGTTACGAAAAGAAGGCAATAGATGGTAGCAGCTTTGAACATTCTCGGAATGGCTATCATTTACGAACCATACCATCATATAAATGGTCAATTTAACGGCCACAACGATACTTTATAATTTTTATAATGACGCATTATAATTTACGTTCTACATTTGCATCTTAAATGCATGGGCAATATTTGGTCTTTGAAAAATACAAGAATATATTCGACAGAGAAAAAAAAAGAGGATTTTGATATGGTATCCCCCGATGTTACTAATATTAACATTTATTTTTGTTTGAATATTTACGAAATGCAATAAAGGTCTAAGCTTATAATTTATTTTCATTTATTTAAGGGTCTTGTATAAAAAAATAAGATTTGATGATTCCCATTCAGCTAGCATAAAACTCATATGTTTGTTGTTTAGGAACGAGATTTAAGTTGAAATGTTAAAAAAACCAAAGAATAACGATTTACGAATCTAATTTTGAAACAAATATATTTCAGATTGAGATTAAAGCGCAATAAGGAGAATTTAGGCAATGTTTCATACGTATTTATATAAAAGCAAAGAGTATTTCATTAAAGTAATGGCGAATACAGAGACTGTTTCAACATTTTTAGAAAACTTTGCTTTGCTGTAAAAAAATAAAAAGAAGCTTTTTCTTGAAATTTGTTTAACTGCAACTATATTTTTGAAAGTATAATTCATTGTCTGCTACTTGGCAGTTTTGTTTTCATGCAAAATGTCGCTTTTAATGAAACAGTGGATGGAAGGCTAAGTTTGTGTTTTTTTTCGAAGAAATTTAGTCGCATCTAGCTATTAAAATCCTGTGAAAGAAATGGTATTTCGATATTTAAAACTACGATTAATAATGTTGGCAACAACAAAGGAAACAAACATCAAAATTTAGCTTCAAGTGGAAAAATTATTCTAAATACGTATCCAAGGCGAAAACGGAATGTTTCGAATGCATCAAAAGTAAGATCTTTAATGTTAAAAGAAAGTACGCCAAATCAAAGGAAAGTTGCAAAATCATTAAATTTCTCAGGGTCAACTAGAAACAAAGTCATTAATACCGATTTGAATCTTAAAAAGGCCAAAAAACGTAATGTGTATCGTCATCTTTGTCTATGACATACGCAGAACGCGTTGCAGAATTTTTTGTGAGAAACATTTCTCGGGCAAAAATGGAAAAATGTTGTCGCAATAGACGACTCTTGGTTGTACTTAAATGACTGCAGTAAAACGAGATCCATTTACTACCATTAAACGGGATAAAAAAAATCTTAAAGCAGGGTTAAAGGTATCTAAACAAAGTTTTCCTAAGGGATTTATGATTGCTGCTGGTTTTTCATATAAGGGCAAATTAAAAATCAGGAGAGTGGAGAAAAATGTTAAGATCAACACCGCATACTATCCAAAACATATTTTACTCCCGATTTTCAAATATAAAATGCCTTATCTTTACACAGTGTCCTAGGGCCCACCAGCGGCCGAGCGGTAAAGTCGCTGAACACTGGCAGTTCGGTCCGAGGTTCGAATCCCGCGAACGGGCTAGCTGCATGGGCGTTTTCGTGGTTTTCCCCATGTGTAACGTGTATACGAGCCAGTTTCCCTTAGAAAGTCCTCCACGAAGGCATCCCTCCCCTTTGGCAGATAGCCCTCGAGGCTTAGCCATAATCACACACACACACGCTTTACACAGTGTCCGGCGATAACATCGCGGCAAAAACACGGAGAAAACAATGCAAGGCGAAAACGTTGTGCTACAAAACATCGTGAGAGAAACCATCGCAAAGAGAAAACATCGCAGTCCTAAAACATAGTGATACAAATCATCTTCGTCGAAAATAATGTGGTTCAAAAACTTCGCAGTTTAAAAACATCGTCGTCGAAAATATCGTGATAAAAAATGCAGTATCTACAAATCATCGTATGACGATAACATCGCAGACATGCTTTTTTTTCAGGCTTTAATAATTGTAAATAGAAATATGGTTCCTATAAGGATTTGTGAGCGCAAGGGGTAGAGAAGGATAATTTTACTTTCACAGATTTTTATTGACTAATAAATTTTTGCTGAAAAAGTAAGAAGGAAACTTAAGCATAGAAAATTAAATGCAACTTATAGATTATGTTAGTTAACTATGTCGGTTTAAAATTCTATTCAATGCTATAAGTTGCATTAATTTTCTATGCGTAAGTTTCCTTCTTATTTTCTCAGCAAACATTTATTAGCTAATAAAAAAATATGAAAGTAAAAATTATCCTTCTTTCCATCTTACGCTCACAAATCATTATGGGAATATCCATTTACAGTTATTAAAGCCTGAAAAAAGCATGTCTGCGATGTTATCGTCTTGCGATGATTTGTAGATACTTTATTTTTTACCGCGATATTTTTGATACGATGTTTTTAAACTGCGAAGTTTTTAAACCGCTTTATTTTCGACGACGATGTTTTGTACCACTATGTTTTAGGACTGCGATGTTTTCTCTTTGCGATGTTTTCTTCTACGATGTTTTGTAGCACGACGTTTTCGCCTTGCGTTGTTTTCTCCGCGACGTTTTCGGCTGCGGTGTTTTTGCAGCGATGTTTTCGGCTGTAACCCTTTACACATATCCAATGACCAATCAGTAGAACTGCATCAAGGTAGCATTATCTTTACACATATCCAATGATCAATCAGTAGAACTGCATCAAAATTGCATTATCTTTACACATATCTAATGATCAATCAGTAGAACTGCATCAAGATTGCATTATCTTTACACATATCCAATGGTCAATCAGTAGAACTGCATCAAGATTGCATTATCTTTACACATATCCAATGCATTAAGATTGAATTATCTTTACACATATCCAATGATCAATCAGTAGAACTGCATCAAGATTGCATCATCTTTACTCCTATCCAATGGTCAATCAGTAGAACTGCATCAAGATTGCATTATCTTTACACTTATGATCAATTAGTAGAACTGCATCAAGATTGCATTATTTTTACACATATCCAACGATTAATCAGCAGAACCGCATGAAGACAAAGCAAGCAGCGACACATAAAAAATCTAGTGTTAATTTCATGGAAAATTTAGAACAAGAAATAGGTATCAACACCATACCCATTAGTCATATCTCTACTAAATCTCTTGATCTATCACTAATGTACTTTTGCGCTTTTGGAGATTTTGTGGGGTTCCACCCCTTTTATCTAACAACTAAATATGGAGGAAACTAGTGAACAGCCGAGCGAATAACCATTTTAGTTCAGTAACAGAATCGTAAGACTCGAGAAGGGTTAATTACCCTTTATTGCTCAAAATAAAAATAAATGACCAGTTGGCCCCTTTCTCAGGGCGTACAGCAAAGCCTCCACTTGGCCTTGAACTCAAAAGTAATAACTAAGAACTTAACTAATGCTTAACTAAAGAGATACAGCAGAAGCTATCACAATTATAGTTCGACCGTCGCAAACGCATCCCTGGTTGGCATTCTGCCAAAACACATAGACTCATCCAAAAGGGGTGTTGTTACTTGCTGCCACGTGAAAGATCAAGTGAAAATCTTCTCTTCTGTGGAAAGAGATATGCTGGAGGGAAAGAAAGTCCCCATCCTTCCATCCTACTTTGAGAATAAGTCAGTCTGAATGGCGCATGCGTATTTGTGCTCATAGTCGCTCGCGGATAAGGCGGTCGAACTATAGTTGGCTCCTAAATATCGAACGAGCTAGCGAAGCAATTAACGGTCTGTAATACGGCCGAGCGTAGTAACAGCTTACAGAGACGTGGCTAAAAGGCAAACGCGCTCTAGTCAAAAACTCTGAGGTTCTCTCTCGAAGTCAGTGGTATTTTGACTTATATACTACTCCTACTCATTTGCATTAAACTCGATTCTAAAAACACATTCCGATAGGAAATTGTAAGCTTAAATTAGGAGAGATGGAAAAGGAGCTTTAATTTAAAATAACTGTTAAAAGCGTGGGATAAACCTTACAATTTAAAAGCGAGTTGTTCAAACGTCAACCTACAATCTCTTTAGGCTTTGGAAAGCTATTCGATAGCAATGAGTAAGAAACCGCTACCGATATTTACTACAAAACGCTTTACTGTCTTACGACGTATAAAGATAATAAAGAATAAGGATTATATAACATTTAAAACATAAAACTTTTAAGTAAAATATTTGTGTAGGTAAAAGCCTAAATTGCAATGATTCATTTTCATATATAATGATGCGTATATATACAATTTTACAAAACAAAGTATTTTACTAGAAAAACGTTATACCGTCCTGGAAAGTAAAAAAACAACTATTGTGAAGCGAAAATTATCGATTAAGAAAAAATTAGCAAACATTTAAGCAATTAAAACGTAGTCAAACTTCAAAAGAAAACAATAATTTTTTTTCAAAGCCACTTATTATAAACTGCAATTTAATTATACATAGTTTAATGCTTCACACAGACTCTTTAAGGAATAATTATTGAAGACATTAAACGAGAATAATTAAGAGGTCTGAACACGAGTTTGTCCTTATTGATCCCTCGAGTAATTAGATATAAAGAGTCAAATTTAAATTAATATATACATAGTTTTTTTTTTAATTCACTCCCGTTTTTATACAGACAAGAATATACGCAAATGTGAATTCAGAGCTAGAAAGAAACTAAATGCAAAAAAAAAAAAAAATATTATTGTGTAAAAATAAATAATAAATAAAACATCTAGGCATAAATTACAGGAATTTTACAATTTAAAATACGAAAAACAAAAATATATTAAGAGACTAATCTTTATTATTCAAAGAAACATCGCTTGCCGTTTAGGCTTAAATTGCGTTTCGAAAACTTAATTGCTTTATTCGCAAACAAAATTTCATAAAAGGTAATTGCTCTGAAAATGAAGAAAACATTTTGTACCATGCTATTTCCGATGTATTAGTTGTGGACTAAATCCAGAAAACTATTAAGAAAGCGAAAGCTTAAAAATACTAAACATTTACTTAATTTTTTAAAAGGAGAAAAAGTAGTCCTCATGATAATATGTCATGCGAAAAGAAATGGCGCAAAAAATAACTCTTAGCGTTTTACTGAGAATACGACGGAGTGAAATGCAAAGCATTTGCCATCAATGTGCAAAATCATCATCGCACAAAAGTATGTATATATAATATATATATTGGTAATTACTCATTTTTAATTGGGTATTTCTTCACACTATTCTAAAAACAATAATAACTTTATTATTTCTAAATTCTATTTATTAATTGTTAGAATAATTTTATTATCATTATTCTAATAATTCTATTTATTATTTTTAGAATAGTTATTCTAAAACAATTCACTCTATTCTAAAAATAATAATAACTGAACTGCGCTATTTTGAGATTAATATTTGCCACAGAGCTTTCGTAAAGCTGATGACGTAGCTTATTCGGGACTTTAATTCACCGTTTTGAGAACTGAAACCTTTCCAACATAAACCCAAACCTTCTGTTGATGATCTTCCCTATTGGATAAATGCGCACTTTAGCTGCCGTTTCGAAACTGTTTCACTGTTTTCTCTTCCTCAGATCCAAACTGAAGAATCCTAATTGCGCAGAATGCTAAAATGTTGAATTCTTAATAAGTAAGAAACTTCACAGTAGAGGAGGATTAAATTCCATTTTATTTAAATTGACAATGCTTGGCATTGCCAATTTCCAGAACATTTGCATTTTTGATACTGACTGTTGCGATAGAAGATCACAGTGAAACGGCTTCGAAGCGGCAGCAGATGTAGAAGCTAAAGTGCGCATTTATCTGATATGAAAGCTCACCAAGAGAGGGTTTGGGTTTAGGTTAGAAAGGTTTTATTTCTCGAAATGTTAATTCAAGTTCCCAATAAGCTACGTCAATAGCTTTACGCAAGCTCTGTGACATAGATTAATCTAGAAATGGCGAAATCCAGAAACGTTATTATTATTAGGATAATAATCACTATTATTATTAGGATCAGAGAAAGGTATATCCAAATTAAAGATGAGAAATTAGGAGGCTATTATTAAATTAAATTATAAAGCTGATTTACATACTTATACAAAAACACACATACACACACAAATATATATATACAGTCTATGTGAATGGACGTTTTCGTGGTTTCGGCATGTGTAACGCAGATACAAGCCAATTTCGTTTATAAAATTTTCCTCGAAGACCCCCTCCCTCCTCTTAGGCAGATAGTTCTAGGGTGTTTTGAGATAATCGATTAAAACAGTTCTTGACTTCCTTAAAATATGAAACATTAATTTTTACTTTACTCCATAAAAGCACAAAATTAACACCCAACATTTCCACGTTTCTTAGCAATTAATCGCAATCTATAATTGTAACAATTTCTTATTAACTTGTATGTAGAATATTAGATTTTTTTTATTTTTTATTTATTTATTTTATTTTTTTTTATTTATTTATTTTTTTTTTTTTTTAATGCAGGAGAGGTGAAAAATGAGCAATGCCCTCCCCGGGATTCGATTCGAACCTGGACCTCTCGAATACGTGCCGAGGGGCTACCGTTACACCACGAAGGCATGCAGAAAGGAGGGAGAAAGTACCTTATATACTCCCCCTTTTAAAGGAAGACTGGATTAGGGCACACAGTTGCCGAATCCTGGTGGTGAAGAATCAAAACTTCTCTACTGTCATTATGTTTGTCATTATGTTTAATTTCTTATTTAAATTTTAGTTTTACAAAAATTCCACATTTTTTGTTTTAAGACAATTACTATGCTAATACTTTATGTACTTATTCTTGTATATTTTTCAAAATTCATTAATAGATGTAGCGGATGGTGGATGGTTCCATCAGTTAAGCAATAAATCTGAAATGTCGTAACGACGGTACAGCTGCTTCTGATAGCCTCCGGTGGTGAAGAATCATCATCATCCACCTTTTAGTTCGGGCGCCACTGTAGAACAATAGGTTTTTGATGAGCAATACACTCGCGAGGGACTCGAATCTGAACCTCTCGAATACGCACCGAGTGTGTTACTGTTACACCACGAAGGCATGCAGAAAGGAGAGAGAAAATACCTTATAATTTCTTGATTTCATATGCATAAAATTTTCAAATTATGACTAATAATGGTATTTTTTTTTCCTCCAGTGACAAGAATAAAATATTTCTAGACAAACAAGATCGTTTAAGAAATTTCCAATTTCTTGTAAGGAATTCAACATTTTCAGAAAAAAAAAAAAAAAAAAAAAAAAAAAAGAGGTTTTTCTCCGCATTTTCGACAGAAAAAAGTCTCAAAAAAGAATCCTTACGCTTTTAGAATGAGAAAAATGCCATCGATTTTTTGCTTTCTACAAGTAGTGATTTAAACATTCAATCCATTGACAACCTTCAAGAATATTTCGCAAGCAAAATGATGAGTACTGTGTTTGTCTCTTTACTTTGAAACACTCTAACGATGAAACTGCACTTTTTAGGCTAAAATTCAATACTCCTTGCCTTCGTCAAGAAAAACATAGCTGCTCCCGTTCTCGAGCTTTAACTACCTCCGAGAAACAGTAGACACACGTACTTCTAAAACACTTGGGACTTCGTATTTCTTGTTATGGCCTCGCCAAAAAATGTTTAAAGCTTCCCGAAAGCTTTTATTTATATTTCTTTAAAGAAGTTCGTTTCTTCTCCTTTCTGCCTAGTTTCCCACGGGGAAAAGACTTGAGAGCAAATCTTTGTCTCTCTTTTTGGCGGTTTCAAAAAGAATATTTTTTGGAGTAAAATTTGTTTGAATTTATTAAATGGATAACAGCTAGACGAAAATGCTAAGAATTACTAACAAATGTTTTTTTAGATGTCAAAGTTTACAAAAATGCCGCAGTTAGTTATATACGCGACGGAATGCATTCTAAAAGGGATATTTTCTGAAAGTTTTAGATTTTAGGAAATAATAAGTAAAGAAATTATGTATTATTTAAAAGAAGGAACACATACAATGATTTTAAGAAAATCATTTCAATAAGGAAATCTAAAACTCTGCTTTTGTCTATTATCAGAATTTAATTTGGTTCCTTTACTTCCTTGTAGGAAGTTATAAGTATTTTCCCCAGCTTCTTGGCGTGCCTTCGTGGTGTGGTGATCTGCATGCTGGGCCGGTATTCCACCAGAGGTCCGTGGTTCGATTCCCATCGAAGGCGTTGTTAATTTTTCATCCTTGTCTGCTCCCAAAAATACCTAATGTCTCTACAGTGGCGCACGAACTAAAAGGGTGTTGGATGATGATTCTCCTCAACCACGATTTGGCGATTGAGTCCCCTAAAAACCACAGTCGTCCTTTAAAAGGGGGAGTATATAAAGTATTTCTCCCGCCTTCCTAGCATGGCTTCGTGGAGTAGTGGTTCTGCAAGCTGGACCGGTATTCCAGAGGTCCGTGGTTCGATTCTCGGCGAAGGCGATTGGTGATTTTTCATCTCTCCGGTTTTTTTCAATTAACCTAATTCCTCTACAAAGTAAAGGAAGTATTATAATCGCGAAGAATTTCGTTGTATCATATTTCAACGAAAATATCCATATAAACTGCTCTCGAAATCATTTGAACGATGTTTTTACGTGGTATCTGTACATAAGGACAGGAAAAAATGACTTCTATTGGCCAAAACTGATTGTAAAATGGATTCAGAAGAGATTGTTTCCTTGACATCTGTACACGCACGTAAGTATGTATCTCTCATAACAAGAACGCGCAGTCGTAGAACGTTGACATTTTGTATATGTGACCGCTGTAACAAGTAGTTGTGCATCTCCCCCCCTTTTTTTTCGCAATCGACTGCACCAGTCTCATATAACTAATAATAAATAAATGTACATATATTCCCACTCTGTTACCTGGCTTTGTGAAGTTAGTTTTTTTTTATTCTTATATGTTGGTAAATTGGACAAAAAATTGCTTATGATAAATTATTTACGATAATACATTTTTAATAGAATCTAATTACTTTAAACATTTGCACCAATCTAAAGAAATTTAAATAAGGAGCTGTTAAATAGAGCCTGAAAAATAATTAATTTAAATATATTAATCAATAAAACAGATGTTAACATATAAATACTTTTTACTAGGGTTTACTACTTTCTACCGAAGGAAAATTCGTTCATAAAAATTAGCAATCAAGCATCAAGCTAAAAGTTTCTCTTTTCGAGAAAAAATATAAAATATTTATATTTTACAAATGTATGTCCAGTTATGTATAAAAAATACAATTATATAAAATAAAATTTCTCCACATAAAACACAATATCGACAATATTTATAATGTACGCATATCCAACTCAAAACATGCATGAAACGAAAATTTAATGAAGGTGATTAGAACCTTTAAGCTTTGAGAACTGCATCTGTTCAGGTTCAGACAAAATCAAAGATTTAGGAATTTCGTAGAAAACATCTATAGGATTCTAAGTTACCGTTGAAAGTGAAGAATCTTAAGAACTATTAAGCGAATAATCGCTTGTGTTCGTGTGACAGGAAACAAGAAGACAGAAAGATAAAATAACCCCTTATTATTCCAATCAAGTGTAACAGAACTCCGTCTTGGAGTTATACAATAAAACCGACACTCGGGCTTAAACTTAAGAAACTACGAACTAAATTAAACTAATCTTAACTAAAGAGATATAGCCGAAGCTATCAAAATTCTAACAGAGTTGGTCCCTTAACGCTAATTGACTACGAAGCTATCAAGGGCCTAAAGTACGGCCGAGCATAATAATAGCTTACGAGAGAGTAGCCTAAAAAGGCAAACGCGTGCGGCCAGAATATCTGGTATCTCTCTCACTAAGACAGTAGAAATTCGAGGTTAAATACCTCTCTTCTTTATTCGCATTCAGATATGATTCTAAAACTACGTTCTGGCCGGAAGTGGTAAGTTTAAGTTAAGAAGCGATAGGAAAGGGAGTTGAGCTCAGAATTTAACATTTAATAAAATTTATAAGGTATTTCTCCCACTTCCCTAGCGTGCCTTCGTGATGTAGTAGTTCTGCACACTGAGCCGGTATTTCAGAGGTCCGTGGTTCGATTCCCGGCGAAGGCGGTTGCATGCTTTTCATCTTTTTTGCTTTCAATTAATCTAATGACTCTAAAAATTAACATAATCCTTAAATATCTAACACCGTTTTCGTTTAAAAACAATGTATATACGAATACATTATATACAGAAAGAAATGTGCCTACTAATGCTGAGAGTAATTTTTATCCATTAGGACCTTTTGTCCTTTAGTCCTGTAATTTGAAGAGTTAAAGTATACATTAGGATGTTACATTCACACAATATCGATTAGAATAATTCCTTTTTCTCTAAGGAATAAAAGAAAGGAAAAATAATAAAACCAAGAGTAATAACAAACCAAGAATGGAAAAAATAATTTTTCATGTTTGCATTTGATCAATAATTTAAAAATAAGCAGACTCATTCTTCCTAAAATAAGAGCTACAAAGAAAGCACATTGATTTCCAGATGCATCCGAATGTGCACTTGGAGCTGTTCTTTATATAATTTATGTAAACACATCTATTGAACGGAAGCAAATCACTTTCTCCCCAAACGGAAAGTAAAGTAATTATGTTGCACTCAAAACAAAATCATTTTGCACTTTTGTAGCTGAGAAAGAAATTCCTATAATAAAACCTTCGGGACTAATCCTGCAAATTCATGAATCTTATACTGATTCTTATTGCTCAAACTCTTCCAGTAACTTAGTGATAAACCTAAATAGTATAATTCAAAATAATAATAATAGAAGCGCTTAAAAATTTAATTCAATAAGAATAAATTAACGTATCCTAAATAATAGTTATATTATGGTTATATGCTTACAAATGTTTCATGCATATGATTTATAAAAACATTGTAGAATCATTAAGTTAATTCGAAGCAGGAGAGAGGAAAAATGTGCAATGCCGTCTTCGGGACTCGAACCAAGGACCTGTCGATTACGCGCTAAGTATACCTACCACTACACCCCGAATGCTAAGAAGGCGGGAGATATACCTTATATACTCCCCCTTTTAAAGGGCGACTGGAGATTAGTGGACACAATCCTGGTGGGGAAGAATCATCATCCACCACCTTTTTAGTTCGGGTGCCACTGCAGAGTCATTAGGATTTTTGATAGCATGAAACGTGAAAAATGTGCACTGCCCTCGTCAGGACTCGAACCACAACCTCTCGAATACGAGCCGAGCGTGCTGACCACTACACCACGAAGGTATGCTAAGAATGCGGGAGAAATACCTTATAACATCATATTTCAAAGCTCGATGTTTCCTGTTTCTGCAATTACACTTTGGTTTTACATTGTATTTAAAATTAATTACCGAATCTCCAACAATTTTAATAAAACGCATAATCAATCGTCACTAAATTTTAATATTTGAAAGCTCTTTTAGAAAGTATAATTAATTATAAATTGCGTCTGATATTTTCGTTGTAAAAGAGTAATTTTAAGACGAAGAACATATCTTCATTACGCTACTCTCTTTGCTAACATCACAGGCTCATAAAATTTCATTAATGAGCAAAGGCATATTTATTAACCTCAAATTTAAACGGAGTATTTGGCAACATAATCCTACATGACATCCTTCGAGATAAGCCAGAAAAACGCCGTTGATATTAGAGAAGATTAATGGTTATATTTTCGATGGAGATACCAAGAGTTTCTAAGAAAATAATTTCATACCTACATTTTAAAACACCTGCTTACAGATAAGTATATCCTAGGCTTTTATAATGATCGATGATATCATTAAACTGCCGTGGAAGATATCATGATGCTTTTTCTAACTCTTTCGGCGGAAATGAAATGGCTTTGATGTGTTGATCCGATTCTTAAGGAAGGCAGCATAGAGAAATTTCAACACATTTCGCTTTTTCCAGAGATTACATTCCAGTGGCTTTACCATTATAATTCATTCCAATATAGAAATGTAGTTTAATGTTTCCGTTGAGATATTTCTGATTATTTTGTACTTCTCAGTAATCCAAGAATTTGAATTTATGGAGAATAAGCAGTCGACCTGTAAGGATTTATTTACTTTCACTAATCAGTTATTTTATGTAAATGATCTTTACTGTCTTTTTAGCTTTTCGTTTTGAAGACAGAATACTTAGTTCGTGTGTATTCAGATCAGGTAGAAATATATGGTATTTAAAGAAAGGTTTTAGATTTTAGACGCAGAGCGTGATTAGCCTGCTGAAGACCACGTTACTATATGAATCTATTGATAGGCGTTTCTTTGTGGCATTACGTTACTCTCGTCATTAGGCTAGTCACGCCGATATTACGTTTTAGCCAATTTTTCACGTTACTCACGCTGTGGTGCCTTTCAGTTAACTTGTAATTTGCTTACATAATATCCAATTCGTTACTTTTAATTTACGCGATAAGTACTAGCTGGTTCTTTACGCACAATATGTACCTTTTGTTAATTTATTAGCCCAAAGGGAGCAAAGAAGGGCTATTAGTTTCAAAACGACATTTTGTGGCGTTTCACTATAAACGCTGAAACTCTCTTTAAATGGTTGCCACCAAATATTATCTTATAATAATAAATTTAATTAAAGTAAATAATGAAGAATCTGCATGAATGTTTGTATGTTTCTCACATTGTGAAAAAACGACGTTACCAGGAGCCATCTAATTTTGAATAACGTAATCCTCCACCCGAACTGGGTACCTGGACCTCCGAATTTTGTATTTCGAATTTCTTTTATTATCTATTTCATATATTGTAAAACTTTAACGAATTTATAATTAACAAACTCAACGATTTCAAAGCGAGCAAAGGCAACATTGTAGGGGAAACATTTTTATCTCCAGTATGCGAGACTGTCTATCGGAAATTTTAAAGACCTGCTTTTTTTTAAATATTTTGTGAAATTGCTGTTGAATTGGATTTTATGTGGTTTAAGTGCCAAGAGCGTGATATTTAATAAATAAATGTAACACACAAAAATGTTACAAAACGCCTCTTTGGACATAATATAAAATCTGAAATCTTTCAGATTTTTTTTTTTTCTGAGTTAAAGAATTTTTACACAATTTCCCAAGACTCTGTGGTAAATTCCAAGGCATAGTGGTAATTCACATAAGTTTTCTAGATTTCTCAGTTTATGTTACCAAAGGGGTTTAGATTCTATGAACATAAAAAAGGAAAAAGCTACATTTGTTCCCTAATAATGAGTGTGCCTTTTGTATAACGGATACAAACTTTTACCCTTACTAAAATTTTTATCGTGTAAATCTGTTAGCGTAGACTGCAAGTTATCGTAAACTGTTACTGCCACACATCTGAAAACAATTCTGACCACTGAAATATTCGAAATTTGTATGAAATCCTTTACTGCCAGTGGCAGACCATTTTGTCCTAAGATTTGCTTCTAAGGTACAACCATAGAGGAAGAATTGTTCTTTCGAGGCAACCATTGCTGTATCGTCGCATTATAGATTTATTACAGAAAATGTCTTGTTATATTACAAAAATTGTTGGAGAAAATCAGCAACTGGTTTTGTTTCCTTAAATTTTGCTACCAACTGTATGCTAGGCTTGTCTCTGCGAGCTGTAAAATTCATTAAGTATCGTACAAAGAACATTTTTTCTGATTGAGCTATATTGGAAATATCTGATTTTCTGAAGACTTAACTATAATAGAAAGGGCAAGTTTTAAGATATATGAAAATGGTAGTAAGATTGGAATTCAAATCCTTGCTAAAGTGCTGATTGCAAAGAGGTTTCGTGGATTCCTCCCTTGTCGAACTAGAATAAGAACCAATTTCATTTAGAAACTCCTCTACAAAAGCATCTTTTTCCTGTAGGCAGTTAGCCCAAGTGGACTTTGCAATAATCCGAATTATTTCTTATTTGATATGAAAAGAGAGAACATATGAAATCAGGGAGAATCATCCTCACCAAAGCATCAAGAATGTTTGTATAAAATTATGCGCTGTACTTAAAATACTTATTGGCTATTCGAATATGCGTAGGAAAAATTATTTAAAAAAATAGTGCCTAGTGTCCTTCTGAAACTGGACATCAAAGTGTAGCACCACTACAAGTTCTATTACACAACACATCTCGATAATTCTAAAAGCATAATCTTTAATTCCTTTATGCAAATATAATCAACGTAGACATCACATAACGCTATCTGTTAGTAAATACATGGCAAACAACACAAAAAGGAATAACAAAATTTATCAGAATACATTTTTCTTATTTAATAACATCTTACACAAAATAAATATCTCTGTATATAATTAAAGAAAGAGTCTGTGTGTGTCTTTCGTTCCTGCTGCGTGTAAGCTAATAGACCCAGGTCTACGAAATTTGGTACATAGGTGCATCTAGACAACAGCCAACCCGTGAAGCGATTTTTCAAAATTTCAGTCAGATTTTTTTTTATTTTTATTTTTATTTTTTTATTTATTTATTTTTTTTTTTTTTTTGGATGAAATGGCATCATTTTGAATAGTTTCCGTCTTTTAGAAATATGGTTTTGGCAACAATATTTCATTCAATCCTTTGTATACTGGATTTCTGACTGTTGAAAATATGAGATAAAATGCTCCTTATTTTCTTTTGATTTTGGACACGCATATCGCAGTCTTCTTATTCTGAACCGCATGTGTCTCGACAGGCACAACAGAAAGAATTTCCTTTTTTTTAACTCTCTCTCTTTATTAGCTAATGGCAAAGAGGTTTGTATATTTTAAATTATGTCATCCACAAAGCACAATTTTGATTGGTTATTGTTTTCTGATGATAATTAATTGTTTTAGAAATGTGGTTTTGGCAACAGTTTTGTATTCATTGCTTTGGATACTGGACTGCTGACTGTTTTCTCTTCAAAATATGAGATTTATTGCTTTTTCATTACAAGTTTTTATATTATGTTTTAATTATATATAATTTTAATTATATATAATTTTAATTATATAAAAAGATTTGCATGATTTTTCTTAGGAAACAAAGTTTTTTACTTCCTTTATACCATTTGAATTCTCAAGATATTGCTACAGGAAGTTGGTTAATTTATTTATTAGGATAATTATTATTTGTATTAAGGAATATTGCTTATTTCCTTGTAATGTTTTTATATGTAATATATTTTTATTGAAAGTTTTTTTTAATAAAGTTGCTCTGCAGTGTAAAATTCTGTATAGTATTTAAATTTGATGTTTGATGTTCCCTTTAGGCACTTTTTCGGTACTTTAAAAGCCAGACGAAGATTAGCTGCGTAGTGGCTGGTCTGTAATAAACAAGCTTCTAAATGCTTATTGATTTCATTCCACACCATTCAACGATAACCAAAGGGGTTTGAAAAAACTATAAATTAGATTCTTGCACGTGAATCGAAGAAAGGATTAGGAAGAAAAATGTCACAGCAAATAATGTAGAATGATCAATTACACTTTCACGATCATCAAAAGAATATTTATCAAACTCCTAAGCTGAGAGTGTTACTGGCGTTGATGATTTTTTAATGAAAGAAGTGACATTTTCATTTCATTAGTTTCCGCATAAGAAAATAAATATCGTGTTGACTTAGGCAAGGTCATCTCCTAAAGTTATTTAAATTTGCATAAAATTCAAATATGCAACCAATGTCTTACATCCTATTCTTTTTATATACCGTGCATGAGGTTAAAAAGATGACTATACACTTTGATACATTTCTGATTGTTAGGTCTCTCAAATTACTTAATCCTCATAGAGAAACCGTTAGTCAGTAAAATGTTTACGGCTCTTTAAAGTTAAAAAAAAGGGGGGAATTAAAAAATACAAAAAGTTAAATAAAAAAAGGGACAGAAAAATAAAAAAATATATATATGTTGTTACGAAATGTACAGGCGCGGTAAGATAGCTTCCCCGCAAAGCAGTTTAGGGTTGCCATAAAATAGCAAGTGAAGGCAGGGTTGCCACATTTTGCGAGAAATAGCCCATTTGGCGACATTTGGCGAGAAAATTGGGGATATACCGTGGACGGTTGGAGAGCCTTCTGGAACGAATTCTTACCGGTTTAGTCCAGAATGTTCTAGATCACTAGTCGAAAACTATATAAACCCTGCTGGTCCGCAGTCAGTTAATGTGTGTGCGTCGTCTAGAGTGCGAGTTAGTAATATTGCCAGTGTGTCTCGTCTAGCGAGTTAATCCCTGCGGAGTTGATCGAGTTGACAGCCGGGCATCGAGTGCCGAGTGGGTCGTCGAGTGCACCGAAGGAGTCTGTTAGTGTATCGCGGTTAGTGCATCGTCGAGAGAGCGTGTTCATCTCCGGGAACGACTGAACGGAAGAGTCGGGAACTGTGCTCTGTGTGTCCTCGAGTGCATCGCGAGTTGTAGCGTGGAGAGTCTCGAGAGTACGTGGAGTTCCGAGAACGACCGAGCAGAGTCGGGACTCTAGTGCTTTGCAGTGAAGCTGGTCTTCACCGTTATTGCCTGACAGTGTGAAGGCTGTGTCGCTGATTGTTCAGCGTGTTTATAGTAATTCTTCGACGACTGTAAAAGTGTTTTGGAGCTGCCCTGATTAATATTGGTAAATAAAGTGTGTTTGAATATTCAAGTGCTGTCGTCGTTATTCACTCCAAATCCATACGAACTCCGTACGAACGTGAAGGAAGAAAATACCGTAACAACTGCTGTCAGGAAGAAAAAAGTAACAATATTAAAAAACCAAAAGTTTTCAGATTTTATATTATGCTCAAAGCGGCGGTTTTTTTTTTTTTTTTTTTTTTTTTTTTTTCAAATTACGTCTAAAGGAGCATTTTTTAAGGTTTCGTGTGTTATCTTTATTTATTAAATATCGTGTTCTTTGCACTTAAACCATAAAATTCAGTTCAATAGCAATGTCGCAAAATAATTTTAAAATGAGCATATCTTTAGAATTTCCGATATACAGTTCCGCGCGCTGAAGATAAAAGATAAATTTCTGGCTAATCAATTGCTGGCTTTCAAATCGTTGAGTTTGTTACTCAAAAATTCGTTAAAGTTTAACAAAATATGAAATCGAAATAAAACAAATTCCAAATTTCAAATTTGGTCTTCCACATGCCCATATTCGTAGAAGGGCTACGTCATCCAAAATTCGATGGCTCTATGTACCGTTGTTTTATCACAATGCGAGAAATAGACATACATTTATGCAGATTTTTCATTATTTAATTTCTTCAAATACAATGCAGGACTCTAGCATTTGGTGGCAACATTTTGAAAAGTCATTCGCTGTTTATAGGATTCAAAGCAAAATCGCAAAACAAAAACAATAGTCCTGCAGGGACTATTGTTTTTGTAAGTTCCTTTGTTATTGTAAGCTCCTTTGGACTAAAAATCTGAAAGCATTCAGAAATTAATGCCGCACCAGAGAGTTTGTTAAGGTTTTATGTGACTTCGTTGAGCTCACAATTCGCCACTCACTCCTGCTAACACAACTTTTTTCTTTATTGTTTTTTTTAACTTAGTTATTAAACATCGCTTTCTTCTAACTTGGTTATATAAAATTCATTAATATAAGTTTTAGAAACAACTTTATAAAGCAACTTATTTTTAGAATTCCTTTTAGAGTGTTAAGTGCTTCCATTCGCTTTTCTGTTTTTTTTTTTTCCAGACTTAACAAATTAATTTCAATTCAATTAAAATTAAAACAATAACGTGTCCTTTTCTTAAATATTCGCATGATATGTAATAAAAAATCCAAGCAGCAAGCAGAACTTTTATCAGAATCTCTAGACTAAAGGTCTCATAGACAAATTCCATACGGATCGAAGGCACGATCTCAAAACAGCTGATAGACAAGTATTTTTTTAATAAAATGAAACATTTTATAATAAACTAAATTATTTTATATACCTATTTAATTTTACTTACTAAATATTCATAAAAGCAAACATAAAAAAATAATATTACAAAAGAAAAAAAAATTCAAATTTGTGTATATTTTCTATCTGAGATCTAAATGTTGTTGCTACCTGTAAGGCTTTCTCTTGTGTACATTTGTAATTCAATCTAATTTATATCCAAATATTAAATTTTCAGACTGAAATTTATTTCAAACCGTTTGAACATGTTTAATGAATTAATAAATTATTTGCTTTATTTTAAACTGGCATTATGAATTTTTTTACCACTTTCTAAGATTTCAGAGAAAATTTACGACTTGAGATTGAACTTGAGGTTCAGTAATAGCCATTTTGTCACTTTCTCTTATTTACTAAATTTTCCTTATTAATTAAATTAAAATACATACCTTTCAATGTAAATAATTCCAAAATCCTTTATTTCTTACTTCAGCTTGACAAATGATGGTGTTTCGATTCTGACAAAATTTATAACTTTAGCAAGAAATTGCTAGAAATTATCTTGACCACGGATTGTAGGTGCTCATTGATCAATCGGTTTGTTTTCTGATTAATTTTCAACTGTTAAAAAAAATTGTTCGCATATTATTACCAAACAAAGCGATTATTCTTTGCGGAAAAATTCATAACAGAGCTTATTTAATTTTTTAAAAGTACGAATAAAAATTAATAACATCTGTATCTTCAGATATTTGAGTATTATATAGATCACACTTTTAAATTAATTAGCCCCATTTATAGATTATTTGCTGAATTATTCATATTCGTTTTCAATGGAAGTGAATGTTATATGAACTCGGACGCTAACATTTTGAAATCTTTGTGAGAAGGCACACGGTCACATTTCCCTTTTCGACTGCTGCAACGGACATTGGCTAAAAAAACTATAAACAGACAGTTTTTTTTTTTTTTTTTTTTTATTCTGTCTCTTCGACGTTTTAGTGTTTATCTCGCCCGCGTAAATGAAGTTCGTGCCACGCCGATTCAACGATACAATTTTCTTCAACAATTCCTCGTGCTTCTTCATATATAATAGCACATTTTCATACATGTGTACGAGATAGACCAAGCAGCGCATTTCATTAAAAATAGCTGGACATACTAAGTCCATTAGTACCCTGCAAGCATGACATCGAAGTTTAATTAGTGCGATGTTCTAAGATTTAACTTCCTTCAACCAAATGTATATCTAAATTTATACATGATTAATATTCTGAACAAATACGTGTTTTTCACAGGTGACACATATTGCGCGTCCATTTTTAGTGCTATACATGGGTAAGTCAACATTCATCTTTTATTCAATTTTATTTCATATAGGCCCACCAAAAAGGAATCTGATGTGTACGCCACATGATTTCCTTGCACGGAATATTAAATTATACGCATTTTTTCTTGCATTTCATTTAAACTTATTGGATTGAATTAAATCTACTTCGCCGACAGCGCATAAACCACAATAGAATAAATGCATTCGTTAAAATTCACTCTAGTATTTGTTTACCATAGCGACACTCTGGGGCTAGATTCACTTAACAGTATTATATTTCGTCCATACTATAACTCATAATGCACAAAATTTCTATCATTTAAAGAACAGAATTATCTAATCGTTGCCACATGTTCTATTCAAATACTAGAATAAAGCTAGAAGGATGTATAAAAGAAATTAAGCAAACAAAACAAAAAAGAAATAGTTTCCGGAGACGATTGAGTATTTCTCATTCAATTAATTCAGTTCTCACTTCGCGAGAAGGCAAAAATACATAAAAACTCAAAGTATCTATATTAAAAATTACGAAGTAAATCTTAAACACTTATTTCCTCGAAAAAATTAAAGAAAGGATTAAGACTGATTTAATTGGCAATAATAAATAAAGGCGCTATCTTTGTTGTTGCGAAGCTACGTTTCTCTAGATTGGCAACAAATCCACTAGTCTGCTGTTTAAAATGTAAGCAAACAATGGCCGCCATCAAGAAAAGGATTAGGCTTAGCGGCACTTAAACAACTTTAAAATTGTTGATAATTCTAAACATATTGCATAGAGATTTATTAAAGGCATAAAAACCTTAACCGGAAGATAAAAACAACATAATTCAATCATTTTTAAAGCAAAAAATGTGCTATTTACAAACATATAAGAGTAAAGAAACTGAGAGCCGGGTAACAGAGTGGATATATATATAAATATATTTATATACGTTTGGTGCGGCCAATTACAACCAAAATACGAGGTGCACATCTACATGTTATAGCAGTCCTATATACAAAATTTTAACGTTCTGAGGCTGCTCGTTTTTTTGTTATGCGAGATACGTTCGTACAGACGCCACGAAAAATTCTTTTCAGAATTCATTTTAAAGCAGTTTTATAATTTTTTTGGAGGAAAAGAGTCATTTATTCTGTCCTTACGTACAGATATCACGCAAAAACATTGTTAAATTGCATTCGACAGTGGTCAAAATGGATATTTTCGTTAAAGTATGCTGCCTGAAAATTTTCGCGATTACAATACTTCCTTTTTACTTTGTACAAGGAAGTAAAAAAGAATCCTTAAATTCTCTTAATTCAACGTGAAATAATAAAAAAGGTAATTAAAACTGTAGAGACATTAGGATATATTGAAATAGGTGACGTGAAAAGAGCAATGCCCTCAACGGAACTGGAATCTGAAATTCTCGAATACGCATCGAGTGTGCTACCGTTACACCACGAAGGCATGCAGAAAGGACGGAGAAAATACCTTATATACCCCCCTCTTTCAAAGGGCGAAGGGGACTCAGGTACCAAATCATAGTGGTGATCAATTATCGTTCAACACCTGTTCAGTTCGGGCGCCACTCTAGAATCATTGTTTTTTTTTTTTTTTTTTTTTTTTTTTTTTTTTTAAGCAGGTGACGTGAAAAGAGCAATGCCTCAGCCGGAATTCGCAACTTGAACCCTCGAATACGCGCCGAGTGTACTGCAGTCACACCACGAAGACACGAAGAAAGGAGGGAGAAAGTACCTTATCAAATATTTATCTCTAAAAAATTCATTTAGAATTTGGTACCGTGCTTCTTAAAATTTTATAACTCTTTGCAACACAGTTGCCTCAAATTCATTATTGGAAATTCTTTCTTGGCTGCATAAAATTGCTTCGTCACGCATTCGTCACGCTGGCCATAAGTTTAAGAACACTATCCTAAACATCTTTAAAAGTTACCAACATTAACTTCTTTAAGTATCATCAAACTAGGGCTGAATTATCACAATATAGAGCTTATTTCAAGAAACAAACTTAAGACGCACTAAAATTATTTATAGTACATTGTAATCAGCTATTAATTTAATATTCCGGAAAATAAAGTATAATAAACATCGTTAAGCGTATAAAATGTATTCAGGTATTTACAACAGTAGAGAATTCGAAACTGGTGCATACAAATTCAAAAACACAAACCAATTTATATGCTGTAACCTGTTACATATGTTACAAATGTTCAATGTTCTCGAAAATAAAACATAATAAACTACACTAAGCATTTATAATGTATGCAGATACGTTCAAGAATACAAAATACGAAATAAAACATAATAAACTGCGTTATGTATTTAAAATGCATGCAAATACTTACAAGATTAGAAAATAGGAAATAGGCAAAAATCCAATAGCAATAAAACAAACTCTTTAAACAGTAATGCAAAGCAAATACAAACTCATTTCCAACAACTCAAATACTTATATATTTTCTTTTTAACGGTCTATATCGCATATAATTACAAAATAGGAGCTTGCCTGAAATCTTCCGGTGCAGGAATAAAGTGCAGTATGCTCTTTCCACGAGAAAAGTAATATGAGGTTTGAAATAAAGGTTTTCTAGATATTTCTGGTCTACTAAATTACCCCTCAGAATTCGACCTTCAGATGACCTTGAAGATCATATTCATCCATATGTTTTTAAACTGCGTTAACCTTGACTTTCAGATATTTATTTCCATCCGATCGGTTAGGCTGTATCCATTACGTGAAGCACATTATCTGTAATAATGTCCCATTTATGGCATTTCTTTTCGACTTCTATAAATTTTTAAGTATTTTTGCCTCGTTCGGGTAACATATCTGAGTCTGTTATTCGTATTCGTTAATTATCTTCCTATTACGAATGCCAGCTGGCTGAGACCTATATTTTTGTTCCCATGTTCTTTTATGTACTCGTGTTCTAACCGTTTACCGGTAACTGATGACATCGTCTAAATTTGCAAATTTTCAATCCCCTCTCTGCTTAATTATCCTAAATGGGTTATAAGTCTTGAAACGGGATTTTGTGTTGAATAACAGTAAACGGCTTTATTACTTTGTAAATTGTTGCCACCAAATATTATCGCCCTGTATTATTTGTAAAGAAGTTGAATAATGCTGAATCTGTCTTTATGTATGTATGTTTCTGCATTGTGAAAAACACGACGGTACATATAGACAGCAAATTTTGAATAAAATAGTCTTCCATCAGAACATGTCTACCTGGAATCCCGAAATTTGAATTCCGAATTTTGTATTGCACATTTTGCAAACCTTTAATGAATTTTTAACAAACTCAACGATTTGAAAGCGAACAGTGGCAACAATGTACAGATTAACTTGGTATAGGTGGTAACTTGGTATAAAGTTGGAGTATAACTTGTATACTCCAGCGTTAACTTGGAATAAAGTTGAGAGACTTTGATGACCATCAGAACAATGCTGTCCATTTTGAAAATATAACTCATATCTGTTATACATATGAATATTTGTGTTTGCAAATTGAAAAAATTATCAGATTTTCTTTCGGTACCTGTATATCAAGAGAAACTGCGAATATTATGCAACCTCAAAACCTTATAAATCATGCGTAATAAATCGGTATAATAAGACCTGCATATAAAAACGAATGTCAGGTCCCGTTCTAATAATACTTAACAGTTAGATTAAAACTTACTTTCGCCTACAAAATAATGAATTATTATTAACTGTCTTTCCAAAACAATCCATACGCTCAAACAATTACGATCAGCAGTATCAAATATGGCGAATAGATGAGTTTTGTAAAATAAGATTTTATGATTTTATTTGGCTCTTTAACTCAATATTGTAAATATAAAATATTAGAAAAAATATATAAAATATTACGATAATAATATCACAAAATTGTTAAAATGATTTAGGAGAAAACTCGTCTAAGAATACGTAATAAAAAAGACAGCAAACTCTACTTTAGTTTGCTTTGCTTTATGGAATTCATATCTGAAGTCAACAAAGCAGCCAGTCCTGTTTTCGCTGAAAAAGAATTTTTTGCATTTAAGATTATTCAGGAGCTTAGCTTACAAAAGATTTCAAGTTTTTTCCCAATACTAAAAAAATAAACATTTTAAGTCAGTTGGCTAAGTGTAAGCAATGTGGCTGTGAATCTTATTCAAGTTTCCTCATCTCTATCAGAAAATAATATAATACCTTTTTGTCAACATTTCTTTCGTCCTCTGGTTTTAAATTCCACGCATTTTTCTTTCATTTCTTTAAGAGGTAATGAAAACAAGCTATATGAGAGAAATCTAATATAATCAGATGTTTTTATGGATGTGAAATATAAACTGTTTTTAAAAATAACCTGAAGTCTTAAATCTGCCATGATACTCAACATTGTGGCAAAATATATAGATACTCTTAGAATCCCAACATAAAACTTACTATTCAATAATATTGTTCAAGTCAGATGTTGCCAAGTAGACACCATACCAAATGTTACATTAATGTTTTTAATTCCTTCATCATATTATAGTATTAATTCCTAATCACAGTATTAGTTCTCAATGAAAGCTATTCAAAGAGGTCACTTAAAAAATTTGAATCAATTCTTAACCTATCTAAGAACAGTTTACTTTTTCATTCTTAACGATTTCTTCGATGATGCAATTCAATTTCCCGCCTTTATTTCAGGTCGTCTCATCTGATGCAGTTTAAAGATGAGTTTTCAGCTGACTATTTTCTGTATCTCACGACAGTGTTATGCTCCTCGCATAAGCCAAAAATTTTCAAAAAATAGTGATTTCGGATTTCTTCATCTTATTTCCTAGCTTTCTAAAAATATCATACCTTAATACCTGTGAAACTTAGAACTGTAAAATAAATCTAGTTTTGATTTATCATCGAATGTTCTGATAAATGAGGATTTTTACATAAAAATGCGTTTTCTCCAGATGTGATTTTTTATACTTGGTTATCTTTTCTCAGGAACTACTGCTCACAGGTATGTAAATTTTTTATGGCTAATAATAATTATTTATTACGTTATATTATATATTATAATTATTTACTTCGTTACATTGTGCTTATTTATTACCTTTCCTAATATTGACTGAAATGAGCTTTTTGTGATAAACTAAGAAAAATAATTCCTCCAGATGGCAGGCACAAGCCGTCAATAGAGTTAGCCACTGCTAAGGGACGAAAACGGCGGTCACGTTCTCATGGAGGAACCTAATACGTGGGCCAGCGTTGCCTCCTATAAGGGAACGGACAAGTGCATCCATGTGCTTCCGTGTGGTACTCGAACCGATACTCGAACCCGGTAACATATTTCACAAGTGCACATCAGCGTAGCCACTAAGGGAGGGATTTCGAAAATGGACCAGTGAGCTTCTATTGCACTGACGCTAAATCTTCGTGTATGTGGTCGGACTTTGTTTAGGTTTAATTTACATTTGGTACGCAGTTATAAATGTATGGCGTTTTAGCAGAAAATCTCGTAGTGCTTTCCTTTTATGAGTGTAATTAATCGCCGACATTTAACTTTCATTTATCACGATTATTATTACGCATTGATATTTGGATTGATGTTCATGGCATATTATTGCTCTTTACATCGAGAAAAATGACTCAAGCTACAATTAGCCTCAAATATTTTGCATTTACTAACACCTGTGGGTTAAGAGAATTCAAATGTATAGTTCTTTTTTTAATTGAGCTGAGAAGGTCTGGAAGTGTTACAATGAATCTAATGTTCTCTTATTTCAGTGCTTGCATTCTTTTGATTTTGAAAGTTTAAGATTCGGACTGCATACTGTATATGATCTGATTATATCCATTGTTTACATTAAAAGTTATATGTGAATAAATTGAATATATTTTTTGTGAGTGAGATAAATTCTTTCTGTTTGATGAGTATTTCTTGTGTAGACAGTACATTTAACAGTAAGCAGTTATTAAATGTGAAGTTTAACACACTTAATATGTACAAATGCAAATTAGTAAAGTTGACTTTGAGTAAAATTCTGCACTGGCTACTATTATAGAACATTTTTTCACATAAACTCCAATAAAAAGTGCTGACTTCTATTTACATATATATAATAGGTGTAATTATTTTTTCTCACATGTACAGTTTTATGTAAAGATATCATTTGAGCTCAGATGCTTATCACATATTTCTTTCTTCAATTTATTTACCACTTATTAAGTGATATTTCACATGGATATTTTTGCGGAGTATCCAAGATGTGTTTGTATTTATTTGAAATTCTTTCAACCAGGTAGTGAAATCTTCACAATTACTTACATTTGATCTAACTTCGCAATGAGCATTTTGAGAAGAAATAGACGATGCTCTATTTAGTACAGAAAATTGCGTGGCGAAATATTTTCAACCATCTTGCTTAAATCTTAAAGCGCGCCGAAAGATCATGTGACATGACAGAAATATCACTGGATGCCCATTGGTGCATCCTAGAAGCCACTCCTTTGGTGGCTACACAGATGTGCACTTGTGAAATATGCAACCCGGTACCTTCCGTGTGGCAGTCAGAGTCACTAACCACTTTCCCTTCTGAGCTTCATAGTAATACAGGTAAGGCTCTGAATCATTGAAACAGGCTAAGCAAAGGTGTACCAGATACGCAGATACACACACCAACGAAAAAAAAAAAGAAAAAGAAATCAGAAATGCCTCTTCCCTTAGGAATAGATCAACCGTTACAAGAATGCATTTGATTGGATCCTTCCTGTTTTTCACGATTGAGATATTTAAAGACTTGTGTGTACAAAAATAAGCTAGTAAGCTAGTAAAAAGTTACAAGACTTAGAAAGAAACATTTTGAAGTAATTAGGACCTTTAGTGCATAAGATATTTAACAATGCGGAGACATTCATTCAAATGTTACCAAAAGAAATATGCTTATTACTTTAATGAAAGTATTACATTTCTACTATAGTACTACATTTACCCATTTGATATGTTGTAAGTCATAGTTTTCTGAGCAAGAAGTGAGGAATATGTTAAACATTATGCCTGATTCTCAGGGGTAGGAAAATGATAAGTGAAACACTCTGTATAATGCAATGATTCCACTCATAACACGTAATATAAACAAAACTAGAATGATTAAGTTAAACCTTCATTTCAAACCATTATAGTTTGCTAATGGATGCCCATAAAAGAGGCTAATAAAACAGACAGTCCTGTTTGCATAAGAAAAATGCACACGCAGTTAATTTTCTCACGTCAGCGAAACTTTGTTTGCTCTCTTTTTAAGTTAACACGCAAGCAAACTTCGTCTCAGTACGTTTCTGCAATTTTTCTCTTTTCCTTTTTTTTTTTTTTTTTTTTTTTTTTTTGACTATATGCCTGTGCGTGTGCGTCCACTCAATAAGATTTATTTCTTTGATAATCTTATTTTGCGAGCGAAAAGCTACTGATAATTAAAGAAAGTTTGGAGTGTTGCCAAATATTATTTTATTCGACGTTTAACATTCACCATGTGCCGATTAAGGGCACCATAACCAGAACTAGTGAGAACAACCATTATTTTCATGCTAAGTAAAATTACTTGCAGATGTCTATACAGGGTGTTTCGAAACTCATGGGCAAAATTTAAGGGGTGATAAAGATGCTTATTAAAAATGCCTGCACGAATTAAAGTGCATTCATCTAAGAATATGACATGTGCACTGAATCAGTTGTTGCAAAACCAAAGTGTTAGTTGTTCCTAGTTGTTGCAAAAACCAAAGTGCAAACTCTACACGTGGCACATAATCTGCAAGTATCAAGGCTTGCAGCTTTTGTACATGTTAAGGTTGTAATATTTCGTCTCGTAATACTCGGAAAACAACTGAGTGGGGCTCATTTACAGTACGAGAAACTTCTCGCGTGCTAATATCTGAACGGTCTTCCACTCTTTGCAGAATGTCCTCTGCGACTTCTGACGTCCGCACACTCCTGGTGTGCTCTGAAGCATGCATGCCGGTGACAAAGGATCTCGTTTCTCCCACGCATCGATGCAATTCCTCGAACAATTTTCTGCCTGAAAAGTGTTTCTTGGGGAACGTTGCTTATACAGTCTTTCGGATTACAGAGCATTAGCAAGATTAGGAAGACCATATATAAAAAGCATGTCCACCTTTCCTTGATTACTGTACGTCGACATGCTTTTCGAAATCCAAGCTAAAAATGATGGGGTGGATGTGTAAGAAACCTCTCGCGTTTTATGCTTTCCATTATAGGGCCGTCTAGCAGATCATCGCTTGCTCTCCGCCCATGCATTTGTATGATGAATATTGCTTATTTATATGTTTTCTATCATCCCTTGAATGTTAAAACAGCTTGTACATCTAAAATATGCCAAAAGAACAGACTAAATTCGTATTCATTGGGACTTATTTCATACTCATTGGAACTCACTGGGACTCATTCAAGACCATTTTTCAAATACTGTGGGTTATAAATCTTCATATTTTATTCTATTGTTCATGTAGGCCTTTAAATTCAATGCTAATTTTTTTCATTGTTATAATCTAAACATAAGACCTTTATTTGGCTGATTTTCTTCTTCTTGATCCATTGGTTATGTTTTGCCAACAACAATCTTATCGTTGATTGAGTTACAAGAATGGTTGATATTAACATACGTATTTAGATTTCATACATAACGATGTTTGAAAATCCTCGAATTTCAACGCTCTTATAAATTTTAATATACACTCATGTCCATAATATAAGGATAATGCAAAATCAGGGAAAGGAAGAGTTAGAAGCAAAACAAATTTGACTTATTTGTAAAGCTTATTTATTAAACAAAGGTAGAGCAAAAAAAAAAGATTCTATATGTTTGATATTATTAAAAAAATTAGTGATTTTTTCTCCCTGGAGCAAATTACAAAAAAAAACCTATTTACAAAAAACCAATATTACATGGTTGGTATAATTGTTAATACATTTGATGTCTCCCAGACGATGCAATACAGTCCGTACAACGCCTAGGCATGCTGAGTATCAAATTATCGATCTGATCTTGGGGGATATTACACCACTCAAAAAGCAGTGCTCTCCAAAGTTCCGGTAGACATGTAGGAGGAGGTTGACGGGCTGCAACTCACCGGCCAAGCATGTCCCACACGTGGTTTACTGGATTCAAGTCCGGTGAGAATGCTGTCCAGTCCATACGGGTGATATCCTCCGATTGAAGGCATTCGCTTACAATGTTTGCATGGTGAGGATGGGCGTTGTCATCCATAAACATAAATTGTGCGCCCATGGCACCCCGAAACAAACGCACATGTTGTTCCAGAATGACGTCCCGATAGATTTGGCTTGTCATGGTTCCAATTTGAACATGCAGCACTCCTGCACCACTGTAACGGTATCGTTACAGTGGTGCAGGAGTGCTGCATGTTCCGTTACGGTGGTGCAGGAGTGCTGCATGTTCAAATTGGGCATGACAAGCCAAACTCCTGCACCACTGTAACGGTTCAAACGAGCACTCCTGCACCATTGTAACGGTATCGTTCAATGATATTTTCTTGGTGGTAACGGGTACCTGGAGCTCTCCATATGAACGTCCGGCGAGAATCAGACTGCAAGCTAAACCTGGACTCGTCGGTAAACATCACACAAGCCCACTGTTGCGGTGTCCACAATGCATGCTCTCTACTCCAGGCTAACCGCAGGCAGCAGTGAGTTGCAGTAAGTGGAACGCATCTGACAGGTCTACGAGCATATAGACCAATCTGCCTAAGCGTCTGTACACGGTCTGCCTTGAAATTGTCGTACCAGTGGCTGAAGAGAGCTGACGAGACAGATCTGAGGCTGTGCTCCGCCTGTTTCTTTTGGCAGTAACTGCCAAGTAGCGGTCCTCATTCGGCGTTGTAACTCTGGGGCGACCTGTGCTGTAAAGTCTACTCACATTACCATCATCTTGGAATCGTTGCCAAAGCCTGGAGATGACAGCCTGGGCAATTCCAAGTTCGTCTGATATTTCCAGTTGGGTACGCCCACATTACAGACGGCTGATAATTCTACCACGTAAAAAATCATCCAAATGCGTTCTTTGTGTCATTACTATTCGGTTATTGCACTGAAATGCTTATAAAGCGCCTGCGAACAATTTTACTTCTTTGCATGTATTCCTTATATATCACTCTCTTACACTCTCGTCATTGTGACGAACCATCGGTGTCATCTGGTTACTTCCTGAAATTTGCATATGATTCTTGAAGATGTGTGTAGTAATTTTACAGGTGATATATTTATTTTAGAGTTCGATTTCCGCGTGATTCCGAATTATCCTTAATTTATGGACATGAGTGTACATTTGCGCCAATCCACATGATGCTTCTTGTGCTCGTTAAAGAATGAAGCACATAAACCCTCTTGTAGAATGATGTGGAATCTGGAAAATCGTGTTCTGAAACCAAAACGACCATGAACAAAAATTTGTTAAAATCTTCTATCTGATCTTTAGGCTCATTCGATCATAAGTGCACATAAGTGATATAGCGATCTTCAATCTCAAGGATTTTGCAGCAGCAACCATTTTTGCTGATTGAGGTAAAAAGAACATTCGCTGTCTACATCATAATCATCAGCTTAAAATACACGCCCTATTTCAGTACTACTGTGGCATATGAAATGGCTTACAAATATGCTATTAAATATATATATGTCAGTGTGTAGAGACATTAGGAATATTTTTGGTAGCAGGAAAGATGAAAAATAGCAACCGCCTTCGCCGAGAATCGAACCACGGACTTCTGGAGTACCAGCCCAGTCTGCAGAACCACTACACCACGAAGGCACGCTAGGAAGGCGGGAGGAATATCTTATATACTCCCCCTTTTAAAGGGCGACTGGGTTTTTTAGGAGACCCAATCGCCAAATCCCGTGTGAGGAGAATCATCATCCAAACCCTTTTAGTTCGGGCGCCACTGTAGAGACATTAGGTTTCTTGGAAGCAGGAAAAATGAAAAACAGCAACCGCTTTCGCCGGGAATCGAACCACGGACCTCTGTAATACTGGCCCAGTGTGCAGAACCACTACACCACGAAGGCACCATAGGAAGGCGGGAGAAATACCTTATAAGTGATATAGCTCTCTGCAGTCACAATATTTTCTACAACAGCAGACATTTTTGCTGACTGCGATATAAAAATAGCCGTTGACTCTATCATAATCATCAGCTTAAAATGCACGTCTTATTTCAATACTATTGGGACATATCAAAGGACTTCTAATTAGCTGTTAAATATATACTCTTTATTAATATGGCGATCTACAATCACAATATTTTCTACAGCAGCAACCATTTTTACTGGCTGTGGTAGAAGAATAATCGTTGACTCTATCATAGTCATCAGCTCAAAATGGAAGTTCTATTTAAATATAATTACAGCATTGTAAAGGATCCCAAATATGCTATTAACTCTCTAAGCTATTAGTAATTTTTTTTTAATTTGTAAAGCAGGTAATTTTTTTATATTAAGTAACATGACTTTCTTGGTATTATAAGTACCTTGGTACCCCTCCGAAGCCTTGGTAAAAAGCATTTTCGAACCGTGATGCATATTAAGATGTATTAAGGTATAAATTGAATGATGTGACAGTAAATATTTAAATCAAAAAATTTTGGATGGCTTAGAATTGTTCCCTATGTATAGTGAAGTATCCGTTATTATAAAGAGATAGGACACGGGGTTTGATTAAAAAACTTTTCATGGATTATCATCAATATAGCAATAAACGTATCGATCAATAAAAGTAATATCAATGAAAGTATATATCAATACAAGTAATTTTAGATGTGTAAGAAGAGGTATCAGAATCTAAACGGATAAGAAATGGCAGCACAAATTTAACAATGAGATGTCAAAAATGTGAAAAGTATATAAACATTGTTTTTAGAAGGTAGCAAAGAGAGTTTTTTCCTTAAAAATTATATATATACATTTTTTTAATTAGTGGATTTCTTATACGACAACACCTTTAAAAAGATTTATCAGAAGATAAAATAATCTTACGAAAATAAACTAAAATAGTGAAAGTAAGCATAAACACTACTGCGTACTAACAAAACATCGCAAATTTACAAAATATATTTTGAATTTCTATGCCATATCTCTTTTTTCCCTGTATATTTACGTAAAGCCATTTTAGAAATACAATTATAATACTAATTCTGGCACCTAGTAATGAAACCATTGCATGGAAACCGATTTTCGAGCATTAGACAAATTATTCCCAAACTAGTAAACTCCTGATTCTCTAATCAATCAAATAAGCGAACGCGTGAAACTCGATACGATATTGTTACAAATTTGGTATTTAAAAAGCTAATGTTAGTTCAATTATAAATTAAATGGTTTTATTTCTTGCGCAGTGCAGCGCGTGACGAATATTAAAAGAAAGCTAAGCCGGAAAATTGAAAATACAAGAGCGCGTGCATTAAATAAATATCTCTTTTTGATTTCGAGAAAGTACTGGAAAATTCTAGCACGTGATTTTAAAATCTTTTAAAAGGAGGAAAACATCTCAGTTTGTAGGAGTTGCTTAGTTTGTTGTTGTTTAGAAAACTGCTCTTGTTGATTGTAGCGAATTCGCGGATTAGCGTTCTTTAGCTGTTTTGAATTACGTTCTATTGGACATTTGAGTAGTTAAAAGATAACTACTGTGAGATATTGTAATACTGCATGATAATTTGAGAAAATTTAAGCAGTTTTGTTGTGATAATAATAAATTTTTGTTCATTTTTCGTCGGACTTGTGCATTCATTTCATAACGAACCCGTACGCACGCAACAATATGAAGAGAGACTATGGGAGTGGGAGAATTAAAAAGTAGAGAATAAATCCAAATTTAAAGTTGTATATTTATTTATATATTGAGATTTGGTGATAAGATTGCTTTTGTTGTGATTTATCTCACGTGTCTGACAGTAATATCAGAACATGATCACGAAATACACCCTGGCAAGGAGAAAAAGATTGCACCTGTCATTGGCAAGAACCTTGACTACCAAACAGGTGACAGTACGACTTTGCTAAGTTCCGAACCCAGTTTTGATGAAGAGCATCTCGAGGTGACAGGTCCCAGAGTCTCTACCATCAACCTCTCGAGAGGACTTTCGGCACGCCGCATATTTAAAGTGCCCCCATGCCGTGCAGACAGTATATATTTACAAACATGCATGCCTTCTCAGGGATTGGAACCGAGGCCCTTCGGTATTACAGTCCACGACGCTAACCACTGTCCTGCACAATGTTTCGAGTAAAAACATTATTATTAATATCAAACTTATTAATATTAAACATACTAAACATTGTATTTTTCTCTTTGCTTTTTCTAATATAACATATTGTTTCACTGAAAAGTATCAAAATATTATAATAAAGCGTGTTGTTTTGGGCATTATTCTGTTCAACAAAAAATACCTATTATTTTTTAATATATTAATAATGGTTATAATTCATTAATTTCCTGTGGTAATACTTTATTTCATTTATGTCTGTTTCTTTCGCTCGGACAGACAAAAACTTTATTATTAGCATTTCGGAAAAATTTCATTACTGGCCAAGAATTAATTTAATACCAATTATTTAATATATTCTAAACTGCAGGACGATATGTATTGTTCCCAAAACACAACTCATACTTATTAAAATGTATGTAAGAGAAAAAATTGTGTAACCTCTTGTTTACACTTTAATACTGTCATAATTTCACTTTTCTGTGATACACTTACGTTTTTAAAACTGAACTCCACTCCAACGTCGTTTATCCCTTAAATGTCGCAATATTATAACGTTTTAGTAACCAATCGATTAGAAGCCATCGTGCTGGGCCTCTCGAATCTCCATTAATCATTCAAACTTTGTAAATACTTCAATTCTTGAGCTCGTTTCAAGAGACTAGGCATGAACAATGAATGATCTCTCCAAACAAAAGAAAAAAAAATGATAGTGTATTTAGCGTGGGATGCACAGTCTCTTAATTATGCACTTTCACGTTATTTATTTATTCTTCTTCGAGATAAACTTCAGCTTCCTGCATGAAATGTTAGCTCTGTTTTTTCCGGGGATTAGCAAACGTACTTGGAAACGTTGCGACAAAACTTGCATTATTCTTATAAATGTGCTAGAAGTATTCATGAAGATTAGAAAAGTCATGAATAAATAATAGGGAGGAAAAACTGTCTTCTGTGAAAAGCGCAAATTTTGGATGAATATTTACCTTTCCAATGTTCATAAAAAGCTTTCTATTTTATTCAGACTTGGAAAACAAAATTGCAATAAACTTAAATTATTTTTTGCTTTCGGCACTAGCAAACAAAGAGCTGTTAAAATACTTCAGAACGCTGTAGTCATTTACTATGAAAATCTAAAAATACAAGACTAAAATTATTGTGCCATTATTTAATATAGGAATGCAAAAAGATCTTTAACGTAAACATTGGCAAGCAAATATGACAAAAGATATTAGAATATTTGTTAGAATAATAATGAAAGAAAGAGAATTTTGGAATAAGAAAGAGAACAAAATACAAACGTTGCTGCTCCGTTGCCTCAAAAAGGTCTCTTCGTTCTAAGTCTTGAATAATATTAAAGTATTCCTTTTTTATTTTGGTGTGTTGTGTGTGTTTATACCAACGCACGTATTTTCGTTTCCGATATGCAGAAAAATTCCTCATTATTCTTTAGTTATATCTATGCCCTTAAGTTCTTAAAATTTTCAGTTGAAGAAAAAGCTGTATTCCTTAAAAATGAAACTGAATGCTATTGGTAACTGAAATATGGGCTTGATTTCCTTTGAATTCTTGTTTTCAGAATTCATTTTTTTTTCATATTTAAATAATTAGTGACGTAATAACCATAAAAGCTGATTCAAACCATAATAAGAATACGAATCTGCTCTTGCGACAAATCAAGATTCAGGTTAACTTTCCATAAACGCTCGATTAATTAATCTAAATATTTGTGATGGGATTAAATTTATGATTTTTAATATGGTGTAATTATTTGTTCATTGAACTGTAATTTTCACTCTAAAATCTTTTATAAGTCTGATAGAGATATCAAATTGTATTATTAAATTCTTTAAGATGAATGGGATAAACTTTTGATAAAGTTACGAAATTTAAATTTCACAAATGTGCAACAAAAATTTACTAAATATATATTGTTATAATTAACATTCGTAACTTTATGTACTGGGCATACCTTAGAATAATTAACAAAAAAAGATCCAATCGAAGCACGTTCGGAGCACTTTTTTTTTTAAAACATAGAATTCTGATGAAATATATATTTATTTAGTCAAAATACGATATCAAATCATGAAAATAGGTAAATTGTTAGGAATATTTTCATAAATGTTTGAAATATATGAAATTTTATGCACATTTTTAGGAGAATTTAACACTTACGTTAAATGTCGTATATTTTTTCCCAACAACATATATTTCAATTTTATTTATGTATACTACTACAACACTCATCTGTGTTATGAACTAAAATGTTTATGATATTTCTAAAATTTACTAAAATATGTGTAATTACATGAAAATACACAGTTTTTTGTAAAATATTTCTTATCGTTTTATATAGAAATACTTATAAAACAATCAAATTAATAAATATAACTTAGATTGTAGCTTAAAACCTAGTAAATAATATAGAAAACACTTTAGTGAAATTTAATAGAGATACCTTTAGAACATTTTGAGTAATTACATTTGTATGTAAAAACACTAGAAAAATTAGTTTTCCAGAAAACGTATTTAAAGATTTCACATTAACAGAAAAACAGTTCTGTTGTATTTACACACTTAAAATTCTCCACATTTATACATCACACCCTCCATATCTTTATATTTAAGTAATTTTGATTTCCTATTTGATTTTAATTTTTTTTTCTGGCTATTTTCGAAATGAGCGACGAATGACATTTCGAGTTCTTTATTCTTTCCTTATCAATTCCAAAGTAATTTTTAATCATTTCTTGTTCAATCGATATGCCTAAATGTTCAAACACAGGAAGTAATCCGAGATACCCTAAATTAAAAATTAAAACTGCTGTATATGCACCCAGCAACATAGTCTTTATACCTAATCGCAATGTTGCCAGACACAGTTCAAAAAAACGCAATGTTGCCAGTCCCAGTTCAAAAAATTAAGGCAAATAATTATTGCCAGAAACAAAAAAAGTACCCAGAATTAAAATGAAATGTTTTGGCACAATTTTACACACAAACAGGTAAAAACAAATACGGATAACAACATTGTTAACCTTTAAGTTGAGCCTTTTAAATGGCACTTCCGGTCTTTCTACTTTCACTTCCAATGCAGTTAATTGGCTATACCTTCTCTTCTAATTATCACAAACGTAAAAATGAGCCATTTTCGGAAACCTACAAAACTGACATTTCAAACTGGGCAATTAAAAAAAATCGAATTTTTTCGCCGAATTCGTTTTTTTAAGGTAGGCAGATACTTTAAGTATGAAATATTCATACGTGAGAATTTTTAATTAAATTTTAAGAAAAGATGTAATTTTTGCTTTCATTTAAGCTTTAATTATACACATAATGCAACTCACTCAACCTACCTGAAAATTCTTCAAAAGGCTCTCTATCAGTTCCAGCAAAAGCTTTATTAGAGTCACACATATACTCACATTTGATGATATTTTTAAGTTTTCGTAGTTCACTTATTCTGAATGACAACTTTTATGCATAAGCAAAACTTGTTAAAATATGCAGAAATTAAATTTTATATACCGGCGTTCCTGACGTCTTTGATTTGGTTCACCTTTTTTGCTAATTTCTTTCTACGTTGTGTACAGAAAATGGTGAATATATCAGATTCGAATTGATAAAAACATTTTTTTTGCAATAAACAATTTAATATTAAATATTAATTTAATTTCTTACTTTATCAAGATATATTTCCCCCCAGGACAATTTAACAATAGTTGTAGCAGAATTTTCGGGTAAACTGTTATAATTAAATAATTGAGAATGGTACATCAATTAATTCTGGATTAACAAAAACGCAGTGGTTTTCCTTGGGGGAGGGGTTCAATTGAATCTGATCTACCTTCTCTTGATAAGGTTCGATCAGATTTTGATTGCATTCCTCTTCCTATATATTTTATAATTTTTGTATTTCACATATCTGCAGTTTTCGGGAATTCTTCTGGTTTCGTTGATAACAATTGGTTGATATTTTTCACATATTTGTAGGGAATTCTGGATTTGACTCTGGGGATCGACTTTCATTTCTTTCACGTCTTTGTGTATTTGGTTCTAAATTTCTCCATTTTGTCTGTACTTGATTCAATTTTCAGGAGTATATTGCGAGGATATAATATTGGGATAATTTTGTTTTAAAATAAAAATTTATGATACTGGAATGTGTATGCATATGTATAAAGAGAGAGAGAGATAATTTAATTAATCTCATAAATTGCCTGATACTTGGGCTAAAGCTGCAATGTAATAAAATAATACATTTTCTAATTAATTATTTAGTATATTATCTCTTGTGACAAAAGTAGTTAGATATATAAATATAGGTACAGATATTGGTATACAGAAACAGATATATAATATATAGGTATCATAATTGTAATATATACACACATGTATCATAATTGCCTCTTATTATATTCACAACTGAATATTATTTGTTTTACTTCGTTTGTCTATCGTATAACCATCTGAGCGTTCTTCGTGAAGGATGCCAGATCCATACAAATAATCTTCTTCATCAAATCTTAAGTATGTCAACCAGTGACTGATGAAAGTAGTTTGAATTTGTCTCTCTAAGTCGCAATTTCCAGTTGCACTTCTGCCGGCTGCTTGGAATGGATTTTAGTCAAAAACCCGGAGATAGGCGTGGTTCGAAATCACATATTCAGTTGGCCAAGCTCCAGACTCGATTTTTTTCGATACCTCTTTTTCAATAGTATAAATAGGCTTTGGGATATAAATATATTATATTAGACATTAAATAACTCCCTCTATTTTATTTTGATGAAAAACGCTTATTTCTGCGCTTTGAAGGTGAATTTTTCTGAGTAATTAAATAGGAATAAAAATGTTTTTTATTACACAGGCTTTCTCTCTTTTATCGCACAGCAGCTTTATATGATAATATATTGTATAATAAATTACTTTATTTTTTATGTAATTGTAACTGCAAATCTATCAATTTATGTGACTACACATTTAAATTTTTATCATTTTGCTTTAAAATGTATTTATTTTAATTAATGTTAATAAATTTACAAGCCAAATTAATACAGGATTTTAACAAAAATTTCCCATGAAATTTCTACCCTTTAAAGTACAATACTTTACATTCATTCTTATTTTAGGTTGCATACAAAATTACATGTATAAAATTAGGCAAACAAAAAAAGCTGAGTATGCTTCGAGAATTTAAACAATGTTTTTTAGTGAAACTTCATAGTGGTAATTATCGGAAAAATTACTCGCACGTGTCTGATTACTTTCTTTAAAATATCAACTGCTTACAGATTGGAGCTTAAAAAACTAAGATAACTTTAACTAGTTAAGATAAGATAACTTTTGTTCGGGTTTCTTCCTGTTATTGATTCAAACATCTAAAAAAGGGAAACAAAAAATATTTTCGCCCATTTCAACTACGGCCAAGAAACTGATCGCGAATAAAGCTCCAGTTATTATCAGTCAACTTTATTATTCTACATATTTATCATCTGTAGATTATTAGACCTGTAGATTATTAGATTATCACCTGTAGATTATTAGACCTGTGGATTATTAGATTATCACCTATAGATTACATTCTTTATTCCTAAAAGCATGATGAAAGAATTAAAAAACATTCAAAACGCCTGTCTTCTACGAAAAGTTCAAGAAGTGTCATAAGGGATAAAGTTAATTTCTTCTCCCTTGGTTTGTAAGTATTTGAATTTATGTCTAAGTCTGATGACCCGCACGCCTTAAATTTTACAGAAGACTGCTTGTTTAGACTAAAAAACTCCTTTATAAGAGGCAGCATCGTATAAAGGAGTTTTCCTATGCCTACCAATTTAATGAATTAAAATATTATGTAAATTATATGAGAAATTCCTAGTTCAAAAATGTAAAGAGAAAGTGCTTTTTAAAGACTTAATGGAAAATATATGAAACAAAACGTTTGTGTGTTTTATTTGAATTACTAAAGAACCCCCCCCCAAAAAAAAAACAGCTAAAAAGATTTTCATTTCAACTCCCATTTATTGAACTTCGCATAGCCAGAAGGACGGGGAAAATATAGCATTGAATCAAAGCGTGGGGTTTTACTTAATCTGAAACTCGTAATTAGTCCAAGAATTCCAACTAACGTAAAATAATTTATCGCGAAGTCTGAATCAGTCAAATTTAATTTAAACATGAAACAATACTAAAGGATTACACTGCTAAATATTACTGAACGGTGCCTCAATAATTCTACTTAATGTCGAGATCAGAGTATCGGCAGCGATATAACACAAAGCTGAATAATTACAACTATCAGAGTTGGCAAGAAACTAACATGTACCGTGCACGTGAAGCCAGAACATAGGCTGTCTTAAAATCCAAAAAACCTCATTTTAAATACTGGCTATCTCCTTTTCCTTCCTTTTCCTTCTGCTAAGGAAAACGGAAAGGAGATGTTGTAATAAAGATCCAAATCATAACAACTGGTTAGTTTAAAAATAACCCTACAAAAGATCCAAAAAAATTCAGTATGTTAAAAATATTTAATAAGAATTTGTAGCTTTTTAGTTTGCAACAGAATTCTATTTTAGTTTTCGGAATATAAATTCATTTTTTCAATTAATGTCTCATAGTACATTTTAATAATTTCTGCAGGTTATTCTAATTGCAACTGATTTTGTGTTTCATGCTTGGAAATGTCATTTAATTATAACTTCATGTTACACATTTTGATCATTTTTCAGAGCAGACGAAAATGTTCAAAATGAAGTTGAATAAAATTGTATTTAGTTTATTATTTATCTCGTTTTTTCTTATTATCTAAAAGATAAATTGAGTTAAACATGAGCTGATTTAAACAATTTAATACCAATATAACAAAATAGCTTTTCTAAGAATATTTAATTAACCAATAACGGCTATGATGGTTTTTGATGTAATGATGTTGCAATATTCGACGAGGCGAATATAATAGCATAATTAAATTGCTTTTTTCAACAGAAGAAATTTATGGAGAACTCTGTAAGTGAAGTTTTGGTAAACGTTGCGTTAAAAACAAGCGTGGAGGTAATTTAATTTTCCGCTGCCTAAAGTACTGTCTTAACCATACCCGGAAACGTTTAACGGAAATAAGAAACAAACTTTGCATTTATGAAATACATATTCGTTCGTTCCCTTCTTTGAAATAGAGAGTCGTTTCGGCAAATAAGTTGATGAAGCTATTATTTCCTTTATACAACTCCTTAAAGCACATTGCTAATAAAATGATGTAATTATTTTGACATTATTAGTAACATTTCTTATTTATACCGTTTAAGAGATTCCTGTATTCTTAACATTATAATTTATCTTAGTTTTATTCTGTTTTCAGTTGTTACAAGAAGTCAGGTACAACAATTTAATGAACATTCTTCATTATTCCCGTTTAAATTACTAATGTTTTAATCGAATTGTATACAATTATTATAAAGACATAATTTTATTAGAAATTCTCTCACTTTCTCTCTCTCTATATATATATTGCATCATATTATTATATTTTTATATTGAATTTTTGTTATATTACGTATGTGTACCCTCAATAAGAAGAATTTATTTAATTAATTGTAGAATTGACTGTTATATTTCTCTGCATATAAAAGTTCATTTCATTAAATATGAGTTTCAATAAATATTAAAATTATATTTTTACTGAATATGAAAGTTATATTTTTACTGAATATGAAAGTTCACAATTTAATACATACTATAATGGAAATGTATTCATCAATAGAAATTTGACAGATTTTTAGTGAACATTTTATTTTGTGAAAAACACGTGATACATTTACTTTGAAAGACATTTAGTGAACTTTGAACATTTATCTGGTGGAACAATGAAACAATTTTCATTCGACATTCAAAAAGACAGTAGGATTTTTTCAAGAAGAATTTAAAAAAAAACTATTTGTCTTAATTTATTAGTAAGTTTATTAAGAAATTATATTGTTATTGCAATAATTGCAAATACGTTATTTAAGTATTACATAATCTATGTATGAGAAAGGTCATGAATCATGATGGGGCATAGGTAAACCTAATGGCTATGTCCTTGATCCTTCTTCATGTCTTTGCTCATATACTAAACTCTCCTGCTTGCTTCCTTAATTCTTTTCTGCCACCCTGTTCTCCCGACCTTTCATTTAAAGGAGGTATAACAAAATACGATAGCTGCTTTAAAAAATAATTGGCGACCTCAAAATTAACATTCTAGATTTGGTGATTTCCTTCTCAATTCATCTGTTCTCCCAAATTCGAGATCTTTCGGCATTACGTAAGGCTGCTTGAAAAAGGGTAACCAAAACTAATAACTAACCAATCATAGCTTATCTCTAGAATCGAACCTACTATTGTATAAAAACCCCTGACAGTTAATTACATCATTTCCTCTGCTAGCTCCCATGATAATATCCTCTCACTTTGCTTCCCCTTCTAAAATGCTTGCTTCTTAAATTTAAGAATCAATGAAAATAGCAATTTATCATATTTCATTATGATTGAATCATATAAATGTATCGGATTTCATCATGATTGCATAAACATCTATGGAGATGATTTTATTATGTGGGAAAATAAACACTGGAAATTCTTCAAGCTCATGTTTTGTTATCTTCATCTGTAATTGTTCATACTCAGCAACGACGACTGCAAGCTTATTCATCTTTTGTGTTCCCGGAATCATGGCATCTATATATACAGAGAAAGAGGGATATTATTATTTATTTATTTGTCGTCTTTGTTTGGAAGAAACTTCAAAATATTTTTCAGATCTCAAGATTTGGTTTAATTTATATGATTATGGTAAATCATACTGGGATGCCTAAGGAAAGGGATGCCTTTGTGGAGAATGTTCTAATGGAAACTATCTCGTACCCATGTTATAGTTTTAAAACTAAGAAAACGCCGATGTAGAAAGCCCTTTCGTCTGGAATCGAACACGGATCAAACTACCAGTGATCAAGAACTTTACCTATATGCTTAAAGGGTGGAAGGGCTAAAGGTCATAAAGGACTTTAGGATGTCCAAAAATTCATACAATAATTTCGTTAGGAAACACTGGTGTATATTTAAAAATTGTGAATTTTTTATTGATTCATAAAGTGTAGGATTATGAATGGAATAGCATATCGGGTAAATGGACTCCATGTCTTTGCTAGCATACGCGCAATCTTTTGTCGAAATTTTCCACGACCGTTTTGCATAAATGTTCTGAATTTCGCTAATACAGCGCTCAGTTTCCTACTTCAAGGCATGGATGACCTTGAGCTTGTTGGCATAAACTTCAAAACACCCCAAATAAAAAAGCCTAACGTTATTAAATTGCATAATCTTGGCAGCCAATTCTGGTCACCGAAACAGGAAATTACACGACCAGAAAATCATTCATACAATCATTGTATAGTTTCCTGGGCTGTATGGCATGTGTTGGAACTGTGTTGTCAAACACTGCATGTTGTCCACAAGCATATATTGCAGTTTAGGGAAAAAATAATGAATTATCACATTGCGATAGCAAGTTCTATTAATTGTTATTACCTAATCAGCCACATTTTCAAAGAAGAACGGTCCGATGATGCCGCCAGTCCAAACTCTGCACCAAACAGTGGCACGTTGCAAATGCATTTGTTTCTCAACAATTACTCGTGGATTTTATCTACCGCAAATGTGATAACTGTGTCAATTAACCAAGCCATTATGATGAAAATAATCCTCATCGCTGCTGATGATTTTGTTCAAAATATCATTTACTGTTTTTCCATAATCCATTCAACGCACTGTCTTCGTTGTGCACAGTAAGCTTCTTGAGTCAATTGAATTTTGTATGCATTAAGATGCAAATCTTCCGGTGAGAATACGCTGTACAAATCTTCTCGAAATGTCCAATTCTTGGCCCACAATGCTGACTAATATTCCTATACTCTAAGCAACACTCTTATGGACTGGTTTGATGTTTCTTGTTGAAGGACAGCCGAAGTGTTTAAGATCACTAATTGATCCAGTCTCCCTAAGCATTTTAATTAATTTCTTTACATTTGATGAAGATAAATCTTTATTCCGAACTTATTTTCTACGAAATTTTGCGAACTGTAGCTGTCAAACCTTCATTATTTCTTAAATAGTGCTCAACTATGAAAAGGCGTTGTTCTTTCGTGTAGCGCGCCATTTGTAATAACACTGAATTGTCAGCTGCCATGCTGTCTTTGTTTATTCATTGGCAACAATTTATTGCCAAATGAAGCAAAATTCAAATCTTGCGTGAATTTTGGGACATTCTGCGGCATCGCTGTATGCAGCCCCCGTAAGTATGAGCCTTCTCCGCATTCGGATATTGGTGCATGTCTGAAGACGAATACCAGCTGTATCACGGGTTCTGCGAAAAGCGATGTTTCATTCACTTCAGAAAAAGCCCCTTTCACTCCCTTTGGCTTTACGACTTCATATTGTGTGGTGAAAGTTGGTTGTTAATTTCGTCACTTATTACAGCTGTGACCATTAGTTTTCTCACACCCTGTGTACTTTAAAAATTGAATTTTTCATAATGTCTTAATAAAGTACCTTTTAGAGATGTCTTTTAATAAATTATTCGCTTTGGTAGAGTATCAGTCTTGCTTGCTTCATTGTTTGAAGAAGCATCTAAATGTAACTTTCCAATTCGAACCGAAACTCGAAACGAAAGATTTAAATGCTAAAAACGTTCGCTGCTTTTGTAAAATTCATCCTTCAGGATTTGGAAATATTAGTCCTAATTTTACGTTCGAATGGTTAACATTCTGCTATATTCTGTGCTATCGTATTTTTCTGGATATATATTTAGAAAAAAGAACATAAGAGGAACATATGTTAGAAAAAAGGAAACACAGAAGTCTTCTGTTGCTCAACATTGTTGGTACGAAAATCACACTTTTAATTTTTCTGCTGCCAAAATTATTCAAAAAACATCTTTCATTGGAGAACTGGATTTTCTTGAGGCATTTCACATTCAAAAAAAATCTCTCTGTTCTACTTAACGATCCTTATTCCAATCCATCTTTGCCTTCGGCCTTTAAAGAAATTATGTTTTAGTTCTGGTTTCACCAACAGATGGCGCCACTTGCTTATCCTTGTGCAGGCTTTCTTATCTTTATCATTATTTCCTATCTTGTTCATTTGCGATTTTGCAGCTGTGGATTATTGTTCGGTAAAACCGTCGAAACTAGTCCTGTGAAATTTTTGAAAATATAACGCTGATTTTTGTTGTTTGACTTCTGAATTAGTATGTTTATTATGCTTAGTACAGCGAAAATCAAGAAATAAAAACAAAAGCAGCCAATGATCGTCATCAAAGAATGTGTTCGAAATTACGATCCCGGACCCTGATGCAGGCCTCATATCAACGGCACATGGAAAATCTGATGTTCTTGAAAATATCGGGAATGTCCCGGATTTCCCCAGCAGCTATCATAATGCGTATAAAACGTTCCTCACCACTTATAGCGGAGTTTTCGTACACCAATGTCTTGACGTACCTCCAGAGGAAGTAGTCAATGCAAGTCAGGTCTGGCGATCTTGCTGGCCAATGCACCAGAGCATCCCTACAGATCCCATGTTGAATATACGTTTCGAACGTAATTGCTAATACCTTCTTTGATGACGATCGTCTGTTCTTATTTTTCTTTTTTGGTTTCCGCTGCACTAAGCATAATAAACATGTGTTTTCACCCTGTTCACGTCCTTCCTTTCTTATGTTTTGTTTCGTCGCTACCGTGCCAGGAAAGCGTTTACGACCATGCAATTTCTGTCTTTTTCCATCATCTATGTGTACTCTATCTCTCGTGAAGCTTGTAACGGATTAGCTGAAACACCCTATATATATATACATTCTACCGTGAAAGACCAAAATCTGGAGAATATCGATATTCTCAATTATATAGTCGCTTTGGTGTATGACCGACATATTTGCTAAATCACCTTATCTGTCACTTACACCGGAAAATGTCGACATTCGCCGTGCACTGATAGCGAAAGTTGATTAAAGGTATTTTTGTTACATTTTTAAATCATACTTTATTATTAAAACAAATACATGTGTCAAAATGGGAGAAAGCGTAAGGAACAGCACATGTAAATAAACTGTTAAATTGAAAACGAATAGTACATTCTAAACGAGGAAAAAAATAACACCAATAATAAACTTATTTAATTATGTGATTGGCGTTATACAATCATACTTATTGCAATAACTTCATAAGATGGCCTTGCTTTTACAACTGCAACTTCGTCGTGGAACATTCTTCTCGGTTTCTGGTTTAGACCATTATTATTAGTTCGAAGCGCGTTAGCCCAGAAAGGCAATTAATTTCGCTTTCGCATTCTGCGTTGGTTCACTATAAACGTCGGTTGACTTTTCAAATCGTTGCCACCAAATATTATCGTCCTGTTTTATATTTAAAGAAATTAAATAATAAGGAATCTGCGTAAATGCATGTATGTTTCTTACATTCTGATAAAACAACGGTACCTAGAGCCATCCAATTTTGAATGACGTAACCCTCCACCGAATATGGGAATGTGGAAGCCGTAATTTGGAATTTGAAATTTGTTTTATTATCGATTTCCTATTTTGTAACACTTCAAAAAAATGTTTTATTAAAAAACTCGACGATTTCATAGCGAGTAATGGCAATACTGTACGAAAAAAATTATCTCTAGCGCGCCAGACTTCGTATCGGAAATTCTAAAGATATGCTCATTTTAAAATTATTTTGCGATATTGCTGTGGAATTGAATTTTATGATTTAAGTGCGAAAAACATGATATTTAATAAATAAAGATAGCACACAGAACTAAAAAAACAATCATTCCTATGGAGCGTAATGTAAAATCTAAAAAATTTCAGATTTATTTTATTTTTTATTTTATTACTGATTTAATTTAGAAGTAGATTCTTAGTCTAGATTTTTTAAAGCTCCTATCCCATGTTCTAGTGGATTAACGCAGTTTTTATACCTAAGCTGGTAATCATGGAAGACAGAACTACAAATATAGATTAACGAATATTATTTTTAATATTTCCTCAAGATTATTCATTCTGTTAACAAGTATTTCAAATTAAGCCTCTTTGCATTAGCCCTAAAATTGATAAAACAAGTCCAAACTTAGTGGAATTATAATATCTAAGAAGGATTTTAGACAGTAAAGAAATGTATGCGAATTATGCGCGAATTTAATCCTTTATTTTACCATAGAACGCAAATTGATAAAATAGCTAGAATCGACGATGGTTTACAGTAGTTTCGAACGAACACATACGAAATACCCACACATTCCTTTTGTTTCATATCCTCTTTTGTTACTATCGTACGATTGTAGTTTTAAATATTCAGTTCCTATCAGATATTTTTTACTATAAATGTAATGAAGAGGTTTTTAATGTTAGTATTTTTACTGCTACCTGTAATTCTTCAAAAGCTCGAGGAAACAAGGCTTCGAAATTTAAAAAAATGTATTTTATAATTATGTAAATAGCAAAATACTTACATATTAGTCATTTAGCCATACAATATATCACTTGGAAATTAGTAAGTGCCTCTTTCCAAGCAGCTAGCTACAATGGCTTCGTATCATTCGAATTACAATTTTTTTTTTTTTTTGTTGTTGTTTCTAACGACAGATGCTTCAGTAAGCATCTTGAGGTCTTTAAAAAGTATAAAAATGTTATACCCAAAAGTATTATTTAATTTATTAGAGTACTGTTAATTAAATATTGTATAAAGTTTCACCAGTTGTTTATAATTTCAAACCTTTGCTGTAATTTCCGGTTTCCATTTCCTCACTAGAAATGTAAATGAGTTAGAGAGTATTTAAGCTAAGGTTTTTAGATTGCAAGAAACAACGTATTTCTGCTCGTCGAAACCACGTTACATTAGTTAAGAAGTCAAACAATAATAATTTGCAAATCTAAGGCTTGAATTATATTGTTTTTGTTTGTTGTTTTGTTGACTTCTATAGAATCGTTGCACGCGTGTTATTTTAACCTAAATCCCGTTGCAATTGTTTTACTATTCCCGATCAGTTTGTAATTATTTGCTTTGTGTTAATTGCTGATAATATTTAAATTGTTAAAGTTTCAAGACAACTTCGATTTAAATATAAACGCGTGAAGTATATGTTTAAATAAAAAAGTTGTTTAAAACCTTTTCAAATCTTTATTGAAATGAAAAAACAGACAAAGATAATTGGCTTGACTGTTAAGAGTCTGGATCTAGTTTATACTTCCAAAGCATTTCAGGTTCTCTAATTGTAACTATTTCGAGCACTAAACATGCAGCGAGGTCGCTAATGAATCAGCAGGATCGGGCACCATATAAAAAAAAAATGTGTATTATTTATAATGAAAATGAGAATTGTGATGCAAAATTGTGATAAAAAAACACAAAGGATTTATGAAATCCCTTTACAATTACCATCGATTAACGCCTTACAAAACATCATTAAAAATAAAGGGCTAATTATTCTTAATGCTGTTTATCTTTGTTTAAATTATAATCCGAAGAACCAAATGAATATGCGACAAATACTTTTACGAAATTAATTACTTTCCCTTGTATTTACGATCATCATGTTATATATAAGACTGATTTTTTTGTTTTTAAGATAATAAATTTGCTCATTATACAAATTAATTACTTTAAATATAAGTAATATTTTTTTTTTAATTCTGTAGCTTGTCTGTCATTTCTGTTTGGAGCAATAATCTTCGGAATCTCTTTGAAGTGTCAACTGTCAGCAAATCGGAATTTTAAAGAATCTACAATTAAACCGAGTTTTGAAGTTCGTAATTTATCAACCATTAAACTTTTGAGATTTTTACTTTAATTAAAAAGATGTATTCCGTGAATTGTTTTCTATCTCATCGATAAAATCAAACGAAGAAAATGTTCCACCTTCAAACGTTAGTTCCGTATCTGTGTAAATGACTCGTATCTTCGAAATTCATTCTCAGTACCCAACACAATTTACTTATTATCATGTTATTTCTTATAAAGTAAGAGAGTAATTAAATGAAATAATTACAGATTTTCTCCAGTTTACGAAATTAAAGCTTTTTAACGAAACTTTTCACAATCCCAAATGACTTAAAGCGAAGAGATGCTTTGATTTATGTGGTTAGAAAAACGTCAGCTGTTTTATGCTGCTAAAATAATACATTAAATAATATATAAAATTTAAAATAACTTTAAGATGCAACAGAAACAGAAATAATATAATAAATACACGCACACTCGCTACGTTAAGCAGCAGCATGTAATGGTCCAAATGAGGAAGCTGTTTTATTTCCGAATAAAAGACCTCAGACAGTATGCATTAATTCTATCTGCAGTGAAATGGACATGTCCAATCGAATAACACTATTTATCACCTCTAGCAGAAAATTAGAAAAACCTATTAAATCTAATTGCAGGGTAGAGAGACAGAAGAAACTGCTCATTGAGGAAGTTTTATAGTAACATGTATTTGTACTGAATTGATATCGAAAAATGACACAACACAAAATAATCGTCAGCGACTGCAAATCGATTAAAGGACGCATTGTTTGTACACTGCGTGTGTGTAGACTATTATTTGCACTTAATGGTATTTTTATCACACGATGGTAAACATCATACTTGCGACTAACACCATACTTTCCCGCAAGCGTTAAGGGGTTATTTGTGTTGTTCGCTCTGTTAAAAAAATTCAGTTATTTCTACTTTGCATAAATGAACTCCGACGAAGCCCTTCATCAGAATGGTTTCTTTGTTTCTTATGTGAGATCATTTGGATTTAACACCTTAAAATGTAATTAACTAAAGTTTAACCCTTAGGAAACCGAAGCCTTCGCTAACCTGTATGCTTAAATACCGAAACGTCCGTCCTCGTTCATTACGCGTCCCGTCCGTTTACTTCCCTCCACTCTATTAAAGCACAAAGAGGTGCGAAGATTTCAAATCACATCCTTTTCACTTTCTAACAAAGAAGCTCCCGTTAGCCTTTCAAAGCAAGCCATCTGCAATAAATTAATACAATGAATTAGGGGAAACATCAATTGCTAGTTTATACCTTAGAGGGAAGAAAACAAGAACCCAAACTCGGCCGTTTCGGGGCGGCTGTGGTCGTTTGAACGGAAGGCCGTCTTGGACGTTTTGGTCTTCAAAGAGTTAAAGCACATCATCATCGTTTATATTCTTGTTAAAAATTGCACAGATGTATCTGGAGACAACTCCAAGTTCCGCTGCAAGGCCGCGAATGTCTCATATAAGGACACGACGTTTTCAGCTCTGTGAGTTAAGGTCACTGTGAACATATCACTTTGTAGATCTCTCACGTTGGATAGGAATGTGCAAGGATTGTAGATACCAAGGAAGGGGTATGAACATTTGTCACGTGAGCATCACCAGGCTATCTGATAAGCAGAGAAAGTCCAGGTATGCCCTAAAATGATAAATTACAGTAAAACAAATTAAATCTGAACGCAAGAGTTATGTACGACCGATTTGTTGAACCTGGTTGATTCCATAATCAACGAATCAGTCCTACTGACTGCGTATATCGACTGAAGTCCTCAGCAAATTTCGACCCAAAATAACTGACTTCTGCTTCCGCTACTTTGAGTATTTGCATATTCTAGTGATATTTTCAAAATGAGTTCTGGGTGAAAATTTTACAGATTCCGAAACTTTTTCACAAAATATATTTCCTACCCTACCTACCTTTCACAAAATATATTTCCTACCCTACCGTAGTACGTATTTTTAATTGAATTTATTTAAATCTAAAATTTTGACAGTAGCACTTTAAACAAATATAAGTTCTTAAAATTGAATGAGCATTCTAATATTCTCGCTGCGCTACAGAAATTGTAGATTTCACAATCATTTATGAATTGAGTTTTGGGAATCGAGTCGCTATAGTACTTTGCTGGAACTGTTTATTAAAACTGATCACTTTTAATCAGCAAATACAATTGTTCATTGGGTTTTAAACCACAATGTATTCAACCAGTTTATTACGCATTTGAACCGAAAAGAAAAATACAATAATCCTCTTTGCAAAGTAGAAGAAAAAATATAAATCTTCATCTATTTTATGCAAAATGAACAGATCTGCTAAAAAGATAATTTTATTCAAACTGACATTACCATTAGTTAATGAACTACATTTGCAATTTTTTTACCATTTATATAATATTTTGATCTTATACCACACAAATATATCGCAAAATGTAATTTTTTTTAATTCGGAACTTGTGTAATTTGATAAATACTTTTAGTACTGCAGTAGCAAATTATATGAAAAAAAAAACTGGTTTATTATAACGAATGTTGCACATATATTTTTTATTACTTCAGTTATGAGAAAATATTTTTAAAAGCTTAATCTAGAGTATTTTTGAGTTATTGGTATAGAAATAAAAAATAATTAAAATTAAATTCTATTGTAACCTTAAATTTTGAGTAAAGTATTTTTATCGGGATTGTAGTCAATAACTAACAGTAATGGATTAAGTAGACTTAATGCAAAATGATAGATATTTATTTCATCAAATAAGAAAAAAAATAACAATCAAGTTTTAAAAACCTTATTTGCAAAAACATTAACAGAAAAACAAATTAAAGACGAAAAGAGGGATGTTATGCAGGCAAAGCACAGCACGTTTTTATGTAAATAATTAAGCAATTGTAAAAATAATTCTTGCGATTTAAAAGTCTCGTCTAAAGAAAAAGATGAAAAAAGAAGTCTTGCATAGTTTCCGTTCTTTTCTTTACTTTAGATTCAAAGCAAAAAGAGAAAGAAAAACTGCTTATGCTCGCATAAAAGTCTCATAAAAAAGATCTTAAAACTGAGTTCGAAAAAGCAGCACGCCGCTCAAGAACTGCTTACCAGAAACATATTTCGTGGGAATATAAATAAGTCGAGAACTAGAAAAAGAAACAAAAGCAATTCTACGATAAAAACTGAATTTATTGCTCACTTTTGTTGCTTAAAAATTTAATAAAGCTAAAATAGGGTATTGTTGAGACTTCAATAAATCTCGATGCTTCATTAAAATTGTTGCCATCTGTATCAAAGTGAAAAAAAGTGGATAGAACAAATCACAAAAGAGAAAGAAAAATATTTGAAAATATATTACAAGATCTTGATTTATTAGCACTAATGTTTTTACGCTTCTAAAGGCGAGGTATAATGACTTCGTTTGTTGTTGAAATGTCTCATTTTACAGTGACACGGTATAAAAACCAAAACTGAAAACTATCCTATAATAAATGGTAATACAAGTCAATTTTATTCTGCTGATAGAATTCTACAAATGCAATTTAAACTTGTTTATTTATTGTTTATTTTCAAATTTTCTGGAGTTTTCTAATTAAAAGTATGAACAGATTTCTTAAATAGATATGCAGGTAAATGCGGACATTTGCCATACAGAAAATTTAATAAGTCTTTAGTGCATGCTTTTAAGATTACGATGAAGTTCATTGTTAAGCACAGAACAGCAATTTTCTACTTCATTAAAATATATTGGTAGTGCAATTAGCACGTATGGAAATGAGAAAAATAAATCAAATCTGATCCGGGCACCATATGACTTCCTTGTATAGCCTGTTAAATTACATACTTTCTTGCTGTATTTCATTTAAACTTTATTTCCTCGAATTTCATTAGAGATTTATTTACTCATTCAATTAATTCAGGTCTTTCCTCGCGGCAAAGTGTGTGTGTGTGTGATTATGGCAAAGCCTCAAGGGCTATCTGCCTAAGAGGAGGGATGCCTTCTTGGAGGACTTTTTAAGGGAACAGACTCGTATACACGTTACACATGGGGAAAAGTACGAAAACGCCCATGCAGCCAGCCCGTTCGCGGGATTCGAACCTCGGACCGAAGTACCAGTGTTCAGCGATTTTACCGCTCGGCCGCTGGTGGGAAATGTATGAAAAAGAAAAATATATAAAAACTCAAAACATTTTCAATAAAAATTGGAAAAATACAGGAAAACATAAAACATCAAGCACAGTTAAAAAAAAACACAATTTTTGCAAGTAAAATTAGAGTGTCTATGCAAAAAACAAGATATTCGACCAGCGGGGGTAGAAGGCAGATTTTTCGGTGCACCAAACTGTAAGTTTACTTTTGATAACATTCGGCAAAAAGACACTGAACGCGCAGAAACTGGGTTAATTCACTATTCTGCTGAGTTTTATGTTTAAATAAATGGCTGTTCATTAGGCTTAACTCGCCACTTTTAAATTGTAATTCTAAATCAATTACATATAGATTACCTAAAGCATAAGAACCTTAACTGGAACATAAAAACCCATATAATCCGATCACTTTTAACCTTCCAGCACGCGCGCTTGGCGATTTTACATGAGCACGCGCATATTTTACGACATCCTTTTTCCCGCGCATATTTTACGACATCCATTCATTTCTGTCGTTTATCGTTTTGGGCACGATAAACGACAGAAATGAGTGAATAATAATAATTTTTTTGAGAAATAAAATATTGATCTTATTATTGCAAAATACAAATGATATCACATTAAAATATAAGTAAATTATTTTTAAGTTCTTATGTTGGTGAGATGGAAATGCAATGATGTATTCCATTATAGAAAATTTTAAATTTATTAGTTAATTATTTAATTTAATAAGTTTATTAGTTAATAATATTTTAAAATCGAAGCTAATTTTAATATTCTTCAAAAGCAAGTATATACAATAAAAAATGAAAACACCTTGGTAGGAAAAAACGTAAATTTAGCATTACTTACTTCTGCAAGGAAATTTACTTCTTACTGGTTACAATAACGCACTTTAAACTAACTTTAATATTTTTATTTATTTCTAAAAAATAGAAATAAAAGAAAATAAGGAATGGAAATCGCTATTGTTTAGGATTAAAATCTACTTCCTGAAAACTTGTATTTTGAAAAAAAAATCTAAATATTCATTTTTCAGATAAATGTGTAGAGTCATAAGGATTTTTTGAAGGCTAGAGAGATGAAAAATTAGCAAACGCCTTCGCCGGGAATCGAACTACGAACCTCTGGAACACCGGCCCAGCGTGCAGAACCACTATACCACGAAGGCACGCCAGGAAAGAGGGAGAAATACCTTATATACTCCCCTTTTTAAAGGGCGACTGGGGTTTTTAGCCCAATCGCCAAATTCTGGGTGTGGAGAAACCTCATCCAACACCCTTTTAGTTCGGGCGCCACTGTAGAGACATTAGGTATTTTTTTTGGAAAAGCCAGAGAGATGAACAATTAGCAATTAGCAACCGCCTTCGCCGGGAATTGAACCACGGACCTCTGGAGCACCGGCCCAGCGTACAGAACCACTACACCACGAAGGCACGCTAGGAAAGAGGGAGAAATACCTTATAAATGTTTTTTTTAATAAAGTTTTTGTAAACAATTTTTGAAGTAAGCAAAAGGTATCAATGAAATATAAACTAAATCTAATTAAACTATTATTTTGTAGTTAATTCTGTGGACTGAGTCTGTTATATTAAGTATTGCGGATTCAGTGCTAAAAAGCAGTAGTTATCAAAGCCGTTTTGTGTTTCTTCTCATTGTTTCAGGTAGATATTCAAGCTAGTCTAAAACTAAGCTATACAGAAACAAGAAATAAGAAAAGTTTAAATGAAGTTACCATTTCTTTCAACGTTAAATAATTACATAATCAGACAAAAAAAAATATCAGAATTTAGCTGACAGTTGTTTCAGAATTTTGATTAATTGCCTATTACAGTTTCTATGTTTTTAATATTTTCTTAGCAGAAAAGGCACAATTGTTTCAAATATTTAACCAAGAGCTACCCATACCTCTTTCCCAAATTAATCTTTTTCATTTTTACCTACTAAACATAAATAAATCATATTGCAAAATTCAAATTAAGGCAGGTATGCCATAACTTATATTGAAAAATTTATGTTGTCCGATAACAAATTCAAGCTCTAAAGAATTATTTTCATATTTATTATGATTTTCAGGTTTAATGTATTAAACTTTGATTGCATTGAAATGTAATAAATTTACTTTTCATGATTAAATTGATTAAGGACTTATCACTTACACTTAATATTGCTTAATTTTTAGCCCAAAGGGAAAATTTGCCCAGAAGGGATATTAATTTCGCCTTGGCATTTTGTGCTGATTCACTCGAAACGGAGAATTACTTTTTAAATTGTTGCCACCAGATATTAGAGCCCTGCATTATATTTAAAGAAATTAAATAGTTTGTCGCATTGAGACCTAAAATAGCGGTACCTAGAGCCATCAAATTTTGAATAATGTACTTCTTCACCCGAATATGGGCATCTGGAAGCCCTAATGTGGAATTTGGAATTTGTTTTATTATCTGTTTCATATTTTGTAAAGCACTTACGAGTTTCTGATAAAAAAAACTCAACGATTTCAAAACCGACAATGGCAACACTGTACGAGGGGGAAACTTCTTCATCTCTAGCGAGCGAGACTGTGTATCAGAAATTCTAAAGATGTACTGTTTTAAATATTTTGCGACATTGTTCATGAATTGAATTTTATGGTTTAAGTGCGAAGAACATGATATTTAATAATTAAAAACAACAGACAAAAAGTTAAAACACACCCCTTTAGGTGTATTTTAAAATCTGAAACCTTTCAGTTTTTTATTAAAATTAATTTTATTTCAATTATAAAAATTGAATAACTGCAAATAGGAACTTTTCTTTTTATGTGATGCAATGGGAAAACGATCTAATGAAAATTTAAAAGCAACTTTTTAAAAAAAAACCAGAACTGGTAAAATTATATTCTATCAACCAAATTTAATTATATTTTTAGTGAAAAAGAAACAACCGTTGTGATGTAAACATTGCTCCGAAACTAAAGTAAATCGGAAATACTATAACAAAATTATATATTCGCAAAACTGTTTTAAAATATAGTCTTGCTTTGTTAAGCAAAACCCACTAAGAAGTTATACAATATTTTACACATCAAGAGACCTTCCTAATTTTTAAATTGCTTGTAATTTTCGACTCAAAAACTGCTAATTAACAAGAGCCTTATTCTGAAAACTGCAATAGTTTTGTGTAGCAATTAAGTTTTTGAAAAAAGGCTATAATATTATCAAAGTTTTTGAGTTTAATTGATAGATGTTCTTTTTATAAATCAAAATACGTCTTTAGTTATTTGAAACATTTTAACATTCTAGGAAAGTCTTCTAAGTTTATGAAGTAAGCTAAAAACTTCTTAGAAAGTTTCCCGAAAGTAATCCTATCTTTCAGATCTTCTCTTTGAAACTGAGAAATCAGAGAGGTATTTGTCGAGACATCCAAACACACAGACATGATATCCTTTTTATCTTACTTATTATAAGTTGAAAAATGGCATCACGATACGTTTTTTTTTTTAGATTTTTAAAGTGTCGTGACCAAAATAAGATTAGATAAAAAATAACACTTGGTACCTGTTTTGTTCCAAATGAAAAGCTTTAGTTTAAACATGTGCCAAAAAATGTAGGTTAGATCTTCCAAACCTTAAAAAAAGCACTCTTTTTTTTCTGGTGACGTTAATTCAAGACAAAAAAACAAAGAAAAAATACAGCTGCTTGCGACAAAGATAAACTCTTAAATTCTGAAGAACGCTTTTTCTTTCCTTAAATGAAAAATGTGTCCATTGTGTAAGATTTAGAAGGCCGAATCTGGCAATGGCAGGTCTACTAGCACAAAAGAAATATTCTAAGGAAAATAGGCACTTTCAGAAGAAGTTCTTTGACGAAACTATTGTATTGTATGATACTAACTATATCTAATGTTGGCATGCGCTTTTCCTTCAGATAAAAAATACCTGCTTCTCTAATAACATACTTATAGGTTAAAGTTAATTTTCTGAAATATCAGTCTTTTCTTCACTTATAGAAAATTTTTGAAGCTTTAATCTCAAGTAGTAGATAGTTCCAACTTCGTATTCTTTAAATTTAAGTATAAGTGACTAGATAAAAAATCTAAACTATTAAAATCTGTGGGCGTCTGTCTTTTTATTTGTATGTTTATTTATTTACTTGTTTGTGGCATTATCCCCTCTGAAATGGACGGGAGTTGAAATTCGAGAGGTTACAAAATTCGTGGAAAACCATTTTGGCCGTTCTCATCTTCGTACGACTTTAATCAACCGAGATACTAATTAAAAACTCTGAAAACGGTAATTTTTGCCTTTATATTTTCCGAGTGGCAACAGTCTCGCACGCTGGAGATGAAAACCTGCTTTATTTTGGAAAGTGTTGCCACAGCTTGCTTTCAAATCGTAATTTATTAATAAAAGATTTAAAACTTTGGCCGAACATGAAATAAAAATAGCATATTATTATTACATAAAGCCATATTCTGACGTTGAAGAAATATTATGATGTTGAATATTGCTAAACATTAAATATATTATTATTACATAAAGCCATATTCTGACGTTGAAGAAAGCACGCGATTGCATCTGACGTCATAGTAGGTAGAAAATGTTTTGTTAATGTCAACATTTTAACTAAATAGCTACTGTTTGTAACTACTTTTGTTTCTCGTTAGTATAATTGGCACGATACGTTGCTGCCACATTAATTATTTTATTGATATTGAGAATATGTTGTATATTACATTAAATTTAAATCATGACGTCATACCTATTAACCTGAAGTGTCAAAAGTTTTGGTTTTTAGGTTTGGCAATAAAAAATTATTTACGAATTGGTTGTTAATTGAAAACCTGAACTGATATCATTCATATTGAACATTATTTTATACATTTGCTTTTCAGCGGTACATAGAAATTATCATTTTTGCTTTGGCTGCAGCCCACTTGCCCGCTAGTATTTTATTAAAAGTTACACCTGCGTTCAATAATGAATTGAGCTGTATAAAATTAAATGATATACAAACTGAGTCTAAAGGTTGTTTAACGTAGAGCGTACAGATTTTAGACCAACCTCTTGATATCAAAATGAGTTATCCGTAACAATCACGAGTCAAGAAGTTTTCTAATATCGGAATTTACAATTCGTATAATATAGAAATCACACATGTTATCATTAACCAAGAGTACACAAACACCAAAAGATCTAATCTACAATTAGAAAAAGGTCTCTATTCTACAATTAACACGTTAATTAGCAGAGATGGACCCTTCCTAACATATTTCTGTAAGTTTGGAATTTCAAACGTTGAATTTCAAAAATTCGTTTTTAAATATTTTAGTAGTTTTTACTTATTTACACCAATGAAAAGCATAAGAATTGCAAGAGAAAATTGCCTGTTTGAAATTTTCTATTAGTTCCGATTTAAAAGTATTATTTTCTAAAAGAAGTAGTTACAAATTTCCTTACAGCATTGGAAAAGCTAAAAAAATATCCAGCCCTGAAAGCATGTAATAGCTTTAGAATTATTTGGAACGCTAATTATGCTTGATAAATATGCTAAATTGTTAAAAATCAATCACAGTTTCAAAAATAAAAATATGTAGAAATTCTAATTTGTGAAATGAGGCGCTACAACCAACTTTTTCTTGACAGTTATACACGCTGCATTAGGGCAACCACTGTTAAATTTCTGCATGTCGTCCCTACTCCTCCGGATGTGATCAAGGTGACAGCCGGGAACGCGTCAGATGAGGGAGGAAACCCATTTGGGTTGGTCTATTTCTTATAAGGTCCATGAAATTCGATGGCTCTAGGTACCGTTGTTTTATCACAATGCGAGAAATATACATACATTTATGCAGATTTTTCGTTATTTAATTTCTTCAAATATAATGCACGAACATTTGGCGGCAACAGTTTGAAAAGTGAAGCGGGCATTTATAGTGATTCAAAGCAAAATCGCAAAACGAAAACAATAGTCCTTCAGGGACAAAGCCCCTTTGGATAAAATTCTTTTTTTAATCTGTAATCTTATAGATTTTATATTACGCTCGAACGGGCGTTTTTTTAGAGTTTTGTGTCTTACTTTTATTTATTAAATATCTCGTTCTCCGCACTTAAACCATAAAAATCAATTTAACAGCAATATCGTAAAATAATTTTAAAATGAACATATCTTTAGAATTTCTGATACACAGTCCCGCGAGATGTTCGTACGGTGTTGCCATTGCTCGCTTTGAAATCCTTAATTTCTTAATCAAAAACTCATAAATGCTTTGCAAAATACAAAATAGTTAATAAACCGAATTCCAAAATTGGGCTTTCAGATGCCTATATTCGGCATCTGAAATTCATGGCATTCGTGTAGAAGCACGTTATTCAAAATTGTCACCGTTGTTTTGTTACAATGCGAAAACGGCTATGAATCACTCGTATTTTGTTTTTCTTGATAAGTTCAGAATGGCTGAATGGTCTGATTGTTTTGATTTACATCATGTGCGACTTCAGTAACAGAGTGTATCCTTTAGATAGAGTATCCCATTTCTTTAACTTTGTCTACTTTTTTATAACCAAGCAACAGATTTCGATCCAGATTAATTCAATTCCACTTTGTGAAATATAATCAATACAAGTTTTGCAATGTTAATTGCAAAACTTGTATTGATTCAATGTTACTTAAAAATCACGGTTTCTAATTCGAAAGGTGCAAAATTCTGATTTCTCTGAAGACGTCTTAAATTTTCTCTCAACTTACACTGTATTCATAAAAGTATAAAGAAATCAAATGCAAAGACAGTTGTCGTTAGAATCAATAAAGTATTACACATTTTGAAACATAGGCAGAAATAAGAATGAAAAAATTGTTTTATGGTATACCTCAATTGTATTCCCAAATTTCACTGCACCTTTTAACGCAACTAAAGCATAGCATTTTACTTTTGATTTGATTAAAATGTTTTCTTTTATCACTACTTGTATTTTATACTATAAAGTATTTCCTCCCTCCTTTCCACATGCCTTCGTCGTGTAATTGGAAGCATACTTGACGCGTATTCGAGAGGTCCTGGGTTCGAGACCCGGCAAGGTCATTGCACATTTTTCAAGTCTCCTGCTTGAAAAAATTCTAACGAATATAAAATAGCATCCGAACTAAAAGGTGATGGATAATAATTCGTCGCGATCAGGATTTGGAGACTCACTCCCCTAATCTCGCCATTACAAAAAACAACCACAGTTGTCTTTTAACAGGGGAGAATGTAAGGTATTTTCTCTCTCCTTTCAGCATGCTTTCGTGATGTAATTGGAAAAATACTCTACGCATGTTCGAGAGGTCCAGGGTTCGAGTCCCGGCGAGGTCATTGCACATTTTTCACGTCTGTTGCCACCAAAAAGACCTAATGACTGTCAATACAGATCTCTCTCTATATAAAATATGCCTATGCTTGGACTTATAAACATCTTTATTATACAGATAAACATTATTCTCCTATAACTTAGGAGATAAATTTAAGGATGTGATATACAGTTGTGCCGATTAATTGGGATATGAAATGGCATATGTATCGGGGAGGATAAAATTACTTCTTTAAAATATTTCAACCATAAAAGTCACTTAAATGTTCTATAAAGTCTGAAAAACAGAAAAATTTCAAAAGAACAACAAAAAAAGAAAGTTTGTATTTCATGAATAAAATAATCATTCCGAAAAACGTCAAGAGAAAACAAGCGATCAAATCCGTTGGAATCATGTGGGAATTGGAAATTTATTGCTTTATTGTATAACATGTTGTCTATGTACTCAACTTATGGCAACAGCTGTCAGTAAGTTAAAAAGCGATAGACATTTCTAAAAGTTCATCTTTTCAGTTTTAACGAATATACCTTTGAGACAGCTATCGGAAAACAATCCATTTCATTCAAGTACCTCCTAAAAGAGATGATTTTCTCGCCTACAGATATAAAATGAATCCAGTTAAGAATGAAGCCACAAGTACCTATTTTTAAATCAGAGTCGTCAGGAAGATATAGCCGTTTCTATAACCATCATAGTAAACAAGAAAACCATGAAATAGTAATTCTCCCCGTCCTTCGAGAGGCAGAAGAATTGTAATTCTCCATAGGAAATTTCTTAATAAATAAAATCGTATTAAATTTAAAATTAATCATTTGTTTAGCCATTAAGCATTTTCTCCCCTGTTAGGTTTTTAGGGCCAGGTTTTTAAAATTTTAAAAGTATTCACAAAAAAATCCTTTTCTTCAGTGCTTTCAGAGAACGAACTTCTCTAAATTTTAAAATGCGTTCGTCCACGCAGTGATTGTTTTCCTCTTACTAACAAAGACAAATCTTCTCAAACTACCTGCGAAGATCACGCCGAACCTTTCCTTCTAAATGTTGAACATTGTGATATCTTTATATAAGAAATAACCAGTGGCTTTGAAGCAAACACGAACTGCCATTCAGTCAAGGATTTTGTTAAATCAGCTTAGCTAATTACTTATGGCGTAAGGTATTTTCTCTCTCCTTACTGAATGCCTTCGTGATGTAATAGTAGCACACTCGACGCGTATTCGAGAGGTCCAGATTCGAATCCTGGCGAAGGCATTATTCGTTTTTCACATCTCATACTTCCCCCCCCCCCGAAAAAAAACTAATGTGCAGTGACTCTCGAACTAAAAGGATGATGAATCTTAACCGCCAGGATTTGGTGACTGGTCACCTAATCCCCAGTTGCCCTTCAAAAGGAGGAGTATTTTCTCCAGACTTTCTGCAGGCCTTCGTAGTGTAACAGTAGCTCATTCGGCGTGTATTCGAGAGGTCCAGGTTCGAGTTCCGGGGAGGGCATTTCTCATTTTTCACATGTTCCGCTTCCAAAAAAAAACCTAATGTCTCTACAATGGCTAATTCGAGGCCTAAAGAGTAGCAGAGACAACAAGAAGAACGGGCGACATTCAAGTTACAGGTAAATAGAAATGAAGGTATCTTATTAGATATTTTGATATTAATATTACTATGTATTCTTAATGGAATGCAGGTTTCTTTCAAAGAAAAATATTGCAATGGATACCTGTAGTTAATCGGTGAATGCTTTTCATTTGTTTTGTTGTTCTCAACTGTAACCGCGTCTTTTGGAAATTCAATTATTCCCAAAATTTTCACCGCTCGCATTTCGGACGATAAAATTAGTAAAAAAAAGCGTGGATTAAGCGAGGAACTAAGATTTTCTTTCACAGTACTTGTTAAAGTTTTAAATTGTTGGTAACTAATATAATTATATTATTCTAATCTAACGTAAACATTAAATTAACTAATTAATAGGAAATATTATTTTCAGTTAAGATTCATTAAAGCAGAAATGCAGTCGGAAACTATGATTCGTACAGGCCCGTCTAATATGTATTTTATTCGCAAATTTGCGCTGTTCCCGAAAATATCAATTAATTAAATTTGTAGTTCTTCAGCGTTACAGTGAATTTCACTTCCAGCTAGCCTTTCACAAATAAAAGCAATTTCACTGTTGCTTCTGTAGCCAGACTGCAGAGCTACTCTCTTTGATACTTGAAAACATTAGTGCATTCTTCGATGCAGAAACTTGACAACGACATTCAACTGGAGCAGAAATCTTGGAAATGTAAGCCGAGCTTTGGAATCCGTTTCCATATTCATGAGGGCACATGCCTCCTTGATTTTAATGGAAATGTGTGTGAGATCAGAATCTCTTGGAATAAGAAATATTCAAGAAGAAACTAACTTCTTTGCAAGTCAGGATTAGAGTACAGGATTGCATGAATTCGAGGGAATATAAATTCAGACCCTAGTTATATCTGAGACTTAATAAAGTTTCTCTGAATAATTTCGGTCCTTGCTTGTTTCACTATGAATCTCACTCAAGTGGTTACGTATTTTATAGTATACGAATTACAAATTAATATTTCATCTCATAAATTCAAAAGAGTGGAATTTACTGAACACAAAAACTGCAACTACATATTATCTTTCTATCTGGAGGTTTTTCAATATTTCGTAAATATTAGTAAGCCTCCGGTTCTATAATGAATAGGATAATGCTTTAAATTAAAATGACCAATCAAAGTGCCTGTGTCCTGTTCAGCATCGAACTCTTGTTTACAGGTTTCAGTGGTCTGTCTCGAATAACTTTTGATGTGTCAATATTGATGTTAAGAGTGCACGGGGAGAACTAAAATTGCTTGATTGCTTAATAATCTCTCTCAAATTATTTTTTATGAGCTTATCTTTAAAAAATTACTTGTAAACATAAACACCAATTACCTTACTGCATCCACGGCTCGTTTTTTCTCTTCACCTTTCCTTTTACTTCACCATTTTTTTTCCCTCGTCGCATTTATGAATTCAATTAACTAAGATGTTATGTCCCCGTTAACTCTATTTTTGTTGTGACTTACCTCTGACAGTAACATCAGAACAAGCCCATTCGAATTTTTCCCATTCGAATCAGAACAAGCCCATTCGAACGAAATTCATTGTGGCAAGGAATGCAAGATTGTGTCTGTAGTTCGCAAGCGCCATGAGCACAATACAGACGATAGCACGATTTTGTTCACTTTATAAGGTATTTCTCCCGCCTTCTTGGCATGCCTTCGTAGTGTAGTGGTCAGCACGCTCGACGCGTATTCGAGAGGTCCGTGGTTCGATATTTTTCATCTCTCCTTCTTCAGAGTAACCTAATGCCTCTACAATTTCCGTTGCCAGTTTTAATTGCGGAGGGGGACGGGTTCGAGGATCTCCCACTCCTCTTTCTACCACCAACTTCTCAAGAGGACTTTCGGCTCGCCGCATATTTACAACGCAACTGTGCCGCGCAGAAACTATATATTTACAAACATCCGAACTTTCTCCGGGATTCGAACCCGGTATTTTTGGTATGGCAGTCAGCGTAGCTAATCACTATCCCGGTAAGACAGCTTACTGTTATGTCTATAAATAATAATTAAAGTAACAAATAGATAATAATTAAAACACTCAATAATTAGGCGAATCATGCCTTAAAACCCCTTTATCTTAGAATATCTTAAAACTAATATCAAGGGAGTTACCAGAATGACGATCATAAATATAGTTCATAATAACAAGGCTTATAATATACTATTACTGGAATCGTAAAATTCACAACTTAAAAAAATCGGAAATCTTTCACATTTTATATTACGCCCAAAGGGATTTTTTTTAAACTTTTGCGTGTTACCTTTATTTATTAAATGTTCTTTGCACTTAAACTATCAAATTCAAATTAACTGCAATATTGCAAAACAATTTTAAAATGAGCCTATCTTTAGAATTTCCCGATATACATTCCCGCGCGCTGGAGATGAAAAGGTTTTTTTTTTCCTCCGTGTTGCCATTGCTCGCTTTGAAATCCTTGAGTTTGTTAATCAAAAATTCGTTAACGTTTTACAAAATATAAAATCGATCATAAAATAAAATCCAAATTTCAAATGCGGTCTACTACATGCCCCTATTCGCAGTAGGATTGCGTCATTCAAAATTCGATGGCTCTATGTACCGTTGTTTTATCACAATGCGAGAAATAGACATACATTTATGCAGATTTTTCATTATTCAATTTCTTTAAGTATAATGCAGGACTCTAGCATTTGGTGGCAACAGTTTGAAAAGTGAAACGGACATTTATAGTGATTCAACGCAAAATCGCAAAACGAAAACAATAGTCCTTCAATTTGTCCAAAGCCTCTTTGGACTAATAAATATATAAAAATAGAATTTTACCTTTTAAAAAAATATAAAAATGTAAATGTCTCTATAAACAGTTAGTTCAGCATCTACAAGAGTGTTATCAATCATCTAAAGTATAGAAATTCTAGGTAGATGTTAAGTGAATTCTAGCAAAGGAATAAATGAAACTTACGAAAGGCGTAAAAGACACTTTTTTAAAACTAAATAAGAACAGGAGGCAGATATTATGTTTACAACTCAGCCAACTACTTGTCGCGAGATAGATAACTTAGGTTAACAGTAAGTCAAAAGTAAAGTTTAATTTCAAATAAACAAGTAGCCGAAGGTTACGCAATTAATTTAACGCCAAGTTGCTTCAAAATGTAACCATTAGCAACAGGCATACTATCGCTCATGGGCAATCATGGCATTGTCTCGAAAAAAATTAACAAGTATAGTGGGTGCAGTCTTGAGTCTTCGAAACTGACTCCTATTCCAAACAAATGTCGTACATCTAACAAAGTGTTTCGGGTCCAAATATTACGTATATCAATTTGGGTGTATTTCAAAGCGTTCATATTCTGAGGTATCACTGTATTTTGGAGAGATTGTAAAAAGACTTTTCTTAGATTGAAATCTACTCTAAAATATGTACAAATTTTCATTTCTTTCAGCAATTTAAAACTTCTTCATAGTCTGTGCTATAAATACAAATAATGAATTATATATATATACATATTTTATATCGTCTACTTAATTATATTACGTAATTTAATATGCTCCAATTTCAGCAGTAGTCTTGCAAAAAAATTCTGTAACAGAATAATGGTATCTTATCTACACTATTGAAATCTCTATGCGGTTTGTTTGTTTGTTTATGGCATTAACCCCTCCGGAACGGCGGGGAGTTAAGTTTGGAGAGAGGTACTCCCGGATTCCGGAAGTTCGCGGGAAGCCATTTCGAACATTCTCATCATTGTACGATATTAATCAGCCGAGATATTAATTAAAAACTTTGAAAACGCTACTTTTCGCACTCATTTTCCCAAATGGCAACATCTCGGGCTAGTGATAAAAAGTCTCCTTTATTTCAAACATTGTTGCCACTGCTCGCTTTCAAATCGTAGAGTTTGCTAATAAAAAACTTGTAAGTTTTACAAAATATGAAATAAAAATAGCATTGCCAAACAATAAGCATATTTTTAGTCCAAAGGGGCAATTTGCCCAGAAAGGCTATTAATTTCGTCTTGGCACTTTTCGTTCGTTCACTGTAAACTGAGTTTCACTTTTGAAATAACTGCTACCAAATATTATCACCATGTATTACATTTAAAGAAATTAAATAATGAAGAATCTACATAAATATATGTACTACATATCTCATCACACTATGATAAAAAAAAACGTTACCTAGAAACGTCAAATTTTAAATAATCTAGTCCTCCACTCCAATATGGCCCTCTGGAAGTCCAAATTAGGAATTTATTTTATTATGCATTTCCTATTTTGTAAATCTTTAACGAATTTTTGGCTAACGAATTCAACGATTTCAAAGCGAGCAATTGCAACACTGTATGGGAAAAAACATTTTTATTTCCAGCGCGGGAGACTGTGTATCGGAAATTCTAAAGCTATGCTCCTTTTAAATATTTTATGATTTTGCTGCTGAATTCGATTTTTATGGTTTAAGTGCGAAGAACATGATATTTAATAAATAAAGGTAACACACAAAACATTAAAAAAACGCGATTTTGGGCGTAGTATAAAATCTGAAAAGCTTTCAGGACGTCAAAGAAAGCACGCGATTACATGTGACGTCATTTTATGTTGAAAACGTTTCGTTTGTCTGCATTTTAAATAAATAGCTGCTGTTGGCAACATGTTTTGTTTCAAATCAGGATAACTGACATATATTATTCCAACGTTAATTCTTTTACTGATTTTGAGAAAAAGTTGCTGTATTACATGAAATTTAGATCATCATGCATAGTAAACTGAAGAGTCAAAACGTTTTGTTCCTGATTTAGAATAACAAATATTATTTACGAAATGAATGTTGCTTGGAAAGAATGAACTGATTTCATTCAAATAGAAATGCTTTTACACATTTCCTTTAAAGATGTACGTACAACATATAAGTTCTGCTTTAGCCGCAGCCCGCTCAACTGGCGGCTTGTCTTCTAGCAATATATAAATTCAGTAGCACAAATATGTCACTGGATTCGCTCTCCTCTATTGCATAATTTAGTTCTTCCCTTTCGGAGTTTTGCAGCAAGGATCGCTAATTACTAATAGCTTATAAATAACTTTTCGATCGATGGCATCGCAATCTGCCTTTTCCAATTCCATACGAGTAGCACAAAGGAATGGAATAAAAAGAATGGCTAACAAATGGTAGAATTTTATTCTGTTTAGATTGTTACTCTCTCTCCCGTGCTACTTTAGAAATGGGGAAAAGGATTAGGGAAAATGATGTTATTCCGCAGGCATGAAAAATGATCTCGTAGACAAAGGTCTTATCTAGATGGAGGCGAGAACAGATATATAAAGACCATTTTCCAGCATACAGTTCGAAAGGCATATTTGCTTGTTAGCCTTCGAAAGAAACTTTTAAACAATATAATAAACAGACATGAACAGCAAAGAAATTTGTGTTTCGCCGTGAGAACGAGTGAATTGTTTTTTTTTCTGTGTTACTGTGAATAAGATATATATTATGTTAATGTTTTCATTTTCAAGTGCAAGAATTCCCAATTTATTTAGAATTCAGATTAAGAGCATTTAAAGTGGCGTTCTGAATTATGAAATTATGTACTTTTTGTTCGGTTTGTATGAATGTAATAATAATTAAATAAAATTATAATGTACGCAAACTTGTTTTTATGCAGGGGATAAGGACCGCATAAAAGAAAACGTATAAATGTATTCTAAAGCTTCATGATGCACACTGCGCGAAAAAAAGAGTTGACAGTTCTATATATCCCATTCTACTGGGCCGATTTATGAAATTCAAATTGCGTTTTCCATTACTAGAAAGTGCTACTTAGAATATATATTAGATTTATATATAGCATTCACGTTCTTCACACTTCAACCCTAAAATTCAATTCAACAGCATTATCACAAAATAATTTTAAAATGAGCCTATCTTTAGAATTTCCGATACACGGCCTCGGGCGCTGGAGATTGCCATTGCTCGCTTTGAAATCGCTGAGTATCTTAATGAAAACTCATAATATGGAATTTGTTTTATTACCTCTTTCATATTTTGTAAAATTCAAATTTGGACTTACAAAGGCCCAAATTCTGGTACAGACATACGTTATTCAAAAATTGATGTATCTAGGTACCGTTGTTTTATCACAATACGAGAAACACACATACATTTATGCAGATTTTTCATTATTTAATTTCTTTTAATACGGTACAGGGCGGTACTATTTCGTGATAACAATTTGAAAGGTGATTCAGACTTTTAAATTTTTCAACGCAAAATGCCAAAATGAAATTAATAGCCCTTCTTGGCTAACGTCTCTTGGGCTAAAAAGGAGTAATTGAGAAAAAATATCCTTTGAGACGAAAATAGAAACTATTTTATTCTTTTACATTTGTTTATATTGACATAGGACTACATTTCGCAATAGAGATTTCAGGGACAAAAACCTTTTAATACGCAAAACATGTCTTAACGCTTATATCTCGGTAATCTCTAAAGCTATAATTTTCCTTTATGGTTTATTTGATAGTTAAAGGAAACCATTACAATACGCATAAAAGAAACTGAGAACTTGGAATTGTGGTTGAACCACAATAGAGTCTAAAATTTAAGCAAAGGTAAACAACATTTTGATAACGACACAGCTTGAATTAAGTTATAACACCGTCCAGTTCTGTGTTGGAGGCGACAGTGAGTGGTTGTGGGAGCAATGTGCTGATTTGTTTGTCCAAAAAAATATATATAATGCCGAAAAACAAAGCGCTAAGATGCCGTAAAAGACAAAAAAGAAAGGTTAAAGAAAGATTTAGTGAAAGAAGGTTATAAAGAACAAGCAACTGCAAAAAGCGATATTTTTAAAACAATGATAAGAAACATTAAATCGATTTCTATCGATTTAAAGTTTAGTTAGTTTTCTAATTAATCAAACTGCTTCAACTTCTCTACTGTTGCCAGAAATAAACTACAAATTCTTTACCCAAGGCTTAATTTCTAAAATTAGAAATGTTTGAGCCCCATGGAAGACTGTCAACAAAAAGGAACAAAAGTAAATAAATAAATAAAATGACTATCAAAATCATTAATAATTTAAAAATTAAATAGTTAATAATCATCAAATTAATTCATAATTACTTAATTAAAATTTAGCAATTATTATTTAATTACTAATTATTTTAATTAAATAAAAATTACTTACGTGTTATTTATTTAAATAATTAAAGATTGAAGTAATTAAATAATTAAAATTAAAAATAAAATGTATATTTATATAAAAATAAATGTATATAGAGATAAACTGAAATTTAATAAGCGATTTTTAGTATAATTTTATCGTAAAAAACAAAATTTTCGAGATCAAATTTGCACTGAAATTGTTGTTTTGTTAAGTAAAAGAAGTGCCAGAGCCTTCATATTTAAGGCGCTCCGCCTAGAATTATGATTTATTCCCAAAACTTAGAAGTACCAGAGTCGGGCTCCGGTGGGCTCCTGCGAAATTCGAGCTCGCCTTTACCAGACTATAATAGAGAGATTCTTCACTGGTGTCTGTTAATTAAAGAAAAATTATCAGTTGTGTACACAATATTTAAAAATCTTAGGAACTACACCTTCGCATCTAAACCCAGCGACCGTTTGGAACAAATATAATAAACAGCTTGCCGTCAATTTCATTTTTTATTTTTCAATAGCATTGGAGAAATTAGAGAATTTACTTTGAAATTTCTAACAACATTTACTAAATTGCCTTCAACACACGCGAGCAATTTATTGATTTAGCAGCTAAGCGTTACTGTGTCTGCACGCGAAAATTCTAGAAATGATAAAGATCTCTTCATCTTTCCGTTTTAAATCGATTTTATTCAAAACACATTTTTATTCTGTTCTAAAATCACTAGCAAATTTCTACTAGAGAAAAATTTAACCGTTTTAGCTCTATATTATTGTCTACAAAAACGAAACATAATTGTGGTAAAAAAAGCGCTGTAACGACATAAGCATTGTTATATTGATAGATATATAATTTAAGTACACTGAACCCATTAATTTCAACACATCCTTTGACATCTATTTCCTAGTTTTGTGATACTTTAGGTAGTTCAGACTGTATTCAGTTGCACATTGTTGCAAAACATTTGGTTTATATATTATAGATGTTCATATTTCATTGCGTTTCCATGAGTTCAAGCGGAAACTCATCGTACAAAATTATTGAATAAAATGCTGTGTTTTAAGCGTTTTTTTAATTGATTAATCATTTAGTTTTCCTGGTATGTCATTTGGAATAATATAATTATTATCATTTCAAAAATCGAATGCTTGCACAGTTTAATAAGGAGGAGGAAGCAACTTTCAGATATGGAAGAACGTAACCTGTGACATTAAGGTTTTTTCCCTTTTCTTTTTTGCCAAAAAGATGTTAGCCCATAACGGCTATTAATTTCAAAACGGCATTTTGCGTCGATTCGCTTTTCAAACTGTTTCCACGCAATATTATCACCATATTTAAAGAAACTAAATAATGAAAAATCTGCATTAATGTTTCTCGCATTGTGAAGAAACAACCGTTACTGGAGCCAACAAATTTTGCATAGATAGTTCTCCAACAAAACGTGGGCACACTGGAAGCCCGAATATTGAATTTTGAATTTATTTTATTACCTATTTAATTTTTTTTAAATTTAAACGAATTTTTTATTAACAAACTTAACGATCTCAAAGCGAGCACTGCCAATACTGTACGAAAAAAGAAAAACCATTTTTATCTCCAGCGCGCGGAACTGTGTACCGGTGAATTCTTAGATATTCTGCTTTGCTGTTTTTAAATATTCTGTGATGCTGCTGTTGAATTGAATTTCAAATATTTTAACTACTAAGAACATCATGTTTAATCAATAAAGGTAGCACACAAAACGTTAAAAAACGCCCTTTTGGGCGTAATATAAAATCTGAAAGCTTTCAGATTTTTAAATTTATATTTTTATATAATAAATATTTTTAATGATAATTTTTTTTCTTTTCTTCCAGAAAATCGAGAAATTTAAAATTTAAAAAACATTCTTGAGAGTTGGAACTCGAAATTTTCTTATCAAATACTGATTGCGCTAAGGAATACTCGACTAGAAAAAGGTAATCCTGATAATATGATATCCTGATAATGAATGATTGGTAATGCTATAATTAATATTATAGCCTAATTTAATTCATTATGCACCTAATATTGCGTTAAAAATTATCTTAGTAATAGATTCTGAAGCAAACTCAAGGAACGGAAAATTCTGAAAGCGATTTTAGAATTATAGAAAGAAGAGAATAAATTATACATTATCTCACATTGCTTATCACTGTTTCTAGACAAATGCTGAATAATTAATGTAGATCTTTTAGAATTTCACTACCAATGCTTTATTTAATTACGAACCAATATTCTTTTAAGATGAATTGTTCATTTAACAAAATTTTAATCAATAACGGAATTTATTTATTATTTAAATGATAAAATTTGAATAAATATTAAGCATTTATTAATAGTCCAAAGGGGAAATTTGCCCTGAAGGACTGTTGATTTCATTTTGGTATTTCGCGTTGGTTCATTTTTCAGATTGTTGCTATCAAATATTTTCGACCTGCGTTTTATTTAAAGAAATTAAATAATGAATAATCTTCATAAATATATGTATGTTTCTTGCATTGGGATAAAATAACGGTACCTAGAGCCATCGAATTTTGAATAACGAAATCTTCCACCGAATATGGACATCTGGAAGCCCAAATTTGGAATTAGAATTTTGCTTTAATATCGATTTCATATTTTGTAACATTTTCATAAATTTTTGATTAACAAATTCAACGATTTCACAGAGAGCAATGGCAACACTTTACAGAAAGAGAAACATTTTTTATCTCTAGCGTGCGAGACTGTGTATCGGAAATTCTAATGCTTTGCTCATTTTAAAATAATTTTGCAATATTGGTGTTGGATTGAATTTTATGCTTTAAGTGCAAACAGCATGATATTTAATAACTAAAGATAACACAGAAAACGATAAAAACAAAACGCCCCTTTGGGTGTGTTGTAAAGTCTGAAAGCCTTCAGATTTCGTTTTTATTTATTTTTTTAAATTTTATTTATTTTTTTAAATTTATAATTTTCTTATTTTAGGAAAATTCTATCACGAAATTTCCTTAGAAGAGGCACCATTCGCTATTATTAGAACACTGTATGAAATGCATTTAAAGAAGCGTTTTCTCGCAGTAAAAATATCCTGTTCTCCTTTCCTGCATACGAACGTCAAGCCAAATTCGAAATTTTTAAGAGACTAAAAATAAAAGTTTAGTAATATATTTACGCAATACGCAATTAGATTTTTAAGCAAAAGTATAATTAAAAATGATCCAAAGTGTCCTTTGAAGAACTCTGAATAACTGTGAACTTTAATATTTCATGTAATCTTTAAATAATATTAAACAATAATTCTATAAAGATTCATATTGTAACTTTAATCTGCCGGAGCTGAAATATCTGAAATATTCTTTTCACAGAACTTTGAATATCCAAATTATAACTAAGTTCGAGCACGTATAATTTATTAAATTTAAGCTACACGGCAGAAATTTGCGTAATTTGTTAAACTGGTAATGAGGTAAAGCATGAAATCTCAATCAACGTTTGAATTTTCAAAAGAGGTAATCGTCATACTAGAATTCTAAGATCCCAAGGGTAATTTACGATCTTGTCAAGTTCCAGCCTTAAGAGATTCACCATTATCTACGTCTATTCTTAAGGTAATTGCTATACTAGGTAGTTACGATTAATGCCAGTAACTGTTCAACAGAAGTTCTAGGTTTAACTTAAAAGATGATGCAGTTATTTTATTTTATTTCATTCCGATAACCTACATCTACAACTATCTAATTTTCATTGTGTTGCCATTTAAATACATCTTTATTTAGGCTTAGTAGATTAAATTCTAAACTTTTTTATTGCTATCAATGGAGGGATAAAAAAACTGCATAACAAATTTATTAAACAAAATTAAATTCTTTTGGCTTAAATCGTCTGTCTTTTATAATCTTCAAAATATTTAATGTATAAGAAAACTATCTAATTTTCATTGTGTTGCCATTTAAATACATCTTTATTTAGGCTTAGTAGATTAAATTCTAAACTCTTTTTATTGCTATCAATGGAGAGATAAAAAAACTGCATAACAAATTTATTAAACAAAATTAAATTCTTTTGGCTTTAATAGTCTGTCTTTTACATAATCTTCAAAGTATTTAATGTGTAGGAAAACTATTAGGCACGCATATTTATTTATTGTAATTCATTAATTTCTTTTACTTCTTTAACATGGAATGGCAACCGAGTTTTTTGTTAATTCATTGCATCATTCTGAAAGTCAAACATCATGCTGCGTAGTTATGTATCTGTCTAAAATACATTTTGTGTTCTGAATAAACAAATTACAAAAGGCGAATAGAAAAATCTGTGGACGTCGTGGACACAGTCAGGTGATCAATTTTCCCGTTTAGTGTTGCCATACCTTTTTTTACATTCCTACATACAACATCCCTACATTGTTAATAACTTTAATAATCATAATCCGTACCTATATAGTTAATAACTATAGTTATTTCTTATTTTTAAAGCTATTCTACTCTTAATTTGGTTGTTAATTATTAGTTTATTCGATAAACTATTGAAACTTAAATACTACTGGTAAACATTGTTGCTGATCTATTAATAGTTACAGTTTAAATTTTCAATATTATTTTCAAAACCCCTTTAAAATAAATAGCGCAGGATAAAGTCGTAGAGATGTTAAGTTATTTTGAAGCAGAAGACATGAAAAATGAGCAATGCCCTAGCCGAAACTCGAACCCCGGACTTCACGATTACGCGCCGAGTGTCCTAACCATTACTGCTCGAAAGCATGCAGAAAGGAGGGAAAGAATACCCTATATATTCCTCCTTTTAAATGGGGATTAGGGGACCCAGTCGCCAAATCCTGGGGGTGAAGAGACGTTAGGATATTTTGGAGCAAGAGACATGAAAAATGAACAATGCCCTTGCCGGAATTCTAACCTCGGACCTGTCGAATACGCGCCGAGTGTGCTGACCATTACACCATGAAGCATGCTAAGAAGGCGGAAGAAATACCTTATAAAGTACAATTTCCATACTTAAATGGGATCCAGTAGTCTCAAGAGATTTTTACTTTTGTTTGTTTCTCGGCTTTTATCTCTTCCATTAATTATTTTAACCACCCAAAGAGTTTGGCAATAAAATGTAAAGCAGTAGTTATCTACTAGCTATTTAAAAGGCAATAAATAATAATTAGCATTGAGTAATAATAATTACCATTCTAATTTCATAAGACTAAGTCAATTTTCAATACATAGTACATTGCATTTAAATACATGGGATATTGTATTGCTTATGCGCGAAGCAGTTTTCAATTTGAAAGAAACATTATGTTAACATATTACATTTAATCCTCTCTATGATTCGCCGAGTTACCCCGGGGTGCGAAAGCCATGGCTTCGCCCGAGTATATTCGTTGTCTAAAAGCAGAAAGTAAATGTCCACAGGTTTCACCTTAACTCCTTGGCCTACACGATATCTACCAATTGCGCAATAAGAAAGTCAGTCGCGCGTTGAGCCTATCAACTGTTCAGCCGTGTACCCGAACTGTCGCAAAATGTATACTTTTCATGATATATATATATTTCAGTGTAACGAAAGGAATTATGAAATAATAAACAATGTTTAGGGACAAATAGTAATTTTAAGACGTCTAGGGTGTAATCATAATCAATTGATCGGTTGACGAAAAAAAATTACATGATGGGTATGATGGGTATAAGAGATTTTTAATTCCTTATACGAAATTATATTTGAAACGTGCGAACGTAACGAAACTGCACGGGGAACTAAAGTAGCAGATCATCCAGTTTCATCAGTAACAACTGAAAAAAAAAAAAAAAAAAAGTAGTGACGTTATAATCAGAAAAAAAAGTATTCGATGTAGAATAACTCCAATCGCTTGTTCTAATAATAATACGCGGCATTTTATGCACAAATTCTTCACCACGAGTCAGACTCGTGGCTTTTGTTTATGACACAAATTCTTTACCACAAGTGAGACTCGTGGTAAAGAATTTGACCACGAGTGAGACTCGTGGTTATAGGCCAAAGAGTTAAAGCATACTGGTAGAGGTAATTCGCTAAAGTCTGAATAATCTCTGCCATAGCCGGCTACAGTACGTAAACTACAGGTAAATCTACCAAAATCTCTAACTCTAAATCATCGAAAACCCTCTACTTAAATACTCAAATAATTAACATTCTTGGGATGTGTACGGAAAGAAGAATTTATAGTAAGGATTTAAGTCATAATTTTGGTTAATTAACATAAAACGCCTGATAAGTCTTTAATACAGTACGTGAATTCAACAGGTTTGTTTCAGAAGACTGTAAAGATCATATTTTGTTCTAACCAATTATTTTTATTTTAAGAAACTTTTCTAAAGTAACTCTGTTAGTTGAATAGCTGGGGCTAACCACTTACTATAGGTTATATTGATATTCTACGCTCGGCTTTGCATGTGTGCAGTCGAATAAGCGGTTTAGATTGAATGAGAGCCAGCCTTGTAGCTAAAATGTAATTTACTGTGATTGTACAAACTATTTTTGTGTTCATGTTACTTAGCCACAAGTGTTGGTTAATTTGTGAGCATTGAGTGCGTGCATGATTTGTTCAGTTTAGTAAAATAAAATGGTTGTTATCATCTTCGTCTGCAGTCATCTGTTTTCTATCTAAACATACAGAGAATTCGCTACTTCGTCTTCAGTAAGGTCTATAGTTTATGCATCCAAAAACAACAAGAAGACTTTACAATACATTGCTCTAATACAAATAAGCAGCTAAAATCTTCTTTATTTTGGCTCTAGAATCTACCTTTAACTTCAATTCACTCAAACATTCCTGATTTTAATATACATATAAAAATCATTAATTAAAAAAAAGAAAGAAAATCGTACAGATTTTAGATTTTAAATAACGTCTAAAGAGGTGTTTTTTTTTAACATTTTGTGTATTACCTTTATTTATTAAATACCATGTTCTTAGTACAAACCATAAAATTCAGTTCAAGAGCAATATCGCAGAATAATTTTAAAATGAGCCTATTTTAGGATTTCGATAAACAGACCCACTGGAGATAAAAATATTTTTTTCTGTACAACGTTGCCACTGCTCGCTTTAAAATCTGAGTTTGTTAATCAAAAATTCGTTAAAGTTTTACAAAATATAAAACTGATAATAAAACAAATTCCAATTTCAAATTTGGGCTTCCAGATTGCCCATATTCGCAGTAGGTTTACGTCATACTAAATTGGATGGCTCTAGGTATAGTTATTTTATCACAATGTGAGAACCATACATACATTTATGCGGATGCTTCATGATTTAATATCTTTAAATATAATGCAGAGCTCCAATCTTTGGTGGCAACAATATGAAAAGTGAAACGCCGTTTATAGTGAACTAACGTAAATTGCCAAAACGAAATTAATAGCCCTTCTAGTTAAATTGCTCCTTTTGACTAAAAAATCTAATGGTGTGGTGAAACGCATACAATTTGCACTTAAGTTTCAAAAAACGTTTAATCAAAGATCTATATTTACATGGAGTTCTTTCATTTCCATAAGATGTACTCCAAAGTTCTTAAGACTTTCTATTGATAAAAGATACTTTATGTTTTCTCCTTGATAAATAGGTACAGCCGAAAGCTCTTCCAAAACATTTATTTCGGAATCACATCTCTTAGAAATGAACACAAAGTAGAGAACATCGTTCATAAGTTATATTCTCTCGTTCGACGATCTCTGAAAATTCGGTTAGTGCCAAATCGTCATTAGCCGATCGCTTTTGCTGTCATCGGCGAGTCGATGTTTCCGATCCTTTGTCTCGATATAACAAACATTACTTCAATCTGTTAGGATGTATGGCGCCGCTTGAACTCGGCGAAACAAACGATTCCCAACGGGAGGGGGGAACAGGCGCAGAAATCCGACTTACAAAAGTCGCTTCTAAAGAACTCTCTCCGCTTTGTTTCAAAATCCATCGACGACAGCGAGAGCCAATTGGATTTAGCAGATTGAGTGCGACCGTTAAGTCCGGAATTTCTTTCTATTAAAAAAAAAGCGGAATATATATAATTGGTCTATTTTAGAAAAGATACATTCAACACGATGTATATGTAATATATTTCAAAAACTGGAATGTTTTTTCTAATTTATTTTCAGTAAGTTTAGTTCCCAGTTAGGTAGTTAAAGGAAAATAATTTCTGATCAGTATTAATATTCATGTTCATAAGTCTTTGCAGTTAGAACGTATTGTTGGAAAAGAAATTGTAAATAATATATTACAGGGCATCATTACTCAGTTTGGTTATAATTTAATTTCACATTAAAACTGTAATTTTCTTATTACAACTTTAAGAAGCAAACTTAATTGATAGGATGCAAATTAAGCGTTATAGCATTATATGCAAGTTTTATGCAAATGAAGCGTTATAATTTGCCATGTAATCCGCTCAAACATAACAATGAAAAACTATAAACTTATGCTTTTGCTTCTTAATAAGTACTCTTGTATCATTTTCTCCACTTACATTGATGTAATTATTTAAATAAAATACTTTCAAACTGTAGAACTTTAAAACCGTATAACTGCAAGCCTTATTATATAACATCCAAAACACTTCAGGTTATAATGTACAATATGGCTGCAGTTCATGTTAGAATATACAGCGTTTGAAAAGATTATACTTCATTCGTTTTGAAAAGGCTATATTTTCAAAGGTATTGCACGTACACACATGAAAGATATATGAAAAGAACCAAAAACGCACCAAGTTTATAAACCTTCAACAATATTCAGTATGTTCCCCTTTGGCGACACGACACACGTCCAGACGATAACCGAGCTCGTTCCATACATTTTGTAGCTTTGTTGTCCAGATGTTCATCCTGTTAATTGACCAGATCTTCGGAATACCACGAAAAACTGTGTAGAAAATTTTGCATCAAAACTGTTGCATTTCAAACCGTACCATATGTAGCTCCTTTGGTAAATAAAGCTGGAGGATTACTCCCGTCGACTAAATTTTTGCCTCAAAGTTGGAGGATGAAGATTTCACCACGAAGATGATATTCAACGGTGAAGCAACATTCCACTTATCCGAGAAACTTGGTGAAATAGTGAAAGAATTTTGGTTAAGTTTGTGATTCGTTTCATATATTTTTCATGTGTGCACGCATAATACCTTTGAAAATATAGCCTTTTCAAACTGAATGAATCATTTATGCTAGCCCTGTTTAATACTTATAGCATTTCCAACTGCAATTCTAAAATCGTGTAACAGAAAGTACACAATATTTTTCGTAAAAGGGACCTTTTTTTGTATGCAGGTACACACTCCTACTTTAAATCAAAGCGAAGCAGTATTTAGCGACTGTACGTCTCGGCTGCTGGTGGGCCTCCGGCAATGTATAAAACGATTAAACATTTCACACATTGTCTAGGAACTCTATAGATTAATTTGCGACTTAAAGAATCTCTCCTTCCACAGCTTTTCTTCTCCTAAGTGTTAATCACAAAAGTACATCTCCCAAATATTTATACCCTCAACACTTATTATATTATTATAATCCACATGTAATATTTTTTAATTTCACTCGAAAATATTAAAAATTGTTCAATTCAAAATGTACATAATTTTGTTTTAAATTGCGTTCTGGAAAGTATCACTTTGAGAAAAATCTGTTCTCAAGCAGCAGGCCATAAATTAAGCCATTTGAATCCATTTCTGGAGTCCCAGCATGGATCTATACAGTAATAGTGCAGAAGGAAATTGTCCTTACTAAAAGCAATGGCTGTGTAAACAGTGCAGAGGCATTGTCAACTCAAATTTAAATGAGGCACGTAGTAACATACCACCGCTAACAATGCTCTCTGCAATCCTACTACATCATTCACGCGTCAGTGAATGAAATACGTAGACATAAATCCTAAGCTACACTTCGAGGAAGATAAATATCCATTAGAAAACATGGCGTTCTTGCTGTTGAGTGACACAAAAATCAATTTTTATGAGTGGTGTCTTGTCACTTCGGATTTGTCGGGTTTATATTGTGCCTGCCAGTGAAGGAAAGCATAGAAATACATTGTGCAGAAGAAAACGCCGGGATGTCCACGGGGAAAGACGACAGAGACCACAATTAGGCGCCTCTCTCGTATCACAGTGAGCGTCCGAAAATTATTTTTCGCAAGAAGGAATTTCCCGTATATTTTTTTTTGGCGTATTTTTGTTAAGCTACGGAATTTTTTATTCAATTTTATACGCAATTAGGAAACAAAAACAAGGCAAATACATTCAAATTAGCTTGTGATGGTTAGGAACAAAGGAAACAAAGCATTCGAAGCTCCATGCTGCCTAGAAATCTTTATTCTGAATCCTATGGCATCAAAAAGTTATCAGGGACCTTAATGATCTAAAGAAAAAAAAAACTTACTTTCTCTGGAGCCGAGTTGTCCGATTATATAAAAACTAGAAATATGGCGATCATGCGAAATGACCGCTTTTCTATATATTATAAATTGTAATTAAAATGATTTGTTCAAAGATGCCTGCTAATTCAAACTGAATTACCCAGGGCAGGCAGCGAGGACGCCCCTTTGCTTACTGCCCCACGGGGTTTTCCCTTTCTACTTGCTTAATTGCTTAAAGCAGAGCGCAGTGAAGGAAACCACTGGCGGTACATTTATTAAGAGCCACCACTAGCTCAATAAATAAAGGTGATTTAAATAATAAAATGTTAATTCGCATGTCAAAGATCTCTTTGTACACAACATTTCTTGTGTAGACCTTTCCATCATTTTAAGCTCGCCTTGCAGAGGACCATCAATTATTTTTAATTTTACGCCCGTTCTTTCATGAATTCTTGAACAGGCAACATAAAGTTGACCGTGTCCAAATGCAGGCTCAGGTAAAAAAATGTCAACACGCTTAAGCGTTTGACCCTGAGATTTATCGATGGTCATAGCAAAGGCAAGTTTTACCGGAAATTGTCTACGTCTCAATTGAAATGGCAACCCTGTGCCGTGGAAACTTCACCCCATTGGGTAATACAGTTACGCAAGCAACCAATAAACTATCGGCGACGAACAGACACTTAAGCCGAATATAATAAAGATATTAATTTATTTCATTTTATTTGTTTTTTTAATCGTTGCCGGTTTTTGCCGGTTGCATATTTCCGAATTCTATTATATATAGATATTAAATTTATTTATTAAATGTTACATGCATGTGCTCTTGTATTTTTAATTTTTCCGGCTTAGCTTTCTCATAATATTTGTCACGCGCTGCACTGCACGGGGATTAAAACAATTTACTGTTAGGCATGCAACCAATAAACTATCGGTGACAAACACTTAAGCCGCATATATATAAGATAACTCTTTGCCTCTGCAAGATATTAATTTAAGCTGGAAGCATAATCTTTTTTTTTTTTTTTTTTTCGTAATCTTTCAACACATTTTATATCCTCGCACTAAGTAAGAAAAATATTCTAATCTCAAAACATTTCAACGGAAATATCCATTTTGATAATTTCCGAATTCGTCTGTACTATATATGACAGCTGTACGTGCGGACAGAATAAAAGATCCCTTTTCCAAAGCGGTTTGTAAAATGCATTTAAAATGTATGCAGAAGGGACTTTTTGTGACATTTGTACGTATGTACTTGCGTATGTATGTATATACGTATTTCGCATAACTCAACGATTAGCCGTAGAACATTGAAATTTTTTACATGGGACTGCTCTAATTAACTACCTTCGTTAGAACCAAACTACCTTCCTTCTAGGTACCGAACTACTTTCTTCTCTAGGCTAAGATCTAATTAACTACCTTCCTTGAAATCAAACATATGTACATATACGTATATGTACGTATATACATACGTAGTATTATACGTATATACATACATACAGGGTGTTTCAGCAGATCGGTTACAAACTTTCAGGAGAAATGGAGTATATACCTAAACGATGGAAAATCACCTAACAATACACGGTCGAAAAGGATTTCCTGACGCGGTACTAACAAAACAAAATACAAGAAAGGAAGAATAAGAATAAAGCGAGGTAATATACTTATTATGCTTAGTACAGCAGAAATCAAGAAATAAAAAACAAAAGTAGACAACGATCGTCATTAAAGGAGGTGTTTGAAATTACGACCTCCTGTCCTTCTTTTATTGTGATTTGTGTCATTATTACCGCGTCAGGAAAGCGTTTCCGACCAAGCATTGCTATATGATTTTTCTTCTTCTAGATGTACTCCATCTCTCCTGTTGTTTGTAACCGATTTGCTGAAATACCCTGTATATACATATATATATATATAAAGAGAAAGAGATTACGGACATATCCTTATGTATGTATTCACAGCCCCTTATCCGGCCTTTATTTTCTTAATCGTTGGTAGTCGTCATATACTTCCAATTACTTAAGTATTTTAAAGAACGAACATATTTATATTTCGGCAATGTCAAATTTTTAAAAAAATATTTTGACAACTAATGAAATTTATTAGTGCAGTACTCTATACTTATATTTGGACAGTTTTGTGCTCGTTATAAAAAAATAAATTTAGAAGAAGTTTGACATCGGTACGACAAAAAAAAAACGAGATATTTAATTTCAGAATTTGTAGTTTTTCATGTCATTTTCAACTTGCTTCAAGGGATCGGATAATTGAGTTAAAATAATTCAAGGAAATAAGTTTAAATGAGGTGCAGCAAAAATACATATAATTGTACAAGAAAATCATGTGATGTCCATATCAGAAATTTTTCTGTCTTATTACCTTCCCCTGAAGCATATAAAAATATATTTTAAAAAGCATAAGATAATTACAGATGCAGTAGTTAATTGATTCGAAGCTGAACTGAAGTTTAACTATGCAAATGAGCCTTAAGATTTTCCAGCAGTGACTATGTTAGTAGTGCAAGTTAATTGAAAAAATCGCTATGTTTTATGTCATCATTAATATCAAGTATTAACTAATAATAGTTCATACATTCGTGTCTTAAATGTATGGTCGTCAGGTATCGTTGCTGCTTCTGTTATTAAGAAGACTGAATTTGTTCAGATTCCCCATTTCTGATTTTTCTATCGATGTTTCCATACCGTATCGATGATGCAACAATCGATTGGATGATGCTGAGAATATCCTGAGCCAATGATTCATGCAGAATGGACGACCACGTTGAATGCGGTAAAGCAAGTTCGAGATTCGCTTTATTACTCTCCTAAGTAACGTTAGAATTTAAAAGTAAATATCGCTTGGTTATTAAGATAATTAGACATTAGGAAGAACTATTATGAAATTATTGTTTTATATATTGGTTGTCAATTTATTTCATGTACCTGTCTCCATGTCAAAATTTCAAAACGAAATTAATAGCCCTTCTAGGCAAAGTGAACCCTTTGGGCTAAAAATTGAACTTCAGTTTATAGTTACGAAAATGTAACTTTAATATTGTTATGATTTTATTTTCATTATCTTAATAAAACTAGAATGATATTAGAAAATGCAAGAACCTGTCATTTAACGTAATATCGGGCAGCAATTTTTAGAAGTCACTAGAAAAACATAAAAATAAATAGCTACGAACATTTAGATAAATTACAGTATTTTATGGTACAGTCAAATAACTTGACTTCATATATTACAGCATTCCACAGAGGTTAAAGGATTCTTGTATATATTATTTTTCATACAAATGATATCAAAGAAAACTCTGCACCTGATTCTTATTTTAGTTTAAGGGGGGAGGGAACATTTTAGTCCAAAGGGGTTTTGCCTCTGAAGAACTATTGTTTTCGTTTTGCGATTTTGCGTTGAATCACTATAAATGCTCGTTTCACTTTTCAAACTGTTGCCACCAAATGTTAGAGTCCTGCATTATGTATGAAGAAATTAAATAATGAAAAATCTACATAAATGTACGTATATTTCTCGCATTGTGATAAAAAAACGGTACATAGAGCCATCGAATTTTGAATGAAGTAATCTCCCTACGAATATGAACATGTGGAAGAAATTTGGAATTTGTTTTATGATCGATTTCATATTTTGTAAAACTTTAACGAATTTTTTATTAACAAACTCAACGATTTAAAAGCGAGCAATGGCAACACTCTATGGGGGGGGGGACCTTTTTATCTCCAGCGCGCGGAACTGTGTATCGGAAATGAAGATATGCTCATTTTAAAATTATTTTGCGACATTGCTATTGAACTGAATTTTATAGTTAAGGTAGAAATAATGTGATATTTAATAAATAAAATTAACACACAAAACATTAAAACAATGCCCCTTCGAACGTAATTTAAATTCTGAAACCTTTCAGATTTACCCTGAGTGACTATTGTTTTCGTTTCGTGATTTTGCGTCGAATCACGCTGAATGACCGTTTCGCTTTTAAAACTGTTGCCACGAAATATTATCGCCCTGTATTATATTTGAAAAAATTAATTAATGAAAAATCTGCATAAATGCATGTATATTTCTCGCATTGTGAAGAAACGGCGGTAGCGCTAGAGCCATCAAATTCCGAATAACGAGCTCCTCCACCCGAATATGTGCAACTGGAAGGCCAAATTTTGAATTTATATTATTATCTATTTCATATTTTGTAAAACATGTTTTTTTTCCAAAAAACAAAAATTAATTGTATGTTTCTGAGCTTTCAGTAAGTTTTGAATCCATAAGCTGACATCAGACAGTGTTCATTACGGCCAAATGAAACCATTCTTCAAGATGGTTTAAAAATGCAAGACAATGTGACTAGGCACTTGGTGCAGACAGATTATACGGTTTTAAAAAAAAAATAACTTCTAATTTACTTGTCGAGGTTATTAGAGTTCCTAAAGAAAAAAAAACGTTATAACGTTAGCTATCCCCTCGCCAAGATTCAAACTTCGAATCTTCCGTCTGCTTGTTTAATGTGCCATCAGTTTCACCATATTAACAAGCAGCGGAGAAGGCAAATATGCATTACATTCTTTTCGACTAAAATGAGCACTAGTGTGAAGGAAATGAGATTCAGTCGGCCAATCTCAGGTGGTGGTGAATTATCGCGCGCTACATGGTAGTCCGACACCACTATTAAAATTTTTGGAATCCGAAAAACTTGAAAAATTAGTGACATCCTCATCGGGATCCGAATTCCGAATTTTACTGAGTATCCGAAGTTGTTGCTTGTTGGATGTGCTACCACGAAACCACAAAGACACGCAAAAGGAAAGGCGGAATGTCTTGTGTAGCAAGTTTTCTCAAAACAAGAATGTTCTCTTATTTAGTCAGTGTAAAACTCTTAAAGTTAATTATTTTCAACACAACTATACACTAGCTCCATAACAAAGCCAAAGAAACTAGCCCTTATAAGATACATCTATAACTCAAACTATCCTGTGCCACCATAATTTGATAAACTCATAAAATTCGACACAAAAATCTTATATTTTTCCAGCAGGGAAAGTTAATGATAACAATGATTATATTTTTACCTTTTTTCAATTATTAAATCAACCTTACTTTTTTTAAAAATAAATACTGATTTAATCTGCATATTTCAGAACGAATGAAAAAAATGGATATTTTTTTACAGATATGGATTTAATTCTCTGGGTACCTGGATTAATTATTTAATTATTTTGACAAATAACTAACGAACGATTTTATTTAGGAAAATGTTCTATTCAATGCTTTTGAAATATTTGTCATTCTTTTAAAGAATTTTTCCAGTTATAATTAATTACTTACATTTCATTTTTATTTCTCTTTCCCAGTAATTGCTGTGCTGAGACGGGCTTCATTTACGTAACAAATTTCCTTAAAAATATTCTTTTAATTGGTCCGGGATCTTTTACAACAAGTTTTCTTTCCAGAAAAATTTAATTGTAACGTAAAGAAAAGGCAAGGCTTCAGTTAATGAGATTTACAAAATACTTCTTGAGAAATTCCTGAATTAATTTAAATAAAATATAGGAAAAAAACTTGAAATAACTGAATTACCAGAGTGTATAAACAAGATAAAAATATATAAGACCGTCGCCTTTTTCAGTTAAGCATTAACTCTGCAGTTACTTATACATTTGCACATACTCTGCTCATATATTGCAGTTGAAACTCTACTGTGAGTACTGCTTATTCACTTTGAGACCTATAGAGAGTTTTCAGTGAAACAAATTCGTTTTGTTTATTCCTGCTTATATATTCATCAGTAGTAAGCTGAATGAAGTCAACTCTGATAGTTCATCATACTTTCGATTTTTAATTTTAAACAGATTGGCTATATGGCACGTTCAAAATTGTCCCCGTATGTGCTTTGAATACAAATTTACTCATTGAATTCTAAATATGAGTTAAGATCCTTTCAGAATTTTTCTCTACGCCTGCCTGCCTCGCTTGCTGAACTGATTACCATCAAGGTAATTTTATAAAATAAACAACAGCTTAATATACTTGTTTATATGATATAAATATGCTTTGGTCATGCTTCACTTTCTGATGAAATTCTTGAATTAGACTATCTGAATTTTCATCATGGCGTGATAACAAGCATTAAAGGCCCTTTCTTGACTTAATGCTGCCTTTATTCTAACATAATGAAGATTCAGTAAGTCTTATTTCTACGGACAATACTTCAGTTTCCTAAGGAAATATCAGCTGATTTCTATGAGGAACACCTTTAATTTCCTAAGAAATATTTAGCTAGTCCACTAATTTCTGTGAGGGACACAGTCAATTCGTTTCGAATAGTAAAATGGTCACCTAACTTTTGCGATGAATGTTTTCATTTCGTAAAGAATATTCAATCAGTATATTAATTAACTCAATCAGCTTTGTAAAGATTATTCAGCTTTTCCGTTACTTTCTATGAGGACTTTTTCCTCTCGCAAGGAAGAATCCACCAAACTAGAAATCGTTATGAAAAACATTTCAGCTTAATGAGCAGAATTCAAGCAGGCCTGTTATTTCTTTGAGAAATATTTTGGTTTTATTAGAAAAATTTAACCGTTTCCAAATTTCAGTAAACTTTCAGTTAACAAAGTAGTCAGTAGTTTCCAAGGACGTTAAACATTCAATTAAGCATCGGTTATTAAATAGTTCAATTAAACATCAGCAGTTTTCGAGGATATTAAATATTACGTTCAGTTAAACATCAGTAATTAAACAGTTCAAATAAACAACAGTAATTTCCGAGGATGTACACTGCGCGAAAAAAAATGGGACAGTTCTATACCTCCCATTCTATTCGAACGATTGACAAAATTCAAATTGCGTTTTTCATGTCTCGAAAGCACGACTTAGGATATATATTAGATTTATATATAGCATTGTTCTAACACAGGTATTTTGACAGACAATCGGACTTTTTCTGAAATAACATACCAATTTTTTCCATATTTCGATTTTACGACTCAAATTATGCCTAGATATTAAATTTATAAAATTTTGGGCGAAATTTACGGAGAAATTCAAACATTAATCTTGGCACAATTTTTTCAGTTTGTGCCAAGAATAATTCCCTTGGCGAACTTCTTCATATGTAGCAACCAATTCTCCTTTCAATTCCATTATGCAGGAGCGCAAAAAAAGCACCTCGTTCCTACCTTTTTACATTGTGCATGAGAGGAAAAAAAGTCACTTCGTTTCTACTTCCAAATAATTTTAGCAGAGTGTCTAAACCACATCTGATGTTTAATCGCTTTTCAACAAATAATTAACTTTCATAACAAACTATTAGTCATAGTTAATTACTATAACTAATAGTTTAGTTTAAAATTAGTTAACTAATACTATTAATTATAGTACTATTAGTTATAGTTATAGTTAATTATTTTCAACAAATAATTAACTTTAATCTGCATTAGATGGGATCGGCAATTCCGAAATTTCAAAACGCGAAAATATATAAATTCACGTATATCTTCGGAACCCACATTTTATATTTTATCGCGTTCAACAAATATGCCGAATTTCAAAATGTGGCAATATATATGTATATATTCACGTATATCTTCGGAAATTTTGAATAAAAAACTGTAATTTTTTGCAGGTATGCTTAGAAATACGTCTATTTTTAAGACAATGGTAAAACGTTTACAGCTTATAATTCAAAATTTTTTGGAAAAATTTAAAATAATTTATTTAAGAATACAAATTTTAAAAATAAATCGTGAAAAATGCGTCAATGTTATTTGCAATGAACCCAAATTTCGAAATGTGCAAGGAAGAATTAAACAAGTTTAATAAAAAAAAGAGAGATTAATAAATATATACCAAATTCAATTAACATTGAGGAGCTAAAATTTTGAGAGCTAATGTTTTAAAATGTACTCGTGCGATTTTTACAAAACTTGGTAGTTTGGCGTAATTTGAGTCGTAGAATCGAAATATGAAAAAACATTGGCATGTTATATCAAAAAACGTCCGATTTGTGTCAAAATACCTATTTTAGAATAACGTTATATATAAATCTAATACATATCCATAATAGCGCTTTCGAGACATGAAAAACGCAAGTTGAGTTTCTTTAATCGGCCCAGTAGAACGAGAGATATAGAACTTCCCCCCCCCCTCGCAGTGTACATAGGTAAAATTTTAAGAGGAATCAGTAGGGGGCAGTGGCAAAGTATGTGAGGTTTTCAACATTTACTAAATAATTTCAATAGCCATAGGAAAGCGGATATACGGGATAGTGGGAAAGAATGTGGCTTTCCTAACTCCATCGTGTAAGCTTGCAGATTTGAGACGGTAGGTATTTGTAGACCATATAGATCATGCACATCATAACAGGTCATATAAGTATTTAATTTAAATACTTGCCAGTCTACATTGCACTGAGGAACTGTAAAACATATTTAATTCCATTGCCATTTAATTTTCATTGTCATTTGAATACTATCTCTACGTTCCTGGCAATTTTTTTATTCTACGAGAGAAAGTTATTAAGTATCACACAAGCTGGCATGATATATTTTAAAACAGTAACTAGTACTTCAAGCACATTAATCTGCTGTAAACTATCCTATTTCATGATGTTCAGTTTATTTGTTACTAAGTACCAGATTCACATGCGTAGTTCAGTTTGAAAATGCCGATACAATTTTATGACAGTGCAAGAGAGGAGCAGCATGCTTTTATCCGTTTTTAGGGATGCAATGATATCCATAAAGAGTTTTACCTGTGTATGGAAAGATGGGTTGTCGCGTAAAGCCTTGCACAAATGGGTCCTGAAATTTTCTCAAAACCGTTATAAAATTTGCAATGAAATCGCAAGTTGGCATCCTGCTCAGATTAGGGCAGATTCGAGGGTGGAGGAACTAATTCGATAAATGTTCTGTACACCATTACAATAATTGTAGAAGGAAAGGTAGAAGTGGAAGAAGCACCACTCCGTCTCCATTAGCTCCAGATTACGCCTCTATCCACTAACTATCTTGAGCACAGCCACCAAACGGAATTTAATTAAAATATTTATTGAGTTGTTATGGCCTGGCTTAATCAGAACAAGCCCACGAATTTTGTCGCGGCAAGGAGTCAAAAACTGCGTCTGTCGTTAGCAAAAGCCTTAAGCACCATTTATTTGACAGTACCAAAGAACTTCTAGGAGAAGACGTAAGAGTTTCCCGAAGCAATTATGGCTCCATCAGACCAAGAAGATAGGTTTTGTACATCCCTGAAGCATATTTTATAGGGGTAATCCATCCACCAGCATATTTTACTGGAGCAGCCTCACCTTTCTCTGCGCATATAAACTCAACACATCGGCTTCAGATAACTTCTAGGAGCCTTCCTTGAAATCATCATTTCTTGAAGTTCTTTGATATTTGATTTTTGTCCAGTTCCTCCCCAATTTTGAAGGGCAGCGCCCCAATGGATGGGTAACACTAAACTATTCAAGAAAACTTACGGATCGCCGTATATTTTGAGCCTCACAGACACTATACATTTGCAAACATGTACGGTTTGTTCAGGATTCGATCCTGGGACTTCCGATTTAACAGGCAGCGTCACTGACCATTATCTCGCCTGAACGGTGTGTTAAACCGTTAAATTAATGATATAATTATTAATTTTATAATGCAACATTAAAAGGTGAGAAGAGACTCTTTTCCTCACCTTTTGCAGAGGAAATCAACGAAATTATTTCAAGAGCTTTACATGTCATTGAAATTATATCAACGAAATTATTTCAAGAGGTTTACATGTCAATTAAATTATTTCTATTGGCCATGAATGCTGAGTATATTTAGAAAAAATAATGAAGGTTGAAGATATTTTTCGAAATATTATGAATAATTATAAAAAACGGAAATATAAAACAAATGAAATTAAATTCAAATTATAACAGAAAATATTTACAGCATTTAATTTTCAGAGATTTCAAAAGTTCACATTAAAAAAATTCTGTTTATGCCAATTAGTCTAATAAACGTAAAGAAAAATTTTTACGCTTTTATTAATTTTTTCCACAGTTTTGAAAAAAAAAATTTCCAAGTAAATATTTTAATAATACTCGTAATAACAAATATAAAGCTACGTTATTACGCATTTCTTTTAATTCCACTAAATAAAAATTAAATATTTTTAAGAGATTTTTAGAAATGAGTGGAAAGCGGTAGGTAAGAACTTTTACTGGGGTTGTGTCTGGTAAGTTTTGGCTCCTAAAGATGAAACTATATTATATATTTTTTTTCTTGTATATGTCTTTAAACTCATATATTTATCAAGTTTTAATTCTGCATTTTTAAATTAATTGCTTTACAACCTCTTTAATTATACTGTAATTTATTTTTTCCACGTTTGGATTGGAATTCTTTTGCTTCTTTATTGTCCTTCAATGCCTAATGGCATTTTCTGGAAAAGATGTAATTTATAATAATCAGTACTACTAGCTTCTTTGCTTTTTAGGTTTTATCATAATTAGCATTTTATATCTACTGTAAAAGTGTTTATATCTCACGAAACTTTCTATCATTTTCGCTTGCTATGCATTTGTTATATCGATTCGTTTTTAATTTTGCTCCTTTTTTATATATGACAGCTCATTTGCCCGGGAAATTGTTTCCTGTTTGCTCTTATTTTACTTTAATTATAAGTGCAGATACGTTTCCATCCTGAACCCATAAAAAACGATTTACACTATAATCAGCAGTAGCTGTGTAGAGATATTAGGATATTTTGGAAGCAAGAGAGATTAAAAAAATTAGCAACGCTTTCGTCGGGAATCGAACCACGGACCTCTGAGTACCGTCTCAGTGTGCTGACCACTACACCACGAAGTGACGCTATGAAAGCGGTAGAAATACCCTACAGCTTGAAACGTACGCATTTAGATACGTTTTCCTGCATCTGCCATAAAACGAATCCGTGAGTCTTCTGTAAGAAACAAAAGGAGGAAAAATATAAAATTTATAAAAGACTTGTTTGTCATTAAGTATTTAGAGCCCTGAAGAACAGAAATTATACGCAGTTTAGGAAGACCTGAAATGCCGCAGCCTCTATGAATAATCTACTTGTGCAAATAATTAGTTTTGGAAGTTTTAATAATAGATTAATGTATTTCCTTCTTTATTATTATTTTATGTTATTTGTATAATTCCTTAGAGGTGTGTCAACATACGAATTTCATGTTTCAATTTTATATTAATCTATTTAAAAGAATGACATCTGCCTTTTTCTTTAAATTAATGGTGTTTGTACTTATATTTTCATGTAAGTAGTTTTCTAATACAAAAATAAATTAACCAAGTAATTTTATTCATTCTCGATCCTGAGAGTTGTGATTTTTCACTCTAATCTCTCTCTCTTTCTCTCTCTCTCTGTATATGTGTGTGTATATATATATATACATAATTTCTCTCTCTCTTTCTCTCTCTCTCTGTATATGTGTGTGTATATATATATATACATAATTTCTCTCTCTCTTTCTCTCTCTATATATATACTGTGTACGTAAATATATATATTGCTTCTTACTGAGAACAAGAGACTTACTAAATAATTATATTATTAATTCTCTGCATTCCATTGCTTCACTACAAGATATAGATTTTGTGCTCTAAAACTCCACAAGTGCCGCTATGATGATAGGCAAAATGAGTTCAATATCGTTGCCATATTCAAACCCAGACAGAAATTCCCTGGGTTCAATGGCTTTAATTTACTTACTATTAGTCAGTACCAAACAAAAAGAGAATAAAAATGTAACAGAAAAAAAAGCATATTTTAAAATCTATAATAGCTTACCAGTTTTTTTTTTTTTTACCATGAGTTGAAAACATTACTTCACAGTTAGCAATAGCACATCTTAGAAAAATATCGAAGTGGTGAAATAAATTTATTCTATAGGAATTCAATTCTTTAAAGGTTTCTAAGTAAGACTTTTTAAATAATTTCTAGCTAAAGTAAAAATTCAGGTTTTCGATTTTTAACTAGCAAAATCTTGGAGATAACAAGATTATTTTCTCCTGTTGCATGTAAAAATGCATTTTTGTATCTTTCTTAGTTTCAATAATTTTTTTAAATGAGAATGACACTAATTCATTTAGCAGTATAAAATATCAATGCAAAAGAATATGAATGTGTGTTTTATAAGTCCAAAGGCGCTTTGTTCCTTAAGGATTATTGTTTTCGTTTTGCGTTGAATTACTATAAATGTCCGTTTCACTTTTCAAACTGTTGCCACCGAATGTTAGAGTCCTGCATTATATTTGAAGAAATTAAATAATGAAAAATCTGCATAAATGTATGTCTATTTCTCGCATTGTGATCAAACAACGGTACCTAGAGCCATCGAATTTTGAATGACGTAATCCTCCTACGAATATGGGCATGTGGAAGACTAAATTTGAAATTTGGAATTTGTTTTATAATCGATTTCATATTTTGTAAAACTTTAACGAATGTTTGATTAACAAACTCTAGAATTTCAAAGCGAGCAATGGCAACACTCCACGGGGGAAAACAAAAACCTTTTTATCTCCAACGCGCGGAAATGTGTATCGAAATTCTAAAGATAGGCTCATTTTAAAATTATTTTGTGACATTGCTATTGAACTGAATTTTATAGTTAAGTATAAAGAACATGATATATAACAAATAAAGTTAACACACAAAACGTTACAAAAAAGCCCCTTTGGACGTAATTTAAAACCTGAAACCTTTCATATTTTTGTTTTGTTTTGTTTTATTTTATTTATTTATTTATTTTTTTCTCGTATTCCAGACGTTTAAGTCAAGCCAACCTACGTCTACTTGTTTGTTTGTTTGTGGCTTCCGATCAACGCTAGCATCAGATCATTTCTCTGATATCAGAGCAAGCGCACGAAATGCATCGTGATGTGACAAGATTGCGCCCGTAGTTGGCAAGAGCTTTGAGTGCAAAACAGGTGACAGTACAGCTTTGTTCAGTTCCGCCCCTAATTTTGAAGAAGAGTACCCCGGGAGGACGTGTTCAAGAGTCTTCCACCCCTCATCCCCTATCATCAATCTCTCAAGAGGACTTTCGGCTAGCCACATATTTAGAGTTCTCCATGCCGCACGAACACTATACATCTGCAAACATCCATGCCATCTCCGGGATTCGAACCTACACCTTTCGGTTCAGTAGTTTGCTTCGCTAACCACTATCGCCATTGGGCGAACATCTAGTTAAATTTTCAAATAAAAATTTAACTTTAAGTTGTATTAAGAGTAGCATTTAATATTCGATTAAAGACTTTTAGTTCAGCAAGCAACCATTAGAATTCCAAATTGGTAAAAGGAACGGGCCATGTATTTGGCACTCAAGATTGGTAAAAGGAATGGATATGTTCCATAACAGATATTTTTATGATCATGCTATCTTTTATGTTTAATGTAGTTCAATCCAGTAGGTTACAATCGGAGTAGTAAAAAACCGTAAAACAATAATCAATCCCAAACTCTTTAAAAAGATCCAATAAAAAATTTATGAAAAGATACTAACATCTTTACCAAATAGATACTAAATTCCTTTGAAAAATGTGGGGTGTTTTAAAATTATTTTAACCTTTAAGTCAACACTTTTCCAGCTTAAAAGTAGGTTGCTTTATATAACTCTCCTGTGCCATCGCTGGCCTTTTGAATAACTCTTCACTGGTGTGTAAAGTTATGTTTGAATAAAACAAATTATCAATACGTTTGCTTCAAGAAATACTATAAGAAATGAGTAACTACATGGATCATATATATTACATGATTTGGGAACGGATGAAAAAATTTTCTATCGCTATATTAGAAGCGTTTCGCATAACACTTTCCGCCATCGATGAAATATGAAATGAATAACTCTGAACTAAATTCTTAAAACTACAGAGCACTTTTAATGCTACCTCTCAAAACCATAGTGCCGAAGCTGAGATAACAAACGCTGTGTTTCTTAAAACTGGATTATGTAAATGCGAATTCGAAAATCTGAATAGCAAATATTTCCTATGTAATCATACAGTTGTTGCGAGCAAAATGCAAAACAGGTTTCTTCTCTTTTTCATAAAATTGCAAATATTTATTATTGTTGCGTGCACATAAAAATGAATCAAATACCATCGATAATTTTCTTTATTTCTTAGATGTAACATACTTGGCATACATTTTTCGTAGCCTTGCAATAAAACTTCGTTATTTGAAACATTATTCTCATATGCAATTCGATTAAATACGATACAAATTAAGAAAAAATGTTATGATTGAAGAAAAAAGAAAGGAATTCAAAAAAAAAAAAAAAAAAGTTTCAAAACGGAAAGATACGTTAATACAATGGTTTATTAGAATAATAAAATGCAAATATATGCCAAAAGGAAAAGTTTCATTTCAAGAGGAATTCAATTATAATTTTTCCAACTTCATTTCTAACGCCTAGAGACCTTTTTCTTTTATATTTTTTGAATTAAATCACTTGCTTTGTAAAATTGACTTTTATGGCAAACAATATTGTTCTACATTATTTTTTCTATTCAACTATTTACAGTTATCTTTTTTAAGTGTATATGTGTGCACTTTCTGCATGAAAAAGATCCTGCAGAGAAATTTGACTGTTCTGAATTTAGTAACATGCGTCCAAATAGTGTAAACTAATAAATTTTATTCTGCAGATACATAAGAAAATATGCTTGATTTGGGAAACTAAAATTAACTGGTGTGTTTTAAATATGATGTCATCCAGATCTTAGCCACCTTTTTGTACTCGTCTTCGTAATGGAATCCTGAAACATCTATTTTTTAGGTATCACTATAACTTGCAGTATTGCCAAAAGTTCCTGCTGAAGAGCAATTTTCATTTCATTCACTGTTTGATGTCTTTTGAGAAGCAATTTCTCTTTCAAATATCCCCAGGGGAAATAACCACAGACAGACAGGTCCAGTGGTCGAAAAAACTAAACCACCGCCTCTGAGAGTATCATGGCCGGGAAACACTTCGCCAGCCACTTTGGATTACCCGCCATAGATTATTAATTGACACTGAAGGTTTCCTCCTGTTGTTGAAACTATAGTTCAGAGTATTTAGTCATATGTATTTAGTTCCTGTAACAAGAAACTTTCACAAATGCGTTCTAACAGCTTATGCTTATATATCCATGCAGCTGACGCATTTATGTAGCATCATCCAGATCCCTGTTTGTTCAGACTTCACAGAGAAGCAAATGCATTCCCGGGACAAGTCTCCTGGGTCTCGGGAACAACTGCCGGTTTAAGATAGTGGAGGGCATGGGACATATACCTGCTTACCTTCGTTAGGCACCAGGTGTCCCCGTCTTCCGTCACCTGTCTCTTGTCACAAGAAGTTGAAAAAAATTTGCAGAATGAAGACAGAAAGGCTTGGGCACTGACTTTTCGTGATGAGGATGCTGCATACGGGGTGGATACGTGTAAAAGGATCGTTGAGAAGAGGATCTCCTTTAGAGCTATATAAGGTCTAGAGACAACCTGTTGTAGTAAAATGCTTCAAACTACAAAAGACTTAAATGAGATGGTCATCTGAACAGAATGCATGAAGTTCGCTGCTGTAAGAAAACTTTCTTGGCAAAGCTCATGTGGGAACCAGACCTCGGGCGAGATCGCCGGTGAAATGGATTTTATTGGAAATGATCTAAACAAATTTAAAGGTTAAAACCTGGAAACCAGTTGCCAAAAGCAGAGGTGACTCGAGAAGGCCAGGCTCAGCCTGGACTGTCGAGCGAACGAAGAAGAAAAGGACAGAACGATCAGAAGTTACTCTCATGCGAAGTTCGCTCTCTTCAGATAAAAACAAAAAGGCCAGTAATGTCAAACTTTACCACACTGTAACACGTCTGGAATTCGAAGACCGTTTGTGAAGATTTTTTGGAGTGCTCACCGACCAATAACAGAAGTTTTATTTACTTATGTACGCTGAAACGTCAAAATATGTTCTGCTGCTCATTAGAAGAATCTCGTCTTTTAAATAACATTTCAGCTTATTTTTTGCAAAGTCTTTTCTGATCTTATTAGGAGCAAAATGTCCTCATGCAGTTGTCATCGCTCACTACTGTCTGAGAATTCTGCTATTCCTCGCAATGCTATTTTTCGTTGCAGAGCGATGTAAACTTCTCGTCATTGTTTCAATGATTCTTCATTTTCTCTGGCACTGTTAGTTTTCTCTCGCCTTAGCGGCTTCCTTTTAAGCTGAAAGCAACAATATGTTTTCAACTTACAAAAAAAAAAAAAAAAAAAAAAAAAATTTTCAGATTTTAAATTACGTCCAAAGGGGCGTTTTTTTAACGTTTTGAGTGTTACCTTTATTTATTAAATATCATGTTCTTTGCACTTAAACCATAAAATTCAGTTCAAGAGCAATATCGCAAAATAATGTTAAATTAAGCATATCTTTAGAATTTCCGATTTACACAGTCTCGCGAGCTGGAGATAAAAGTATTTTTTTTTATATATAACGTTGCCATTTCTCGCTTTTAAAGCATTGAGTTTGTAAATCAAAAATTCGTTAAAGTTTTACAAAATATAAAATCTATAATAAAACAAATTCCAAATTTGGGATTTCAGATTCGCAGTAGGATTTCGTCATTCAAAATTCGATGGCTCTATGTACCATTGTTTTATCACAATGCGAGAAATAGACAATCATTTATGCAGATTTTTCATTATTTAATTTCTTCAAATATAATGCAGGACTCTAACATTTTGTGGCAACAGTTTGAAAAGTGAACCGACGTTTATGAGTCCGACGCAAAATGCCAAAACGAAAGCAATAGTCCTTCGGGACTGAAATCCCTTTGGACTAACAATATCGTATTCTCACTGAACACATTTTCTTGATGACCCATAGTTGCGAATGAAGCTTGCGATACTTTTGAATAACCGAGTACCCTTCGCATAGAAAACATCTAAAAAACAAATGCACACTGTTGCTATTTAATTACTAATTGTATAAATGTACACGTAATTGGATTGGCTAAAGATCACCAATGATGTGATTTCACTTCTACTATTATCCGCCAACCAGCTAACCAGCAGTATATTACACGGAGAAGAACCTACGAAAATATTTCGAAAGTATCGAAATGTTTTAAAACCGAATTTTATGAATTTTTTAATATAGCACTGCCCATTTTTCACATCTCCTGCTTCAAAAATATCTAATGTCTCTACAGTGGTACCCGAATAAAAAAAGGTGGTTAATGATGACTCTCCATCACCTAGGATTTTGTGACTGGGTGCCATAATCCCCAGTCGCCCTTTGAAAGTAGGAGTATATAAGGTATTTATCCCGCCTTCTCAGCATGCCTTCGTGGTTTAGTGGTCAGCACACTCGGCTCCTATTCGAGAGGTCTGTGTTTTTGAGTCCCGGCGAAAGCATTGCTCATTTCTCATAAATCCTGTTTTAAAAAAATACCTAATACCTCTATATGAGTATCGTACTCCCTCTAACAGACCACCAACTGTTTCAGAAGACTTTCGAGCCGGTAAGTCTTAAATGTCGCTTTTGTAAAGATACTACAGCGCTCTCTTTTTTGAGCATAAGTTTATTGCAAAGAGGCACATAGGAACACTGCAAGCAAAATTCTTAAACTAGTTAATTAACTATCAGACTCCTCATTTGCTGCGTAATTGTCAACATATGCATTGAATTTCACATATTTGCTTTAATCTTTTAAAGTTGCTGTTAGTTTTTAAGCAAATTCGTTTTTATATTTATTGTAACCAGTTCATAATTGTCATTTATTTAATGACAGCTCATAAGTATTATAAATCTTCACATACGTCTATAGGGTTAATTTCAATAATCACGTTATTTTTATGTTATTTCTTTACCGTAAATTCTATTTCTTCCGTTGGCCTTCCCCAGAATGCAAATTATTCTCCGGCTAAACAGCGATAAAAACTGTAATTTAGAGCGCATATTGTGATAACTATTTCAGTAGAAGTTACCTTTATAACAGTCTCCTTCCTGGCCGACCGCTGGCTAAATTTTGTATCGCTTGGACTGAAGGATTAGAATCCCTTTTACTAGAACCAAGTAAATAGTTGAAAGCTAGATTATGTGCTATATTGATATAAATATTTGAGTTCTTAAAACTCTTTTAGTACTGGCGGATAATACCAATAATTATTAAGTTGGAACCTATGAGAAATAATCTATTAGTTAAATTTTACCTCTTGTCTGTATTATTGATCTTTGGTCACTTTGTTTATGTGAACATTTCCTCGCATTAAACTTTAGAAACCGAAGCCTTTGCTAACCTGTATGCTTAAAATATCGAAACGCCCGTCCCCGTCCATTACCCTTTCCGTCCATTTCCTCCCTTCTCCGTCCATTACCGTACAAAGAGGAGTAACTATTTCAAATAACATCCTTTCTACTTCCTAACAAAGAAACTTTCATTAGTCCTGTAGGAAAAATTGTTTGCAATAAACTGATACAGTGCATTTACGAAAACTGCACCTTCTACTACTGGGCGAGAGAAGAAAGCAATATCGCAATATCGGCCGTTTCGAGCGGTTGCGGTCGTTTGAAAGACTGTGTCGTTCGTTTTGGCCTTCAAAGGGTTAAAAGAAGGTTGAGCTAGTGCAGTTAAATACTTTATTAAGTTTAACTTTTCAAGGCAATGGAAATTTTGTAAGATAATTGTTCAAGTGAATAATAATTACCAAATTACTGAAAATTATGCTTGTTGAATTTATGTTAACACGCTTTGCATTATTTTTTATATTATAAAACATTTTAATATAACGAACATTACGTTTTAGCTACATTTTTATACAGAATCATTTTTAGTATACTGATTTTATTAAAGGACGTATAATTAGATCTAACATAACAGCTCTTTAGAGAATTACTGGACTCAAGTAATTTATTATCGCGTAAACTTCCTTTTACTTTTAAATAAAATATAATGCAGTTATAAGCAATTATTTGAAAATAAGTGCTTAGTAGCAAATTTTCTCTCTAAAGCAAGTAAATTTTAAGTCATTTTTGCTTCAAATGAACTTATCAGGACTGGTGTTCCTCTTTACTTGCTTTGGAAACATTAACTGTCCTGACTCGGAACAGGGAGCTTACACAAGCTATGTTCGATAAATTGTGAAGTAGACAATACACACAGGAAGGGTATACGAAACCCTTTATTTTTCTATCTTTACAGAGCTTTCCGGAACTTCGGAATACAGAGACCAACCACTTGTGGTCTAAACGTAAGAATATAAAAATACTAACTAAAACTCTAACTAAACTAACTTTGGATTAATATACAAGTGCCTACTTTAAGATTGGCCGTTAATTAACAAAAAGCCGTATGTAGTACAGAGAGCTGCTAAAACTACGATACGTTTAAAATTATCAAGAGGATTAAACCTCTGGCTTTGAAGGCAACCAGCAACCGAGTAAAACTACTATGGCAAGCAGCCTGCTTCTAATAACTCCTTCCTCTCTCTTGCTTGGCAAAAAGCCACAACTTAAGTCCATGGCGTTAGCAAGACAAATTTGCATAAATAAGTAAAAGCTTTTAATTCTGGCCGGAAGTAGAAAATAAGAAGTGATAGTAAAGATTTAAAATAAAATAAACGTTAGTAAAACTTAGGATCCTTACAAACTCTCTGAGTAGTCCCTCATTATATTGGTGTAAACTTGAGTTGGTTAAAATTTGAAATAAAACTTTTCTTAAAATATAGTCTTATATTATGTTTGGAAATTTTTCTGTAAAAACATAAAAGTGTTCTCAGTCACAAAAATTTATTCCTTTTTTGCCACAGCATTCTGAAAAGACCTAGTTAACTTTATTTTTACAAGGTGGGCATTTATATCTTAGGATTATGATCTTATAACAGTTCGGCACCATAATATCCCTCTCATTCACGATTGCATGGCCCCACTTATATCTGGTATGTAAGCTTTGATAACGTAATGGCATCTGGCGCACTGTTACAAAGGGTCTGTCATCATTATATTGCTTGTAGCATGTTTCTTTTACCATCCTAGCTCAAGTATGCGAAGATATTTTTCTTCTTTTAAAGTGAGCTCTTAAAGCTATATTCTTTTATATGCGTAGCTTAATATTTAAGAAACATAATAAAATAATTTATCATCTACTCATTAAATTTTATATGAAAAGAAAGCTTGTCTGCTTAATTTTTTGTTAAAATACAGCAGCTAGATCAATTATTATTTTTCTTGCAGAACACCATCACGATAACAGGTTTACATTTCTCAAGCCGTTTCAAATGCATATTCTTTCTCTTTCTCTTAAAACACCCTCAACAATGCAAAATTATTTCATATGTGAAGGAAACTTATTCTCGAGTTAGTGTGATGTGTTAACTAAAAATCCACTCATAAAAGAATATCTCAGAGTATGAAATTCTGAGGAAGTCTATCCATATTTATTTTACATAAATCAAATGATAAAAAGTTTTGCTTAGATAATACTCCATGTCTTTTATTCCTTCAATATCTGGTGATACTCAGCTGCTGATGTCCAGCAGCTGAAGTAAAAAAAAAACTGAAGAAAATCATCCTAAAGTTAAAATTTTGGTTAAATTAAATTTAATAAAAATGCCACTCTTATATTAAAATTTGAAACATATCGTTAAGAGTGTACAGTTTACTCCATTACCCGGTATAATACCGTAGAAGACGTCCACATTTAATCCAAAATAACGATTAACTCGACAGTAATTAAAAATACACACACAGAGAGAAAAGTATAATTGTGTTATAATAAATAAAAAAACACTATTAAAAATTTACTTGTAATTTTAGGAGTTTAATTTGGAGAACAAATTCATTTGGTTAGGTCAGTTAAATCAGCACTGAAGGAAAGAATTACACAGCAAAAGAAACATCGTTTTTGTTTATGTTACTTTTGTATTTTGATAGGAGTCAATGGGAAACGGAAGTTTAATAGGTATACAGTACTTCATTTATTTTTGACATTTAGCAATTTATTTTTAAAGGATAATTTGACAACTTTTATAAATTCCAGATAATGTGCAGTTAAACTACACACAGATTTTACTAAATATTCTGACATGATTTACTGTCACTACTGTTGTCTCACGCATTTATTTCCCCATTTTGCATTTCCCGTAGAGGTATATTGTTGGCACTGTTTCGCAGCAAACAAACTTAATATATTTCTAGACAAGGCTAACATCAATATATCTTCAGTTACTAGGGGGCTGAATGAACTTTTAAAGACATTTTTACGACTTTATATCCTTAAATATCACGCTTTAAGCTTTAATATTTTTTATAATTCCTGATTAATTTTGCTACCATTACAAGAATTTTTCATTGCTTCATTTCAGAAGCTTATGCAAGCCTCAATTACGAGAAAGGAAAATTAAATACTGTGTTTCTTAATTGTAACTCATAGCAAAACTGAACGAGATAATATTTATTATTACAGAAAATACACATTGGTGTCAGAAGGTTGATGATGCACAGTTAGTCGGCCGTGACTCTAACAATACTGTATTGAAGTCAAATGGAAGGTTTAAGAAATTCACAATTTTCATTTATCTAATGGGTGTTGTAAATGGCCTTTTTTTCTGTTCGCATTGTCAGTTTTATACTGCATGTTATAAGTTCTGTCGCAAATTATACTTCCAATAACTTCTTGTTGTTGTAGTTTAGTTGTTAATATGTTTTTTATTCTTTTGCAGATGCTTAACCGTTCAAATAACTAAGATAAACAAAGAAGGATTTAATTCTAGTGTACGGTACACACTGGAATTGGATTTGGAGACTTTTGGCGACATTATGCTGTGGAGTTAACGCGGTATTTATGACGAGCAGTAGACGAGTCATTTTGGTGTTGGCGACAATTTTCAAAATCACGTCAAGGACGTATCATATTTATAAGATTTTACAAGCGTTATGTTACAGACATCTGACAAACACATATATTAAATTAATAAAGACATTTAAATTTATTTGAGCATCGTGGCCAGAAAAAATTACTTCTGGATCCACTACTCTGATACCTCTGCCAGAGATGCTCCTAGGCCATTGGCTGCAGTGTACTTTCTTAAGAATTGCCACCCCTAGGATTGGCTGCCCAAGTACTTTCCTATGGTTACCTCTCCCAAAATTAAAAAAAAAATCTTCAGTGATGAATAACATTTTTACTTACAAGTACTTACATACGATAAATTGTATAAAACGTAGTTACATGTGACACAATTTAATGGATTTAAAATATTAAGTCGGGGTATCGCGAGAGTCCGGCCGCCTTGACTTTTCCCTCCCGCGTACTTTTACGCGCTGCACCCCCGCTAGGAAGAGCCCTGACCTTTGCTCTAGAACATATGCATTTATTTACAGTAATATGAAAACTTCACTAATGTATGTCCTACACAATAGTGCGACTTCTTAAATTTCAACTTTAAGAAGTCCATTTCAATCTGTAGCATTTCTTATTAAGTCTAAGATGAAGTATGACTGAAAATCAGCTTATTAAGGTTGAAGTTAAAGTTGAAGAAGTTGCACTATTGTGTAGGATCTAATATTAGTGAAGGTTTCATATTACTGTAATAAATGCTTATGTTCTAGAGCAGGGTTTTGCACTAGTGGCCCCGAAGTAATTTTTTGTGGCCACGCTGTTCAAATAAATTGAAAACAGAATAATATGATACCAAGAAAATATCACTTAGGGAAGATCAAAGTAGTATTTATCAGCTCTCGGTTCATCCGAAGAAAATCATAAAAATGATATATTAACATAACCTCCAATTCTATCCCATATAGAGATGTATATACAACCTCGAATGCTAAAAAGAACTCTTGTGATGGTCTCTTTACACACACACACACACAACAAAAAAAAACAAAAAAAAAAAAAATTCTCAGTTCGTACTGCGAAAATTCCAGCCGATATATAGATGGAATTAACAGAAATTTAGTGTGGCTCTATAGCAAAAATTCAGTTAAGTGGATTTCCCTGAATTTTATAAATACCTGCCTGTTGGTTCCCAAAAACTCGAAAATTGTTCTCCAAATTTGGTACGACGTCAGTGTGAACAAACTTTCTCCCAAAACTCACTAGTGTCAGTAACATGTCTCCACACATACCTGACAACTAATTTCAAGAAAAAAGTTCATTTATCTGAAAAGAAAGAAAAAATATCGATCTACTAGAAAAAATCCCTTTTGTTCCTTCTATTTTGTTTTTGAGGCCCGCATTATTGTAAAATCATGACTATATGGCTCTCTTAAGTTTGGCACACTTATTCTAGAATAATATCAATGCGTAACATGATATTCATTGCGTTGCAGTATATTAGCAAACTAAAACGAAATATCGTAAAAAACAATTTTGAATTTTGATCGTGGTATCTTTCAAGGAATGTGCCAAAGCATAATTTTAGGTTAGTCAGTATATACAACAATGAGATTATATTTTAGTAGTATTATATAGGAACACTTAGTTTTGTTTCCAGTACTTGCAAGAAGTGTTAGATAAATAAACCTTAAAATGAAGATTTTACAAAAATACAATGGTTCACTTTTCACATGCTTCCTAATACTGTTTGAGAGTGTTCGAAAATGTTAAATATGTGCACAACACTTTTCCTACAACAGTTTTTTCCTAACATTTTTTTCTGCATGATTTTCTTCGCCTTCGGATCGATAATTTAATGCTAAAAATAAAAAGGTATCAGTTTTATTTTAAATAGCTACAGCTCATAGGTACTGCGAAATATTTTTGCCGAAACGGTAAATTTGACAAAAATCGGAAGGATTTCTGACTTATGTGCTATCTTAAATATGACATAAAATGAATATTTGATTAATGAATGAATTAAAAATCTTAAAGCTTAGAGCAGCAAACTGAACTCGTAAAGGGATGCAAATGTTTTTCTCCCAGCTGAAATGTTTATCAGGATTGCTTGTTCACACGAATCGCAAGTAAAAAAGTCGAAATTGTTATAAGTAAATAAAAATAGGATTTCGGTGATATTTTTTTCATAAATATTATTCATTAGAAAGGCTTTGAAAAAACTGAATTATTCTGAAAATTTTTACTCACGTTTGTTTCATTGAGGTACACGTGGAAAGTCTGTTTCTCCAATCTCCACTCCAGCCTTGAACTGTTGGCACTCCTGACACATTCTGGCAAAGCCAACATGGCATTAGATGCACTTGACCAAATTCCGGTGACTGTCATTAAAATCCAAATGAAATGCATGTTCTCTAAATCCACTTTTACGTCACAAAAAATCTCAAACGAAAACCGGTTATCAAATTAACGTGAAGCAAAGATGTTTAAGATCAATCAGAAAGATGTTTACAGCTATCATACAGTTACGGAAACCTTTTTGTCTTCTATGCAATGAATTTTTAAACAGTTGCTTGCAAATGTTTAAAGAATTCTTTAAATCTCTTATTTCGAAACGAAAAGTATAAGTTAAATTAAATGCTAAATGCTTTCAGATTAGCAGGTTATAAAGTTGTCATAAAGTTCACCAATTCAACTTTATTTATTTATTTAGGTATATCCTAAATAAACGTGCAGCAACTTAAATTCGCAGTGGAATATTAAACACTTGTCAATAAATAGTCATCAAAAATGCGTTTTCAAATAACAGCTGCAAACGAGGGCAACGATTTCATCCACAGAAAAGTTCTAAAACATACAAAAATCCTGCAGAGAAATGCCTTTTAAAAGATACAAACGAAATGTTTCAAATGCATAAAACTAAAATCAGTTTACTATGTAAAAAAAAAAAAAACTAGTCACTTTATAATAAAACTTAGTATTCAGCAGTCTTTTGCGATTTCAAATGCATGGTATGTAGCACTGGAAGACGGAATAGTAACGTGCAGCAGAGGTACCTAAAATTTTCGCCAGCAGCCAAGTTAGTCGAGGGTCTTTCTCGCTCGAAATCCCGGCTCCAAATGATTCTCTGCTCCGATACCCTGCGATACGAAACTCCGGAATCACCAACCACCCCCCTCAGTCTCTCCAGTTTTGGTTTCCGGAGTAATAGGCAGTTCACGCGCAGACCGCTCTATCAGGAAAGATGGTGAGAGAATGGTTTTTTCCATTCTCCTTTCAACGAGCCATGTATATTTCAGAGCCGCGTTTATACTTGTTTTATTTTTTTCCGTATTATTTAACCTTTTCGAATTACTTGAGCACGGAATAACCATGGTTCGTTTAGCCTGGAAAATAAAAGTGGTAATATTTTCACTGATATTTGATAATCTGATGATCAGTGTTAGATATGCAAATATCTCAGAAGTGTGTGTATCTGAAATGTATACACGTATCATAAGCTTTTGCAGGAAATTATAGAGATAAATATATGCTTCATTTCTTTCAGAGCAAGAGAAAATATCGCATTCTAAACATCGCCCGGGGAAAAAGCAGTTAAAAAATATCACAGTTTTAAAACATCTAAGTGAAAATAATCGTGGTAAAAACTACAGCACATATAAAATTATGGCATGATGGTAAAACTGCAAACATGTGTTTTTCTGGCTTTAAAATTTGTAAATGTATATTTGCATGATGATTTGTAGCATAAGAAGGAATGAGAAATATTTTATATTTTTAATCGATTAATACATATTTTTTTTCAGAAAAACAAGGAAGGAACCTTAAGCATGAAATTTCTGTTCCTTTTCAGTTTAAATTTCTACTTATTTTCACTTTGTGGAAAACGTCCCCCCCCAAAAAAAAACATCACTTTCTATGGCAGATAGCCCTAAATACCGCGTAGTTCAGCCCTCATATATTTCATCATAATTAATGAATCAGCATCTAAATTATTAATTGCCTGCTGTGGATGAAAATGCTAAGAACACTTTAAGTAAACGAACAAACTGAAAAAAAAAAACAAGACTAATTTTTATTAAAAGCATATCACATTAAAAAATATGAAAGAAAATAATTTTAAGATTTGATATTTAACTAAACTATTTTAATATAGGTAACTTCATGCAATTACTCATCTTCCCTTCTCTAATCTTTTAAGCTACATTTTCTTATGAAAAACTGCCAATATAACTTTATAAAAGAGATTAATTGAATAATTACCATTAACAGTGAAGAACACAAATTACTTGTTTATGTCACGTTAATTTTCTAATTTAAGAGCTAATACACGAACCTGTTTATTATCCCTTCTAGGTTTTCACATCTCAGTCGTATAATAAGAAGAAATAAAAGTACAGCAAATTCTAAGATTTGAAAATATCATTATTTGGATTAAGTACATTTTAGAGCAAAGCAAAAATTATACATTAACAGGAAGGGTATACGAAACCATGAAACGTGGTGAAAAAGCGAAATATATTCTACAATGAAACAAATTATATATATATGTGATGTACCAGCTTTAGTCGTAGCTTAAATTGTCAGACGATAAGTTTAAAAAAAACAGGATCCATTTATTATTATTCAGGAGAAATAGAAGTTACAAAATCAGATATCCGGAGTAAATAAAAAGAATTACTAATAACTTTTTGTATGAAGTTTACTGCATCGTGACATTTAAGAAAAAGCCCCCGATATTCTTTTGCGAGTCCTTTTAATAGCCTCTGGAAAGGCGGAGCTTCCAAGAAATGACGTCAGCCTCGTTAGCCAATCCAGTTCGCTTTAAATATTTCCAGAACATTCTATAATAGTACGTGTAGAAAAGGCGGGAAAAACAACTTGACTACGGGGCTGTGGATTTAATTCCACGTACTTTCAAATAAGAGCACGTCGCCATTAAAAATGAAAAGAACATACAGTTAGAAATTTAAGTGTAATTTTGACTATGGACTTTTATTATTACAAATACATATATTTCTCAAATTTTTATTGCTTACCATTATTTTAAATTACATTTAATAATCCTATAAGCATCGAACTGAAGATAGCAATTTAACCGAGTTCGAGAATTTTGTCACTTTGTGGTTTTTCTTCGTTACAAACTGTCTTCATAAAGGCGCTTCATATCTCAACAGAATTTAAGTCATAACTTGAAAATAGGCATTGTAACAGAAACAGTTGCAACTCCTATCTTAAAACTATTGCTTTATAAAGATGACCACGTTCAGTTCTGCTATCTTCACAACGTTTAGGTTTCTGCTAGAAAACTGTTTCCTCCTTATTCACAGGGACAAAAATAATTAGTCTTCATATTCTTAGTATAAAACACGTACGTCCAACTATTAGTAATTGCCAGCTTAATTTTGTAACTCGAGTAGATTCAACTCAAACCATAACATATCCTCTATGAGTTTCCATTACTGGCTTAGGTGGTAACAGTAATTCTTAAGCCATTTTTGTCTCTTTGATTCTAATCTCTTTCCCCCCCTCCACATATCGCACATTTTGATATTTTACGATAATGAAACTTACATTTAGAAAAAAATTAGTGTATTCTGATGCTCGTTCATAACTATTTCCCAGTAATTTTAACATAAATATTAACAGATCCAGATTCTTTTGTCAGTTTCCTCATAAGATCCAAGGACACATTTCAAATGACTCATTATATACTCTGATATCCGGTGTTTCTGTCAAATTGCGACACTTATAACCGACAAAAATTTCTCCTTCTCCATTTTCTTGTTCTAGTTCCATTTTCTTTTAACTATAACTTTCTGTTTGAGGAAATAAAGGATTATTTCAGACATTTCGAGTTCTATTAATTGCATTCATCATGCAACTTTTGAGAACTTTCATAGCTCTAAAAGTACTGGGTTATCAAGAAAGTAATTGTAAATTTCATTTGTACAAATAGATAGCTAGCTATATGTTCACTATTATTATTCTGTCAATCTTATGTATATAGTATATCGTTTGGGATTAGGCACCTCGAAACAAAATCCGTATATTTTTTGCTTAAACTATTAGTTTACAACTGAAGTATCAGTATGCGTTCTTTTTTTATTATTATTATCATTAGTAAAAAGGGACTTTGTCCCTGAAGGACTATTGTTTTCGTTTTGCGATTTTGCGTTGAATCACTATAAATGTACGTTTCACTTTTCAAACTGTTGCCACCAAATGCTAGAGTCCTGCATTATATTTGAAGAAATCAAATCATGAAAAATCTGTACAAATGTATGTCTATTTCTCGCATTGTGATAAAACAACGGTACATAGAAAAGTCGAATTTTGAATTACGTAATCCTCCTACGAATATGGGCATGTGGAAGACCAAATTTGAAATTTGGAATTTGTTTTATTATCGATTTAATATTTTGTAAAACTTTAACGAATTTTTGATTAACAAACACAAGGATTTCAAAGCGAGCAATGGCAACACTCTACGGGAAAAAAAAAATTTTTAATCTCCAGTGTGCGGAACTATGTATCGGAAATTCTAAAGATAGGCTCGTTTTAAAATATTTTTGCGACATTGCTATTGAACTGAATTTTATGTTTTAAAGTGCAAAGAACATCATATTTACTAAATAATGGTAACACACAAAACGCTAAGAAAACGCCCTTTTGGACGTAGTTTTAAATCTGAAGCATTATATGTAAAGTTTAAATTGATGAATGTTTAAAAGAACGCATGTGTCATAATTAGTTTAAAAAATTTCTTTCTGGAATTTTTCTACCTGAAGTTGACTAACGTTCTAGACGACCTTCTGAAATTGATGATGGCAAAATTAAAGCTTGGATCAGACTGTCATGTAACTATGAGAGAGATTGCAAAGACATTAAATGTATCACAAACAACAAATATAATTCATGTAAGATGTATTGGACTCGGCAAGAAGATCAATATTTCGGTTCCTCATGATTTGAAAGGAATTCACCACTTTATACAACTTTCATTCATTATTTGTGATATACTTTTCAAACGTATTGTGGCCAACTCTTTTTTTTAAATGAATTATCGTGAAATATGGATCGACTACAATAATATTAATGGAAAAAGATCATGGTGCAAGCTTAATGAATCAGCACAAAACATAACGAAAGCTGAGTTTCATCAGAAAAAGACCATGCTGTCAATTTGGTGGAATTACAAGGGCGTTGTGTATTTTGAGCTGCTTCCAATCGACCAAATGATCAACTCAGATGTTTCCTGCTAAAACCTTATGCTAAAACCTGCTATGAAACTGGAGGAAGCAATCAAAGAAAAAAGACCAGAATTGGCCTATCGCAAAGGAATTGTATTCTAAACCACGACAATGCGAGGGCTCACACAACTTTAGCAACATGTACGAAATTATTGCTTGGTTAAGAAGTAATAGCGCATCCTCCATATATCGCCGACATTGTACCAGTTGATTATCATTTACTTCGAAGTTTACAATACTTCCTAAATGGTAAAAACTTCAGTGATAACGATGACCTCAAATCACAATGTGTTGCGTTTTTTGCTGATAAAGACCAGAAGTTCTATGACCGCAGAATCATAAAGTTAGTCAAAAGATAGGAAAATGTCATCGAGCAGAATGGAAGATACTTTAATCTGTAAAGTGTCTTCCATTGTGCCGTTAATATCTCTGATTTTAGCTATTTTGTTTGGAAAAAGTGGACGACTACCTTTTCAGCACCCAGAAAAGAATTGTAGAAAGATTGGTGACGATAGCCATAGTTAGACTGAGTTAATCGCAAACAAAACACACATACATTCTTCTTCATATATACAGATTATTAAATTTATTTATTTATTTAAATATTTTTAAATTTTATTTACAAAAACGCTTTTCCCCATCAGCCATTTTCCGATAGAGCATTCGTCTCGCATGCAGTTTGATTTTGAAGCCCCTGCGTTAAGGAATTGGATATAAATTATTATATAATAAAGATTTTCAGTTTTTGTTATAAGTTTAATGCTACAAGTTATAAAACTTTCACATTACCAGAAAACGTATTTGAGTTTATAGTTTCTTACTGCATGGATATGTTCTTCAACAAGTGGTTCCAATACTATGCGTATGTTGAACACTTAACTTTATTTGTGAATTAATATGCCAAGTCTCATACTTAGTATGCAATGAGATCCTAATTTCACAGAAACCTTTTGCATAAGAGTTTAAGTTTTTAATTCCCTGTGTTTTCTGCCGCATCTAATGCAATTCAAAGCGAAATTAGAGGAACATCGTAATTTCAAGATGGTAAAGGGTTGATGACAGCATTCCACAGAAGCTGTGACCATATCATTCTCTTTCCATTTAAAAAAGCACTTTTTTCCCAATGGATTTCTGTACTTGTAGCGTTGTAGCTGTTCTAAACGACATCCAGTATCAGAACAGTATATACGACAGTATCGAGAAACACACAACGTGACACGTCAGGAAGACCTCACTTATTCTTCTAAATTCGTCTCGATAATTTTACTATTTTTTCTATTTTCTATTCAGCCGCCCTGATCGCTAGAGTGATTAGCAATACTTGCTGCAGTATTGTTTGGCCTGGGCTCGAATCCCGGAGAAGGCATGGATGTATGTAAGTGTATAGTGTCTGTGAGGCATCAGAGACTTGAAATGCTGACTAGCGGAGTGATTTGGTGGTAGCGGAATGGAAGGCCCTAGGATCTGTCGTCAGTAGTGTTCTTCATAAAAATCTGAGCGGAATTGCACAGTTAGTGCAGGGAGGACTATACCTGCATCATGAAATTCTGCTTTACTTGTTCTCATTTACTTGTTCCTGTATCTCCTTTTTATTTTCAAAAAGAAGAGCCCTTCGGAGACTAAATTATCTGCAACAGGATAGCAGAGGTAGCGATGATTCGGAGTTCTCGATAAGTCACCTTAAAAAATTATCAAAGAATGGATTCGCGAACAATTCTATATGCGTTGAAAAAAGTGTATAGACCGCGAAAGTGAATATTATGAAGACAATATAGCAAAACAATTATGTTATTGACTTTTTTCTAATATACACCTAGAAGTTTTTTTTTAAATTATGGTATAGTGTATTTAAGTTTATAAGATAGTTCTCCCGTTTTCTTAGCATGCCTTTGTGGTGTTACGGTCAGCTCACTCGGCGCATATTTGAGAGGTCCGGGGTTCGATTCCCGACGAGCGCGTAGCACAAATTTCGTGTTTCCTGCTTTGAAATAACCTAATGTCTCTACAGTGGCGCCCAAACTAAAAAAGGTGGCGGATGATGATTCTCCACCACCAGGATTTGTCGACTTGGTCCCCTAATCTCCGGTCGCCCTTTAAAAGGGGGAGAATATATGGTATTTCTCCCGCCTTCTTAGCATGCCTTGGTGGTGTAATAATCAGCACATTCAGCGCGTGTTCCAGAGGCCCGTGACTCGAGTCCTGGCGAGGGCATTGCACAGTTTTCCTTTCTCCCGCTTCGAAATAACAAAATGTCTCTAAACGTTTATAACTTAATACTAAAGTTTTATTTAACTAAATAGATTTAACTACATATTTATAATATAAATGTCTAAATTTCGTATGACTTTATCACTCATGTAACATTTTAAGAATACCATTGAATCAGAAAGAATTTAATATATGTGTCAATAGCATTTGGTTAATTAATTACCAACCTAAATACTGAAATATAATTAGTTTTTTTAAGATTAAATAGACCATTCACAACAGGAAAATAATTAAAATTTTGTTTTTCCAAACAATTCACCACAGTGAAATATTTTTAATTTAGCTTTCATTACACTGAATGCGTTTAAAACTAACAAACAATCTCTTCTTTTGTCTTTAACTTCTTGGCAGTTTGCCTTATTGTACTGCACTTTGTTTTGTGTTTATTCTCGGCCGAAAATCATTCCTTAACAGCAGGCTTTCAGCATCATAGCAATCTAGTTCTTTATTGAATACTTAAATATCAATCATCGTCATTTAGTTTTTATTTACTTGATTACCTCATTTATCAACATCTTTGCGAGCTTTGTTTAAGGAAAAATAATTTACTATGAGTAAATGAAACTTGGATGTAGATTTAATCTTGCTTTCGTTTTAGGGACAGTGCAAAAACGTGCATTTCAGTCCTAAATTTGTGTTTCTGATTACTTGTATTTCATAGTATTGCTCTTTATCTGAATCATTTTTACTCGCTTTGCCATGCTAAGCTTTCAAATTATGTGCTTAAATCATGTATGGAAGGTTCATAATTTGAACTATTTCATTTTTATTTTCAGTTTAAAAAAAATTATGTAAGTAGGCATCTTATTTCCCCATGCATGATATCCTGGTGTGAGTGGTTATCACGTCAAGCTAGAAAAAATGAATTTAGTAACCTTGATTATTTTCGAAACATCCGGATAATGCTTCCAGTTGAATGCTCTGGGTATGTTTCATGAAAATCGGTCGTTCATTTTAATATACCGTTTGTTAAAAAATCAGGCATATTCATAAATATGCTTTATTTTATGAGAAATTAATTTTACCTAAGAAAATTATCAAAAGAGCTTTTTTAGCCCGTTAGCCCAGAAGGACTATTAATTTCATTTTGGCATTTTGCTTTGATTCACTATAAATGTCGATTCACTTTTCAAATTGTTACCACCAAACATTACTGCATTGCGTTATATTTAAAGAAATTAAATAATGAAGAATCTTCTTATTTGTATGTATGTTTCTCGCATAGGGATAAAACAACGGTACATTGAGCCATAAAATTTTGAATAACGCACGTTTCCACCCGAATATGGCCATCTGGAAGACCAAATTTGGAATTTGTTTCATTATCTATTTCTTATTTTTTTAAACTTTAACGAATTTTTAATTAAGAAATTCAACGATTTCAAAGCGACCAATGCACTGTACGAAAAAAAATACATTTTTATCTCCAGCGCGTGAGACTGTGTATCGGAAATTCTAAACATTCGCTCATTTTAAAATTATTTTGCAATATTGCTGTTGAATTGAATTTTAGGCTTTAAGTGCGAAGAGTATATTTAATAAATAAAGGCAGCACGCAAAACGTTAAAAAAACGTCCCTTTGGGAGTAACATAAAATCAAAAATCTTTCAGTTTTTTTTTTTTTTTTTTTTTTTTTTTTTTTTACGAGAAAGAATGTTAGGAAATTACTTGTCAGAAGATACAGAGAAGACAAAGAGGGTTCGGAATTTGCTGGTCAGAAGAGAGAGATTCTGTCGTGTCCATCTGTTACTTTCCAGATAAACTTGCTTTTAAGTTCCACATAAACTCCTCTCTTTTAATTTCCAGATAAACTTGCTCTTTATTTTAAAAAGTTTCTCAAAAATGAAATAAACTTTCATCTTTGCCTAGGTCATCTTTGAAAGGATTTTATAAAGGATATTTTTTTTTAACTTTCTTCAAGTTTTTTTCCATTTTCATCTTAATTTAGACGTTTCCTGGAAAAATATCACTTTAAATAGATTCTAACTAAAACTGTACTGAGCTTTCCAGAAATACAAAGACGCCAATAAAACCTAATTCAAGTTTTAAGTAACTAAGATTCCTATAGCTAAAAGGATTTGCAAATAAGTAAAGAACAATTCAGTAAAATTTATTTGTAACTAAGACCCGAAGCTAAAAAAAAAATATGAGAACCTAAGACTATTAGAAATTTTCAAATAAAATTTGCATTATATAATACACATCAAAGGCGCGTCGTAAGTAAGGAGAAAATTCCTTTCATTCTCCTCCATTTAATGGTCATTTGACGAGGAAAAATATGTAGATACTGAATCCAGGAGATGATAATTATCGTCGCCAACATTTTAGTTCGAGCGCCACTAGTGAAACCTTAAGGTTTATTTTGGGGCAGGAAACATAAAAAAAATTAGCAATGCCTTCTCCGGGGTTCGAACAATGGTCCTCCAGTTTGCTCATCATACTTGTTACCATTTACATCTTCAATGCTATACGAAAGGAAAGTGAAAATGTTTTACAAGTTTATTGCTTTTAAATCGCTTATTTGTAAATTAATAACGTACAGATTAAATTTGGGAAAAAAATCAAATATCTTACGTTTTGTCGAATGGCAACATTGTGGCACATAGAAGATAAAAGTATTTTACTTTGGAAAGTGTCATTATATTTCTTTTAAATAGGTGTGTATGCTGATTAAATTTGAAAGAAAAATTTATTGCGCTCTGCCGGGTTGCAATACATTCTTTTTAAATCAATCAAAGTTAAACAAAAGTCTATTAAATTTGTTAAGTTATAAATATGTGCTATGGGAGCTTTGGTGCCACTAATTTTCAACAATGTATACAGATAATATATTGTTAAGAGTTTTGTAGTTAGATAGGTCATTTTAGCAGAATTATAGTTAAAATGTTTGTATTTTTCCGTGTAATGTAGCGCGAGACAAATTTTAAGACAAAGCTATGCCGGAAAAGTAAGAATACAGGAGGTATGTGCATTCAACATTGAGTAAATGGGTATCTCGGAAACTTATACTGAAACTAAATAATTGTAATTGATCACTATGTTAACTGCAACCGTAATTGCAGCGTCGTATTGCTTTCCAGTAATTTCGAGAAGCAGAAAGTACTAGAAAGATCTCGCGGCCGCTTGAAAACCATTTAAAGCCGAAGAAACAGCATCTGCTTTCAGTTGTGTATAAGTTGTTTATTGTTGTTGCGAGTTGTTTAGTTCCGTGTGAACTGATATATCCGAGTTAGCTTTCTCTTTAGATGCGCTTTGCATTACGTTGTGATGAACGTTCTTAGTAATCTGATGCATAACTACTGATTATATTCTGTGATACTGTGAACACTTTTACGAATATTTCTGTGGAAAATTCCAGAGTTCTGAAATATTTCTTTTGATAAAAATAATTGTTATTAACCCATTATCGGACTTGTATACATTCAATCTATTACGAACATGTACCGGTTCGTAGCAATATGTAGGTATGGATGTGTGCATGCATATATTTGTATATAGAGATTATTTATTATTTAATAATACAGATTAAGTTAGCTAGATCATATTTCATATTTAAAGAAAAGTAAATGTCTCGATAAATGCTGACTGTAGGAATCATCGTAACTTAATGTTACTTGAAGAGGAGCTTTTATCAGATTGAAAATGACGGCTTATTGCTCATTTTGGGTGTAAAAGAGAAGTAACATGGGACTGCTATTCCAGGCAAAATGAATGTAACGAAATCCAACAACTTTTCCATGCTAGAATTAGATTAACTACACTGCTGGCCACCCAAATTGCAACACCAAGAAAGAAAAGAGATATCACAACAAACTATATTTAGTAGGTAACATGTTGACCAAGTATCAAATGATTAAATTTATAGACTTCTGGGAAGTGTGGTTCCTTACAGAATCAGTAGTCAGAGTAGCCGCTATTGTTGGAGATCACCGCTGCTACACGCCTCGGCATTGATTCAAAGAGACTTTGGATGTGTTCTTGGGGTACAGCAGACCAAGCAGCTTTCACACGTTGCCAAAGTTGATCACGTGTGGCAGCTTGGGATGTAATTTGGGTCAATCGGTCAGCAACCATGGACCACATGTTTCCTATCGGCGAAAGATTCGGAGAACGAGCCGGCCAGGGAAGCAATTCAATCTGGCGATTGCCGAAGAACCCTTGGACAATGCGTGCCACGTGTGGTCGCGCATTATCCTGTTGAAATATGGCTGTGGGCAAGCCCTGAAGGTAAGGAAGGACAACTGGCTCCAACACCTCGGATATGTAGCGATGGCTGTTTAAAGTACCGGCAATGCGTATTAGAGGAGTGCGAGAGTGTTGTCCGATACCGCCCATAGCATAATACCCGGTGCAGGACCAGTGTGGCGGTGCATAAGGCAGCTGTTCAGCATCCTCTCTCCACGGTGTCTCCAGACTCGAATTCGAGCATTGTGGTGTTGCAAACAGAAGCATGACTCGTCAGTAAAGACAATTTCATTCCATTCTACCGTCCACATGCTTCTTTCATGCACCATTGGCGGCGGAGACGTCTGTGGTTCTGCGACAAGGGTAGACGAAGCAATGGACGTCTTTCGGACAGACCACTCTGCTGTAAACGGCATCGAATGGTACGCGTAGACACTGGATGATGCTTTACAGACTGAATGTGCTGTGCTATGGTTCGTGATGTGACTGAGCGATCCGTTACTGCCATACGCATAATGTTCCTCTCATTACGTGAAGTGGTGCACTGAGGTGGATGTTATCGAAAAATTCGGTCCGTCGTACTCTCCTGCATCCAATGGTCACATATCCGCATTACAGCTGTTTGGTTTCGTCCTAAACGACTACCGATTCCCCTGAAAGATAATCCACACTCTCGGTAGGCCACTATCCTTCCTCTGTCGAACTCGGATACTTGATCAAACGATGATCACTGTTTACTACGAGGCATAATTGATCGTTTTTTTGAAAACACCACAAGAAAAAGACAATTGCCGAACTTGGAAATCGTCGAAAGCTCCAAGCCTTAAATAGCGCTTTGAAGTGGCGCCACAGGCGCGCGTGATGTGCGTCTGCGCTGAAATTCTAATCATTTTCATATCTCACCTCCGCTAATGCATGTGATAAATTTCATGTTATTTGCATGCTTCCTTCAGGGTGTTGCATTTACGGTGGCCAGCAGTGTATTTATAAAGATGGGCACATCACAAATCTTGTGATATCGCGGCATAATGCGTTCGACTTGATTCAAAATCGTCATTTTCCGTGTAAATTTCGAACGTTATGCATCTAACATGAATGCTAACATGAGACGTACGTCAGCATGCATTTTATCAACGGGCCTGAAGCTAAAGTGCTAAGGAGGTACAAAAAAATGATTTCGGATGACTTGTTTTGAGTAGTTGCTACGTTTCGTTTCACAATTCCATAGCCAAAACACTTGCCGGTGAGCTCTTCTTTCGTGTAACGATGCACATTGCTCAAACTTCGCACAGTTAATGACGATTTACGCCAGCTGAACGCTTTTTCCTATCGCTCAGCAAGGTTCTGTTCTACTAGATGCACCATTATTATACACATATTCTATTACAAAAACCCACCTATTTCATTTCCGTCTACATTTTTGTCAGATCTTTCTACAAGATCCATATGAACTGATAAACTCCGAAACCATTTAAAACACTTCGTTCTTTCTGTATTAATAACATAATTAGAAAAGAATTTATTCATAAAAAACTATAGTCTAAAATATATTGTTATTCAAACTAACGAACCTAATGAAATACGGAAATAGTCATTAGACATCAATATTTCCTTGGAGCCTTTCTAAGAAATAAGGAGGTATAAGTAATTTTACTCATATGCTATAAATTTTCGACGATTTATTTCTATTCTCTTTTCAAAAATGTTAAAGATTTAGATAATCTGAACAGTGTTCCGTTGGAATATGTTCTCACATTTCATCTTACATTCTAACACCAGATTATACTGTATTTTCTCAGGTATTTATCCCAGTTTTTCTTAATTTTATCCTCCGAAAATCGAGAGGGGAGGAATTATGCGAATAATTTTACTTCTGAATGATAAGGTTATAATAAGGACATAACAAATGAAAAGCAATCATGGATAAACTACTGGTAACTATCATAGTATTGTTTCTTAAAAGAAACGTGCATTTCAGTTAATATACCTGGTAATATTAGCATTACAATATTTAGTAAGATTCAGTCATTTCTGTTTCTCTGTAACTTGAATCTCATCCGTTCTTACTATTGTCTCTGCTACTCCTCAGGCCTCAAATAATCCATAACCGAGAATGTGAAAGTGCAGATAGCTGTTAGAAATCGTGAACTAAATATCAGTTCGTGTTTGCTTGGCTCTGATGGGTCGGTTATTCTGTTAGGCTGGCATAAAGTTGAACTGTTAAAAGAAACTATTTCGGCGTAACCTTCTCAGGTAGTGTGCAAAGGTTTTTCTTTGGTACAAGGCAGAAACAATCCCTACATGGACGAATCCATTTTTTAATTTAAGATATTTCTTTCTCCGAGTTAATTGAGGAAAATTATATGACTATTTTTGTAATTTTCAGAACCTGACGCTAAAACTCTAAGGGGGAAAATACGGTGTATAATAACTGTAATTAATTCAAATTTAATAAGAAATAGATGAGAAGATATTAATCGCTGGATGAAGCATTGGTCGTACTCGATATTATCAATGAAAGATAAATCCATAATTGAAGTAAAAAATCAGATATAATTTGTATTACTTTTATAATATCTTATTTCTTGTTGGATTTCACGACAAGAACTAAATCAAGTTGCCATTCTCAAAACTAATTAAATCTCTTTAAATGCAAAAGACAAATAATTTACCCAATTACAACCTAAAATTTCACTCTGTGAATTTCAACCAAGTACATCCGCTCTTTGTAAGATAATCCAGTCATGTGAAAAGTAAAATTCCCGGAAGGCTATAGTAATGCTGTTTAACAATTCCTTGATGCACATTACTTAAAGTTTTGTTTTGTATCACGTAATGTTTAGCACGCTTCAATTAAATCCTCTTAATGGAGAGACGCAGAAGCGTACTGTGTACCTTCTTTAGAGACTGAAGATTTAAACCCAATTGTATTTTAAATTAATTACTCCCTAGTTTCGGTGTAAGATACTGTAGTCATGTAGGTACTTACTAATTTACTTATTGATCAAAAGGTAAAAAAAAACACTACATAGCATCAAATAATTTAAACTATCCATAAATTTAAAGAATAGTGTTTGTGAGTTTGTTCGTAATTAACTCAGTCACTACTATAGCTATCGTCACCAAACTTTCTACAATTTTTTCTGGGTAATGGGAGAAGTCGACGTCCACTTTTTTCCAAAACAAAATTAGCCAAAAACGGAGATATTAATTACAAAATGAAAACGGTAATTTTCGCAACATTTTCTGAGTGGCAGCAGTCTCTCACACTGGAGATAAAAATCTCTTTTATTTCAAGAAGTCTTGCAAATCATAGAGTTTGTTAATAAAAAATTTCTAAGCTTTACGATGAAATAAAAATATCATTGCCAATTATTAAATACATTATTCCAGATTCCAAAAATTCTTGGGAAGCCATTTCGACTGCTTCCATCTTCGTACGACTTACTTCGTTGTAATCAGCCGAGGTATTAATTAAAAACTCTGAAAGCGCCAATTTTCGCACTCATTTTTCGGAGTGGTAACAGTCTCGCGCGTTGGAGGTTAAAAATGTTTTATATCGAAAAGTGTTACTACTGCTCGCTTTCAAATCGTAGAGTTTGTTAATCAAAAATTGGTAAGTTTTACAAAATTTATATATATAAAGAAGAATGCCTGTTTGTGTGTTCGCTTGTTTGTTCGCGTTATTGATTTCAGACCAATTGTGATCAAATTCTTTTGCCCATTTAATCTACTAAAATTGAATATAGCGAAGTATTGTTTGGAACTTGAGCTTTTACGACCATTTGATAAGAAGATCGAAAACCATTTGAAGCTGCGTGCCATTGTTGGTGGTCGAAAACCATTTGAAGCTGCGTGCCATTGTTGGTGATCGAAAACCATTTGAAGCTGCGTGCCATTGTTGGTGATCGAAACCCATTTGAAGCTGCGTGCCATTGTTGGTGGTCGAAAACCATTTGAAGCTGCGTGCCATTGTTGGTGATCGAAAACCATTTGAAGCTGCGTGCCATTGTTGGTGATCGAAAACCATTTGAAGCTGCCTGCCATTGTTGGTGATATAATGAGAAACGATTAGTCTATTTTTCTATTGAAATTTTTTATGTGGGCTCCATATCATATCAGACTGAATAATGTATATCTGCGAATCGTATTTTTTGTATATTTATTAGAGAAGGATTACAGCGGTCGTTCTTCTGTTGTAAGATACAGTACTCTCAATCTGAGGAACTGGCATCGGGTACTTCCGCTAGTTATTCAATAAGTAAACATAATTTTACTACCCAGCAAAAAGTTGTGTAATACCAAATTATAATCCTAATCATAAGAACTAATATTCAGCTCTGGAAATTGAACTAGAAGTTAGTAGGTTCTGGGACCTAAACTACCTTTGGATACCAAGTAAAGAACTCAAATGAGCAGATCTCGGTCAAATGGAAAATAAAAGAAGAAAGCACTCAATTACTCGAAGACAACTCGGTAAAACAGAAACTATCCAACGTTAGATTTAGCGGGTTATAGAGTCTCATATTTTTAATTAACATAAACCAGCGAGTTCTAAAATGACTTTACAAGGAATTATCCTCAGGTCTGGATGTGGCAGAAGAATCAGAAGAAGAGTATAAAAGACCCTTTCAGTCACATATAGGTTAACAGATGGTCCCCCTTGGACTTACATAAAGCAAAAACTTCTCCCGTAACTCCGACAGGTAATGCTTACCTTAACATAAAACGAAATTAAACTAGCCTAGCGGCTCAAAGGAATATTTAATGCACAGGGAGACTCTGACTGAAGTAGATGCCGGTGGAAACAAGCTTTATGACTAGAAGCACTCAACGCTGCATAATAAAATCGCTAATAATTCAAAGTAACAAAGTGGCCTTCAAACACGCGCAGCACGCTCTAAAATCACCTTCCAAACGTTTCGCCTAAATAGCACTTCTTTCATGCGCGCTGCCTGATTAGCATTCAGGCAGGAAAGCGTGTGTAAGAACGAGACTGAAAGAAAAGTTGTTTTAACTAAAAATTAACTGTTAGTCAAAATAAATAAATCTCCACAAGCTTAATATTAATTATCAAGTCAGTTATGATTATAAGATATATGCTGATCAATCATGTTTAAAACCCCTTCGCGCCGACTGTCACGTATACGTGCCAGCAACGAACACACTTATCTACCGGCCGACACGCAGGCGTGCCAGAGCATTGTTGCGTTTTCTACCGAATGTAACGCATTTGTGCCAGTACCTTGGAACGTTTTTCAAACTATAATTTCTGCCACAAGATGGCACTGTATGCCCATATGGTTTCAGATACATGTACCTTAGACCTTCTACTCGAAATGAGAGAAGCATGACTCACATACACCTGTTTTGGATTATATAAACAAACGGGGAACTAAATGTTTCCGAATGGCGTGATTTATGACGTCTCTTTAAATCGCACTTTATTCGCACGTGGTAGTTGTTTATTGTAAGTAGAAGTTTTATATGCGCTAAAGCGTTGAGTATTTCCGTTTACAGTTCAGTTTTTAGAAAATAATTAGATCTTGTTAAAATTCATTCTGTTTTTACCGTTTCAATGTCGAAGCGTCGAAAATGTTTAACAGAGCATTAAATAGCAGAAATGATGCAAAATATTTCAGATATTGATTCTAAAATTCTGATATTCTGATATTGATTCTGAAAGATTAACTGAAAGACATTTTCCAAAACTTTGTTCAGAAGAGACTGATAAGAAAATGAGACGACGATGCTTCGTTTGTTCACATTCCCGGAAAAATCCTCCAAAACGGCAAATGAGTTATTATGAGTTCAAGGAATGTAACGTAGGACTGTTTGTAGATCCCTGTTTTAAAATTTTTCATACGAAAAGAGAATTTTAAGTAATATATTTAGTTTTCAGATGTATAATGTTAAAAGTCATAAAATGGTAAGTAATTAAAATAAAATGTGTAAAATATGCATTTAAACAAGAAATAAGGTAATTAAAGTATATATATAAAAATATTTATAAAGCATAAGCCGTTTAAATACTCTATAGAGCATTATTAAACAATGCGTTGATACTTCGGAAATTTCATGGATTTAGGCTTAGTAGCAAAAAAGTCCCCGGCCCTGGAGAGACGCTCGCGGAAGACACTGCCGGCCTCCGCGATAAGCGCGCGTTTTCGCTACCCGACTCGAAGGCGTTAACAACTTTTTTTTCCTTAAAATTACCGTATTTGCCAGCGTATCTTTTTTGTACACATTTCTGAAGGATAAAACTTTATTACTGATCATTGTAATGAATTTACAGTATTTTAAATATAAAGTAATACAAATACAAATAATGCTTTCTGCAAACACTCCATCTATCTGGGAAAGAACACCTTTTAATCTCCTTCGTCAAAACCCAGACACTCATCTCCAGAGCTGAATGAAGAATCACTTGAAACCTCTTCTAAATCAGCATCAAAGTCCTCATACAACAAACTGTCCAGTGTACCATCCAGTGCATTACTACCTCTTCCTGATTCCGCCAAGTTCTTGTCAGTTGGGGTTGGCCTGAAATGCCTCTCTGCAGTCCTGTTTCCATGTTCATTAGCATACGCAATGACACGTAGCTTGCATGCTACGTTATAGCGATGCTGACTTATTTTTGAGCTATAACTTTCCAGCGCATTTAAGAAACCTGAGCAGGAGAAAGTTCACATACTTAAAAGTCGTTCACAAAAAATGGAAAATAAACGAACCCAACTATGATCGTCGATGACAGCGCATGCGCATTCCCTGAACTTCACGTAACTGTAATATACCCCCCCCCATTCTGCAAGGAAACAAGAAAAATATCGCATAACTCTGAATATACTGAGCATCGACGTATAAGACGCATTCCGTTTTTCAGACTTATTTTCAAAGAACAAAGTGGGTCCTATACGCCGGCAAATACTGTATTTGTCTCTATTAAAAGATCTCTTCGGTCTCTGACAGTTTTCGCCAGCATCTTGTTTTGAACGATAACCAATAGATTCCTTTTCATATAAAACACTAAATTTACAATTAATAAATAATTATAATGTTAAATTCTTAACTGCCGTGACGTGTCTCAGATAGTCAAAAGACAACCTGTAGCTTGAAACCACAGTAGCCTTTCTCTAAAAAATGCAAATTTGTTGTATGTAATTGGTTGAAGTTCTACAAATTACTAATCTACTTATCACGCGTGCAGACATTTTACTATTATTTCTGTGCCTCTATGACACAGCAAGTTTTGTAGTTTTTGTTTAGCGAATCTGTACACATCTATTAGGCTTTCCGGAACAAGAAGGGTGCGAATTCAAATATGCGTTCTTCGGTATTCGAACCACGAATCTTGCAAGCTAGCTGGAAGCGCTAATTATTTAAGGCCACGAGATCTCGCAGAGAAAATGCTCTCATGGTGCAAGCGCATCACAGAATGATGGTGTCTCACGAATGTAAGGAAACATTCTACTCCTGTAGTGTGTAATATGTACCATGTCAATATTCACAGTACTATTTAATGTGTATAATATGTACCATGCTAATTAATTAGTATGCACTATTTAATGTGTGTAATATGTACCAATGTGTATAATATGTACTATGCAAACTGTAAATAATAATTAATGCGTAAGGCCAACATATGTGTTAACCTAAGCACCCAACTATACATACTTATAGTAAGAATTGAACCAAACAGGTGTAAAGTACCTTAAACATAAATATTAAGTACTCTAAACAAAAGTATTAATCAATCTCTCAGTAAATGTAAACTGCACTATGAAATTTGTATGATATGTACCATGCAAGTATTAATTAATATTATTAATTAATAATTAAATTCTTAGAAATGTAATCTGTATTATGTAATGCGTGAACTATGTACAATGCAAGTCTTCTCAGTAAATATAAGCTGTACTATGTAATGTGTATAATATGCACCATGCAAACCTGTAAACAATAATGAATGCGTAGTGTTAAACTATGTGTTAACCTAAATACCTAAGATGTAAAGTACCTTTAACATAAGTATTAATCAATCTCTTTGTGTGTAATATGTACCATGCAAGTCTGTAAATAATAATGAAAGCATAGAGTTAACCTAAGTATCTAATCATGTATAATTAACATAAATATTGAACCTTACGGATGCAAAGAACCTTAAACATAAGTCATATTCAGTTTCCCAGTAAATGTAATGTGTAATATGAAATGTGTGAAATATGTACCATGCAATATGAATGTAAATGCACCATGCAAGTATGAATAAGCAAGTCCGAATATGGTACGGCATGTGTAATAGTCATGCAAGTCAGAGTATGACAATGCATTCCGTACCATGCAAGTCTGAACGGGTAGCGATAACCTAAGTACCTGATTATGTCATTTACTGTAAAGAATTACAGTGCTAAAATACTTGCAGTGCTTTTACAGCTAAAAATGGGAAAAATTAATTGTGCACTTGGAATTTAAACCACCCATCTTCCAAGCTAGCTGTAACTATACCAATTCCACCCTTTCGCAACATAAAAGCATACAGGGAAAGACCCAGTAATTCCTTATAAATCAGTGAATGACCGAAAGCAGACTAGATATCAGTTGGATATCTTACGATAATTTCATTTAAAATCTTCAGACTTTTCTGTGGGGTCGGGTCTTTAAAGGCCGTATCACACATTCAAAACCTTCGGGAAGGACAATGTTTCTGGTTTGATTTAATGCCATAAATCATCCAGTTAACAAGGATCACTTTGGAGATACCATGTAAAGAGGAAACTAGTTCTCCATTACAGCCGCCCAAACTGCGTAGTAGTTAGAGGTGTCGACTGCGATACCGAACGGCCTGGGTTCGAATCCGAAAGTAGTATGGATGCAAATTGTCTGTTCCCTCCAAGAAGGTAACGGTGGCCGCCTATTAGGTGCTTCATAATAAAATGACCACCACTTCCGGCCTTAGTACTGGCAAAAGCCTGAAAATGGCTAGTGCCCGCTCTCTCTTACACGTGATGACTGATGGTGGGAGATTTGATGCTAATAATTGATTGGTTCTTGAAAACGAAGAACTGTTGTTACTGCTGTTGTGGATGCCCTGTCCATGTAATTTCATGGAAGAAGGATTGCTTGAGCTTCAAAGATGTTGGACTTCTACTCCAATGTTGAGAAAGAGCAGCGGAGGTTCCCTACTGTCAAACCACATGAGAGAACTTTTGGCTCACTAAATATTTAGAGTATTCCCATGCCGCAAAGGTACTATACATTTACAAACATCCATGCCTTCTCCGAGATTCGAACCCGGGTTATCGTTACCGTAGTACGCTTTCCTTATCACTATAGTGTCTGGGCGGCAGATAAAGAGCTAACAGTTCGTTTGGGAAAAGAAGAAACAAATCAAGCATCTTCCTTTCAATTGTGAACAGGTTTTTGTTCACAATTGAAAGGAATTTCGTTCACAATATATCAACATTGTTGAATTTTGTTCACAATATATCAACAATGTTGAATTTTGTTCACAATATATCAACATTGTTTGATATAAATGTTCACCCAAACAAATGAATTTCTAACAGCAGCTTTATGGAAAGGAAAAGAGAAACAAATGGTGCCAATCTCAACCGAGATTTTGGAAAGCATGTATTTTGAATGCTGAATATAGCAAAGCGTTCAGTGTTTAAAAAAGGTTAAAACTGCTCAAATAGTTAAAGAGAAAAACAGCTAAAATTCTTTAAAATGTTACAGGCTAATGATGTGTTAATTTAGAGTAATTAAGACTATAATGTTTCTTAACATTAATGCTAAAAGAATCATTCATCAAATGAAATTCTCAAGATTCGTTAAAACAGGAGGATGTTAAGGTCTGCAAATTCATTGTAAAATTTTGCCTGTGACATACTTTCTTTTCCCCTTCCTTGGAAATGTATCACTGCACTTAAAATTGATTTGAATTTAATTATTAAAGACTTCACTTACATTGAAAATTTAGATTGAAAATACCGATTAATTAAAGCAGTAAACGTTTCAAAGAATTAATAATTGGTGCCTAATAAAAACTGCCCACAAATCATAAAAATTTCAGTTTCAAATTAGGTGTATTAATTTTAAGTTCGAATGAAAGTTCACGAATTAAAAAATAGGTAATGCTAAATATAAACAAAAGAAAAGAAACGTAGAAGCACTAACTCGGAGTAATTACCAGAAGGAAAATATTTACAAATAATAATTTCTCTGAGAACAAAAAGAAAAAGTTTTGAAAAAAGGAAATTTAATTTGTTCATTTACACAGAATTTAGAACGTCAGATGACTGTTTAAGCTCTTTGCTTGCGAAACATTTGTCTTTGCGAGCACTTCAAATTATATAAAAAGAAAAACAAATTATAGACTTCACGTTTTGCATTTAAGAAGCACAATATATCTATATAAAGAAAAAAATTTTTAGCATGTTATTTAGAACTTGTAAAAATTAATACCAGTTTTTCATTTTTAATTCCTTAGCCCAAAGGAGCACTTTGCTCAGGAAGGCTATTAATTTCGTTTTGGCATTATGCGTTGACTCAGTATAAAAGACGTTTCACTTTTCAAATTTTTGCCACCAAATATTAAACCATGCATTATATTTAGAGAAATTAAATAATGAAGGATAAACATATATACATATATATACATATGTTTCTAGCACTATGAAACAACAACGGTACCTGGAGACATCAAATTCTGAATAACATAGTCATCCACTGGTTTATGACCGTCTGGAATCCCAAATTTGTTTTATTATCTATTTCATACTTTATAAAACTTTAACGAATTTTTTATTAACAAATTCAACGATTTCAAAGCTAGCAATGGCAACACTGTACGAAAACAAAATCATCTCCAGCGCGAGAGACTGGTATCGGAAATTCTAAAGATATGCTCTTTATAATTTATTTTGTGATATTGCTGTTGAATTAAATTTTATGGTTTAAATGCCAAGAACACGATGTTTAATAAAAAAAGGTAACACACAAAACGATAAAGAAACACCCCTTTTGGGTGTAATATAAATGAAAGCTTTCAGATTTTTATTTCTTTATTACTATAATTTTTTAATGATTCACATTCTTTTACTTACTATGCACAAAGTGGTAATAACAAGAAAATGGGAACCTTGTGGGAGAAGATTCACCCATATGCAAATAGTAGTATTTAAATTTTAGTTTTTGTCGATAACATCTTTCTTGTAACCGCAGAAGAAGAATATTTTTACAAAAATATTTCTTCTAATCCCATGATAACTTCATTGAAGAAAATTAGAAACGCCGAAAATATGTTAGATGTGTTATCAATGATAAGCCGTGTCGAACGGAGATGGTACACCAACTATCACTTTACAACATCTGTTTTCTCTACCTGAACTTACTTCAACCTTTTCAGGAATGTGAACAAGAATTGTGTTCAATTATCGTATGTTATTATCATTTTATGTACCAATATAATAAAGTTTCAGCTTTAAAACTACACCTATTGCTTTACTCACAATTTTTCACACTGTATTCTCTTTTAATACCATGTTCTTGTCTTTAAAAACATTAAACCAGAAAAAAAATGACAGCCAAAATTAATACTGCTGGTTTACGTTTAAATTACACACAGTATCTAAGAGCAGTTTTCATACCTATACATTGAAATTCGAGAATAAAAGAAAAAACATTGTATAATTGATTTTCACCAAATTGAATATAATATGTTCCATAAGTTATCCCCAGATTAACTCAAAATTTCTGTCGAAAACGAGGTAAATTTTAGAATAAAGTCTATTAATTTAAACATCTGTATACCTTTCTCTTTCTTTATCTTAAATCATTAGTTTTTCATTTACTTTTTTTATATTTACACTACTGCAAAACTGATATTTTTCTGTTCTGACTAATTAACGGATCGTCGAAGACTATTTTTAACTGAAAAAAAAACGGTTTTAATAATGCATTATTTTCTTTAATTATTATTATTAACCCGAAGGGAAAATTAGCCAAGAAGGGCTATTAATTTCGTTTTTGCATTTTGTGTCGTCCACTATAAAACGGCGTTTCACTTTTCAAAATGTTGCCACCAAATATGAGAGCTCTGTATTATATTTAAAGAAATTAAATAACGAAGAATCCGCATAAATGTTTATATGTTTCTCGCACTGTGATAAAATGGCGGTACCCAGAGACTTCAAATTTTGAATAACGTTATCCTCCGCTCGCATATGGACATCTGATAGCCCAAATTTAAAATTTGTTTATTATTTATTTCATATTTTGTAAACCTTTAACGAATTTTTGGTTAACAAACTCAAAGATTTCAAAACGAGCAATGACAATTTTTATCTCCAGCGCGCGAGACTGTGTATCGGAAATTCTAAAGATATGCTCTTTGTAAATTATTTTCTGATATTGCTGTTGAATTTGATTATATGGTTTACGTGCCAAGAACGTGATCTTTAATAAATAAAGGTAAAACGCAAAACGTTAGAAAAACGTCAATGTTGTGTGTAATGCAAAATTTGAAAGTTTTCATATTTTTTACTTTTTTTACATACGATAAATATTGTTGCGTATGTACGGGTTTATTACGAAATGAATGCACAAGTCCGATGAAAAATGAACAAAATTTATTATTATCACAACAAATATGCTTAAATCTTCTCGGATATTAGTGCAGGATTACAATACCTCACAGTAGTTATCTTTTAACTACTCAAACGTTTGTTATGAAGAAAAAAGTTTCGTGAGAGGATCGTATAAACACAAAAAAAAAATATACACTTATCTGGTAAAGACATCTTGACCAATGTTATATCTTAAATTCATATAAAAAAATGTTAAATATGAAACTACTTGCCGTTAAAGGGAGTGATCGTATAGTGAAACGTGTACAGCATTTTTGCGTTGTGAAAAAAAATGCATTCCGGGACCGCGCCGTGAGAGGATCGAAAACATAAAACATATACAAGATATAAAGGAAAAGTTCATATTAAATATATAAAGAAAACATACTGTAAGAGGTTCCAGATTAAATATCAGTTTATTCAATTACAACACAATAAGAAAAATCTTAACCTCATCTGAGAGTCTGTTCATTTAAATTCATAAAAAAACTTAAGGTTTGTCTGGTGATTTAAAAGAAAGGAAAGGGAAACAATTTATGGCCTGAGAGTTAAATTTTAGATTCGACGTTGTTTTTACTGCTAAGGACGTTTTTGGAAAAACTTGCCTAAAGTTCCAACACACCAAAAAAAATAATACTTATCTTGAGTGGACATCTTGAAGTGGAGGAGAGCTCATATCTTAGCTCTATCCTTACGTCACTTGGCAAATCCGCAAGACAGAGACTCGAACGGCACGACAATAAATTACATCAGCTATACCGTCAAATCTTACGCCTGCTACTGTTTTCCATAGAAGAAAATTATTCCCACTGGAAGCAAGAGAACAGCTTACACCGCACGGCTGTCTGCCTAGACTCTCAGCTCCACCAAGGAAAACGTAGACAATTAAGCTAGGCATTTTAGAGAACGGCTAACGCAGGCTTCCAGTTGTCTAAGGTGACATAATTCCTTCTGTTTTCAAGTCGGAGTTCAGAGGACATCGTCCTGACTTTTGCCGATACAGATAGAGACCCAAGTCTCTGTTAATTTTTTTGTTATTCGCTCAACAGTTTTTTTTTTCTTCGCATTTTTGAGAAAACCCGCGGCCGGGGAGCATAATTGCCGCTCCCCGCCGGAAGCACTGCTCGATGCCGACTAAATCTTTTCCTTTCTCCTTCGCAACACCCACAAGTTTTTTCTCAGTCTCCGTCAACAAGTCCGTCAAGCCCGAAAGTCAGCGAATCCAAGCAGTGAGTGCCTAAGCGAGTCCAGAGTAAGTGTGTAAGAGAGTCTCGCCTCTTAACCAAAACGCGGCCGGGGAGCATATTTGCCGCTCCCCGCCGGAAAACACCTCTCGGAATCACTTACATTTTGTCCAGCAAGCCCAAAAATCAGCGAGTCAGTCAGAGAGTGCCTAAGCGAGTCCAGAGTAAGTGTGTCTCGCCTCTTAACCAAACGCGGCCGGGGAGCATATTTGCCGCTCCCCACCGGAAAACATCCCGCTTCGTAATTACATTTTGTCCAGCAAGCCCGAAAATCAGCGAGTCAGTCAGAGAGTCAGCCCAAAGTAAGTGTGTCCAACTCAAATTTCCTTCTTCTCCTTCACCAAACGGGCTCCCACTATGGCTTCACTTATCGCCCCCTTAATTATGGCAAAATCTTCGTTTTCAACTCCAGAATGCGGAAAAAAGGGTGATCGAGCATGCGCGCCCTTCTTCACTTAGCCAACAACCGGACCCTCAATCGCCAAAAACCTGAATGACTTACATTGAAAGACAAGTAGCAACCTTTGACCTTTCCGTCACGTACTTTCCTCTCTTAAGGTCAACTAACAATGAAAATTCTTTCTCGAACATTCTAAAGCGCGCGAAATCATGACTTGGCGAAAATTGCCTCCCTTTCCCTGCTTCTTTCACAATGAATAAAAGTTTGTACAAGATTTACAAATAGAGGAAAATAAATAATACTCTTTTAAACTAAATAATATTTCCAGAAGCATCTGTTTCTCCCCAAAATTAAAGCCTTAAATTAAATAATTCAGAATCAAAATAAAATTTAAATTTCCATAAATCATAAAATCATTCACCTAATTTTTATAACGCTATCCGGTAATTTCTCTACATAACACGTTCAAGAAAACTTAATTCAAAACATCTAAAGAAAGCTAATCCGCTACAGTCAACAAGAGCAGTTTTCTAAACAAACTCTTAAAACAACAACTAACTAACTAACTACAATAATCGAATTGAGAGGTTTTCCTCCTTTCTATAAGATTTTTGAATCACTCCCGAGAATTTTCTGGAACTTTCTCGAAATCAAAAAGAGATATTTATTTATTAAATGTTAAATGCACGTGATCTTGTATTTTTAATTTACCGGCTTAGCTTTCTTTTAATATTCGTCCCGCGCTGCACTGCACGGGGAATAAAACAATTTAATTTATAATTCTACTAACATTAGCTATTTAAATACCAAATTCGTAACAATATATTCTTCCCTTATTGAAAATAGCTCATGCTTCAACATGTGATACGAAATATGACATATGCCTGGACGGTATTTTTTAATAAATGAATGAGAAAAGGACTGTTTCTTTGGTTCCAGAAGCTAACATGCCAACAAAATCAACTGAAACACTCCCCGGATTATTGATACGCCTTGGCTAATCTGTTGCGTCAATTAGTGTCATTTACAAGAACATTTACCTCAGACTATGGCACACATGTTCGCAAAACATAACAATAGATTTATTTCCTTAGGTAAGTGATTCTAGTTATAGACTTTCTCGGAACATAATAGAGATTATTATGTAAGCTTATAGGTAGTTTCAACAAAGCGGAAAGGATGAGTAAAAGAACATTAAATCTAAGTTTTTTTTTATGATTTGCAAAAATGGAGTGCGTAGAGTAAAATCTCGCTTCCCTATATATCTCAAAATGAAGCGATTTTGTCACAAAACATAAGATAAAAAAAATTCGAATTCGAATTTCGAAAAAATCGCTTCGAGGTGCACTGGCTCTTGTCTAGATGCCAGTAATAAATATTTATGTAAATAAAACTGTATTTCAATTTTTAAGTTAAAACGTAATGCGCATGTGAAAGAAAAATTAGTGGAGGAAGTATAAAACGAATTGATTGACTGCAATACTTTTTCCACTGCCGATTGTGAATAAAATGTTTTACTGTTTTCGTCACTATTTGAAGATTTGCTAGGAGCAAAAGTTGTTCCTTTTAGCACTCGCTCTACGATAATATTGATTTTGCATATATAAGTTTTCAAATAAACATTACAGAGCTTTTTGTTTCTAACGCAATTAATAATAATGAATAATTTAATATTTGTAGATATTTTCGGTGTAGAATCTGTATAAAAGCTCAAACTTAGATCTAGATAATCCTCGTACCCATGTATTAAAGGTGGTTTCGCGAAATTCTTTACTTTATTTGTAGGGTTTTATGTTTAGTAATCAGTTGTCGCATCATTTTCCCTTTACTGTCACTTTTACTTTCGTCAGCTTCCACCAGGATGCAATTTATTTACTGCATTTAAGAATTCTTGAATGTAAGAGAGCTTTTGACAGATTGACTGATCGTCTTGCTACCATTTTTCACAGCTTCTAAATTACATTACCTTGGCCTTATTACCCGTAACTGCTCGTGGGAAGATGAAACTTTGAATCACAACCCGTAGTCATGCTTTGTTTTGCAAATGTCACATTTTAATACCTAAATTTTCCTTTATTTTGTTTTTCTCACAAATTGAGGAAACCATTTCTATTTTTACACAGATTTTATGTTTAGTATGCTGACGAACTACCCTATTTCCTCCCTTTTTACTAATTCTGTCGTTCGAAAATCAAGAGATTAAAATTACGCGAATAAATTTATTTCCGAACGGTGCAGTTACAATAGGAACATAGCAAATGAAACGTAGACACGGTTAAATTACCTGTAACTATTATAATATTATTTCTTTAAAAGAAGATGCCTACATTCGAATAAGAATATATAGTAATATTAGAATTACAATATCTAATAAGATATTTTCATTTTTACATCCCTGTAACTTCGTTTTTGCCCGTTCTTACTATTACATTTATTGTTACTTCCAAGATTACGTATCTTCCATAAATAACTAGAAAAAGTAAATATGCAGTTAATTCAGAGCGAATATCAGTTCATGTTTGTTGTGATTGTTCGGGTTTTGTACTAGGTTAGCATAAAATTCTAAAGATAGAAGTGAAATATTTGTTTTGACCTTCGCAGGTAGGTTGCCAGAGTTTATTTTTTTTTCTTTTTGTTGTTGTTAGTAAGATGAAAACAATCACTTCTTGGACGAGACCATTTTTAAAGTTTAGGAAGCTCATTCTATGAGGTCATTTAGAACTTGGCGTAAAAATTAGGAAGGAAAGACGCGGTAATAAAAAAGATTTATTTTAAATGTTTTATGTCTGTTTGTGTTGAAGTTACTTTATTGAAAACAGAGAGAGATAAGTCACTTGACAATGTTCACGAATCTACAGATTAACATCTAAATTAGTTAGGTCCTGCATACATATTTCGAAAATTTGCGATTGCAAGTATATGTCTAGGATTAATGTTTAAAGAAATAAAATCTATAGCCAGCTTTTAAGAAAATTTTGTACTTTTATTCGCAATGGAAATTTTATCATTACAAAGGTTTTCCAAAAATAATAACAGCCTTTCTGAATTTTCAATATGCGCTAAAAACACTGGCACGTGAAATTCTTTGTAAATTTAAACTATCTTTATTGTCAATGAATTATGACAAAAGTTCAGCAAAACAGATCTTACGCCTAAGAAACTCTTTAACTGTGCACTGAGAACAAGTTAATGAAAACAATTTGAAATAAAATACGAACCAAGGGGCGTTTTGATTTCATTTACACACACATACACGTTTCGAGAGCATTTGGAACCAGGCATTTCCCGAGGACACTGGCAACAACGGCGATCCTGGCTACTAGATCCACATCGGTTTCAAAGAGGCATTCGTACATTTGGCTTCTCATATTGCCCCACAGGAAAACGTCCAAACACGAGAGTTCCAATGATCTTGATGGTCAACCTATGGGACCACATCGACCAATCCATCGCCCTGGAAATTTCGTGTTTCGTATAACCAGTCATCCTCTCGGCAATCTACAGTAGATGATGTGCCTGAGTCCAGTCCATATCGATATTGCCGGACTATCCCTGAAGACTCGCGATGTATCCGGCTCCTGACACATATGCCCGAAGGGCGCCTGACATGGAAGAGTCCGAACCGATGAAGGAGAGATCTAATATGGTAAGAGAATGGAGTTACCACTTGTCACAAAGCAGAAAACCTAAATCCAAGCTAAAGCTGCAGACCAGGACAGGCAAATGTAAAATGGGGTCAACTTCACCTGCTAAGCCGAAAGCAATCATACTATTGGAAAGAGGGGTCAGTTTGAACACCTAGGAAGCACCGTACCACCTGCGCCTGAGTGACTGACTGACTGATAACTTATAGCCAGAATACCACTGAGATCAGTAGTTTATCTGGCTCAATCAAATTTATGCCAGATGGGCGCAATAACACAGAACTATATTCACATAATGTCTGCCGTAAGGAGGAGCTAAGACGGATAAAGAATATGAAGACCAGCAAAGGCCCGTTAAAGGCGTGACTAAGTGGGAGTCATAAAATGAGTGTAGAACGTGAATAAAACTGGTGAACTTAGAAAATACACAGTACAATAAATGAGTAAGATACAAAATTAAGAATGCTAATAAACACATTAGGTACATTATTTACAGGTGGGCACTAGGTGGGAAATTTCGGGTCCCTGATAAGGTGGGCCTCAAGTGGGCGCAGTTTGGCGTCCTCATTCAATATTTCGTAGGTAAAGATATCAAAATTGCCGTGCACCAGGCCGGCCACGCATAAGTCATCAATGGCCTAATTGCGGTGATATAAACTAGCCTCTTTTTCCTGAGGTCTAAGCTAGATACCCAATTATAGGGGTGAGAACTGACACTTTTTATACCATTTACAATGCCACCTAGCGGCTAACCGTTTCCGATTCAATTATACATTACATGAAGAATATTGCTCGTATGGTATATTTCTTGAAGAATATTGCTCACTTGTTCAGATTTACCCTGTATTTCTTTATCTCCTAATGTCATATATTGTATATCATTTGTTTTCCCATGTCAAAAGAATACATAGAGAGAGAATGTGAAATAATTAAAATTGTAATTAACAGTTCTAAGCTTGGTCGAGTATGTTCCGAAACGATACGGAACAAGATTGATTTAAAATATTAGTGTGTTGCTTCTCCTTAATTTATTATAGAATAGTAAAGGAGCTAACAATAAAGAAGTAACCTGAAACATGTGTAAAAAAAGGAAAATATTTAGCCTAAAAGATAAATTAGAAAGGAGAAGTTAATCCCATAGAGGAAAAATGCAAATCTGAAAATTACGGAATTATTGTTAATTTTTTTTCTGTTGGAAATTTGATATTGAACTTCTTTCATTGTTCACTAATGTAAAAATGTATGCATAGTCTATGAAAGTAATTTTTTAAAGTCACTCCTTTTTTAAATTCATTCTTGCAATCTGTTTTTAACTGTCTGGATTAATATCTTTTTGACATACTTTAATAGTGTTGTCAGTTTTATACTTGGATTCTTAAATATCCTTTAACGTAAATATTAAAAAGAAAATGTAAACATTACAATCTCAAATTCGCAGTTCTAGGCACATATGTGAAACAACTGTCTACAGAGATTTATTTTGCATAAATCCTTTTCGCCTTTCTGAACTTCGCACTTTTGACAGCTCACAATTTTTCACGTTTCGCTTCATCTTTTTTCCATTTATTTATTCTATCATCTCTTGTGGCTTCTTTCTTTTATCACTAGAACTATGTTATATTTAAAAATGGTGTGAACGTTTCGAAAGAAAAATTGTTTTTTTTTTTTCGGTATTATTTTAAAAACAATAAGCACTTTAATAACTGAAAAATATCTCTTTTTCTACAATTATTTAAGCAATTCAATAAATATATACTCTAAGTAAAACATTTAATTAATATAGCATAAAAATGCTGTACATACAATTATTGCGTACAATTATTTACCAGTATTGGAATAAGGCAAATTTCAAAAGTTTTCTGAAGGCATTATAAGGTATTTTCTCTCTCCTTCCATCATGCCTTCGTGGTGTAAGTGTAGTACTCGCCCCATATTCGAGAGATCCAGATTCGAGTCCCGGTGAGGACATTGCATATTTTTCACGTCTACTGTTTAAAATAGCCCAATATCACTGCAGTGGTGCAAAAACTAAAAGTTGGTGGACAATAATTCGTCACCACCAGGATACGGCTATTAAATCCCAATCCTGTAGTCGCCCTTTAAAAGGAGTTACAGCCGAAAATACCGCGGCAAAAACATCGCAGACGAAAATGTCGCGGAGAAAACATCGCAAGGCGAAAACGTCGTGCTACAAAACATCGTGGAAGAAAACATCGCAAAGAGAAAACATCGCGGTTCTAAAACATCGGGGTACAAAACATCGTCGTCGAAAATAAAGCGGTTCAAAAACTTCTCAGTTTAAAAACATCGTCGTCGAAAATATCGTGGTAAAACTAAAGTATCTGCAAATCATCGCATGACGATAATATCGCAGAAACGCTTTTTTCAGATATGCTTTAATAACTGTAAATTCCCATAATGATTTGTGAGCGCAAGATGGAAAGAAGGATAATTTTTACTTTCATATTTTTTTATTAATTAATAAATTTTTGCTGAGAAAATAAAAAGGAAACTTAAGCATAGAAAATTAATGCAACTTATAGCACTTAATAGAACTTTAAACCGACATAGTTAACTAACAAAGGCCACTAATAAATTATTTATAAAGTTTTTACTTTTAATTTTTCATGAAAAGTATAATCTATAAGTTGCATTTAATTTTCTATGCTTATGTTTATTTCTTACTTTTTCAGCAAAAATTTATTAGTTAATAAAAAAAAATGTAAAAGTAAAAATTATCCTTCTTTACACATTGCGCTCACAAATCATTATGGGAATATCCATTTACAATTATTAAAACCTGAGAAAAGCATGTCTGCGATGTTATCGTCATGCAATGATTTGTCTATATTTTTTTACCACGATATTTTTGACGACGATGTTTTTAAACTGCGAAGTTTTTGTACCGCTTTATTTTCGACGGCGATGTTTTGTACCACGATGTTTTAAAACTGCGATGTTTTCTCCCACGATGTTTTGTAATAAATAAAAATTCCAACTTTGGGCTTTCAGATGGTCACATTCGAGTAGAAAACTACGTTATTGAAAATTTGATGTTTCTATGTACCATTGTTTTTCTCACAGTGCGAGAAACATACCTGTATTCATGCAGATTCTTCATTATTTAATTTATTTAAATATAACGCAGAGCCTTTAATATTTGGTGGCAACAATTTGAAAAGTGAAACGCCGTTAATAGTGAACTAACGCAAAATGCCAAAATTAAATTATTAACCCTTTTCGGCTAGCGGCCTTTGGCCTAAAAAGTAAATATTTCTTAAATGTGGTATGCCATAAAGCAATCCATTGTGACAGGATGATAATATTGATGATTATTGATTCAGATAATGAAAATTTAGTTTGGTAAAATTTGTTTCGCTCAAATCAAGAACTCCAATCCCTTTTTCAACACATTGCATTTCAGTATTTCATATGAGTTAAAGAAATCTAACAATAATAAGCCGTTAATTTCAAATTTCATGCAAATCGCATTCAGAAATGATTCATCGACACCTAGAATTATTTTGAAAATAGGTACTGAGTTTTCAATAACGCCAACAAAAATTAATTGATTACCAAATTCACAGATATTATTGCTTGAAAATTTTGTAAAAAAACGAACACACTGATGCTTCTCAGTGACTGAAAATTGGTTTTTCAAAGCACGCGAGTAGTCGACGTGCTACAGTAAATCTTTGAAAGTATCGTATTTATCATTTCAATAACGTTCCTCTTGAATTTTAATATTTGTATTTATTTTAAACGCTGACTCCTAATCTGTTTCGCTTCATATAAAATTGTAAAATTATTTTTTTGTAATAAAAAATCTGATGTGGACATTTCATAACTTACTTGAACGGCCTATTAAATATTGTTTTTAGAACAACAATAAACTGATATTAAATATTGTTAGATATTATTACCAAATGTACAGGTACTAGTCAGTTAGTGAGAGTCAATCGAGTTGAAGTCGGTCAGCGAGTGCCGAGTGGGTCGTCGAGGGCACCGAAAGAGTCTTTTAGTGTATCTCGGTTAGTGCACCTTCGAGAGGGTGTGTTGAGCTCCGGAAACTATGGAAACGAGGAGTCGGGAGCTGAAATCTAGTCTATCGTCGAGTGCATCGCGAGTTGTAGCGTGGAGAGTCTCGAGAGTACGTGGAGTTCTGAGAACGGCGGAGCAGAGTCGGGAGCTGTACATTGGTGCTTTGCAGCGAAGCTGGTTCCGCCGTTATAGCCTGATAACCTGAAGGCTGCGTCGTTGATTGTGTCTGCGTGTTTATAATTGTTCATCGACGATTGTAAACGTGATTTTGGAGCTACCCTGATTAATATTGGCTAATAAAGTTTGTTTCGATACTTCATTAAATGTCGTCGTTATTCACTCCAAATCCGCACGAACCCCGTACGTAGGTAACGTAAAGGAAAAAGTAACGTAACAGTATTTATTGATAGACTAAGTTCGCAACGTATTAGGAAACCGTACGCATATTGTTGCGTGCGTACGGATTCATTCGTTCCGTTGCCTGCGCACGGGTAATTGAATGGTAATAAGTCCGGTAAAAGTTAATAAAATTTATTCTTTTCAAAAGAAATATAGTAAAACGCTAGAATTTTCCTCAGAGTTTAAACAAGTATTCACAATATCGCGCAATATAATCAGAAGTTATATATCAAACTACTAAAAGCGGTAAACTACAACGCAATGGAAAGAGAAAACTAACCCGATCTCACACTGAACTCGCAATTACAACAACGACAACAGGTAACTAAACGACTGAGAACTGAAACAGTTCCAATTTCCTATTTATAACGAGACTAGCTTGCATATATAGCAAGCTTTTTGCCGGTTGTCTTGTCTTAGTGTGCTCTGGGATGCTAAAAATATGTGAGTGCTTGGGTAAATTCCGTGTACAGATCCTAGGATCTCAGTTGAGGAGAGCAAGTGGTTACTTTGTCACGTGGGAGGTGCGGAGCCGTCCTATTGGCTGTGAGTTTTCAGTTGCAGTAAGAAGATTATAAGTCCTGCTTAAAAAAGATCTAGTCTTGGTGTTTACTACGAGATGGAAAATAATCACTTTATAAAATTAAGTGAGGAAATTCTTGTTTTCGTTGATTATAAAAGCCGCAAATGATCCAAGGTGACAATCGTCTACCAAGACTTCATAGCGAAAGGGAAGGAAAAAATTCATCAAATCACAGTTCCGTGCGTTCGCGAACAACTTGTCGTTTGTCTTGAGCAACTAGGTTTCCCTCGGTTCTATTTTGAAGTCGTCATGAAGGGTCTTCTTTCTTACGAAGCAGTGTGCGTAAGTTATCATGCGAAGAAATTTACTTTGAACAACTCGTAGCTTGTTGACATCATATTTTGTAGCGATTATTCAGGCAGGTGATGCGTAAGTCATAATCGGGGGGGGGGGATTGTAGTTAGGTAGATACGCCTTTTCTTGTTTACATTTAGTTTGGAATATTTTCCTATGACAGGAAGTAAGCACTTCATAAATTTTAGAGATCGAAAATGGTTAATATAATGGGTCCAATTTAGACGACTATTAATTATAATTCCAAGGTACTTGACCTGTTGTACTACAAGAACTGGTTCGTTGAAGATGAGTAGGTTACTTTTAAGAGAAGTGCTTCTTTTCCTTCTACGGATCAAAAGAAGCTGGGACTTATTGGCGTTAAATTTAATTTTCCATTTTTCACACCATCGCTCGATGTTAGGGGTGAATTCCTCAAGTTTTCTTATGGCAAAGTTGATATTTTCAGTCTTTCCTGCCAGGGCAGTATCGTCTGCATAAGAAGGCAGTATGGAACTGGTATTATCAATCTTGGAAAATCTGCGACATAAAAGAAGTAGAGACTTGGTCCTAGGACCGATCCTTGTGGAACACCACTTTGCATTACACGTTACACATTCTGTGGAATGGGCGTCATTGAGGTAAACACAGAAAGCCCGATTAGTGATAAAAAGGAAAATGATCAGGAGTACTTCATGTTCAAAATTAAAATTTATGAGCTTGGCGATCATCCCCTCATGCAAAAGCTCTTTCTTCGGACTTGAATAGTTTTTAACTGGCCGCGAGATATCTTTCTAGTAAATTGTGCTTCTCGACATTTCTGGAACGCAAAATGAGGATGTAATTACGATTACAGCTAATATAGTGGTCAATTATATTTATTCAATTTTAATTCAAATAACCGAGATAAACTTAGACTCAATTTTAAATGCACGTGCTTCTGTATTTTTAGTTTTCCGGCATAGCTTTCTAAAAATGTGTCTCGCTCTGCATTGCACTCGGAAATATAACAATTTTAAGTATAATTCTACTAAAATTAACTATCTAAATACAAAATTCGTAACACAATGTAAACTGTTCTTATATATGCAGTTAGATTTCATTATTTGTCGGAAATGAATTTTTTTTTTTTAATTTTACCTTTCCAAACATGAATATTTTCGTCATTTAAAACACTTCTGCTAGTATATGACTATGACCAACGATTGCGAAAATAAAAGTCGGGTAAGAGGGTGTGGATGTATGTGTGATATATGTAAGATTAAATACATGTAAATCAAAATTATAATTCAAACCAACAGAAACCTCTTAATTCCCCTCTCTGTTCTAAAATTAGTAATAACTATTTCTAGATCACTCTACATCGTATGACTTGCATACCGCTGATGACGTAGTTAATTCACAGAAATCGTTCTCTTAATTGGAATAAATACTGCGCACTTTTGCTTCTACCTCTGTTCTCGCTAAGACGCTGCCTAGTTGGCTCATCGAAAGTGTGCATCGTTGAGGTGAAGCTGTCTTCTCCGGTATAGCTTGATAGCCGCTTTGTGTCGCGCTTTGGAAAGCCCAGGTTTCCAAAACCGCCATGAGATAAAGATATTTTCTTAATTTTGATTTAAAAAAATCTCTTGGTATTTTATACCTGGATTTCTGTACTTTTATTATAACGCCTTAACTTTTTGGACATATTTCAAGATGCCACAGAAAATATTCTAGCCTGTATGTGCATGTAAGACATTGCTGGTCGCAGGATTAATTAATTACTTTTGTGTTAAATTTTGCTAAAATGAGGTAAACTTCTGAATCAACAACTGAGATTGCAAACGTAAGGGAATTTTAAATGATATAAAACGGGATTTCTAAAACGTTTTTGCTATTGTTTGCAAATGTAAGTAGAGGTGTAAATTTTAGTTTGCGATTTTTTGCATTCAATTCGTAAGCGACAATTTGATAAAAGATTATTTTAGATACAATTCATTTACCCGTATTTCTGCTGTTGCGTGTGTACGGGTTCGTAGTAGACTGAATGAACGCATGTCCAATGATAGGTTAATAAAAATTTATTTTATCAAAAGAAACTATTCAGAATTCTGGAACTTTTAACAAAAATAGTCATACAACTCTTCACAATATCACAGACTATAATCAGTAGTTATACTTCAAACTACTAAGAAAGAAATCCCTGGAATGCAATTTGAGGGTCGAATTACGGTTGCAGCTAATGTAGTGGATCAATTACATGTATTCAATTACAATACCTATTACGGTAATACAAGGACCGGAGCAAAATGTCCAGGAATTGTCGCCCGCCAAGTGTGGCTACATTTGGCGATTTTTCGACAAATTTAGTGGCAAAAATTAGTTTCCAAAACCGTTGCCAGCTTGGCGATATCTCGCCAAATTACCGATATACCCATTTACTCAATGTTAAATAGACTTGCCCTGTACTCTTACTTTTCCTGCAAGCTTTGCTCCTTTAGATTTGCATATTACTTTATACAACAGGAATACAACAGTTTCACATACAATTGCAGTAAAACCCTTTATTTATACATGTTACGGTGAAACACCGAAATCTGAAGAATGTCGACTTTCACCGGTGAATGTCAACACTCACATAGTCGCTTGGTGTACGTCCGAAATATTTTTAAAATACTCTTATTTTTCTGACTTACACACCGGTAAATGTCGACTTCACCGTGTACTAATCGTGAATGTTGAACATATAAGAACATTACAGAGAAGAAAATGCATTTTCTTCTCTGCAATTCAGTCCCGAAAAAACGCACTTGAGACTTAAAATAAGAACTTAAAACACACAGTACATTCAAAATGAGAATGGAAAATAATAGGAGTTAAAAACGTACTTAATTATAGAGTACGTTCTAAATGAGAAAATAAAATAATAATAAAAAAGAACTTAATTATGTAATTCAAATCTTATTTATTGCAACAACTTAAACTATTATGACACTTTATGACATCTCTTTTCGACCTACACCAGAGCATATCTGTGATTGTCGACATACACCGGTGAGGGTCCGAATGTACAAGAATGTAATGCAATATTCGATCTTTCACCGACGTATTTGGTGAATGTTGACATTCTCCGGTGAAAGTCGACATTCTGCAATTTCGGTTTTTCACGGTAACATATACATAATTCATTCAGTGATGAGAGTTAGTTACCTGAAGACGATATCCTTATCTTGGGAGTTCGAGATCAAAATTTATAGAGCTAAATGACTAGCTAAAGCTAAACTTTACACTTTTTCAGTTTATCACAATTATGCATTCGAAAAAAGGAATTAAAAGTTACTTTATGCACAACTAATTTATTCTAAAATGTTGCAGAAACATTATTTGTAACAATATAGTATAAAATTAAATATAGAGTCACCATTGTACAGAATATATAAAATTTGCTGTGCAGACTACTACTCATAGCTAAAGGTTAAAAAAGTTAGATGAGAGGAAGATATGCAAGATATGTAAAAAGAATATTATCGACAAGTTCATAGTTAATGCGAGGAAGAAGTCGAAAATCGATATCATAATCGCTTTTGATAACGATAATGCTTCTAAATATAAGTACATAGGCGATGAATGGTAATCGATATCAGAGTTCTTTTACCACCTCTTCGCAGTTCACTACTATTTCAGCCTGAACGTTTTTTTCCCCCACCCGATATTGATTCTTGATATCCATGTTAAAGGAATACCAGATAAGCTTGCTTGTGTATGTTTAAATTTACATAACTTATTGGATTTTCTATATAGAAAACCGGATTTTTTTCCTAATTCTTACTCTTTCAGAGTGAGTTTGAAAAACTGAGTCTTCTTTTTCAATTGAACAGACTATTATTCCGAATTAAGGGATAGATGGAAGTACAAAAATTTAAAAAAACTAGTAAAAGAATTTGAAGTAGAATGTTTCCAGGACAAAATTTATATGCACATACGCACCTATGTTAATTTATTTTTAGCCCGAAGGGGCAATTTGCCCAGATGGGCTATTAATTTAGTTTTGGCATTTTGCGTCGATTCACTTCGTTAAAAATAAAATGATCATGTGATGTCTGGCAATCGTGCGTTTCCAATCCCGGCAGGCCTTGCGATAAATATTTATGTAAACAAATATTTAGAATTCGGAATGTAACGGATAATTTTTGTTTACTAGGTTACTGTATTATTTATTCTTTTTCTCGGATTACCTGATTAATTACGCTTAGATTACATTTCAGTCTAATATGTTTATGCATGAAATGTGTTGTGAATAAAACTAAGAAAACCTTGGACAACATAGTTTTCATGTGAGAATCACGTTTATATTTCAGTCTGATATAATATTATATTTTTGTGCATGTGATATTGCTGTTGAAATGAATTTTATGGTTTAAGTGCGAAGAACATGATATTTAATAAATAAATGTAACACACAAAACGTTAAAAAAAGACCCTTTGGGAGAAATATAAAATCTGAAAACTTTCAGACGATTTTTTTTGTTCCTTGTCTTTAATTATAATAGAACTTAATCTTTAATGATAACGAATTGTGAGATAAGAATGCTTGCTCTAATTGTAATTAAGAATAGTAGTAACACACTTTTATGAATGAACTTTTCAAAAGTTCTTTAAATATTTTATTCCAGTTTTATTAAATACTACTTCAGAATTGTTCGTGCAGAATATTTGAAATATTTACATAAACACTTTCTTGATATTGTTGAGTTTTTTTTTTTCTGACAACAGTTGTTACATTATTTTCTTCCTTCACGTTTGTTCGGGGTTCGTTTGGATTTGGATTGAATAACGACGACAACTTGATGGAATATCGAAACACACTTTATTGGCCGGTATTAATCAGGACAGCTCCAAGATCTCGTTTATAGTCGTCGAACTGTTATAAACACGCTGGCACGATCAGCGGCACAGATTTCAGGTTATCAAGCTATCACGGTGGAGACAGCTTCCCTGCAAAGCACCAGATAGCTTTGTGGGGAAGCTATCTTACCGCGCCTGGACATTTCGTAACACTGTCCCCTCCCAAGGACTGCACGTCCCGGGTAGTACAACCCTTGGTCAGAAGACAAATTCGATACAATCAAAACGTTTTAAAACATACAGATAACATAACTAAAGAAGCAAATATTTACACTATATACAAGTTAGATGCAGAAATTAAACACATTACAAATTAAAATTATACAAATTAATGTTCAGAATAAATTTCAGTCTTTTCCTTAATTTGCACCCGGGGTAAATACTTTTCCACTGCAATTCTCAGATGTATGCCGGTTTTGCATATCACAGTCTGGAGATTCAGTTCTTTCAGACTTTTCATCCTAGTTCACCTCGGTGTTTTTAGCAGCTGGTACGTACCCGTTTTCCTCCGTTTCCTGGGAACCAGCTTCAAATTCTGCATCAGAGTCCTGAACAGAACCCGATTCTTTACAAACAGAAGCATCCTGATTTAGAATCAAGTCCTTGTCTGCAAAATCTGCACTATGAGACGCACACATAATTTGCGAGGTGAGTGAATTTTCTTGCAATACTGGAACACACTGCTTAAGCTGTACATCAGCTTCACCCATCTCTGCATCACATGCACTTTCAGATGGTTCAACACTTGCTGACTGCGTTTTCATAACTTCACTATCAGTTTCTACGAACTTGACAGTCGCATTTTCACTTTCTTCTATCTCTACTTCAGGCATGTGAGAATCAAAGTCTTCCTTCCCGTCTTTTATGTCTTCATGTTTTCGTTCTTTTTCTTTAATCCCGTTAGATATTTCACCGATTATTTCTGGATCTCTCTCAAGCAGTTCGTTAGCTACTTCTTTCATTTCTTCATCCTACTCTTCCTTAAGTTTAAACATCTTACTCTTACTCTTCGTACGTTTAAACATCTTACTCTTACTCTTCTTACGTTTCATCTTTTTTACGTTTACTTTCTTACGTTTACATCTTACTCTTCTTACGGATTCTTCTTACGTTAAAAATAAGCTGCAACATTTTCGAGACTAGTATTTTCATTACACTGTGAAGGAATATAATCTTCTTTTCTTACACTTTAGTCAAAAATTTCTGCATGCATTAGAAAAAAATTCAGAGACGTCAGATTCCATTTCTTACTTGCTGTCTCACTGGCTTATGATGTGAATGCTTACGATTATCCTTTAGAGTAAACAGCTGTTATAAGAATTTATTATCTCTTATATTTCTACTAGAAAACGAAACAGCTTTTAAAAGTGATTGACATCAAGTTTAAAAGTGACTGAAAATTTTTATATCTAAAATATGTGTCTGAATTAGACTTACTGAAACTGTTACTTGCTTCCTGAAATATCCACTCTGAAAAATTATAACTCTGACTAGATATAAACATAGATAAGCTTTTAATGCTATAAAAAAACTACCTAACTGAACATCAGAGAATGCCTACAATAATAGACTACCGAAAAGAACTTTACATTAAATTATCTTCGAAGTCCTGATATAGATGTTCATGAAATACAAACTGACAACTCTACAGTAAATTTAGTAACTCGCTTACCAATTTATTAGCCTGTTCATTAGTAAACTTTTTATTTAAATAGCTAATATAGAAGATTAGATTTTAATAATTCTCCACTTTCCAGCATATTTTTATGTTCTTTTCTATACATTTCTTCGTACATTTTATTTGTTTTTAATTAAGGAATAATCGAAACATTCATACTGAATCTATATTGAATTATTGAAAAAAAGTATAGCAGTTTTTAATGAAGCAGTTCTTGTAGGTACCACGTTCACAAATAGTTTCAAAAAGAGCGCTAGCCCTCTTAGAGACCTATCCAGAGCTTCGATTGGTAGCCTTGTCAGAAGAGTTCGATCCTCATTATAGGGTGCAAAAAGAACATTCATCCTCGCATGTGAAAAATGAGATTAATTTGTTCATTTCGTAGCTTTCCGAACGTTTTCCATTCTAGTTTTGTTTCTTAGTTCTACGCAGAAAGTAGATTATAGGAAATCTGAAAATTACATTTGAAATAAATCTAGGTCGTCTGCGATTCGACGGAGTCGATCTTTGAGATGCTACTGCTCTTTCGATTCTTTTCTTTTTCACCCCATTTTCCCCAGACAGTTCTTGATTCATTCTACTGTCCAAATCTTATTCATCATAGTGGAATGTTGTAAGGAGGGGCACGTTGTAAAAATAAAACCAATTCAGTTCAGTGAGCAAACTCTAACTGACCTGACCCCATCAAACAGCGGTTTCGTGGGTCTCTAATTAGAACCAGATATACAGGTATAATTTTAGTGACTGTAAACCAGGTTATATATATTTCCAAGTTTCCATTTTTGCGGAGTTCCAATGCAAACATGGTCTATCTTCCATTGTTATCGATAGCTTTATTTATACCTTCCTAGCAATTTCTTTCTTCTTTCTCTTGTATACGCGGAAGCTTGACAAGCAATCGAATGCCATATTGCTTTCAGAAAAAAGAAAGAGTTTTTCTTAGCTTTTTAGCTCAGGAGGAGTTAGTCCGAAAGAACTATTAATTTCGTTTTGGCATTTTGCGTTGATTCACTATAAATGTCGGTTCACTTTTCAAATTGTTGCCACGAATTATTAGAGCCTGTATTATATTTAAAGAAATTAAATAATGAAGAATATGCATCATTGCGTATATGTTTCTCACACTGTGAAAAAATAACAGTACGTAAAGACAACATTTTTAACATGTAGTCTTCCACTCGAATATTGGCATCTGGAAAACCAAATTTAGAATTTGGAATTTGTTTTATTATCTACTTCATATTGTGTAAACCATTTATGAGTTTTTGATTGAGAAATTCAACAATTTCAAAGGGAGCAATGGCAACACTGTAAGGGAAAAAAATTTTTGTCTTTCCAGCGCGCGAGACTGTGTATCGGAAATTCTAAAGATATACTCATTTTAGAATTATTTTGTGATATTGCTGTTCAATTGAATTTTAAGATTTAATTGAGAAGAACATGATATTTAATAAATAATGTTAACACACAAAACGTTAAAAAACGCTTCTTTGGCTATAATATAAAATCTGAATGCTTTCAGATTTTATTTTTTTCCCTCAAACTGTACTGAAATTTAAATGCGACATTTTCATCTCTATCTCACTTTGCTATCTGTGTACCATGCACAGTCTCTGAGAAACAATAGTGAAAATATCAAATATTAGTTAAGACATCAAGTATCTCTAGTTTAATAACTTTAAGTATCGAGACAGGCTGGGATCATTTTTAATTCAAAACTCACAGTCGTCATAATAGCTGAAAGGAAAGGATATATTTACATAATTTTCCCCCACGACAGAGTATCATGGTTCAATTTACAGATTCTGAAAGGCTCTCCATTCCTCTTCCAGAACTCTCGAGTGAGCAAAATGCATCTATTATTTATGCCTTCCGAAATCTGCAATTATCCATTGATTTCTTTTGGAATAATCTAAAAACTGATTTACAGTGGATAGATTTAGAAATGGACCGTCAGATGGATGGAATATTTCCAGCAACTGCAAATATTAACTCTAATGTGGATCAAGGGTGCATGTAGTTTTGATGTGCCAATATAGTTAATCGATTACTGCTAATAAATTAAGATCTCACATTTCATTATTAAACAGATATTTTCATCTCAAACTGTCAAGAGGGTCATTAGATAGGCAAAAATTGGGCTAAAATGGTATCAACAGAATCGAGTGCATCTGGACATTATTAGAACTTTTTATTTATATGGTACAATGCTTGTTGCAGCAAGTAGGGACTGCATTGTCTCAATAATATAAACCATTCTCAAATACCACTTACGCTATACAACATGCCCTGAAACATCAACCTCAGGCCTGATCATCAGCATTAGCTGATTGGAGAAAAGAATGTTTTACTGAAATATTTCATCAACGGAATCATTACTGAAATATTTCATCGTGTCTCCAGGCATCGTTCGTTATCCGAGTCATTTTTTGTTTGGAAAATTCGTTCTGAACGGATTTCTTCGTAATCCAAGGTTCCTCTCTATATGAGAATCTGCAATAGCATCAGAAGTGAAAGCGTTTGGATATAGTAATGGCTGTTTATATAAATATCCTTTACGATGGTTGTTGTAATAAGTTGTTTCAACAAGACAAACCATTCTCGTATACCACCTATACTTGACAACATGGTGTGCAGACAGACACACCGGACGAAGAACCTCCGTCCCAGGTCCTCATTATACAGGACCCATTCAGAGTTTGGGGTATACAACGTCCGTGGGACCTCGTTCGAGTGGGAGGAACCCCCGCAGTCCCCGTCCGGCTTTTACTAAGCATTGGGCAGAACAGTAACGTTGCGAAGTTACTACCTTGTCACCTTGCCTCCGGGCACCACTCCATCGGCAAAACCACATTGTAGTAAGATTTTCTGTCTGCTTTGTGAGTGCCCGCCACGAGAACTGAATGGGGTCAAACCCCCGGTAACTTAGTCAACAAATATACCATATAGCTCCACCACAGCCGAAGGAACAGACACGACAGTACCAATACGGTCCTTGCCAAGCCTGAACCAACCTGAGTACAATACTTGGGCTCTAGTCCTGTGAAGTCAAATTATATACCCCCGCGGTTGAGACTGCCTAGGTACAGATCCTAACCAGTACTTCCCAGGCGTTCGCCTGAGTCAACCCCCGCGGAAGGGGACATGGTGTGCTGATAGTTTGTCAGCTGCTGCGATCTTAAAATTCACAAATTCTAAACCGAGCTGAGCACACATCAGACTTTAATAAAAACAGTGTTCTTCGTCACTGGTGTCCACACGAACTACAAATAAATCCATCTAGAGTTTCAGAGAATTCCGAAAACATCATGATGATATTAAGTATAGCAGTTAAACTGGAGTCATGTACTGAAGCACTGGATAGTTACTGTTATAGTTAGTATATCAGTCACAGAACTGTATTTATATGCGAAATACATGAATTATTAGACTGACCTATTACTGAACTATTTAGAGTATGATGAAGGAAAAAGATGTGAAAAATAAATCCCCTATCCAGAGATCACACGACGATTTGTGTGATGTTCTTGTCACGGTGGGTGTAACGAGAAGAAATGCCGAATTTATAAGTACAAAAGTTATGTCCAACGGCGATTCTCTTTGGGACTGTTCTTCAATGAGTGAAGGAAGTAAAATGGCGCATGAGTATTGAGATTCCTAATTTAACCCTTTAAAATATATGCTTCTGATGACGTGCGATAATCAGAGCTTAGTGTTCCTGTTTACGAAGTATTATAAACTATTCTGGGGAGATATTTAGCTAGCGACTTAAAATATCGGATTTCAACTGTAATGAAGTGCAAGCATCTGGGCGAGTGTTCCTGTCTACGAAGTGTGAAAAAGATACTTTTCAGAATTGACATTTACCTAATAGAGAGGACGGTTGCACTCTATGAATCATAACGAATAATATGGTCTGTAAGAAATTGTGTTAAGGTCAGCTAACAAAAATTCATTTTAATTGGATAGCCCATGTGTTATCTTTCAGCGTCGCGTAAGTTTGACTTGGTGTCCAAATTCTTATTCCGCGAAGCCGATCTGCTGCTTTTGATTGAAACCTAAAATTGAGTGTCAAGGGACATTAAAGGAATTCTTGGTATTTCAAAGCGAAGCCAATCGTGATTTACGAACGCATTTGTAATTATATCTTAGCAGTATTCCGAATATTCATACGTTATTGACTGGTGTCCAAATTCCCGTAGTCTGCTCGAAGTACCCTTCCTCATCTCTCAGTTTACAGAGTTGACTATGGAAACCTGAATTTTTTAATTTCCATATATATTAAGGATTTTATTCCAAAGATTAGGATAAGTTCATTATTTGTGAGTTTATTAGGTATTACATTTTTAGGTACACCTTAAGGAAATCTCGAAATTGAATAAATTGAAATACTGTATTATTAATGGTGTACTTAAGGACTTAAAAGATTAATAATGTTCTAGATATAACTGACTGTTTTATTCATATGTCTACGATAATACAGTTCAAGATCTTAAATCGTTTTCTTATTTGAATCTGAATTAATTGTTTGCGATTGTGCTTGACTGTCAAATTTTTCATTTGGAAGTAAGATTAAAAAATTACGTTCATCAATTTTTTTTCATGATTATTCACTAATTTTAGTTTACAACGTAAATGCATTTTGGTAAACCATTTTTTTTCTGGCTTATTTGTTCGTGTCTCGAGGCATTGTTCGTCATCCGAGTCATTTTTTGTTTGGAAAATTCGTTCTGAACGGATTTCTTCGTAATCCAAGGTTCCACTCTGTATGAGAATCTGCAATAGCATCACTAAGAATGCCGAATGTGCTAACCGAAGCACCACGAAGGTATGCAGAAAGGAGGTAGAAAATACCTTATATACTCTCCCTTTTAAATAGTGACTGGGAATTAGGGAACACAACCGCCAAATTCTGGTGGTGAAGAATCATCATGAATCACCTTTTAGTTCGGGCTCCAGTGCAGAATCATCAGGTTACTTTAAAGCAGAGGAGATAAAAAATGAGCAATGCCCCAGCCGGGACTCGAACCTTGATCTCTCGAATACACCACTGAGTGTGATACCGCCACACCGCGAAGGCATGGAGGGAGAAAATACCTTAAAAAAAGTTCATTTCACTGGTACTGAAATCGATCCAAGCATTCTTGCGTTAAGAAGTTAAACTGTTTTGAGCTGCATGAAATGTAACGGTTTTTATCGCTTGACGTTATTAATCACAGTTCCTCTTTTCATACTGTCATGCTGACAATTAGTCAGCAATGATCTCCGTGGATTTCTCTAACAGTTCTGAATGTTCTGTACTGAAAGTGTAATTAGTGAACGGAACTCCAGATAATTTATTGGCTGCTTTTGATTAAAACCTAAAATTGAGTGTCAAGGGACATTAAAGGAATTCGTGGTATTTCAAAGCGAAGCCGATCGTGATTTACGAACGCATTTGTAATTATATCTTAGCAGCATTCCGAATATTCATACGTTATTGTTACGCTTAAAAAAGATTACAGTAATGAAACTTTGTTTAATCAAATATGAAACTCCGTTTAGTGGCGTTCGATTGCCGCCCTCGTAATGCATGAAACGTTGGATTGGGAAATGAACCCTAATTAATTTTAGAAAATACGACTGCTTATTTAAATGAAATGAATAAGCATTTTTAAGGCCAAAAATACTAATCAATTATGTTTAAATAAATGACACTATTGTGGCGATTTTCTGTTAATAGCAAAATGTTAAAAGTACTCTAATTCTTTGTCTGGATAAATATGTGATATTTATTTTCAGTCATCTCAAAACAGAAATAAATATGCAGAACAAAAAATAAATATGCAATTCTTAAGAGAAATTGCGATATTTATTTCCAATCACCTCAAAACTTTAGAAATAAGTTTGAAGTTTTCAGAGAACTCGAATTGCATTATGCTCATTTTCATTTGGCATCAAATTTAACAGTGAAGCTTCGAATGCAACACAATGTAAAGGATGCTTATTGAAATGAATGTTTCAAGATGTATCTGTTAACTAGCAGCCATGCAGGTAAAACTGCAAGACACTGCTACTTCACCCTGGTTCCCATTCGCAGCAGCAGAACCAGCTGGTAGCATTGAGTTTTCATATTCTTCTCATGTGTAATTTGGTGGGTAGTTATTTCATTTTCTGGCACAAAACCAAGGAGGTTATATTGCGCCAGACAAACACTGTACTTTTTTCAAATTTCAAAGCGATAAAAGAGAACATATACAAAGTCACATATACAAAGTTAGTACATACACGCAAGTAGAATATTAACATAAAATTGCATATAAATTTTTCGCAAAATGAAAGGAAACCAAATCACAGAAATTATATAAAGCTAGGCTATAAAAAACAGGAAATGCAGAGTAAAACTGTTCAGTCAAGGGGTAAAATTTACAGATATTTATCTATTTAAAGGGGTGAAAAGAGACATTACAGATATTTATCTATTTAAAGGGGTGAAAGTCAGAGCGTGATTTCGCTAGCATAACGCATGTTGTTATTTTATCCTTCCTGCTGTTATTCTGAGTTGCTGATACGCATTTTGGTCGTTTATTTAAAAGTTTATGACTGGTATAGATTACTGAGTCAGCTTGCTAGTTTTAAGTAGTCCAGCACTACTCTTTGCCATTTAAGTTATTGTAAATTAATTCTTACTTTCAAACCGCAAGTTGTTGATGTTATTGTAAGCACTAGCAAGGGCATTTTTGTTTAAAAAAATTAATCAAATAAAAGGGCAATTTAAACCCTTTCCCTGTGTACGATTTCTCCACACCTGTGCGAAAAGTCGCCTGGCTTAGTAAGATTTTTTCTTTGGAGGTTTGGTTTGGTTTATTTAATTATGGCAAATCACACTAGGGCTATCTGCCTAAGGGGAGGGATGCCTTCGTGGAGGACTTTCTAAGGGAAACTGGCTCGTATACATGTTACACATGGGGATAACCACGAAAACGCCCATGCAGCCAGCCCGTTCGCGGGATTCGAACCTCGGACCGAACTACCAGTGTTCAGCGACTTTACCGCTCGGAAGCTGGTGTTTTTCCTTGTAGGATAACTAAAAGAGCAAGCTCTCACACACCAATTAAAATGTGTTTAACAGTCAAAATAGTACGTCTGCAATTTCAATACACGCTAGTTTCTCTTAAATCATCTACGAATGCATCTTTCCCCATAGGCAGATATCTATTATGTTCTTTGCCATAGTAAAAATAATCCTCATAAAATAGTCTTAAATAATCGTACTTACTTAAAGAAAATTTTATAGTTGTTCATAAAACCATGATTTCCTTTTTATAATGTATTTGTAAGTAATCGTTCCCCCATCGCTTTCCCGAAGTTTGTAAAAATTAAATTAAAAACAAAAGTTTTAAATATAATAAACAGATGAATATTATAATTTACCTTTTTAACAGAAACGAGGCAGATTCATAGTCATTTAAGAAACAAATTTTATATTCCAATAGAAAGTTTTATATTCGTGTTGTTTTCTATATAACTTAAAGATTAACAGGCAAATTTAGTTTTATCAGACACAATAATAACATACAATCATTTTAATCATTGTAAATTTTAATTCCTGTTTGCAGCACTGGATATAATCCTGTCAGCGTTGTGGTTCATAGGAAAGATTTTTTGGGGCTATGCGACGTAGAAGCTTTAAGCATTTGAACGTCTAAAAGTTTACAAATACTTTTCAACACTAAGTTAGAAAAAAAAAATCTGAAAGATTTCAGATTTTACGTTACGCACAAAGGGACTTTTTTTAACGTTTTGTGTGTTGCCTTTACTTATTAAATATCATGTTATTCGCACTTAAATTCAGTTCAATAGTAATATCGCAAAATAATTTTAAAATGAGCATGTATTTAGAATTTCCGACACACAGTCTATATTTTTTAATTCTCTGTTTAGCTTCATGTCAGTTCTCTACATGCTAAGATTCCAACATAATATTGTCAATAGTACATTGTATGCTATTAAAATATGTGCTCCTCTGCCTGTTTGTTTGTGGCATTATCTCCTCCAAAACGGCGGGGAGTTGAGTTTCAAGAAAGGTAGCCCAGATTCCAAAAATTCGTAGGAAGCCATTTCAACCATTCTCATCTTCGTGCGACTTAAATCAGCCGAGTTATTAATTAAAAACTCTGAAAACGCTCATTTTCGCCGTTTCGGAGTGGCAACAGTCTCGCATACTAGAGATAAAAATTTACTTTATTTCAAAAGGGTTGCCACTATTCGCTTTAAATCGTAGAATTTGTTAATAAAAATTGTAAGTTTCGCAAAATAGTGAATAAAAGTAGAATTGCGAAACATTAAATATATTATTAGTCGAAAGGGACAATTTGTCCTGAAAGACTATTAATTTCGTTTTCGCATTTTGCGTTGAAACTATAAACGGCGAATAACTTTTCAAATTGTTGCCACCAAACACTATCGCTCTGTAATATATTTAAAGAAATTAAATAATGAAGAATATGCATGAATGTATGTATGTTTTTCGCACTGTGATAAAACAACGGTACCTAGAGCCATCAAAATTTGAATAACGTAATCTTCCATAGAATATGGGCATGTGGAAGCCCTAATTTGAATTTGAAATTTGTTTTATTATCGATTTCATATTTCGTAATTTATTATCGATTTCATATTTTGTAACATTTTTATTTTATTAAATTTTTGATTAAAAAACTAAACGATTTCAAAGTGAGCAATGGCAAGAATGTATGGAAAAATATATTTTTATCTCCAACGCGGGAGACTTTGTACCGAAAATTCTAAAGATATGCTCATTTAAAAATTATGTTGCGATATTGCTGTTGTTTTATGGTTTGAGTACATAGAACATGATATTTAATAAATAAAGTTAACACGCAAAACGTTAAAAAAACGCCCCTTTGGATTTAAAAATCCTTTAAAATCTTTAAAATCTTAAAACTTTCAGATTTTTTTTTTACTATTTATATTACATATGATCGAGTTCTGACGTGGAAGAAAGTACGCGATTTCATGTCACGTCATTGTACGTCGAAAATATTTCGTTAATGTCAGCATTTTAAATAAATAGCTGACAATGTTTTTGCTTTAGATTAAAATAATTGACACGGTGTGCTATTGTTACGTTAATTCTTTTATTGATATTGAGAAAAGGTTGTTATATCACATTAAATTTAAATCATGACGTCATTCGTACACATATTAACTTGAAGTGCTCAAAGTTTTAGTTTCCCAGTTTCGCAACAAAAAAAAAAATACTTATGAATTGGTTCTTGCTTGGAAAGAATGATCTGACTTAATAGATATTGAAATTTTTTTATGTACTTTCTTTTCAGGTGGGCATAGGACTTATAAATTTTGCTTTGGTCGCAGCTAGCGACTTTATATACAGTGCATTAAATTATTAAATTGATTTAATTTATAATTAAATTAAAATGCATTCATTTTATTTTGCAAATATTGCTTTGGCCGTAGCCCACTCATCTTGGCGGGTCTTGTCCGCTAGTATACTGCTAACAATTGTTGTTTTGAGAGTAGTTAAGATAAAAACAACTCACGAGTTAAAATTGGTAACACAAAAAACAGACATCGTAAGCATTTCTAAAAGAACCCTAGATTAAACACCAAAATTATCACTATTAGATGAAAACGTACTTGTAAATTTCATATTCCCAGTAAATAGGTTTCACTTTACAGGAAATCGTGACCACCAAAGTTTTCTCACTCGATCTCCACATAAAACGCTAATCAAAACGATCACCTCTATTCGATGAGCTCGTTAATCGAGGAGTTACTCTTTCTACCTGCGCTAAGTTCGTTAACTGTATGTTGTGAAATAATTAACTTTACGTAATTTGTTCGTAAGTCACGTAATAAAGCGCTTAATTCATTAATAGTGCTAACAGATTTGTAATTATTACCAAAAAAAAGCAAAAGTTTAATTCATTACCTAACATATTTCCTTAAATATAAAAAGAATCAATTAAAAATTTGAGACGTTCGTGAAAGCATGCCATGAAATTTTCAGATATCGACTTTTATTTAAAGCTCACTAGTGTTACGGGTTATGCATCGAAATATGTATTCATTCTAACAAATTTTATAAGCATTTAACTACTGTTTACCTAATCTTTTCCACCTTCAAAGGGTAATTTAAAACAGATGACAAGGCTTTGAAACGTAACTGAAGTCATATTTCACATCGCTACCCAGGCGCGACAATGGATGGTTAACACCGTATGATCATTTCTTCCGGCATAAATTAAACTCGCTTCATTTGATCCATCCTTTATTTTCTTTAAATAAAGCAATGTAAATGCGTAGAAGAGCTCATAAGAAACATTTGTTCGGTAAAAAATGGCAGATGGAAAAGAAAACAGTTCGTGATTTATCAGGTTTAATATTGGCGCCCTGCGTATTTTGTTTACTTAATACTAATAAATCAGTTTTAGAAAAAGATGTTTCTCGACAACGTTGCAATATAAGAAACTTTTGATTATACGGATAAGTATTCCCTACTTTATGGAGGTTCGATTTGCATCGTATCGTTTTAACAAAAGACACCCAAGTTAGTACTTTTTTTCGGTTAATAAAAGAAATCTGAAGGCGATTATCCAGCTTTGTCAAACGCTTGGTTCTTAAGCCTTCTTGCAGCCTAAAGATCGAACGTATAAAGTAGCGAAACTGATGTGTTTCTTTGTTAGTAATAAGCCGCATACGGCTTGTCCTCCTTTTATGACATGTAAATAATTTTTGAAAAACTTCACTGCAGCATAATGCCATGCAAGATAAATGCTTCAGCTTAATGTACAATAGTTGTTTATTTCAAATAGGTAAATATTCATTTAAATTTAATTTTGTTAAAAATATTAAATGTTCATTCCCAATGCGCGAAACTATGTATATAGATTCTGAAATTGTAAATACGGATAGGCGGGGAAAAACAACCAGAATTTTGTTCTTGAACCCCATTCAGTTAAAGCCCATATATAATATTGAATACGCTGCTTATTAAACTCGATGTTTAAAAAATCAACCGATTATTACGTTCAAATTTACAGGAGCCAAATCAAATACATAATAATTAATAGTTAAAATAACGCCTTTTGTTAGACCCATCTCCGCCGCTTATAAAACTGAGATTGACAACAGAGGGATTCTTCAATGCCAGAATATCCTATTTGTGTTTATCAAAACTGCTTCAGTTCAACCATTTAACTTATTGCGAACTTGGCTTGATTGTAGTAGCGCTTCAATAAAACGGGTTTAAGCCACATTTTTCTACTCTCCAGAACCTGTATCTAAAAAAACTTAACTCGGTGGCACAAACAGAGCCATGGCTGGCACTGCCCTGTTATCTGCTTTCTAAACAGTGGGCTCTTGAATGCTTGTGCATCTTAGCCTGGGCAAGTGTTCAGCTTGTCGCAGGACCCCCGGTGTTTAAGTCCACAAGCAAACTTGGTAGTCATTTTATCGACATACTCTAGCCATGAAAGACTAAAACATAACCTTGACAAGCCCGGGGATATAACCTCAGACCTGTGGTGCCACTGCGCAACAATGCCTCTAGAACCTGTATCTACCAGATAATATATACAGTCCATTGTTCGCCATGGAGCTCAGAGGGACAGAATTTCCTTATCTTAAGAATTAGCAAACACAATTTAGGCATTGTAGGTTAGAGACTGTTCCTTCTCGAATATTAGCTGATAATAAATGGAAGTGAAACTTCTGCATAACATCTTTTAGTTTTCAAATTCATAGTTTTTCTTTTGGCATAAAGACATTGTGTCCACAGACATTTCTACAACAATTTCGTAAAATGCTTCAGAGCATTACTGTACATTAACAGTCTTTGAATGGAAGGAGAGTGGTAATTGTAGGTTGAAAAAACGCAGTGATCATATCTGTATTTATGAAGTTGTAGAGACTTTAGGTATTTTTTGGAAGCAAGAGACATTGAAAAATTAGCAACGCCTTAGCCGGGAACCGAACCCCGGACCTCTCAATTACGCGCTGAGCGTGCAGACTACTACACCACGAAGCCTCGTTAAGAAGGCGGGCGAAATACCTTATATATACTCCCCCTTTTAAAAGGCGACTGTGGTTTTTTAGGGGACTCAATCACCAAATCCTGGGTGAGGAGAATCATCGTCCAACACCCTTTTAGTTCGGGTGCCACTGTAGAGACATTAGGTATTTTTTAAAGCAAGCGAGATTAAAAAATTAGCAACTCCTTCGTCGTAAATCGAACCACGGACCTCTCAATTACGCGCTGAGCGTGCAGACCACTACACCACGAAAGCTGGTTAAGAAGGCGGGAGATACCTTATAAAGTGATAGATATAAACAGATGAAATGCAGTCTTTCTGATGACAAGAAACGTGACTTTTGAAATTGCATAAGAAGCAGATTTTTTAATTTACTCTATGCTTAGTTTGTAACTTGCGAGAATGCAAAAGTAATAAAAAAGAAATATATGAATATAAGAAAGAATAATATGAAAGAAGTAGTGTCATTTGAGAAGCTAAAGTAAGTTATATCAGATGAAGGAAAAAACAAATTATCCTCAAACACTTCTCTACATCAAATTGCAATGCTGAGGTTTAAAGCTGAGGTTTTAGAAATAGACTCGATGTTGATATAATAAAAGAAGAACTTAGAATTTGTACAAATTACGCGGAAAGTGAAGATGATAGTAATATGAATCTGAAACCTGTTTCTGTGTTTCTAAAAACTAGTTTTAAGTGACAAGTAAGTAGTAGACATGTTTAGTTTTTGCGAGTAATACGAAAATACGAATTTATCTTTTTAATAACTTTATTATTCTTAAACGATAATTTTTATAGTACAATAGGTTGACTGGAAATACATTTTGGCTACATGGGATATTTCTGGGGTGCAAAGCAGAAGCATCCTTCTTTTATGTTTAGAAATCTGGCAACCTAACAGTCTTTCTCGTTTTATTTTGAGCTCGATTAAAAAGGTATTTTCAACTTAATCGCGAAAGGTATTTTTAGCTCGATACTTTCCAAACTTTTTAAATCAGCTCTGTTGAAAACAAATATTGCAGTTATATGTTTCTATAAATGATCGCTGAATCCTTAAATTAGGGAGTGCAAAATAACAATGCAGTTATGATTTTTATTTTCAAATAAAGTATATAATTTCCCAGAATATATCTGAGACGTTTTCCTTAAATAAAAGCGACAAGTTTGTCGAATAAATGAATTGTAGTGCTGTAATGGAAAATTAGAGAAATCATTGAATATCCTTCAAAATTTTGTAGCATCGTCTTAACTGTGAAATGAATTAACCCACGATACGCATTCGACACCCAGAAATATGTCAATAAGAGCGCTTATTTACTCGTCATGAAACCAAGATCAAATATTGAATTCCTTGATTTACAATAAATCCGATTAAAGAAATATATGCGATATTTGATGATATCACATGTTAAAATTTACATGGTATTTCTCCATCCTTTCTGCGTGCCTTCGTGGTGTAACTGGAAGAGAATTCCGGCGATGACATTGCATGTTTTCTCGTCTCCAGCATCTGTAAACCTAATGCCTATACAGATTTCTATCTAAGTTTTCTAAATATCGCCTAAGGGATTGGGTTGGTGTGGCAAAGATTATCATAAGCCGCTAGAATAAGTCGAAACTTTGAAAGTATATCTAGCTTTCTGGATTATGCTTTGTAGAGACATTAGGTTGGTTATTTTGATGCAGAAGTACAGGAAAAATTCGCAGTGCCTCTGCTGGGACTCGAACCTGGACCTCTCGAATACACGCCGAGTGTGCTTAACCGTTACACCGCGAAGGCATGCTGGAAGAAGACAAAAAATACCTTATAACTTTATTAAAATTAACATTTTATATACTGCAGGCCTAATGGGAAAGTAAAAAGTCATCAAAACTTGACTTTCATATTTCTCATTCCAAGTGCTGCGTTTCGTTGCACATACACTCTGGATATGGAGGGCCTATCATTTGGGGAATTCGATTCCAGACCTGTCCTAGCTTTACCATCCCTAGAACAGAACGCAATGAGAAAGGCAAATCATAAAGCCTCAGAGCAAGCTGGAAATTTTAAACAAACATAGTACCAGTCATGTATGACAGAAATTTGCTTAAAACCGGTTTGTATCAAAATATTGGATTCTGTAATAGTTTTATATTCGATGATGTATACATGATAATGCACGTCAGTGAATTTCTAGATGCCGATTCGTAGCAATTCGATGTTATTCTAAAATTTTGTATCTTCCGTATTCTTCTGTACAGCTGCGATGCCGAGTTATCGTTCATAAGTTTCCTAATTTTTCACTAGGCAAAGCTACAATCGTTTCAATTCAGTCGGACATGTCTGTTTCACTAGGGAATGCCGCAAAGCGTTCAGCATAGGATAATTCATATAAACTATAAAGAAAATGTGCACGGACTTTCCTTCGGATATTGCATAATTCTAAACAAAGACAATACCTAAGTATTATTACCAATTATTAATTCTAAACAATTTTATGATTCAAAATTTCAAGAATTTTTTTCTTGAGTTCATTCTATACCGAAGCGTTTTCTTCTGAGAGATTGCACATTGAAAACAACAGCCTCAACAAAAATATACTTATATTTTAAGTCTTAAGAAATAGCTGGAAAATTAAACTGAAAATTTTACCTGAGTTATGAAAAATTAATATTTTAAAATTCTCTGATAAAGTACTTGAAATTACTTTTGATCACCACCAACATATGTTTTCTACATTTCCTTTCTTAGACAGAGTTTTAACTTTGTTATTTTAGCCTGCATCATTCACCGTGGTATGCTCTAAATTAAATCATTTTTCTAAACATTAAGATTGGAAAATATTATAAATATTCTGGCATGCCTTGGAATAAAATTTACTTATACACTGTGAATTGATCTGTATCGAAATTCGTAAATTAAACCACATTATATCCTGCACTCGAATGAAACCGTGTAGCAATAAATAAACAGTATTTTTAACTGCCAATATTAAAGGAAACTGGGGTATATGAGTAAAGGAAACATACCATTTATTCAGTTGCCTGTGCGATTAGCTACCAACGGCTGTACCGATGGATGCTTTTCTCAAATACACGTCTGATATGAAAATTAAACTGGGCACCTTAGAAAATCCAAAAAACATATTTGATGCTAGTTGAAAATGGTGTAGCAACGACTTTCTCTCTTATAGCATGCACCTATTTAAATCTTGCTTTCAATTCGACTTCAGTAGTAATAAAAAAACGAAATAAACCACCCTGATATGACCAAAATGGAATATCATCTCTACGTAACATATTGATAAATTGAAAATGTTATTTGAAAGTGCAAAAATCCCATTCAGGTTGAAAGAAGCAGCAAAAGAAGTTTTTTAAGTTATACAGGTTCTAAATTTGCAACAAGAGAAAAATAAACATAATAATATTGAAACTTCTTCAGAAAATGTAACTGTTAAATGCAAAGAATTTTATAAGAATAGCGATACTAGGGGTTATATAATTCTTAATGTATAGTAACCTATTTTCCTTTTCCTTTCACTGTGCACGAAAGGAAAAAAAATTTTTGTTTATTTTTTCAAATAATTATAACAAACTGCATAACCAACATTTGGCGTTATTATCGCTTATAACAAACATGCCAAATTTCAAAAATGTATCATCACAAGTCTTTTTAACTTTAAAAGTCACTTGTACCCAAAAGGGCGTTGAAGTCTAAACCAGTACTGGACCCTCATTACAGATCAGAATGCAATAGATTAAATCGTATCATTCAGTGAAGTTCGTGTTCTGAAGCTGCAGACGATTTGGTCGACAGTATTAACATCATGCTCTAGAATTTTACTACCGGAAAAGCTCCATCAGACATCATTAGATAAAGCTTTCAAATCCATTTCCCCTATCTTGAAGAGGGACACAGTAACATGCTCTCCCTAATGTACCTGGGGTGAAGGAATTACTTTTCTAGTTGCTTCTTGAAATACGCTTTAGTAGCAGAATCTCGAAGTAACATTTAATCCTTTCCGAGTTAACGATCATGTTCCATAAATATATTCCCGAGTTCATTAGTGAGGTCAAGGAAATCGATTTGTGAAGGGTTCGAATGTTAAATATTTCTTCCATTTCATCACAGATTCAACTTCTGAATTGGAATATATAATTTTATTCAAGATTTATCAGTTTAGAAATGCTGTAGGGTAGATCTTAAAAACATTTCCTCATAGAAGAAGCAACAATCAGTCCTCATGTGAATCTATCCTTGGGGATAAGACTTTAAGCGAGTTATGAAAGAATGCTTTTGGAAATAAATCTGAAAATTTTCCATATCCATTGAAATCGAAATGTTTTATAAAAATCCATCAGACACTGCCAGTCATTCGATAAATTTCATGAAATAAATTAGTTGTTGTCTCTCTAAGCCTTAAAATTTAATTGTCAGAAAATATGCGTATTTCCATGCCTTATTTATTTTTTCTTTGATTTTTATTTTTTTAGTGTTGATGCTGTTTTACAATGTCTGCGCAGTATAAATACTGCAGTTCCTATAGTAACTCGAACACATTGCGGCTTAGAATCATGTGTACAAATGTTCAATCATTTCACATTAGGAAAAAGGGGGGAAAGAAAAATGAAAGACAGCAGTTAAATTTTTGTAAATCGAAGTACTCACCTTCAGATATAAATTATCTTAAATGTAATGAATAAAATAATAATAAATAGCAATTATATAATAATATTAGAACTAATTTTAAATATGATATAATTAATTTAAATATCATAAAATAAAGCTTCACAGTTTATCTTAAATATAATGCGAATGTAAATTCGTTCATTTGAATTATGCTTTAAGAAGAATCCGTGCAGAAATTTGAATTATGTTTTAGGAATAATCGATTATGTTGATACGAATAATGATCATGCATAGTTATCAGTGCACTCAATCAAATATTTGTACATGTGGCATAAAAATCAAATTTTTATACATGTGACATATACATTCATAAAAATGTTTTATTCTTAAAATTCAGCTCGCCTTATTTTTAACTACACAATTTCCTGTTTTCCAGTCCTTTTAAAATAAAACGAGTTTTCTCTTTAAATTTTGGCTACGTATGTACTTTGATTAAATCCTTTTATCGGTTTTCTCACCGAAGCTTATTATTATTAGTCCAAAGGAGCTTTGTCCCTGAAGGACTATTGTTATTGTCTTGCACAATGTTAAAAAGTAGGAACGAGGTGTCTTTTTCTCCGCTCCCGTATAACGGAAGGGAAAGGAAAATTAGTTGCCATATATTAAGGGGGCTCATACACCTTAAACCCCTTGACACCCTTCGAATATGTGACTGTTGCAAGAATTGGGATATTTTATTTATTTTAAAATCAATTAATTCCAACTTTTTACAGCTGACTACATAATATAGCTGCTTTGGAAACTAGTAACCAAAAAGTTTGTGTTGCCACAGATATTTTTGTAATTTAATCCGCTTTGTGACAAAAGTATTTGTCACGTTTCCACCTTGCGCGCACGATGTTTTAAAAATGGCTAATCGTACATACTTGAAATTGGATGGAATTCTTTGTATGAGCCCTATTTTTTAACTGAACCTAATATCTGATGAATATTTCACTATTAAAATATTTTATGGACGAAAACATTACAGATTTTTTTAATAAACTACATTTTCTAAACTCGACTCCAAATAAAATAAAAATTTAACATGAAATTCTTAGAATTTTTGGTTCACAGTAGTTTCCAAGTGTTATAAAAGCAATATATTAAATATCGAATTAAATTATACAATAGAATGTTTTAAAATGTGCGCGCAAGGTGGAAACATGACGAAAATTTTTGTCACAAAGCGGATTAAATTACAAAAATATTTGTGGCAACACAAACTTTCTGATTACAATTTCAGAAAGCAGCTATATTATGTAATGAGCTATAAAAAGTTGGAAGTAATTGCTTTTAAAATAAGCAAGTTATCTCAATTCTTGCAACTGTCACATATTCGAAGATCATAAAGGGTTTTAAGGTGTACGAGTCCCTTTAAGAAGTTCGCCAAGTGAATTATTCTTTGCGCAAACTGAAAAAAATTGCACCAACATAAATTTTTGAATTTCTCCGTAAATTTCCCACCAAGTTTTACAAAATTTAATATCTAGGCATAATTTGAGTAAAATGGAAATACGGAAAAAAATGGGTATATTATTTCTGAAAAAGTCCGATTTTGTATCAAAATATCTATGTTAGAACATTAGAACATTGCTATATATAAATCTAATACATATCCTAAGTCGCACTTTTGAGACATGAAAAGCGCAATTTGAATTTTGTCAATCGGCGAAATAGAACAAGAAATATAGAAATGCCTTTTTTTTTTTTTTCTTCCCCACAGTGTACGTTGGTTTAATCCACTACATTATTAGTACTAAATCGAACGGTGAAATGTTTTCAAATATTATTAGTACTGCAAAATGCTCTTTCGTTATCAATTCAACAAAGTTAAAAAGGGACTTTGTTTAGCATTGGCATGAAGCAGACCTCGTTGTCGTTAATACTTACATACAGTAAAATGCATTGCCGTTACCATTAGCTATTATCAAAATTTGTTAGAATTAGTACATAAGCCTTGAAGAATCTATACCGAATTACTAAGAAAACTATCTAACGCAAATTTTGATTTGTTTCTTCATCTGTTTATTATAACATACAAAGGTATCATTTTATGTTGTAAGGTATATTTTAATTTTATAACAGCAATTTTAATTAAGCTTTCCTGTCGTTTCTGGTTTCCACTTACAACTCCCTACCATAATGAGTTTTTAGAATCGCGTTGAATGCAAATGAGTAAGAAGTAATATTTAAGGAAGGGTTAAGTTGCTTCGAAAGAGAGAGAGAGAGCTAGGAATCCTGAGTAACGGGTGTTAGCCTTCAGACTAAGTCACTCTAGAAGCTGTTACACCCAGCCGTATATTACGTGCTTTTCAATAGTCGCTGGCTGGTTTATTAAGGGCCAACAACGTTAGATTTGTGTTAGCTTCAACTAAGTCTCTTAGTTAGTTATATTTAGTTCTTATTTTGATTTCAAACCCGAGTGGAGGCATTGTTGTAAGCCCGAATAAGGGGCCAACTGTTCATCTTATTTTGAGTAAAATAAAGGGTAATTACAGTCTGTGTATCGTAAGAAAAGCTCTCGCCAGTTAGTCTGCAGCTGTCTGTTGTCGTAGAAACAAACCTTGACCCATTTTCCGTAAGGGTTTCTTGAAGACGAATGGTAACTCTTTTCCTCTCAGCCAGCAGTCGCCAAAAACAAAATAACAATAAAGCAAACCTTGGCTCGCCCCTATTTGAAATATACTAGCCCTGTTTCTATAGCGACCGCCACCCGCCAGACGCTGTGGTGAGAGCTATTCTCGTAGAAAGACAGTAGGTTCCTCGTCATTTACTACTTACTTACTTATTTACTTACATTGTACTTTAGTAGAATAAGAGTGTGGAACTCTACAATGTAATAATGGAAATAAATGCAGATATCTGTAAAAACATTTTAATTTTAAATTGGTAATTAAAGCAACAAGATTCCTTATTGCTAAACAATATATGTAATGCAACTAAAATATATTATATAATTAAAATACACTAAAACAACTGTATGGAGCAACTTCTATTTCATGTTAAACAAACTTTAAAAATTTCAATCTCAATAACATTTGAAAGTAATTTTCGAATAGATACAAAACAGGACTAAATATAATTTATTCATTGATTAAGTAAGGGGTCTTTCGATAACAAAGAACAATTTGTAAAACCGAAGGAAAAAAATCTATTTGTTTACATTTTTTAGTTCTTTTCAAAAATAACTATAGACTTCTTCCACTTAATTTGCTAATCTTCTTTATGTACGAGTATATTCTGAAATAAAAAAGAAATCCATAAACATAGCCAAGGAAAATATTTTTTTTTCCTTTTCTGAAAACACGCCTTTTTTTTTTTTTTTTTTTTTCCTCCTACAGCTTTGGGATTGGTAGTCATCTTAAATAGAAAAGAAACTGAACCATAAAATGTCTTGCATGCTTGATCCATTCTATTCATCAAAATTCTAAGAACAAGCAAAACAAGACAAATTATACTATTTTTTAAATCCATCCACATCTTTGAGATTAAAAAAGTTATTTTCCTTCCGTAACCTATGTTTAAAAAAACCTAATCTCGTTTTCTGCTCCTGAGCAAAAATAAAAAAATCATATCTTTTCTTAAAACACTCGAGGAATTTTCTTTTGAAAAATTCTTTCAATCTACATTTTTTTCGAAGAATTTTAAAAGAACTATTTATCTCTTTAAACAGGCTAGTTCTCACTGCTTTTCTCTACTTCTTCGAATTTCGAATGTAAATAATTCCATTCAGTTATCCATATTCACAGCATTGATTTTAAAATGATTATTCCGACTGAAATTCTCGGAACAGAAACTGATAAAGCTTAGTATTTTTACTGGCATTGTGGCCTTTTTAAATCGTAATACTTTTTAATCATATTTTTATTTGTAAAGGTGTAAATTGTAATGTTAAACGTATTAATTAATGTGTTTAATACATAAATTAAAATCATGTGAAAGGCAAATTTATCATAGCTTGAGAAGAGATATATTATCTATTTGTCCATTATATAGGAGATATATTTTTCGATGCGCTTTTCTAAAAGAATATACGGAGTACACTTCTCTATTACCTTTTCTAAGAGAAAATCCAAGCATGTTTTCATTGTATTCATAAAACCTATCGCACGAACATTCAACGAGAATAAATATTGATAATACTTCTCTGCAAAGATCATGAACAATTAAAGGATGTAACAGACCTATTTAAGTGTAATTGAACTATTTTATTCATGTCATGAACTGTAACCGAACTATTTTATTTAAACGCCATCTCGTGGCGATATGAAAAAACGTCAGTCGACCTCCAGCCGCCATGATGATAGCTTACTATGTTATGTTATTCTCAATGTTTGATGTTCCATTTGGTATATGTTTCATTTTTTATGTATATTTCTTTTGTTTGTAACCGTTCCTGTGTGCTCTGTTAATAAATCCTTTTAAAGCTAGCCGGCATTTGTGTCTATTGAGGAACGGCTACATCACATTGGCGCCCAACTAAATTTGAATTCAAAATGGCGCAACAAAATGTTTAGAATTTCTGTTTGGCTTTAACAAGCTCTTACTCCCGAATTTAACTTTTAGTTGCTGGAGATCGGCTCAGTTTCTTTTCAGGTGTGGACTACTGGTCAAATATTCTGGAAACCAATTCTGGAATTAAAATTGTCATACCGTGCTGCTAGCACATCGAATCATCAACTGGACAATTTCAACGGAAAAGATAAGTTTCGTTTACATTATCGTTTAATCTGAGTTTAAAGTTCTTTTAAACTGATTATTTATTATAAGCTGCTTCTTAAAGCAAATGTAAATTCTTTACTGAAATCTCATTTATTGATACTACATAAGAGTATTAAACGAAAGCAAACGGCTTTCTGTTAACCAAACGTTATTTCTTGAACTGTAATTTGTTATTTTAAAATGTTAATGCGCAAATTAAATTAATTTGTGAATAATATTGTTTCACTGAATACATGTTTTGATTTTAAAGTTTGAATATATTCATGGACGTTGTTCATTAGAATTTATTAGTTTCGATTCTGACATACAGCAGCAGATGTTTTTCCCCCGCGGAAATGTTTAGACTAGCGATGATTTATGATGTGTTTACGTCAAATCTTTTATTATTCTTATTTCCTTTGAGTGCTGTTGTTCCTTATTAAATGTTTTATTCTACATAAAATAAAATATTGTACTTGTTGATTTATCTTTCGACGAACATTTTGAGAAAATGATTATAGTATAATACTTTAAGAAAATACGATTGTTTTCCTTTAATGAATGCATGTCTTGAAAATATTTCTTGAAGCGAAAGAAAATAATTATGAATAAAATCAAATGACTATTTAAATAAAGTAAAAGAGTTACTAAATGTGTATTGCTTAATCAGCTTAATATTTTGTTAAGATTAAGATTTCGAAGAATTCAGCTTAAATATAAAAGCTTATGGTAAGACATTTATGTATGTTTTGTATGTTTAGCTAACTAGTAAACAATTTTTGAGCAATTTATTATATGTTATTTTCTTGATACAAGTTGAATTTATGAGGGCATTTTATGATATTTTTACGACTCCGAAATAATAAACTTTGTGATTATTATTGTTTACATTTATAAATACTGTTTAATTGTGGTATATAAATGTACGAGTAATATTGTTTACATTCATACATGCTGTTTAATAGGGGTATATACATTTTACTTAAAGGTATAATTATTAATTCTAAAATACTGTATTGTGAATAAAATCGAAATAGCAACAAATTCAACTTCATCTTTTCCCTCCCCCCTGACCTCTCATATAATTATGGCTTACCTTGCCAAAGCACGAAAAGAGGATTTAAAAACTCTCGCTGCAGAACTGGGTTTCACTGTAAACGACACTATGCGAGTAATAGATCTTAAAGATCTTATTGTCAATTCTGACACTTATGATGAGGCTTTTACCAGGAATCTTCTGGAAACTTTAATCGAAACTAGACAACAAAAACAACGTGAAAGCAACGATCTGGAGACACGTCAAAGAAAAGAACAAGAACTTTTATTAGAATTGGAACGTTTAAAATTAAACCTGGCAGCTGCTAACTCAAACCCTAACTATGCCGCCTTTGCTTCAAATGCAGCTATTGGTACAAATATTCAACACCTAATCCCTAAATTTACAGGAACTTCTGACATTGCAACCTACCTGCAAACTTTTGAAAGACAATGTGAGAAAGTTAATATAAAACAAATAGATTACATCACTCATCTCCTACCTCTTCTGCCTATAGACATTTCGCAAATTATTTTAAGAGAACCAAAAGACAAATTAGAAGATTATTCTTACATCAAGAAGATTCTGCTACAAAGATTCAAATCAAATGCTGAATCATTTCGAATTAAACTTACTACACACCAAAAACACCCTGGGTCTTTATGGAAAGATTTTACTTACGAATTAAGCAATTATCTCGAAGAGTGGCTCCATAGTCTCGATGTTACAGACTTTGAATCACTCAAAGACTTGGTCCTGACGGATCAGCTTAAAAGAAGAGTCAGTAGTGACGTTAAGGAGCATTTTATTGATACTTGGGGAAAAATAAAGAGTTAATCTGAATTAGTACAGAAATTGGATGATTATGAAGCTGTACGTGTTAAAAATACGAACTATAAAACTCAACTTCCTGGCAGGCGGAACTATTCTTACAAACCGCCCAAACACAAAGTAGAAAATCGAACAAGTGACGTACAGGGAACTCATAAAACCTTTTTAAATCGTAGTCAGCAACAAACAGAGGAAAAGGCGACCTCCTTTAACATGCTATGGGTGCGGAAAAACTGGTTTTATCAAGTCTAAATGTTCAGATTGTAACACCCCAAAGACTTCAAATTCATCAAATTTTGGCACTATCCAAATCCGATCCTGTTTATCTTCCACTCGGACTGCTGTATTTCCAATTAGTATTGGTGGTGTTTCCGGTACAGCTTTCGCCGACACTGGTGCTAGTCACTCAATTGCAAGTGAATCCCTCTATCATATTCTGCAGAAACAAGATGCATTATTTGAAAAGACAACGCTAGAGGTGTCTTTCGCTGATGGTTTGGTATCTGAAAAAGAGGTACTTCGCACAGAACAAATCATTCTTCTCGAAGGCAGAGAGTTCAAAACTCCGCTCCTTGTGTTGCCTGATGCCAAAAATAACTCGACTCTGTTAGGAACTGACTTTCTTCAAAAAGCTAAAATTGTTTTAAATCTTGCTGAAAATAGGTGGAACTTTTCTGATGAACCTCGAAGAAAATATAGCTTCGTGAAACCTCATCAATCCCAAGTACTAGAAGAAACCCCAGTTGTTGTAAACAACTGCCAACTACGAGAAAATGAAGGACAACAATTAACTGCAGCCCAACGGCTTGCAACTGATGCATTGCTTAACAAATATCACACTGTCTTCAAAGTAGGGGGAGAAGCCACTCCATTCATTGAACACCATATTAACACAAGAAACAGCCCCCCTGTTTCAGTCTCTCCATATCGGATGAGCCCAAGTAAGAAAGAACTGTTGAAAAAGGAACTTGATTCCCTTCTAAAACAAGGTATCATAAAAGAATGTGAAAGCCCCTATGCCTCTCCTGTGGTTCTGATTCCCAAGGCAAATGGAAAAGTACGGTTATGCATTGATTATCGTAACCTAAATGCTCAAACCGTTCCAGATACTTATCCTTTGCCACGTATAGATGATTTGTTGAGTGAAGCAAAACCGACACCTTATATGTCAACTATTGATTTGAGATCCGGTTATCACCAGGTGAGAGTAGCTGAAGAAGATCAAAATAAGACTGCTTTTGTTTGCCCTTTTGGTACATATAAATTTACCCGAATGCCCTTCGGATTGAGAAACGCTCCTGCCACTTTTTCTAGATTGATAGATAGGTTCCGTTCTAGACTTAATAATGTGTTTGCTTTGACATATTTAGATGATATCATAGTGCTGTCATCTAGCTTCGAAAAGCACCTTTCTGACTTAGAACAAGTTTTCCAACGTCTATCGTTATTCAAGCTCAATGCTAATCGTGAGAAGTGCCACTTCTGTTGTGAAAAAGTGAAATATTTAAGGCATTACATTACTAAGCATGGTATAGCTGTTAATCCACACAAGACTGCTGCCATTGCAGACATGCCATCGCCGAAAACTGTTAAGCAAGTGCAATCGTTCGTACAAACGTGTTCCTGGTATCGTCGATATATTCCAAATTTTTTTCAAATAGCCAAACCGTTAACGGATTTAACAAAGAAGAAAGCGCTGTGGAAGTGGGAAGCACAACAAGAAAATGCTTTCCAAGAGCTGAAATCCAAATTAATTAGCCCGCCGATTCTTAAGCAAGCTGATGGAACGAAGCCTTTTATCATTCACACAGATGCTAGCAATGTAGCCATTGGAGCAGTGTTGCTACAAGGGGAGAAAAATGAAGAACACTCTATAGAATATGCCAGCCGCTTGCTGACTGCATCAGAACGAAACTATTCTCCCATAGAAAAAGAAGCCTTAGCAGTAGTATGGGCACTCAACAAATTTAGAGGATATGTTGAAAGCCAGTCTATCACAATCACCTCTGACCACCAACCATTGAAATGGCTGATGTCTTTAAAGTCACCAACTGGTAGGCTCGCAAGATGGGCCTTACAAATCCAATCCTCCAATCTGACTATCAATTACATTCCTGGACGATTGAACTTTATTGCTGATTTATTGTCTCGTCCTATTTGTGAACACTCAAGTACAGATTCTTGTCAAGTATGTGCTGTCTCTGTCGAAATCCCTACTATTAGCCCTGCAGAATTAAGACAGTCACAGCTAGAAGACGATGATCTTCGGAAGATCATCGAAACTTTTGAGAGTCCAGAGAAAGAAGCAGACTGTGCAACTTGGACTGGAAGAGGCTACGTTATTAACAGAGGAGTTTTGTACCGATATTCCCCTGATTCAGAAGAGGAAGAAGCTCAACTAGTTATACCTCAAAAAAGAAAAGCAGAAATCTTGAAAGAATATCATGATTCGCCAACGGCCGGTCACTGTGGATCTGAAGGAACATTTTATCGAATAGCAAAAAGATACTACTGGGTTGGAATGAGAAAGGATATAGCAGAATATGTCAAAAGCTGTCTCGAATGCTGTCGTTATAAAGCCACTAATCAAAAGCCATCTGGTTTACTTCAAACTCCAGTCTATGCTCAACGTTTTGAGACCTTGTCAATTGATCTTTTCGGTCCCCTTCCTGAAACACCGTCTGGTGAAAAATGGATTTTTATTGTGCAGGACTGTGCTACGAAGTGGACAGAACTATTTGCTTTAAAGGAAGCCACGGCTAGAGACTGTGCCACTATTCTTTTGGAGGAAGTTGCCGTTCGATTTGGGTTACCCAGGAAAATAATAAGTGATAATGGTACCCAGTTTACTAGTGCTGTTATGCAACAACTATGCTATATCTTGAACATTGATCAAAGTCTTACTCCTGTCTATCACCCACAATCTAACCCAGTTGAAAGGAAGAATAGAGATCTGAAACCACGTTCAGCAATACTTGTTGGTAACGACCATCAGTCATGGAAGGATAAACTGCCATTAATAAGGTTTGCTTTGAATACAGCCAAATGTGATTCAAGTGGTCATTCTGCTGCTTTTCTTCAATTTGCACGAGAGTTACGAACCTTAGATGATGTAAAGCATGATATAAAAGCCGTAATTGAGAACGATAATTTTGTTCCCGAAATTACTCCATATTTGAAACGTTTTGCAAGAAATGTACAACAGGTACGAGAAAGAGTCGAATTGCATCAAGATAAACAGAAACGTTATGCTGACAGAAAACGAAGAGAAACGCCGAAATTCGTTCCTGGAGATAAAGTTTGGGTCACCCTCCATCCAATCAGCAAAGGTCCACTGAAGAAAACTGCTAAATTCATGCCCAAGAGAGATGGTCCTTATGTGATAGTGACTACAAGATCTCCAACCGCTTATGATATTGCCGATCCTCATGAACGAGACAAAATTCTCGGCAAGTATCATGTTTCAGCCTTGAATCCATATCAAGATCGAAATAAGTTTCAAAACACAGCTCGTGTAACTCCAGTGGTTCCCTTAAAGAAAAGAGGACGCCCGAAACGTGTAATACCACCCGAATCTGCACCTGTTGCACAAGGTGCTGGTGACGCTAAATTTCCTGCTTGTCAAACTGGAGCCCATTCATCTGATTCTCCGCCCGCTGCACAAAGTAGACAAAGGTCAGTTCCTGACTTCTTGCCGAGACGTCTACGAAGTCAGAGGGGGAGGATGTAACAGACCTATTTAAGTGTAATTGAACTATTTTATTCATGTCATGAACTGTAACCGAACTATTTTATTTAAACGCCATCTCGTGGCGATATGAAAAAACGTCAGTCGACCTCCAGCCGCCATGATGATAGCTTACTATGTTATGTTATTCTCAATGTTTGATGTTCCATTTGGTATATGTTTCATTTTTTATGTATATTTCTTTTGTTTGTAACCGTTCCTGTGTGCTCTGTTAATAAATCCTTTTAAAGCTAGCCGGCATTTGTGTCTATTGAGGAACGGCTACGTCACAAGAAGAAAAAGCATATTTTGCATTCTTACAAAATTGTTGTTCTCAAGTTCATGAACCCTTGACTTGCATCACATGATAGCGAAAAATGAAATTTCACTATGTCAGACAGAGCCAACAACATTCTTACATGGATGTTCTAACTGCTACTCGATGTACATTAAAGCGATAGCAATTTTCGTGATGCGCGCATTCCACCTGTTTTACAATTAGAGAATGTAGACTGCGCAAAAACGAAAACAATGGGACAGTTCAATATCTCCCGTTTTACTGGACGGATTGACGGAATTCAACTTACGTTTTTCAGGTCTTGAACGTATGACTTAGGATATGTATTAGATTTATTTATAGTATGTAGTGTTGTTCTAATATAGGTATTTTGACACAAAATCGGATTTTTCCTGAAATGACATAATTTTTTTTCCATATTTTGATTCTACGACTCAAATCATGCCACACTGCCTAGTTTTGTAAAATTCGCACGAGTGGATTTTTAAAAAATAGCTTTCAAAATTTTACCTCCTCAATATTATTAATTAAATTGGATATATATTTATTAATATCTCTTTTTTTATTAAACTTGTAGAGACATGCAGGAATTTTTTCGAAGCCTGAGAGATGAAATATGAGGAACCGCCTTCGCCGGGAATCGAACCTCGGACCTCTGAAATACTGGCCTAGCGTGCAGAACCACTACACCACGAAGGCACGCCAAGAAGGTGGGAGAAATACCTTATATATTCCCCCTTTTAAAGAGCGACTGGGGTTTTTAGGCGAACCAATCGCCAAATCCTGGGCCTGGAGAGTCATCATCCACAACCCTTTTAGTTCGGGAGCCACTGTAGAGACATTAGGATTTTTTTCGAAGCCAGAGAGATGAAAAATGAGCAACCGCCTTCGCCGGGAATCGAACCACGAACCTCTGGAATACCGGCCCAGCGTGCAGAATCACTACACCACGAAGGTACGCAGAGAAGGTGAGAGAAATACCTTATAAACTTATTTGATTCTTTCTTCCATAATACGAAATTTAGGCTTAATCGGAATATAATTCGCATATTTTTTATGATTTATTTTTAAAATTTGTATAAATTTCTCGAAACAATTTTTGTATAATATACCTATAAAATTTTTGGCTTGGTTAGGTTTATAGAGCTTATGGCAAAGCACACTAGGGCTATCTGCCTAAGGGGAGGCATGCCGTCGTGGAGAACTTTCTAAGGAAAACTGGCTTGTATACACGTTACACATGGGGAAATCCACGAAAACACCCATGCAGCCAGCTCGTTCGCGGGATTCGAACCTCGGACCGAACTACCGGTCTTCAGCGACTTTATCGCTCGACCGCTGGTGGGCCCTACAAAATTTTTAACATCGTCTTAAAGTAGATGTAATTTTATGCACACCTGCAGAAAAAAAATTATTCAAAATGTTCTAAGATATACATGAATTTACATATTGGAGCGTTTTGAAATTTGGCATTATTATTTTTAGCGATAATAACGCCAAATGGGGTTTCCGCACTTTGCTAAAATTATATGAAAGTATGAACGATGACTTTTTTTTTTATCCACTTGTCTTACAATGAAAAAAATAAAAGAAAAAAATAGCTTGCTATAAATTAAGAAGTTCGCCAAGTAAATTATTCTTGGAGAAAACTGAAAAAAAAAACGCCACATAAATTTTTTATTCCTCCTCAAATTTTGCCCCAAATTTTACAAAATTTAATATTTAGGCAATAATTTGAAGCGTAGAATCGAAATATGGAAAAAAAATTGGCATGTCATTTCAGAAAAAGTTCGATTTTGTGTCAAAATACTTATGTTAGAATGATGCTATGTATGAACTAATATACAGTCTAAGTCGCGCTTTCGAGACATGAAAAACGGAATTTGAATTTCGTCAATTGGCCCAGTAGAACGGGAGATATAGAACTGTCCCTATTTTTTTTTTCGCAATGTACATTTGTAATAATTCTCAGTTCGAATTTTTTTAGTGTGGTCCAAAACATGGATCACAAACAATTTGCCATTGATGAATACCCGGAGAAACAAATAGAGCGTAATGCAGATATAGATTGGGAAATCAGAAGCACAGCTGTCTGACTTGTGCACTTCGACCGATTCAAAGATTAAAAAATAGCTGCAATCAGATAATATAGGTTCCAACAACATGCTGAATGTTGCAAAGACTCGATTACCAAGAGATTTAGGTTCTGGAAGAAAGAAACGTGAAATATCAACTATACATTCTCAGGGTTTCGAACCACAGATTTTCCGTTACTAAATGATATTGTACCACAACAAACAGCATGCGAGTGGAAATCGTAGTCACTTAAATCCACGTCTTCAAAAGGAGGCAAGAGACTCAGTCAAGTCCAGACAGAGACAAGTGATCGTCCATTATATTTTTAGCTCGAGTTATTACTTTTAGCAGAAGAATAATGTGAGAAATCAATTGCAATCTTGCCTGGATTCGAACCACCGAATCATCTAATTTACTACCTGGAAGTGCTACCGCTATACACCCCATGAGAAGGCACAGGAAGAATACCACGTTCCTCACAAGGTTAGGTATTATGATATAATCTTTATTTTTAATTCCAGTTTAATTAATATATGACACAATATTTTAACTGGGAGAAATAGCACTTAATAAATAATATATACTTATCTTATTTAAAAAAAGAAACTGCATAATTCAAAACGTATAACGCTATAAATAAATATTAGCAATAATGCAAGTAGCAGTTTGTAATAAATAAAGCTCAACTTCGCAAATATTAGCCGTTACAAAGTTTAATGTTTGCATTACTGGGCAAAATGCCCAATGCTCTCTTTGTGAAGGGACATCACGATGAAACGGGCTTCTAGACTGTCCTGGAGAATCCTTCATTTTGGGAACAAAGGAATTCGCTTTATCCGTTTTGGACAAGAATACGAATGATAATATGATCATAATTTAGGTGAGACTGATAAAGTATGATTTGGTGTGAGCGTTCTTTTTCTTATCTGACCATAAATCTTCCGTCGCCAAATTAAACTGCTGTCCTAACAGAGGGACGCAGCGCTCCTCAACCGGCGAATAAAGAAGATAGTGACGTCATCTCGTCTTTCCAATAAATCAACACTGGTCTTTTGGCGACGAAACGATTTATTCAGAGAGGTGTCTCCTTAAAATGGGTTTGTCTCTTTCAAGAAAGAGGTACATGTAACCGTATCGTATCTGTAGTGGACAAGGTAGATGTTTTCTGATTGGCTGTCAAGTATAGTTTCCTAGCTATTCTCTGAGGCATCGCAAACAGTTTTTTCCCTCCGAGGAAGTATTTGGTTTTATTCCTAAATGAAAAGACAAGCAAAATATTTGGTGAGATTACAAAAAAGGATAAATAGACATTAAAAAAAAAGAAAGTACTTCTTCACCTGAGATTTTCGTGAAATATGTTGTTTGAAGCTCAAGCAGTTGAACAAATTTACATTTCTGAATATATCTATACATATTTCCATTCATTTTACATATGTCTGATCATACTAAAACATGTTCTAACTGGGTTCCACAAATTTCTACTTATAGATTTCAGCTTTCGTTATACTTATTTATAAACCATTTTTTAATTTTTGTCATTCAAAAAAAATTGATAATCATGTTTTAAATTAATCATAATTTAAATTCACGTGAACTTTAATGAGTACAGTTTGATAATTTTTCATGAATTGTGTTACTCGAGTCAATTCAGCACTTGACTCGATAAAGAAAACATAAAAATTAGATTTTGGTTTCGATTTGGGATATTAGTTGGCATTTCTGTCTTATATTATCTTATGATTCATAATAAAAGAATAAAAGATATGATCATCTTTTGGAAATAAAAATAATAATAATAATAATAACAATAAAAAAATCTGAACGCTTTCAGATTTTATATGACGCCCAAAGGGACGTTTTTTTAACGTTTTATGTGTTGCTTTTATTTATTAAATAACATGTTCCTTGCACTTAAGCCATAAAATTCAATTCAACAGAAATATCGCAAAATAATTTTAAAAGAGCGTACCTTTAGAATTTCCGATACACAGTCTCGCGCGCTGGAGATAAAAATGTTTTTCTTCCCGCACAGTGTTGCCATTGCTGGCTTTGAAATCGGTGAGTTTTTTAATCAAAAATTCGTTAAGTTTTACAAAATATGAAATAGGTAATAAAACAAATTCAATAGCTTCGCTCTTTAGATGCACTCTGCATTGTGTTGTTTTTAACGTTTTTAGTAGTTTAAAATGTAACTACTGATTATGCTGTATGGTACTGAGAAGAATTGTACGAGTATTTTTGTGGAACGGTAATGTGGTAGTGGATACATTGGAGTGAATAATAACAATACTACTTGATGAAGTATCGAAACACACTTTATTGGCCGGTATTAATCAGGACAGCTCCAAAACACGCTTACAGTCGTCGATTATCTACTATAAACACACTGGAACAATCAGCGACACAGCCTTCCCACTCTCAGGCAATAACGGTGGAGACAGCTTCACTGCAAAGAACCCGAGTACAGCTCCCAACACTGCTTGGTCGTTCTTGGAACTCCACGTACTCTCGAGACTCTCCACGCGATGCACTCGACGATACACAAGAGTATAGCTCTCGACTCAGCACAGTCTCGACTCGACGATGCACTAATTCGCGATGCACTAAAAGACTCTCTCGATGCACTCGACGACCATCTCGGCGCTAGACTTCGAGACACTCGCTCAATGACTGACTATCACCTCGCTAGACGAGGCACACACACTGGATACTAACTGTCTCGCAGTCCAGACGAGGCATTCTGACTCGCCCTCTCGAAGAGACACACTCTCGATACTACACTCTCCACGTACCAGCAGGGTTTATATAGCTTTTCGCTGTGGTTCTGGGCTAAACCGATAAGAATTCATTCCAGAAGGTTCTCCAGCCTTCCATGGTATATCGCCAATTTTGTCGCCAAATGTGGCAATCCTGCCTTCCCTTGCCATTTTATGGCAACCCTAAAACTGCTTTGCAGGGAAGCCATCTTACCACGTCTGGACATTTCGTAACAGTATTAATGTGTAATAGTTGGGCTTTCTAATTTTGGTTAAGTCCTAAGTAATAAATTATAATCATTTTTACTTCCTTGTACGAAGTAAAAAGTATTTTAATCGCGAAAAGCTTCAGGCAGCATATTTCAACGAAAATATCCACTTTGACCGCTTTCGAATGCAATTTAACGATGTTTTTGCGTAATATCTATACGTAAGGACAGAATAAAAGACTCTTTCCCTCCAAAAAAAACTAAAAAACTGCTTTAAAATGAATTCTGAAGAGAACTTTTCGTGGCGTCTGTACGAACGTATGTACGTACGTGCGTACGAACGCACGTATCTCGCATAACTCAAAAACGAGCAGCCTCAGAACGTTGAAATTTGTATTTAAGACTACTATAACATATAGATGTGCACCTCGTATTTTGGTTTCAATCGGCCGCGCCAAACGTATATAAATATATTTATAAATATGTCCACTCTGTTACCCGGCTCAGCGATCTCAGTTTCTTTACTCTTATATGTTTGTAAATTGTACATTTTTTGCTTTAAAAATGATTGAATTATGTTGTTTTTATCTTCCGGTTAAAGTTTTTATGCCTTTCGTAATTCTGGAAGCAATATTTGTACAATTATCCACAATTTAAAAGCTGTTTAAGTGCGGTTAAGTTTTAAATAACATGGCGGACATATTTCTTTACATTTGAAACAGCAGAATTGTAGATTTGTTGCCAATCTAGAGACACTAAGCTTCGCAACACAAAAATGACGTCCTCATTTATTATTGTGAATTAAATCATGCTTAATCCTTTCTGGAATTTTTTCGAGGAAATAAGTATTTAAGATTTACTTCGTAATTTTTAATACAGATATTTTGAGTTTTTATGTATTTTTGCCTTGTCGCGAAGTGAAAACGGAATTAATTGAATGAGAAATACGCAATCGTCTGAGAAAAACTGTTTCTTTTTCGTTTTGTTTGCTTAATTTCTTTTATACATAGTTCTAGCTTTGTTATAGTATTTGAATAGAACATGTGGCAACGATTAGATAATTCTTTAAATGATATAAATTTTGTGCATTCTGAGTTATAATATGAACGAAATATAATACTGCTATGGTAAACAAAGTGAATTTTAAAGAATGCATTTATTCTATTGTGGTTTATGCGCTGTCGGTGAAGTAGGTTTAATTCAATCTAATAGGTTAAATGAAATGCAAGAAAAAATTGCGTATAATTTAATATTCCGTACAAGGAAGTCATGTGATGTACACATCAGATTTTTTATCCTTAGGATCTCGTGCAAATATCTAAGGCTTTCCTGTCCATTGAATATATAATGACTGGTTGCTATTTCTTCTTTCGAAAATGCCTAATTTTTTACGACAGTAAAAGAACATCTTCATCATTAAAGACAGAAGCATAATTTCACTCGATGGTTATTACAAAAAATGTACTTTATTACCTTATGTTTGCATACTAACTATGCAAAACTGGACATCAGACATCAGGACGGCATATATGCACAAAAGCTTGAACTGTGCGGCCCATTCACTATTGAATTCCTTGGAAAAGTGGCATAGAGGTTTACTCACAATTTACAACTTTTCAGTTGCTTTCGATTTCTCTGGCAATAGTTAGAGCTGTCTAGCTCGAAAAGAAAGCAAATTAGATATGTGATGCATGTCTCAGTACAGTGCAGTAATTATGCAGAACACTTGAGAATTTCAATTACGTCTCTATCGCTATCAACTTAAAATGGAACTAATTTAGTGTCCTATGAATACTTAACCTAATCTTCTCATTCAGAAAGCGAAATTTCTTCATCATATGTGGTGAATGTTTCACTCATTTCTTTCGCTCTTTACTGTAGCACAAATTAAAATTATAATAATGAAATCAAAAATGTGTTTAAAACTTTCCTAAGTGTCATTGAATATTTTGACTGATTTGCATTACTGCTGAAGGATCTTTTAAAGGATTTTCATGGACAATATGATTTCAGTCCTTAAAATAAAATAAGATAAAACAATGATAATTTAATTCCTTAAACTAAGATAAAAAGATGATAATTTCAGTCCTTAAAACCTTTTTAAGCTTATACTCATCTTAGCTTACAGCTATAAATGTTCATAAAACACACGTATAAATTGATTTTACTCACTTCGAACTCGATTCAAAATTTCCTTGCTTCCGCCCTGCGAATTCTGCAACCGCCAAAATGTCGCTTGGAGTAATTACAGGCTCGAAATTCGATAAACTCAGTGTTAACTGAAAAGACCATTTTCTCCGTGTGTTATAATATTATCGTAACTCCCCAGAATCTCGATTTTTATACTTGTGGTTTGTGTCCTTTCTTTATCCGTTCTCGTTTGGACGGATGAAAAGTGATTGGTATCATCACTGCGAGCCATATGTATATTTTTTTAATTTCATGCGCTTCATCCTCATTATTAAAAATGCTTCTATTTATTGTCATGAAAATTTTGGATTATTTGCTACACATGACGGCTCAAAATGAGAATTCGTTTACAATCAAGGACTGAAGAAAAACATGGGAACAAAAGAAAATCGACGTTTGTTTTCAGTGTGGGTAGCTTTGAGCCTTTCGAATGCCTAGTTTGCATGCCGGTTACTAGATCAGTGACTTTTTCTACGGTTTAGGGTACGGTTTATAATACGCAGCTATAACTCCAACCTTTGACAAAAAGCTGCAGAAAAAATAAGAATTTTTTTATCGTTTCGTTGTTCTTCTCAGAAGCTTCTTTACGGATCATGAATAGCAATTAAGGAGGGAAATATAATTGTGCATGGCCTAACTTTAAATAAATAAAATATTTCATGTACATAATCTGAAAAAACGACTGCCCCAAGCATTTTACTCTTTTGATTTGAAATTTTAAAAAAATATAGTGCACGTGTCTCGTTCATTAACGGAATTTTCTCACTCCTAAAAACGTTCATTCGCTGCTCGTAATCATGAATTGTCTGTAATGATACTAATATATAAATATATAGATATAGATATAGATATATACTCGTATATTGTCTCACAAGAATAAATAGTTAATGTTAAATTAAATTTAAATAATTCTCTTGCGCCATTGCTTCAGGGAATGAAATTTGAATTTAACAAACATTCTCTATTCGTATAAAGATAATTTAAAGTTAACTAAATTTTTTAATTGCATGCAAATAAAATATTAATTATTCCTGCGAACTAATTTACAATATCATTTAAACTCTGAGAGCATATGTAAATTAAGCGCAAGTACCTAAATCCATGAAAAAATATATAATATTCTAAAAAATTAAAGACTAAATTAATTTGCATTAATGAATAATTGTTGAGTAGGCAAGAGACAGGTCTTATCAAGGGGAAGTTGCCTCAAGGGAAAGTTGCGAAACACAAACTGAGTAATTGAAGAGTTAGGTTTGGAGGCAACTTACCCTGGATAAAATTTATCTCCTGCCTACCCAATTAATTCCACTAATGCAAATTAATTCAGTCTTAAAAAAATTTTAGGATTAATTTCTTAAAATATTACATTTTTTTCATGGTTTTAGATACTTGCACTTAATTTAATGCTCTCAGAATTTAAATGATATTGTAAATTAGTTCGCAGCAATAATTAAGCTTTTATTTGTATGCAATTAAAATTTCATAATTTAAATTTTAATTTTAATTAACTTTAAGTTAGCTTTATACGATTAGAAAATGTTTGTTAAATGTATATAATGCCTCTGATGAAGAAACACATTCTCTATACAACGACTGATTCACATTCTGTTTCTGAGCAAGAAAACGTAGCAAAAGAAAACAGAAAAGAAAAATACAAATTTCCGAGACGCGAAAAGTAGAACAACTCCACCCGATATTAATTCTAGGATGCGGAAGATTTGCATTCTGGATGGAGAGTGTTTCGTAATCATCATTAGAGTAAAGGATGTGTTGTATCCTTTTCTGAAAGATCTGATTTCTGGTTGTTTATTTTCTGTTACGAGTGAAAGTTCAGTGGAACATCACCAAATCTATTTGAAGTTCCACTATACGGTTTCCCACCATAATAAAAGCTTCATAAATTTAATTTTATTTCCATTACCTGTAAGGTTGCCATCCATTGCCTGTAAGCAAAAGGAAGATAGTCCATGTTTTGTTCTTCATTTCATGTTAGTTAAATTAATTAATTCTCAGTTATCATTTGAGTGATTTGACTCCAATAAGTTTCGGATTGTTATATCATTTATAAATATTATTTTTGCCTGGTCTTACTTTTTTACGCTTATGCGTATTTCATGTGGATGCGCTAACTACAGAATTGCTTGAAATTCTACAGCAACTATTCTTCTACTTATACATACCGTCAATGTTTTGCGACCATGAATCTCACCGTAATTTCGTGCTTCGCCTTTCAATGATTTTCGTCATCTGGATTGTTATTCATAGGCAGTAGTTCAGTATGTGAGCCCTTTTACATCTAACAGTATCTTCTGTGAGTTTTGTTTGAGACAATTAGTGGTAACTGCGTAGAGACATTGGATTATTTTGAAGCAGGAGTGCATGAAAATGAGCAATGCCCTCGCCGCCGGGACTTGAACCTGGACTTCTCGAATATGCGCCGAGTGTGCTACCCTTACACCATGAAGTCAATTTCAATTTTCTATAGTCGACTTTGTATCAACTATAGAAAATTGAGTTCAAAAACTTCGCAGTTTAGAATCATCGTCGTCGAAAATATTGTAGTAAAAAATAAAGTACCTACAAATCATCGCATGACGATAACATCGCACACGTGCGTTTTTGAGGTTTTAAAAGCTGTAAATGCATGTCCGCATAATGATTTGGAAGCGCAGGAAGGAAAGAGGGATACTTTTACTTCTATATTTCATTTTTTTGATTGAACTAATAAAATCTTTTTACTTCCTTGTACGAAGTAAAAAGGAAGTATTGCAATCGCGAAAAGCTTCAGGCAGCATATTTCAACGAAAATATCCACTTTGACAGCTTTCGAATGCAATTTAAAGATGTTTTTGCGTGATATCTGTACGTATGGACAGAATAAAAGACTCTTTTCCTCCAAAGAAACTAAAAAAACTGCTTTAAAATGAATTCTGAAGAGAATTTTTCGTGGCGTCTGTACGAACGTATGTACGTACGTGCGTACGAACGTACGCATCTCGCATAACTCAAAAACGAGTAGCCTCAGAACGTTGAAATTTTATATATAAGACTACTATAACATGTAGATGTGCACCTCGTATTTTGGTTTCAATCGGCCGCGCTAAATGTATATAAATAAATATATTTATAAATATATCCACTCTGTTACCCGGCTCAGTGATCTCAGTTTCTTTACTCTTATATGTTTGTAAATTGTAAATTTTTTGCTTTAAAAATGATTGAATTACGTTGTTTTTATCTTCCGGTTAAGGGTTTTATGCCTTTAGTAAATCTGTATGCAATATTTTTAGAATTATCAACAATTTTAAAATTGTTTAAGTGCCGCTAAGCTTAATTTGATGGCGGCCATTGATGTTTACATTTGAAACAGGAGACTAGTGGATTTGTTACCAATCTAGAGACACTAAGCTTCGCAACACAAAAATAACGCCTTCATTTATTATTGCCAATTAAATCATGCTTAATCCTTTCTGTAATTTTTTCGAGGAAATAAGTATTTAAGATTTACTTCGTAATTTTTAATACAGATATTTTGAGTTTTTATGTATTTTTGCCTTGTCGCGAAGTAAGAACTGAATTAATTGAATGAGAAATATTCAATCGTCTGTAAAAAACTGTTCCTTTTTTGTTTTGTTTGTTTAATTTCTTTTATACATCGTTCTAGCTTTATTATAGTATTTGAATAGAACATGTGGCAACGATTAGATAATTCTTTAAATGATATCAATTTTGTGCATTCAGAGTTATAATATGAACGAAATGTAACACTGTTAAGTAAACCTAGCGCCAGAGTGTCGCTATGGTAAACAAAGTGAATTTTAAAGAATTCATTTATTCTATTGTGGTTTATGCGCTGTCGGCGAAGTAGGTTTAATTCAATCTAATAAGTGTAAATAAAATGCAAGAAAAAATGCTTGTAATTTAATATTCCGTACAAGGAAGTCATGTGGTGTACACATCAGATTTTTTTAAAAGTAAAAAGGAAACTTCATTATATAAAAATTGAAAATGAGAAGAAAATTAATGCAACTTATAGCAAGTACTTAATAGAATTTTAAATTTAACATTTGGTGGCAACAATTTGAAAAGTGATTCAGACTTTCATAATGAGCCAACGCAAAATACCAAAACGAAATTAATAGCTCTTCTATGCAAATTAGAGCTAATAAATTGTTTAAGGGAGAGAATTAAATGCTGTATGTCACTGCATTTAAAATTTGCAGAATATTGATTCGTGAGTTTATTACAACGGTTCTCTTTAACGATTTAGTTTCACATTTAAAATTCAATTATTTTATTCATAAGATGGAAGTTTTTTTTTTTTTTTTCATCTATAGCAGCAAATTTGTTTCGAAAAAGAAGTCAGAATATGTGAGAAAGAGGAAAGCAAACAGGAAATTTTCGGAAAACTAATGCTTGCAGCTTTTAATTCTGAGTACTGAGTTGAAAAACAAGTTTCTTCGCCGGCAGTGTTACCCTAAATCTTACATTGTTAAAATTAGAAGGCGCTATTTCTTTTTTTATTTATCTGTAGAGACCCTTCGTCTTTGCCACATGAAAAGTTTAAAATATCTTCTTAGGACAGTTTACATGCAGTACCTCGGCCAGCTGGAGAACATCCTGAATTTTAAATTCTCGAAGGTCACAGCTGTACTTAGCGGCTGAACTCAGGCGGATTCCACTCAGGGGTTCTGTCCATCTGTGACCTGAAAACTATTTGGTTAATAAAAGAGAGCTAAAAATTTCTATCATTACAGAGCATGGAGATAGGAAGTAACATCCATGTTACAGAGGATGTTCCATACCATGTACTTAGCCCTTAGACAAACAGAAATCGTATTTCTTAACTTAATTGTATTTGTTTGTTTTACAGCTGACATATCGACAAGAACTTCTGCAGATGTCAGTATTTCTGAGAAGCATTCACTGCAAATAGTACATATTATCTTTAGAAAAAAAAAGATTGCTCTTAAAATTATACTTTCAAATTTGAGTCTTTCAATTAAAATGATGTATAAAAACGAACTATTTTCCGTTAATATTCCCCTGCTGAAGTGGCCACAGTGCCCAAGCGGTAAATTCGCTGATCACTGGTATTTCGAGCAGGCGAACGAGCTGTTTGCATGAGATTTTCGTGGTTTTGCTAATGTATAACGTCAATACGTGCCAGTTCCTGAGAAAGTACCCTACAAAGGCATTCCTCTTCTTAAGCAGATAGCCCTAATGAATTTTGGCATAATTCAATAAATTCAAATCCCACACTGTCATATTATGTAACTGACTTTCGTCATAACAAACAAATCCACATCCAAATAATCGATTACGCGCTATACATGAAAACGTCAAAGACACTTTAAGAATAAACGGAAACAAAACAAGGTATAATTTTACACTAAATATCAGATTAACAAACGTGAAAAAAAAATAATTTGATCATTAACTAAGCAATTTTTCTAGAGGCAACCTCATGCTTATCTTCCTTTTTCTAAACATTTTTAGACTATATTTTTCATGAAAAAGTATCAGTAAAACTTTATAAAAAAGATGAATTTATTAATGACCTTTGTTAGTTAACTACGTAAATAAAAATTCTATTAAGTTTGCATTAATTATCTTCTCATTTTCAATTTTTAAATACTTAAGTTTCCTTCTTACTTTTTCAACAAAAATTTACTCGTTCATTCAAAAATATGAAATATAGAATAAAAATATCCCTCTTTCCTTCTTGCGTTCCCAAATCATTATGCGAATATGCATATACAGCTTTTAAAACCTGAAAAATGCATGTGTGCGATGTTATCGTCTTGCGATGATTTGTAGGCACTTTTGTTTTTTATCACGATATTTTCGACGACGATGTTTTAAACTACGAAGTTTTTAAACGCATTGTTTTAGACCACGATATTTTATACAACGATGTTTTAGAACTGCGATGTTTTATTTTTGCTTTCTTTTCTCCTACGATGTTTTGTACCACGACGTTTTTGCCTTGCGTTGTTTTCTCCGAGAAGTTTCCGTCCGCGTTTTTCGGCTGTAGCGAAAATAACTGGTTTATTAACATAAATACACCTCGCAAATGAATTTTTAAATCTGCTAGTTATCTCAAACTTTAATTATTAACTCGATATATATTAAAAAATGTGCACTTTAGAATGTTCTGGTTTTCGATCACTGATCTTCTATTTTAAAACCTTAAATTCAGTTATTCAGCTGGTACCGAAACTTCATACTTTTAAAAAACTGATGTGTACACCACATGACTTCCTTATACGGGATATTAAATTATACGCATTTTTGATGCATTTTATTTAAACTTGTTGAATTGAATCAAATCTACTTCGTCGATAGCGCATAAACCACAACAGAATAAATGGACTCTCTAAAATTCTCTATATTTATTTATCATTGCGACACTCTGGCGGTAGCTACACTTAACAGAGTTACATCTCATTCCTTTTTATATAACTTATAATGCACGAAAATTATATCATCTGAAGAATTATCTAATCATTGCCACATGTTCTATTCAAATACTATAATAAATCTAAAACGGTGCATAAAAGAAATTAGACATAAAAAAACAGTTGTTGTTGCATAGCTTAGATTCTTTAGATTGGCAACAAATCCACTATTCTGCTGAGTTTCAAATGTACACAAATATGGCTGCTGTGGTAAAAAAATTAGGCTTAGCCGCACTTAAACATTTTTTAAATTGTTGATAATTCTACAAATATTGCATGCAGGTTAACTAAAGGCATAAAAACCTTAACAGGATAATATTAACAACATAATTCAATCATTTTTAAACAAAAAATGCGCAATTTACCAAAGTATAAGAATTAAAAAAACTGAACTCAGGGATCCGAATAAGAGTGGGTATATGTGTACATACATATTGATTTACTTTTGGTGCGGCGGTTTGGCACAAAAAGGGAGGTGCACAGCTACATTTTCTAGCTGCTCTGTATACAAAATTTCAACGCTCTGAGGCTACTCGTTTTTGAGTTAGGCGAGATACATACATACATACACGCGTACGCGTAGGTACAGACGTTACGACAAAAATCTCTTGCGAATCCATTTTAAATCAATTTTTTTAATTTCTTTTGGGGAAAAGAGTTCTTTTCTGTCCTTACGTACAGATTTCACTCAAAAACATCGTTAAATTGCATTCGATAGAGATCAAAATGGATATTTTCGTTGAAATATGGTACCTAGAAATTTTCGTGATTACAATACTTCCTTTATTTCGTACAAAAAAGTAAAAAGGCTAATAAAAATAAAACACAAATATGAAAGCTTTCAGATTTTACGTTACGCCCTAAGGGGCGTTTTTTAAACGCTTTCTGTGTTACACCTTCAGTTAAAAGTTTACAATTGGAAGCCCCTTGTTTTTTGGCGGTTCTTTTTTGGTGTCAGGAAGGAACAAATTAAAGATGGCCGCTACACAAAACGAAAATAAGAAGTCAGATAATCGGATAAACTCGATGTCCATGTACACATCGATCTACCTTCATTTAAAAAATTAGGAAGCTAAAACAAAGTTAAAACTATCATGGTAACCAGAAATAGGGTTTTATCGCCAAAGTTGAGCAAAATTTGTCGCTATCTAAGGGAGTATCCAATTCTACACTACAGCCCACCTTTATTTATTAAATATCATGTTCTTCTCCCTTAAACCATAAAATTCAGTTCAACAGCAATATCGCAAAATAATTTTTAAAATGATCATATCTTTAGAATTTCCGATGCAGAGACTCACGCGCTGGAGATAAAAATGTTTTTTCTGTACAACGTTGCCATCGCTCGCTTTGAAATCCTTGAGTTTGTTTCGTTAAAGTTTTAAAAAATATGAAATCGATAATAAAACAAATTCCAAATTCCAAATTTGGGCTTCCAGATGCCCATATTCGGAGGAGGATTATGTGATTCAAAATTTGATGGCTCTAGGTATCGTCGTTTTATCACAATGCGAGAAACATTCGTACATGTACGCAGATTCTTCATTATTTAATTTTTTCAAATATAACACAAGACGATAACATTTGGTGGCAACAGTTTCAAAAGTGATACGGATATTTACAGAGAATCGACGCAAAATGGCAAAATGAAATTGATGGCAATTTATTTCCAAGAGATGTGGCCGTGGTCTCTGTAGATCGTGATAACATTTCGAATTAAAATTAAAGATTTCTTTACAAAATGCAATTTCGTCTATTATTTATTTCATTAGAATGCACGCGGCTTTGTAACTTTTTTATTATTTCTTACAAACCATTACTTTTTTCCCAGTAAAGTTTAAAACTTTACGTATCAAGAAATTGGCATCATTCGTGTTTAAAGTTTTGTGTTTGTGGTAACTGACAGGCATCTTCAGTTTCTTCAACAGCTGGATTTTAAGCTCTGAAGTAAGTGACAGAATAATGATCTATAATCTAGACTTATTGCTTGTTGACAAATTATTGCTATTATTTTATTAATTTAAAAACTCGAAATATCCAAAACGTAGTTTTAAATGCAAATTAAAAGCTTAAATTTGCAGTAATGTCTAAAAAACTATTCCATCATTAAAGGGCGTTTTTAGATTTTCATTGTATTTTTAAAGTAAGTAATTGCATTTCAAGTTGTATTGCTGAATTCGAATTCAAAAATACATGAGATTTTCTTTAGGAAATATTATTTAGTTCAACACAGTACATATCACCTTCTTCTTTTTTCATCTTTCGCTCTACAGCCGATTTCCGGCCAAGGCTGTCTCAATCAGGTAGCACCTATCATAGCTAATCTTAAAAATCAATCAAAAGGCATTACAAAAGTATCGCTATTATTCAAAATTTTACAACTAGATAGATATGCATAGATTTCGAATTGTCTGCAATAACTTCTAGATACATTAATTAGTATGTCATATTGAGAAAAAAAATGGTACCTTTTTTAAAAAAAAATTTATCTTTTCTATGCAGAATGACTTATTCCAATTACTATTTTTTAAACATCTCGAAGTACTACTGATTTTAATTTTTGATAAAATTTTATTCTGTAAAAATTAATATTATTGAGAATAGATGATGAACAAGATCTTTCGGTTTCATATACGAGGTTCATATAAAATGGTTATAATGGTAATAAAATATTATTTATTAACAATAGACAAAAATACAGAAGGTAATTAAGAGTCTTACTTGCCTGTCATGTTTCCATGTAATCAGCAAATCTGTTAAGCATTTATCTGAACGTAGGACCGACTTGTTTAACCCGGCTTGGTAGAAATCCCATCTGTGAATCGAGCCAGTTCTCGATGGCTGATTTCATAACACTGTCTGAAGACGGTCTCATTTCAGATAAATGTTCCCTCAATTTCGGAAAAAGGAATTAGTCACTGGGTGCTAAATCTCGGCTATATGGGAGGGTGACTCCAGACTTCCCACTTAAACCTTTGCAGCAGTTCTTGAGTTTGCCTAACAGTATGGGGACGAGCAAGCATTGTCATGCAGGAGGATGACACAAGCACTCAACACGCTAAAACACCTGCGTCGGATGCCTTCACGTAACCTTGTCAAAATGGCACAATAACGCTCGACAGGAGCGTTATGGCTGCGCTCGAGATACTCTGTAAGGATAACCAATCACGGCTCGTACTCCAAGCGAGACCACTTTTCAAAACGTCTTGCCATTTTATTTGCTCTGACGCGCCTGCGAATTTACTGTACGCACCCTCACAAACGTTGCTAGATAAATACTACTAGCTGTCTACAGGCTGTGGATAAAGTATTCCCACCATAATAACTACTTTTCAAATGGCTGATGCTTGTAACTTTTTTTTTTTTTTTTTTTTTTTTTGTTTTTGGATCCACCTATGTGCTTTTGCTTTTATAAAAATGACTGGTACTTTCTGATTATCCTCACTCAGAAACAGAACAGAAAAGCCTCAAAACTGTGTAAATGAGACACATATACATGTAATAATTTTGATGCGTAGTCGGGATGGCAAAATGGCAAGACGAGACGGGATTCCCGCAAATCACCAGTTTTTTATTTTAGAGCTTATCAAAAATCATGCTTTTGTAACCAAGATACTTTTTAATCATACAATAATTTCCATATACACCGTTTTAAAAGTATGACGTAAGCATTTTGGATTGGACAGCATAAGCGGCGTAGAGCTCTGGCTAGAGAAAGGAATGGAATAAAGTAGTTTGATTGACTGACTGATAACTTATAGCCAGAATACCACTGAGATCAGTAGTTTATCTGGTTCAATCAAATTTATGCCGGATGGGCACAATAACATAGAACTATCTTCACATAATGTCCGCAGTAAGGAGGAGAAAGACGGATAAAGAATAGGAAGACCAGCAACGCAAGAGCTCACTAGCAAGTAACCGGCCCGGTAAAGGCGTGACTAAGTGGAAGTCATAAAATGAGTGTAGAATGTGAATAAACTAGTGAATTTAAGAAATACACAGTACAATAAATGAGTAAGATACAAAATTAAGAATGCTAATAAACACATTGGGTACATTATTTACAGGTGGGCACTATGTGGGAAAGTTCGGGTCCCTGATAAGGTGGGCCGCAAGTGGGCGCAGTTTGGCGTCCTCATTCAATATTTCGTAGGTAAAGATATCAAAATTTCTCATATGGTCACAGTTCAGAGCTTTCGTGAAGAATTTCCTGTTGATCTTATTCAGGTGCTCTTCTAGAGTGTCCAGTTTTAAGTCACAGTGCAGTGTAGCATTGCTCACAAAAAAGTGAGCATGGGTGATAAGCTTTAAGTCTTTGTTTTGCAAGATTTGAAGTCTTTTTATATCCTCCTTGGTAGCCGTACACCAGGCCGGCGATGCATAAGTCATCAATGGCCTAATTGCCGTGATATAAACTAGCCTCTTTTTCCTAAGGTCTAAGCTAGAATAATTACCCAATATAGGGATGAGACTATTTACAACAGTGAAAATTTTTCTTCTGACCTCTGTTATATGATCTCCCCATTTTAATCTTTCATTTAGCATTACTCCTAAATATTTCGCCTTACTAACTCTAGGAATCTCTTCAGAGAATAAGAAGAGCTTGCTATTAATAGTCAACTGTGTATTTTTCCTCCTTATCAATAATAATTGCGACTTGCTGGCATTAATAGCAATTCTCCAAGTCGTACACCACTTTTCTACCACTGGTAGAAGCTCCTGTAATTTCTTGATTGCATGGTGTGCGTTTGCGGACTTTACGGCTAATGCCGTATCGTCCGCATAGCACCCAAGAAAGTAATTTCTGCCAATGTGAGCCCTAGGGAAGTCATGAACATAAAATAAATACAGGACGGGCCCTAAAATGGACCCCTGTGGGACGCCTGCATTCATGGTGCGTAAACTGGAGATGTCCTTTCCAATAGCCACAGTGAATTTCCTATTAGTGATGAAAGACATAATTAGCTGAGTCAGCTCTCTATCCATAGGGAGATTTATAAGTTTATAAATAAGCCCCTCATGCCAGACGCGGTCGAATGCCTTCGCCACGTCTAGCATGAGTAAGGCGACATTTTGTTTCTTGTGAAGCGCATCCCCACAAAACTCGACGAGCCGAACCAGCTGCTTCGTTGTTGAAAGCTTTCTCCGGAAACCAAATTGTTCCGGAGGCAGTAATTCAATATAGTTTTTCAATCTGCTGTAGATTAATCTCTCAAAGACCTTTCCTAGTCCCGGAAGCAAGCTAATGGGCCTGTACCCATCTGGCTTAGTGTTATCCTTGCCGGGCTTAGGCAATAAAATAACTTTTGCGATTTTCCATTTTGTGGGAAAATAGCATTAACTAAGACACGCATTGATAATACTCGTGAATTTTGTCACAACATTGCAGGACAGATTTCTAAGTGCGTGATTATTAATACCGTCTATGCCAGGGGCCTTTTTGACTTTAAGCTTCTTTGTGATTTCTTTGATCTCACTGGGGGTAGCAGTGGCCATGTACCTCTTAGCAGTGTGGGCATTACGCCAATCCCTAACAAAGTAGCATGCCTCATTGACAAAATTAATGTCCATGGGCGTCAGGTTATGTCTGAACTGTTCTTCTAAATGGTCCGCAAGGACCGTCGATTTGTCTTTATTATTGAGAGCAACAGAGTTTTTAGTATAAATCGGCTTATTGCATGTACGCTGCCTTTTCAAGTTACGCATGAACGTCCAGAGAGTGCCATCATTCGGACTAAGATTCTGAATTTTTTCCTCCCATACATCTCTCTTATGCTCATGTATTTTCTTTTTAATTAATTTATTTAATTTGTTCATATCTCTTTTAACGTGAGGGCTCCATGTAAGGTGCCACGCTTTCCTCATCCTATTCCGGTCCTTAATCATCTCTCTAATTTCCTGTGGCAGAATGCCAGCTTTATTATTTCTTCTCACGTGTCTAGATGCATTTTCAATAGCATTATTGATTGAATCAGTGAGGGTATCAACTGCATCATCTATATCTTTCCGCGAGTTCAGAGTATCAAAGATGGGCGGATTCTGACTTCTGGAACTTATTCCAGTCAGTCGTGCGGATCATTTCATTTTCTGCCTCTTTAGTAGTGCCTATGTAAGCAATGACCGGTATATGGTCAGAGCTCAATTCGTGCTTTACTTCAGTATAAAAAGGGATTGAAGTATTTGTCAGAAGAATATCAAGAAGGTCTGCATTTCTTGGGTTCTGTGGTCTGTACGTATACTCCTCAGTAACATGCAAGGCAACTGGGTGATTATTTATAAATTCATAGAGGACCTTACCATTTTGGTTAGTTTTACGGCACCCCCACTCGGAGTACTTTGCTTTGAGATCACCCGTTAGGATATACTTATTATTGTCAGAGAGAAGTTTGGAAGGAACACTTTCCGTCAGTAGTTTCCTGGGCGGATTATAACATGAAATGAAATTCAAATTACCATATTGCGGTAAGCACACTGAGACTGCGACCATCTCATGTCCGTCGTTTCTATCTTGGCTAATCAAACAGGACTGTAGCGAGTTTCGCACATAAATTGCGGCCCCCCCACCACGGTGACTCAAACGATCGCACCTATATGTGCGGTAATTGGGCAAATTTATACGCACGCATGGCGTGGCAAAAGTCTCTGTTACAAGGGCAATATCAATATTGTGATTGTTAAGGAAGTTTAAAAATTCCGTCAACTTGTTCTGAATGGCATGAGCATTCCAGAATGCTAATTTTATGGGATCTCCTTGTGTGGTGTACCTATCCATTAAGATCTTTATTTATGGTAGTTTTGTCCTTATGAGTAGGTGCATTTTGTCCTATTTGCTGTGTTAAAAGAAAGCCGGAGCTCTTAATGACCGATACAAGCTCGGCCAGGTGTGCAAAAACAGTTTTTGCTTCCTTGATCGTGTCTGCATACAAACCAGTAGACAGGGCTTGTGCAAATGATTTATTTTCTATAACCCTACTAGTATAGACTTTTGGCTTATCCTGTTTCTTTTTAGGGAACATCTCACAACCCCTAAAGTTCGAGGTGTGAGATTGTTTACTGTTCGCACAACATGGTGGCAAGTCAGAGTTTTTATTAGGGCATTCAAAGGACAAATGTCCCTCTCCGCATCTCACGCACTTGGGTGCATAGTTGCAGCCAGTTTGCGTATGATGAAATCCTTGGCACCTATAGCATTGTAGCGTGCCCGATCTACCTTTATAATTTTCGACTTTAATTCCTAGGTCACATAAGTGAGTTTCGTTGTGCATATCTTTGGATTTGGGTTTCTTCGGCAGAGTAACTAAAAATAGCGGGAGTTTAATAACCGCCCCTTTTCTTCTGCGCGTAAGTTGCTTAACTGATTGAACTTTGTATCCTAAATCCTCTAACTCCTCTTGTATTTCTACCGTATCTGTATCTCTTAAAAGTCCTCTTATCACAACTTTTATGTCTTTATCCTCAGGAAGCGTGAAAGAGTGATGTTCCACTTTCGTGTCTTTTAAATAAGTAACAGTCTGCCTGTTATGTTCAGGGTTTCTGATGAAAATTTTAATCCCGTTATTATTCTTATTAGAGTTAAACTCAATGTTTCTCTGTTTAAGTGCCCTAGCTATGTTTTTCCAAGTAGGGTAATCTACTTTAACAGTTATGGGTGGTATCCGTGACTTTTTCACAAATTCCGCTTCTATGTTTCCATCTGAGCTTGTATTTTGTTTAGACGTACTAGCGTCCGTGTCCATACTATTGTTATCCTCACCATTAGTGGAATTTTCACTAAGTCTCTCCTCCATAGTGTTCATTTGAGTTGCGCCAGCCTGGGGAATATGAGCGTCAGTTCGCCCAGTCGGGAACGTGACCTCATCTGGATAACTGAGTGGTCGCGCTGCGTTTTCGGTTCCAGACCTACTCGCTGCAGCCTGTTTCTCAGTTCCTTCACGAGATGGCGCCACTTTATTGTGGCTGCTGACCGCAAACTGAACTCAATGTTTGTGTAATTTTACTACCTATGTCCTGACTAGGCGAGATTTTTGAACTTTTGGGAGCCTTCGGTTTGGGATTTCGTTTCAAGCTAACATCACCTTCATGTCTGGTACTGTGCTTGTACAGTTCGACAGTAAGTGCGGAGTCATCATCAGCTATGTTCGCAAGAACATCAAATTTGTTTTGCACCTCAGGAGGGTCCGATTCAGTATCGCTCAGAGTACGTTTCGTTTTTTTGGTAACAGCAGTCCAATGCATATCGTGTTGGGAGACATCAGCATGATGGGTATCAATTTCATTAGACGATAACCGGTTAGAACCGACTTGCGCTAAGCCTAGTTCAGAGCCACGTGCAGAGTTCAGACTTGCTCGTACTTTATCCGATAGGTTAGGGAGAAGATTTAATAGAAAATCCAGATCAATTCTTTCATCCTCAGTCAAAGGTAAATCCTTCTCTTTGGAAGTTAATTCCGCATATCGAGCGAAAATTAGTTTGACCAATGACATGTTGATCGAGTCCTTAAACCAGTTCAGTCATCAGGGAAAAATAGATGCAAAGAATCAGTAAAATCGCACTAAGGCCTTTTTACTACTCTTTGGCCACTTAAGACCGGTGAGCAACCTTTTATGTGCTAACAACTGATCGTAGAAGAAAAATCAAATCGACTTGGTAAAACCGAGAGCCGTGCTAAGACAACCTTCACGTGCGAGTCCGTGACCGAAGCTTCGAAGCAGTGCTTCACTTCATGAAGTAGTTTATTGTGCCAAGAGGTATTTATACTAAGTCTGATGAAATTGCAAGGACAAGCTATGATTGGTTAATTTGAGGCTGTTGGTTGGTTGGTAACGGAGGACGGGGACGCCTGATGTCTAACAGAGGTAAACAGGCATGTGTCCCGCGCCCTCCACTAACCAGGAACAACTCCCTGGGGCCTCAAGAGGCCGCCTCGGGAGCTTTTTAGGATGTTAACAAGATCATTTACATGGCCATACAAGGGCAGATTGCATTCGTTTTACCGTTTTGACATTTGTTGTTGCAATTTGCTATGGTAATTTTGCACATTCACAATAAAATTCTAATAAAATACAAATTAAATATACAGATACAAAAATACAGTTACAAAATAATAGGATCAAAATACAGGCTCATAGGGAAAAAAAATAAATAATAATAAAAAAAATAAATAAAAATAAAATAAAATAAAATAAAATAAAATAAATAAATAAAAATTTTTAAAAAAAATTAGTATTATGCATATACAGAAGAGGAAATGTTAAATACATTTGATTGTGCATTATTTGAAAGGTGTCTGTAATAGGGACTTATGTAAATTTTAGGAGTAGTCTTATGTGTCTGAGAATGTGGAACTGCATGCTGACTTAGTTAGTGTATCATGTCTTGAGAGTTTTGGTTAATGAGGAGAGCACAAATCTTGGCCCATTCTCTTGAGCTTGTTAACAACTTTGCAAATTGTATTTACTGCCGGTTTGTGCTTTATAAGGAAGCGGTGATAAGCTTCACTATTGTTGATAGGAAGAGGGAGGTGATTTCCTGCTGTCAGATGGCATTCAAAAACATAGTGGTCTGGGGAGCCTTCCGCTCCGCAGGCGCATATGTCCGTGGTTGTTATGCCATGTCTATTGAAGTAGGTCGGGAATGGGCCGTGTCCCGTAATATAAGCCGTAAGAGGAGCTATTGCAATGTTGCGTTCAGTGCTGACTTTCGGGAGATAGCTGTATGTACGTCTTCCAGTTGTGCAGTGCGTCCAGTCTTCCTGCCAAAGATTTAGGCCTTGACCCCGTAATAGCCCTTTGAGGTAGGAAGGAGGGGCTGGGATTGTGATTTTTTCAGCTTCTGGATCAGTGGCTGCTTGCTTGGCCAGGCTATCAGCTGCTTCATTTGAGGCTGTTATGTAACATAGAAAGATCTCGAATTTGGGAAAAGAGATGAATTTATGGGGAGAGCACCAAATCTAGAATCGTTAATTTTTAGATTGCCAATTTTTTTTTTTAAATCAGCTATCGTATTTTGTTATATCTTACACACACACACATATATATATGTGATATTTCGGCATCAAAGTTCAGGCATGGTTTATGCAGAGTGGTAAAGCTAATCCAAATGAAGAGGCAAGTTGATTTAGCTTTTAATGGCACATCTTTATTCCATAGCTTTAATTTAATTTGTACCGTAGATCATGCTTTACTTCATATTAAATTCTCTAAATCACATATTCAATAGTAGTTTAAACCAAATACGACTAAAACTTTATGCGCCATTACTATTTCTAACAAAGGAAAGATAGATCAAGCAGCAGCGAGATGTATAGCACAAGAGGAGAGGCGAGCTTCTGACGCAAAATGTCGCGCATTCGTTATTTATAGTAGCAGTTACGTAATAGACTAGCAATTTCTAGAAGGTACTGGTCTAGGGGGAAGATCCTGAATTGCAAAAAGTTCATTAAAAGTTGCTTGTTAGTATAGGCCTTTCAGTTATAAATACACTGGTTATCATAAATTAAGGAAAAATCACGATTACTGAAAAACTTACATGTGAATTTTAACACATAGTAAGGTATCAAATAACATAAAAGAAATTACCAGACAATTATGGTAGTATAGAAATTAGCACATGTATAAAATGAACAAATAGATGATGTCAGTTTGCTATAATAAAAGTACCTTCAGTATAGAATATAATCGCCTTTAGAAGCAATGCAGCACATTCAGCGATGTGTGATGCTTTCAATTATGCGGTCTATCAGTTCCATAGGAAGCGAGAGCCATTGCTCTTGCAAAACAGTTGCAAGCGCGGCAAGGGTCTAAGGGAGCGGATTGAGAGCAACTAGACGTCCCCCTAAAGCATCCCAAACGTGCTGGATAGGGTTCAAGTCCGGGGATCCAGCTGGCCACTCCATGCGCATAATTATTTCCTGTTGAAGATAACCACATACGATGCGAGCCCTGTGTGGCCTTGCATTGTCGTCCTGTAACAGGAAAGCATCACCTATTGCCCCGGCATATGGGCTTACATAATCATCAAGAATGTCACCTCTATAAACATGAGCATTCACGGTTCCCTTGGAAAAACATGGAGGTCTGTGCGTCCACCCAAAGAGATGCCACCCCAAACACAAACACTGCCTCTTCCCTCTTCCGTATGCATCTCTTTCACAGATGTTTGACGGATGATAACGAGTTCCAGGTTATCTCCATATCAAATAACGCCTACTATCGCGTTCTAGACTAAACCTGGACTCATCCGTAAAGAGAATAGCCCTCCATTGCTCAGGCGTCCAGTGGACATGTTGTCGTGTCCACTGCAAACGGTCCCTGCTATGGCGTGACTTGAGCGGCACGCAAATGGTTTTTCGCCTCGCATACAGACCACCTTCGTGAAGCCTTTCTACGCACAGTTGACGTTGACTCCAACCTTCCGGTGGCTGCAGCAAGGGAGGATCTAAGAAGAGTCGGAGTAGCGGTTCTATTCCTGAGTGCACATAATGTCAAATATCGGCCAACGGCGCTCGTCTTAGCAATTTGCCGTCCTTGGCTGAACCTCCTAGGTGCCGAATCTGTGATTTGAAATAGCTTCCAAAGTCTATGAATCACAGAAGGACTCACATTTTGCCATCTGGCCACTTCTGTTTGTCCTGCCTCTAGTCTTCCAATGGCTCTCTACCGTAGTTCTGCAGGCAAATAATGCCTGGAGGTCATTGTTACGACTCGGCTATCTCAGATTTCTGATGTCACTATCACAGTGAAATATGTGGTCTTGCTCTCAAACATGGACTTTTATGCTCCTGGCAGATGACGTATTCCGAGTGCAGCGCCAATAATTTTCATATTGGAGTTTTACTCAGCTACTCTTACTTGACAACATGTTCAAATTTTACACGATTTGGCTTATTTTATGCGAGTTATGGCTATTTTTGTGATTTTTCCTTAATTTATGATAACCAGTGTATATTACCAGTTTGATGGCGTACAGTATTTTATGTTTATAACAGCTAAAAATACAGTGTGATATAATTCTATGTCTGTAACAGGATCTAATTGAGCACTTTTGTTATTCCAGCATGACTGGGGAAGGAGATGTCAAACGTGATATTATTCGAGAACTTCCATTGTCGGATCGAGTAGGATTCGATACATTACCTTATCAGTACGTTAAAAAGTGTGCAGAAGAAGTCTTCGTTTTCAACATCATGTGCGTAGGCGAGACAGGTATCGGTAAAACGAGTCTAATTGCCTCTTTATTCAATATACCTTTCAATGATTCCCACAGCAACCATAATTTTCCAGAAGTGAAGCTAAAAACTGAAACACACATTCTCACAGAGAAAAATATCAAACTGAAGTTGACTGTTGTTGAAACGATGGGCTATGGTGACCAAATCAACAAAGAAAATAACTTCAAACCCATTGTAGATTACCTTGACTCTCAGTTTGAAAACTTTCTACAGGAAGAAATGAAGTTCAAGAGAGCGATGTCATCTGTAAAAGACACCATGGTCCACGCTTGTTTGTATTTCATTTGTCCCACCGGACATAACCTAAAATCAACTGATCTTATTTGTCTGAAGAGTTTGCATCAGAAAGTGAATATCATTCCTGTTATTGCTAAAGCTGATTCAGTGTCCAAGGATGAGCTGAAACGTTTCAAAGAAAATATACGTAAAGAACTTTCAAAGGATAATATAGCAATATATTCTTGTCCCACAGACGACGAAAGCACCGCTCAAATCAACGCCGCTTTGAATGATCTGATGCCATTCGCTGTTGTGGGAAGTCAAGACTTTGCCATGGTTGATGGCAAAATGGCTCGAGTTCGCGGCTATCCTTGGGGCACGATCTGTATTAATAATGAAGAGCATTCTGACTTTCCCAAACTCAAAGAAATGCTCATCATGACCAATATGGAAGACTTGAGAGAACAGACCCACAAACGTCATTACGAGCGCTACAGGGCAATAAGCTTAGAAAAAATAGGTTTCTGCTATTGGGAGAATGATGGCAAGCCCTTTAATTTGAGAGACATCTACGAGAAAAAAAGAGATGAACTCCAAAAAGAGATGAATGATAAGGAAACAAAAATAAAAGAAGCTTTTGCTCAAAAGGTCAAGAGGATGGAGGCAAAACTGAAGGAGGAGGAATGGGCGATGCATTCTAGGAATAAACAGATCAGCATGCAACTAGAGTTAGAGATGAAAAAGCTGGAAGAAGATAGAAGATGTTTAGAACTTGAAATAGCTGCATTTCAGGTGAAGAAACAAAAGTCATTTCTCAAAACAGGGAAGTCTGGTGTTTAGAAAAGTCTCATTGTTAAGTAACAACATCATAGCATTATGCATACATAGCATTCATCCTTTATTTTTCCATAAAACCGAAACCTGATTCACAGAATTCAAACTCATTTCGTATTTTATTCTTTTTTTGTGCCACCCGAACTTTACTTTTGAAACTTGACTTTTTTTATACCGCCAAAACTTATTTACTAAAAATTTCAAAACGCTGTTTAGAAATTATTTAACATTAAACATTTTATATAAGTTATATCTTCTCATTCTTTGAGTCTCACCTTCTTTGATAATATCACCTAGATGAAAATTCTGAAAGACATAAGTGAATTATCGCTATGGCAATTACAACAGAGACTTCAAAGACCTTTAATTAAATTCAGTTGGCTCACCTAATACCAGCGTGACGAGCCTAAAGACGAGAATAATGTAACGCTGCAGATAAACTCCTATAAAAAAAACTCAACTAGTAACGTAGCCTTCAGCAGGCCGAACACGCTTTGATTCTACAGTCTAAAACCTTCCAATTCCTTCTCTTTCTACCTCATTAGAGTACGCGCGAAATAGATACTAGCATTCTGGCAGAAAAACGGAAAGCGAGAAAGAGAGTAAAGATAATTAATATAAAATAACTGGCTCCCCAAACTAAATAAATCCTTACAAAATCTAAAACATGCATTTATATATATGTATATCTACCATCTTTTTTTTTTTTGTATAAATAAATATATATAGTATATATTTACACAGAAAAATAATAACAATATATATATATATATATATATATACACAGAAAAATAATTGCGTGCGTACGTGTTCGTAATAAATTGAATGCACAAGTCCTATAAAAAAGAATACAAATTTATTATTATCACAACAAATAAAACAAAATGCTTAAATTTCCTAATTTTCTCACAGTAGTTACCTTTTTAACTACACAAAACCTTCTTTCAACAGAACTTAATTCAAAACAGAGAAAGCTAATCCGATTTCATCGCGAATTCGCTACAGTAAACAACAACAGTTTTCTGAACAACTGAACTGAGATTTTTGGATCCCGCTTTTTATAAGCTTTTAAAATGCGCGAGCACATTCTGGTATTTCCTCTATTTTTCTAGAAAAGCAAAAGCTTAGAATTACGAGATTTTTGTTTATTAAACGCGCGTGCCCCTGCATTTTTCATTTTTCCGGCGTAGCTTTCTCTTCAAATTTGTCGCGCGCAACATTGCACGTGGAAATGAAACAATTTAATAATAATTCTATTTTAAAATAGCTAATTCAATACAAAAACCGTAAAACTGCCCCTTTTCAAGGACTGCACATCCCGGGCAATGCAATCTCTGGACAGGAAGCCGAACTGGCAATAATAAACATTACATCACAGTAACAAACAACACAAACAATAACTGCAATAGTAACTTAAAACAATTCAAATAATGTCATATATTAAATACAAATCAAATACTAAATACAAGTCAAATCAAATACAAAGTGCATAAATTTTACAAATTTAAAAACAAAAAGCACCATGGTCTTATACTATTTACAAAACACTTCACAATTATATACACAACGTACTATGGCCATAGTAATGAAATAGCCTGTCATAATGAACGACTTAGTGAACCATCGACAATGGTTCAACGACTTACAGATCTGAACCACGACGTCATTCAGCCTGTTTAGGACTGTATACGAACTATCCTTGTCTCCTTCACACCTTGTCTCCTTCGTTGAATTCTATGTCTAGTATCTGGTCTTCGTGTCGTATTTGGTCTTCATTTTCTCCGCCGCCAAGTTGACTGGCTCTCCTGCAGAACGATGCATCACTTTAAACCGGGCCTGAATATCTTGGATGCATTCTTCAGGCGATGAAGACGCATACGTAGCGTGACCAAACAAAAGGTCACAAGTCAGACGAAAGCCTCGACCGAAGAGCATCTGGGATGGAAAATAGCCGGTAGTCTGGTGTTTCTCTTCGACCCTAATATGATTTCGGCAGCTTTTTGAACAGGCTCTTTCACATGAGACGTCGAAGTTTCCAGGCGAGGATCCCTTCTGAGGGTGGACATTCATGTCCACAGATGCTGAAAGCAGTTTGTTGTTTTTGAAGTCTAAGGGAAAATTGTATTTCCTTAAAAACTCCAATCCGAGTAAGGATCTGTGATATCTGCCACATACGCCGTGTGATAGTAGGCGGCACTTTCAAACGGGATGTTCACGTTTAACTTCAAGCTATGTCGACTTTATCACCACACGCAGTCTGGAGGGTAAAACAGGATGGCGTCCAAATGAGATTGTCCTTAAATTGTTGAGCTAAATCTTTCCGAATCATGGTAACATTAGCTCCTGTGTCAATGATCATATTGCAAGGAAATCCATCGATATTCCCATTCAGGAACACTCCGCTACTATTGCCACTCACTATAGAAATCTTGAGCACTTTAAAACAGTGTTTTTCATTGTCTGGCAATCTCCGCTCTTCGGTATGGCCATTAATTTGTTTCCTGCGTCGTTGCTGAGAAATGGTCTTATTTTCCGTGCCCTGGGGTGTTCTGCATTTCCTTTTGTGTGTGGCCTTCAACACCGCAGTTCCATCACTTTAGGATTGGTTCCTTTTCACTCCTGCTCCGTCTGAAACATTGATTTGTCTGGTTAAATCATCTAAATGAGCCATCAATTGATCCACTGGCTTGTGGACTCTGACTGGGTATCGATCTCTACGAGTTGCCTGCTGGGCTGCCTCGAATTTCATAGCGTACATTAGAGCGCTTTTTACGTCCTTCACATCCGCCATTCGCAGAGCTTTCTGTATTTCAGGATCCCTGATGCCATCCATGAAGTACTGCAAGGGCAGGATTTCCCTCATTTCTCTCGGGTACTCCGTAAAGACGAGGTGGGACGCCTTTCAACATCCGTGGCAAGCTCCTGGAGTGGTTCGATGGGTTTCTGTTGACGGAATTTTAATTGAAGCCTGCTGTAGTCTTTTAAACATTTCTCGCCAAAGCGCCGGATAGAGCTTGAAAGTCAAGTCTCTGGTTTTCTGGAAGAGTCTGAAGAATATCCGCAGCGTCTGCTCTCAAAGAAGTGGCGAGATTAGCTTGGGAATCCCATCCATTCGTATCCGCTACTATAGAAACTTTTGTCTTATACACTTGCCAGGAGGTCTTCCCATCATATATAGATAGCTTCAGGGAGCGACGAGCAGGCATGGGTAAGAATTTTAAAACCATCCGAATCGGTCCCTGCCGTCGCTACGAATTTCTTTAAAGTATCAACTTCTTTGGCGACCGCAAAATCCCTGTCATCAGTTTGTTGTTCAATTTATTGCTGAACGGAACAAACATTTTCTTCGATTTCTTCTTTGACAGAAGAAACTCTGTAACCTATTTGTTGTTCCACAGGCCGAAACTTTCTTTTTGTATTTGCTCTTTCACAAAAGAGTATTTTTCTTCAATTTGTCCAAATTTATATTCAACCGCGTCTATTCTGGCTTCCATAGCCTCAAATTTGTTTTCAATTATGCAAATAATTTCCTTTTTTCATTTCTTCTTGACCTGCTTGAACGGCTTTCATTTCTTTTTTAACCGAGTTGAAGACCCCTTTCATCTTTTCTTGTAATGCAGCAAATGCCATTATCAATTGCCTGAATTGTTCTTCCATCGCTCTAGTTATTGGTATTCAAAATCCCACTTCTGACACTAAAAAGTGTAGCATGCGTACAAGTTCGTAATAAATTGAAGTCCGATAAAAAGTGAATAAAAATTTGTTATTATCACAACAAACAAAACAAAATGCTTAAATTTCCTCAGATATTCTTGCAATATTTCAATATCTCACAGTAGTTACCTTCTAAACTACAAAAAACGTTCAACAGAACTTAGTTCAAAACAGAGAAAGCTAATCCGATTTCACCGCGAATTCGGTACAGTAAACAACAAAAGTTCTCTAAACAACTGAACTGAAATGTTTTGATCCCGCTTTTCATATGCTTTTTAAATGAACGAGCACATTCTGGTATTTTTTCGACTTTTCCCGAAAAGCAAAAGTGTACAGTTACGAGATATCTATTTATTAAACGCAAATCAAGATGGGAAAAACTCTCGAGCTGTGATACGCGAAAGTTTTGTTTCAAACTTGAGAAAATACCGTTGGAGACTTCTGCTTTGCTTCAGAAGCATTTGCCCCCGCCCGACTTCTTTTTCTCTCCGAAAATTAAAAAATCCCTCAAAGGACTGCATTTTGGGACACTGAAGAACACCACGGCGGCTACGATAAAGATTACTGAAGGACATTCCTGTGACGGATTTGCAGGACGCATATAAAGCATGGAAATAGCGATGGAACAAGTATGTTAAAGCAGGAGGGATATATTTCGAAGAATATTAAGTAATTGTACGAATCGATTCAAGAAATTTATTAAAAAAAATAGGAGCATTTCTTTCGGGACAGACCTTGTATATATAATATATATGTGTGTGTATGTATATGTGTATATCTGTGCAACTCGCCATCATATAAATAATCTATATATATCTGCAAATAGTAATAAATTATGTATATGTATCTTCTTCCTTGTATTTCATTTTGTCTCTTATAGTTCATTTAATCATTAGTCCAAAAGGGACGGGCCCACCAGCGGCCGAGCGGTAAAGTCGCTGAACACTTGTAGTTCGGTCCGAGGTTCGAATCACGCGAACGGGCTGGCTGCATGGGCGTTTTCGTGGTTTTCCCCATGTGTAACGTGTATACGAGCCATTTTCCCTTAGAAAGTCCTCCACGAAGGCATCCCTTCCCTTAGGCAGATAGCCCTCGAGTCTTTGCCATAATCACACACACACCAAAATGGGCGTTACGCCTGAAAGGGATATTACTCTCGAAAGGGAATTTTGCGTTGAATCATTACAAACAACGTATCACTTTTCAAGTAGTTGCCACCATATATTATCGCCATTCATTAGATTTAAAGAAATTTTAGAAAAATGAAGAAATTGTATGAATGTATGCATGTTTCTCATTGTGAAAAAACAGTGGTGCCCAGAGCCACCAAATTTTGAACAACCTCCTCTTCCACCCGAACATGTGCACCTGGAAGCCCTAATTTTTAATTTCAAATTTATATTATTATCTATTTCATATCTTCTAAAACGTTAAAAAAATTTTAATTAACAAGTTCAATGATTTCAAAACGAGCAGTGGCAACACTGTACGGGAGAATTTTTTTTTTTTTTTTTTTTTATCTCCAGCGCGCGAGACTGTCTAACCGAAATTCTAAAGATATGCTGTTTTTAAATATTTGTAATTTTGCTGTTGAATTGAATTTTATGTGGTTTAAATGCCAAGAGCGTGATATTTAATAAGTAAACACAACTTTAAAAAAAATTTGTAATGCCAGTATGAAACTGAATATTTATATGATGAACTAAGAAAAGACTGAAAAAACACGGGAAAATGTATACCAACACTCAACACTTCATCGGAAATTCAAAACGCATACTCCTATGCTGCTTTTAATTTTTTCAAATTTTGCTGTTGAATTGTACACGGCTGAAGCGAAAGAAAAAAAAATGATGCTTATCAATAAAGCTAAAAAGACAAAAAAATGTGGGTTGTTAGGGGCCAGTCTAAGAGCATATTGATAGACTGCGAGCTCAGCGATAGCGCAAAAAATTTAACAAACCCTTTTGGGCGACCATTAAAATCTGAAACCTTTCAGATATTTGTACGTTTAATTTATAGGTATATACATACAAAACGTTTCAAACTTGGAAATAAATCATTTAATTCTTACTCTGAAATGAAGAAGTAAGCAGCAGCACTTTTTTGTTTTGTTTTGTTTTTTGAAAATAACTTGCTGAATAAGTTAACTTAGCTCTAGTATATTTGTTTCTTGGTCCGCAGCTCCTTATATAGAGAGACACTGAAAAAGAGAGAGAAAGGAAGAATATAGTGAAAGCTAAAAAGAAATCTAAAACTTTCGTTGCTTAAAAAGCAAAAGACAGTTGTTTGAACACTTTTTTGCCAAGACTGCAAAAACAGTGCTCGATATTATTGATCACTTTTTGACAAACTAAGATGAAGTTTTAAACTCTTGTTGGCAACAGCTTGAACAGTTTTTAAAAGTATGTTTTGGCCTGAGGAAAGCGAATAATATTGTATACCATCTGCAATTAAATACTTGTTTCGAACTTTTATTTTTTACCAAGAGAAGACAAGGTTACATTAAAGGTCAACAGATAGTTCCTAAATCTTTGAAAGGGAAAGAAACAGATTTTCGAAGATTACGTTCCCGATAAATTGTCAGAAGAATTTTACAAAAGTTGAATTATTCTTTTAATAATTCGTAGATGTTCGCATTGCTGAAATAAGTTTGAATTTTTAATGAAACATCCCTCACGTAAGTAAGCCTATTTACTACACACACATTTTTTTTTTTTTTTCCTAATTCCATAAGCTGTTTTGTTGTCACTTCCGAGAAATAAAACTATAGTGGTCAAAAGACAATAAGTAAACCAAATTAAATGAAAATATGTATAAAATACAAACTACATGTTATACGACGTACAATAGTAGATTTTCAACTTTTGTAGGTGTATATGGATTGTAAATAAAAAGTAAATATCGAATGCATTGTTGCGTGCGACCGGGCTCGTAATAGATTGAATGCACAAAAGGCCGCTGATAGGTTAATGACATTTCTTTTATCAACAGAAACACATCAAAGTTCAGGAATTTCCCTCAGAAATACTCGCATAGGAGTTCACAGTATCACAAAGTACAATCAGTAGTTACGAATTAAAAGAACGTTAAACACAACTCAATGCAAAGCGTATCTAACGAAGAGACAGCTAACTCGGATATCTCAGTTCACGCGGAACTAACAACTCCAATAACAATAACTAAGCACGGCAAGCAATACAAAGGTTGAATTGCGGTTACAGCTAACATAGTGGTCAATTACATTTATGCAATTTCAATACATATTACGGCGATACAGGTACCGGAACAAAATGTCGCCAAATTTGCTGACTCTTGACTATTTCTCGCCAAAATTATTGTCAGCTTGGCGATATCTCTCCAAATTACCGAGATACCTATTTACTCAATGTTAAATGCACGTGCACGTGTATTTTTACTTTTCTGGCATAGCTTCTGTTTAGATTTTTCCTGTTACAAAAGAAACAAAACAATTTTACTTATAATTCTACTAAAATTACCTATCTATAAGTACTACAAAATTCGTAACAGTATGGCTTAGATTTTTTCCCATGGATTTAAAAATTACGAGTTCTCGTTTATAAGAATTTTATTATATTTTAAAGTTTTATTTGTCATTTATTGCACAGAAAATATGAATTTTCGCATTCTTTATTACTTCTAAGCATAAATAAATGGTCAAATGTTATGAAGCATTCAAAATGTGTCAGACTCTTGTGTTTATTAACCAGTTGTTATGAATTTTATCTGCACTATAACCTTTTTCCGTATTGTTCACCAGAATGCAAATTAGCTTTTAGAGTATATTAAGCTGAGTATTTTGAAATTTAGAGAGAGGAGAGTATCTGGCCCTCGCGCAGTGCTGTTAGAAATTTAGACAGTTCTTTCTATAAGTGATTGTTAAAGCTTTTGAATTCTCTCGCAGTCAATACAGTAGAGTCCAGCAAAGTCGACATAATGTGGACTGAGAGACTGTAAAGTTTTACGGAATAAAGGATAGGTTTTTCAGAATTCTTGATATTTAACACTTTGATGCGGGCGATATTATTTTTATAATGTTTTAACTAAAAAACTTTAGAAATCGAATATTATGATCCTAGAGACAAATAATATACGAATTTAAAAATATCTGCTCTTTCCAATTGATCTGTGGGTGATGGTTGCACTGTGAAACAAGCGCGCGTCTAGAACTTTGAAACTTACTGAGGTAGTAGGAGGAAAAAACTTATTTTTTTACCGTGCGCATTTCCAATAAATGGTGAAATTTGCGAATAAAAAAAATTGCATCATATGTAAATTTTTTACATTATTTTACAAAGTAAATCGTCAGAAAAAATAAACATTTATGTAATTTTTCTATAGAGGTGAAAACATAAGAACGTAAGAATTAATGGCACAATGCGAAAACGGCAAAAATCACAGAAAAAGAACACTCAAATCTTTTAACAGAGCGAGAAAGACATAAGCATAAGCAATAATTATACGTACACTATGTAATATATGGTCTCTTTGGCTTAGAGATATCTTAGAAAAAGTTCCTAAAAAGTTGTCGAGCTTGCAAGTCTCTACTGTACTTTGAAACTTATACTCCGGTAAAATTAATTGGGATGTCTAACAGTCCAGTTTATTAAATGTGTAGTCTTAAACTACTTTTCCAACATTTTAACCTAGTTGACTGTTATTTCTTAATTTACATCACCACAAGAGGCCGTTTGTAGAGACATTAGGTAATTTTTGGAAGCAGGAAAGATGAAAAATATGCAACGCTTTCGCCGGGAATCGAAACGCGGGCCTCTCAATTAAGCGCTGAGCCTGCAGATCACCACACCACGAAAGATCGCTAAGAAGGTGGGAGAAATACCTTATACGTTGTCTGAAGCATAATTTGTGCCTTTTATGTTAAACGTTCGAATTAAACGACAAGGTTGTTTTAAAAACCTTCTTCAGCACTTTTATAGTTTTTAAGATGTAGCGATGACTCTCTAAATTTGTCTAGTAAGGTCTGCAGGATTTAATTTTTATCTATATCAACAGCGACCATATAGCTGTTTTTTTTAATTGTCCCCCTTTAAAATATAAAATTAATGATTGCCGATTTTAACACATTTTATGTATTATTGGAGATGTCAAACAACAATAATCAGTGTAATATTTGTAAATTTTTCAGGGAAAAAATTCTTTGCAAACTGATTTGATAATTGCTGAATTTGCATCTTCCAAATGAGATTTAATCAGCACGAAAAAAACGAGTTGTTTGTTTTGATGACTTACGAGGAAATCAATGATTTCCCATCTGCATGACATTTTATTCTGATATTTACCTAAATATAAAGCATAGAGCAAAGTCGTCATTATTAGAAAGCAGAACCTGAATTTATATTGACTTAAAATTGTACTTTATATTTCGATATCATCAAGTAAGGCATATTTCATAATATGCAAGAGGATATTAAACTAAATCTAATAAATTCTTATAAAAACCAACAACAGATTTCGATATGAAGATGACATTTCTATAGGAAATCTTTTTCAGGAGACTTAAAAACCGTTGCTTTTAAATCACCTTTAAAAACTGAGGTTTACATTGCATTGCGAAAAGCATTCTTTTTATATCTTTCATCAGGTTCTACTCAGATTAAAATTGTAACTGTTTCTTTTTCTTTGTTCAATTGATTAAATTTATTTTACCAACAAAAGCTTCCTATACTGATTTAATAAAGAGTAGTTTTAAGTAAACTGTATATAATATTTATTCTCTTTTTACTAATGTGTTGAAATAATAGCATTGCCATTTTTTTACAAGTTCTTCTGCTGTCTAGCTGTTTATTGGCCCACCAGCGGCCGAGCGGTAAAGTCGCTGAACACTGGTGGTTCAGTCCGAGGTTCGAATCCCACGAACGGGCATGGCTGCATGGGCGTTTTCGAGGTTTTCCCCATGTGTAACGTGTATACGAGCCAGTTTCCCTTAGAACGTCCTACACGAAAGCATCCCTCCTCTTAGGCAGATAGCCCTCGTGTGCTTTGCCATAATAAATACACCAACACTAACCACCTGTCTGTTAATTTTTGTTAAATCATAAAAGTCAGATTTTTATTTCCTTCTACTAAATTTTTCTTCAAATTTTGCGTATTTGTATGTTTGCCATGGTAATATAGTACTTAACGGGGAATTTTTTTCCAACATTTAAAGGCTTTTTTCTGTTTCATAACACAATTTTCGCACATGTTCTTTTTTAACAACCAAATCAGTCATCAAAGAATTTATCTTCGAGCCTTCGAGAGTACAATCAGTGGGAAAAAGTGTTCTGAAGTTGGTTATTTTCTCCAAAATCGACCGAGTAGCTAAAAATAATCGTGATCATGCTAAAAATAACAGAATATTTTAAAATCAAAATTATCTAAGAGACAATCAAATGAATGTAATTTAACACCATCAGATAAATGACAAAAATATAAAGAAAAGGTGATGTCACGTACTTCTTATCTCTACCAATTAAGGAAGAGGTGGTTTTAGGTGCTCCTGCTTCGAAGTATGCAAATACATAGTTAACCATTCTGGCTCCACTGCTCATTGGAAGGAAAGAGCAGTCTTGCCAGAGAAGAATCCCAGTGCAGGGACTCAAAGTCTTTCGCCTGAAGCCTTGTCGGCCTCAGCCAGATTCCGGGAATTGGACTTTCTCTTGAACTTAACAACAGATAGAAATATCTGAATCTTATCCGCTGGGTTAGATCCTCCCAAACACATTTTCACTATAAGGCCAGTTCCCGACAATATATCCCCAGAGCCGAGGCCTGTGATTACAGATCTCAATGAATATGAGGAACTATCTCGAAGGGTATATCTGTTGATAAACGATAATTTTCCTACCTTTAGAAGCAATGATTTTCTTCCTTATAATCTGTCTAAGATTTAAACATATTAAACAAAATGTCTCAAAAAAAATTACACAATTTTTTTAATGAAAAATAGCATGTAACATCTTTTAACTAATATTACTTGCTTGATATATGTGATTAAAAATAACATCGTGAGGTATCCAAAAAACTAGTTTTGAGATTTTGACAGAAAAGAACTGAAAATTTAGAAATGGCATATAAAGAACTTAAAATCCTTCATTGCTAAGAATCCCATGAATTTTTAATCACACGTGAGCTTTAATATAAAGAAATATAACCAAAAAGGTTTAATATAACCAAAAAGCTATTTCTTATTTTTACTTTCTGTTGTGTTTAATTAAAACCATGGGATTTAGTTTATTTTCCTGTGTAACAAAATGAAATAAAATATTCGCTTAAGTGAGAATATACATCTATGAGAAACTCTGCAATTAATCAGTTTAGAACCTCATTTTAAGTAGTTTAATTGTATTTGTAAGCATAAACAAAGTTTAATTCTATTTGAATTCACAATTCACTTTCGACATCTTTTTTCTTTTTTACACGAAGCGACCACTTTTCTAGCGAGGATCAAATTGCAAAATGGAAGTTTTTAGTCGATAGATAATATTTCCATTAAAGGCTAAGGTAGAAATTCGATTCTAAGTATTAATAGGGAGAAATAAAAAACAACCACGATCAAATAGCTTTGTTTTCCTTTCCATTAAATAATAATTACCTAATGATGCTGTTAAGTTTGTATTACCTTTTTAGTTAAAAGCAGTTAAAGGAAAAGAAATTTTGGTACTTTTCCGTTTCGCAGGCGCAAATCTCGCCAAGCAGACTTTATTGGCGACAACACACAGTATACACATAAAAAATGTTAACAAATGTTAGTTCTAAGAAATTTTTACTTTTATAGCATAAGCATTTTAATATCATTTAAAATTTTGTAAAACGACAATAAATAAAGACAAAAAATTTGTAAAAAGGCATTAATTTAAGAATTTACTATGCTTTTATGGTACAACATCCTGATTTGCCGTTTCATATCACGTGACCCCACGTTAAATTACGCTACAAAAATCTAATTCTCTGAGTAATTATCTACATTAATTTCATATTAAATCTTAATTTGGAATACAATGTTAAGCGCAAGAATTATTTCAATTCGTACGAATAGCTAGCTTACTCAGAAATTATGTAAAACCGCAGTGCTTTAATTCGCTAGTGCATTCTCATTAGAATAGATGATATTAACCCTTGACTTTGCCTTTTCTATATTTTCGCCTTCCGGTGAGCGGTGAGATTGCATCCTAATTGACTTAATTACCGCGAATGGACTTAGAGCATAAAATTGAATTATCTGGTAAAAATTCTATGTAATTGCATGCCAGTATCGAAAAAAGAAACAATCCATCTGATAAGAAATGGCTGCAACTTGTTTTGAAAATAAGGCGTCGTTTGGCATCGGTTGTACCATTTTGGCGACTTTATCGCCTATGCCGGCAAAATGGAAAAGTAACGAATGGTAATATCATGTAAAGTGCCATTAGAAATATAAATTACTTAAAGAAAGAAATTAAACCTTCATATTTAGTGATAATTTATATTATTGCGTCCGTACGGGTTCTTAATAGATTGAATGCGTCTAGAACCTATCATATCTCGATCATATTTATTTTATCAAAAAAAAAAAAAAATCTGAAATGTTTCAGATTTTAAATTACGTCCAAAGGGGCGTTTTTTAACATTTTGTGTGTTACCTTTCTTTATTAAATATCATGTTCCTCGCACTTAAACCATAAGATCCAGTGCAACAGCAATATCGCAAAATAGTTTTAAAACGAGCATATCTTTAGAATTTCCGATACAGAGACTCACGCGCTGGAGATAAAAATGTTTTTTCTGCACAACGTTGCCATTGCTCGCTTTGAAATCCTTGAGTTTGTTAATCAAAAATTCGTCAAAGTTTTAAAAAATAGGAAATCGATCATAAAACAAATTTCAAATTTCAAATTTGGTCTTCCACATGCTCATATTCGTTGGAGGATTACGTTATTCAAAATTCGATGACTCTATGTACCGTTGTTTTATCACAATACGAGAAATATACATACATTTATGCAGATTTTTCATTATTTAATTTCTTAAAATATAATGCAGGACTCTAACATTTTGTGGCAACAGTTTGAAAAGTGAACCGACATTTATGAGTCCGACGCAAAATGCCAAAACGAAACTAATAGTCCTTCGGGATTCAAATCCCTTTGGACTAAAAACATTTTACAGTTCCACAAAAATACTGATACAGCTTTTTTCAGTATCACAAACCACATTCAGTTGTTACACTTCAAACTACTAAGAACAGTAAATACAGAGCAATGCAAAGTAGATGTTAAAAGGAGAAGCTCCTACAGAGATATTTCCACACTCCGAACTCACGCTCAATTAAACAACGCAGAAACTGATGCTCTCTTCGCTCTTGTACAGTTTTCTACCGGCACTCGAGAAATCTCCAGTACCTTCCACCACTCGAAATTAATGAAAGGCAAATGAGAGCCGAATACGATTACCGTTATATACATGAATCAATTACATTTATCCAATCACAATTCCAGTTAGAGTTACACAGGGATTATAACCAAATGTCGCCAAATGATCGCCAAATTTGGCTACTTTTTGGAGATCCCAATTAGTTGCCAAAATCATCACTAGCTTGGCGATATCTCGTCAGTTAGCGAAACAGCATCCACTGCAGTCTTATTATTCCAACATAGCTTAGCCTCTTTCAAGCATTTCATGATACATTATACAAAAAATTCTACAATTACGTATATGTTTCACTAGAATCATTTACATATATCAAAATTCGTAACAATATTATTAGTCTAAAGGGGCTTTGTCCCTGAGGACCTATTGTTTTCGTACGTATTGTTTTGTACGTAAAAACGTATTTCTAGTATAATAATCTTGTGATAGTTATGAAGGAGCTTCAGTCACTTATAGTTCTCTGCTCCGATACCGCTGTGGTATTTCTCGAATAAAGCACCATTATGCCAGTACAATACTCAGATCTATAGCAGGGATTAATAGCTGGCATATTCCGTCGGGTTTATTGATAACAATCATTATAATGGTGACATCTCTATAACGCTGTTAGGATATTAGGATTTGCAAATGCAATTATCAATCCTTGTTATAACCGCATTCTAGATAAATGAATCACGGTGGAATATTTATAGTTTCAAGAAAACTTCCGCTCTAAATTCATAATCGATATCAGACGAGAGTTTAAGAAAATAAATAAAGATGAAATTTGCGATTTTGCGTCGAAACACTATAAACAGCTGTACCACTCTTCAAGTTGTTGCCACCAAATATTAGAGCCCTCTATTATATTTGAAGAAATTAAATGATGAAGAAACTACATAAATCTATGTATGTTTCTCGCACTGTGATAAAACAACGGTACCTAGAACCATCCAATTTTAATTGACGTAATCCTGCTGCGAATATGGCATCTGGAAGCCCAAATTTGAAATTTGGAATTTGTTTTATTATCGATTTCCTGTTTTATAAAACTTTCTGATTAACAAACTCAAGGATTTCAAAGCGAACCATGGCAACGTTGTACAGAAAAAATTATTTTTATCACCAGCACGTGAGACTGTGTAGCGGAAATTCTAAAGATATACTCAATTGAAAATTATTTTGCGATATTGCTCTTGAACTGAATTTTATGGTTTAAGTGCGAAGAACATGATATTTAATAAATAAAAATAACTCACAAAATGTTAAAAAAATTCCCCCTTTGGACGTAATTTAAAATCTGAAACTTTTCAGATTTTTTTGTTAATATTTTAATAAATAAAACGCTAATAAATTTTTTAATAAATGGCTGCTATTGGCAACTTTTTTATTTCAGGTTAGGACAATTGACACGATAAGTTATTGCTACGCAAGGTTTCTAAAATATCTTGGTTGCCACGTTAATTCGTTTATTGCTATTGAGAAAAAGTTGTTTTGTTACATCAGATTTGAATCCTGACGTCATATGTATACGTACTAACTTAAAATGTCAAAAGTTTTTGTTTCCTGTTTTGGCAACAAAAAAGTATTTACGAAGTGATTGTTGCTTAGAAAGAATCAAGATGAGTAAAATATTTCATAGGATATATTAGAAATCTCGGAAAGCATGAACTGATTTCATTCGTATTGAAGTGTTTTTACACATTTTTTTTTTTTTTTTAGGTGTACATAAAACTTTGGCTTTATCCGCAGTACGTTCGTCTGACGGGCTCGCCCGCTAGTTTAATAAATAAAATACGAAAAATGTTGTTAAAAAAAGCTTTTGTAAAGTAATAAAGCGAATTTTGTAAACTGAGAAGGTAAGAGTTTTCATATTTAGGTAGCATAAACTGAGATTATTGAATTCCTACTAAATATGTTTCTTTACTTATTGCAATTTCGACATCTTGACATTAAGTATATAATAATTCTGACTCTGCAAACGCATAGTTAAGTATTTGAAGTAAAATAAGTAAAGGAAGTTTTATTTTGGTTCTCAGCGGAAAATATCTTATTACAATCTCACCAAAAAGAACCTTATCTGTTTACATTTTTTACGTAACTAATATTTTGAAAATACTAAGTACTGAAAATAGTTGAGCAAACAAATTAAATACGCTTGAATTTTGTTATTTGTAAACTGCAAACTCCGTCTGTGCATGAAAGTGAAACTAATTAAAAAGAACAGGAAAGTTTATAAAATCGCCTTACACCGAACATTTCACTTTCTTTTTTTAAGTGAAACTTTCTTGCTATTTTAAGAAAGATGAACATTAATCTTCAAGTTACGATTCACTAAAACGCTTACATTTCACATTATTAAATTTGAATATCTCCGTATCACGAAAAATGACAGCTTTTCAATACTATGCCTGAAGTAAATTTCATCTTTATTTATTTACTTAAACTCTCGTCTGATATTACAGAATTTTCGATTATGATTTTAGAGCGAAAGTTTTCTTAAAACTATAAATATTCCACGGCGATTCATTTATCTAGAGTGCGGTTATAACAAGGATTGGTAATTGCATTTGCAAATCCTAATAGCGTTATTGTTCGAGATGTCACGATTATAATGATTATTATCAATAAACTCGACAGAATGCCAGCTATTAATTCCTGCTATAGATCTGAGTATTGTCCTGGCATAATGGTGCTTATTCGAGAAATACCACAGCGGTATCGGAGCAGAGAACTATAAGTGACTGAAGCTCATTCATAATTATCACAAGATTATTATACTAGAAACACGTTTTTATAATTATTAAGTGTTTTGAAACCTTTCTCGAGTACCACCTTCCTAAAAGGGTCATCTTTGAAAACGATTTGTATCTCTGAGAATAATGTTTGTGTGTACGAGATTGTAATAGATTGAATGCACACAGGATCAATGTTACTGTTACGAATTTTGCACATAGATAAATGATTTTAGTGCAATTACATGTTAAATTGCCGTATTTTTCTGTGTAACGTAACACGAAAGAATCTCAAGAGACGAGTTATGCCGGAAAAATAAAAATACAAGGGTAAGTCCATTTAATATTGAGTAGATGGCTATCTCAGCAGTTTAGCAAGATATCGCAAAGCTGGAAAAGGTTTCGGAGACTAATTGTGTCGCCAAAATCGCTAAACGTCGCCAAACTTGGCAACCATTTGCCAGCATTTTAGTCCTATCCCCATAAACCGTAATAAGAATTGTAAACGAACAAATTTAATTGTTTCCTATATTAGCTGCAATCGTAATTCGACACTACTTCTGCCTTCCAGTAATTTCGAAAAGCAGAAATTACTAGAAATATCTCGGCGGCCAAGTGAAAACTATATAAAGCCGCAGAGATGATCTGCTCTTAGTAGTTGTTCTTGTTATTGTTGCCAGTTGTTAGTTCAGCGTGAGATCGGAGTACGGAGATATCTCCGGGTTAGCTTTCTCTTTAGATGCGCTTTCCATTGCATTGTGTTTAACGTTCTTAGTAGTTTGAAGTGAAGCTACTCATTGTACTGTGTGATACTGTCAACAATTGCACGAGTATGTCTGTGGAAATTTCCAGAATCATGAAGTGTTTCTTTTAATAAAATAAATAATTATTAACCTATCATCGGACCGTTGCCATTCACAGTCTATTACGACCCCGTTCCCAAGCAAAAAAAAATTTGATAAAATTTATTTCATCAAAAGAAACATTTCAGAGTTCTGGAACTTTCCACAGAAATACTCGTAGACTCTTCACAATACCACAGAGTACAATCACTAGTTACACAAAATATAAAGTATAAACCAGTCCAATCACTACTTCATACTGTTAAAAACGTTAAACACAACTCGATACAAAGCCCATCTCAAGACAAGGATATTCCTTACTCCGAAATCAGCTCTGAACTAACAACTACTACTCCAAAACTGATGGTTTCCAGTCATATATAGTTTTCCACATGCCGCCGAGAAATGCCCAATCCTTTACGAAATTGCTGGAAGGCATATGGGGGCCGGTTACGGTTACAACTACATATAACATCTATTAGAGTTATTCCGTTACAATGTCCATTGCAATTATACAAGCACCAGAACAAAATGTCGCCAAATGGTCGACAATATTGGCAACATTTGGAGATTTTTCGCCAATTTAGGGAGATAATCATTTTACTAAGCTTATTTATATGTGTGCAAAATTCGTAACAATATGAGTAACTCGTTATTTACTATTGTAATAGAGTAACGCGCCGCTTAATGCGATCACGTTTGTACAAGCCATTTTGATACATTTAAACAAATTATAGCATTAAAAGACGAGAAAAAAAACAGCCTTCAAATTAACAATAAAATTTATCTAATTTAATATAACTAGAAATATATAAATAGGCATTTACATAGCATTTTAATCAAGAAAATAAAAAATTCTGTTCATAATGCCTTTTAGGACAGACAAGTGAGTAGGCACCACCACCACACCAACAACGTAATTTCTTTAATACAAAAGCTGATTTATGAACATTTCTGGAAATTTCCGATGCTACGTTCCTAATCGGAGGGCATCCCTCATTAGATGAGGATCTGACAATGTAAAATTTAAAATTAGGGAAAAAAACAACCTTAGTTTGGCATAGATATTTTCATGGAATTTTGTTTTCACCGGAAGAAAAAAAAGGTTCTGAAGCCAATTTGTTCGCTTCTGAAGAAGAGGGACCTTTATCTGATTCCCTCAAAATCGGTACTAAATATCTGCATCTACAATTACATTAAACTAAGCATGTTTTTCTACCTACATTTTAAACGGTTGACTAAAATCTCTATCGAACTTAAATATTTTACATATTAAACAAATTAAAAAATTACATCTCCGATTCTTAATGTAATCGTAAAATTTATGATTAATTTGATTGAAAATACTAGTTAATTATTCTGAATCATCATTTTATCCTTTTATCTCGTGAAGTAATTTTCTGTATAGGCTTGCTTCGGCGGCTTATTCTCATCAAGCTTACACGAGAATATAGTTCTGTTTAAATTATTCACCATATTCTTTAAATGGTTTAACATCATATAATTGTGTTTTTCCTAACGAGTATAAAGGAGCGTACTAGTACAATGCGTACTAGAGGAGTGCGAGAGTGATATCCAATACCGCCCCATACCATAATACCCGGTGCAGGACCAGTGTGGCGGTGCATACGCAGCTGTTCAGCTTCCTCTCTCCACGGTATCTCCAGACTCGAACCCGACCATCGTGGTGTTGCAGACAGAAGCGTGACTCGTCAGTAAAGACAATTTCATTCCATTCTTCCGTCCACATCCTTCATTCATCACACCATTGGAGGCGGAGACGTCTGTGGTTCTGCGTCAAGGGTAGACGAAGCAATAGACGTCTTGACAGAGCACTCTGCTGTAAACGATGTCGAATGGTACGCGCAGACACTGGATGATGAATTACAGACTGAATGTGCTGTGCTATGGTTCGTGATGTGACTGAGCGATCCGTCACTGCCATGCGTACAATGTTCCTGTCATCACGTGAAGTGGTGCACTGAGTTAGATGCGATCGAACACGTCGGTCCGTCGTACCCTCCTGCATCCAACGGTCACATATCCGTATTACATTTGTTTGGCTTCGTCCAACACGACTACCGATTTCCCTGAAAAATAATCCACATAGCGCTTTGAAGTGGCGCCATAGGCGCGCGTTATGTGCGTCTGAGCTGAAATTCTAATCATTTGCATATCTCACCTCCGCCAATGCATGTTGTAAATTTCATGTTATTTGCATGCTTCCTTCAGGGTGTTGCATTTACGGTGGCCAGCAGTGTAGTTCTGTAATTAGAAGTATATGACTACGACCAACGATTGGGCAAATAAAGGCCGATTAAGGGAGGAAGGTATATCTACATATCTAATATATATGTCTGGTGTTACCGATTGCAGTAAAAAAGGGAGGTGCACAATCAGATGTTATATCAGTCAACACAAAATTTCAGCTTTGTACGGTTGAATTTCTACGATTTGAAATATGCAAGATACCTACGTATATATGTTATTAAAAAAGTACCTTTTATTTTACAAGTTTGCGAAAAAAATACTGTCCTTTATTTTGTCCGTACGCACAGCTTTCAAGCAAAAAATTCGTCCAAATAGATCTCGGAACGGTCAAAATGCATATTTCTGTTGAAATATGATACCCGATTTTTTTATTACAATACTTCCTTTACTTCGCACAGGGATGCAAAAATTATGTATAAAATAAATTTTTCCTGCGTTCTTTTTTCTACGTTATTTGCTACACGTGCAGTACTTAACTGGGAATTTTATTAAAATAGCGGTGGGTAAAGTTAACAGGTTCTTCTATTACAATTTTCTTTGACAGACTTCAAAAACCATAAATAGTGTAATCCATTATGCTAACAATAAGCGACATCACCAAAAATTATCTTCTCTAACCGGTTCTTTTTCGTTCTTTGCTACTCAGAACACCGCGTCTAAAAACACTCCCAAGCTTTTATTTTCGAGATATCTGATTGGCTGACTTACACAAAAACCTGTTCTTTGAAGAAATCGTATGAGGGGCAACACTTCAAACGAAACATTTTCAGTTCTCTTTCAAAACGTCCCGCATAGCTGGGCGGTACACAACTTTCAATAAAACATGTTTCTGCTAGGAACCCTTCAATGGTTGACGACAGTTCCTTTCTCAAAAAAGTTTCTTCTAGTCTCACGCATCACTAAATGTAATAACCCTGTGAGCATTTATACATTTAACTAAATAGTTAATTTTAATTTCAAGTTCTTTTCTGTCACTCTCTTTACACCCAGACTTTTAATGCCAGAATGTAAATGAGATAGCGAACATTTATTCAGATTGAGGGAGAAGGAAGTGCTATTTAAGCGAAGTTTCACAAATTAAATTTAGAGCGTATTGTGCCTACTTAAGACCACATTGTTACCTTAATACCGATTTGATTCTGTGGCGTTGAGTGGTTCTAGCCATTTAGCTTTTCTCTCTGGTTTTCTACAAACCAGAGCCTTACCTGCGACATTCTTGTTTTTATACTTCGGGGGCCAGTGTAAAATCTTGTATTCTCAGGCAGTATAAACTACAGACTTTAAACAAACTAGTGAAGAATTTACTTCTAGTCTTGTGAAACAAAACAAAAGTCAGAAGAAGGGTGTTAAAAATCCTTTAATTTGAACACAAAGAAGTAACAATAACCCTACTTGGGTTTACTCAAGCCAGCACTTCTAGCTTAACTTAAATAAATAATGTTGAACTAAATGAAATGGAATAAATTATCTCTACGACTCACAGGATAAAGTAACGCGCAGGAAAAGCTCTGGTTTGTAGAAAACCGGAGAAGACAAGCCAAATAGCTAGAATCACTCAACGCGACAGAATCAAATCGCTATTAAGTGAAGGTAACAACGTGGCCTCAAAAAGGCAGAACACGCTCTAAAATGAACTTACGAAACCTTCGCTTAAATAGCATTTCATTCTCCCTGAATCTGAATAAACGTTTGCTATCTCATTTACATTCTGGCATGAAACGTGCGCGTAAAAAGAGAGTAACAGAAAAGCACTTGAAATTAAAATTAAGTATTTAGTTAAAAATAAATATATAAATCTTCAAAATACCATAAGACAACTACCTCCACAGTGCATGACCAAAATCACATGAAATCGCCAGCGGTCGTCTTTTCTTTGTATTTTAGATCCATAATAAGAAAATTCTTGGATATTCATCTGTTTCACTTAATGAAAACGTCCCGATAGAGGCACTAGAAGGTATTAAGTAGGTCTGTAAATAAATATGAAATTTCTTTATTATTTTCCGTACGTTGTATCAGGGTTTCTTAAACCTTTTTCAGTCGCAACCCCTTTTTATCACTGAGATATTTTCGCAACCCCCAGGACCGCATAATATTTACAAAAATTGTGTGGGACCCCATAAATATTGCGCAAATCCGACACACGCGTGAGTGAAGTTGTCAATGTTGTACTGTAATATACTATTGCAGTTTTAGGTCATTAACTTTAATTATTAATTTTAAGACATAGAACAATGTGAAAATTGTTAATAACTAACAGACGAAATGACAGCGTCACGTGCAAAGCAAGTAAAATTTTTGGCGACCCCCCTTGGGGATCGCGACCCACAGTTTAAGAAATCCTGCGTTATATCAAGAAATATATTAAGTTCTTGCTTTTAATATAGTCTTAATTTAGTGTATGAAATATCAAGTAATTGGTCATTTTGGTAACTGGTTATGTATGAACCCTCTATGTCCCACATTCATTAACTAGAAAACACAGAAGTAAAAGCCAGCCTAAAATGTTTAGGTGTTTTCACATGTCACAGATTCCCAGGAACTAAAATTACAACCTAGAAGGCTATTGCAGTGTGCAAAGATGAGAACAAATGCACTACAAATAGCAGTAACCGAAGTCTGCACGTTCTAAAAATGATGGGTAATAGTTTAAAATCATAACTAGTTTAACTCCCACTGTGTCGGGTTTTTGGACCAATAAGAATTAAAGCAAACTTACCGAATACAGGCGCTTTTACCTCTTTACTAGCTACACTATTTAAACGAGCTCAAGGCCAACATGACAGTACAGATGTGTCACCAAAGATTTCTAAGAGTGCATTAGCTTTATCATTGTGTAGGGGTTTATATTTATTTTAAATAACTAATTTTATTTAATTTGTTATTCTTTCCTATAAGACTTTATAGCGCGTGTGAAGGAATCCAAATCCTACCTTGAAGAAAGAGGTTAAAAACCGAGGTTCAGTAAGAAAGAAAGAGAGATAGGCTATTGCCGTCACCTCTGTTGCTTAAGCGTCTGCGCCCAGAGTGATTGCTGTTTGGCGTGGCTTAATTGCATTTACTTGCTACCACTAGTTTTCGACGGGGGTTTAAGCAACAGGAATTATTCCGAGCCATGTAGTTTAGTTCGACGACTTGTACATATTGTTACGAAATGTACAGGTGCGGTAAGATGGCTCCCCCTGCAAAGCAGGTTTAGGGTTGCCATAAAATAGCAAGAGAAGGCAGGGTTGCCATATTTGGTGAGAAATCGCTCATTTGGCGACAAAATTGGCGATATACCATGGACGGATGGAGAACCTTCTGGAACAAATTCTTACCGGTTTAGCGCAGGATGGTCTCGAACACAAGTCGAAAGCTATATAAAACTTGCTGTTCCGCAGCCAGTTAAGGTGTCTCAGAGAGTGTGCCTCGTCTAGCGAGCCGTGCGGAGTCGATCGAGTTGACAGCCAGGCAACGAGTGCCGAGTTCACCGAAGGAGTCGCTTAGTGTATCGCGGTTAGTGCATCGTCGAGAAAGCGTGTTGAGTTCCGGGAACGACTGAACCGAAGAGTCGGGAGCTGTGCTCGTGTGTCGTCGAGTGCATCGCGAGTTGTAGCGTGGAGAGTCTCGAGAGTACGTGGAGTTCTGAAAACGACCAAGCAGAGTCAGGAGCTGTACTCTGGTACTTTGCAGGTAGCTGTCTCCACCGTTATTGCCTGAAAGTGTGAAGGCTGTGTCGCTGATTATTCCAGTGTGTTTATAGTAGTTCATCAACGATTGTAAGACGTGTTTTGGAGCTGTCCTGACAATACTGACTAATAAAGTGTGTTTCGATACTTGATCAAGTGTCGTCGTTATTCACTTCAAATCTACGAACCTCGTACGAACTGGTGTCAGAAGGAAGAAAAAAACCGTAACAACTGGTGTCAGAAGTGGGATAACGTAACAATATCTTTTAATCTTTAGTTAGTTCTTTGATTTCAGTTACCGCGTGTAACAGCTTTAAATAGTATTACAATCTTGTAGTTTAAATAATTTAAATAGATGAACATTAAGGTATTTGTGAATGGCAATATTGGAAACCAGATATTGCTGTGTTCCATCATTGGAGTTGCTTCGTATTGCCAAAGAAGTATTACAGTAATAATTATTTTGGAGGCACCGACCCAGATCGAATAATCGTGCGTATTTTTATTTTATTAGTTCATCACTGAACGTAATATTAGTAATACCAGGTTATTACTTCGTGTTGATATTAAATTACTTTATTTTATTAGTTCATCACTGAACGCAATATTAGTGATACCAGGTTATTACTTCCTGTTGATATTAAATTGCCTTATTTTATTAGTTGAACGTAACTTCCTGTTGATATTGAATTGTCTTATTTTATTAGTTCATCACTGAACATAATATTAGCGATACCAGGTTATTACTTCCTGTTGATATTGAATTGCCTTATTTTATTAGTTCATCACTGAACGTAATATTAGTGATATCAGGTTATTACTTCCTGTTAACACTGAACTGCCTTATTTTATTAGTTTATCACTTGAATGATACCATTTTAATGCCATTGCTACTAGAGCTCAAAGGAAAAGAAAAATAGCTGAAGAGCAGATCTTGGAACCGATGAAGGAAGAAAATAAAGCATCCAGAGATGTATTTGAAGAAGAAGTTAAATCACCAGAATTAAACGTGGAAGATGTTCACGAAAATTTGAAAAACGATAAAGAAATTAATATTGAGAGAATCATTTTGCAATGCAGCGTTATCATCATCTTTCGGCTTTTGATTTAATATCAAGGCCGCTACTAATAGACGAAGAAAACAATTGTCGAAAGCAAATGACAATTGAATATTATCCGAAAGGCACAGATGAACTGAGGAAAGGCTTTGCTGTGAATTATAGCCAAGGAACTGGTCCAACATGAAAGAGATCTAGGCGCCGTCAAGGAAAAAAAGGAAGACTAATTTGAACACTGTCCATTTTCTATTTAAATGTGGTGTAAAAATATTTGTTTAAAACTTAAAAATTTTAGCCTGAAGTTTGGAAACTTATCAGAGAAGTTACCTTTTCTCTTTAAGCAAATGAGCAAGCCGAGATTATCAAACTGTCGAATTTTACAGAACTTTTCCCTTCGGAAAAAGTCTCTCCGTTGGGGGAGAGGTTGTAACAGCTTTAAATAGTATTACAATCTTGTAGTTTAAATAATTTAAATAGATGAACATTAAGGTATTTGTGAATGGCAATATTTGAAACCAGACTCGAGTGCCACGTGCGACCCTCGCACGAAGAATGTAATTTATTTTTAAATGTTAGAATATGTTTTTTTTTCTTCTGTATGTCGCCATTTTTGAGTGTTAAATAAAAGTTATTGCTGTGTTCCATCATTGGAGTTGCTTCATTTCGCCAAAGAAGCATCACACGCGCAAGCAGAGGCGTAGTCCGTTAGCGTCGAGTTGACGCATTGTAAATTTTAAAGAGTTAATTATAGGGTTACTTTTAACCCTTCTTCTGTGCAGTTACTATTCTTGAGAGTTTTCAGATAGGAGTTAAATCAAGTAGACTCTACAATTGTTATGGTCATTTTCCTCACATATTCTCTTTACATATTTGTTAAATGTGCATTATGTTGGTAGAACTGAGCTGAAATGATGATTACAAGAAACAGAAATTTTGAGCAAGAACTGGCTGGGTAGTTAAACCGAAACCTTTCAAATTCACTTTCAGCTGGCTGATGTTTCCCATATGCAGTCAAATTGAGTGCAGTCTTTCTTATTCTATCGCTTTCCTCAATTTTTTATTTATATTATACAATGGTTCACTAAAAATGTCCCTTTCACTTTTCAAACTGTTGCCACCAAATGAGTCCTCCATTATATTTGAAGAAAATTAACTAATGAAAAATCTGCATAAATGTATGTATATTTCTCGCATTGTGATAAAACAACGGAGCCATCAAATTTTGATTGACGTAATCCTTCTACGAATATGGGCATGTGGTAGCCCAAATTTGAAATTTGGAATTTGTTTTATTATCGATTTCATATTTTGTAAAACTTTAACGAATTTTTGATTATCAAACTCAACGATTTTAAAGCGAACAATGGCAACATTGTACAGGAAAAAGCATTTTTATCTCCAGCGCGCGAATCTCTGTATCGGAAATTCTAAAGATATGCTCATTTTAAATAAAACTATTTTGCGATATTGCTGTTGAACTGAATTTTATGGTTTAAGTGCGAAGAACGTGATATTTAATAAATAAATGTAACACACAAAATGTTAAAAAAAACGCCCTTTTGGACGTAATTTAAAATCTGAAACCTTTCAACTTTTTTTTTTCCCCCGCAATTGAATTTAAAAGCTATTCTAACGCAATGCTTCGTTTCATATTGAGTAGCAGCGAAATTTCTATCCCTCCATTGAAGAAAAAACGTAGAAAATGCTCCTCAAATAACATGTCGTGAAAGAGAAAATGAGGTGCAACTTCAATATTTTCTTATGACATACTCTTCCCCTTTCACGTCAGAGCACTATCGGAAGGAGTTCTTAGAGTGATGGGTCTAGATCGAAATTTCAGAATACAAAAGAAGCTAGCCAACACCTAAACAAAACTTCCTACCTCCATCATTATCTCAGAGGAGAAATAACCCTGCTATATTATCTTCAAAAAGTGATCTATAACCCTAAAGGGGATTGGAAGAACTGTAGCAATTACTTTGCATAACGCCTCTTTCGAAATTCCCAAGGTCCTGGAATATTTCCAAGGCCACGTTTATCGTGTCCGTGGAGCTATTAATATTGAATACGAACGCCGAGGAGACTGGGGGCGTGCTAAGAGACGTGTTCCGTTGATGTATTAGCTCTTTTCTTCGCCGAACAAGAGAACGATATGAAATTGTAATGAGGGAGTTCAGAAGTTCCCTTGAAGAACTGAGATCCGAGGAATAATTCCTTTTTAACTCGATTTCATACCGGCTTCGACATCTAAAAGGAATCTGAGTAATGTTCTTCCAGAGCCTTTTTTATGAGGTTATTAATACTTAAGGACATTTTCACAGAAGAAATGACCGTTTAAAGTAGTCTGAGAATTAGTAATTTTTTATATGAAGGTACATTCTTCATCTTTATTCTTTAATCAAATCAATTTGAATAATAAATAAATATTTTTTTTTTAAATCCGAAAGCTTTCAGATTTTATATTACGCACAAAGGTGCCCTTTTTTCTAACGTTTTGTACCTTTGTAGAGTTCCCCGCTTTGTAAATGCTCTGTTGCAATTGAACGTGAAGAATCTCACGGACTGATAAGCGAATAATTGCTTGAGTTCGTGTAACAAGAAACAGCAAGATGAAAGGGTAAATAACCCTTTATTATTCAGATAAGATTCAACAGAACTCCGTCTTGGAGTATGCAATAAAATCCGAACTTAAGAGGCTAAGAAGTAAACTAAAACTAATCTAAACTAAAGAGATTTAGCCGAAGCTATCAAGATTCTAACCGAGTTGACCCCTTAACGCTAATTGACTGCGAAGCTATCAAGGGCATAAGTACGGCTGAGCGTAATAATAGCTTACGAGAGAGCAGCATAAGGCCGCGTCAAAACAGGATACCCGGTAACTCTAAAGACCGAGGAACTTCGCGGTTTAAATTCCGCTCCTCCTCATTATGTATTCAGCTGTGATTCTAAAACTACGTTCTGTCCGGAAGTAGTAAGTTGAAGCTAAGAATTTGACAGGAAAGAAGTTTAACTCTAAAATTAACATAATGCTTACACCTTTATTTATTAAATATCATACTCTTCGCATTTAAACCGTAAAACTCAATTCAACAGTAGTATCACAAAATAATTTTAAAACAGCATATCTTTAGAATTTCCGATACACAGTCTCGCACGCTGGATATAAAGGTGTTTTTCTTTTAGGTACAGCCTTGCTATTGCTCGCTTTGAAATCGTTGAGTTTGTTAATCAAAAATTCATAAATGCTTTACAAAATACCACATATGGATATGGATATGGAGAAATGTGGTGGACACCCATTTTTGAACCATTGGCAATGTGGGTATTGTCCAGCCGCACTAGATATCCAGATAAATTACACCCCACATGACTTACAGGGGATCCTGCCAGGCGTTGCTTGCAGTGCTTTGTATTTTACCAGACCACAGGAAGTGCCTTTCTTTTAACAAATTCCAGATTCCAAATTTGGGCTTCAAGCTACCCATATTCGGGTGGAGACGTACGTTATCCAAAATTGGATGGCTCTAGGTACCGTTGTTTTATCACAATGCGAGAAACATGCATACATTTATGCAGATTCTTCATTATTTAATTTCTTTCAATATAAATACAGGGTGAAAAGGGATTCAGACTTTTAAAGTTTTCGATGCAAAATGCTAAAACGAAATTAATAGTCCTTCTGGAGCTTTGGGCTAAAACTTGTGATCTAAAGTGTTTAGATTACACTGTAATACTTAGAAGTGTTTGCTATTAAAGTTTAAAAAAATTAAAAATATAAAAATAATAAGTTTAAACAAAAGTGCAGTCGGATCTTAATGCGCAGGTTTCATGTTTATACCTAAAACAATTATAAGCTAAACTGTTACGGTAGTCCTGATAGCTTAAGAATTAATCTTCCGGTAATTAAAGACATTGAATATAAGATCATGTATTTAAAACAAACTGCTCAAAATGTTAGTGCCAAATTGTAGAAAAACAAATTTCCTATGACATTATTTTATCATATTTAAAAAGCAAATGTCAGAGCGAAGTGCTGTGCATTTCTTTTAATGAAGAAAAGCTTTATTTTTCCAAGGCACATCATTTTATTTTTACTGGATCGCTTACACAAGAAGCTCGCAAAAATGTTTCTCATAAGTGTCAATGTGTTTTATCTTGCTAGGACCGCCAATATGCGAACTGAAAAAAATACCTCGAAAAGGTTTTTCTCGGAAAGGTTCTTTCCAAAGGTTACAATTTCAGAATTCTAATCTAATGAGACTTTTGAGGACTGATGGCTTTAATCTAATTATTTTTAAATGCTATTTACATATTGAAATCAAGTTTATGAGAGCATAATCATAAAAATACTTCTACTGTTACGCGCGTAGAGGTTCATAATAAATCGAATGCCCCCAGAACCGATGATTTCATGAAATTTATTTTCCGAAAGGAAACACTTTACAGCTCCAGAAATTTCCACAAAATTACTCGTACAGCTCTTCACAGTGTGACAGAGCGCAATCAGTGGCTACACTTCAAAATACTAAGAATGTTAAACACAAAGCAGTGCAAAACTCATATAAAGCGCGAAGCTCGCATAGAGATATCTCAGTACTCCGAACTGTACTCTGAATTGAAAAAATGAGAACTCTTTTATATTTATTCTCCTACTCGTGGAGAAATCTATTGTACCTTTCTTTTCGCGAAATTACTCGAAGGCATATACGGGAAAAGTTACACATAAAGGCTGGATACGGTTACAGTCAATTGAAAGCAATGCTGGCATTCTGGCTATGTCAATATCTAGACACACTTGGCTTCTGGAGATGATTAACAGTCTTCACGATGATTAGAACTATCGTTTATTCGGTGGTAGGTTCAGGCTCGGAAGGGACCGTCTGGTACTGTCTTATTCTCTACCCCTTGGTTGTGGGATGTCTACATGGTTAGATATCGAAAGTTGTTCTTAGGGGGTTGACTCCCCTTGGTCAACACTGGGGAAGACAGCCGAGCGATCTTTGACTTTTTGTGCAATTACCCAGATTTGATTAATTATGAGATCAAAATTTTCCCCGTGGGTTGACCGGGGGTATGAATCCTTGGATCATCTCTAGGGGTTGGGACATTTAAAAAGGCAGCCTCGAGCCTCGGATATCCCTTACCTCTTAGTGTACAGACGTTATCGAATGCAATTTAACGATGCTTTTGCGTGACATCCTGTACGTAAGGACAGAACAAAGGAATCGTTTGGGAAAACGAATTATAAACCAAACGAATTATAAAACTAATATAAAGTGGATTCAGAAAGAGTTTTTTCCCATGGCGTTTCTACATACGTACCTATGTATGTACTCGCATAGCTCAAAAACGTGTAACCTCAGAATGTTAAAATTTTGCATATAGGACTGCTATAACATGTAGTTGTGTACCTCTCGTTTTGGTTGCAAACGACCGCACCAAAAGTATATAAATATATATATATTTATATAGAGTAAGTATATATATATATACTCTGTTACTCGGCTTAGTGAGTTCAGTTTCTTTATTCTTATATGTTGGTAAATTGTGCATTTTTTTGCTTTAAAAGTGATTGAATTATGTTGATCTTATCTTCCGGTTCAGGTTTTTATGAGTTAGCATGCAATTGTTTTAGAATTATGAACAGTTTAAAAGTTGTTTAAGTTCAGCTAAGCCTATTTTTTTTTTTTTTTTTTTACCATAGCAACCATATTTGTTTACATTTAGTAGAATAGTGAATTAAATCTTTTTGCATCTTCAGTGTTTTTTGCCGTGCTAGACCAAAACGAAACTTTTAGTTTTGTGTACCGAAAAATCTGTCTTTTTGCCTGCTGGCCAAATTGCTTGTAATTGCAAAAAAATTTTTTTTTTTTTTTTTTAAATTTTTTTAACTGTATTTGGTGTTTTACGTTTTTATATCTTTCAAATTTTAATGAAAAATTTTGAGTTTTTATTCATTTCTGTCTTGCCGCGAAGTGAGAACTGAATTAATTGAATGAGAAATATACCTCTAATGAAATTCGAGGAAATAAGTTTAAATGAAATTCAGAAAAAAAATGCGTGTAATTTAATATTCCGTACAAGGAAGTCGTATACATTAGATTTTTTACTTCAGTTACTAACTAAAATAAGACTCGAAAAAACATTGTAACCCATCATTATTGAGATTGTTTTTCCCTTGCAAAACGTAAATGTATCTACCTCATGTATGTTTCGAGATAATTATAAAAAACAGACTCAATTTATTCTCTTACCTAGTTTAAATACTTTACTTAAACAAATTTTAATAGTAGTTGGCTATTTATCTCATAGGTGAACTTCAGAATCAACTGAATTTTGCTAAAACTTAATATAGCACAATAATTTTTATTATTAGAAATGTATTTATGAACGATTTTCCGAAATTTTTAATCGTTAAGTTTGTTACGTTATGTTATGCTACTATGCATTTTTCATCCACAAAGCTAGGTAAGTATTGCCATTGCGCGAATAAAATATTTAATTTACCTGCCTCGCCGTCTCGCAGTCAACCAGTTTCGCAGACTATTTCTAAGAACGTTGGTATATGTAAAGTTGTCAGATCTTTCATTTTTCATTCAAATTTTAATTTCTTAAAAAATTGGGCTATTTGAGAGCAATAAATATACTTTTGGAGCATTTAAATTACTTTATTTTTGATAACATATCTAACAATCCAAGTGAAACATTTTATGAACATCTGCAACATTATTGTAAGTAATACAATTTTAATTTCAAAATAAATACCATAAAATTTATATTTAAAATTTCTGCTTTATAAGGTGATACTTTAATCGTAAAAAATTTGAAATAAAACAGAATTACTAAAAATTTACTAGAACTTCATGCCGTACAGAAGGGAAAGTAGTTAATAACTCTGACTGCCGTACCGAAGGGCTCAGGTTAAAATCCCGGAGGAGGCATAGATGCAAATTATCTGTCCCTTCTTAGGAGGCAATGGGGGCCACTTATTAAGTGGCTCCATAATAAAATTGCCACAGTTTATGGCGTTAGTAGAGGCGAAAGCCTAAGATGGCTAGTTCCCACCATTTAAAAAAAGAAATTTAATTACTTAAAAATGATAAACTAGCAAACTAACGCTTAAATTTAAACCTAGGAAAAGTCTTCTTTTACAAACTCTATAATTTCTTAATTCAGGTAAATCAAGCTCAGATTCCATTATCATAAACGTTACTTCAATTTAAATCATGGACAGGTACCGCTAGAAGTGGGCGGGACACCAGAATTTCACCATCGGGTCGTACAACTGCATTGACTGTGCATTTCCGCCCCGAGTTTTAGCAACAGCATCCCGAGAGGCGGCCCTAGCGTCTCCCACCTCTTCTCCTCTACAAGCATCCTCTTGAGAAAACTTTCGGCTCGCATGTGTTTTAAATGTCCCTTTGCTGTACAGACACGATACGTTTACAAACAACCATGTTTTCTCCGGGACATCGGTACCGCATTCAGCGGACTCAGCCTAACCTTCATGCGAATCCGGACACAATCAGTACGGCATTCAGCTTTGCTAACCACTATACCGCCTGGAAGGTTTTAGTCATCCACAGCAAGTTGTTCAACTAGACGTGCCGACGATAGCTATATCATCTGCAATCTGTCTGATCTCTAGCGTTCATATTTGACAGTTGGTGACGATGGTTAAATAAGGCAATAAAAACAATTCTGTATATAGAATTGCAAGAACCACACTTGGTTTCCCTCTCTACTGCAACTAATAAACTGCATACCTCTAGAATAGGAGTAGAAGTGATCAATAGAAAGGAAAATTTTGAAAGAAGTTTTCAAGTTCAAAAACGTTTTGAACTTTTCAGAAAGGTAACGAAACTTTGTTGTCCCCACGAAATTCATCAAGGCAAGGAGATCAAGACTGCGCTTGCCTTTGGCAAATGTCATAACCATCATACAGTTAGGTGACAATACGACTTTGCTCAGTTACGCCCCAATTTTGATAAGAGCACCCCGGGGGGGGACGGGTCCAAGAGCCTCCCACTCGTCCTCCTCTGCTACCAAACTCTCGAGAGAACTTTCAGCTCACCATGTATTTAGAGTGCTCTACGCGGCAAAGACACTATAAACATCCGTATCATCTCCCGGATTTGAAACCGGGCCTTTCAGTATCGCAGTAGGCTCCCCTAACCATTGCACCATCTGGGCGGCTTAAAAATCTTTATCACTAATTTCAGTTATGTTACAGCTCAGTCCAGCTTTTTGTTGCTACGAAGGTAAACCCTTTATATAAAGTTGATGGCATTTCAACGAAAGTATCTTGAAGCGAAAGTTTTCAGTAAAATTCTTTGCTACATTTCTTATTATCCCAATACACCTTTCTTCCCTTTATGATTCATTCCAAAAGCTGCATCTTGAGGCAGAGCTTTTAGTTAAATAAATCAAGTTCAACATTAAATGAAGTCCAGAATCTCGGGTTTTACAAATATTTTCAGTCATGATGATCTCAGAAGCTTTTCGACGTAATCTTCTTTTCGAAATAGTTTCATGAAGTCATCCCCTACTGGTGTTTTCTATTTCTGAACGAGTACCCGAAAAGTGCGAAACAAGTTTTTACCCAATCTAATTCTAGTGATCACATACATGCTGACTTGAAGGCGCCATTTTCGACTTTTACATCCTTCCAAATTTATCTTACACCTCTCTTATTCTTTTTCCTTACACAGAATCTTTTTTTCCCTTCCTTTTGCTCTCTTTTAGAATGCTGGATTTAATGTGAGTGTTCTAGAGAGAAAAACTTTTAATGTTTTGTATCTGTTTCTTTTCCTTTTTCTCACACAAAACGGTGAGGCGAAAAGTTTTCTAGGAAATTATTTTTTATTCAGCTAGGTTTTTGTAGCAGTTTTGTGCGATTCGCAGAAGTTCTATTACGGTGGGATTACTTGGGGCTGCTTTCAAAATATCTTGTGATGCATATTTCGGTTTCAATGAGTCTTTTGCTTTCCTGATATTGATCTGAGGTATTCTTTGAAGAAAATTAAAGGCTTTCAAGAAGTTTTCGAAAAATCCAATTATAGAGACTTAAAAGAACATGATTCGCAAATGGGAGTGAAGTATAAGCTGTTCGAAATAAATTTCATTTATGCGGCAGTACATTTCGGCGATTTTTCCTCTTCTGAAATGCATAACTGTTTTTAAAGAGAAAAATAAATTATTAAAATGCTATTTAATTTAAAAACATGAAACCTTAAATTATGTGACTATTTTTAGTTGATAACTACTAAAATTTAGCGAGAAACGTTATGAAAATTCCTACCATCGTTTTCATTTGTTTTTTATCCATATATTAAATTCGTTCGTTTCGAAAATAGCCATTTCAGTAAGTGTGACTTAGTAAAAGTTCACTCTCAACCTTATTAGTTCGACTTCGAATCCCAAAAAAGTACGGAAGTTGTTATTGCACTGTCGTTGCGGAAGAGAGCTACTTAAAACCCGTCAATCCGAATTTTCTTTCAAGATTTGGTGGCTGGAGGAAGAGGATCCTAGGCTCTAGAATTCTATCCCTCTATAGTTATTTTGCAAACATATAAAGATCTCAATGCTCAAATAACCATAACTTGGATCAAAGAGCACAGAGGGAACGTTGGTAATGACATCACCGACTATTTAGAAAAGGAAGCAGCTCTTTCTCCAGAAGGCGAGTTCCTCAACATCAAGCTTCCGAAATCGCAACTGTGACAAATCCTAAACAAACATCTAAGCCACGAGTGACAAGAAGAGTGGAATAAAACAACAACAAGCCCACACATTAACCAGTTCTTCCCCAAAATCGGCACAGAAATCAGACACTCCAAGTCTTTTTTCCTAACTTATTACCTCACAGCGTCATGGCCCATATCCAGATAATCTCTTAAAACGAACTTCTTCAACAGCGACAGTAGCGTCTCTGGAGTGAAAGGAGACGCAGACTATTACCTGTTCTTCTGCCCTCTTACAAGTGACCTAAACATTCGGAAACCCACCAATCTAGATCTTAACATCAAAAGACTGGTGATATCTTAACGCCACCTATATCCAAAAATCATGAAAATACAGCAAAAGCTCATTGCTGTAGGACTAGACTTACGCCAAGTCACACCTGAGGGGCGCAAAGGAAAAAGCGGAAAGAGCAATGGCTAGGCTACACCCCATATTTGATATTCCAAACAGCATTAACAATTTCCATAACGCTTCAAAACACCAAGCGTACTGAGCTGAATCCATGAACTTTATTAAGAACCTAACTGAAAGACTGGAGCTCAGTAAACCTCTTACCTGTAACAAATATCCTCACATAACAAGACTCAGACATTCCAATATACTAGCAAAATCCAATCCAATATGTTTATCTACACTGCTGGCCACGGTAAATGCAACACCCTGAAGGAAGCATGAAAATAACATGAAATTTACAACATGCATTAGCGGAAGTGAGATATGCAAATGATTAGAATTTCAGCGCAGACGCAAATCACGCGCGCCTGTGGCGCCACTTCAAAGCGCTATTTAAGGCTTGGAATTTTCGACGATTTCAAGTTCGGTAATTGTGTTTTTCTTGTGGTTTTTTAAAAAAAAAAAAAAAAATATCAATTATGCCTCGTAGTAAACAGCGATCATCGTTTTATCAAGTATCCGAGTTCGACAGAGGAAGGATAGTGGCGAGAGTGTGGATTATTTTTCAGGGAAATCGGTAGTCGTGTTGGACGAAACCAAACAAATGTAATACGGATATGTGACCGTTGGATGCAGGAGGGTACGACGGACCGACGTGTTCGATCGCATCTAACTCAGTGCACCACTTCACGTGATGACAGGAATATTTGCGCACGGCAGTGACGGATCGCTCAGTCACATCATGAACCATAGCACAGCACATTCAGTCTGTAACGCATCATCCAGTGTCTGCGCGTACCATTCGACGTCGTTTACAGCAGAGTAGTCTGTCCGCAAGACGTCCATTGCTTCGCCTACCCTTGACGCAGAACCACAGACGTCTCCGCCGCCAATGGTGCGATGAAAGAAGGATGTGGACGGCAGAATGGAATGAAATTGTCTTTACTGATGAGTCATGCTTCTGTGTGCAACACCACGATGGTCGGATTCGAGTCTGGAGACTCCGTGGAGAGAGGAAGCTGAACATCTGCATATGCACCGCCACACTGGTCCTGCACTGACTATTATGGTATGGGGCGGTATTGGATATCGCTCTCGCACTCCTCTAGTACGCATTGCGGTTCTTTAAACAGCCAGCGCAACATCTCCGAGGTGTTGGAGCTAGTTGTCCTTCCTTACCTTCAGGGCTTGTCCACAGCCATATTTCAAAAGGATAATGCGCGAACACCTGTGGCACGCATTGCCCAAGGGTTCTTCGTCAATCGCCAGATTGAATTGCTTCCCTGGCCGGCTCGCTCTCCGGATCTTTTGCCGACATGAAACATGTGGTGCATGGTTGCTGAACGATTGACCCAGATTACATCTCAAGCTGCCACACCAGATCAACTTTGGCAACATGGGGAAGCTGCTTCGTCTGCTGTACCCCAAGAACACATCCAAACTCTCTTTGAATCAATGTCGAGGCGTGTGGCAGCGGTGATCTCCAACAATGGCGGCTACTCTGGCTACTGATTCTGGAAGGAACCACACTTCACAGAAGTCTATAAATTTAATCATTTGATACTTGGTCAACATGTTATCTACTAAATAAATTTTGTTGTGATATCTCTTGTCCTTCTTGGTGTTGCAATTTGGGTGGCCAGTAGTGTACCTACATAAAAATGCAAAAATTCCAGTACAACGATCTCCAAAATATCAACGCTGTTGTATTTACGTAACCCAATACTGTAATGAGTATATTCATCAATTTGTGATATATTATGTAACTTTGCTTAATTTTATGTTATCATCTTCTTATATTTAAATGTAATAACTCTGATGTATAACTTCAGTATTCCTGAGGAGAAAAAGACCATACAGTCAAATTCAGTTTTTTATACTCTAGCAGGTTAGTGTATTTTGGCACTAACATGCTAGAGTACAGTGTTAGTCTCTGGTTCTGGTTTGTTCTGTTCTTTGGACTTAGGATATATATTAGATTTAACTATAGCAGTTGTTCTAACATAGGTATTTTGATACAAAATTGGATTTTTTCTGAAATAACATACCAAATTTTTCCATATTTCCATTCAACGATTCAAGTTTTGCCTAAATATTAAAATTTTCAAGTCCCGAAAGCTCGACTTAAAGACATGTATTAGATTTATATATAGCATTGTTCTTACATATAGGTATTTTGACACAAAATCGAACTTTTCCTGAAATGACATGCCAATTTTTTTTCCATATCTCGATTCTACTGCTCAAATTATGCCAAACTGCCAAGTTTTGTAAAAATCGCACGAGTAGTTTTTTAAAAAAATCAGCTCTCAAAATGTTAGCTCCTCAATGATAATTGAATTTGATATATATTTATTAATATTTCTTTTTTTACTAAACTTACTTGATTCGTTCTTCCAGAATTCGAAATTTCCGCTTAATCCAAATAACGGTTGTCGAATTCTAACAACTGATCAACAATACGAACTTTGATAAGCAGTTGTCGATAATCAGTTGTCAACAATTATTTGTTATTATTAAAATTTAACATTATAAAATTAACAAAAAGAATATAAGACACATATCTGGCGAAGTAGCCACATAGCCGCCGAAAACCGTATTTTCCGGCCGTTCCCTAGCTTATCGTGCATTCTTTCCAAAAATCGGGACTTTTTAAATCGACGCGGGATAAATTGTTAAAAATCGGGACTGTCCCGCCAAAAGCAGGACATCTGGTCACCTTAAGTAAGGGTAATGTAAAGAGATATTCATTTAAAACATAATATGAAACAGTTGACAGCTAAATAAAGATACATTTCAATACAAATGAAACATTTTTTATTAAAATACATACTTATACTAAAACAATTTTTTTCTCACACAAATTTTCTATTCTATCACGTAAAATTGACAATGAAATAGTCTTTAAAACGTCATTACAACAGTAACAGTCTCATAAATACAACAGTAAGTGTTTAACTAAAGTTTTTGAACAAGTCGTTTAAAGTTCATTGGCAATATAGCTTTGTCAGTACTTAATATTCATAGCTTTTTCCCGAGTCATCTCCATTAGACAGGGGTGGCGACGATGACTTGGGTGATCGACTGCAAATCCGTCACAGATAAATACCTCGTTGAGACTGGTTAAGTACTCCTTGTAAATAATATTGTTAAGTTTCTGCATGCATTGCTCGCTAGTCAAATGTTCCAACTCCTGGCATTCTGATCGCCGTTTTCTTATCTCATGCGGTAACACATTTTGAAATAGAGCAGTTTGGATAGTCTGTGTTATTTCACTGTATAAATCTAAAAGTTTATCTGTCTGATATTGACGTTAATTCAAAACAATTTGCTACGAGACGGAAACCACCGCAGGGGCTTTTAAAAATTTATTGAAGGACATATTGTGCGTTTGCACAAAATACCGCCAACTGATTATTGGCTATGAAAGATGAGTCCGAATATTTGAAATTAAAGTTTGGTAATTTGTTCGTTAAATCATACCACGTCGCAGGAGTCATTCCTCACATCTTCAAGAGCAGATCCAGAGTTGAAATTATTCTTTTCTGGAAAGTTCTGTATATAAATTCAAACATTATTATTTCTACTTGCAACGATGGAAAGACGACACATCCAAATTCATTCTAATAGCCAATAATTGATCACTTCATCATGACTTCGTGATTTTAGACTATTGACGAGACATGACTGTCTACAGAATCATTTATTTCCCACTGGACTAGCTGATTCGCCGTTGTGTGTTTTATGTAATAGTGGACGGCCAATGACGGTGGAACCTTTGGACGAGTGTGAAGCACTGACAAATTTTTCTTGCAGATTTCAGCGCTATTGGTAAGCAAGGAGTTTAATGGCCTAACGGCCAATGTAACTGGCATTTGACAAATAAATAAATCATGACTTCGTGATAACTGATAATGCCGACTCAGCAAGTCGTCCTGGGATATCTCGAGTATCTCATCTTCTAAACGTGCTTTCTTGCGCGGAAAAGTCTTTTTATTCATATATGGTTTTTGAATTATGGAGTTTGTTATGTCGTCGTAATAACCGAAGTCCATTTCATCATAAGAACGGTTCAATTGCGGAGATATAATTTTTCTAAAAGTCACATTTATTCGAATAGTCTTCATTTTGGGTTGGGATGGGATACCGTGTTTCCAGACTACATTCGTGGGGGTTTCATCACTAGAAGCGATCCATGTTTCAGACTCAAAATGTGATATAATTCTCTCTTGTAAAATGCATTACTCGCGTCGCACTGTAAATCGGTGTGGGAATGCAGTAGGAAGGGTCTATGGAGCTTTCATCGTTTCGGTGCGCGGATATCTTCGCATCTCCGTCAGAGTATTTGTTGAGCAGAAACGTAATTATATTTTTCGTGGGTGAGTGCTTCTACTTCACTTTTAATTTGCTACAGCATAGGAGTCAAGGGCTGGGCGACGATCGATGTCCCAGAAAAATTGTAGTCCATTTTTATCCCCGAAGGCGCAACAAAGTCGAACTGGAATATGTTGGTGGCCGTAAATATTCAGTTTCACGTGTTGGAAAGGATACGTGCAGAGTTCTGCAAAGACAGAATCAACCTGTCTTTCTTTCCATGTCTGTCTGGAATTGTCTTCCATTTCTTTCCATGTCCATGTCATTCTATGTCCAACCTGTCTTTCTTTGCCATGAAAATCTTTGATATAGGGCAGTATTAACTGATCATCAAATCTTTCGGTCATCGTGAGTATTGTAAGAGTTAAAAATGACTGCTTCGAAGTACAATCCTCCAAGATTTGCAATGAAATGAGAAATCCACTGAGATCAGATGTTTCTAAACAACTTATTTATATAGTCATTTACTGATAATAAAGGATCATTTGATTCATTATCTCGTTACGATTTAATTCTTTTAATGGATAATCGCTTTATTTCTTCCGATAACTACGTGTTTTCCAGGACGCTGCCAATCACATTGAATCATCTAAGAATAAACAGATGGAATACTTCGCATTACTTTTAAGTTGGTAAACCAGCGATTAGGGAAGTGAGGGCTTGTTAAAATAGGATATGTACATATCCTAGTAATGGTGGTTTAACAGGTTTAAATTTTTCGCGATTGCTTTACTTCCTTTACTTTCCTTTACCAAAAAACGGCATTCTCAATAACAAATATATTAAGACAGTAATCTTCATACGTCGAGTATTTAAATTTTATAGCGTTCATAATAATATGATCAGTGAGTGGAAAATTCTGTAAAATTCAGCATACATTCTACTCTGAAATACATTACACTTATTAATCAACTCACAACTCCGTTACTTCGAAATAAAGTTAACAGCTTAAATTGTTGCTTCAGATGTCCCTTTCAACATTACTTTTTCTTTTTACTTCCTTGTACGAAGTAGAGGAAGTATTGTAATCGGAAAATACTTCGGGTGTCATATTTCAACAAAAATATCCATTCTGACGGCTCTTGCATCCATTTGAACGATTTTTGTGCATGACATCGGACAGAATAAAGCACTTTTTTTCCCCAAAACGGATTGTAAAATGGCTTCAGATGAAATTTTATTTATGGTTTGGTTTGGCTTGGTTTATTAGATTACAGCAAAGCACTCGAGGGCTATCTGCCGTAAGAGAGGGATGCCTTCGTGGAGGACTTTTTAAGGGTGTGTGTGTGTGTGTGATTATGGCAAAGCCTCGAGGGCTATCTGCCTAAGGGGAGGGATGCCTTCGTGGAGGACTTTCTAAGGGAAACTGGCTCGTATACACGTTACACATGGAGAAAACCACGAAAACGCCCATGCAGCCAGCCCGTTCGCGGGATTCGAACCTCGGACCGAACTACCAGTGTTCAGCGACTTTACCGCTCGGCCGCTGGTGGGCCCCGGACTTTTTAAGGGAAACTGGCTCGTATATACGTTACACATAGGGAAAACCACGAAAACACCCATACAGCCAGCCCGTTTGCGGGATTCGAACCTCGCACCGAGCTACCAGTGTTCAGCGACGTTACCGCTTGGCTGCTGGTGGGCAAATTTTATTTATTTTTTTATTTATGACATCTGAACGTACACTGCGAAAAAAAAAACGGAGAGTTTTATATCTCCCGTTCTACTGGGCCGATTGACGAAATTCGACTTGCGTTTTTCTTGTCTCGAAAGAGTTACTTGGGATATGTATTAGAGTTATATATATCATTGTTCTAATATAGGTATTTTGACACAAAATCGGACATTTCTGAATTAACATACCATTGTTTTTTCCACATTTCGATTCTACGACTCAAATTACGCCAAACTACCACGTTTCGTAAAAATCGCACGAGTAGTTTTTAAAAAAATTAGCTCTCAAAATTTTAGATCCTCAATGTTAATTGAATTCGGTATATATATTTTTAATCTTATTTGAGTTTTCCTTTCATATTTCGAAATTTAGATTCATTCCAAATAAAATTCACCCATTTTTTAAGATTTATTTTTAAAATTTGTATTTTTAAATAATTTTTATAAATTTTACAAAAAAAATCTATAAAGTTATAATCTATAAAATTTTTACCATCATCTTAAAGTAGACGTATTTCTAAGCATAAATTACAGTTTTTAATTCAAAATTTCCGAAGATATACGTGAATTTATATATTTTCGCGTTTTGAAATTTGGCATATTTGTTGAAAGCGACTAAACATAAAATGTGGTTTAGACACTCTGCTAAAATTATTTTTAGAAGTAGAAACGGTGTGACTTTTTTCCGCTCTTGACACAATGTAAAAAGGTAGGAACGAGTTGCCTTTTTTTCCGTCGTGCATAATGGAAGGGAAAGGAAACTTGGTTGCCATATGTTAAGAAATTCGCCAAGTGAATTATTCTTGGCCAAACTGAAAAAATTTCGCTAAGATAAATTTTTGAATTTCTCCGTAAATTTCTCACCAAATTTTTCAAAATTTAATATCCAGGCGTAATTTGAGTCGTAGAATTGAAATATGGGAAAAAATTGGTATGTTATTTCAGAAACAGTCCGATTTTGTGTCAAACCTATGTTAGAACAATTGTGTCAATCGGCCCAGCAAAACGGAAGATATAGAACTGTCTCCCCCTTTTTTATGCGCAGTGTACATACGTGCGTGTGTATGTATCTCACATAACTCAAAAACGAGTAACCGTAGAACGTTCAAATTTTGTATCTGCGACTGTTGTACACTAATGTTTGTAAAAAATGCGACACCATGAAGAAATTACAGGACATGAAAGAAATTTATTCCGCATATTGAAGATAACGGTACAAATAAACGATCAAGAAAATTTAGAAGACAAAAAACAATACGAACGTCGGAAATCAGTACTTTGTGCGTTCGCCACACTGAGCAATCACAGCTTGTACACGTCATGGCACTGAATCACACAAGTTCTGAATGTAATCCTGGGGACTGTTCCATATGGCTTCGACTTGACGTTAAAGTCCAGTCTTAATGTGTGCCGCACCAGCTGTATGAGCAAGTCGCGGAAGGATGAAATCCTAGACATGCTCAGTGGGCGACATATCTAGGGAATAAGCAAACCATGGAAAAAGCGAAACTTGTTGTGCCCTAAAAGCAGGTTTGTGCAGTCTCAGAAACATGTGCACGGTCATTATCTTGCTGAGTTACAGCCCCAGAATGTGTCGAAGAATGGGGAGTACCTCTGGCTACACAACGTCCGAGGTTGCCACAATCTGCATTAGATGGGATTAGCAATTATACTCAATAGCTCCGCATATCGTGATGCCAGGCGTTTGTGCGGTATGATGCTTCATAACACAATTAGGGAGCAGACGTCCCCCTCTGTAATATCTGACGTGTACTCTGCCATTACTGTACTCCAGATTGTTGCGAGATTCATTGGAGAAAACAACTTCTTGCCACAGGGCACGCCATGCACTGCGTTGGCTTGCCCACTGGTGGCGTCTGTGGTTCTGAGACAGGGAAATCAGCGTAGAGGAACCGTTTCACGAAGTTCATGCGGCAGCAGACTGCGTGAACCGTGGAGCTAGACAACACAGAACCTGTAGCCGTGCTCCAACGTTGTGCCAACACACGAGAGGAACCTGTACGATCCGCCAGAGCCATGCGGATGAGGTGTCTGTCGTCTCACTGCCAGGATTTCACCTAGTCTGGTTCTTCTCTGTACATTTCTTCCAAACACTCATCACTGCGAGACTTTGGCTTTACGCTGCGTGCGAGCTGTGATTGCTCGGTATGAAAGTCGACCCTCCCGCATACCAACGATGCGCCCTGTTTGAACGCCGTTAGTTGTTGGTATGGCTCCCTCCGCTGTTGACGAGGCATTCTGACCACTAGTTTAACGTTCACCGCAGACAGAGAACGATAAACAAATTTCAACGCAACTTTACGGTCCTTTTTATACATACAACAAGCAGCCGGTTCTCATTCCAAGCATGCGCAATCGCTTTGTAATTCTAATCATTTGCATATCTTAGCTCCCTTTACATTTCCTGCAAGTCTGGTTCAGTTTGCTCAAGTCCTTCATGGTGTTGCAGTTTCCACGAATATCAGTGTAACATGTAATTGTGAACCTACCGGTTCTACTGCAATGGGTCGCACAAATATATATCCCCACCTTGTTAACCGAATCGGTGAGCTCAGTATTTTTATTCTTATTATGTTGGTAAATTGTGCCCGTTTTGCTTTAAAAATGAGCGAATTATGTAGTTCATATATTTTGGTTAAGAGTTTTATACCTTTAGTTAATCTGCACAGAGCTTAAATTGCGCCGGAACCCTACATAAGACGGCTCTGGCACTTCTTCTATGTAACTGAACAACAATTTCAATAGAAATCTGATGTCGAAAATTTAATTTTAGCAATAAAATTATATTAAAAATCGCTTATTAAATTTTAATTTACCTATGTACATTTTACGTAATTTCAATCATTTTAATATTTAATTATTTTAAAGAAAATTAATTAATTAATTGAACAATAATTATTAATAAGTATTGATCATTAATATTTAATTAATAATTATTATTTAATCTGATAATATTTAACTATTTAATTTTTTAATTATTATTGATTTTAATGGCCATTTTATTTATTTATTTACTCTTGTTCTTCTTTCTTGGCGGTCTTGCATAGGGCTCTGGCGCTTCTAATTTTAGAAATTAAGCCCTGAATCTGCATATAATAGTTGTAGAATTATCAAAATTTTTAATTTAAAAGTTTAATTGGGACTGCAGCTTCAGTGTCTTTTTCACAGTGGGACCGAAAGTTAACCTTCAGTTCTGTGCACCGCAAATTTGGTCTTTCTGCTCGTTGGCCGATTTCCCCCCCCCTCCGTAGAAACTCTAATTTTGTAAAAAAAATTTTGTAATTGTAAAAATTGTTTTTTTTAATTGTATTTGGTGTTATAGTTTTTTCTCTATTTCACAATTTTTAATGAAGATGTTTTGAATTTTTATGTATTTTTACCTTGCTGCAAATTGAGAATTGAACTGAATTAGAGGAAATAAGTTTAAATAAAGTGGTGCAAAAAAATGCGTATAATTTAATAGGCCGTATAAGGAATTTATGCAGTGTCCATATCAGATTTTTTTAATGCCTACAAATCCATGATTAAATTAGTAACTAATAATAGAATTCATAAAAAAAATCGCTTTGACAGAATATCATGCAGGATTTTGTTTTAAATAAAAAGTTTCTTCAGCAATAATGAAGTGCCAACATATTTTCTCTCAAAAGATTTTTCGATCAGGCAGTAGTAGTTAATTCGGACGCCATTTCGTTTCGTTGATGGAAACGGGTTTTTTATATTTTTAAACATTTGAGCTTAAATAGTGCTTTGTAACAGCATCTTTATGCATTTGGTTTCTTAATTAAGATTTGTAGCTATAAAATTACCGAAGTTAACAAACTATTTGCTTTGTTAAAGAAAATATCTCCGTATATTTAGCTGATCTGGCTACTATTCGAAAAAAGCTAGTTATAGTCGGCAAGGTCACTTGCGGGAAAATCTATCTTTTAATCATCTTCAGCAAAGATCAATTCCCAGAAGTTTATGTGCCTACTGTCTTTGAAAATTATGTAGCAGATATTGAAGGTCTTTGAAAATTATGTAGCAGATATGGGAAATTAGACCAGTTAGCTTTATGGGATATTGCAGGACTCTTTCTTACCCAGATTCAGACGTCATTCTCATGTGCTTTAGTATCGACAATCCAGATAGTCTTGACTAATATTCCTGACAAATGAAATCGTAAAGTAAGACATTTTTGCCCCAGCGTCCCTGTCGTTTTAGTTGGCAATAAGTGTGGTTTGAGGTATGGCGAAGAAACTCTCTATCAGCTGGCATCGATCACTTAGAAGCCAGTGACATTTCAGCAAGGTTATGCCACAGCCCAGGCTATTCGGGCATATGCTTATGTAGTGTTCAGATAAAACTAATGACGGGGTAAGGGATGTCTTTGAGACAGCTACAAGAGCAGCATTGCATATAAAAAGAACAACACATGGCTGCTCTTTTCTGTGAGCAATAGTGATTTCAGAATTCCAAAGACCAATTTTTCAAAATAATAACAGTGTGTTTGAGTTGTCAGATAATTTTAATTACTACATCTTAAAGCATCAACTCACTTTCTTTCAGAAGAAATAGTTCACCTTTACAGAATTAATAAGGGACGTCGATTGTTTATCGAAATGTATCGATAAATTTTAGCACACAATAAAAGTTACATTTTATTTAAAACCTTGTTCCCCTCCCCCCAACATGAACATATTGAACTCATATTTGAGTTTATATATTGTACAAGATAAATATTTACCAATGCAAACTAATTTACAAGAGGAAGGTATAGAATTTCAACACTATACCTTCCTCTTGTAAATTAGTCTTTCTTACCAGTTTTAAAACTTTTTAAATATTTACTTATCATTTGTGTCTAACATTCATGATGTGTAAGGTAAATCTATATAAGTATTAAATGTATTAATAGCATACTATAGAGAATAAACTTCTCTGAATCCTATTATTAACGACAGAACAAATGATAACCAGTTTCCATGATAAAATCCTATATGGTATGGCCTTGGCGTGATTTTGAAAATTATCGCCAACACTAAAATGACTCGTTTACTGCTCATTATCATGTTGTCAAATCCTGTGGGTACTTTTTTTAAAACCAAACTCTAATGTTTATTTTTTGTCCATTCTTTTATTGTTGCCAACTGAGCAAAAAAAAAAAAAAAAAAAAAAAAAAATCGCAACCCGAAGAGTTTGACATATGGCACTTCAGTATTACAAATGATGTCCCCACAAGTAAAAACTGTCTGATCTTAGGGTTATACCAAAAACACATACAATTGGTGATATTGATTGTTTTGATGCAGAAAGTTTTTTACTTTAAGTTGTTTGATATATAAAGTTTGGATAATTACTTTGGAATGACATCAAAAGCCTTTGGGATGTGCTAGAAAATTTTAGAAAAAGAAACGCAGGTACTCACTTTTCTTCTGCAACGGCCTTGGCGAGAAACAAATGTGTATGGTTACCGATTTGTGGATATGCATTTCTTTCAGTGTGGCCTTTAAAGCATTTTGTTCGTGCTCTCATTTCATGTTTCTTCGACTAAAAGAAATTTCGCTTTTAAATTATAGCAGTTTATATTGCAAAAAATTATCATGCTGACTACTTACAATCTACCGTCAACCGAAAATAGATGCTGTGGTTTTTACAAGAAAAAGGTACATTGCCAAATGAAAGAATTTGTGAAAATGGATATTATTCGTAATTGTATGTTGGAAGAGAAACTATTTTCAATAGAATGTCCACAGCTATAAAAAAGAAAAGTCTTCGTGCTGAGAACTGGTTAAATGAATCACAAATATTCTTTCTTATGGCACTGCGAAGATTAACGAAATGGTGAAACAAAACACAAAGAAACGTCTTCGCCATCACCTGGAATCTTATTTAGTAGGGTTCATGTTCAGCCACCAAATGGGCAGTGATATTGTATCTGAGGCATAATTAGCAGTATCCACCAGAAACAGTCTTTTAACATATCTTTTAACAGTATCCACCAGAAACAGTTTGTAAAAAATGAATTTTCCAGTATGTATCTTATTATTTTTAATAAAATGCTAACAAAATTGTATACTTTAATAAATTAAATACCTGAACACTTATGGTTTCATTCTAAAATAGCAAACATAATGAGTATTTTGCAAAACCCACTATATTGACAGAGTGTAATTATATTTGTTTCTCAGACATGAGCAAATCGGTCCAATCTTAGGGTTATACCAAAAGCATATACAGTTGGTAATATTGTTGGCTTGTTTCTCGCAAATGCTGAAATGCGCCAAATCAACATTCTCACCCAGGCCACTGCAGAAGAAGTTAATATACAAAATATTTTGCAAAGTGTAAATATTATATATATTGGAACTTCTTGATTTTTAGATCTGATAAAATTCTGCTAATAATGCTTCTTCAATAAACATAATATAGTCGTGAGAAAACTTTGAATATTAGAGATACCACTACTCGTTTTCCTAGTGTTTATGATCACTTAAATCGGATTAATAGATGTAATGCAGATTTAAAACTTCCTTCTGTGATTTTTTATTTCGTAGTGAGAAGTAAAGGAAGTATTGCAATCACAAAGAGTTTCGGTTATCCTATTTCCACAGAAATATCCATTTTGACCATTCCCAAATTAATTTAACTATTTTTTGCATAACATCTGTACTCAGATGAATCAGAATGAAGAGCTCTTCCAAAACGATCTGTAAAATGGTTTTCTTCGATCTGTACATACGTATGTATGTAAATATGTATTTGGCATAACTCGAAAGCGATTAGCCGTAGAACTTTGAAATTTTATACATGGGACTACTGTAACATCTAGTAGCACACCTCCCTTTTTTATTGCAATCAGCAACACCAAATGTGTATATATATATACACTGGTGTGCAAAAATTAAGGAAAGTCGAAAAATTAGCATATCAGCTGAACGAAGAGGCAGAGCGGACAGAAAGAACAATCAGGAGATTAAGTAAGGTGATGTACGGTAGCACAGGCGCAGATATGCAGGTAGACGTAATGGGGGAGTGTCTGAGTAGTATAAAGCACGTTGTCGGTGTAAGATCAGTATTTCTGGCAAAGAGATTGCACGCCGTATAGCAGTTAAAATCACACCGAGTTGCTGCCTCAGCGAGAAATGGCAAATAATCAATCTGTTAGACGACATCTGGATGCTTTTACCCGAGGTCGAATCATTGGGAAGTTGGAGGAAGGCCGCAGTGTGACAAGTGTGGCTGCAGAGTTCGGAATTGCTCACAGCATCGTTTCACGACTTTGGAAACAATTTCAAACTACAGGAACAGCTATCCGGGGGTTTAGTAGTGGTCGTCCACGAGGAACCACACCCACAGATGACCGGTATATTGCCTTACAGGCCAGAAGAAACAGGCAGCAGACAGCGGGAGAAATCGCTAGACACACGACACAGGCGACTGAACGACCGATATCGCATTTTACCGTGGCCAGAAGACTGCATGGTGGTGGTCTGTTTGCACGATGCCCTGTACGGTGTGTACCTCTAACACCTGCCCATCGGATAAGGCATTCTCTGTGGTGCCGGGAACACCGGAATTGGAGAGACAATGAATGGGGACGAATACTCTTTACAGATGAGAGCAGATTCAGTCTGAGTAGCGATTCTCATCGCATACTCATCTGGAGAGAGCGGGGAAGCCGCAATCATCCCTTGAACATCATTGAAAGGGACAGGTATGGAGGCGGCGGTGTTCTCGTTTTGGGAGGCATCATGCTTGGTAGTCGTACAGACCTTCATATCTTTGACGCAGGTTCAGTCAACGGGACCCGTTATTGTAATGAGATTCTTCTTCCATATGTGCGTCTTTTTAGAAGCGCTATGGGTCCGCAGTTCCTTTTCATGGACGACAATGCACCATGTCATCGCACAGTAGCTGCCGAACAGCCCTTAGAGAGTGAGGATACTGAACGTATGGATTGGCCGGCACGATCTCCGGATCTCAATCCCATCGAGCTTGTATGGGATTTTCTAGGCAGACGCTTGGCAGCTCGTTCCTTACCACCAGTAACGATTCCGGAGCTTCGATTGGCGCTGCAAGACGAATGGGCAGCAATGCCTCAACAACTCATTGACACCCTCATTCTCAGCATGGGCAGACGCTGTGAAACCTGCCTAGCATTCAGGGGAGATCGTATCCTCTATTAAAGACCAGATGTTTCTTGCTGGACATCCCTCACAGGGATGTTTCGGCCTTCATTGCGCTCCATGCTACTTTTTCAATAAAGCTTCTTTTTATCCCTCTGATTTCTCTTTTAGTAAGTGTTGCTTACATTACTCATGTCCTTACGTATTGGGGATCTTACGGTATTAAATGTGTTGATTTGGAAAGCTTTTGTACAAAGTTATATTGAAAAACCGTCTCGTCCTTAATTTTTGCACACCAGTGTATATAGCATATACTCGGTCACAAATGTCCGAGTGGTGATACACTCAATCACAAAAGTCTACGCAGCCTAATAAATGCATCACAATTAACTTCTAAATATATAAATTTATGTCTAATCATGAAAATAAACCATAGTGTGTTCAGTTTCAACAAAATATAACAAAAATCGATACTTGATACATCAGATAAGTCCAAATACAGAGACAGAAATTCATTTACTCTTATGAAATGAATTTAAAAAAATAAAGTTAATACCTTGTGGGTCGAACTTTTGCCTCTATCGCTGCCCGTAATCTGTCTGGCATCGACAGAACTAATTTTTTATCATTTCTTGTGTAATTTCTGACCCTGTTCGTTCAAGTAGCTGCCTTCACACTTTCTTTGTTTATAACAGTACTGGCAGATTCACTGTTCAAGTTCATCCCATATATATTCTATAGGTTTAAACCTTGCGACTGAGGCGATGAATGCAGTTGACTGCATACTTTACAAAGGAGCCATTCCCTAATAATCTTAGCAATCTGTTTTGGATCTTGTTGAAAGACCCAGCTGATTTTACTAGACCTAATTTTTCAAAAGATGATGATTCAAAGATTGTTCCTAGTCCTAATTTTTCAAAAGATGACTGCAGATTGTTTTGCAGTCATTTTAGATACATGAATGGATATGCCATGCAATCTACGAAACCTAATTTACTTATTCATTCGAAAACATTTTTATACTTTCTAAAACATTCTTTTATATAAATATCAGTTATAAATTTAGCTAAAACAGTTTAAGTCTTATAAGAAAAAAGCTGAGAATTGTACTTCTTTTTTTATTTATTTGATACTAAACAATTTTATTGCTTATACAACAACTAAAAAAGAAAAGAGAGAAATCATGTCCTACCTTATATGTTCACATCCAGCCTTGACAAAGAACCGACTCATTTAATCAGTTCAGCAACTACTGTAGAATTAAGCGTACACAAAATCAAGTGCATAGTTTTAGCCCAAAATAAATATGTATAAAACAAAGCAAAACTTTGAAACATGTGTCTTGTTCAATGACAAATTTTATGCAAAGAAATTAAAGAAATATTTCATCATATGTTAAATTTTATTTTCAAACATCCATGCTTAGTCTTCCAATGTTATTTCAATAGGTCTATGTGCCTATGTGGTCAATGTGCTAGGTCTGCTGCAATAAACTTAAAGCATTGGTATCAATAAATGAGCTTTATTGATACCAACCACCCATATTCAATAAATGAGCTTTTGAATTTGTCGCATGGTGAATAGCAGTAAGATTTCTACTTCCAAGCTTTAAAGGAATGTCCTAAATCATTACTAATGTTGGCAGTGTGGTGCTTTCTGAGTTAGTTTAATTTATGTGAACTCAATACATAGAGAAAATGAGCATAAATTTACTTCAATACATTAACTCAAAATAATATTGTATTTTATTAATATTACTTCAATACATTAATACCAAGAATAAATTAATGTTATTTTCCTTTGAGTGCATTAGCTTGTTCAGATCACAGAATTCTTTGGATACTTCTTGATGTATTCTGAAGTTGAAAGTTAATAATCATAATTTATTTGTAAAACTAAATTTTTAATGTTCTACAGCTAATTTGGCCCTCCTTCGAGTTGTTGATCTGAGGCAAGTGTCTCACTTGCCTCACCCTTGTCCTTACTCTGATTCTGTGAATTGAATTTCCATTAAAATGGCAGAGTTATTAACTCAAGTGATATGCTACAAAGAGCTAGGTAGTTAATACACAGAATAGAATTTTCAGTCCAGTATTAAAGCCTTTTATTTAAGAGAACATGATTCCAAGAACAAAATGGCAGAGCCTTAACTTAGGGGAAAGAGCAAAAATGTAATATAGCTGTAAAAAATTCACTTAAAAATTTAAATACATAAATTATACATCTGTATTAACTATGTTAAAAGGCAAATGGAACAGGTGATATTTGCTTAAATTACTGAAGACAGTAAAACACAGAGCACAAAATTACAGTAAAAAGGAACAGCACAAGGAATTATAGGCATAGTATTTAAATATTATATATAAATCTAGTATGTTTATACTTGTGTCATTATTATGTACTGTATTATAAGCTGTTTATGAAAGCAACTTATCATAATTAGAAAGCATTTCAAATTTTTAAAAATATATATATCTTTCTAATAAAGAAAATTTGTTCTTAAATATCTAATCTTGGAGATTCAAATAAATATGTAAATCTTATAAAAGTGCTCTTAAATGCTTTTTTAATATATTTCAGATAAATATAAAATACTAACAAAATAATGTTAAGCTTCAAATAAATATGAAATGCTAACACAAATAGTATATGAAAACCTAATACAAAATTTAAGTATGTTATTTTCCTCCACTTAACTTCTCTCTCATCTGTATAACTTCAAATTTCAATTCACTCTTCCAATTTTTTTTCACGTATTATGTTCTTTATAGAAAATGCAATATGGCAAACAAATTTCTGTCAATTTTTCCAACAAAATACAAGCTTTAATTTTACAAAAACATTACATAAGGCATTTAGAATTAATTTTATTATCAAAATATCTTTATTTTTTCCCGTTTTCAAGTATAATAAATGTTTTCAAAATAAAATACTTCACAATATGACTTCATAATCATGTTAAAATTAAGAGATACAAAAATGTGATGCAAATATACAATAATAGGTTGATATGCCAAATATAATCAATCTCATTCAGATGTTGACAATGGAGGAAATGCATTCTGCTTACTAAGGACCACTTTCAAATGCTGATAAGAAATGTAACCTTTCATTTTATTCTAGAATATAAAATAAAGTTATCTTACAGCAAATTTTATTTATTTATTTTGCCAGCTAGAGTTACAACACTCAAAACATATGAAATCTGCCATAAAATATTTCACGATACATGAAATAGTAAATGATTACTACAAATAAAAGACTTTATCATTAAAGAACAAGTCACAAAATTTCCTTTCATATTTTTAAAAACACCAATCAATTAAGGGAAAATGAGAAATTTCTAAAGATCAGTCTCTGTCAATTACACTAGATTCTGAATGAAATTCATCAGGAATATTATTTTCTAATTTATTTAATGGTGCTAAACTTGAAATTTCATCATTAGTAATCTGATTATTAAATTAAAAACAGATATAAAATAATCCATAAAAATAATCTGAATGTTAATTTAAAACTGTTTGAAATTATTAACATTATGCTTTGAGTGAACCTCCTCATGGTGAATTGGTGTATTGAATTTTGTAGCTAAGAATCCTTCAGGCTTTGCCCTTTGTGATACAGATATAGATACACACACAAGACACACCCCACAAAGACAAATATGTTTTTATGATAAAAGTACAGCCATTCATGATTTTATTGCACACACACTTTGCCCACAAATATCCTTAATCCTTTTTTTATATCTGCTGGTTCTAGACACATATTTCGATTTACAAAAATTTTTCAAATAATGCAAATATTCCCAGTATGGCACTTTTAAATTAAAAAAGCCAATTTTGTAAAAAAAAAAAAATATTACAGGATCTAATTTTATATGGTTTCTGGATCCTCACATTTAGGAAAATTTTATACTCTTTATAAAAAATAAAAAAAAAAGTGCAACTTCTGCAGGAAAAATCAATTGAGATATTTCACTTCTGAATTTGGGATATATGAGATCATTTTCAATTTGCTTTGAAGGGCCAATTAAACAGCAAAACCTCAGACCACAAATGCTTCTTATAACGAACAAACTGGTTTGCAGATATATCTGAACAAATAAATATGTTGGATGATGAATTATAATTGTCTCCAGTTACTAACACTTATGTCTGTCTCCAGTTACTAACACTTATGTCTGTAACAAATCATTTTCAAAGGTGTTTTGAGGTAACCTAAGCCACAGAATAAAAAATTTAACATACAGTAACATAATTTTAATATTTTTGCTGCTTAACAATTATCAAAGACAAGAAACTCTGAGATCATGAATTTAGCTTGCTCAAAATTATACCCAAATTGAAGATTTTGAAGGGAAGAGAGGGGAGATGTTTTTGTCATCTATGATATTATGTCTCTATGCAAGACCATGGACTTGGAAGTTACTGATGCAAATATGGATGAGTTACTACAGGACCATAAATGAGTTCATGAAGAAAGAAGTGGAAGAACTTCACAATCAGCAACAAAAGATGATTGTGGAGAAAGTGTCTTTAAAGGAAGAGAAGATTAGCTTAGTTCTTTGACATGAAAATAGTGCAAAATAGGATAAGGTGAAAAGTTTCATGGAATGATATCCCTCTAGTAAAGTAGGAGCAAGCTACAGGATAAGCATTTTTAATGTTAATGCCATGTCTCACGTCAGAAACATTTAAAACATAGACAACAATTAATAATATTGGACATATTTTAAATGAAAAGAAAGCCTAGAAAGAGCCCAGTGGCACTAAAAGACAAAGAAAAGATAAAAGAAAATGCTCCAGAAAGACAGCCAATTCATATTTTTATGGATGGGGATTCATCATCCAAACAATAATATTTCTTTTTTTTCTCTTCTTTACCACTCTTGTTGAGGTTAGTTAGGTTAGGTTATTTAATTACAGCAAAGCCTCAAGGGCTATCTGCCTAAGGGGAGAGATGCCTCCACTCTTGTTGAGGAACGGATTAATCGATTTTAGATTAATTCTTATGGAGAAGATAGTTTCAGTTTAAGCATTTTGCATGACAAATATCCTTCAGAAATGAATTAAATTCCCAAACTGAAATGTCACTGTATTTTTATCGGACACTCGGAGGAAGGAAAAGTGTATTATCTGTGAAAACCTGGAATTTCTCATAGTGCAAAGTTATCATGTTTCAGTTTTGGGGAACAGAACAACCACAAAGGAAAACATGACTAAAAACTTAAAAATTGATGAAAATGAATTTATATGATTTATTCTTGTACAAGAAAATTCTTCAGTTGAAAAACATTCTAAATACTAAATGAAAGGGCACCGAATGTTTAAGTACAATTCCAGGTGAAAGCTCTGAAAGAGGACCAGAAATACCTAATTTCCAGAAAACAGGTGAACCTCGAAGATAAGAAAAGTCTATCAGCAAAATTGTGTTAGTTTGGTAAACTGGGAAAATGTTGCATATCTAGAAATTATCATAGAAATTCTATCAAGATCTGACACAGAAAAGCAGAAAGCAGCTATGCATAAGAATACAAAAAAAATATTTGATGAAAACAGCACTTGATTTAATGAAAATAACTTGAATACATGTGAATTAATCAACCTATCAGAAAATCAAAAAGCCACTGACTACAAAACAGACATTTAAGGTGAAACCTTTTGCCAAAGTTTGCTCGCAAAAGTATGGAAATTAATTACAAAGAAATGTTTTTGCCTCCAATTCACTATAATTCTATTTGTACACTACTCATGTTAGTTGTTGAATATGAACTACACATACATCAGATGGATGTGCAGACAGATTATTTGAATGGGAAAAACTGATGAAGAAATTTTTATGTCATAACTACAAGGTTTTACAATTTCTGAAGGCAAAGCATGCACACTTAAAATGTCAGTTTCAGTCAGAAAAAAAGGGGAAGTAGAACTTAAAACTTGGTGAAATCTTACAGAAATTAAAATTCAAAAAAATTAATTTTTAATAATTGTATTTAGAAGAAATTAACAGACAAATGTATTATTATTGCTCTTTATGTTGATGACTTGACAATTCCAACTAAAAAGAATCTTTGATGATAAATATTACGAAAACTCTCAACAAATCTTTCAAAATAAGGGACTTTGGGTAAAATAAAGCAGTGTTTAGGCATTAGCACTGAAAAATTAAAACAACAATATATATCACTTTGATAAGTTAAATGCACAAAAGCTATATCATCCAAGTATGATATGCAAGAATGTAAACCCATATGAGCACCTTTAGACCCTAGTATTAAACTCTGTAAATCTTTAAATATCATTAAAAAAGTGTAAAGTACAGACAAAAACAAGTATTAATATTTTATTTGGCTGTATCAATACAACCTAACATTGCAAATTCTATTAGTAGACTCAGTCAGTTAGCAGTAATCCAAAATACCTTAAGTGGATTCAAGGCACAGCATGTGGTATACTATCTTAAATCCACATTAAAATAACTTACTGGAGACAAATGAAAGTCTTAAATGTTATGTAGGCATAGATTGGGCCGGAAATTCTTACGATGAGAGATTTTTTTGTGGCTACAGTTTCATCTCAATGGGTTTTCCGATTTCTAGGGAATCATGCAAGCAAATAATTGTAGAGCTTTCAAGCATCAAGGCAAAATACTTAATGTAAATCAAATCTTCTAAAGAAGCAATGCACTTGAGTTCATTATTAAGAGAACTTGGTATTTCAGAAAAGAAAGCAAGACTAATTATGCTGTGGACTGATAATCAAAAGTGCATGGCATTTAGTAAAGAATCCAATTCCTCATTTTAGAATAACACACTTCATTTCATGATATTAGTTATTTCATGGTGAAGAAACTGAATGTTAAATATACATCTACATCAGGAATGCCCACTAATATTTTAAAAAAGAATCTCAGCACAGGCTATCTATAAATTTAGGTCTTAAGGTTTAACTATTGAATGTATTTTCGTTTTATTCTGCTTTTCCATTCCTTGAGGGAAAGTCTTGTAATTTGCATTTTGAGTACATTTGCATGGTACTGAAAAAGGTGACAACATGAAATTTAACACACCAGAAGCCTAAAGGCAATAAATGTTCACAGATAGAGTAGCATTCAGTATCCACCATGTACCAATGCATCTAATTTAGGAATTTATGGATGCAATCATAGTGTCTGCTGACTAATAATTATTCTTTGTGAGTTGTTTTCCCATGATGTAGTAATGTCAATGTGGTCAACATTATCTCCTGATTTTCTGAAGTACAAGAAATGTGTACCTCAAAATGTGTTGATAATCATGTTTATTTAAGTAAAAAAGAATGTATTGTTCTGCATCTTTATATGTAAAGAACTCATTTTTATTATGTCTAAATGTTTTCCTGTGGATTTCATGGCTTTACATTATGCCACACAAACGAAATAACAAAAATCATGTAAACAAATACATCTCCTCCCAAAAAAACTGGCCTTATTTTCTGTTATATAAATAGCTCATGTAACCATATGCACCTACCCTAAAACCAGAAAAATAAAATCACTTAAATACTGTTGCATGGCAAACTTTTGTTTCCACGAAGATGAATATTCTCCCTTTTTATAATAATTATCATGAAAATAAAAATAATTAGAAAATCTAGGATTGTAACAAAATATTTTGAATATAAATTTGTTAGAAATATAAATGAATATAAATTTATTAGAAAAAATTAATAATAATAATGGTGTACATGAATGGCATACTAAAATAATGAGAATGCTTTTTGTTTTCAGCAGAAGCCCAGTGCAGTAACTAGCGCATCATGCAGCAGCACCACAGGTCAGGGGTTCAATTCCTGGGCTGGGCAAGGTTGACTCAACCTTTCATCCCTTGAGTGGATCAATAAAATGAATACCAAGTTCGCTTGGGGACTAAGCATTGGGGCTGACCACTTGTTTAGGACATATGCTCACACACCCCAAGGCCCACGGTCAAGAAAGCAGATTTCGGACACTGCAAACGTTGGCTACTAGGGTTGTTGTGCCACTGAGTTTAGTTTTTAGTTTTGTTTTTAGCAACTCATTGTATTATCTAAATAAAGATTTACACACTTAATATCTTAAAGAAAATTAATTGAAGGACTGTAAACTGAAGCTAGCTAACTGCATAAAGTAAAATAGGTAAAACTAAATTTATTCATGCATTAGGAAAATTTAAACATTACTCAACAAATCTAAATGATCTTAAAACTGACAATTTCAAGTTGAAAAATAACATGATAAAATTATCATGAAATATCATGAAAACTTTCTGATTTAAATTATTATTTCAAAGGGCTAAATAATTTTCACATGCATAAGCCTGTATCAAAGAGAAGTGATTTTGAATCAATTCAATAAATCTATTCATTTCAAATCTCCCTGAAACTTAGATTTTGAAAAGAGCTTCATATAAAGCAAACAAAATTTAGAGAAGTAGCTTATTTTTCCCAGCAGAAATAAAAAAATTAGATTATTAAATTACTACATTTTTATTTGTCATGCTTAAATAAGTACAAACAATCATTTTAATAGTTAGCTTAAAAAATAAATATAAAATTGAAGATAAAGTTGTATTTTTAGCATGGAATACTTACATCATGTATTAAATTTGAAAGAATACACATTACTTCCTCATCTTCAATAACATCATCATCTTCATATTCCTGCAGAAGAAATAATAAAATCATTTGAAGAATTTTACATAGTTCACAGAAGAACAGATTTAAACATTTACTCAAAAAATTTGGCAACATAGTGTAATATGATATGATAGATCAAAATTTTAATGCACAACTAAAACCAGAAGTAATCAATTTGAATAACCAATAGCAGGTATAAATAATTTACATATAGTAAAATAACATTTCATGATCTACTTCAAGAAGAATGTTTCCTAGGAGAATCTTCTACAGTAAAATGAGTCTATTCACAAAACCTTAAAGATTAATGCAGCCAATCTATCTAGTCACTGAGAATTCAGTACAAAGGATCCAGTTATTCACTGGTGCACCACAAGAACATCGAATTGCTAGATACACAGAACATTAATAGCATTCAAAAACAATCAAGATTAATGGAAATTTTATTTCACTTTAGTCCACTGGATTTAGTCCACATGCCCAATATTTGTGTATTAGCCATATAAAACAAGGTAAAGAAAATGACAACATTTTATATTCCAAAGAAAAAGTAATAATAATTTAATAAGCAATAAATATTAGTAAACATTTTGGAGGAAGGAAAATCTTTTGAAACAATGGCATGAACATATTCTAAACGTTTGCATTACAGTATCTTGAAAAAGTAAATGGAAATTTCTATTAATGGACAATATGCTGCTCTGGAAAAGGCTAAAGAAGAATTATTGGAAATACCTGGTTCAATTTTAATAAAGATAGCATCCCCCCTACATCTCATTCATAAAAGTAACTACTAACCATTTTAAGTCTTGCAATTTAAAATTATTTTTAATCTCTAGTGTCACAATTAAAATCTTCTGTGGTATTCGAATAAAAGTATGATGCACCGACACTCAAATATGAGAAAGAAAAGCTATGAGCATCAAACATAAAGAACTGATCAAACATAAAATATCCTACACTTCCATTTCAATTTCAGAACATACAGGGCTGTACAATCAATTTTATTTTATCAAACAATTTTCATTTGTATTTTTTTTATTAAATAAGCATACTCTTCAGGAAAAATCTTAATTTTGTTTCAATAAATTTGGATACATTTATGTTAATACTTATAAAATAAGAATTATAGCAGACAGATAATGTAACTGTTTTTAATACAGTATAAAACATCTACAGATTTTTTTAAAAAATCTTTATTGGAAGCTTGAAAGTTTTCTCTCTTATGATTGATTAGCAGTAAAAGTATTTATATTTTTAGCACATAATGCTGAAACATTCTTTTAAAAATACACTATACAGTCCAAGATCCGGAATGATCACGACTGGATTCAATCCAGAATAAAGATTCTAGAGTTTGGAAATTTTCAGATTTTAGGTCACCAGTTTAAATCTAGTAAAGTGAGATGCAGACATGGCAACTTCAAGGTTTCACTTACTGTTTAGGTCAGACAAAAAAATTCTAACCCCTCTGCAGAGTTGGTGCAAACCAAGAGGAAAAAGATTAAGCAGTGACAAAATTTTTTTAATTTAGAGGAGCACTGAGCAACAAAAATTGGGGATGGCAAATTTTTTAGAATTTAGCTAAGACACTGTGCAGCAAAATTTTTAAGATTTAAACAGGCACTGGGAATCAGAATTTTGGGCCCACAGAAATAGTACTAAATGGCAAAATGTGTAGTTCTGGCCCTACCCTCCTCACAGCCATGGCCGAATTGATTCTGACCAGAATCAATACTATGTCAATCAACATATTGTCATTGGCTACTGTGTGGCTTCCTAGCCAGCAAGTGTTTGAAATCAGGCAGGAAGCTTAGTTAGTTGGGAGTATAACCGCATTTACGGCATGCCTGCTTCCTTTTTTGAGTTATTATTGTCCATTCCTACACTTTAGGGGGCCGGATTTATTTTTTTGGACTGGTGGTCCAGAGGTATAAATATTGGGTGTTGGATTTTGGACTTTGTACTATAGTACTATTTTCAAAAACCACATACAATTTTAGATTTTCATTTATTTTAAAACAGAAGTTGCAAACAAGAAGAAAATCAATATTCACAGCTAATGCTATTTTTAATTACTTAAAAGAGTATTCTTTCTATCATGATATGAATAAGAAGCTGTTACAAAACAACTAATGTAAAAGTTAATTATAAGTTACATGTAAATAAGGAAATATATACATTTTTAAAAATATGCCAATATAACAAAAGCCCAACTATCCAGCATTCAGGTAACTGGAAAGCTCATATAGCCAGACTATTTTATAATTTGAGATTTTTTGCCAAAAAATTACGCAAATGAGACACTTGTTATCATAAAGCATACACAGCACTATTACTTAGGATTCCACTTTTGACATTTAATATGTGAATACAATTACATGGCTATCTTTTGGAATATTTAGCTATTCACTTCATTGTTGTATCATTGTTTTATTGAAAAAATTCATCCTTATGACTTGATAATCCTCATAGATATCTTTTCAATTGAAACACTTTCAACAAAGAAAAAGAAATCGTTAGATAGTGCGATTTAGTGCCAATAATGGATAAAAGTGATGTCACAAACAATCATAAGATTTTTGCTATTCTTATATGTAAATCTGATTCATTCTTAACAAGCTGGTTTAGTTTTTATAAGTTAATAATCTATCCTTTCCTTGCATTTTGAGAAAATATTAAAATGTGGACCTGCTCTAAGGAATAGCATGCAACAAAGTATTTTCAAAGTTACAGAATCCTGACATCAAGAAAAGTTGCAATGCACTTTATTTCAAAACGGATAAACAACAGTGATGCAAAGTGAAAAATTATGATGTGCAATTTAAGTTTTTGATATGTTATATCCATAACTTGTTGATCATCTTAATAAATAAAAAGCTGTCTCCATCAAACTTCTGCCAGTATGAGTAGTGCAAATTTGATGAGATCTAAGACAACTTTCATTATTGATAGGATTTTAAAATTTGCTATGATATTTTATGTTCATATTCTACCAAAATACATTGACTTTTGTATATGAAATGCATATCTTTTTTTAAATCTTATATAATTTCAAATGTAAGCTTTTGCTAATAAATCAAATGACCGTTTCAGTAATTTTAGACAGTTTCCCCCAATTCATTTAGCTTTTCTCTCCTGAAATGCACATCTTTTATATGCACAAGCCATCTGGCATTATCAAGGATGCGGCATTCAACATTCCCTTAGCTTTCCATTCCAGACAGTCAAGCTTTCACTATATAAAAACTTACCTTCCTAAAATTTAGTGCAGCTTTGAAAGCACTAACAGGAATAATATGAGTACGCAGCAGAAGAGAACTGTAAAGAAAATTCAAATATTAATGTAATACAAGTAGGCATATAACAGTAAAATACTCAATAAACAGCTTTAAGATATACATATCAATGTTCCAAAACATTAAAGTAAACCCTTACAGAAAGCGATTTCCTATCTTAATTGTTTCTATTAATTTGGTCAGTGCTAGAATTTCATTTATATGTGGTTCAACATTCATTCATCAATGTAGAATGCTTGCTGACATCTCAGAAATTATCAGCAATGCTTAAGAACTTCCAGTGACTGAAAATCAAGTGAAAAAAGGTACAACTTGCAAAAAACAATTGGAAGCAAAGGGTTTTTAAATATGAAGTCAATGAATTAGTTGAAAAATGATAAGTAAAGAACTGGATTATCTTATAACAACAGAAGACAGTGAAAGCAGTCATAATGGAAAAAATAATAATAATAATAATAAAGCACTTTTTTTACAAGAAATTAAACAAATTGTTTAAAAAAAACATAAACTGTCTGATTTTGCAGTAGAGATTGACCTAAATATATTAACAAAAGACTACGATAGGCACTGAAAACTCTGTACTCCTCCATGAAAATTTTAAAGACTTACATTAGTTACAAGCCCTAAGCAAAAATCACTAGCCTTTTAAAAAATTTATTTTATTGTGTACTCATTAAGCAACAATAAAAATTATTTCACTTGACATTTGTTTATTTTTTTAATTACATATTTAGGTTTGTTCAAATTAAACGTACTTTTTCGAATCTACATTTTAAATCTGAATTACATCTAACAGACTTTTCTCATAAAAAGCTAATTTTGCAGAACGTGATTTTGCTGTATGCACAATATATGACATAACCCCTGCCTTTCGATACAGTTTATAGTATATTTTTTCTGTGTTAATGCATGAAATTGAACCAAATCAAATAAAAATCAACATTACTAAAAAATATAAAACTAATGAAAAATAAAGCTTTGAAATTGTTACTACACTATGAAATGTAATCCAAAATCATTAATGCATGACAGTTCCATTTTCCTTTACCTAAAGAATTTTGTAGTATATATATATATATATATATATATTTTTTTTTTTTTTTTTTTTTTTTTTTTTGCTTTACAAGCTTTATTTATTTCAAAGCCACCATCTAATTCCTTACATACATATATGGTTAAAATGTTTCATATCCTAAGTTAAAAAAATTTTTATAACTGCACAAGCACAACTAAACAAATTTCAGAAGGAATTAAATAAGCCAAAAAAAAAAAAAAAACATGAATTGCACTTTGTACACTGATAAATTGCATGATCATATTTCTAAGATTTCCATACAGGGAAAACAAACATCAAAATAAGTCTATGAAATTCAGAATTTCTAAAGATCATATAATATTGGGTTGTTCGGAAAGTAATTTCGTTTTTTTCCCGTCAGAGGACTTAATTACATTTTTTCGAAACCAACTTCACACTTAAGCCGCATAAGCATTATATGTCTTGAGAGCTGATATTACAAGGCTTGTGTGTGAAAAAGTTCTATTAATTCTACGCAGTAGTTTTTGGTTGGTGCCCTTTTAAATATGGAGAGCAATAAGCAGCCTTTTCGTCATATTTTAATTTTTTACTTCAGAAAAGGTAAAAATGCTATCCAAGCGAGAAAAAAATTGACGAATGTGTATGGAGAAGGCGTGTTAACAGTACGCCAGTGCCAGAACTGGTTTGCAAAGTTTCGATCCGGCAATTTTGATGTCGAAGATGCACCACGGTCTGGAAGGCCGGTCGAAGCTGACAAAGATGCGATAAAGGCATTAGTTGATGCAAATCGGCGAATAACCACACGAGAGATCGGCGAGAGGTTAAATTTGTCGAATTCGACTGTTTATGGCCACTTGAAAGGCCTGGGATTAACCTCGAAGCCCGATGTGTGGGTGCCCCATGTTCTTACGGAGCGAAATTTGTGTTGTCGCGTTGACGTGTGTGATTTGCTCCTCAAACGTCAGGAAAATGATCCATTTTTGAAGCGGATTATTACTGGGGACGAAAAATGGGTCGTATACAGCAATGTGAAACGCAAGAGGTCATGGAGCAGAAAACATGAACCGGCTCAAAGCGTTTCAAAAGCCAACATTCACCAAAAAAAGGTGATGCTGTCCGTTTGGTGGGATTTCAAAGGAATCTTTTTTTTTTTTTTTTTTTTTTTTTTTTTTTTTTTTTTTTTAAAGCTTTTACCGGAGAATACAACTATTAATTCGGAAGTCTATTGTTATCAGCTGGACAAATTGAATGAGGCACTTAAACAGAAGAGTCAAGAATTAACCAACAGGAAGGGTGTAGTGTTCCACCAGGATAATGCAAGACCTCATACAAGTTTGGTCACTCGCCAAAAGCTTTTACAGCTTGAATGGGACATACTGCAACACCCACCATATTCTCCAGATCTGGCACCTTCAGATTATTATTTGTTCCAGTCCCTGCAAAATTTTTTGGATGGTAAAACCTTTACCTCAAATGAAGATGTCAAAAACCACCTGAATCAGTTTTTTGCCAGCAAGGACCAAAACTTTTATGAGCGGGAAATCATGTTACTGCCAGAAAGATGGCAAAAGGTGTTGGACCAGAATGGCCAATATATAATTTAATAAAATATTTATTCATTATACGAAAATTGTCTTTCATGTTCCCCCCCAAAAAAACGAAATTACATTCCGAACAACCCAATATGTCAGGTTGGCTTAATTGGACAATGTATGCCAATTAATTTATCTTAAGATTAATCCCCTTAGAAAAAGATTATTAATTTGAATCTCTAAAATTTTTTAAACTCTTATAAGTTTATGTTTCTAAGTCAACAAATAAATTTATAACAAACACAAAATTAAAATAATGCTAATAATTAATCCATCCATTTTTTTGCTTTCCCTTTTCTTAAAACTACCAACAAAATTATCAAACTATAACTTTATAAACTGGAAGTAAATTAAAAATTTGGAAAAAGTAAAAGTACTGTGGGGGAAACAAATCTGAAGTTGTAATAATAAATAGATGGCAAAATTTCATCACTTTTCAGCATATATACAGTACAATATGTAAATTTCCTCACACTTTCTTAAAAAGATTTCTGTAGATTATTGTTTTCAGTTTCTCTAGAACTAAACGAATTCCCCATTTTATGAAGAAATCTTCAGAAGCTTCTAAAGCAGCTCCAAATCTCTGAAGATCTCCATCTCTAAAAAACAGAAATTATATGAATTGATATTTAATACAAACACATATGTATATATACGCACACATATTCAGAGGCTGAACATAAATTGAAGAGTAAAAGTTCACATTTGTAAATTTAAAAAAATAGAATGTCATTTTAAAAAAGCTTTCTCATAGCAAGATATTATGCTGCAAGTGTTTCTATGTAGGTTATTGTGAAAAGTATTGATCAGAGTACTTTTTTTTAATGGATACCTTATTCACAAAATCTTATATAATTTGTATTTTAGAAAACTACTTTAAGTCGTTGGTAACTGGTATGCTTCAATATTGGCATGTAGCTAATTCATGACATTATTTACATTAATTAAAAAGGAAAAATATTGATAGTTTAATGAATATTTGTATGATTACCAGATTATTATTTCAAAGTAATAAAACTTCTTGAAAATATTAATAATGTATTTTTACACTTTGAAAAACCTATAAATTCCCATGTGAAAATTCTTTTGACATACTAAATATAAGAAAATTGTAAATTAAAGAGATGAATGACAAAAACATATTGAAAGGCATTTAAGGTGAAAAATTGAACTTTTAATTAATGTGATTTGTCTAGTGACTGAACAGTAAATGCAAATTCAAAATGATGTCATATACCACAAATTTTGAAATTAAGTACCTTGGTTAATTTTTATTGTATGGGAGTCTAATTTTCATCTATTTCTTATAACAAGTACAAAATTTTCCTAAATATAACAACCACATGAACATGTAAAAAGGTTTCATATTTTATACAAAATTAATGTTTTTTAATTTAAAAATATGAAAACATGAATCTTTGCATCATTTAAAATGCTTTTTGCACTTGGAAGTACATGTCTATGACCAACGGTTATGAAACTAATCATCAGATAAGGATTTTTATGGACACGGTGTACATTATGTATTTGCAAACTCTTATAAACAGCACACATTTTGCAACATACTCAAATCACTTTCAGTATACATTAAGTTTAACCAACCTACAAATTTTTTATGCATAAAATAGCTAGGAAAAGATGTTTGATATCTCTATCAAACATTATGAAATCAGAATGAGAATAATTGGCATCGTGATTTCCAATAAACCAGTTCATTTTTTTCACTTTAAATCTACAAAATTTTTTTCATATTCCATGATTATCAGGGTAGACTATAATAAATATAACAACTGGAAAAAGAAATTTTGTATTCTTTTTATTTTTAATATTTGCAAATGATTTTAAAAAAATGAAGAACATTTAAACTCTTTTTCCTAAAAGAACCGTATTTTTAACTCATATTTTATTTTAAAGAGTTACATTTTTAAAATTAAATTAAGATTTATATAATTTTTTGTTAACAGTTTCAGTTTTCTTTTCAACAGCTGAAACTGAAAAGTATAATCAGCTGATAAATTAGTAATTAGGTTAAGAGATATTTTAAAAAATCTGCACTTAACACCACTTGCACAAAAAAGGGGTGGACAGCAAATTTGAAGTGAAAAAAAGCAAAACGAAGAAAAGTTTTTTTTCTTGATTCCCATTTGTAGCTAAGACAATCTATTTATACTTCATACTATGAATAATTGTATGAAGTATATACTTATGTATATATACTACATACAATTTATATATGAAGTTACTGCTTTAGAAATAATATATAATGCTTTCTCATATATGAACCAGAAGTATATTAATGCTACTAAATTGTTAGACTTAGCTATAAATTAAGACTAAACATCAAAATCCTATGAGATTCAAATAACCATCTATCTACCAGCATAAATGCATAAATAATATTTTTACGGCATGCTTTAACAATACTTTAAGTATTATTAAAAAATATTATTTATGCCCAGTACATTTAAATAATACTTTTTAAAATAATAAACTAAAAATTACTTTACAGCTTGCACCAGTTCAGCAAACTGCATCAGACCATACTTCTGTAACAGGTACATGGATGGCATTATCCCCTACAGAGAGATTTTAACTCAAATTAACATACTTAAAATTATAAATATCAGTTTCTCTAATACGTAAAATGTAATATGTAAATTTTCACAAAATAAAACAATAAACAAGATTTAAACCAGTGTCCTCTAATTTCGTAATCTCGTAACCCATATGCATATACAGTATCTATTGTCCGGGTACGGATTATCCATGCGTGGGATAAATATATAAAATGAAACTTTTGGTGACTCGAAAAGGAAAAGGCCTTGCTCATTTAAGGGGATTGAAATGAAAAATCTTGCAGTCAAGAAGATGCATGGATGAAAAGAGATATTCAAAGACTGGTTTAAAACTAAATGGGTTCTTGAAGTGAGGAATTTTTTTAAAAGTAAAGGTTTACCAGAAAAAGCAGTATTGCTATTATATAATTCACCTTCTCATCAAAACAAGACCATTAAAAAAATTACTGCCAAACGTTACTACTTTAATTCAGGCAATGGACCATGGCATAATATCATCAGTGAAATGACTTCACGATTCTGGTCTTCTCATAACTCTTGAGAGGAAGTTGATGATTTAATGAAATTCTGGAAAGCATTGACTATATTGGATGCCATATACAGAGTAGCAAAAGCTTGGCCAAAAGTAAAACAACTCTTTGATCATGAAGAAAAATTCTTCCTAATAGATAAACTGAAGATTTATCTAATATGAAGAAGTCAAGGCAATAACTGAAGCTGAAAGCCAAAGAACTGAAAATGTAAAATTGACCTAAAATGTTGATAGGGAAAATATCGAGGAATGGTTCGATGGCTATTCAAATGAGCTGCACTTTCAATGCTTAAATGATGCCAATATCATTTCAAATGTCACAAGAACAGAAGAGCAGCAAGTCATACTTAAAATACAAGCAAAGATGATACTGACAGTTACATTAATACTGAGAGAGCAATGACTTCTGACGAATTTCATCGACCAAAGAGGATTCATTTACAATGATAAAATAGTACATCAAAAATACACAGTTAAATTCATTATTTATTTAAATTTTCTAAAAATAAACTAAAATTACTGATTTTTTTAAAGAAATAAACAGATACAATATGCACAAAAACCCTGTTTTTGGTGATAAATACAAATGAAATAGCAAAAAAATGGGAGGGGAAGGAGAAAAGAAAAGAATATTTTCTTGAATCACAAAATTGTTTTATTCCACTACATTTTGCCATCTGTCAGGCAAATGGAAATTTCTTTTTTGGAAAAACATTAGGTTTATTATTAAAAAAGCTGTTGAGGTGCTGTTTAACAATCTCCAGTGAATTTCGACTATTCAGAGAATTTTGAAGTGACCTGAAGAGATGAAAATCTCAGGGGGCAAGACCTATTTAACATGGGGAGCTGACACAAATATTTCAGTCGAACCCATATATCTCTGCCCAACGTTTATTGAAATGCTGCACTGAACAGTGTCACGATGAAAACATCTCAACGGTTGTTCAGTTCTGTGTATAATACTTTGATTTCAGTTTTTAAAACTACCATTTCACATTTTTCAAAATTTGTTGTTAGTTTGGTGGCAACAATTCTTCTTATACAATTCCTTTGCAGTTCTACCATATATGAAGCATTATTTTCTTGGGATGCAGAACTCCCTCACAATGTTACTAAAGGAAAGTTTTCTGAACTATACCATGATCATTTTCTTATAACATTATTGCACAGCATCAATTTCTCAACTTTCAAAAAAGAAGCTTCTTTATTTCTTTTCATTAAGAATCACGTGAAGAAATGCAAGCAAGTGAATTCTACTTCGTTAAAGCATGGGATACCCACACATATCATAGCAGCTTACACACCCAATCTTCTTCAAATGATCATGTACTGTATTTTTTAGAATATTTAGGAATATATAGTCTATTTGATAGTTTTTGAGCTGTGTAATGTGGATTTTCAGTAACAGCTTCTTTTTAGTCCTTGTTTACAGTTGATGGCCATACAGAGCAGATATCACCTTCGAGGCTGAAATTTCACAGCTTAATTTCTCAAATCCCTTTGAAACTGTACATATTATCAGAAACAGAACTTTGTCCATATACAGTATAAATTTTATGAGCAGCCTGACTAATAAAATTTTACTTTTTTAAAATAAAAAATATCATAGGATGAAAATGAACTTTCTCCATTCTTAGCACTACATTGACACAAAAATTATGCCCAAACACATGCTAGAATTATGCACTGTAAACAGAAAATATCATAGTTTAAGCACCCGCTTCGATCAAGGTCACGCTTTATCAGCAGTAACAAAATAATTAGAAGAAATTGCACTTTGATTTGAAAAACTGCAGAATTTTCAAGATGACTCAATATATGCTACTTAATAACTAAATGAGTGCTTTAAAACTTACTGTGATTCAGCAACCATTGTCTCCCCACACATTGGCCGAAATAACTCACGGGAGCACTGATTTAAATACTTTTCAAAAGGCAAAATTCATCTGATTGAATGCATATAATAATTTACCCAATATTACATTCACTAATATATTATAGGCCAAATACTCATATTTTTAAAGAGGAAGATTAGAAGTTTAGAAAAAAACAGATAAAATCTTTATGCAATACGAATGCACACAAATTATTCGAAACATCAGAAAGTATCAATTTATATTTATCAATATGTTATTTGTGAAACACAATAGTCAGTAAAAAAAAAAAAGAAAAGAAAAGAAAAGAAACATTACTGTAAAACTTTTTTAAATATAGCAATTTTAAATTTTAAATCTTGGAAAATTCATTGTAATTATGTAGATAGCACAAAGCAAACAAAGAAACTTTTTTAAAAGCAGGGTTTTAGAGTTAAACAGTAATATTTTTTAGAAGTTAACTAATTTTAATTCCATAATTTAAAAAGAAAACATACATAATCATGATTTAAAATGATTTAATGATCATCTTTAATCAGTGACAAGAGTAAAATGCTAAATCTCAATGACAATAAAAAATGCTAAATCTCAAATAGCCATCATAGATTGTGCCCTCATAACAGTTTATTAACAATACTATTAAATTTTTATACAATTTTTTTTAAGTTGACAATAAAGATTTAAATTATCATATAATATGGCTCTGCACTCTTATATTCAAATGCTAAAAAAAATTTTATTTAGCATAAACAGCTGTAATATAGTACAACTTCTAAACAAAATTAAGAAATATAATTTAAATATTTTGCAATATAATAATAATTTAGATATTATATAATATAATAAAATATTTAGATATTTTGCAGCAAATTAAAAAGAGGGAGTAGACTCCTGGTTTTCTAAATCAAAGTTAATTCAAAATTTGCACAGAAACTGCACTCATTAAAATTATTCCATTTCTCACAAATTTGAATATTCTTTTAGCATAACGAATGCAAAACACAAGAGAAACATGCCAAAGTAAAACATAAAATTAGACAAAGCAACAACCTTGTGTTTCACATAGATTTCATCAAGGCTCTATCGATCCGAAGCTAAACAGGTTAGAGATTCCTCTTCATCAGGAGCAAAGGAAAAGCCAAGGTTGTATTTATATCCAAAAGGAGTAAAGCAAATAGGAAAGTAATTCCATCTGCCAGCAGAAATAATAACAATAATCGAAAAATTAAGTTAATATAATTGTAAAAGTGTTCAGAAGGACTCGATTAAATTCATTACTTAAACAAAATAAATCTTTATGAATGTTGAAAACTTCAAGAAAATCCAGTTTGCCAATGCAAGCTTTTTGAATACTTTTTGCAGATCCATAGTCAAAATTGTGATTAAATTTCCAACTATGATTAGGATTCAAAGACTTGTTAATTTTGCCTTTTCAGACATAAAATTTGTGCCCCTTGATGCTGTGGACATAAAATTCGCATCCTTAAATACTCTTTTAATTTGGCTCATGTGTCTCCAACCACACTGACAAGATATTTTATAAATTTCTCAATTAAAGTCAGAAATGGAATCTTTAAGAATCAAAACATGGATTTCATCGATAGGCAAGAAAAGCATTTGAAAATTTAACTTCCGGAGAATCCATGTAATTTTGTAACTGAGAGAAGTATGAAACCAAAACATTACAAGGTTATTAATATTATTTCTAACAGTGGAATGTCTTCTACGATAGCAAGTTAAAAATTTTTTAAAGGTTTTATCAATGACCATGGGAGAAAATTCTCAAGTAATGGCAAATGATTTCTAATAAATGAATTCATTAGCATGCAATGGTTTTGAAGAACAAATTCTAACAGTGTGAAAAACATAAATGTAAAAAGGAGTCATTTTTTTTTCCTTAGCTGGGTGACATAGCATTGGGAAGCAAACAAATGGAAGAAAGAGTTTATAGTAATTAAGTTTAAGATGTTAACTGGATGGCTGGATTAGTCTAATTTATAACAAATCTGGGATAAATCTTCTCCACTACTATAAAAAAAAATCACCACATTTTCTTCTGCAAAATTCTTTATTAATTTTTGGTTGTATCAATAGTGTTGTTTTGTTTTGTACTGTATTGTTTTCTTTATTTTTATTTTAATATTTTTCTTCATATTATTTTGACTGGCCTGGGCTATATTTTTGCACTTTTTTTGTGCTTGTTCCATTTTCGGAATATGTCAATAGACAGGAACCGATTTTATCAGGTACACCTTAAGTGTATGAAGTTCTTGAACCATCCCCCCTATTTTTTTGTTTAAATGCAAACAGCAGAATATCATTCTCAAATTTATATAAGTCAAATGCAGGTCTTAAATCTTCTGCTCATGTTTAAAAAATTATGCATGAATTCAAACTGTCACTTCTTCGTCTGTACAAATGTTTCTCTAAAATTGAATGTGAATTATATTACCTTCATATAACAATTAGCAATTCTACATTAAGTTTTCCTCAAATGATAGCAAATCTTGGTCCAGAACAGATATTGCTTGTCAACGCCATAGAAAACTGTTTGTTTCTAAATTCTGTAAGCTCACACCCTAGTCAGTTAGTCCCACCCATCTTGTTAATGATCCCACTGTAAATAATAATCCCATTAGTATCTCTAACTTTAATCTTTCAGAGTATCAGATGAAAGAATGATAATATAACTTCTAAACTGTCAGTTCCTCAAACTATTACCCCTTTTGAAAAACCTTTCACATTCCCTAAAATTTCAGAACCACAGAATGATACAATCCACCACTTAATTACTCATAATGTGAATTTAATAACAAATTTTTTGTTTTGAATTTTAGCCAAAGGAAAGGAAGTCTTTACATGAAATTCATTCTAAGCCTAACATTATAATTTCTGAAGCTGATAAAGGTGGACAGATCACTGTTATAGACAAACATACATACATTGATGGAGTCACATAACTCATAACTAAAGGTTTATGCCACTCAATCTCTAAAGATCCTTCATCTTCTGATCTCATGAAAGTTAACACATCTGCTAAATCTTTTCATATACTCCAAACTAGTTTAAAAAATCATTCATTTCACCTGTTGGTAACTGTGCTTTTATGCTTTCACCAAAGTCCATAAAACTGGAATCCTTTTTCGATTTGTAGTTTCCAACTTAGAAAAGGCACATATCCTTTGGTCAAATATTTAGTGTCCACATTTTCTCCTTTACTTTCTAACAATATTCACACAGTGAAAAATTCTTTTGAAGTCATTGATAAACTTAGATATTTCTACTTTGCACTTCATAACAGTTTCTTTTGATATTAAATCAATATTTACTAATGTTACAGTTGAAGAACTAAAATACCTTGAAACTAGGCTCCGAGAATTCCATTTCACACATACCAAAATTGATGATTTAATTTCTGTTACTGAAATCTCTCTCTGTTAACACAATTTGTTTTTCAAAATGAAAATTATTGACAAATTGAAGGATTATGTACAGGATTGCCTAAGTCCTGTACTTATTGTACTTGTACAAGTCCTGTACTTGTTGACATTTACAAACATTATTTTGAGGTTAATTTATTTGAGAAACTATCTTTTTGACTCGGATGCACTACATAGGCAACACTTTCTTGTTTTTTGATGGTAATAAAGAAAATTTATCTCAAATTTTGTCTGTTATAAATTCAACTCCTCCAACTATCCAGTTCACTCCAGAAACTGAATTTGGCAATATTACTACCTTGATATTCTTATACTTCACAATGAATCTGATTTCAGGACTACTCTTTACCAACAACACTTTTCTGTTTGTTTGCCAACTTTTCTGTTTATCTGCTGACATGCTGAGTCATATCACCTAGCTAAGGCGGAAAGAATGCTTCTTTTTAGTATCACGTATTTGTGCTCTGAAATTTTGTTCCTCAATACCTTTGCTAACTAATAAACTTAATTATTTGAAATCAGCTGCCATTGATCGAGGATTTTTCTCCCATGGCCATTGATAAAAGCCTTTAAAAAATTTTCATCTTGCCATCATAGAAGACATTCCACCATTAGAGCCTTGTACTGCTTTAACATTGTTGGCTGCTATAACCTTGTCCTGCTTTGGTTTCATCCTTCTGTTTGTTACAAAATTGCAGAGATTCTCCAAAAGTTCAATTTTCAAATAAATCTTACCTATCAATAAAAATCCATGGTTCGATTCTTAAGGATACCATTTCTGACTTTAATTTTTGGGGAGTTTACAGCATATCTTGTGAATATGGTTTGAGACATATCAGCTGAACTAAAACTTCATGAAAGTTTTGCATCAGGGGGACACAAATTTTCTGTCAAAACTATCTAAAAAGCTATTTCCATTGGCAAATTGGATTTCCTTAAAATTTTCAACATTCACAAAGATATATGTTGTTTAATTAATAACTTTAATCCAGACATTTCTGACACTTATAAAATTATATTAACTTAATTTTTCAATTTTTGTTATTATTCATGCTGGCAGAGGGCATTACTTTTCTGTTTGTTTACTCCTTTTAGATATAAATACAATCACGGCTTTTCCTTCACTGCAGATTTCTCTGCTCCTGATGAAGAGGGACCTGTACATGTTTTCACTCAAAATCAATACAGTCTTGATTAAATGTAAGCCAAGCAAAAGTTTGCTGCTTTGCCTGATTTTACTGATGCAAATTAAGAGAAATGGCTTCTGAATAAAATTTATAGCATTACTCTTTCTTTATTATAATTTGGAGACACTATTACAGCAATTAATAATAGAAAAATGTGTTGCTATATTTTAAATGCTCATTTTATTTGTCACATAGAATGAAAGAAACACTAAATAGTTTAAGTAATATTATTATTTACAGGATCTATTTATTACATTTTAAAGCAATCTCTATGCACTACTCATTGACTAATGAAGGTGTGAATTTAACCCATTTATTAAATCCAATAAATTTTAGATAAAATTTGGAATACACAAGAAAAGAAAAATTAAAATGCTAAATATACAAAGAAACATGTAAATGTCCGACACATAAAAATCTGAAGTTACATATCAAATGTACAAAATACTGCAGCTGTAGTACTTACTAGAACCATTTTAACTGTAATTAAGAATATTAGAATCAGTCTTTTGTTCCTTTTAGAATCTTTATGACAGTGTAAAAATGCAAAAGATAGATTTTCCTCAGCTGAAAAGAAAAAAAAAAAAAAAAAAAAAAAAAAAAAAAAAAGCAACTTTAATATACATTCTTATAATGATAACTGCATTTAAGTTAATATAATACAAAAAAAATTGACAATTTCAGACATTCATGTAAAAATTAGACGTTTAAATAACAATTAACTAATTAAAAGATTTTAGACTATTATATTAGCCCTAAAAAATGGCCTCACATATCAGTTTTTTTTTTTTTTTTTTTTTTTTTTTTTTTTTAGGGAGGGCTACATATAAGGCAGCTCTATATATAAAAGATTGACATATGAGAAATGAAATGACTGCCAAGAACATTACTTTTGTGAAAAAAGGAAGTAATTTTTTTAAACAAAAAATGATATATGGTAAATTATTCTAAAATACATTGGTGAGCAACTGAATTACAGATAGTTAGCATGCTGATGAAAATATTTAACACAAATTTGATGAATGGGAGAACGAGGTAAGGCATGCAACTGGAAACTCGTCACACTTCATACTACACAATAACATTCAAGATTCTAAGCCACAACATTTCAGCACATTTGGCTAGATCGACCAGGCCAGGTGCTTGGATCACTCTGAAGTCATGCAGCCACTGGGTTTTTCATATGTCACCTCACACCAATATTGTGAATACATGAGTTCTGATGCACCACTGCTCAAAACTTACCGTTGCAAGTAATCATGTATCGATGAAAGGACTTGCCACCAGCCATGTTGGATGATAAAAGCAGATCTTCCAAATACTAATTCAGTATTGGAGGTCTACAAAATATAAGCAGTGATAACTCCTAGAAACACCTCCTCCTTATACATAAGAGAAGCCATTATTCTACTATATATCTGTTTACAAAATAGCAAAGGCACAGAGATTAACATGGATGAGGTACACTATAACTGGATCATTAAAGCATGGGGAAAAAGTCACTTGGATTGATAAGTATTAGCTAGTACATGCTAACTGCATGGTACAAGTATGTTATAAAGCTCATGAGGCGACGCATCCCTCATGAGATAAGGTACAACTGAATTGTCAGAAAGGTACAATTCAGGGGAGCAGATGGTATTTTCAGATAGAGATTGTTTACATGGAAAGAAATGTGTCCTCAGTGCAATTGACATTGGCTAACGAGGATCAATCAGTGTATTTTTTTAATGCAAGGACAGAGAAAATAAAGTAGGCATGGTTTCATACGCAATCTAAGGGGGGGAATATTATGTTGAGCCAACAGAATAATTAAGTGTATTTGCTCAGTTATAATCGTATATGTGTAACAATGATTTTAAATTAAATAAATATTTAGGAAACCTCCCTTTCTTGCATACTCACCAAGCTTGAATTTACTCTGAAACATTTGTTGCTGCCCAACAAAATACCTAAAATACAAGGAAACAAATGTGTTGAAAAATACTTTTGCAGCAGCAACAGCAAGAAGAAATTGTGTTTTGCATGCAATAAATGCATATTTTTACATAAATACATACATAGATTTCAACAGGTTCTCCCCCCCCCAATAAAGAATTTTTGCAACATATAAACATACAGTCATGGTTATTCTTTATTGAAATATCACTTATCAAAATTATATAAAGTTGATTACATTCAATATTAGGGAAAATATGTAGTAGTAAAGAATATGTCATACTGAGGGTTTTTTTAAAAATTATTGCTTTGATACAACTAAAAATAACAACAAATAATAAAATAGATTACAGTTAATTCCTAATTAACTGAACATTAACTGGATTAACTGGGCCTTGTCTAAAAAGGAGTTCTGCCTGCTTACTGTACACTAATAAAAGCTTACTGGAAAATATCACAAACCACCGAGGGGGATTACAAGAAATGCAAAAAAAAGAGAATAAATGGGAGATAATAATAGTGACAGCAGGTGATTATTTAAAAATAGCTTTCATCACAAAAAGAACAGAATTTAATTTACATTATCTGAATAAACATTTCTAAATCATCCACTCAAAATAAATTGCTAATCTGCAAAAATGAATTAAATATATAGCTATTAATCATTTACTTTCAATTGATTCTTATTGAAATGCAAGAATAACGTGAACGAAAATATCATTTTTTTGGTTTTGAAGCATGTCTTTTAATGCTTATAGAATTTGTATTACCAAATGAACTTATTCTCCAAAAAAAAATTCTTTAAAAATACAGCTAAATTATTAACAACATTTTCTGTGCATTATAATATGAGTTATTCCTCTTTCCTGTGTATTATTTTGCTAAAGTTGGATTAGCCATAGGATTAATGAGTTATTCCAACCATCCTGTGTATTTTTTAGCTGCTGGGATTTCACACCCAGTGTTATCCTGTTTAATCAGCAGTCTATGGTATTTATAAGAAAAGCCTGGATTATTTTACTTATATTTTATGTATTACCTATCTTTTCGTGTTTGAATTTTTAAAAATACAGACAAAATGTAAAACTGGCCCTGAACGAACAGGGACAAAATAAATACTCATGATGAATAAATTTTCCAATAGTTTCACTTTAATAACTAGCCTCTCCGAAAAACTTACTTATTCTTTATCTTAAGACTCATTGCATGAATCTTAATTGCTTTCTTTACAAACTATGATTATTTAAAAACATCAGTGTTAATTTTTAAACATACAAGCAGTACCTCATCTCTTTGAAAATTTCAGTTATCTATGTAACTAAATAAATAAAGAAGGTTTTTTAAGAAATTTTTATAAACAAATACCTTCCTTTTCCATCTTTAAATTTAACCTTCAGGTAATTCAAATTATTTTAATTTAAAAAAATTCAGTTTTTATTCATGATATGTTAAAAAATATTGCCATACTCACTTATATGTAACTCTCTGAGCAATAGGATACATATCCTTGAGATTAGAACTCTCTATCACACGAATCAGAGGTTTCAAAAGATGTAATTTATTTACCTAAAAATTTTCAAAATCAAGAATTTAAGAATATATTATAGACATTTAACCGATACAGATAATAATCCTGAAAATAATTCAGCTTTTCATGGCTAATAGAATTATGAAAACAGCTGGCTCTCTAAAGTATACAGATATTGATAGATATCAATAACATCTTTGTATACTAATTGCAAAAGTAGAGAGATATAGAGATATTGTACTTCTTACATTTATAAATTTAAAATTAAATGCAAGAGCCTACAGATAACAAAAATCACTTAGTAAATGTATACTGAGCATTTTTTTTATTTAATAAAATTAGCATTACATAACTTAAAGGCATGCAATGTCTGTGAAAAAAAAGAAGCTGTACAAACCACTTAATTACTCAGAAATAACACAGAGAAATTATGAAAGCAATAGCAATGCTTTCACGTCCTTTGGTTATGGGACAGCATATAGCCGAAGTTGCTTTTTGTTTGACAATGAGTAAAATAGCTACAGACACGTACAACATGCTTAAATAAACTTAGAATCGTGCAGCATTAACCTGCAGCAAACTTTTCATAATAACCAGTAGTGTCCTCTATAGAAATGACTAAATTGGCTATGTTAACAGCTCATAAACAGGACCAAATTAAACTTCTTCAATAATTTTAACATTGACTCATTAAATCCCATTTAAATACTGTGTAAAGTAGTAAATATTAGGCAATCCTAAAATATTGTCTGTAATTATGATGGTGAAACAGAATTTAATGCTAGATTGCAATTCATTCTGATTAATAAGTCAAAAGAAAACTTGTTCATTGACTTCTACGCTTGCATTGATATTTTGTTATAAATAATTTCAATAAACTCACAAAAATTAAACTTTTAAAACCCTACAAAAGTCTAAGATAAATATTATTTTAAGCAAGTGTAATTTCTTTAAAGTCATCAAATATATACATATTAATATTACATACAATTATCATTAAATATCAGTATACACACTTTTATATTCCATAATAATTCATTTAACTTACTTTAAAATATATTTTGAAAAGCTGGTTTGTTAAATTTAATATACCCCATCTTTTAGTATCTTCCTGCAATGAACGACTAAGAAAAGAAAAAAGGAAAATAATTGTACTAATTTCCCAATTTGGAATTCAAGTTAGAATGACTAAAACAATTTTTTTTTTTTTTTTTTTTTGAAAATGTACATTATACTAAGTTTTATACATAATGAATTTAACATAATACAAGTAAAGTATGTCCATGAGAGAATAACATATTTTCTTACATGATATTTAAATCTTATATACCATCCGATACAGTTTGACTGAAAATTCATTGCTAATTTATTACTTAATTCCTACCTTTCTCATGTCTCATTTTTATACAGAAAAACTCACTATTTTACAAAACAACAAATATATGTTCCATTAAAATATATGCATATAGTCTAGTACATATACATAATGAAATCTAATATACTCGTATATGTATCACAAATGCAAGCAACCTAACATTTTAATAACTTTTCAATTATATTTCATATATATAACTGAAATATATTTAGAATTTAATTAATTCAAGGTGATTTTTTATATAAAAAAACAAAGACATTACATATATCTATTTCTTAATAGTATGGGTAGAACATTAAAATGAAAATGAAAACATCCATGCCATCCCACTTCAATTAAAATTTTTCAATGTTACAATAATAAAAAATCTCTCTGCTGGTATGTTTACTGTTGATAATTTTGTAAAACAGTGCAATAAAAAAATAAATTTTGAAAGAATTTTGTCAAATGGAAATATACAGATTTAATTTCATAAATTATTCTACATTTATGGCTAAAAAAAGAAATGGCTATTTGCTCTATTTTCAACATTTTTAGCACTACAATTAATCCAGAAATATACATGTCTTCATTCTTCAAGGATAAAAAGAACATTTCTAATTATTTTTTTTTTTTTTAGCAAAACTCTGTAGCATTGAGAAAATAAAAAATGTGTAACATACTTTTAAATAAAATGTTTTATTATTAAACAAAGCACTGTGGTATTATAAAAAAGGATAATTAAAGTTACATGGAACCAAAACTTTTCAAACGAAAATGCAACTCTGCCTCCCCCCAAAAATATGAGTATAAATAAAGATTTATTTTGATATTATCATTGTATTACAAAAGTTTATTTTTCCCCTTCATTTAATATACAGTAAAAATTTCTTCCTCTTTTGGAAAGGAAGAGATAATTGTCAGATACCTCTATTTATGTACATGAACTAATTAAAAACTTTATTTTTGGTATACTATTCAAACATCTAAATTTTTTATCTGCTGATTCAGATTTATAACAGGGCAATATTTACTCGTTTATGTGTCATGCTTCCTGCTATTTTCATTTATTTTGAACAAATTAAAGATCAGAAAACAAAACATGGCTCTATCATACAAGCAGCAATAGCAGAATTGAACAATAGACTTAGCTTTTCACAAAATTTATAAGCTGTTTTAATATGCTTTCAATCTCATTAATATTTGAGAATAATAACTCAAGATATTTATTCACAGAATAGATAATTATCAATATTAGAGCAAATGTATTAAATAAATCTAATTCTATGTTTATTAAGATGTATGCTGAACTTCCCCCCCCCCAATTTCTGCCATTATTAATTTTTAATTTCAAATTCATTAAATAATAAAATGTAAAATGCAATAAAATTTTCAGGATGAGCTTTTACTATAAGATACCAAAAACTACTAGTAAATTTTAATTTCACACTAACAGCTTTTTTCAAAATATCTGGAAGTATGAACAATATTTCAAGTAGGTAAAATGGTTTTGGTTAAATAATAAGAATAATATATACGCAGCGTATTCGGAAACTAAGTACCGTTTCATTCTAGCGCCGTCGGAGTGCTGTGGTAGGCGTCTCGCACATGCGCACTAGACAATTTAAGACAATTAGTTCTCCCGCTGATTGTGAGATTCGTGCCGTGATTAAATTTTTGAACGCGAGGAATGTTAAACCGGCCGAAATTTATTGTCAAGTGACAGAAGTTTACGGTGAATACGCAATGAGTGATGGAATGGTGAGAAAGTGGGTAAGAATGTTTAATGCAGGTAGAACAAATGTCCCCGCCGAGGCTCGGAGTGGTCGGCCTTCTGTTGTCACCGATGATTTGGTAAGGAAAGTTGATGAAGCAATTCATGAGAACAGACGCTTCACAATGACAACTCTTTCAGAGGCATTTCCACAAATTTCACGTACTGTTTTGTTCGAAATTGTGTCTGACCGCTTGAATTATCGCAAACTGTGTTCCCGATGGGTTCCAAAAATGCTCACTGATGTTCACAAAACAAAGCGACTTGGTAGTGCCCTGACATTTCTCACGTGGTGCAGTGACGAGGGAGAAACTTTTTAAACCAAATTGTGACAGGTGATGAAACTTGGGTGTGTCATTTCACACCAGAATCGAAACAACAATCGATGGAGCGGAGACACACTCATTCTCCGAAAAAACAAAAGTTCAAAGTGACAATGTCATCACAAAAAATTATGTGCACTGTCTTCTGGGATAGGAAAGGCGTTTTGCTTACTGAATTTCTTCCCAGAGGTGAAACCATTAATGCGGCACGATATTGTGAGACTTTAACAAAACTAAGGTGTGCCATTCAAAACAAACAAAGAGGAATGCTCAGTAAAGGAATTGTGTTGCTCCATGACAATGCTCGGCCCCATACTGCTGGTGTCACTCAATCGTTAATTCGACAGTTTCATTGAGGGCAGTTTGATCACCGACCGTACAGCTCGGACTTGGCGCTGTCCGACTGTCACTTGTTCCTGCACATGAAGCACGAGCTTGGTGGCAAGTGCTTTGGATCTGACAATGACATGAAAAATGCTGTGGAGTCGTGGTTATCGAAACTGGCGGGAAGTTTCTTTGATGATGGTATACGAAAACTGGTCACCCGCTATGACAAGTGTTTGATCATTGGCGGAAACTATGTTGAAAAATAGTTTAAGACATGTATTTTCATGTAAAAATAAAATTGGATTCGAAAAAATTGTTTTACTAGTTTTTTTTTTTTTTTTTAAAAACGGTACTTAGTTTCCGAATACGCCTAGTATATATATATAAGACACGTAAAATGAAGCAATCAGTTTTAGATTGATAATGATTTTTAGAACAATTTCATATGTTTCTCCAACAGAGTTACAAATTGCTAAACATGCATCAAACTGCAAAATATAGTTACCTATTTATATTGCATCATGAATAACTAGCTGTGCAATGATATCATTACAAATAAGCAAGGAAAACTAGCAAGCTTGTAACACTAGTAAAAACACTAAATTTGTAACAACATTAATGTACTATGTAATGTAATATATATGACGTTTAATGTGCATCTGTACAATTCTATGGTGTTTTTGCTTGGAAAAACATCTGGCCCAAATTCAGTATAGCATACAGCCTTGTCATTAATTTGATAAAATCCAATTCCTATTTTTGTATTTGTCTTTATTTTTGCATTTATTCTGATTTTAATAAAATAATTATTCTCTTCATGAAGCTCTATGTATTGTTACTGTTCCTGCCTTTTGAGTTTGATTTCAGATCAGCATTTATGCGCCAAATTAATAGAAATGAGCCCAAAATTCACCATATTTTGAGGTAGATAAGCATGGAATTTCTCTTCTTCGAAAAGAAAAAATATTCTTCATTGTGAATTGAAATACATTATTTCTACAATCAAACATTATTATGAAAAAAATTAAAAAGTAAAGGAAGCAATAGTTACAATGCAAACACAACTCTGAATTTGTGATTACAATGAATACGGCATTTCCAAAATTTGCCATGAATTAAATTACAAATCTAAGCAAACTGCAAAATTGGATTAAAAAAAAAAAAAAAAGCATTTGCATCTCATAATTTTTTTTTTCCTTTCCTGGTTACGAGCACCATGAAAGATTACAAGAAGTAAAAAACTAATTTTAACAACAAAAACAGAGTAAATTTAAAATATTAGGATTGTTTATTTAAATAATTAATAACTAACTTATCTCCAACACATATTCTAAAAAAACCCATAAGTAGATCTGCTCCTTTCTCTAACATTTCATGAGGTTTTTCTTTTCTGTCTAGTTGCATATCTGCCTGAAATCATAGAGATATATTATAGTAACAACCATAAGCAATTTCCTCATTTAAAAACAGCATAAAAATACTTAATAAATAATGTTAGAATAACATTAGTAATTTGTCAGAATGATTAAATAATGTTAAAATATCAGTAATTTGAATTAGATTACTTAATATAATATAATATCAAAAACCTAATTATACATATACAAAAATCAATCATTGCTCAAGGAAAAAACAACTTACTTTTGTAGCTATTTTTCGCAGATCTAAACAAAGAGTATACATTATCGGTAAAGCCCAGTTTTCATCCTTCTGACTTTGTAAGATTTTGGTAAATGTCATATTAATGGTCAAGGAAAACATATATAAATCGACCTTAAAATTTGTATTAAGAAAAGTTTTGCTTAAGAATTGTTTAATAATACCATAGCATATATATACTTCTTACGGAGATAAGATTAACTAATAATAGAACAAGCAAAAAATACACTTAAAACTTCATCAATTAAAGCTACTGATATGCCCAAAAAAAATTTTTTTTTTTCAATTTAATTATACAGGTTGTATCAGTACAGCAGTGACAAACTTTCAGGAGAGAGAGAGCACACCTAGGCGATGGGAAATCACATAGGAATGCATGGTCAGAAACACTTCCCTGGCATCGTATTGACGTCACAAAAGTCAAGAAAGGACACGAACGTGGTAAGAAAACATGTTTATTATTTGGTAAGAAAAACAACATAAAGAGACAACGTTCAACATCATAAAAGGTGTTCAAAATTACGACCCGGACTGTGATGCAGGAACCATGCATCATGCATCTTCCATGCACCAGAGAAATGAGGCCTGCATAACAGTCCAGGGTCGTAATTTCAAACAACAATGTCTTCTTTAATGACGATTGTTATTTATTTCTGTTCTTATTTGTAGGTTTCTGCTGTACTAAATATAATAAAACATGTTTTGTCTCGCTGTTTGTGTCCTTTTTTTGCATTTTCTGTCATCACTACCGCACCAGGAAAGCTCTTCCGACCATGCACTGCTATGTAATTTCCCACATGTGTGGGGAAGTGTTGTAGGCGTACTCTATCTCTCCTGAAAGTTTGTGACTACTGTACTCATTTTCGATATATAAATGTTGTAACATCATTGTTTGCTATTTTAAGATAGAAAACATGAATTGCATAATATAATTGATGTGCCACATATATTTCTAGAGTACATGGAAATGTCACAAGGATACTGTACAAGAGTAAATTGATGCTTATATGCTTCTACATAATTTTCCTTTTGCATTTCTTGAAGACACCTATAAAAATCAAAGCAGAAATTTATAAAGTCTGAGAAACTACCATAACAAATTTACAAAAGTAAATAAGTTGTCATTATATATAAAGCCATAATGCATGCATTTAATAATACTAAAATGTAAATTTATTTCACACTGAAAAATTAACTATAGCTAATTTTTATATAAAACAGCACTAAAACCTGTACTGTTATTTTCACATTCACAATACAGCGGGGAAAATTACAATTAACATGCACAAAAAAAGAATTCCCCTGTTCCAATTTTTATTCCTGTTTCAGAAAATACTGAAAGTTAATAGTTTACTTAATGGTGTGATTCTTTTACATTTACACAGCCATGCTTACATATTTTTTCATTTGAGGCAAAAATGCAAATGTGCACCCCTATTTACATCAGGCCAATTTGTAAAGAAAAAAAAATAGCAATGCACTAATTTGTTTTTAAATATTGAAAATTGCATATTGCTCTGTAATTAAATTTTTTATTAAGAATAAAACAAAGACCAAAAAATTAAGCAACATTTGGATCATATTTACAGGGCACATGATTTATCTCCTTCCTATTCTCCAGTGATAGAATGGGGGGAGGGGGGGAATTCACATTTGTCGAGAATATATTTGTAGGGGTTGATCATAAGTAGCAATGACACCAGAAAATATTGCATGTGTCTAGAATGAAATATTGAGTGAGAGAAGATTAATAGTCAGTGAGACAGCAGTAAGACTGGGTTTATCTAAAACTGTTTTGCAAATTTCATATGAACACTTCACATGAGCAAAGTCTCTGCAATACGGGTACCCTGACTTCTTTCAGCAATTCAAAATTTAAAAGTCTCAGTACTGTTCAGAAGCAATGTGAGTTTAAGGAGCTTGAATTCCCCTTATAGCCCAAATTTAGCTTCAAGTTATTATTAACTGTTCTCTAAACTAAAATATGACTTTTGTGAAAAGAGATTTAATGAAGATGATAATGTAAAAAGAACAGTTACGGAATGTCTTGAGAACAAAACTTCAAATTACTTTTTAGGGGCGAAAAGCTGCTTATTAAATGATATGAAAAGTATCGAAGTACAGGTAGATCATATTGAAAAATAAAGTGCTAAAATTTTATATTTCTTTCAACAGTAGATTAGAATTACTTTGGATCTACCCATGTACATTTACCATGTTCTCAACAATAGTGTTTCCAAAAACATGGATAAGATTAAGAGATCAGTGCTGTTTACAGAAAATTCTGCTGTCAGATCCATAGTGACCAATCTAATGGCTTGGAAACTTTTCTTTCAAAAATTTACAAATATTTATCGTACAATATAGTGATGTATCATATTTTAAGATGTAATCTTTGGAATCCTCATCCAGTTTTGGAATTGTGCATGACTTTTTCATTAAAATGCATGTTCACAAGTAAGTGTCCAGACGGGTAACATTCAAAGCTAGTCCTGGTGTAATTCATGACTAATGGGTTGGCAGCATACAGCTTTCGAACTTTCTCCATGTATAACTTGAATATGGGACAGTTCGTTTGGTATATTCTCCATTAAAGCATCCATTTTACAGAAAGACAAAAAAAAAAAAAAACTCACATGCTTTATTGTAATCAACTGACTAAAGTAGTAGTCTTTAAAAGAAGCATATCTTTTATCAATCAAAAGAATTTTATTGTAAGAAAGGCTTATTTGAACTTGAGCAAAATACCATATGCCAGCTAATTCTATTTTAAATATGACCAATAGTACAGCTCTCAGATAAAATTTTATAAGTTACTATTCTCATCATATCTTTACAATACAAGCACTATTTTAAAGTTATTAGGATTTAATATCACTTCATGCTTTTTTCATGACTTCACACCAATTCAGTTCTCTGGACTTCCTTCTATTAAACTTTCACGAACATTATAACTGTTTCCATTAATTAATTCTCTAGACTTCCTTCTATTAACTTTCACGAATATTATAACTGTTTCCATTAGTTTATATTCCCACTAATAAACAAGTTTATTATCTAATTTATATTGATGTTTTCATTTTAGTTTTCTCTGATCTTGTATTCAACCACTTTACAGCATTAATTGTTTTTTCTTTTCTTCACAAACTGTTTTTTTAAATTTCTTTACCCAAAAAAAAAAAAAAAAAAAAACATTTATACATATATTCTTTCTATTAGTTACTTTAGAATCAAAAGAATGAAACTTAGCTTTTTAAAATATATACTTTTATATCAATGTCAACAATATTAGAAATAGCTAGAATGTTTCATTTTAAATTTTCCATAAAAAATTCAAAATTATAAATCAATCTCTCTTTTTTTTTTTTTTTTTTAATACTTATACTAAGGAATGCATTTTATGGTTCCATTATAAGCAATAGAACTCCAAAAAGAGAGAAAAAAATATTATCTTATATATTTACATTCTTCTAGTCTTTTCAGAGAATGAGACTGACTGATGTCCCTGTTCAGTTAATTCAGCAATGTCCAGAAATAACCACAAATGAAACCAACTGCACAATTCCAAGCAAATGAAATTCGAATACAAGGAGACAAAATTCCAAACTATGTGTCTTATTTATCGACACATTTTACACAAAAAATAGAGCAAAATGTTGAAAACATGACACATATTTTATTCTTAAACATCCTTCTTTAGCCCTCTGATGCTATTCCAATAAGCTTTTTTTTTAATGAGATAACTTTTGTTACAAAAAACTGTAGGGAGTTGCACCACAATCCATATTCAGTAAGCAGACTTCAGAAATAGTGTTAAGGCGAACTAACAGCAATCAGACCTGTAGTTCTATTGCATAGATAAAAATTGGTATTTAATAAATTTTGATATTAATAATTAGATTTTATTGTTAACTATATTGACAACTGCTACTGGCCACACATAAAAATTTGAGTTTAACAAACTCCTCAGTACCTTCAAATGATCACATTATCTCAATAAATCGTCCGGAAAAATAATTAGTGATATTAACAAATAGTTGTATTTCTTTTAATAAGCAAGCTCTAGATAAATGAATCTCTATGTTTCAAAGAGCCATACAGTTCAAACAAATGCAGTGGCTGAACATACACCACAAAATAATAACAAAAATAGCACAAAAAGGATTCAGCATTAAAGACATTTATTAACTTCTAGATTTAATAAACATTCAAGTAATTGGGTTAACTGATCAGTTAGTTTCCTACAATATTTTACTAAAGTATAATATTACAGCATTTTAAATCTATACTGCACATACTCAGGAGGACCTTATCCTAATCTCAGGACATCGAAAAATATTACGTCTCTACAAACAGGCCGATAAAAATCCTTGAAGGCTTGAAAAATATTGATTTCAAATTTCCACCTGTTAACTAAGTTACACATAAATATCACTACAAGCAAGGTGGTAAATACTACTTACATGAGCAGACTTCAGGTTTTCATAAAAAATAAACCAAAACCAAACTAAATTTCATGATGCTAAGATGTATCTATCAGAGAAACAGTCTGCCATGAATTTATTCATTTATTTATTTATTAATAAAACCAGCCCTTAACGCTTTGCAGCTGCTCCTACTGTTTGTAAGAGGAGTTGACCTATCCATTACTTTGAATACCAATTTGGAACAGTTTCTTGTTTAAATTTATTAACTTAGTAGTGGCTAATGAACTATAGCAAAATATTATATCCTTTTTGTCAAATAATTTTTCATGTAAATAATTGATTTATAATTCATTTGTTATTAATGTATTTGTGTTTGGTAGTATTGTTATTCTTTTAAAAATTTGCCTATATTGTGATTTGTTTAATTTGCATTTAATAATTTGTACTTAGTCTATTTAATTCATATTATTTAGAATCAAAGCAAGTAATTTGTGATATAGAAATTAATTTACATTGATATTTGTTTCCTTGGTTATGCTGTTATGACTTTGTTGTGTGATTTTAAGTGAATGCTTTTTAAAGTGTTCATGTAGGAAGTAAGCACAAATTCTCTGAACAAAAGGGCACTCCAAAGCTCTTGCTTTGATTCCTAATTTGGCAACAAAAGTGAAAAAAACTTTCTATTTAAACTGTGTGTGTTATGCTTAGAAAAGATTCAATGCTTGCTTTAGACAATTATGCTTGATAATCTTTGGACCATTTTCATCATATTCATTGAATGAGTGATCTCTGTGATGTACACTGATTTATGTAACTTTATATGTGCCTGCATCATTAAAAAGAATTATGTGTCCAGTGTATCTTCCAAGTCCCTTTTGAATAAGAACTTGAAAAGTACACTGAACCACTATATTTGGATAACCTTTTCTAAAATTAGAAAGTTCAGTTTGTAAAAATCTGGTTTGTGCCAGTTCAGAAAAATCAAATTTTACAATATTTTTACTTCAATGAAATAATTAATAAAAATTGACAATTTATGGGTATTTAAAAGCCAATTTTATCACTCATTAAAACAATGAGATGATACTTAATTTTTGTTAATATTATAGAAATAGCACATTAATTTGAATCATCTTCATTTTGCAATTCTAATAATACAAAAAAAAATCTATTTACAGCAGATAATTTTAGCACATCATTACATATTTCAGGACTTAAATATTAAAAAAAAAAAGAATGAAATCCTAATATCAACAGCTTGTTTCAGCTTGTTTTCACAAAAACATTATTAAATTAAATAATTAAATATTCTTGATAAAATATCTTAGCTTAATACAAAAGCTAACACCTGCAAAAACTCACTAGATAAAAGCAGTTACTTAATTAAGACACAATGACACGCCGAATAAATACTAATTCAGAAGTCAAACAACAAAAATCAGCGTTATATTTACAAAATTTTCACAGGACTAGTTTCAATGGTTTTACCGAACCACCATCCTCAGCTGCAAAACCGCAAATGAACAAGATAGGAAATAATAATTAGATAAGATAAGAAAGCCTGGACAAGAATAAGCAAGTGGCGCCATCTGTTGGTGAAACCAGAACTAAAACATAATTTCTTTAAAGGCCGAAGGCAAATTTGGATTGGAATTAGGATCGTCATGTTGCAAATAACTTTTATTTGTGATTATATTTCCTATTTGTATTTTACAACATGTGTGGCAACACGCATTTTATATTTTTCTCTTGGCAAAGTTTTTTTTTCTCTTGGCAACGTTTTACTTTACCATGTAGAATTTACTATACTTATGCCATTTTGTGTTTCAATATATGTTAATTTAGATGAATCTCTGCTTATTTATTTGTCTCCATTCCTAAAGTTAGACTTCATCAGGTTATGGGTACCAGCATGATATAATTGTGCGAGGAAATTTATGAGCGAAGTGGGGATAAACATTACCGGCAAGTTCGTAAGCCTAACACAGCAGTTCTTAAGCCTTACGTGAGTCGGCAAATTAGTTCGCAAAAATGGAAGCTGCGAAGATATTGGTTCAGCCATTATGCGGAAAAAGTGAGCATTCTCAGTTGAAATATAGAATTAAGTTCATTTAGCATTCTCAGTTGAAATATAGAATTAAGTTCGTATTAAATTATCACGAAACCGCTTTAGAAGTCGTGGAAGGAAAACTGAAGAAGCCAGAGGAGCCTGATCACCTGATCATGCGGCCACCGAAGAGATTCGAAAGAGATTTAGAGATTATATGAAGGTTTTTAATAAAGCAAATAATTGCGCTATGATGGTTCTTACGAACTCCATGACTGAAGACACTTTACAAAAGGTAATGAGATTTGACAGCGCAAGAGACGTTTGGCTGGAACTTCACAAAGTATTCGAAGACTCTTCCAATAACCAACTTTATAACATATGTTTACAGTTCTTCAAATTCAGTTGGTCAAATGATGATATGGCAGCTCATTTGTCAAAATTGAAAAATCTATGGAATGAACTGAACAGTGGGCTTGAAAATAAGGAAGAAAACAGACTGCCAGAAATGCTGTTGATTTGTAAAATATTGGATACTCTTTCTCCCAGTTACCGTACTTTCAAATCGAGTTGGTTACTTCTTAGTGATGAAAAGAGAACTTTAGATGAATTAACCACACAATTGTGCACCCATGAAAGAGAATTAAGGAAAGATCCAAATTTTTTAGAAACTTTAGATCAGGAAGCATTGATAGCAAATCCGGAATTTAAGCGGAAATCATCTATTAACAAGAAAAACAATGGCAAGTGTAATTATTGCCACCAGAGAGGACATTGGGTCAGAACATGCAAGAAATGGATAGCTAATGGAAAACCGCCGAAACCCAGTCCCCATATAGGGCCAAACAAGGGAAGTAAAAACAGTGTTGCTGCAAATATGACACTTCTAGCTGTAGATGATACAATATTTTCTGCAGAAACGAATTCTGATGATTGGTTTATTGATAATGGGGCCTCGAAGCATGTCGTAAATAACAGGCACTACTTTATAGACTTCAAAAGATTTAAGTTTCCTCATAGCATCACTGTGGCAAATGGAAAGTCATTATCAGCAATTGGAAAAGGCACCATCAAGATAATGACCATTGTAAATGGGATGAATCAAATCAAAAATCTTGAAGATTTCTGGTATGTTCCAGAAATAAGTAAAAATCTATTTTCTGTGTTAGCATCTCAAGATAGAAATCAAAACAGTGTGTTTGAATCAACATTTAAGGACTGCTATTTAAAAATAGATGGTGAAATAGCTCTGCATGGAACAAGAAATGCTGGTGGGGGTTTCTTCAAAGCCGTGATGAAGACCTTAGTTCCTGAAACTCACATTGACATCAACATGACTGAGAATAATGAATCAACTCTCCAACTTTATCATGAACGATGGGGTCACCAAGATAAAAAGCATGTAAAGGCCATTGTAGAGAAAGAGTTGAATATTAAGATTAAGTCTGATATGAAATTATGTGAAGCTTGTGTAGAGAAAGAGTTGAATATTAAGATTAAGTCTGATATGAAATTATGTGAAGCTTGTGTATACGGAAAATCCCATCGTTTAAAGTTTGGAACCAGGAAAGCGGTTACAAAAGCTGGAGAGTTGTTCTCGACAGATATTTGTGGGCCATTTGATCAGTCATTTAGGAAATACCGTTACTTTGCAATCTTCAAAGATGCCTACACCAAATTTCGATACTGTTTTTTCTTAAAGCACAAATCAGAAGTAAAAGATGTGCTTGAAAATTTCATAGCTCACGCTAAGAACTTAGGGCATACAGTTAAAGAAATACTCAGTGACAATGGTGGAGAATTTGACAACCAAGCCGTTCGCAAGATCTTGAACAAGCATGGAATCTTCCAGAGGCTCACAGCTCCGTATACACCAGAACAAAATGGCAGTGCTGAACGAGAGAACAGAACAGTCCTAGAAATGGTCAGAACTCTCAAATACTCGAATGAGGAAGTGGACTTTCCAGCTTTCCTATGGGCAGAGTTCGTCAGTACTTCAATTTATATATTGAATAGGACAGGCAAGTCTTCAGTTCCTAATTCAAACCCTTATGAATTATGCATAGGAAAGAAACCCAGAATAAAACACATGCGCATCATTGGATCGACTTGCTATACTCATATCCCAGTTCAGAAGAGGAGAAAGATGGACAATAGGGCAACTAAAGGCTATCTCTTTGGGTATGATGGAGATGAAAGGTACCGCATTTACATCAAAGAAACCAGTACAGTAATCTGTTCCCGAGATGTCATATTTGAAGAGAAACCTTCCATGACTGGAAACATTATAACATTGCACCCACAAAAAGTTTCTGGAAGAAATTCATCTCAAGATGATGAGTTGAAAATAAAGTAATAGACGAAGGCCCTCAACAGGAAAAGAAGGAGGTGGAGGATATACCAGAAAAAGAGACTCGACCCAGAAGACAAATTTCAGCGCCTAAGTGGACAAAGGATTATATCATGGAAAATTCAGAGATTTATGAAGAAAATCCTCCAGAAATAAATGGAATTACAAGTGGAATGCAGTGCAGCTGACAATCCGAGAAACAGAAATATGAAGGCTCAACACTCAAGAAAGCTTTCGTGAATGATCCTGAAACTTTAGAAGATGCATTAACTAGTTCAGATGCAGAAAATGGAAGTTAGCCATGGAAGAAGAGTTGGAAAATTTAAAACGAAATGAAACTTGGGACATAGTGCCTAGGCCAGAGGGAAGGAAAGTTGTGAAATGTAAGTGGGTCTTCAAGAGAAATCTTAACAAAGATAGACAAGTGGAAAGATATAAAGCTCGTTTAGTTGCTCGTGGCTACACCCAAGTCAAAGGAATTGACTACAAAGAGATGTTTTCTCCTGTAATAAAAACAAAATCAATTAGAACTTTATTAGCATTCTCAGTTGAGCAAGACTGGCAGGTTCATCAACTTGATATTACTGCAGCCTATTTAAATGGAAGACTGAGTGAGACAATTTTCATGGAACAGCCATCCGTGAGTCTGCATGAGAAAACACACAGAGAAGTTTGCTTGCTAAAGAGAAGCCTTTATGGACTTAATCAGTCTAGGAGAGAATGGAATATGTACCTCGATAAATTTCTGAAATCAACGAGCCTAACAAGATCCAGAGCAGATCCTTGTGTTTACTTCAATAAAGAAAAGGAGTTAATTGTAGGTGTGTATGTGGATGATCTTCTTGTAATGTCCAGCAAAGAATTCATGATTCAGGAATTTAAGGATACTATTGCAGCTACATTTAAAATCAAGGACTTGGGAGAAATACATCACCTTCTTTCAATTAGGATAAGCAGAAGGGAAGATAGCTGTGTGACTCTTGACCAAAGTGTCTATGCTAGTGAACTCTTGGAAACAACCAATATGCAAGATGCTAAAAGAGCATCAACACCATTAGATCTAGGTATGAAATATACAACAGCCACTAAGGATAACATGTTGAATGCTGAAGGAGCATTAAAATATAGGCAGGCTGTTGGAGGGCTCTTGTACCTAGCAGGAGGAACAAGGCCAGATTTAGCTTTTGCTACTACTTACATGAGCCAATTCAATAATTGCCCAAGCAAGGAATATTGGGCTGGTGTACAACATATCCTTTGTTACCTAAAACAGACCAAGGAATTAAAGCTGACTTTCCAAAAGACAGGAAAGAATTTGGAAGTGTTTTGTGATTCTGATTGGGCTGGTGATAAGATTGACAGACGTTCATTTAGTGGCTATGTGGTGCTACTAGCAGGTGGAGCTGTCTCATGGAGCAGTAAGAAACAACAGACGACTGCATTGTCAACAGTTGAAGCTGAGTACCTCTCATTGTGCCACGCAGCCAAGGAAGTACTGTGGTTCCAAAATTTTCTTAAAGAAATTGTGGGAGAACATTTTTTAAACTTTTCACAAAGCATATTTGTTGATAATCAGGGTGCCATTTTAAATCTCTGCTTATTTATTTGTCTCCATTCCTAACGTTAGACTTCAACATGTTAACTAGAACAGAAAGATTTTTATGAATGTGAAATGCTTCTAGAAAATCCAGTTCTCCAATGGAAGATGTCTTTTGAATAATTTTGGCAGCAGAAAAATTGAAAGTGTGGTTTTCGGACCAACAATGTTGAGCAACAGAAGACTTCTGTGTTTCGTTTCTTCTAACATATGCCTCATGTTCCTTGACGCGAAATTTTAAGGCTCTCTTAGTTTGGCCAATGTAAATTAAACCACACTGGCAAGGAATCCTATAAGTACCCCAGGAATTCATATCCGGAATGGGGTCCTTGAGTATGGAACTCGGAATTTTATTGATGGGAGAATAAACAACCCGAAAGTTAAATTTCTGCAAACTGTGTGCAACTTTATAGCTACTTGATGGAAAGGAGGGAATGACAACAGAATTTTTATAATCTCCTGAAACAAGAGTGTGCCTTTTAGTGTGTTGAGATGAAAATTTTTTAACTGCTTGATTAGTAATGTTGCGTGAACAGCCCCTGTCAATAGCTATTGCTTTTAAATAATTTATTTCTTCATCAAGGGCTAGTTTGGAGGAGCAAACTTGAAGAGCGCGGAAAACATAGGAATAAAATGAAGCTAACTTTTGTTTAGTCGGATGACATGATTTAGAGTGTGGTGGAAGGCAAACCGAAGAAGGTTTACGGTAAACCGTAGTACTGAAGTTGGATGTGTTACGTGTGACCAGAATGTCGAGAAACGGAAGAGAATTGCAAGTCTTAAGTTCAAAAGTGAACTGAATAGCAGGATCAATAGAATTAGTTAGCTAAATATTTAGTTTCTAGATTTTCCACTCTATTAGAAAATAACGTTTACACCATAAAAAATTCAATAGAGTTTGTAAAAAAGGTTTAAAACATTTCTTCTAGTAATTTACTCATGGTTTCTTTTGATGTAAAATCATTATTCGCCAATGTCCCAGTGGAGGGTGCATTAAGATATCTAGAAACCAGACTTTGCGAATTTCATTTCTCTTGCATCGAAATTGATGAGCTAATTTCTCTCACTCAACTCTGTTTGAAACAAACACATTTTGTTTTCCAAAATAAATATTACAAGCAAACTGAGGGATTATCCATGGGAAACCCCCTCAGTCCCATCCTGGCTGATATCTACATGCATTATTATGAATAAAAATTGTTTGAAACTTTAAACTTCCCGGCATAGTTCCACTACGTAGACGATACTTTTACTCTATTTGAAGGTAATAAAGATGATTTAAATAAAGTTCTTTCAACAATGAATTCTACTGATCCTGCTATTCAGTTCACTTTTGAACTTGAGACTTGCAATTCTCTTCCGTTTCTCGACATTCTGGTCACACGTAACACATCCAACTTCAGTACTACGGTTTACCGTAAACCTTCATCGGTTTGCCTTCCACCACACTCTAAATCATGTCATTCGACTAAACAAAAGTTAGCTTCATTTTATTCCTATGTTTTCCGCGCTCTTCAAGTTTGCTCCTCCAAACTAGCCCTTGATGAAGAAATAAATTATTTAAAAGCAATAGCTATTGACGGGGGCTTTTCATGCAACATTATTAATCAAGCAGTTAAAAAATTTTCATCTCAACACACTAAAAGGCACACTCTTGTTTCAGGAGATTATAAAAATTCTGTTGTCATTCCCTTCTTTCCATCAAGTAGCTATAAAGTTGCACACATTTTGCAGAAGTTTAACTTTCGGGTTGTTTATTCTCCCATCAATAAAATTCTGAGTTCCATACTCAAGGACCCCATTCCGGATATGAATTCCTGGGGTATTTATAGGATTCCTTGCCAGTGTGGTTTAATTTACATTAGCCAAACTAAGAGAGACTTAAAATGTCACGTCAAGGAACATGAGGCATATGTTAGAAAAAAGGAAACACAGAAGTCTTCTGTTGCTCAACATTGTTGGTCCGAAAACCACACTTTCAATTTTTCTGCTGCCAAAATTATTCAAAAAACATCTTCCATTGGAGAACTGGATTTTCTAGAGGCATTTCACATTTATAAAAATCTTTCTGTTCTAGTTAACGATCCTAATTCCAATCCAAATTTGCCTTCAGCCTTTAAAGAAATTATGTTTTAGTTCTGGTTTCACCAACAGATGGCGCCACTTGCTTATTCTTGTCCAGGCTTTCTTATCTTATCTAATCATTATTTCCTATCTTGTTCATTTGCGGTTTTGCAGCTGAGGATGGTGGCTCGGTAAAACCATCGAAACTAGTCCTGTGAAAATTTTGTAAATATAACGCTGATTTTTGTTGTTTGACTTTTGAATTAGCAGTTACTTAGTTATTAAGTAATGATTAAATGCTGTATTTTTTTAAATACATATTATAAAGGCTTTTAAAGAAAAATTAACACTGTTTCATACAAAACCTTATATGGAGAAGTACAACATCATCCCATGGAGGTTCAAACAATCGCCTAATGCTTAGTTCAGGATTCGACGAAATTATTCTTTGACTTGCAGCATGAGAATGTTGAACTGAGAGATAATCCTGCATAAAGAGACAAATTTCCCAAATTAAAATAAGCAGAAAATATTTTTTAAAGTGAAAGTAGGTTTAATGCATAAAACAGCTGACAAGCAATAGTTTCAACAGCTGAAACTCTGACAGATATTATTATTCAAAAGTGAAATAAAGAAAATAGTGCATAAATATTATTTCACTGGCCAAAAACTGTTGCCAAGCAGTGCGTTACAGCTCCAGTTACGGGTAAGCATGACCTAGCAAAATGCTCATTTGATTCTTGATAAGCCACCTTTTGTTTTTATAAATAAAGATATAAATTAACTCATATTGCTGGTTTTTTTTTTTTTTTTTTTTTTTCATTTTGAAAAATAAAAATTAATAAAATTTTAGATTTATCTTCTACAGAACAGGAGATTATCGATTATTTTCAATGTTTAGGACAAATCCATAAAAAATATGCATTATTATACAGCTGAATATGGCAGATGAAACAGTAACAGATTGGAAGAATTATAGGCACAACAAAATAGCAGAAATCTACAAAAGCATTTCTACACAGTGAAAAAATAAAGCGTGTTGAATAGTGATTGCTTATTAAATGAAAAGGCATCAGTTCCTTCACAATTCCACAGGAACGATTTGGTGGGATCTCTGTCAATTTCCATGGTTTGATGGTAGCTAACTTTCACTGCTGACATCATAATAGGTAAGTACTAAGAAAACTAACACTGGGATAACATATAATAACCTAAAGCAAAAACCTGTACCCCAAAGTAATTAAATTTAAACACAGTTTTATAATGTCATAACAAAATCTATAATAACAGTCCAATACACATTACAGGCCTGGCAGATTGTTGAAAAAGAAATGGCTGAATTTTTAAATTCTCGGAAAAAATAAGCAGCAAATCTACTTAATCAAAGTAACTAATATGCTTTTGTTTATAAAGAAATGTTACTTTATGCCACATCAAAAACTTAAATGTCTCTAGAAATATGGAAATGTTCAGTGCCCTGATAGATGGACATATCATTCCATCTATCAGGGTACTGAAATAGGCAGGAAATTCTATCAAATGGCATTTCTCCAACAGAATATAGTGCAATTGCTTAGAAAGAATAATAAATTCAGTCAGGGAATATAACATATTAAGTTAGGGGCTGTAGGAGATAAAAGCAACTTTTGGATTTGAAATGGTTTTATCTATTTATCAACATCCAACTAGCTTATCTCCATGATTTGGGACTTGGCACTAGCTTGTAATAGCAATCACCTTGTCTAATAAGCTGTTCTAGACAATTAAAGCATAACACTTGGAGCATTTGCCAGATATTCAGACAATATACTGTCTTGGCTCAACCAAACAAGAAAAATAAATAAGAAATTAATATGCAAACAATGACCACTGCTTACTCTGACGTAGAGGAATGTTCAGAATGTTTCAGGAGTTTCTTTTACCTCCTAAACTACCGAGTTGTAAACCTAAGTAATATCAAGTTCTCTTCATACATTGTATTTGGGGGTGGGGGTACTATTCAATTCTGTGGACAGCAAAAATTTAAAAAATCATTTTGCCTTATTCTGATTGATGAATTAATAGCACACCACCTATTAAGTTTGTTACACAACAATATTGATTAAAAGATAAGAAATAGTTGAATACTGTGTACTCAACCATGAGTTACCTCTCATACAGGCTATTATGAATATGCTTCAGTCATGTCCTTTAACATGGAGAGAACACCAAAGCACATAATACAAGGATTCTCAACTACAGAGGAATTCCCTACTAAGGAAGAATTTCATAGTTTTGAAGAAAGAATGCAGTCAACCTTTTATTTTTCTGTTAAGTGGTTAGTTTTATTTCATGAATATACAAGGCGTATTTGGAAACTAGTACCGTTTTGAAAAAAAAAAAAAAAAAAATAGTAAAACAATTTTTTCGAATCCAATTTTATTTTTACATGAAAATACATGTCTTAAACTATTTTTCAACATAGTTACTGCCAATTATCAAACACTTGTCATAGCGGGTGACCAGTTTTTATATACCATTGTCAAAGAAACTTCCCGCCAGTTTCGATAACCACGACTCCACAGCATTTTTTGTGTCATCGTCAGATCCAAAGCGCTTCGAACAAAACAGTACGTGAAATTTGTGGAAATGCCTCTGAAAGAGTTGTCATTGTGAAGCGTCTGTTCTCATGAATTGCTTCATCAACTTTCCTTACCAAATCATCGGTGACAACAGAAGGCCGACCACTCCAAACCTCGGCGTGGACATTTGTTCGACCTGCATTAAACATTCTTACCCACTTTCTCACCATTCCATCACTTATCGCGTATTCACCATAAACTTCTGTCACTTGACGATAAATTTTGGCCGGTTTAACATTCCTCGCATTCAAAAATTTAATCAGGGCACGAATCTCGCAGTCAGCAGGAGAACTAATTGTCTTAAACATTTTGAATGTGCACAGCAAACTGAAAACACAACATAGAGCAACCAAAATGGTGACAATTGAAAGTCAGTGAACAAGAAAGTCTAGTGCGCATGCGTGGGACGCCTACCACAGCGCTGCAACGGCGCTAGAATGAAACGGTACTTAGTTTCCGAATATGCTATGTAAAAAAGTACTTTTATTCAAGTAACATTTTCTACACTTTTTCTTCTTTAATTTATAAAACATATTTAACAAATAAACTAAATTTAAATAAATATACATGCATTTTTTGGTAAAAAATTTTTTTAAGTTTCAGAATGGAGAGGGGGAATGAATGACCATCTAGCAATAGTGAAAGAAGAGCATGGAGCAAAAAAAGTTGGGAAGCACTAACATAATATTGTTACAAATCTAGTATAATGTAACATGAAATGTCCGAAGAGGGCGAAGCTCTACTAGAGAAAGAAGCGGAGCAAGTCTAACACTGAAGTAAATGGCTATCCCACTAAGCTGGTGAGATATCACCAAGCTGGCAATGGTTTGGGTAGCTAATTTTTGCTGCCAAATTTGGTGACATTCTGGTTTGGTCCAAGTATAACTGTATGGGTACTGTAACTCAACAACTGTACTTAATCCCTATATGTAACTCTAACTGTGTCTCCCATCAATTAAAGAAATAAAAGGTGCCAGAAATTTCTCATCAGCCAGGCGAAAACTATGTATGACTGGAGAGAGCATCAGTCCTCAGTTTTGAATTCAGAGCTGACTTTAGTATTCAGAGATCTCCATGTGAACTTCGCTCTGCATTGTATTGTATTTAACTTTCTTAGTAGTTTGAAGTTGTAACTGCTGACTGTGCTCTGTCATCTGAGAAGAGCTTTATAAATACTTATGTGGGCTGTGCCAGAACTGTGAAGTGTTTCTTTTGGGAAAAAAAATTTTATCAATCTATAATCGGTTCTGTGTGCATTCAATCTATTATGAACACACATGCAAAAAATAATTTTTAGTGTCAGAAATGGGATTGAATGTTGGTAACAAGTGTAATGAATAAGCAACTAAGACAGTTGGTGACAGCCTTTGCTACATTTCATGTAAAGATGGATGGGGGTTGCCCACTCCATTAAAGAAGAGATGAAAATAGTTCGGTAAAAGATGGAAATGAATCAAGAGACGAAAATGGGAAAAAAGATGGAAACAGCCATGAAATCTGGTCCAGAAACAATGGAGGCAGCCAAAGAAATGATAGAAGGAGCTGTAAAGTTAGTTCTAGAAAAGATTGAAGCAGATCAAAAGAAAATTAAAAGAGAAATTAATAGAAAACAAATTCAAGACTATGGAAGGCAGGATAGATATTTTTTTAAGATAAAGTTGGAGAAATTCAAGAGTTTCAGTTATTAAAGAACAAATTAAAAAAAAAGAGTTTTTGCAGTCCAATAACAAGCCAAAGAAAGAGTTTCTGCTGTCAAACAACAAACTAATGTCAGAGTTTCTGCTGCTGTTGCCAAATAAGTTAACACCTTAAAAAAGGCCATAGCAATAGCTGAACACAAATCTAGCGCCTTTAAATTCCTAACTGTGTTTTCTCATTCCTCTCTAAACAATTCACTGATGATGAAAAGACCTGGCAAGTGTGCCAGACTCAGTTTTCTATAGTAGTGGGCACAAACATATGGGATTCCCAAGCTAAACTAACAATAATTTATTACATTCATATTCGATACAATGATTTAGTTTGAAAAAAAGAACAGAAGCTAATACACATTTAGCCTTCATTTGAAAAGATTTCATGAAGTGGTAATACTGATGACTTCAAAGCAAAAACTGATTTAATATAATTAAAATATGAACAGTTCTATTTATTAATAAGTTTCAGTGATTAATGCAAATGCATAATTATTACCATAAACACAAACTTTTGATTCAATAATGTGAAAAAAATGCATCTGCTGTATTATACAATTTTATTCTGATAATCCAGCTGCACTAAAGCTCCAAAATGATGGATTACATATGCTTGACTTTTTGGTTGATCTTTAGATTATGGTAACTTGGTGATTTTTTGGCGAAAATTTGGCGACCAACTCTCCTACAGAAACCCTTTATTTTTTTTTTCCCGCCGGCATTTTATCTTCACGAAGTAAAGACATGTTTCTTTTCTTTTTATCTACTGAACACTTCTTCCAACAATCTACTAACCGAATTACACTTATGCTAGAAATTTTATCTAACAAAACTGCTTAATCATGACAAATATTCACTGCAAAATTGGGAAAAAGTGCACAATACTATACTCCTTACGTGTTTTTCAAAATAACACATACACATAAACCATGTACACGTCGACTTATTTTTACTTAAAAAAACATCCCAGAATTACACAAAAATGACATTGGGCACACTCTTCACTATATCCATGTACACTGCTTTTTTCTCATAAATTAGAAAAATTTCACGAAAATACATGACAATTTTCTGAATCTTTAAACCCGGTAAAAAGAACATATATGAAATTACCTGATCGCGAAAAAGTACATACCCTTTCCAAATATGAACATTTCCACATATAAAATAAATAAAATATCCAAAAACTTTTACCTCTAAATCATCTATTATATTACAAACGTCACCAACGAATTCATACCGCAAGCATTACAAATACTTAGTGTCAAATATTTAAATTATTTCCATGCACGTTTACTTCAACTAAAACGTATACCAAATTCCTACAAACATAAAATTCACAAAATAACTATCATTTAATTAAAATATCACTAAACCATGTACAAGTCGACTTATTTTTACTTAAAAAAAAAATCCCAGAATTGCACAAAAATGGCATTGTGCACACTCTTCACCATATCCACGTACACTCCTTTTTTCTCATAAATTAGAAAAATTTCACGAAAATGCATGACAATTTTCTGAATATTTAAACCCATTAAAAAGAACATATATGAAATTACCTAATAACGAAAAAGTATATACCCTTTCCAAATATGAACATTTCCACATATAAAATAAATAAAATATTCAAAAACTTTTACCTCTAAATTATCTATTATATTATAAATGTCACCAACGAATTCATACCGCAAACATTACAAATGCTTAGTGTCAAATATTTAAATTATTTCCATGCACGTTTCAACTAAAACATATACCAAATTCCTACAAACACAAAATTCACAAAATAACTATCATTTAATTAAAATATAATTAAATTCAAAAACACTACTTAAAATATAAATAAGCACATACATTAAATTAATAAAAATTAGCTTACAATCCTAATTACTTTAAACTAAATCATTGCTAATAACAATTTTCCCAATAATACCAAATTACTTTACTTCCACCTTACATTTAGAACAATGCATAAAAATAATATCCTCAAATAATTAAAAATACTAACTTACCTAATCTTCTTCAGAATCTTGATTACATGTCCGATAAACTTTTCTTATTTCTTCCGCTAAACAAAAAGCAAGCGTATGTGCGCCTGTTTCAGGATCTTTAAAATCATACTTATAGTTCACAGCAAGGTACCAGGTAAAATAAATAACTTAATAAAACATCTTTACTTCTATCTCGCACAACCTTAAAGAAACACTTATGACTACCCCTTTCAATCTCACTAAATACCCATTTCGAATTCACTTTAGTTAGGGCCATGGGATCCAAAAATTAACGAACACTGTTTCACACAACACAGAATAAAGCCAAATACAAAATTTCCAGATTTTTTCCCGATTTCCCCCCTTTTCCGATTAAAGAACCGTAATTCGTCCATTAATATCACATGACATATCCCATGATCTCTCATTTCCCTCACACAAAATAATGCGTAATCGGAAGTGAGTACTGCTCACATTATTACCAAAGTCCCAGGTAGTAACCTTTATCGCCTCCAAAATGTCGCCAAACTACCAGTAACCATATTCTAAAGATCAGCCGACTTTTTATCTATTTTATATTCTATAAATTACTGTCATATAATTGACAAAATTACTTTTTTTTTTTTTTTTAATCTCAGTTTTAAAGTAGCACTCTAGATCAATAATGTAGGTACTTCAAACTTAAACTGGCTTGCAACATCAAGGTTTGTGTAATAAAGCAGCAGTTTCAATTAAACTACATCAGCTCAAAGTTTCTCAGATTTAGTTCTAGTACCAATAATGATATCATTATCTTCCTAATGCCAAATGCAAGTGCTAAGAGCATTTTATTTACACTATGCTTTAAAGACAGAACACATAAAACTGAGGTAAAAGAAAAGAAATAGTCAAATAAAGGCAAAAAGAGAAAATTTATTTATGCAAATAATTCGGTTGATCTTTACATTATGGTAACTTGGCGTTTTTTTGGCGAACATTTGGCGACCAACTCTCCTACAGCAACCCTCTATTTTTTTTCCCCGCCGCCATTTTGTCTTCACGAAGTAAAGACATGTTTCTTTTCTTTTTATCTACTGAACACTTCTTCCAACAATCTACTAGCCGAATTACACTTATGCTAGAAATTTTATCTAACAAAACTGCTTAATCATGACAAATATTCACTGCAAAATTGGGAAAAAGTGCACAATACCATACTCCTTACGCGTTTTTCAAAATAACACATACACATAAACCATGTACACGCCGACTTATTTTTACTTAAAAAAACATCCCAGAATTGCACAAAAATGGCATTGCGCACACTCTTCACTATATCCATGTACACTGCTTTTTTCTCATAAATTAGAAAAATTTCACGAAAATACATGACAATTTTCTCAATCTTTAAACCCGGTAAAAAGAACATATATGAAATTACCTAATCACGAAAAAGTATTTACCTTTTCCAAATATGAACATTTCCACATATAAAATAAATAAAATATCCAAAAACTTTTACCTCTACATCATCTATTACATTATACACGTCACCAACGAATTCATACCGCAAGCATTACAAATACTTAGTATCAAATATTTAAATTATTTCCATGCGTGTACCAAATTCCTACAAACATAAAATTCACAAAATAACTATCATTTAATTAAAATATCACTAAACCATGTGCACACAGACTTATTTTTACTTAAAAAAACATCCCAGAATTGCACAAAAATGGCATTGCGCACACCCTTCACTATATCCATGTACACTGCTTTTTTCGCATAAATTAGAAAAATTTCACGAAAATACATGACAATTTTCTCAATCTTTAAACCCGGTAAAAAGAACATATATGAAATTACCTGATCGCGAAAAAGTAATGAACATTTCCACATATAAAATAAATAAAATATCCAAAAACTTTTACCTCTAAATCATCTATTACATTATACATGTCACCAACGAATTCATACCGCAACCATTACAAATACTTATTGTCAGATATTTAAATTATTTCCATGCACGTTTACTTCAACTAAAACGTATACCAAATTCCTACAAACATAAAATTCACAAAATAACTATCATTTAATTAAAATATAATTAAATTCAAAAACAATACTTAAAATATAAATGAGCACATACATTAAATTAATACATACATAAATACCCATTTCGAATTCACTTTAGTTACGGCCATGGGATCCAAAAATTCACGAACACTGTTTCACACAACACAGAATAAAGCCAAATACAAAATTTCCACATTTTTTCCCGATTTCCCCCCTTTTCCGATTAAAGAACCGTAATTCGTCCATTAATATCACATGACATATCCCATGATCTCTCATTTCCCTCACACAAAATAATGTGTAATCGGAACTGAGTACTGCTCACATTATTACCAAAGTGCCAGGTAGTAACCTTTATCGCCTCCAAAATGTCGCCAAACTACCAGTTACCATATTGTAAAGATCAACCAATAATTCCATCATCAAAGTATCTAATATAGTAATTATCATTTCAGATCAAAGCAGAGATGTTATGAAAATAATATGAATAGTTCAAATTTAATCGAACAATTAATTAGAAAAAATTATTTCACTGCAAAATAAAAAATTGGGTAAAAAATACATACACTACAGTAGACACAATTAAATTATGCTGTGTATTATAAAATACCATAAAAAATATTATTTTTAATCTAACATGGGTTATACCATTTATATTCAATTATTTTCATAGAATACACAAAAAACAGTTATAAAATTAAATGTCAGAATCAAAACAAAAAAAAAATTGCAATTGTTTAATTGATAATAATAATAATTTAGTCTTTAAAAATGCACCAATATCCTGATCACATCTGTGAAACATTGTGTGTAACAATGAAATTTTCATATTAACTTACAGCAACATATTCACCATTACCAGACCGTAGAGAATCTTCTATCTGTAATAGATAATCATTCTTTTACTGAAACATATAACATATATGGATGTTGATTATATATACAGATAATATTACACTAATTATTTTTAACAAACTAATTCAAATAGTACATTGCAAATAATTCATTGTATACTTTTTTAAATAAAGGAACATTTATCTGCCACAAAATTTAATCAAGTTCACTTAATAAAACAACCAAAAATGCATTATTAATTTAATTAATGTACATTTTAGAAATTTATGTATTTATCTGGTAATCATGTAGTATAAATTAGAGAATTTCTTAAACTTAATAAGCAACTCATTTATTAATTCAAACCTTAAAACATGATGAATTTTATACATACAAATATTTATAAAAATTAAAAATATGATGTTGCATATGAATTTATACGTCAATACTATTAATCTTCCTGAAATTTTACCTAAAATATCGTCAATAACGCATGCACTGCAAGAAATATCTTTGCAGATAAGGAATGACAGAGACAATAAATATCTTTATCGTACTTTTTAACTTGTTAATGATGATTAAAATGTAAAATTTACATTTTATATGTATTGTACAAATTTCAGAAGAAAAAAAAATTCATTTTAAATACAGTGTGTCACATTTGCTTTTGGACTTTTGTATTTTTGAAATTTATTGGCATATATCTTTTACTAAATATTTAAAGACAGGCTCAAATCTTTTTCTAATACATTATTTTATCTCTATACTTGCTTATTACAAAATAAATATCATCAAAACATTCCTTGCAACAAAATAATTTATTATAAAAGTTTATCAGTAACTTGTATAATAATTCAGACATTCAAAAGTTTCATTGAGATGTCTTGACATATAGTCATAAATTCTTATTTTAAATGAAAAGACATCACAAGAATTATAATTTACATTATGAAATTATTAATTGTTTAGCAAAATATATTAATGGTTCCATATTTGAAGTGAACACGGGAAGATGCTACGAATTAGCGACAACTGTAGTTCAAAATTTAATTATCCATGATTTCAAAGATAATAAAAGTATTTAAAATATTCAAAAAATTCTTGAAGTGTTAAGTCTTTAATATATATTGCACAATGGGAATTGCATGGAACTGTTCAAAATGAAGCTAACATAAAGGAACTGCAGATTTATCTGATGAAAAATCAAACAAAAAAATTACTGCTGTAAAACTTGCAGCAGATGTGGAAACAGCTTGCAATAAAAGTTAATGCTGAAACTGTTAGAAGAGTTAGTAGGGGATATGAAAACAATGGGCTATCCGCAAAATGAAAATTCTTGGTCAAAAACAAAAATATTAAAATATGTCAAGCATTTGCAAAATCCATGCTAAACAAGGCTTTACCATATTGAAATAATGTTACATTTACAGATGAGTAAAAATTTAATGTATTTGGGTTCAATGAATGAATTGCTATGAGGTAGATGCCATATGAAAAACTGCACCTGAAAAATCTATTGCCAACTGTTAAACATGAAGTTGGATGCACAATGCTAGAGTATGCTTCGCTCTTTCTGAGATGGGAAATTTATTTTTTATCGAAAATAATAAGATCAGCATAAATATATAAAGATTCTGAATGAAAACACGAAAGCCTCTGCAAGAAAACTTAAAATGAAAATATATTCAAGTTATATCACGGTAACGATGCTAAACATACAGCGTCCTAAATATAATAAATGTTCACTTGTGATTATTATACAGTTGTTCTAAAGTTATCAAAACTCTTTTATATTCTTCGGATTTAAATCCTATGTAACATGTACGGAGTGAGTTTATTGAAAAACAATATGGGATAAAAAAATGGAACATTCTTAATCGAAAATATAAATCTATGCCACAGCGCTTGAAATGCGTAACTTTAGCTAAAAGATATCTAACAAAGCATTGTATGTCTCGTTATTTTCACGTTCTTTTAATAAATATAAACTACTCATTCCAAGTATTCGAATATTTATGTATGCTATTTTTCAGAATTTTTGAAAACAAGCAGACCTTTAAAGAAGATGATTAACAGCACAAGTGAAAGAAAAATACACTCATTTCGCTAATACTAGATGCTGATATCTGCAAATAAAACTGAAAAATACAAGTGCTCTAAAACAAATAATAGCATTATATATCATTCAAAAACGTATAAGCTTTCCCAGTTGATTTATGACATACTATACATCTCATAGCATATTAATATAAAACATATAAACATTAGTTAAGTGATAGTCTGACAAAAATTTCATTTTTTTTTTTTTTTCCTTTGAAGAAGGAAGCACATGCTTTGTGTAAAAATAATATATTAAAGAGTTTTTACTTCTTTAATATACTGGTTAACCGACAAATTTGACATAGTTCCACAACTTCACACGCGCGAAGAAATCATAACATATAACAAAGCAATTGTTGCCATTTATCTTCGAATAAAACCATTTTGAAATTGGAAGCAAGGCCTTGCTGGAAGAAATGAATGATGGCAAAGTGGCATGGGAAAATATAAAAATTTAAATTAAAGATTTTATGTTATTTTAAAAGAAAATAATTTTTTAATTAATTTTTACCTCTTAGAGAATAAATTTATGTTTGTCTCAGTGACAATTCTTTGTGATGCATACATTTATAAATACAAACCAAGAGGTCTTCGGTAACACTCCTATATACTTCAAGAATAGGTGCAACATAAAAATCCTCTCTTGGAACGCAAACGGGCTTTACCATAAAAAAAAGATGAATGATCCAACCTCATTATTGAAATTGAACCTGACGTAATACTCATACAAGAGACTCACCTTAAACCAGCACTCAAAGTACTTAATGCTAATTATAACACCTACCGTACGGATCGTGAGACAGGAAGAGGCGGTGGCATCATCACATTTGTTAAAAGGAGCATAAAACACTCTCAAATTCCTAATCCCAGCACCACTTTCGAAAGTAACACAATAGAAATTGTAATAGAACATAAAAAATTAAAAATTTCGAATATATACATCTCACCAAATAATAATCCCAGCGCACAAGAATTGATACCATTGTCGGAGAAGACTTCAACTCCAAACACCCCTGCTGGACCCGAGGACCTGCTAACAAAAAAGGAAATGACATATTTAAACTCATTCAATCAAATAATTATAACATTCATGCTCCAGGCGAGCCTACCCATTACGGGTACAATAGCGCCACCACAACTGACTTCTTCATCTCAAATAACATTACTAACAGATGCAATATCTCTGTAATTTCAGCCCTGTCTTCCCACCACAACCCCATATTATTTGAAATCCCCATTAATAAATACCTCCCCTCACTTGACAGAAGTATAGAAGTTACAAATTGGATCAAATACTCTGAAATTCTGAATAACTCCATACAAGGTAACCCATGCATCAACAACAAAGAAGATTTAGAGCACGAAGTCTCAAAATTTACCAACTGCATCAATTCTGCTTTAAAGGAAGCCACCAATACTTTTTATGTGAACAAGCCTTTCCTCCCCTTGCCTGCCGATATAAGAAATAGTATTAAAGAGAAAAACTGGATCCGTAAAAGATGGCAAACCACCAGGGTCCACAACTCAAACGCGAACTAAACTCTATGCAAAAAGAAATCAACAGAAGAATCAAAAACTTCAAAAACCAAAAATGGACCAATTTCCTAAATAACCTAGCTATAGAGGACAATTCCCTATTTGACATTTACCGCAAATTCAAGAAACCCTATAAAACTATTCCACCTATCCATGGACCTAGTGGAATTTCATATACAGAAGAAGATAAAGCTAAATCTTTTGCAGACTATATGGAAGATACATTCACTCTTAATCCCACTCCGTACGACAAAAATCATATTGAACGGGTCAACCAGGAGGTCAATAATTTCCTTAATACCCCTGCTCCGTACAACTTCACTTTCCTGACTACCCCAACCATCGTTGCCAACACCATCAGCGCCTTACAAACGAAGAAAGCCCCAGGGGACGATGGCATCTCGACCAAAGCACTGAAGCATCTTCCAATTAACGCTATTACCTGCCTAACTAAGATAATCAACAACATTATCAAATTCGCTTATTTTCCTAACTCATGGAAGCAAGCTATAATAATTGTTTTTGCTAAACCGAAACAAAATCCAACCTTCCCACAGAACTATCGCTCTATCAATTTACTTAGCCATCTGTCTAAAGTTACTGAGAAAATCCTACTTTTCCACATCCAAAAAATTCACCCTTCCATGAATTTTCTCCCAGAAAAACAATTCGGTTTTTGTAATCAGCATAGCACTTGCCACCAACTTCTTATCACATTATCACTGAAGGCTACAACTGCAAGCTTCCGACCGGTGCTATACTCCTCGATATCGCGAAAGCTTTTGACAGGGTATGGCATCGGGGCCTTATTTACAAACCAATCACTCTCAATTTTCCAGATCATATTATTCGCTTAATAGCCTTTTTTCTCAGCAACATAACATTCAGAATCAAAATCGGTACTGCTTACTCTACCACCAGAGTAATCAATACTGGTGTCCCACAAGGGTCGGCACTTTCGCCGTACCTTTTTAATATTTATACACAAGACATCACTAAAGACCCTTATGTTCATATTGCACTCTTTGCCGATGACACCGCCATACTTACTAAAGCCTGCACAGTTATCGCCGTAAGAAACCAATTCCAAAACTATCTCATAAAACTGGAAAAATGGCTTACTCTTTCGAGGATTAAAATTAACACTGATAAAACTAAGGCCATAATTTTCCGTAAAGGAAATATGAAATACTATCCTCCACGCCCTGAAACATTTGACGAAGAAATAGACTGGATTAATGAAACCAAATACTTTGGAGTCACCCTTGACCAAAAACTTACCTTCAGAACCTACTTCCGGTCCGTAGTACAAAAATTTAAAATCACCACAGCTACTATGCGACCTCTTCTTGGTAGAAAAAGCAACTTATCTACTACAAACAAATTAATTCTATATCGCTCCATTCTTCGCCCAGTCCTCCTTTATGCAGCACCGATCTGGGGACATGCATCTAAAACCAATATTAAACAGTTACAAATTCTACAAAAGAAAATTCTACGAGAAATAATCAATGCTCCTTGGTATATTCCAAACATTTATATTCACAGAGACCTTCGAATTGAACTTATTCAAGATTATATTAAATGATTAGCGGTCAATTTCTTTTATTCAGTACAAACTCACAGTAATAACCTTATTAGCACTCTCAGACACTCCCCGCATCCCAGAGAAAAACATCGGTACCCATGTCACATCCTACCCACATAAGAATTACAACCTTAATTGACTCATTCACGCTAAACTGACACTGCGGTTTACCATCCGCGACTACATCTTATAACGACACTGAACTTGCCATCCCCCCTTTTTATCGCCGCCGCTAGTGCGGACCTCATTCTCTTTTTTCCGCCTCCCACACTCCTTCCACCCTACTCTTTTTCCTCCCACCTGTTCCTTATCAGATGTCGAGTAAAAAGATGTTTCTACATCTTGACACTCGAGAATAAAATACGATCTGTGTGTATATACTAGAGGAGACTTATCTTTCGGTCAAGCAGTTTCAAAAGAGTAACATTATAAATCAAAGAGAACCATTTAAATTCAAATAGTACGTAATATTTATATGCATGGATGATTTACGACTATAAGAAATAAAATAGCCATTGCGCTTTACAAAAAAAAAGACGAGGATTAATGTCCGCCTTTGCTGTCTTAGGAGGGATGACCCAAAGCTAACTAGATATCTAGTTGGCAGAGTCGTAGCTAGGGTTTTCAGCGCCTAGGGACTGCTGAAGTTATCGCGCCCCTTTCTATTTTCTAAGAAAGCAAAACATTTAATTTTAAAATTTCATAACATCAATTCGACGCCCCTGGAAGCTGCGCCTGGAGACAGATGCCCCCCTCTGGCCCCTTCTAGCTACGCCCCTGCTAGCTGGCCTTGGATAACCTCACGAAAGACTTCCTGAGGGCCTCAAAATATCTAGCACTTGTGCTGTATGAGTAAAAAGTATTTTCTTATTATAATTGCAAATTGACTCTCTCAATTTGCACCTTAACTCTTTAACTTCCAACATTTGCGTTACTTTAATTATTTGGACACATTTTAAGATACATATAAGTGTACTTAAAAATATCAAGAACTTGATAAATTATTAAAACTTGTATACATTCTGGATGCTTAGAAAGACATGATGACAATGAAAATTGTGCGAAATCAAATATAAATTTTGATTACTGGGATATGAAGAATTTAAATTCCTCTGGAGCATAATGCTTTTGTGTGTGGGAAAAAAGAATAAGCTATAGTGGTTTCCATCTCTATTCTAAAAGAATGATGACATGGGTGAGACACATATTGGCAACGCAATTTTACCGGCGCTCAATGTTTAATGATTTCCCAAAATTAATCAAACTGATAAATAATCCACTTTTTTTTAAAATTATGTATCTTAAATGGAATACAATTTTATTAGCAATCGAGGGAACAAATAAAATTTGAATAAAGAAGCAAACATAATCAGCTTTTTCGGCAAAAATGAGTCTCAAGAACTTAAAAAAAATATTCTGTTACCAAAATTTATATTATTGACATTACTTATTTAAAATCAGAACTTTATTTTGTCCTCTTATGGAACAATATTCACTATGTAGTTTTAACCGCAGTTTCCGTTTTATTCCCATTGATATAAAGAGCATTTAATTATCACGGAATGGAAGCCATCTGGTTAGTAAGGATTGAGATATTCAAGGAAATATGAATGCCTTGCACATGATACCATGTTTAAGTTAGTTCATATGATCATGATCATGCTTCATTCTATGAGAAAATGCCATTCGGTTCTATTAGAACCTACGGCAATGCAGCGGATAGTAGCATTTCACTAAACTTGTGATTAAACTAAATATGGATTGCAGTTATTATTGGTGGTCAGTTATTGATGTTAATAGCTTTTTAAATTCACAATGAGGGAATGAGTAGCGAGAAAAAAATCAGTCAGATTTCAAAGTCGCCTCCCAAGCCCCTTCATTACAGAACTGAAACAAAACTGTGATGAACTCTGAAACACTTAGCGAATTCATACCCGGCTATGTTAAAAGACTGTTCCATCCAAAACGGTTGTGGAACTACTTAGTAAACTCATTTGCATATTTGAACATTGGATACGATTAACTATCTGATCTATTTTTTTTCTCAAAATGTTATTTTTTATCTGTGTGCGAAATATTTTTCTCATTTGAAGCACTTTTCTGTGGGAAAGGAGGCTGCGTCACGCTGAGCACTGGAAATCCATCTTTGGTCAGCTCAGCCTTGATCTTCTCCACAGAGTCGTCAGGCAGGCCAGAGGCAGTCGTCAGGCCACAGACAGTCGACTATGCGTCGAGAATAACCACTTTAAGTGGCGTTTCCTTCTTTCTGCGAAACGTGCTGAATTGCACTTCATCCTTCATTAGCACAGCTAGTGCTCTATCTCTATGATGCGTCGAGTTGAAAATCAGAGTAATTTTATCTTTTGTCAGAACACCAACGTAATCCTTAACACCATTTTTGGTGAAGAGTCTCATCTTCAATCGGAGGAAGTCGTTCACTTTTAGAATTAGTCCTAGTCTCAGAGTCTTGCATAAGATCATTAACAGCTAATCATATCTATATTCTCAGCACAGTTCATGGGCACGGAAACAGGAACTGTAGTAAGACCTTCAAAACTATTCTTCGGCACTACGTCGGAAGCTGCAGTAGTAACGGGAGTCGTCTTAACAGAAGGTTTCAAAGGTTCCGTAAAAGGAGCGGTGAAAAACTTAGCACTTTTGGTCGGCGTTTTCCACTCATCTGAAGATTTATTGGACTTGAGAAACTACTTTCTCTTCTTTTCACCTTGTCTTCTACGAAACTCAATCATTATCGGATCACTTTTAGAAAAACCCCTAAGATGATCTTTATCGTAGAATTGCTGCGCCATGTAGCATTCCTTATCCATAATGGCGTAGAAAATCTTCTCAGCTTTACGTAGCCCTGATTTCACAGACTTACCTCTTCTTAGTTGCTCTTGTAAAACATCAACATTATGAAGAACTTCTTACATCGCTTTATTTGCAGGATTATCAATATCCTGTGCAAACGACAAAAGAATAGCATAAGATTGGTCCACGAGGACAGACCGATGTCCATTAGGCATAGCGAGATTGCACGAGGCAAGGGACGTACGTCTAAGTAATCACGTGGTTAAAACAGATAGCAGCGTCGAAAACAGACTATCTTCACGCATGAAGACCACCCCTCGAATGATTTGTCTGTAATAGAGATTTATGTAAATTTTATAGGTGGACTTACGTGTCTGCGGATGTATAACTACGTGCTGACTTAGTCAGTGTATCATGCCTTGCGAATTTTGGTTATGAGGAGAGCATAAATCTTGGCCCATTCCCTTGAGTGTGTTGACAAATTTGAAGATTGTATTTACTGCCGGTTTGTGTATAAGGAAGCGGTGACAAGATTGTCTATTGTTGGTGGGAAGAGGGAGGTGATTTCCTGCTGTCAGATGGCATTCAAAAACGTAGTGGTCTGGGGAGCCTTCCGCTCCGCAGACGCGTATGTCCGTGGTTGTTATACCATGTGTTTTGAAGTAGGTCTGGAATGGGTCGTGCTCCGTTTTATAGTTGGAGCTCTATGGATAAAATGCGTGTCGACGAACTTGAACCACTACGTGCCACACACAAAGACAGGGTGACCATGAAACAAAAAGGCTGGTGTATGGCTTAGAGCAGAGTCAACAAGGAGCTCCTGGCAAAAAGCAGCCTGTAATTTGCTATTATTTGATTTTGTTCTTATAAGAAAAATTTCTTGCTGTATCTAATGTAATTATTATTTAGGTTTTTAAATATTATTTATTTAAAAGATATCATTTATTTTAAAATATTATTTATTTATAAAATATTATTTTATTAGTGACCAAGCAGCTCGTGGCAAAAGATAGCCTATAATTTGCTATTATTTGATTCTGTTCTTCTAAGAACAAGTTCTTGCTGTACATAGTGTAAAGATTATTTATTTATAAAATTTATTTCTTTTCTTTATTGTATATTGCATTACTGTAATCGTCTCAAAAAGTAGCTGGCTTGCTCTACCCCATATCACCAGATTCGGCGAAGCTTTCACGTGACCACTGAACAAGATTTCTGGACTTCACCTTCTCCTTGACACTTGAGTAAGGCATTTACATACAGAAGCAATGTGCTTCAAACTTTTCTTCCCTCTTCAGATTTCTTAAATGGAGAAATTTCTTTTGTTGGTTGCATTTCTCAGCCTTAAAATGTGTTCCCACAAGAATTCCTAAGAGCAGGACTAATTCTCACTTTCTGTGTGCCAGTACACTGACAGAGTAGCAATGTCTCAGAAGAGCTATTTTCCGCTTTGACCCACCCCCACTGTTCGATCGAAAAGCAAGCAACTTGTGGAAATCTATTATTAACAGGAAGCATGGGTATCATTGTAGTTTTAGGAAATTTAAAGCGAAAGGACACATTTTTTAAATTGTAGAGTCATTAGGTATTTTTGAAGCAGGAGAAGTGAAGAATGTGCATTGCCCTCGCCGAGACTCGAACCCTGAACCTCTCGAATACGCGTCAAGTATGCTTTCAATTACACTACGAAGGCATAGGAAAGGAGGGAGAAAATGCCTTATACACTTCCATACACTTTCCCTTTTAAAGGGTAATTGGGAGGAGGGGATCCAATCTGCAAATCCTGGTAGTGATGATCTGCTGTCCACCACCTTTTTTTTTCAGTTCGGGAGTCATTAGGTTTTTTAAGGCAGGAGATGTGAAAGATATACGATGCCCTTGTCGGAATTCGAACTCTGACCTCTCGACTACGCGTCGAGTATGCTTCCAGTTACACCACAAAAGGCAAGCGGAAGGGAGGAAGGATATGCCCGATAAAATATATAAATAATTTTTAAGTGTAATATATCATAGATCATTTTACAAATGTTATCATTTATATCCAAGAGAAAAATTCCCAAATTAAAAATAGTGTCTTCCCTAACACACACACACGCATATATATGCTTACTGTTATTTTTATTATTATATGCTTATTCGAGCGTATAATTTCTTGATAAAATGTAGCTGAAAATTAATTGCGCTCGAAGCTATTGTTCCTCTCACTTAATATCACGGGTTTTATAATTTTCGATTTATATTTCATTGTAAAAAAATGCGATAGTAAAAATCTCTCGCAATTTATTACAATGTAAATACAGTCTTTAATTGCCAAGTACAAGCTTCGTTCGTTAAAGTGAAAATAAATACATTAGCTAAAATTCTAGCATTGCCTATTTGAAATGTCCTTGAATATTTTGTTATTATATTTTTGATGCACTGTAATAAAAAGTGTTAGAATTATATCTCTTATATTTTTACATATTTAATTTTATATTTATCTTCCTTTGTGGGACAAAAGAAAGTTTCTTTAGCTCAGAAATTTAAAATTCATATTTAAAATTACAATTATTTAACCTATAGTTTTTTTAGCTTATCGTCATTTTTCTACAGCAAAGAAGTTTTAGTTATGCGTAGTGCCTATCTAAATGGAACCAGAAATTTTCCCGTTGTTTGCAGAATTTATGATAAAATATTTACTAATTTAGTTTAAAATAATACGCCGAATAACGATTATTGGACAAGTTAAATAACAAGAATGAAGGCACCCTCTTGATTTAGAAGATTGTAAGAATTCTGTTGTCATTCTTTTCTTTCCATCGATTAGCTAAAACATTCCACGTATTTTATAGCAATTTAACTTTCGAGTTCGTTTTTTTCTTCTATCAATAAAATTCCCAGTTCCATACTTAAAGTCCCCATTCCCATATGAATTCATAGGCTATTTACAGGACTCCTGACCAGTGTAGTTTATTTTATATTGGTAAAACCTAAGACAGCCTTAAAATTTCTCGTTCAAGAGCACGAGGCATATGTCAGAAAGAGGAAACACAAAAATCCTGTGTTGCCCAGCACTGTTGGATTAAAAACTGGACACTATTTTTCTACAGCAAAAATTGTTCAAAAAATATCTTCCATTAGTGAATTAGATTATCTAGAGGCGTTTCACAGTCAAAAAGAACCTTTCTGTCCTAGTTAACGACCCTAATTCTAATCCATCTTCACCCTCAGCCTTTAAGGAAATCGTGTTTTAGATTTCTCGTTCCATAAATAGATGTTGCGAGTAGCTTGACTTCTTTTCAGTCATTCTTCTCTTATCACCATATTCTATTTCGTTCTTTCTGCAAAATTCGCAAACATTACGATTACTCTGATTCTTGTTGTTTAACTTCTCCAATAGAATATTTACTCTTTATGCAGCTATTTCGTCGTTGTTTAAAGGCATAAGGATTATGCGTAATATATATTTTTTCTTATGAAAATAAAGGGGAAAATATCACAGTTGTGATTATAATAAAATCAAAGGAGTCTGCTACTCCTTTAGTCAATTATTTTCATTTACTTCATTTCGGATATAAAAGATTGAAAGAACTGGAGAGGCATTGGACAGCATCTTTAAGACAACTAACTTTTATGTAGAGCGCTTTTATAATACATAAAAGTGAAATTGTCAGAAAGATTTTATGCAAAATCTAATTATCGATTAGGGAAGGAAATAGAAGAAAGAAACAGTAACCAAAATTTCATATACCACTAATGCTTCTATTAAAATTTCCAGGTTTTGAATGTTGCATCTTTCTTAAATAATAAGATCTAAAAAATGGAAAAGTACTGATTATTGTGAAATATTAATTAACAATTCAAGTTTCGAAAAAAGGAAATGTAATTTCGAAAATCTTAACTGAACTGTATCATTCATAATAGGCGCAATGGTAGTGATAATGGAATATAAATCGAATAATATTTTCATCTATGCTGTTAAGGTGACAAATAAAATCCTTCAAATATCTTTATCATTAAGGGAAGCGAGGGAATTATTGTGGATCTCACTGGATGTGTACTGAGGCGGTATCCACTCGGAGAAAGTGATTCTCCATCCTTTGTTTCCTGATACAATCCCGTTGTGGAGTTGATCGTAATTAAGTGATGGTGATTATGAATTAAGTCATCAATCACCTTTTTTCATTTTCGACTCATTCTGGGGGGTGGGTGAAAAAACAAGAAGCGACGAATCTATCTCAGGGGTAACAACAATACTGGCAGCATTTAATCTCAACGAGTGTCTGCCGTCGCTAACGGTGAAGACACATTTCAAAATCGATGAGTGTCTCTCGTCAAACGGTGAAATGGCTAATTGAAGAAGTTTTGCACGATTTGATAATGTTTATGATTTGGTGGATTTCATAATTGGATCCTCCTGACCGAGGTTTTCGGTTTTGAGATGGTGAAATAATCACTAGATTCGGTTATTCCATTGCGAACAATTGCATATGAAAATATTTATCATTGTAATACTTTCTTTATATATCCTATTAGTAATTCATGAGAATGCAAACGGATGGGTTCATAATTAAACTTGCTTTTTCAAAGTCAATGCTAGTTTTTGCTATGTTTGATGCTGCAAACATTCAAATCAGTTCAGTTCACACCTTGGCTGTTTTATCACATTTAGCAACAAACATGCCTGAAACTTTTTATACTTTGTTATTGCTCGTGCTATGAGGAGGGTGGGTAGGAGTGAAACATGAGAAAAATCTTTGTGTGTAGACTTTCAAAAACTATTTTTACAGTTATACTTTGAAATTGAAAGAGTGAGAATGCGGTCTCTGAAATTGCATTCAAGGATGAAATGCTGCTATTTTGATTATGAAATGAAGTAACAAAAATAAGAATAGATACCAATCTCAAGGTCTTGCCGATTATCGCGAAAGGAAAAAGAGTTTTGACTGGAATGATTTACGTCTATCAGTAGATGTAGGGAACTTAAGACCAGAATGTTAGTTCTATCAATTAAACTTATATAAGTATTTGTAGAATTTGTTATCAAAATCATTTGGAGAAAAAATGTAATATGGTAAATTTAACCTATTGTTAAAATTATAACAAACGCATAGTCCGTCTGTTGAATTCTCATATGCCACAATACAGCCCTACAAAACTCAGTTTTGGGAAATAACATTTCAGTTTGTTTTCTTCTTTTTTTGTCATTCTACATTCACTAAATGTTTATAGCAGAGATGTTTCTGCTGAAGAATAACGCAAAATTTTTTGTGTAAATAACACAACTACTCCATATTTCTAGGTTTATGCTTAAGCACTATTTAAACGCAAACGCTAGGTGAGCAAACATTTTTACAACCTGTTAACCATAAATTTAAAATTTTTGTGTGGGCTGGTTACAAGAAAGGTATTAAAACTTAACAGAGGATAATAAACACATATTGTATATTTGTTAACAAAATAACGGTTTTGTTAAAAATAATACAAATAAAACAAATAAATAAATAAATAAATAAATAAAAATCTGAAAGCTTTCAGATTTGACATTACGCCCAAAGGGGCGGTGTTTTTTTAACGTTTTGTGTGTTACCTTTATTTATCAAATATCATGTTCTTCGCACTTAAACCATAAAATTCAGTTCAAAAGAAATATTGCAAAATAGTTTTAAAATGAGAATATCTTTAGAATATCTGATACACAGTCTCGTGCGCTGAACATAATTTTTTTTTTCCCGTACAGTGTTGCCATTGCTCATTTTGAAATCTCTGAGTTTGTTAATCAACAATTCGTTAAAGTTTTACAAAATATGAAATAGATAGTAAAACAAATTCCAAATTCCAAATTAGGGCTTCCAGATACCCATACTCGCTGGGGGATTACGGTATTCAAAATCTGATCGCTCTATAGGTACCGTTGTTTTATCTCAATGGGAGAAACATACATACATTTATGAATATTTTTCATTAATTAGTTTTTTTAATATAATAGAGGGCTCTGATTTAACGTTTATAGTGAATCAAGCCAAATTCCAAAACGAAATTAATAGTCCTTCTGCGCAAATTGCCCCTTTGGACTAAAAAATGAAATACTGCAGAAATTGAACAGCAGATAATTATTATAAGAAAAAAAATCTTAAGCAAATTGGGATGAGAAATTGGCATTGCCTATTTGCAATCAGTTCATTTATACTTGCAGATACAGACGACACAGCCACGCGTGCTCAGTTTTCCAATCGTACGTCACTTAGCCTCGATCGTATGTCGCTATTAATTATTTTCATTACGGAAAATAATTTCTAGTAAATATAAGTCCTTCTAAAAAGTATGATTTACATTGCATGCATAAGTCATCGTAGAAGTTTTTCGAAAATCATGTAATTTTGGTAAAACTTTTAAATGTCCACGTTCTGAAATTTGTTTCTCAAATTAGCGTTCTTTTGTAAGTTTATAAATTCCATTTGTAATTCATTCGGGTTGTTTCTATATCTATATTAATAGAGAGTTACGGGTAGAAGGTTCAGATTCTGAGTTGATTCGTCATACTGTTATCAGTTACGACAAATTGGTTAAAGAACTAAAAAAAAAAAAAAAAACTTTAAGCTTGTCAATTGATAAAATTCAATTTTAATCATCTGTCAATGTCTGTTCTCAAAAGTCGCAAACCCTACCAAACAGAATGAACAGAATGAAAGCTTTAACAGACCACATATAGAAGTGAACCGTGTAGTAGAAGACAGTCGAGCAATTAGTTGCTCAATTGCTGATTTAGACAATACTACTGAAAATACTTTCAGTTTTCATCAGCTTTATTTTAGAACTTTTCTAATCAGGTGAAACTATTAGAAGTGATTTGATACGTCTCGCATTGCAAGGGAAAAAACTTAACAACCCGAGAACTTGCAGATTTTATATCACGTCCAAAGAAACTTTTTTTTTTTTTAAAGTTTTGTGTGTTACTTTTATTAATTAAATATCCTGTTCTTCGCACTTAAACCACATAAAATTCAATTCAAAAAGTAGTATCACAAAATATTTAAAAAGAACAAATCTTTAGAATTTCCGATATACAGTCTCACCCGCTGGAAATTTTTTTTATTCCGTAGAGAGGTGCCAGTGCTCGCTTTCAGATCATTGAGTTCGGTAGTGAAAAATTCATGAAAGTTTTTTAAAAAAAATGAAATAAATAATGAAATATATATATATATATATATATATATAATGTCATTCTATGAAAATACTGAATATTTTTAATTTGATAAATCCTGACTTGAATGCAATTTTTTTTATTTGAATGCATTTTTTAAAATTTAAATGTCTGATTCAAAAGGAGGAAAAGCAGACAGTCCGGTCACTTCTTTTTTTGTTCTGTTTCTTTGTCACCAGGATATTTGCTAGTATTTAATACTACGTAAATAAAATATCAGATTTAAAGAATTGTACTCCTATATTATGCCGTATGATCAGAAGTACTGTGTACAGCTCCAGGTCTATTATGGACCAGATGCTGCGTAATGTAATCAATGTAAATGCTTCCTTTATCTCGTAGAGCCATTAGGTTATTTTGAAGCAGGAGATATGAAAAATGAGCAATGTCCTCACCGGGATTCGAGCAACGGACCTCTCGAATACGCGCCAAGAGTGCTGACCACTACACCACGAAGGCAGGCTAAGAAGACGGGAGAAATACCTTATATTACTCCCCCTTTTAAAGGGCGACTGGCACTTAGGGGAAACAATCGCCAAATCCTGGTGGTGAAGAATCATCCTCCACCACCGTGTTTAGTTCGGGCGCCACTGCAGATTCATTTAGAATTTTTTTGGATGTCAGGAAACTGAAGAAATAAGCAATGCCTTCCCCGGGACTCGAACCACGGGCCTCTCGAATACGTGCCGAGTGTGCTGACCCCTACACCACGAAGGTGGAAGAAATACTCTCTTTTTATGTTTAGAAATATGCTTGCCAGACGTTCGGTTTGACCGGGACAGTCACAGTTTTCAGACAAAATCCCGGCGGGTTTACTTCTCATCCCGGTAAAAATTAAATTTGATTTTGTAGATAACCAAAAAGTCTAAAAATAATTAACTGTGAAGTATTATTTAGGATAATTACTTTGTCAGTTATCTCTGTACTGTATGAAAGGTGAAAACTATAGCAGAGTGATGATCTGCCAATAAATAATATTGTCATCGTATCGTCTTGTCTCGTCAATCGTGAACATGCGTGATGCGAGAGGCTTTCCGGGCGTTTACAATATTCCTAGTCCAATTTTACAGTAAAATTAATATCGGATTAGCTTGTGAAGATTTTTATACCGAGATTAAAACCAAAAAACACTTACACTATTTTAGAATAAAAATAGTTCTAGCCAATGAAATGTACATGCAAATATTGTTAAAATTTTTATTCCTCATTTGAAGTGTTTCTTCTTACTTAAGTAACTTATATTAGCATGTAAGAAATAAAATGTTTAAATTTATATGGTATGTGTCATTTATTATTACCCATGGTTCAAAGTTCCTCAAATTGTCATGAATAAGTGATATTTTCTTGATTTTAATTAAAAAATGACTATCTCATTTTGTACCTTGATTCCTTTTCTTCCGATATACATCCAAACCAAAATCAGATACATTTAAAAGCTAGCAGAAATTTTCATGTATAATGAATATAGAAGACAGCCTTCCGTACGGAATTTTCCGGCCGTAACGCTGAGAGGGTTAGTAACCATTTATTCATAACATTGAGAATAAACGACCCTCTAAAACACTCTATAAAACCGCCAAGGTGGTGTACCGTTGAATACCCTCGTCGTCAGGGGGCATTGCCTATTTAGAAATTCTCCCTGAACGAAATTAATGAATGTTGTTGCAAGCTACTAATGTCAAACAGATGGTTTATTTTTAAATCATTCTATTCGTGTTGGTTTACCTTAGAATGAAGGCATCTTCCACGAAGGCATCTCTTTTCGTAATGGATTTCTGAATTTTCAAGTCTGTAGGCAGCAATTATTACTGGTTATAATAACTACAACAACTACTACTATCTAAGAACTAAGATCATATAGTGAATTTGAGTTTCAGAAAGCAGCACTTCCTTTGACTCTATATCACGTGAAGAACATCAGTAAAACAAAAAGACGAAAGTAAAAGTCAGGTGGCCGCCATCAGTCGACGAAAAAGGTGAGTTTCTGGTCGAAGCTCAGAGTTGATGCAGTTGTTAGGATGAGTGAGAACTGAAAAGAAGAAATTTCTGGCAAGTTTTTGAATATAATCTTGAACTGTATCAACTTTGAGATCACGGTGGATATACGAATTTGGAATGAACCATGGCGCTTTGATAATCTCTTTTAGTGCTTTGTTTTGAAGAACTTGGCTGTGCTGAAGGTGAGTTTTGGCAGCGTGGCCCGAAACAGGACTAGCATAGATTAATGCTGGTCGAAGTATAGATTTATATAAGAGGACATAAGACTTTAAGAGTAGTTATTAGACTACTATCTAATAACTACTCCTGCTCTTCCTTCACTCATCGCATAGCTGAAGTGTTGTCATGACTGAAATCAACAAAGAATTACCTTTTCAGTAAAAAGTAAAAACCGAACGCTAGAGAGAAAAATTTATTCTTGTTTTTTGGGGGATGGCGTTTAAATTTTACAAAAAGAACATTGCTAGCGGTAACAGGTCTTAAGCCAATTGAAACATTTTAGATGAAACTGAAACAGAAAGTTTGTGAAAAGAAGCTAATAAATGACGTACAGGTGGCTGAGTTGTTTTACCATTAACTTATCATTGTAGCTATTCACACGAAACATGGTAGATATTATATGAAATTCCTTATCACACATTTTTATGGGTAATTTAAACTCACGTTCATAAAATTTGCTTTATTCGGTAATAATATATGTGTATTCATTTATTTATTTTTAATATAATCATATGTATTCATTTGCATTAAAATCCGAAGCATGCAAACTTTTAGTAAAATTCATAAAATAAAATTTGACTTCTTAACGTAAATACATTCCGTACACTTTCAAGGTAAAGTAATTTAATAATAAATTGTTCATATCTCAGACATTAAATGTTATGCGTTGGAAAAAAAAAAAAAAAAAAAACACAGTGAATCATGAAAAATAAAACCTTTATCTAATATTTTCTGCCAACCTGCAACTGTAAATATTAGATATAGTAATTATATAACATTATTATTTCTTTTATTCCGGTCTCTATTTAGCACTGAATATTCGCATAACAATAACCACTTGACGGTTTACGTTGGGGTTCAGGAAATGACTCTCAAAAATAACACCTGCGATTCTTTCGCTGACATCTTTATCGATAGATTAGTTTTATCATTCTAGATCCTTTGTAATCGAATAAAGCTTACGCAATGAACACTTTAAATAAAGAGAAGCATGCTTCATTACTTCACTCATTCTTACCTCCAGACGAGAGTTAAGAGGAAACAGAGTAATAAATTTTCTTCGAAATGTTTCATTTGGCGTTTTCAGTGGTTCTGGTAGCAGTGCTTTCTGGTGAAGCTCTCTCACAGAAGGTTGACGTAGGTGGATGTCCCGATGTCAAAGTCAAGGAACCGTTCGACGTTAGCAAGGTAATATTAGAAATTTGTTATAATTATTACACACAACGCACGTTTCCATTAAAGTTGCAAAAAAAGAAGGGTTAAATGTTCAACTGTTAAAGTTTTGCAAATTTTTAGAGGCTAGTTGTATATAAATTTTAGTAAATGCAGCAACACCCGTTTAAGAAGTTTTCCAAATTACCAAATAAAAAACAATTTCTTAAAATGACATTCTTTTTTCAAAATTATGATTACTCATAAAGCGGGTTGCTGATATCATAATAATAAATGTACACTTTGATTGATTATTTTGAAATTAAATCCATTTTTTTGTTATTAAATTAAATTTAAATAGTTTGATGTTAATTAATATTTTAAAACTTAACTGATTTAATTTCACTTTTAGCTCAATTGTCTTCATCAAACTTTGTTTAAATATTACAAACTAGAATCTGCAACTTTTATTGAATTTTTTGGCATGTTTTTATCACATTTTATTGTAAAATCCACTTGCTTATCTTCTAACTGACAAATGCACGTGTAGTAAGTGCGTGTAAGAACTACAGAGAAGGGTTAAAAGTACACTTTATTAAACTCTCTAAAATTCACAATGCGTCGACTTGACGCTAACACAATACGCCTCACTCGGGCGGTAACTGAAACAACAAGAACTAAACTAAAAATTCGAAGATATTAACAAGTAATAGAAATTCTCTACAGGGCTCGAAAATCTCCTGTTACTTAAAACCGAGTCGAAAACTAGTGGCAGCAAAGCTATTATGCCAGGTAAACCAGCTGTTGCGTTTATTCTACCTGAATATTATTTCATTCAGTCGATCTCGCCTTTAAATTAAATCTAACTCTGTTATATAACACTTGAAAATAAATATTTTATATAAACAATTACGTCTTCTTGCTTAAGAAAGCCATAACTTTATTTGCTTATACACTTAAGGAAATCAAAACATTATTCTAATCTTTCTTACTGTTGCCAAACTACAAAAAACAAAATCTGTCTAAAAAGGAACACAACGGCTGTTGAATATCGTTACCAAATATAAATCTTGGAGCTCACAACACCAGCAATAACTACTGCAGAAATAGAAGCTCATGCTACAGAGGTGACGGCGAATGCCCAAACTTTCTCATTTTCCTTTTAGAACTTGGTATTTAAACTTTTCTCCCTCAAGGTAAAATTAGTATTACTTCACGCGCGCTGCCAAATTTAAATATTTTGGCGTTGACAATTAGGGAAATGAAGGCTTATAGGAAAGAACGTAAAATTCAATTGAATTGATTATTTAAAATAAATATAAATCTCTGCATTATTACTAATTACAATTTTAATTATTTAATCAAAAATACTCATAAATTATTTTTGAAAAAATTAGTTAATATTTAAGAAAGAGACGATACCAGTTTAAAAGAGATACTTAAGTCTATGTTAGTGTGGGAAAGTCTTTTAAGATAAAAACATGCTATGCGAAAATATTTTATGTTATGGAAATAGGAAAGAAAAAAATTAAACTTTGTGAAATAAACATCTTAAGTCGGAAAAACTCCTTAAACGGGATTTAGCATGTCCAATATTATCTCTTTAATTTCTCCCTCCTTCCAGCACTTCTTCATGTTGTGATTGGAAGCACAGTCGAAGCGCGTTCGAGAAGTCTGGATCCGAATTCCGGCGAGATCATTGCTCAGTTTTCATGTCTCCTCTTCAAAATAACCTAATGATTCTACAAAGTATAATTAGATTTAAAACAAATTAGATATAAAATTATTTCGATGAGATCAACAAATGGGTTCTAAGACAAGATAGTATCAGATTTAAACAATGCGCGAAACTGTCTATCGGAAATTCTAAAGCTGTACTGTTTCAAAATTTTTTTATCCCTAAGGGATGTTACCAAAATGCTCTCGAAACGCGTATCTGTGTGTAAAATAGAAAAACGCAGTAAGATGGCTTGCAAAACTCTTTTTTTTTCTTTCTTATTATTAGCGTTTCATGTATTTATTTTATTTATTAAATACTACTTCTAGACGATTACGCCATATAAAATTCGATTCATAAGCAAAATCACAAAATATTTAAAAACAACATGCGTTTAGAATTTCCGATAGAGTCTAGCGCGCTGGAGATAAAAAAAATTTTATTCGGTACAGTGTTGCCACTGATTGCTTTTAAACGTTGAGTTTGTTAATCAAAAATTCATTAAAGGTATACAAAATATGAAATATGATTTTCGAAATTTGAAATTCGGGCTTCCAGGTGAGAATGTTCGAGTGGAAGACAACGTTATCCAAAATTAGGTGGCTCTAGGTAACGCAGTTTTTTCACAAAGCGAGAAACGTATATACATACATACGTCTTATTTAATTTATTTAAAAATAATACAGGGCGATAATATTTGGTGGCAGATTCGCCGTTTATGGTGGACAACGCAATATCCCATTTGGAGACTAATAGCCCTTTCGGGATAACGCCCTTTTGAGCTAATAACTGGAATGGAATTTAGTTTTGATGTTATTTGAAAAATTTTAGTATTTTAACCAACTTAAAGCATAGAGTTATAAAGAATCTCATGTTTTTTTAAAGAAACCTGATTGCAGATTTGTAATTTTCGGTATTATGGCAAAACATAGTCAGTGAAAGCGATGAGCCTAAAAATTAATCACTTGTATCTGGAAAACTGATAACGAAGCAGATTTTATGACACATAATGAATTTAAATTTTGTGACCTGTCAGCTTTATGCCTTTTTAACAGAAAGACAGCTGAAACAGAATATAATGAATGAGAGACATAATGATAGAGTACAACAGTTGTCCTTGTGTTTGAAAGGAAAACAATTCTGGCGTAGAAACTTTCCTGTATGATTTGTTTCCTCTTTCAAAATTTTATGTTTACAGTACCTGGCATCAACTTCTCCCTACTGTTTTTGAGGACAGTTACTGAATTAATCGCCACATATGTTACGTAACTGCCAAAGTTTCATTCATCACGGTAACAAATTTTACACCCTTCTAAAAAAAATGAACTTTCATCTCACGTGCTCATGACACGTGTCGAAAAAGAATGTTTTGCATAAATGACAATAGTTTTGATTCAAACCTTTAAACAGAAGGTCATTGTGAGTCATTTAATTATATAATTTGAAGGTAACGAGTTAAGAGAATTAAACTTATGACATAAAGAACTTTTGTTCCATACAGGGCTCATGAAATCGCATAACGAAAGCTCTAAACCAATGCTTCGCAACCTTTTTTGACCCGAGAACGGATAAAATTTACGAAAACACTTTTGCGGACCGATGATTCCCCTCTTCCTCCTAAAGAATTTTGACAAGGTGCTCAAGAATTACTATACAACTTGTAACATTCTTATTAGCATTTGCCTACAATAATGTTTAAATGTAAAGATAAGCAAATATTGTTATTATTATGTAATTATAATTATTATTAATATGAGTATAATTATCATATATAAATAAATAAACCTTTGAGAAAAATCTCAGAAAGTTAATTAAAAAATAACAAAATCATTGCATTTTAAAAACAGCGGATCAGTGACGGTCCGCTGGGCAAGCGGTTGAGAATCCCTGATCTACCATACTGAAGCGCCACCTGTCAGCTTCTTGAAGTCGCTTATTCCTTTGCTCAAGTGGCAATAGCAGAAATAATCAAAATTTACGATAATAATGCAGTTGCCATTATTCACCGGACTTCAAAGAATAATCGGTGGATGAAAAATACTGCTCTAAAGAATATTGACAAAGTTGGTGCAGTTACAAACTGATTGGCAGTTAATACGGTTAAAAAAATACGGTTTAATATGGTGCAGTTACAAACTGATTGAGAGATAATACAATTTAAAAAAAATCTACGTTGAAGTATTCCATACAATATTGACATATTGACAAAAGGAAATATTAATATTGACATATCATAATATTGACAAAAGGAAAGAAAGAATTTGAATTCTTTACCAAATATTGTAAAACTGGAATATGTAAGAAAGACTCTCATCTATGCATAATAAAAAATCTAAAAGAAATGCACAAAATGTAAGGAATCAAGACAAAGGAAACATGTAGTTAGGCATTAAGAAATAGTTAAAAATGTAAATCATGATGAGCAAGTATTATTTCGAAATGAAAATTTGAAAAAAAAAAAAGTAGTGAAATTAATACAAATGCGATACAGAATGAATAAAAAATGGCATTCACAGATAGTTATTTATTGTATTAATTTTCAGTCATGGTTACAGTAGAACTGCTAGCAGCAGAAACTTTTCTAAAAAAGTAGCGAGTGAGAAGAGAACGTAATACTCGTAAGACTACTGTAAACAGCAGCAAAAATTGTATCGGAATTTGAATTGTCGTTTTTTTAATTATTAACAAATAAACGTTTCGCCAAAAGTCGCTCATACCAAGTTAGAAATTAACTAATTATTGTTGAGTCATGAATTTCTCTCGCACAGTTCAAGTATGTAATGATAATTTGTTGCTTTGGTACAGTGATTTAATGTTTTACAGTTTTACAGGGTCCGTATGAAAAATGTATTCACAAATTTAACGAGAGATAATTTTTATTGTGTGTCATTAATTTACTGAGCATAATTATAGATAAATATGATCATGCATATAACAGGTTAAAATAGGTTTAATACAGATTTAAATTTATTCCCCTTTCTCTATAAACAGGTTTTATGCAATTAATTTATCTTTGTGTGTTAGTGTTACATTTTGCAAACAAGCAGAAATTTGATTGGTATGAAAGTGAAAAGCTTTAAAAGAACGATAAAAAGGCACTTATTGCTTTAATTTAACAATGAACATATGTGTCTTGGTTTTGAAATAATAAATAAGTAAGTCAAAATTATTCATGTTGAACGTAATAGCATCGTATCCATTGTTGATTTTCCTTTTTCCTTTCACTAGTACGTTGGGGAATGGTATGAAATCGAAAAAAATCCTACACCTTTCGAAGCTGGCTTGAAATGCAACAAAGCCAAATATGAAGACAAAGGAGATTATATATCTGTAGTCAACAGAGGAATCAGTGAAAGGTAAATATTCCTTTTTTTTTTTTTTTTTTTTTTTTGTAAAGAACAGGAACAGCTTATAATATATATCTATATATACAGAGTGATTCAGAACTATTGCTTCAAAATCAACATGCTAATCAGAAACAGAAAGATAAACAAGAATTATCTATGAACATACGGTCGTACGCGCAACCCAGACGCGCAAGAGGGCGTGAAGAAAGCGGGCCAGGAAGAAACGACTAAAAACGTATTTTGGGTGTATGAAGGTAAGGAAGGATGAATCGCTACACTCGAACAGAGTGACAGATATGTACTTCGTTTACGGGACAGCTTATTGCAGTGGATAGCAGCTAGCCGTGTATCGTTACCCGTTTTCCAAAAGACGTATCCCTACTCATAACCCTCTTCTGACGATTGCTTATAGCGAAGCTGGAGACGTTCCGAAACGCAAATGAACGGTAATGGTGTTGACAGAAGAAGGCAGACACTTAGCCTGGAAGAAGCTATGCTGTCGGACCAGAGACAAACGACACAGGGACCTGTAATCGAAGTATCGCAGCACGTTTAAGTGCTTTTCAATACAGTGTTTGGCGTATCTTAGAAGAGGACGAGTTGCATCCGTGCCACGTGCAACGTATGCAGTCTGTGCCCGTGGCAGGATTGGACTTTGCACGTTGTTTGAACAGCAGACTGTAGCGGTCCCCAACTTTGTAGCTGACGTCCTCTTTTCTGACGAAGCGATGTTTACGCTGGAAGGCACTTGCAATGGGCACATGAAAATCCAAGAGCCACATGCTGCTCCACTCCCCGCAGCATCAATGTCTGGGCAGGTTTGCTTGGCTATAGAAGGATCGTTCCCTGCTTTCTTACATCTATCCTAGATGGAGAGACTTACTGCACCTTTCTGGTTCAAATCCTGCGAGAGTTGCTCAGCTCCATGTGCAGCAGCGAATGTGGGTTCAACATGAAGGAGCTCCAGTGGGGCTCAGTTATTCCCGCATTCCTCCAATATCCGAACGCTACATTTCCGGGGTATGTAGCGTTCAGATATTGGTCCGGGTCCATCTCCTAGCTACCTTATTCATCAGATCTGTCCCCTTCTGATTTTTTTCTTTGGGTTACATGAAAAACCTAGGATATGAAACCCGTGAGGAATCGGAAATGGTTTGGTTGCAAGAATCGTTGTTGCAAATGGTGTTATTGCCAATACACCAGGCATTCTTGCGAATGTTTGTCAATCGCTGCATCGTCTTTGCGAGGTGCGTATTATACCTGCAGGTCGCAACTTTGAACACCTGCTTTAACACTTCCTCGTAAATTAAAATGTTGCGTGAACTCCTCTTCGTGTAATGAATTATCATTATCTGTGACCTGTCTCGCATCTTTCAATCTCTGGCTTTGTGGGTATGTAGCGCGTTTGCTTTGCGTTTGCAATCATATGTGCCTATATGATTCTTGCTTGTTACAGTGTTCCTGATCTACATGTAGATTTTTGAACAATAGTTCGGAGTCAGTCTGTATATGAAAAATAACCTTTCCTCATCCACAGTTAAATGCTTGCATATATCTTTCATGTTTGGGCACTAATATGCTAACCAATTTACACCAAGAATTCTTGACAGAAATATTTTTAATTCCTTAGAATTAATACGGAATAAACTGATTACCATTGGAATCGAAACACTTCTTAACTGGATAATATAAATAAGAAATTTCAATTTATCTATAATACACTAGATACGGCATGATTTTATTATTCCAAAACAAGAAGACCGTATAAAATGAAGGCAGAAAATATGGCTAAGAAGACTTGAAGTGTATTTAGCAAAATTTAGTATGCATAACTTTAAAAGCGTTTAAAATAATCTTCTTAAAATTTACCTTTAAAAAAGATATCATGCTTTTTAATAAAAGGATTATTTTCTATATGTGATGGCAGTAGAAAGTAAATATTTTTATAAACTTCCGGTAAACAAAACAATATTTTAGGTTGTCTGTTTAAAATCGATTATGGCAAAGTGCGCGGGAACAATCTACCTAAGGTGGAAGGATGCGTTTGGGAAAGTAAAATACCAATGGAGTCAGCCAGTCTGTAGGACTTCAGACTTCGAACCAATTATCAGTGTCCCCAGCAATAGCCGAGATTTTAGGCCACTGAATATTAGTAATTCGACCACAGGCTAACGAGATGGTTACATGGTTGATTGTCGTAGTTTTCTCCATGCGTAATATAAATAAGCCCAAATTTCTTCAGAAAGTCATCCATGAAGGTATCTATTTCTTTAAGCAAATAGCCTTTTGATAGTTTCCCATTTTCAAGTAACAGAACTGAACTATCAATGTTCACTGCTCTTATATACTGGACCCAGGTGGGCTGAGTATATAAGAGGTCTTCCGGGGCCGATAAACAAGGGTGTGGGCTCTTACATACAAGGTTAGATTTTGTAGTACTTAGATTATGGCAAAGTAGGGAAAAGCTTAAGATATTTCTGCTTCGTGGTATATTTTTAGGGGAAACTGGCTCGTGTTCATATTATACATGGCGAAAAGCAAGAAAATCTCCTAAAGGCAATTCATTCGTCAAGATTTGAAGCCAGGTCGAATTAGCAGTGTTCAGAGGTTTACCACTTGGCCATTGCTAGAACTTGATCATTACTTCAGAATTGCGGAATACAATGTACATATGTACATAAAACTGTATTAATTTTATTGAACGTTTAAAGCTCGCAAATGTTTTCGAAGAACTGCTTGTAAAAACAGCAAAGGAATTGAGTTTATGGAAATTCTAAAAATTGCTAACATATGCACAGATATATTGATATCTGCGTAACTTTATTTGTATCGTAGGAAAATTAATTTGCTTATATATTTTTGAAAATTGAAGTAACATAAAACATCTATTTTCTGTCGTTTGGAATAAGAATAACTGTTAAATTGCAAAGTTTTCGAAGATGTTGGGAAATAAACGAGCCACTGGTTTTACATTAAATATGAAAAGCGTATCGCCGTATTCTTGAATCCCCGTAATTTTAAAATTCTTTCCAGAGTAAAAAGGTGGAAGTATATAAGGTATTTTCTCCCTCCTTCAGCATGCCTTCGTGCTGTAACGGTTAGCACACTCGGCGCGTATTCGATGGGTCCATGTTCGAGTCCCGGAGAGAGCATTGCTCATTTTTCACGTCTCCAACATAAATATAAATAAAATAACCTAATGATGTCAAAATAACCTAATGACTCTACCATCTTTTGGCCCCGAACCAAAAGATGGTAGATGATGATTCTTCACCACCAGGACTTGGCGATTGGGTGCCCTAATCCCCTTTTGCAATTTAAAAGGGGGAGTATATAAGGTATTTTCTCCCTCTTTTAGCATGTCTTTCTTGGGGTAATGGTTAGCGCGTATTCAAGAGGTCCTGGTTCAAGTCTCGGCTAGAACATTGCTCATTTTTTCACGTCTGCAGCATCAAAATAGCCTAATGACTCTAGAACTAAACTACTTTTAATATTTAAATTTCAAAAGGACGTTTCAATATTTAAAATATTTGTATAAAGCAACATTTATACCAGGCTATGAACAATCTTTGAGATGGTGTCAAATCGGAAAGAAATGTTAACTCTTTCGCATCGAGAGACGACCAAATCTGTTTTCAACAAACATCGAAAACGCCCGTGTTTACGAATTTGTCTTGGAATAGTTTTCCTTTCCCCCTTGCTGCTCTTGGAGGTTTTTCTGCGGTTTCTTCCATTGCGTGCAGTTTCACCTTAGGGCCGGATTGCACCTGCGAACGTCAATAGCTTTCCGTATTTCTCCTTTATTTGCTTCAAAAGAATGATTAACATGTTTTTAACAACTCGCGAAACCAATGAGCCATACACTAACGTGGAGGGGAAAAAACTAGGTAGAAAATAAACGAGGCGTTGGGGCGGTTTGCCGTTGCCTGAATGGACGGGCGTTACGGGCGACTTCGATGCGAAAGAGTTAAACGAATGTTTTTTTGTTATGTTCAGTCATAATATTTTTCTTAAAATTTCTACCCTTTTTTTTTAAGATCTGGAAAAGAAAGCACAATCGAAGGCAAAGCCACCATTCCGGATAAGAATGTTCCTTCAAAGTTGAAAGTAAAGTTCAATAACAGTAAGTACTGTTATATAATTAAGGAATTCGAAACGCATAATACTTTTTGATTTTACACATGTTCGATTTTACACATACGTTTTTACTCATGTATTTTATTGAACCTATACTATATTTTTCATGTCATTTCCCATAACAGTTTTCGTATTTTAGTACAAATTTTCTGTAATGGTGATTTATTAACAATTCAGTTCTTTGTCGAGTTGATGGACTGTTTATTAGGTATTAATAAACAAACTAATTTGAATAAATAATTTCTTTTATTCAAATTTAAAATAAAAACTTTAAAATTACCTCATATTCCTCCAACATCATTTTTTTTTTCAAATGGAATGCTACAAGAGAAGTTTTTCACAATAAATTATGAAAAACTGAAAAACCATTATTTTATGATAAGAAGTTGTTCCACATAAGACAGTATCCTTTCATAATAATGCGTATCATTTATAGCTTTCCCTGAAGTTTTATTTGGGGCTTATCATATACAAAATTTGAATAGTTAGCCCTATTTTCCGCATTTGGGGTGGTAAAAGCGAGGTCGGTTGATAGACATTAATAACCGTATTTGTTTTCTAGTATTTATTTAGCAGTATTTATTTTTTGTCTTTCAATCATAAGATTTTCATAATTTGTTCAGTTTAATTGTCAACATTTGCAAAGAATAATTTTTCTGAATCTGATGAAAAATTTAAATGATATGTTGGATCGTAAATTGTGTACATATAATATGATTTGGGAGTAAAAATATCATAAATTGTATATTTAAAAATTTTATAGGAACATTGAAACCATTTTAAATTTGAAATAAAATGGAAAATTTGCTATTATCAGTATAATTATTTATGAGACTAAAAAATATTTTATCGTTTGCAATCGTATGCATTAAAACCTTATTCAATGGTAAAATTATTCAAAGGAGTAGTTTACCTGCAGGTTCAACGGATAAAAATTTAACATAAAAATAGAAAATTTCTTTTCTAATCCTTTAGAAAACTTAATTGAAATAAAATTAAAGCACTCCGTGCACATCTGATATTTTTGTACTTAATTGAAAAAAACTATTCTTTTGTTTATTCGAAGGCTTCATTTACATCTCTATGTATAATTTAAAAAAAAAAAAAAAAAAAAAAAAGGAGTCTGTCTGTGTGTGACTTTTTCGTTTGTGCTGCGCGTAAGCTAATAGACCCAGGCCTAGGAAATTTGGTTTATAAGTGCATCTAGACAAGAGCCAGTGCACCTCAAAGCGATTTTTTTAAAAATTCGAATCAGATTTTTTTATTTTATCTTTTTTGATGAAATCGCGTCATTTTGAATAGATTGATTCTGTTAGAAATGTGGTTTTGGCAACAGTTTTTCATTCAATGCTTTGTATACTGGACTGCTGACTGTTGAAAATATGAGATAAAATATCAATAATTATATGCGCAACACGCACATCGCAATCTTCTTATTCTGACTCGCATGTGTCTAGCGAGGCACAATAGAAAGAATTTCCTTTTTTCTCATCTCTCTCTCTCTCTTTATGAGCTAATGGCAAAAAGGTTTGTATATTTTGAATTATGTCATTACAATGCACAATTTTGATTGGCTATTGCTCTCTGATGAGAGTTTCTTTCTTTTATAAATGTGGTTTTGGCAACAGTTTTTCATTCATTGCTTTGGATTCTGGACTGCTGACTCTTTTCTCTTGAAAATATGAAGTTTATTGCTTATTTCATTGTAATTTTTTATATTATGTTTTAATATATAAAAAGTTTTGCATGATTTTTTTTAGGAAACAAAGTTCTTAACTTTTTTTATACCGTTTGAATTCTTAAGATTTTGCAACGGGAAGTTGATTAATTTATTTATTAGGATAATTGATATTTGTGTTAAGGGATACTGCTTATTTCGTTGTAATTTCTTTATATATAATACATTTTTATTAGAATTTCTGTTTTTTTTTTTTTTTTTTTTTTTTTTGATAAAGTTGTTCTGCGAAGTAAAATTCTGTGCAGTTTTTAAATTTCATATTTGGTGCTCCCTGTAGGCATTTTTCTGGTACATTTAAAAGCCAGACGAAGGCTGGCCGCGTAGCGTCTAGTAAGAAATAAATTTATTATAATTTCATTACTTCGGTTATTTAATTTTATCAAGCAATCAGTTAAATAGAGCTATTGATTTATCCTGGGTGAAAATAAAGTTACTTCCGTATTGTTCATTAGAATAGGTCCTATTTCTACAAAAGATTTTGCCAATACTTTCATCAAAGGTAATCCTGAAATTCATTGAGCCATAATTAAAGACATTAACTTTACTGGTCTGAAAGATAAATTTTTATTGTACACTTTTCTAAGGATCTTTTCTAAATAAATGCTGAATAAATGAGTAATATTTTGAAGTAAATAAGTAAAAAAAAAATTTTTTTCTTTTAAGATTAATTTTTTTGATTGGAACATTTTCTTTACAAATTGCAGTGCCATTCAAGGCTGACTACTGGATCTTGGATACTGATTATGAAAATTATTCTGTGGTGTACTCATGCTTTAGTCTGTTCAAGTTATTCAATGCAGGTAACTAGAATTGTGATATTTTAAATTTAAGAAAGGAAAGTTATTTAATCGAAGTTTCTCTCAATGTACACTTTGCACACACATACACACAAAATAAAACAAAACAAATTAAAATAAAAATAAAAAGAAGTAAAGTCCTATATCTCCATCTTCTTCTACTGGGCTGACTAAATAAATTTAACTTGCGTTTTCCATGTTTCGAAAGCGCCACTTAGGATATATGTTGCACTTATATTTAGCATTGTTTCTACCATTAATATTGTGACACAAAATCGGACTTGTTGTGAAATGACATATCGTATTTTTCCTCATTTCGATTCTACGACTCAAGTTCTACTAAAGTGTTAAGTTTTGTAAAAATCTCACTATTAGTATTCAAAAAATTAGCTCACAAAATTTTAGCTTCTCAATGTTCATTGGGTTTGATATATATGTATTAATATCTCTTTTTTTATTAAACTCTTCTGATTCCCTCTTTAAAATTCGGAACTTAGGTTCGATGAAAATAAAATTAGCAGATGGTTTCTGATTTATTTTTAAAATTTGTATTTTTTAGTAATTTTTATAAATTTTTCGAAAAAGGTTTTTGAATTATAACTTATAAAAGTTTTATCATCACCTTAAAGTAGATAGGTTACTTGACATACCTAAACAAAATCAGATATTTTTATTCAAAATTTCTTAAGACGTACGTAATTTTATATACTGGTGTTTTTCAAATTTGGGATATTTGTTAGAATAAACAATGCAACTTTTTTTCGGGTCGTGTTCAATGAAAGGGAAAGGAAAATAGGTTATTATAAATTAAGAATATCACCAAGTGAATCATTCTTGGCGCAAACTGAAATATTGCACCAAGATAAATTTTTAAATTTATGGACAAGTTTCTCAACAAATTTTGAAAAATTTAATATCTGGGTATAATTTGAGATAGAAAATATCGAGAAAGAATGGATATGTCATTTCAGAAAAAGTCCAATTTTCTGTCAAAATACCTATGTTAGAACAATGTTATGTACATAAATCTAATATATATCCTAAGACACGCTTTCAAGACATGAAAAATGCAAATTAAATTTCGTTAATAAGCCCAGTAGAACAGAGATGTAGATTTGTCCCCCCTTCTTTTGTGCAGAGTGTGCATCCGACGTCTGTCAGCTGTTTAGCTAATAATTATGAAGGGATATTTGGTGATAACTAAATATACCTTCATAATTATTAGCTAATATCTAAACTTTATATATGAACTAAATATCCCTTCATAATCAGAATACTTGGTGATAACGAAATTTTGATCACCTGTCAGGATTAACATTAAGCATAAGAATTAAGTAAAAGCCTTCAATCTCCAGTTATCAATTCTTGGATTTGGAAAGATCCTTGAACTGCATTCTAAATGTTTTTTTTAATTCCTTTCAGCAAATATTAATGTATGGGAAGAATATCAAATGTCTGCGAATGTTAATTTATGCTAAATTTACTTGGGAATTTTTTTTGGTAAATTTTAAACAAACTTTGAATTTTAATTTTAGTATCCCAAAGATAATTTTAAAAATTTTGAAAATTTTTTTAATTAAATTAAAAATTTTGAAAAATTGAAGACAGAATAAACTTAAAATAAGAAAAATTATACAAATATTTCGCTGTACTTATTAAATAAAAATTTCCCCGACTCTTTTTACAGTTAAAATTAAAACTCAGCTCGAATCAGTTTTAAAAAGCTCGATCTTTTTTTTTTTTTTTTCATTTCATTTCTGAATTTTTTTAAATGGCTGCAACTAATTTCATTGTTTTTTTAATGCAAATTGATATAAACAGAAAACTATTACTTTTGAAAATAAAATAAATCTATGTGCACTATATGTATTCTTGTAATGTCATTGGTATGTGCTACAAATTTTCATCTTAATTACTAAGCTTTATTTTGGATGCAGACGATATACATGAGAAGATTTAGAAATTTTGTTGTAATTACAGTATATAGAAATCAGAATCCTATTTTTTTTGTATCACTCATGGCGCGAACTAACATTTAATGTAAAATGACTTATGTATGACTAATGTAAAAATCCAAATAAAATGGCTTTTTAAATTATTCATTTATTTCCACATTTATAATATTTAAGATAAATGAAAAAATATTATGCAATATAGCTTGACAAAAAATTTATTTAATGATGGATATATTTGTATTACAAAACAAAATTTCTTGAATGTGTTTAAAACAGTTTGATGTGTACACCACATGACTTCCTTGTACGTAATATTAAATTATATGCATTTTTTCCTGCATTTCATTTAAACTTATTTCCTCGAATTTCATTAGCTATATATTTCTCTTTCAATTAATTCAGTTCTCACTGCGAGACAAAGCAAAACTACATAAAAATCTCAAAACATGTTTATTAAAAATTGAAAAATATAGAAAATCATAAAACATAAATACAGTTAAAACAGTTTAAAGAGCAACTTTTACAATTAAAGCTAGAGTTTCTACGCAAAAACAAGAAATTCAGCCAACGAGTAAGGAGGCAGATTTTTCGGTGCACAAAACTGAAAGTTTACTTTTGGTCTCATTCGGCAAAATGCCACTGAAGGCTTAGAAACTGACTTAATTTGTTGTGGACGCTATGCTGAGCCAATATATGAGATAATTTAATAACTTAAATATTAATTCCAGAATAGATTAAGCATGATTTAATTCGCAATAATGAAGGACGCTATCTCTGAAGTTCAGTTTCTTTAGATTGGCAACAAATATACTATTCTGCTAAGTTTTAAATGTAACAAATATGGCTGCTACGGTAAAAAAAATATAGGTTTAGCCGCACTTTTAAATTGTTGACAATTCTACACTCATTGCATGCAGGTTAACTAAAGCCATAAAAATTAATCTAAAGTAAGAACAACATAATTTAATCATTTTTAAAGCAAAAGCGCAATTTACCAACATATAAGAATAAAAAACTGAGCTCACCTGAGCCTAAATGTTTATATATATATATATATATATATATATATAAACAATTTTCGAAATTGAACTTACTAGGTATGGATTCACTCTGTTAAGATAATTCTACTAAAATTAATCTTGAGAGATAATATAATCAATATTCTTTAGTAAATAAATTATTATTAACTTACTGTGCAGCAATTGCGCAAGTAGTAGAATAACTCCATTTCGCACTAAGTGAATTTAAGATCATACAACATTATATATATATATACATAATCTTGGTGCTACTGACTGCAAACAAAAAGGGAGGTGCACAATTACATATTATGGCGGTCTTATATACAAAATTTCAAAGTTCTGAGATACTCGTTTGAGTTATGCGAGATACATTCATACATACGCACAGACCAGGAAAAAATCTCTTCTGAATCCATTTTAAATCAGTTTTAGAATTTGTTTGAGGAAAAAGAGTCCGTTATTCTGTCCTTACGGACAGATGTCAAGCAAAAAAATCATTAAATTGCATTCGATAGCTATCAAAACGGTTATTTTTTTTAAATATGTTACCCGGAACTTTTCGTGATTACAATACTTCATTTACTTCGTACAAGGAAGTAAAAAATCTTCTTTATAAGGCGGGAACTCAAATGGTTGTTCATGCTCCTATTATATGGCGAGTTAGAAACATCTTATTATAATTATGGTACAAATATTTAAAAAATCAGTTAAACTTACTGTAAATCATGCAAATTATATATATTATACGTTGCATCAAGCAGAGGCATTATTAAAAATCAATCAGACTTTTAAATTATTAGGAATATATGCATTACATTTAAATCTCTCAATTAATTAAGCAATGTATAGTTTTAATTTGAAAGATAAATATCTTTTGCAACTTCGTATTGTAATATTCCAAAGAGTTTTCAGTTTATCAGTTTTGATTTTACCATGCTTTTACTTCCTGTAAAGGAAGTTTTGTAATCGCGAAAAATTTCGTGTACCATATTTCAAAGGAAATGTGCATTTTGACATTTTCCGAATCCATTTCGACGATTTTTTTGCATGACATCTATACGTATGGACCGAAAGCAGGACTTTGTTTTCCGAAACGGTTCGTTTCGGAAAACAAACCGTTTCGTAAAATGGATTTAAAAGGGAAACCAAAAGAAATTTTTGCGACCTCTGTACGTTCGTGTCTATATATGTACGTATCTCGAATAACGCAAAAAGGATTAGGAATAAAACGTTGAAATTCTTTATATGGGACTGCTATAACATCTAGTTGTGTACCTCCCTTTCTTATTGCAATCCGCAATACCAAACGTTTATACATACCCACGCGCTTACTCGGCCTTTATTCTCTCAATCGTTGTTTATATATACTGTCTGTCTACGAAAAGAATAGTCCCCGCCACAGTGTCTGGCGGGTGACGGTCGCTATAGCAACAGGGCTAGTATATTTCAAATAGGGGTCAACTAAGGGTTGCTTTACTGTTATTTTGGTGACTGTTGGCTGAGGGGAAAAGAGTTTATCATTCGTCTTAAAGACACCCCTCACGGAAAATGGGTCAAGGCTTGTTTCTATGGCAACAGACAGCTGCAGACTAAATGGCGAGAGCTTAGACTGTACTTCCAATTTTCGAAGTGTTATAAGTGATGAAAATATTCATGCTATGGCGATGTCAAATTAAATAAAATAATTTTCATCAAATAGTGAAATCTAACTTTTAAAGCGATCTCCAGTTTTATATATTTGTATTTAGAAAGTTTTATACTTGTAATGAAAAATTAAAATTGTAAGAAGTTTGACTCCCGTACGATAAAAATTGATGGGATATGTAATTTCAAAATTTATAGTTTTGGGTGTCATTTTCGACTTGTCTGGAGGAATCGGTTAATTAAGTTAAAATAGTTTAAGGAAATAAACTTAAAGGAAGTGCAGCAAAAAATGTATGGAATTTAATAAGCCGTACAATGCAGTCCTATGGTACCCGCATTGGATTTTCATAGATTTGATCACTTGCAAGTTTTCATGAGAATATGATTTAATATTAAAATATTTATAATATTATATGATTAAAAATATTCTTACTATAAAATATAACTAATTCAGGTTCTTTATTTGTAACAGAATACCTGTGGATTTTATCGAGGACGCCAACTCTTGAAGCTACAACAAAAGAAAACATTTACAAATTTTTAGATGACAACAAAATTGATCGCAGTCGACTCAAGGCAACAAAACAAGATTGCTAAGTGCGATAATTTTGTAGAATCTATGTGAAAAGCAGTTGTTAATAAAGTTGAGAAATTTTACTCCTTGAATGTTTTAATAATTCGGAGTTTTTTTCCTATTCTAAACTATAAGAACTTCAATCATTTTGTGAATTATGGAACACTACACATACTGAGTAATAATTATATTATTTTTCTTTTCATTAACATAATAATAATTGGAAGTTTTCGGACTTTTAAGCTCAATTCTCTTCAAAATTTAGGTTTAATAAAGGAAAATTTTATTATCATTCATTATGTATGGGTTAGCGTTGAGTATCATTGATATATTAAGGAAGAAATGTATCAAATGAATTAACTGCATGGTGTTTTAGATGAGTTTGCATGCCACCAAAAGCTTAAAATAACTCATATACATATATTATTTACCTATAATTGAGTAAAATGTCACCTGATAATTTATTTAAGTAAAAACATATGTGAAGCAGCAAATTTGTAAACCCTGAAACTAATAAAAAGAGTTAATTGTTTGCTTGGTTCATTATCTATGAAAGAAAAACACGATGCGCATTGCTATGCAATAATTATCACCTTTGAAGGATATATTTTTCGTTGAGGAATTTGCATGGGAAAGTTCGTATTCATGTTACATATTGGAAAAAGCACGAAAATTCCATGCATCAAACCATTTAATTGGTAACATAAACAAGGAAAGCTAATTTTCAGAGGTCTAATCGACTTGGCCAACAATGGACGAAACAAACATTAGTTATGTACAGTTAAATATAAATAATTAAAAATATTCAGTAACGTAAAATGAATTAGGTATTTTATAGCTTATTTCTAAACATGCAAATATGACAGTTTAAGACCGACTATTGCCTTATTTAAAATTTTAATAAAGACTTGCTTCTATTGTAAATAACTATTTTTAAATGACTGATCATTTCTTGTACTCATAAAGTCGTTTTTAACATTAATTTCCGGTTTCTGTCAGTTCAGTTCTTTATCATATAAAAATAAACTTTTTTAAAGTTTTATGAAAGACTTTATACATCGTTAGCAACTAATGCATCAAAACGACAATTTATTATGGTAACAAGAAATTACAACAAGAAATGGTGCTTCAAAGGTACTGCATTATTCAATAAAAAGATTGTATTACGTTGTAGAGCACATTTACTGGGTCTCAATCTGTAACATGTTTTCAGTTGCTGTCTATAAACTGCTGTCTTTCATTCGGTAACTTAGCTACCCTTCTTATGTAGAATTCCTTTCCTCTGTTGAAAGAATTGACACCGTGAAAGAAATTTCGTTGTTCTACCGCGAAGATTCTTTGTGTTATTACAGTCTTACCTCAAAGGAAAATTAAGTAATGACTGAAGGAATTGTAATTCTGTTGGACACGTATCCAATGAATATGCTGGATGAGATACGAGCTAGTAGTTTTTATTGCAGAAGACATTCATTAGAGTTTAGCTTCTACAGAATTCCTCTCTTCTATTCTGCAAGAAGTTTTACTATGAAGACTTTCTAAGGAAAACTGACTTGCATTCACGCTGCATACGGAAAAACCATAAAAAACAACCATACAGCCAGCGTTTTCGTCTGAGTTGCTAGTAATTCAATCTGGGTTCGACCTAGGTCGAATTACTAGCATATATAACTGTTCAACAGCTCATGGTGAGATGCCAAAGGTTTAGGTTTTTGCTTAATTGACTAAGGTAAAGATCAAGTGCATTAATTTGGCCAAGGAAAGGAATGCTTTCGCAGAGAACATTTTAAGACAAATTGTCCAGCATTTATATCATACACAGAGAAATGCAGAGCACATTTTTCCAAACAGCCATTCACCGAGAGCTGAATCCGTTCGTAGTATATACGAGCAAGGAAAGTGATAGGCATATACAGGAGACCTATTGTAGAAAATGGCAGAGAGAAAATATGAAATAATTCCGTTTAATCAAAACTTGAAATATCTTACTGAACAGAATTATTGCTGCTAATATGCCAGTATAGATGTCTCGAGCCTCACTAGAAAGCAGGAATTGATAATTTTGTTTACAATTATTGGAAATAAATTATGTGTATCCGCTATTAGATACTTAATCCAAATTAAATCCTTCCGCTCCTCTTTTTAAGCTGAGTATGATTTCAGCTAATGATAAGTTCCTATGTACCTACACCAGTTTTCACGTTAATATTTAAAGAGTTATGCGATATTTTAATTTTAAAACTGTAAAACGGCTTTGCATTAGTTTGTTCATTCAAATGTAGCCTACAGTTAAGCTTCTGACCGCTCTCAAGTAAATAAGATTACTATTAAAGATTGTACAATAATTAATATTGTTATTTAAAATTAACTACTACTTCACTTATTATTTTCAACTTATGTTTTTGTTATTACTTTTCTTGTTGTTGAATGACAACGATTATTAGTGTTATAAAGGAAAATATTTTCTTCTTTTTTATGTAATGTTTAGAACGCAGCGTTCTCAGCTTTTCTTTTGATGCCTTTTATGTTAGCAATGCTAATTTAAGTCTGCATGTTAACTGAATAAATATTTGTTAATTTTTAAAATTATCGTATTTATTCATATGAAGAACTTGTAGTTCATTTAAGTTATTTAAAAGACGTCCTTAACGTTTTGTTTGCAGTTGTTCTTTACATTTTCGTTACTAAGTTCAATAAATAGTTTATGTGTATTGAACTTGTTTATATATTCATCTAACGACGGTTTATCAGAATGTAAATTTGACCTTAATCGAACAGCAAACAACAATAAACTTTTTAAAGTTTTATATAAAAAAATCTACTTTAGTATATTAAATAAAGTTTTTATTAAGTTAGTTTTTCATCTGCCAGCAGATGTTACACAGAAATGAAGAATAATAATTTAACAAAGTATTTAACAGGACATAACACTGACAAATTTCACAATAAAGAAGATTGTTTTAAATTATCGTTGGGAAAAACTTCGACTTTCATTTCCAAGTTCCTCATGTGGTGGTGTCGGAACTTTGGCAATTTTCCTGGGGAACTGCTCTCAAGCTACGTCTGTTGATGGCGTTATTATCCAAGAAACTGTAGATATGTTCCTTAAGTTCTGGATCAAGTTTCCTTTTTCGTGATAAAATCCACAAGTTTTCTGGAAAGATAAAAAACAAAAATGATGGCAAAAATCCCAAAACTTTTCAAATGAATTAATCTAATAAATAATCATTCATAAATTACTATTTCTCATCTGTCACTCTAATAACTAGAAAAAGAGCTGTATAAAATCAGATAACCAATGTATTAATTGCACTCTTTGCCACTGGAATTCCAAAGGGGACAGGATATTCCAAATCGATTGTATGATTAAAGTCGCATCTCTCGGATTTGATTCGTAGCTTTCTGACTGATTGTTGGTCTGTTGTGTCAGTTTCATAAGTGAATCAAAGTTAGGCAGATATTTCAATGACGACGGTTTTGGTCACAAGAAAGTTTTCAGTAAAAATACATGAAAAATAAATTTTTATACTGTATTTGCAGAAATAAATATAACAAAGAACAGTATTTTGCTACCACAAATTAGTAAAAAATATACTTTCTTCATAGTTTTAAAATTAATGGAGTTATCATTCATGAAAACTATTGTGAAATGTGGACAAGTAGTGCTAAAGAAAATAACGAATGTGAAAATTCCGAATGTAGGCTTACCTTTTACACTATAGAATTATTTACACATAAAATTATTACATATTTCCCTTTGTAGAAATTCTAAAGCCAAAAATGTTTTATTTAAGGGGACTCGTATACCTTAAAACCCATAAAATCTTCGAATATGTAGCTGTTGCAAGAATTGGGATAACTTATTTATTTTAAAAGTAATTACTTCCAACTTTTTACAGCTAACTACATAATATAGATGCGTTCTGAAATAGTAAACAGAAATTTTGTGTTGCCACAAATATTTTTATAATTTAATCCGCTCTGTGATAAAATGTTTCGTCAAGTTTCCACCTTGCACGCACAGGTTAAAACATTCTGTTGCATAATTTAATTCCATATTTAATATGTAGCTTTTATACCATTTGGAAACTGTTGTGAACCAAAAATTCTAAGAGTTTTATGCTAAATTTTTATTTTATTTGGAGTTCAGATTATAAAATGCATTATATTAAAAAATCTGTAATTTTTTCGTGCATAAAAATTTTTAATATTAAAATATTCATCAGATTTTTGGTTCAATTAGAAGATAGTGCCCGTATAAAGAATTCCATCAAATTTCAAATATGTACCATTAGCCATTTTTAAAATATCTTGCGCGCAAGGTGGGAACATGACGAAAACTTTTGTCACAAAGTGGATTAAATTATAAAAAATATTTGTGGCAACACAAACTTTCTGGTTACTAGTTCCCAAAGCAGCTATATTATGTAGTCACCTGTAAAAAGTTGGAAATAATTGCTTTTAAAATAAATAAAATATCCCAATTCTTGCAACCGTCACATATTCGAAGATCATAAGGGGTTTAAAGTGTATGAGCCCCCTTAATGAACATCATTTTTATACGACCTTATAAAGCGATATTTTTTCATTTCTTGTAATCAGTAATAGTATAAATTATACAATTTCAGCAAATTTTATGACCAGTTTTTCCTTTTACAAAGCAGATTTCTAACTAGAAGACATTTCGTAGAATAAATAATAGTTTATTAATTTGAAATTTCTTGCAGTAGGTTTAAATTGAAATTTCGAAACTGAACTTTTCAGCACAAATTAAATTTTACCAAATCCTAAAACTTATATTGACTGAATTATCATGGCTAAACTTATATTCATTTGAAAAACTTAAAAAAATTATATTTATTTCTTAAATTGAAGCATGGGTTTATGAGCAGTTATTCAAGAGGTATTCTGTCACAGTCATTTTAGAACACTACGTATCATTTTGCTCTTGAAAAGACTATGTAATAGTGATAATATACAATGAGTGTGTTTTTGATCACATGATATTCCTTCCAAATGATCACAGGATATGTATCTTTGCGATGAGAGACATGCGTTTTACATATACGTAGATTTTTGAGTTTCTTCAACTATATTCAAAGTTTTAGGAAGGGCACTGATTATTCCCTTCTTGTTCTTGAACACCGCACTTATATAAGTTAGGTTTTGTATTAACTTTATTGAATTTTATTTTTCAATATTGAAATAAAGAATTACAGGAATAAATAATCTAACGAATAGCAAAATAAGCCAAAATATATGCTACATTTAAATATTTTTCTTTCTCCTCGTTATTTATTTCCCCCCCCCCTCCCCATGGAAGAAAATCCCCAAAGGGATGGCCGAATCTTAGTCATTTAGCCACCCTATTGCTGAGAACATGGTTCTTTGTTACCATAACCACAGGGACTAAACCGATAGTGCAAGCATGAAACAGAATGAAAAGGAAAATATACTCATATATTCCTTCTGCTTTTGTTTATTGTTGTTGTTGTCACTTGTCTGACAGCTTTGAGCACCTTACAGATGACAATGTGATTTAACTCAGTACCACTATATATATAGATATGGGACGTACTAGATTTTGTCCGGAATAAATAGATTGGCGAAGAAATATAGATGTAGTCGTAGCTTAAATTATCAGACGATAAGTTTAAAAAACAGGATCCATTTATTATTGGTCAGGAGAAATAGCAGTTACAAAAATTCATATCTCCGGAGTAAATAAAAAAGAACTACTAATAACTTTTTTTATGAAGTTTACTGCATCGTTACATTAAAGAAAAGACCCCGATATTCCTTTGCGAGTCCTTTTTAGCCTCTGGAAAGGCGGAGATTCCAAGAAATGACGTCAGCCATTCCAGTTTGCTTTAAATATCTCCAGAACATTCTATAACTGTACGTGTAAAAAAGGCGGGAAAAATAATTTGACTACGGGGCTGTGGATTTAATTCCACGTACTTTCAAATAAGAGACCGTCGCCATTAAAAATGAAAAGAACATACAGTTAGAATTTTAGGTGTATTTTTGACTATGGAATTTTATTATTACACACACACACACACATATATATATATATATGTATAATTATACCGTATAACCGATATGCGGGATTTGAACACAAACTTTTGGTTTCAGGATAGCAATCACTTTCCACTAATCACCATAAGTCTATACCACTAAGTGTGGCGTATTTTAGTACTAAAAACGCTTCAAGAGTTATCTTTACTGAAATGTGATCATCATTATATTTCCGAACAAATACGAAAACACAAACTTCTCATTAAATAGGTCTAGTTTAGATTTTGTAAATATCACATAATTAACAGGTAGATTGCCTCTGTTTAGAATTAGATGCAAAATATAAATTAAATTATACATAGAAAGCATAGAGTAACTAAAATTTTCAATGTTAATTACGTGTATTTCTATGGTTTTAAAAATATTACAAGATAAAAACTTGTAGATTGATAAGCGTACAGTAAATATTCATAAAATATGAACCACTGAAACGTAATAGACAGTTTTCAAGTAAATTTTCATCTTTTGATTAATCCCTTTAAAGGTTAATTTCATGGCTAAAATCAAAGTGTAGAGACTTGAGGTAATTTTTTGCAAGCAGGCAAGATGAAAAATGAGCAATCGCCTTCGCCAGGAATCGAACCACAGACCTCTGGAACACCCCAGTGTGCAGACCACCACACCACGAAGGCACGCCAAGAAGGTGGGAGAAATACCTTATAAAATCAGCTGTATAACACGCTGAAAAAGGAGCCGATATTGCTGTCCTTTCCGTTCAGCCGGTAGCGAGCGAGCGCAGGGAAGAATGAACAGAGAACTACTTTATTTTATTTATCCTTCTTATTTTTCCTTCAATTTAGTTTAGTTTAGTTTATGTGACTACGGCAAAGCTCGGTGAGCTAACTGCCTAAGGGAAGAGATGCCTTCATGGAGGACCTTTCTAAGAGAAACTGGCTCGTATACACGTTACATGGGGAAAACCACGAAGACGACCATGCAGCCAGCATATTCTGGGGAATCGAACCTCGGAATGAACTACCAGTGTTCAGGCGCTTTAACGCTTGGCCGCTGGTGGGATATTTTGCTTTCGGACTGGGACAATTATGCAGACGTATACAAACGTACACTTATAAATAAATGCACGCGTATACGACCAGTGCACACGTATACAAAGGACAAGAAAGCGGACTCCTAGACACGATTAGTTAGAAAAACGCCATGGAAGTGTAGAGACGATTTGAGAATAGAAAATCTTGGCTTGTTTTTGAAAGTATTTATAGCCCATAAAACCGAAAATATTCGGAAGAGAAGAAGGCAGTGATACATCGAGTGAATTTTTTATATCATCCAACCATCAACATCGCCCAGGATTCCGGTTGTCATTGTTGGAACATGATAATTCATTAAGACAGGGAATGGGACTTGAAAATAAAAGCTGTGTCTAATATAAAGATAATTAAAAGAAATATGAAGGTCTTCCAGACTATTTATATTGTGGCAAAAGGGACGTTTTTTCCATTTACACACACATAACCGTTTCGAGGACATTTGGACTAATGTCCCTTTGGGCTAAAAATATCTTAAAACAGCATATCTTGAGAATTTCTGATAGACAGTCTTGCCCTCTGGAGATAATTCTTTTTTCCTACACTGTTGCCATTACTCGCTTTGAAATCGTTGAGATTTTTAATCAAAAATTTGTTAAAGTTTTACAAAATATGAAATAGACATTGTTAGGTAGCATTATTTTTTCACAATACGAGAAACATGCATACATTCAAGCAGATTCTCCATTATTTAATTTATTTAAATATAATACAGGGCGATAAAATTTGATGGCAATAATTTCAAAACTGAAATGGACATTTATAGTGAACCAACGCTAAGTGTCGTTTTGAGACTAATAGCCTTACTGTGATTACGCCTCTTTGGGCTAATAAATTAAAATAAATATGTTATAAATAAGTTTAATAAATTTCATTGAAATTACTGAATTATTTGCTAACTTTTAAACTGACGATCCTTGGGGACCGACGCCGGCCAAGGGGAAAGTTAACCGTCTGTGCCTGGAGACTGACGCCGCATTTAAGATGTTACCTTTCAAAGCAGTGACTACATAGGCATCGTAAGCTCCAATAAGAGATAACATTTAAAAACCTGTACATTCCTTTAATCCGACTATTGTATTCCAAATTTCTAACATACTTCGGATTTACTTTCATATTAATTTACCTTTGGATTTTTTTAAACTCAATATTCATAGGAGAGATTTATACAAATAGCAGATGAAATTTCAAATAAAACCTTAAAATTTTTAAATTCTACAATATTATTAATAATTAAACATAATAAGTTGATTTATGTTGAATTATACAGTCTAAAATCATTTATTTATTTAATAAATTTGATAAATTTCAGACAAAGCTTTTAATTCGTAGTTAATAATTTTATGTTTCAGTTAAATTAAAAGCACTTTTATCTTCTCTCAGTTAAAAGTACATTTATCATCTTTCAGTTAAAAACATTTTTCTCTTCATTCAATTAAAAACATTATTAACTTCTTAATATGTAACTGTTTACAACGTATATATGTTGAATACTATGCAAGGTCACATTTCCTTGATTGAGATATTTTACTTTCGAAATTGTACTATGTTTTGTGTGTTTTTGAGCAAGCTTTTATTATTTCTGCATTTCTTTAAGGGGACTCATACACCTTAAAACCCATAAGATGTTCGAATAGGTGACTGTTGCAAGAATTGGGATAACTTATTTATTTCAAAAGCAATTACTGCCAGTTTTTTTACAGCTGACTACATAATATAGCTGCTTTCTGAAATAGTAATCAGAAAGTTTGTGTTGCCACAAATATTTTTATAATTTAATCCGCTTTGTGACAACATTTTTCGTCATGTTTTCAACTTGCGCGCACAGTTAAAACATTCTGTTTCATAATTTAATTCCATATTTAATATATAGCTTTTATAACATCTGGAAACTACTGTGAACCTAAAATTCTAAAAATTTCATGTTAAATTTTTATTTTATTTGGAGTTGAGTTTATAAAATGTATTTTATTAAAAAAATTTGTAATGTTTTCGTCCATAAAATTTTTCAATATTAAAATATTCATCAGATTGTTGGTTCAGTTAGAAAATAGTGCCCATATAAAGAATTCCATCAAATTTTAAGTATGTACCGTTAGCCATTTTTAAAATATCATGCGCGCAAGGTGGAAACATGGCGAAATATTTTGTCACAAAGAGGATTAAATTACAAAAATATTTGTGGCAACACAAACTTTCTGGTTACTAATTTCCAAAGCAGCTATATCCTGTAGTCAGCTGTAAAATGTTGGAAGTAATTGCTTTTAAAATAAATAAAATATTCCAATTCTTGCAATAGTCACATATTCGAAGATCATGAGGGGTTTAAGGTGTATGAGTCCCCTTAAGAATGTCGTTTGCAGACTTTTCCACCTGTTATCAGCTTTTAGCAAAACACTTTTGCTAGACAGAAAAAAGTAATTAGAGTATAAAGAAGGCTGCAGAGGATACGATGTGAATAAATATGCAGCTGCTACCGACAGCTTGATTAGAAATCATAATAAACAACGAGTTGATTTTGTTTTAAAATTTGCTTTGCCACAGCTGGTTGTATTTCTAAGGCATCTTATCATAGAATTTGTTAAGTATCAGCATACAAATTTAACGTAATCCAATAATTTAAACATAGTATTTAGATACAGAAGTTTTTATGCAGTAGTAAAAATAAGATGCGTATGTAGAACAGCTTACTTAATTTTAAACTTACAAACATTTTCTTTTTGAATATATCTGAAAACTAGTTGCAAAATTCTAAAAATTAAATATTACAAATTGGAGTGTAATAATAAATACAGAAAACGATATTCTTAACAGAATTAATGAGTCTTCAGAAGTTAATATCGTTTTTTGACAATAAGAAGGTCCTTATTTTTTAAGTTGACAAATACATGGATATTTGTTCAAAAATATAAGTTAACTACAGACTTTTAATAACACTATTAAATTAAAACACTGCTATTTGACTAATGGAGGGTTTGTTGAATAACGAAGCTAGAAAGAACTAATATTTATCAAATAAAATGAAACTGAAAAGAACGCTTGATTACCCTTGGACATTACTTTTTCAGAGAAATTTTCAAAATATTGAAACAGCTTAAAATATAAATTGATTACACATTTGAAAATTCAAGTAAATTATTTACAGAGTAATAAAGCAATAAATGACTGCAGAAATAATAAAAACTACAAAATTAATAATAGATAACAGGGAATAAATAAACATTTTGCAAAGTAAGTAGAACTTGCTTCTTCTTAGTAAATTATAAGTTGAAATTCTTTAATTTATGCCACAACAGTTTAAATAATTTTTTTCTGTAATAGCAATTATCTTTTCACTGCACTGACTTATAAAGCAAGTGAGGAAAAATTCTAAAACCCACTATAGAATCTCGTTCGCATAGGTAACGTAAACTAACAAGCTCTAGAAGACTGTATAAGGAATTGTACCCGGTGTAACAGAAAAGTCAGAAGAAGGATGTAAAGAACCCTTTATTCAAACAAATATAATTGACGAAATGGCCTCACTTGGACATATATAAATCCAACACTTCTGGCTTAACTTAAAACAGGTAACGATGAACTTAAAATAAAATGCAATTAAATTAGCCTAAAGTTTCACCAGGTAATTTAATTCGTAGGAAGGCTCTGACTCATAGAAGCGGGTAGAAGCAAGCTTAATGGCTAGAAGCACTCAACGCTACAGAATCAAATCACTATTAATTCAAAATAACAACGTGGCCTTCAAGATGGAGTATCACGGTCTAAAATCACCTTCCCAAATCTTCGCTTAAGCAGCACCTCTTCGTACCTCAATTTACGCGCGCTATTTCATCAACATTCTGGCAGGAACGAATCGGTGAAAACGAGAGTGAAAGGAAAGTTGCTTTAACTAAAAGTTAACTGTTAGTCAAACTGAATAAATCTCTGCAACATTCTAGATGAAAATTATTGGGGAAATATGCAGCTGTTACCGATGGCTTGATTAGAAATAAAAAAAAGTAGAGTAATAGGGAGAAAGTAGAGAGAGAAAAGTAGAGAGGAGAACAGTAGAGGAGAGAGATGTAGAGTAATATTTTTGAAAGGAAGAGAGTAAAATTCAACAGGAATAAGAAAATTCTGCTTTTAATTGCAGAAAGAATTCTACACTTACCCGTATGAGTGAAATTTCGTAAGAAATCAAAGCCTGTTATTGGAATTGGAGGCTCCACATTTCTGCAGGACCACACTACAGCCACATTTTCATAATCCGTAAACAAGACATAGTTGGTACTCTGCGTCGGTAGGGCTGTAAAAGATACATGATATTTAAACAATTTCTAATGTATGGGAAGCTATTGGAATAATGCAATTTTGAATGAAAATTCCAGGTACAAAACATTTTGAAAATACATAACGAATAAACTTAGCTAAAATGCATTTTAGTCGTCATTTTAATACTTTTCTGTTTGTTTTGTTATTTTTGTTTAGTCGTCATTTTGTTACTGCAACCTTATTTGGTTTCAAAGCAATAGCAGAAGACTTTTAAAACAGGTTTTCAACTAAATTTATTTCAGTATTATAGATATTTTGTTCAGTTTTTATAATTCCCCATATTGTTGGGATTTAACTTCAAAGTGAACTTGACATTAGTTTTAACTGTTGTTATTCTGATTAAAGAGTAATTTGAAATTAGTTTTAACTGTTGTTATTCTGATTACTAAGAAATTTGACATTAATTTTAACTGCTGTTATGCTGATTAAAGAGTAATTTGACATTAGTTTTAACTGCTATTATTCTGATTAAAGAGTAAGTTGACATTAGTGTTAACTGATGTTATTCTGATTACTTATTTATATAATTTCTGATGATAGCTTCCATATTCAGTTTTCATTAAAATGCATTAAATAAATTTAATTTTTAAATGTTAAGAATGCAGAATAGTACATGTGTAAGATAATCCAAAAAAGCCTATAATTTTTTTTAAAAATTGTAATAATTAAGCAAATTGGCATAAGAGAATGAGAGTTCGCCCAAACGATAAATATTGGCTCAAAGTTTCTTCAACAGAAGGTGTTTTATCATACTTGCGAAATCTTTGCAATTTAAACGGCATTCGAAAAGAATAAAATAGTATCTTCTGTTGACGGATGCTTACACAATTAAATTTTAAGATATATAATTCATAAAAGGTTTTCAGTACTACTTTGGGTAGGATTGCAATTGTTGTTGTAATTCAGTGATTACAGAGACTTACATTGGCAATCATTGAATTAAATAATTATCTCCTGGAGGGGGACACCTTTCTTGTGTTTCGTTTTCTTGTTTTTATGTAAATTACTACAAGTTATATCCATCTTCGTAATTTTTTTATAATTACATTTTTACAACTTTTGTAAATCGTTCCAGACTTTCTGACCATCTTGTACTTTTTTCGGTTGCTGTCGTGTCCATATTACATGGAACAATAGTTGCCAGAGCATACTCCAAAGAGAGGTAGGACTTCTATTTTCCACTCCCAATTTTGAGGGAGAGGACCCCCGGGGGACCCTCTCCCCTTCCACCAATCCATACGAGAGTACTTTGAGCTCGCCGCATATTCGGAGTGCCGCCATGCCGCACCGACACTATACATTTACCAACATCCATGTCTACTCTGGGATTCGAACCAGGACCCTTCGGTACCGTAGTAGACTTCCCTACCTACTATATCGTCTAAGCGACACTTTTTTCGGCTGCTTTTAATAATAAGGAGTCACAAACTGTTTACAGACGTCAGCAATTTTAGTACTGAAATTTCAAGTCTTCTTCCTTGTTGGAATTTTCAAGTCAGTAGAAATTTTGCTAATGCAAAATAAAACGTCAATTAAATGTCAATGAAATGAATGTCATTTGTAAAATATAAAGATGTTATTTTATATTAGATAATTTTATCTTTTGCAATGGTGTGACTGCGAAGAGTCACTTAAATGAGTTCATTATACTGTACAGCACGCTTGTTGTTGTTGTCCTCGAATTTCATCGAAGAATTGTTGCCAGAGCCTCAAGGAGGATGGACTTCTATTCCCTCCAAATTTTGAGGGACAGCCCCTCTACCCTACCATCAAGCTACATGGAGAGAATAGATTGCCATATATTTAAAGTGCCCCATGGTCGGAAGACACTATACATTTACAAACATCCATGCCTTCTCCAGGACTCAAGATCGGGCTCTTCGAGACCGCAATAGGCTCCCCTACCCCCTAACCACTGACCATTTTGTATTCTCCTGCCCACACACAGAACTTATAAGCCTCAAGCAACCAGGAGCCAGATTCTGGCCAAATTGGTTCCAGAATCTACAAAGTAACAGAGTTGCCCAACGGAAACTGAAAACAATAATTGACTTCTGTACCAGCAATTAATCTTCTGATGCTGGAAGATAGTAGCCATAAAAGTCTATATAAGCTCGTTCAATATGTCAGCAACAGAGTATGTGATAAGTATGTTCAATATGTAATTTTGTATTTATGCTGTGCCAGGTTCTCACACATAAAGTTTGTACTGTATCTGAATGCTGTAATGTATCTGTACATGTTTATATCTTTTATTTATGGTACCTAATTTATACTAAGGATCACGCGTACCTCAATGGCATGCTTCATGTAAACTTCAACTACCATGATATCGCATATATATAGATGTATATATGAATATGAGTGAGAGTATGTATACTTTTATTTGTTTCGGAATATATATGTATGTAAGTGTACCTGTATCTGAGTTTGTATCTATATGTATATACATTTATTTTGATTTTACTCTTCTTCAAGTGAACATATATATTTCTTTGTACATTGTTGTATTCTTCTTCAAGTGTCTTGTATGCACATGTATATTTCATTGTACATTGCTGTATTCTTCTTCAAGTGCCTTGTATGCACATGCATATTTCTTTTTTGCATTTTATAAATGTTGTCTGCTCAGCCGGGGATGCCCATGGATGCGGCATGGCAGCTAGTGGTTGACTCCCGCCGAGTTGGTAACCAATTCTGCATGGATATATCTATACCTGGGTCGGAAGCCAACTCAGCGGTTTACTCCCCTAACCACTATACTGTCTGGACTGCTAGATCACGCTTTTGCGTGAAATATACTTACATATATATACATACGGGGAAGCTTTTTTCTTAGTTGTAATAAGTTTCTTTCATTAATGCTTAATAACTGGAATTGAATATAAACTTAATATCATAATATAAAACTGTCTAGGTACTTACATCCTTCCCCTCTAAGGATAATTCGTGCTGGGCTGTTAGGTGAGAATGTTGCGACAGCAGTCATTACTCTTCTAACTCTGAAATAAAATTAACAAATATTATTTTTAATACTATTAAATAAGTTCACAGATATAATTATCAGTTTCAATGTTTAATGCCCTATAGAAAAAAAAAACAATCACGAGATTAATCAGCTTGAAAGTTTGCTGGTGAGCCATGATACACACGGATACCGTGGAGTTTGTTATGAAATATGTGCTTATAAGAATTTTGAAGTATTGTATGCTTCAAAATTTATATAATAGCTATTTTATATGAATATTTAACTATGGAACAATAATTATTATAAATTCCGAGCCACGTCTTTTTTTTTAATGCATCTTTCTGATTTTGAATGGTAATATAATACCGTTCCCAATTTCTGAATCCGAAAACGCGCCTGTTATATGTATTATAAATGACAAAAATCTGTTGGTTTTTCAATGTATATTTACCTAATTCGTCTAAATTTAAACAACTTTGGAATTCTTCATATATTATTAAATAATTTTAAAGTATAAACTATCATGTAACATAATATAAATGGTTCGTATCTGTGACCTTTATTGACTGCTTTCCAGTTTCGTTTCCATTGATAAAATGAATAATGATCTGTACTTAAAGAGCAACCATTTCTCTCAAACATTAGACTCAAATTTACTCATTGTTCAGTGACACAAGAAGTGTTGCTTATTATAACATTTCATGTGTATCTGTGTATTATATGTACAGAAAAAAAGAAACAATACATAATGAAAAAAATATCTAAAAGCTTTCAGATTTTATATTACCCCCAAGGTGGCCTTTAGTTATTAAATATTATGTTCTTCGCATTTAAACCATAAAATTTAATTCAACAGCAATATCGCAAACTAATTTTAAAATAAGCATGTCTTCAGAATTTCCGATACACAATCTCGCGCGCTGGAGATAAAAATGTGGAGTTTTTTGGGAAAAGGCGGTTGTACAGTGTTGCCATTCCTTGCTTTGAAATCGTTGGTAATGAAAAATTTGTTAATGTCTGATAAATTATGAAATAGATTATAAAGATTATGTTAATTCTATTAACAGTTAAATTTTGAGGTAAACTTGTTTCCTGTCAAATTCTTATTTTCAACTTACTACTTCCGGCCAGAACGTAGTTTTAGAATCACGTCTGAATACATAATGTGGAAGAGTGGTATTTAACCGCGTAGTTCTATTTGCTGAGTTAGAGAGAATCAGAGTTTCTGATTAGCGAGCGTCCGCCTTTTGGGCTACTCTCTCTCAAAGCTGCTATTACGCTCGGCCCTTGATAACTTCGCAGTCATCTCGTGTTTAAGGGTTATATCTCTTTAGTTTAGATTAGTTTTAGTTTACTTCTTAGCCTCTTAAGTTCAAGCCCAAGTGTCGGCTTTTATTGTACACTCCAAGACGGAGTTCTGTTAAATCTTATTTGAATAATAAATACCCTTCCATCTTGTTGTTTCTTTTCACACGAACGCAAGCGATTATTCGCTTATCAGATCTTAAGATTCTTCACGCTCAACTGCAACGTAGCATTTACAAGTGGGGAACTCTACAAGATAATAAAACAAATTCCAAATTAGGGCTTCCAGATTCCCATATTCGGTGAAAGATTACGCTATTAAAAATTTGATGGCTTTAGGTACCGTTGTTTTATCACAGTGCGAAAAACATACATACATTTATGCAGATTCTTCCTTATTTAATTTCTTTAAATATAATAAATGGCTGTAATATTTGGTGACAATAGTTTGAAAAGTGAATCAGTGAAGAAAGTTATTCAACGCAAAATGCCAAAACGAAATTAATAGCCCTTCTGGGCTAACGCCCTTTTGTCTAAAAATTTATTGCAAATTAAATTCATGTATTAAGAAGGAGAGAATTTTTTTTTTCTCAATGGCGGGCCCTCAGTGGACTTCGGCTTGGCCACTACTAAGGTCAGAAGTTGTGGTCACTTTATTATTGAGACACTTAATAGGTGAGCCACCTTTGCTCCTTATGAAAAGATTGATAGTTACAACCATGCCTTCTCCGTGATTCGAGCCCGAGGCCTTTGGTATCGCAGTTGGCTCTCCAACCAATAATCATCATTAATAATCATTAATAATCCCAACCAATAGGCATCATTAATATATGAAAAATAGCAAATAGCTGAAGAATGTATAAACGAGATTTAATTTTTTATAGTACCAACTAGTTATTTCCAGCTGACTCAAAAAGGATGCCCTTTGTGTAATAACGTAATAACTTTTTAATTGTGTAATAACGTAATTAACGTAATTACTTTTTTACTTGGTGCAGTTACAAGCATTATGTGCAAACATTTTCCAATGATTGGAAATCTTAGTACAGGGAAACCTCGGTTTTCGAATTTAATTCGTTCCCGAAGGCCGTTCGTCATCGGAAATTTTAATAAACCGAAACGATTTTCCGATAGGAATAAATGTAACTGGACTCATTCTTTCCTGGATAACTGATAATTGCTTACTGAAATTTTGCGACGACGCAGTGTGCTCAAGTTCATAACTAATAGAAATCATTAAATGTAAAACAAAAAAGATAAACATGATGTTAAAAAAAATAAAAGAGATAAAAACTCAATTGCATCTTAATCTAACTGATGAAGTAGAATTGACGGCGTATGCAGAAAATTATGAGAAAAATGCTATTGTTCGGATGAGGCATAACATTCTTTAAAAAAATCAGGTAAGAAGTTAGTTCTGAAGAAGTTCTTAAAGAAGCATCTTCTTTTATCTGTGGCTGTAATCACCATTTAAGATTTTGAAACTCATAGAGGCTCAGGTTTACTTAAAATTTCCCAACGTAATTTGTTGTTACCTATGCTTTAAAATGTTTATAATACGAGGCGTGGCAATGTCGTTTAAAATTCTTATGCAGTAGCTTTTTATGCACTATTTTGTTAGGATGATATGGCAACGTGAAATCTTTGCTTTTGAAGATAATCTTAAGCTTCCTTTTCCTAATGAATTAATCTTCATGCTTACATCATTTCGCATAAATCTACAGAAATATTATCCCAAACTTATGTTTCATACTAGCTAAGAATGGATAAAATAAATGTTGAAACTGTCTATCTATGCAAATTTTAAGAAAACGTTTTCGTTGATTATCACCCATAATAATTATTATAAGTATACTGCGAAAAACTGGACACTTTTATATCTTCTCTTACATAGGGCCGATTGACGAAATTCAACTTGCGGTTTTCTTGTCTCGAAAGCGCGACATAACATATGTATTAGATTACTATATATCTACCATTGTTTTAATATAGATATTTTGACACAAAATCGGATTTTTTCTGAAATGACATGCCAATGTTTTTCCATATATCGATTGTACGACTCAAATTATGCCAAATTGTAAAAATCACACGAGAAGTTTTTACAAAATTAGCTCTCAAAATTTCACCTCCTTCATGTTAATCGAATTTGATATATATTTATTAATATCTCTTTTACTTCCTTGTACGAAGTAAAAAGGAAGTATTATAATCGCGAAAAGTTTCAGGCAGCATATTTCAACTAAAATATCCATTTTGACCGCTTTCGAATGCAATTTAGCAATGTTTTTGCGCGCTATCTGTACTTAAGGACAGAATAAAAGACTCCTTTCCTCCAAAAAAAATATAAAACAGCTTTAAAATGAATTCTGAAGAGAATTTTTCGTAGCGTCTGTACGAACATACGTACCTACGTACCTACGTATCTCGCATAACTCAAAAACGAGTAGCCTCAGAACGTTGAAATTTTGTACATAGGACTGTTATAACATGCAGATGTGCACCTCGTATTTTGGTTGCAATCGGCCGCACTAAACGTATATAAATATATTTATATATATATCCACTCTTACGCGGCTCAGCGATCTCAGTTTCTTTACTCTTATGTTTGTAAATTGTACATTTTTTGCTTTAAAAATGATTGAATTGTGTTGTTCTTATCTTCCGGTTAAGGTTTTTATGCCTTTAGTAAATCTGTATGCAATATTTTAAGAATTATCAACAATTTTAAAGTTGTTTAAGTGCCGCTAAGCCTAATAATTTTTTTTTTTTTTTTTTTTTTGATGGCGGCCACTGTTTGTTTTACATTTGAAACAGCAGGATAGTGGATTTGTTGCCAATATAGAGAAATTTAGCTTCGCAACAACAAAGATAACGCCTTCATTTATTATTGCGAATAAAATCATGCTTAATCCTTTCTGGAATTTTTTCGAGAAAATAAGTATTTAAGATTTACTTCGTAATTTTTAATAGAGATATTTTGAGTTTTTATGCATTTTTGCCTTGTCGCGAAGTGAGAACTGAATTAATTGAATAAGAAATACTCAATTGTCTGTGAAAAACTGTTTCGCTTTTGTTTTGTTTGCTTAATTTCTTTTATACATCGTTCTAGCTTTATTACAGTATTTGAATAGAACATGTGGCAACGATTAGTTAATTCTTTAAATGGTATAAATTTTGTGCATTCTGAGTTATGAACGAAATATAATACTGTTAAGTAAACCTAGCGCCAGAGTGTCGCTATGGTAAACAAAGTGAAATTTAAAGAATGCATTTATTCTATTGTGGTTTATGCGCTGTTGGCGAAGTAGATTTAATTCAATCCAATACGTTTAAACGGTGTATACGGTGGTGGTGTATTGAGAATACGGCAAAGCACACTAGGGCTATCTGCCTAAGGGGAGGGATGCCTTCGTGGAGGACTTTCTAAGTTAAACTGGCTCGTATACTCGTTACACATGGGGAAAACCACGAAAACGCCCATGCAGCCAGTCCGTTCGCGGGATTCGAACCTCGGACCGAATTACCAGTGTTCAGCGATTTTACCGCTCGGCCGCTGGTGGGCTAAGTTTAAACGAAATGCAAGAAAAAATGCGTATAATTTAATATTCCGTACAAGGAAGTCATGTGGCGTACATATCAGATTTTTTTATTAAACTTATTTGATTCTTCCCTTCATATTTCGAAATTTAGGTTCATTCCAAAATAAATTCGCCCTTTTTTCTGATTTATTTTTTAAATTTGTATTTTATAATAATTTTTGTAAATTTTTCGAAAAAAAATTTTGAATTATAAGCTACACAATTTTTGCCATTATCTTAAAGTAGATGTATTTCCAAGCACACCTGCAAAACATTAGAGTTTTTTATTCAAAATTTCCTAAGATATACGTGAATATACATTTTGTCGCGTTTTGAAAGTTGGCGTATTTATTGTAATTTATAATAGCGAAAATGTGGTTTACGCACTTTGTTAAAATTATTTGAAAGTAGGAACGATAACTTTTTTTACGCTCGCGGGCAGTGAAGAAAACGAAAGGAAAATGGGTTGCTGTAAATTAAGAAGTTCACCATTCTTTCCTGAAACTGAAAAAAAATGCGCCAAGATAAATTTTTAAATTTCTTACCAAAAATTGCAAAATTTAATATATAGGCATAATTAGATTCGTAGAATCGAGATATGGAAAAAATGGGTATGTTATTACAGAAAAAAAATCCGATTAAAATACCTGTGGTAGAGCAACGCTATATATAAATCTAATATATATCGTAACATGCGTTTTCGAGACATGGGAAAATCAGTTTGAATTTCTTCAATCGTCCCAGTAGAACAAGAGATATAGAACTGTAACATTTTTTTTTTTTTTTTCGCAGTGTAATTTATACTATTCACACTTAAATTCAGATCATTCGCGCATTATTGCTTTAAATTAAAACTCCAATGGAACTTCGAGACTGAATTTTCATATTAAAAAAAACTTTCGTTAACTAATATATCATGCTTGTTAGATAATTTTTAACTGATAATTGATAATTTTAACACCCCTATTACGATAATGCAGTATTGCTTCTCATGGCTTATATAACAGCACCCTAAGTGCTGGTAGAAATTTTTTAGTTCCTTAAAAATAAAAATACTTACACTGCAGTACCAGCCGTTTCGACACGAATTCTTCCACTTTCTTCCTTATAATCCACGGAAATGCATCTCCATCCGACTTCTGCCATGACAAAAGTTCTCTCCACCTCATACCAACGACCTAAGAACTAAACAAAATTTTGATAATTAAAAAAAAAAAAAAAAAAAAAATCTTAGCCATAAGAAGCTAATTGAATCATATCTAAAATAAATCCTTTAAAAATATTTATGATTATCCGAGAGAAACGGAAAATTTAGAAAATGCTCGTACAGTCAGCCACGAACTTGAACCCGAGCCAGACTTTTATCCCAGAGTTCAGCGGTCTTACCCACTCGACAATGATCGCCATTTACACAGGTTTATTTACTCTGAAAAAGTAATTAATAGAAATGCAAGAAAACTGCGAAAAATTACTAAGCTTTTTTTTTTCTTTCAAAGTTTGAATGTTACAATGCTTACTATAGTCCTTTTTTGTTACAACAGAGATTCGATTTCCTAATTATTATTTAGTGTTCGATTTCCTAATTATTATTATTATTAGTGTTTTATTTCCTTATTATAATTTAGTGTTAGCTAAGTAATAACGTTTCCACTGAACATGAATTTCAAAAAATTGTCTATGGTATAGGGTTGTTATTTTACGAGGTAAATTTTCGCCCTCCTTTTCGCGTGCCTTCGTAGTGTAACTGGAAGCATACGCAAAGCGTATTCGAGAGGTCCAGGACTCGAGTCCTGGGGAGGGCATTGAATATTTTTCCCCTCTCCAGCATCAGAAAATCTAATGACTGTACAGTGGCGCCCGAACTAAAAGGTGGTGGACGATAAATCGTCACCAAAAGGATTTGGCGATCGGGTGTTTTAATCCCCAGTCGCCCTTTAAAAGGGGATGTATAAGGTATTTTCCCCTCCTTTCCAAATACCTTCGTGGTGTGATTGGAAGCATACTCGACGTGTATTCGAGAGGTCCAGGGTTCGAGTCCCGGCGAAGTCACTCCATATTTTTCAACTCTCCAGCATTAAAAAAAAAAAAAAAAAAAAACCTAATGACTCTATAAATTTAATATACGAACTTCAATGTTATTTTCCGCTATCTGACTTGCCTAGTAATTATGACAGCTGCAGGATATGATTTGAGTAGCTAATTTTTCTTTCCACTTTATTTCCGTTTAGTGTGTTTCGCTTCACGAAAAACGCGCAAATGAACCGCGCCTGGCTTGAAATATAATTTCAAATAAGGTGGAGAAAATAAATGCCATCTGGTGATGACGACGCGCCTTACAATCGCAAATCGGGAGATCTGGCAACGGCCTTGAAGTTACTCTTAAAAAGTTAGAGACTATAATATATGCAAACGGTTCCTTCTGGCCAGTCACATTTTCTGATCATACATAGCTTGTGCCGGCTAGGAGGATCGGGGCTGTGCCCTTATAATGATAAGAATAATGTAAACTGTCCCTTAGGAGGAAAAAGGAAGTGTACCCAGCTGAACTGAAAACCAGAGTAACATCCATGTTGCTCCGTACACGTATATTGTATACATGAGTCGCAGCTGTCTAATGAACGTATATTGTATACATGAGGGTTAAAGATTTTCTAATCTGTATTTGTTTAAGGAAAAAATAAATTATATATTAATGACGAAAAAATAAATAATTGATTCTTGTTCAGATTGAAATATTACTTCTTATTATTTAACTCACAAGGAAAAAATCGCGTTATAATGTTAAAAATTGAAATTATTTATTAAAAAAAATCTGAAAGCTTTCAGATTTTATATTAAGCCCAAAGCGGCGTTTTTTTGAACGTTTTGTGTGTTAGCTCTATTTAATTCTTCGCACTTAAACCATAAAATTCAATTCCACAGCAATATCACAGAATATTAAAAAAAAGAGCAAATGTTTATAATTTCCGATACACAGTATCGCACGCTGGAGATAAAAGTGTTTTTTTATCCCGTATAGTGTTGTCATTCTCGCTTTGAGCTCGTTGAATTTGTCAATCAAAAATTCGTCAAAGTTTTGAAAAATATGAAATAAATAATAAAACAAATTCTAAATTCCAAATTTCGGTTTCCAGATGCCCCTATTCGAATGGAGGTCTACGTTGTTCAAAATCTGATGTCTCTAGAAATCGTTGTTTCTTCACAGTGTGAGAAACATGCATACATTCATGCAGATTCTTCATTATTTAATTTCCTTAAATATAATGCAGGGCTCTAATATTTGATGGCAACAATCTCAAAAATGAAATGCCATTTGATAGTGGTCGACGCAAAATGCCAAATCGAAATTAATAGCAATTCTTGGATAAAAAATATAAAGGCTCAGTTGTGCTATTTTTATAAAAGGGCATTATTGTATCAATCAGAAAATAAGTTGTTATGATAATAGTCATTAATTTTTGGCAACATTAAGCTTGCGGTGTATTGATTTAGTCGTTAGAGTTCTGTAAAAGAATATTCTCAAATTAGAACTTTGTAAAGATTGCTCGTAATACCCCATAATTTTCAAAATCTTTCAACATTAAACATTTTCGGAATATTTTATTTATTTCTTAAAATTAAGCAACGAATACTGATTTTCTTTATCGTCTGCTCTGTAGTTGAAAAGAAGTTTCCTTTTCATGTAATTGTATAGCTTAACGTGGAGAAATATGTATATTCATAATAAAGTAGTTCAACATTTAAAATAATACTTATATATATATTTTCAGATCTGAAATATAAAATTAGAGCCACTACCAGTTTTTCAGAAAAATATTCAAAGCACGTCTTTGAAAAATTACCATATATTCTATATACATGTCGAAACGGAATGTTATGCTGTATGCAAAGAATAGTGAGATTTCTTGTTTTCTGATTTCATCTCAGTTAAAAAATTGAAATAGGATATACATTATAAGACATTATTAATACTACGTAAGAAATTAAACAGAATTGAGAAAAAAAAAAATCCTACCAAAATATATCATTAAAATTCTACTCACGTCTTGGGCGGAAAAGTTCTGCTGCACAGGTGGGTTAGGGCAAGCCCCTAACAGAAGCGTCTGCGAGTGGGCATTTTGAACTTCGAAAGCAAGGAACACCAAGAGGGGGATCAGAAGGCAGAAGATTCGTCGATCATCCATGCTGTTTGAGAAGTTCTTTACGAGTGGAAATGCACGTGAATTAACGTCCGGGTAGGAATCTAGTTTATATACCCGGGAAGTAAAGATGACCCTAGGCAGGATTGTGACCGAATTTTAAATAGTTGGGGGTCACCGTGCTTGCTTCTTGGCGATGAAATGAATCCCTCTCGAAAGATGCATTGCTTTAAATCTTTAATAAATTAGAAGTAAGACACCATTTATATAGATTGTGGACTATGTTTGCATTGATACTTGCTTTTCATTTATACACTACCAATGAATTCAGTGGCTTTAGTGTTATTGTATAAATTATATTATGCTTAAAGTTGTGTAATAGTTAATGGTAACAACGCTCCTATACTATTTGTTCAAAACCTTCTAGATCATTTTGTAAAGACATATTTTACAAAGTTTTACGTATGGTTCAACTGCTGAGCATAAATATACGCAATTAAAAAAAAATTTGTTTTGATTTGTAACAAGTTGATATATTTGATAACAATGTATATAACATGATAGTTATAAGTTAATGCATCCTTATTTATAAAAAAAATAATTTTTCATTAACCAGTTGTTTATCATATTTTATTGGCAAGATGAAGAGCTGTCTATAAAAAAAATAAATAAATAAAAAAAAAATCTGAAATGTTTCAGATTTTAAATTACGTCCAAAGGGGCGTTTTTTTAACATTTTGTGTGTTACCTTTCTTTATTAAATATCATGTTCCTCGCACTTAAACCATAAGATCCAGTGCAACAGCAATATCGCAAAATAGTTTTAAAACGAGCATATCTTTAGAATTTCCGATACAGAGACTCACGCGCTGGAGATAAAAATGTTTTTTCTGTACAAACGTTGCCATTGCTCGCTTTGAAATCCTTGAGTTTGTTAATCAAAAATTCGTCAAAGTTTTAAAAAATAGGAAATCGATCATAAAACAAATTTCAAATTTCAAATTTGGTCTTCCACATGCTCATATTCGTTGGAGGATTACGTTATTCAAAATTCGATGACTCTATGTACCATTGTTTTATCACAATACGAGAAATATACATACATTTATGCAGATTTTTCATTATTTAATTTCTTAAAATATAATGCAGGACTCTAACATTTTGTGGCAACAGTTTGAAAAGTGAACCGACATTTATCCGTCCGACGCAAAATGCCAAAACGAAACTAATAGTCCTTCGGGATTCAAATCCCTTAGGACTAAAATAAAAAAAAAAAAAGATAGCTTTCGAAGTTTATATTACGCCCAAAGTGACGTTTTTTACCGTTTTGTGTGTTACCTTTATTTATTAAATATCATGTTCTTCGCGCTTAAACCATAAAATTCAATTCAATAGCAATATCGCAAAATGTTTAAAACTATATATCTTTAGAATTTCCGATACACAATTTCGCGAGCTGGAGATAAATGTTTTTGTTCCGTACAGTGTTGTCCTTGTTCGCTGTGAAATCGTTGAATTTCCTAATCATAAACTCATAAATGTTTTACAAAATATGAAACAGATAATAAAGATAATTCCAAGTTCCAAATTTGGGCTTCCAGATGCCCATATTTGGGTGGAGAAGCACGTTATTCAAAATTGGATGGTTCTAAGAACCGTAGTTTTATAACAATGCGAGAAACATACAGACATTTATTTATGCATATTCTTTATTATTTAATTTTTTTAAATATAATACAGGATTCTAATATTTGATAGCAACAATTTAAAAAGTTATTCGCCGTTTGTAGTGAATCAACGCAAAATGTCAAAACGAAATTAATATCCCTTCCGGGCAAATTGAGCCTTTGGGCTAAAAACAATGTTGTATGGAAATTATTTATTCTCAGGAAATGTCTTAAAATTATATCATATAATTTTCACTCTTTTCTTGCGCTTTAAGATAAGCCACAGGTAAACAGATCTATAAAGTGCTCTGTAATGAGGACGTTATGAATGTATTTACCTGTGACTCATCTATTTACCTGTGGGAAAAATGACAAATCGAAGATTGCAAAATGCGAGCTTTGTACACAAATTCTGTTTCTGGACTTAGTTTTACTTCAATAAGCGTGGGCACATTAAACATGAAAGACCCACAGATTAATGAGAAGATAAGACAGCTGATTCCTAGAAATTCGTGGTGGACCTGGCTTCCGAGAAACGGAATGGATTTTCTTCTTCAATATGAGTTCTCCAATAAGACATTCCTTTAAGGCTCAGCTAATCAACCAGCCATACAAACTGTTGCTTTTAAATAAGAACTTCAAGGTCATTTTCGCTGATCGATTGCCTCGTGACCATGGAAACGACAGCTGCAGCAGACAATTTGAGTGGCTCAATTTTTCTGCTGTTTCTTTCCATTTAACAAGCTTCGCTTCATGAATGAAGGCTTGACTCCAATTGCAGTCTCAAAAAAGGCGCTGAAAATAATGATGACCCGAGTTACGATCTCAAGTGGGGAGGGCTCGAAGTGCCTCTTTTAAAAGAACAATGTATTGATCGATGGTAAGAAAGAGTATGTTGTCAGCTACTTTTACTCGATGACCGATGACTTCAAACCGGTGACGCGACAAGCTATGGCAGTGCACCAGATCCAAGCAAGATACTCATAATAATATAAGCAACGTGAGATCTAGAATTGTTTTCTTTAAACTGCATCTTGAGATATTTTGTAGCAATAGCCATTCCACTGCCTTCATGAACAAAAAAAAAAAAAAAAAAAAAAAAAAAAAACATAGCCCTAAGCTGCCAGTGTACCAGAAAGTACAGTCTAGCGAGATCTGCTTTCAAAATCCGCCCCATAACATTAACTCGCCTCGTAACGTTATTCGCGGAATAGAGCCGGAATACGTGCTTTCTGCACTTACCACGTAGTTTCTATAACAACTTCCTCCCATGATTACAAACTCAATTTTCTGCTCAAATTATAACATTAACTTAAAACGCAGAAACATTTTCTTGAATATGATGATAAATTCAATTATTATCATTATTATTAAATCTGTAAAAACACTTGTAATAATAATTTCAAATAAGTCGCCCAGACGGTATATTGGTTAGGGAAATCAGCTGCGATACCAAAGAACCCGGGCTCAAATCCCGGAGAAGGTATGGTTGTAACTACCCGTCACGTTATAGGAGGCAAAGGGTAGCCGATATATTAGGTACCTCCATAATAAAGTAACCACCATGTATGGCCTTAACAGCGGCCAAGCCAATGCCGACTGAGGGCCCAACATTTGAAAAATAAAAGAAAAACTCTAATAAACATAACTGTCAATTTGGAAATAAAAAATCTTGTTTATTTTTCCTCCTAAATATTGGCTGAACAAAACGTGGTGTGCTGCCTGTAATTCCACAAGCATCTTAAACTGCCTTCCTGTGCGACAGAAATTGATCATTCCTGATTCAAGCCTCAGACCATCAAGTATCTAGAATTCCAGTCCTCTTCCCGAAGAATGCGGGAAAAATTGTGTCTACAGTATTACTACATTACCCATTAATTTCTCATAATAACAACAAAAGAGATTTGCTAAACCAGATTAGCAACCGGAATAGAGGTTAGTGACGCTGACTGCAGTTACGAAGGGTTCGGGTTCGAACCTCGGAGAAGGCATGGGTGTTTGTAAATGTATAGTGCCTGTGCGGCATGAGGGTACTCTAAATATGCGGTGAGCCGAAAGTCCTCTAGAGAGGTTAGAGGTAGAGGAAGAAAGGTGGGAGACCTTCGAATTTGTCCCCCCACCGGGGTGCTCTTTCTCAAAATTAGGAGCAGAACTACCACCTACTCAAGGCTGTTGTCAACAACAGGCGTAATTTTGCCCTCTTTGCCACGATGAATTTCGTGGGCTTGTTATGTTATTAATCAGAATCGAAGAACACAGCTAATAGTTTATAAAATTGTTTGCATGTGACATTATGTAATACGTTGGAAGATTTTAACTTATATTATTGATTCATATTTATTCCAAAAATATTGTGTATTTCGAGATCATTTACGGATTTTATTGATGTAACTAGCGGGTTGAAGCCCGCTACATCAGGGTATGGATGCCTTCGTGGTATTCGAAAGTGTGACCGAACTACCAGCGTTCAACGGTTTTCCGATGCCTCCACCCGCTTTATTCACGTATTCTTCCAGAAGACAATGTATACACGATACACATGCAGAAAATCACGAAAACACCCATGCAGCCAGCGCGCTTGGCGGGATTCGAATGTTGGACCGAACTACCAGCGTTAAGCGGTTTTGCGCGAGCTGCGCCCGCTTTATTCACGTATGCATCCAGAAGATACTGCATACATTATACACATGCGGAAAATCAAGAAAACACTCATTCAGCCAGCCCTTTAGCTGGGATTTGAACGTAGGACCGAATTCCCAGTGTTCAGCGGTTCTACGCGGGCTGCGCCCGCTTTATTCCCGTATGCATCCACAAGATACTTTATAAACGTTACACATGCGGAAAATCACGGAAACACCCATCCTCCCAGCCCGCTCGCTCGGATTCGAAAGTTGGACCGAACTCCAGTGTTCAGCGGTTTTGTGCTCGCTTTATTCACGTCTGCATGCAGAAGATACTGCATACGCATTACACATGCAGAAAATAAAGAAAACACCCATGCAGCCAGCCCGTTCGCCAGGATTCGAAAGTTCGACCAAACTACCAGTGTTATGCGGCTTTGCGCGGGCTGCGCCCGCTTTATTCACATATGCATCCAGAAAATACTCCATACACTATACACATGCGAAAAATCACGAAAAAACCCATGGAGCCTGCCTGTTCGCCGGGATTCGAAAGTTGGACCGAACTACCAGTGTTCAGCGGTTTTGCGTTTTCAGCCCGCTTTACTCACGTATGCATACAGAAGAACTGAATACGCGTTACACATGCAAAAAATAACGAAAACACCCATGCAGCCAGCCCGTTTTCCGGGTTTCAGAAGTTTAACCGAACTACCAGTGTTCAGTAATTTTACCGCTCAGCCGCTAATGGGTGTTGTAGAAAGCGTAATCGCGAAACTTTTCGCGTTCATTATTCAAACATTAGATTCGTTATTAAAATCCCTGAAATTTCGATAAACTTCGACATAATCCGACGCAAAATTGTATCAATATATATATTAATGCAATTAATAATTCATAATTATTTATAATAAGAAAAGTTTCCATATACCATCTCCAAGACACACATATTCAATATAAAACCCTGAACGAAAAAACATGTTTATAATGTAATTCTTTACAATAAAAACGATATTGAATAATAATAAATGTATTTCACAGTTTTTAGAATTTAACAACAAATAATGAAAAGGTAATTTACTTTTTTTTCTGCGCTTGGATTACATTTAATTCATTAATAGTAGACAACATACAGAAAATTTGTGCATTTTACATTAAATAATTTTAATTATTTGATTAAAATACTATTTTGTTCTGTAAGAACGTACAAAAACATCAGCAATTTTACCGTATCCGTTTTGGAAACAGAAGATACAGTAAATTAGAAGAGGATTTAGTCCAATTACGAGTTCAAACTTGATAAGAAATATGAGACTTGTTTTTAAAATAAACGAAGTGTCTCGTGGACGACCTTTTCTCTGACCTTGACATTAGAGCTATCGGACGAAAAAAGCATCAGAGTCACGGCCATGTATCAGGAACATCCCCGAGGCCTCTTTAACATCGTGAACAACCTGTCTCTCTAACCAGGTCAGCATCACAGTGGGAAAGCTTAAGTACTTACCTGTTGGATAGGTTTAATGCTTGTCTCGAGATTCACGATATCTGAAACCTGGGATTATGAGGCACTACTTAAGGCATATACCAGTTAGAAGGCCATGTTTTATGCTTTAGTATAGAAGTCCTTAACATTCATGTAACTGCAATAAATGAATGAATTGTTGTAAACTGTTGATGTAGAAGAAATTTTCGAGTTTTTGCACTGTTGATGTATAAGAAATTTTAGGTTTTTCCATTTAAATCGGACGTGAACTTATTATTTAGCCTGACTTTTAACAATATTTTCTGTTTAACTACTATACGGTGTTGGCAGGGAACATGTTTGTTCGCCCCTAATAAATAAAATCAGACAGAAACAGGGCGTGGTGAATGGCGATTGAAACTTTCAGCTCGAATTTATTCGCCTTCATGCAAAGAAACAGAGTAAAAAAGAAACGTTTAAAACAATGTGATGTTAAAATTATACTAGTACGCGAAATTTCTTACAGTTCTTAAAAGTTATATTCGTATATATGTTACGGTGAAACACCGAAATCTGGAGAATGTCGACTTTCACCAGTGAATGTCAACATTCACATAGTCGCTTGGTGTATGTCCGAAATATTTTCCAAATACTCTTATTTCTGACTTACACCGCTGAATGTCGACATTCACCATGTACTAATGGTGAATGTTGAACATATAAGAATATTATCTTTCCTTCTCCGTAATTCATTCACGAAAAAACGCACTTGAGACTCAAAATAAGGACTTAAGGATATAAGAACTTAAAACACACAGTACATTCAAAATGAGAAAGGAAAATAATAGAAGTTATAAACTTACCAAATTATGTGATTCAAATCTTATTTATTGCAACAACGTAAACTATTATGACACTTTGAATAGCACAAGAGGCCCTTGCTTTTACAACTGCATTTATTTGTGAAACACTTCCTTTTGGAATGGCAGCGTGCACATATACTCCTCTCTTTTCGACCTACACCAGAGCATATCTGTGATTGTCGACATACACCGATGAGAGTCCGAATGTAAAGAAATATTCGATCTTTCATCGACGTATTTGGTGAATGTTGACATTCTCCGGTGAAAGTCGACATTTTCCGGTGAAAGTCGATATTCTCCAATTTCGGTCTTTCACGGTAACATATACATTTCAGAGGGTTTAATGTAAACTATTACTATAAGGTATTTTCTCCCTGCTTTCTCCGAACTACCAGGTTCAGCGACTTTACCGCTCGGCCGCTGGCGGGGCTCATAAATAATGGAAGAAGGTGAATGTGTAGCCAACTCAGCGAAATCGTAGACTGAATGTCAATTCATGTTTCCTTCGCTGTGATGAGTTGGTTGTTGTATCAGGCTGGCGTAAAGTCCAATAGTTAGATGGTAAAGGTTCGGCTTGATGTTCGCAGGTAATTTAGAGTGTTTGTCTTTGTTAGTAGAATAAAAAGAATCACTACATGGACGAATCCGTTTTAAAATTTAGGGAAGCTTGTCCTCTGAGTACACTTAGGAAGGACAAAATTGCGCGAATTTTCAGAACCTGGCGTTGAAACGCTAAAGAGAAAATACACAAAGGAGAAAAACATGCGACGTAATATAGTACGTGAATATAAATATTTACTCCCCTAAATACCGCATCAGTCATACAGCTGTTACATTGCGGTATCATTCTTTCGTTAAAAGCATCTTACAGAAAATCAGTTTTAAAGTCAGTAATCCCCCAAAATGGAACCAAACCTGCAATACATTTAGCAAAAGCAGTCACAATTTTATATGAATCCAATCGATTAATTCTGTTTGGAAAGAAGTTAAGAAAAAAAAAAAAATAAAATTTGAAAGCTTTCAGAATTTATATTACTCCCAAAGGGGCCTTTTTTTTTTTTTTTTTTTTTTCTACGAGGGATTCAGAAAAGGGATTTGAAATGTGATACCCACATTCAACGTCACTCCATGCAAAATATCCTTAGACATCGTAATGTCTTTGCTTTGCTACGCTACCAACATAATACCAGTAAGAAATGTAAGGGGAGTAAACATCCGTAAAGGTGAACGTGATGTTAATGTTAATGGAAAGAGTCTGTCTGTGTGTGTGCTTTCGTTCGCGCTGTGTGTAAGCTGATAGACCTACGGCTACGAAATTTGGTACATAGGTGCATCTAGACAAGAGCCAGTGCACCTCGAAGCGATTTTTTCGAAATTCGAATTCGAATTTTTTTTTATTTTTTTTATTTTATGTTTTGTGACGAAATCGCGTCATTTTGATACATAATGGGCTATAGGAAAACGAGATTTTACTCTACACACTCCATTTTCACATCGTCATGAAACGTAGGCACTTAGCTATTTTACGAACTTACAATAAATTTCGTGTTTCAATAAATCGATTAAATACGAATTTATTTAACAAAGTCAGCTTAACACCATTTCAGCGGGATTTTTTCTAAAAAGTTTATTTTTAAAAATGTGCGGTTTGTTTTTCTTTGATTTTTGGACACGGTAAACTTTCATCCATGCGACTGCTTTTACAAAAAGAATTTTGGAAAAATTATAATATTTTGTAATTTTTTTTTTAATTAAATGAAGCTTCCGAGTACACTTCTCACATCTCACATCTTTAAAAATGTGATTATGGCAACATTTTTCCTTTCTTATTGTTGTTGATAGATTTTTGATGAAATCGCATCATTTTGGATAGTTTCATTCTTTTAGAAATATGGGTTTGGCAACACTTTTTCATCGTATTTATGTCACTGTTTGTAAGAGATTGGCATATTTCATTGTCATATTTTTATATATATATGATACATTTTTATTGATTTTTTTGATAAAGTTGTTCTGCAGAGTAATATTCTGTACAGTTTTTAAATTTAATGTTTGGTGATCCCTTCAGGCATTTTCCCGGTACATTTAAAAGCCAGACGATGGCTGGCCGCGTAGCTGCTAGTATAAAATACATAATAAAAAAAATTCCAAATTCGGGCTACCAGATGCCCATATTCGAGTGAAGGACTACGTTATTCAAAATTTAATGTCTCTAGGAACTGTCGTTTCTTCACAATGCGTGAAACATACATACATTCAGGCAAATTCTGCATTATTTAATTTCTTTAAATATAATACAGGGTGATAATATTTGGTGGCAACAATTTGAAAAGTGTGTGTGTGTATGTGATTATGGCAAAGCCTCGAGGGCTATCTGCCTAAGGGGAAGGATGCCTTTGTGGTGGACTTTCTAAGGGATTATGGCAAAGCCTCGAGGGCTATCTGCCTAAGGGGAAGGATGCCTTTGCGGTGGACTTTCTAAGGGAAACTGGCTTGTATACACTTTAGACATGTGGAAAACCACGAAAACTCCCATGCAGCCTGCCCGTTCGCGGGATTCGAACCTCGGACCGAACTATCAGTGTTCAGCCACTTTATCGCTCGGCCGCTGGTGGGCCAATTTGAAAAGTGAAATGCCGTTTTATAGTGAACCAACGTAAAATGCCAAAACGATATTAATAGCCCGTAGGCTTATAATTGTAAATTCTTTCACAAAAGCTGGTTTCAATAAAAGTCCAACAGCATTTATTAAAATCGGTAGTAAAACTGACATTAATTTACAATCAATTGATTAATACGCGTGCCAAAATAGTATTTCGGCTTAATATCTGATCCTATGATTTTTTAAAGTGCCAAGTAAGAACCCTTTTCTACTCTACTGTAAAAATGTCAAGTAAGAAATCTTCTCTACTCGAAAGTTTCTGTTTTCAAATTATTAGCCATATGGAAGAAATCGCGGATCTAAGATTGCTGTAAAAGCTTTTGAGAAGTTGCCACGAAGGATTTGAAGTCGGAATCAGATGGTAGACCATGCAAATAGGTAGATGATGAAGTAAAAAGTTCACATAAAGGCCAAATTTGTAAAAAAGTAAAAGGGACAAATGGCGAATCAATGTAAATTGAAATGTCAATGTCGCATCTCTTTTTGTATTGAGGAATGAACGGTGATTAGTTAAATTAATCAAATTCGCATTTGTAGGACACGAATATTTTTCATCTAAATGATTGCCTATGAGTGCATGTTAATTGTTGAGATAGCATCAGTAGAATGTGATGAATAAACAAAAAAGCAGAAACAGTAAAAAACCTTATTGATTGTGGGGAAAAAATCTGATGTGGACAGACACCACATGACATCCTTTTACGGCCTATTAAATCATGTACATTTTTTGCTGCATTTCATTTAAACTTAGTTCCCTCGAATTTAAATTAGAGATAGATTTCTCATTCAATTAATTCAATTCTCACTTCGCGGCAAGGCAAAAATACATAAAACTAAAACCTCAAAATATCTTCATTAAAAATTGAAAAATGTGGAAAACATAAAACACCAAATTCAGTTAAAACATTTAAAATTAGATTTTCTACGCAAAACAAGCAATTCGGTCAGCGGGCAAAAAGGCAGATTTTTCGGCACACAAGACTGACAGTTTATTTTTGATCCCAGTCCGCAAAAGACAATGAAGGTGCAGGAACTGACTTAATTCACTATTCTGCTAAGTTTCAAATGTAAATACACTGGTTATCATAAATTAAGGAAAAATCACAAAAATAACGATTACTGAAAAAGTTACATGTAGAATTTAATGAAACTTACCCACAATATACAACACATATTAAGGTATAAAATAACATAAAAAGAAATTACCACACAAATATGGTAGTATAGAAATTAGACATGTATAAAATGAACAAATCGAAGGTGTCAGTTTGCTATAGGAAAAGTACCTTCAATATGGAATATGATCGCCTCTAGAAGCAATACAGCACATACAGTGATGTGTGATGCTTTCAATTATGCGGTCTATCAGTTCCATAGGAAGCGAGAGCCATTGCCTTTGCAAAGCAGTTGCAAGCGCGGCAAGGGTTTGAGGGGGTGGATTGAGAGCAGCTAGACGTCTCTCTAAAGCCTCCCAAACGTGCTCGATAGGATTCATGTCCAGGGATCGAGCTGGCCATTCCATGCGCATAATTGTTTTCTACTGAAGATAATCATCTACGATGCGAGCCCTGTGTGGTCTTGCGTTGTCGTCCTGTAACAGGAAAGCATCACTTATTGCCCCGGCATATGGGAGCACATAAACATCAAGGATGTCATCTCTATAAATCTGAGCATTCACAGTTCCCCTTAGAAAGACATGGAAATCTGTGCGTCCATCCAAAGAGATGCCACCCCAAACACAGACACTGCCCCTTCCGTATGCATCTCTTTCACGGATATTTGACGGATAATAACGGGTTCTAGGTTCTCTTCATATCAAATAACGCTTACTATCGCTTTCTAGACTAAACCTGGACTCATCCGTTAGGAGAACCGCCCTCCATTGATCAAGCGTCCAGTGGACATGTTGTCTTGCCCACTGAAAATGGTCTCTCCTATGGCGTGACGTGAGCGGCCCACAAATGGTTGGTCGCCTCACATACAGACCACCTTCGTGAAGAATTCTACGTTCAGTTGACGTTGACACAAACTTTCCGGTGGCTACAGCAAGGTAGGATCTAAGAAGAGTCGGAGTAGCGGTTCTATTCCTGCATGCACATAATGTCAAATATCGGTCATCGGCGCTCGTCGTAGCAGTTGGCCGTCCTTGGTTGAACCTTCTAGATGCCGAATCTGTGGCTTGAAATTGCCTCCAAAGTCTATGAACCACAGAAGGACTCACATTTAGCCATCTGGTCACTTCTGTTTGACTTTGTCCTGCCTCTAGTCTCCCAATGGCTCTCCATCGCAGTTCTGCAGGCAAATGATGCCTGGAGATCATTGTTACGAATTGGCTATCTCAGATTTCTGATGTCACTGTCACAGTGAAATATGTGGGCTTGTTCTCAAACATGGACTTTTATGCTCCTCGCAGATGACGTATTCCGAAAGCAGCGCCACTAATTTGCATATTGCAGTGTTACTCAGCTACTCTTACTTCGCAACATATTCAAATTTTACACGGTTTGGCTTATTTTTGAGGGAGTTATCGCTATTTTTGTGATTGTTCCTTAATATATGATAACCAGTGTAATTAGCTTCTCCGTTAGACTTAGTAGCACTGAAACAACTTTTAAATTGTTTATAATTTTACAAACAATGCATGCAGATTAAATAAAGGCATAAAAACATTAATAACATAATTCAATCGCATTTAAAGCAAAAAAATGCACAGTTTACCAACATATAGCAATAAAAAAGGCTGAGTTTACCAAGCCGAGTAACAGAATAGGTATACTTTTGGTGCTGCCTTTGCAACCAAAAACGAATGTGCACAACCACTTGTTATACCAGTCTTATATACAAAATTTCAACGTTCTGAGGCCACTCGTTTATGAGTTGCGCGAGATATGTACGTACGTACAGACGTCACGAAAAATTTTCTTATAAATCCATTTTATTTCCATTTGTAACTTTTTGAGAAAAAGGGACCTTTATTCTGTCGGTACATACAGATGTCACGCAAACCATCGTTCAAATAGATTCGAGAGCGATCAGAATGGATATTTTTGTTGAAATATGATACCCTTAATTTTTCGCGATTACAATACTTCCAGTACTACTTCGTAAAAGAAGTAAAAAATCAGAAAATTATGAATAATGAAATTTGGTCATATCTTCCGTTACCTAGTTAATAGTGACGCATGCAATATGTTCAAAACTTTAACAACATTTTGCACAGATCACAATAATAGTCGAGTAAGTTTTAGATTGATTTTTGAGTTAGAAGTTCGTCTTGAAATTGATATTATAAATACAAATGGACGCAGAAAGTATTACTGATTACTTCAAACAAATGTTAAGTACATTATTTGCTACTGCATATTAATTAAAATTTTGAATCATTATGAATTTAATATTCATAATAAATTTTGAAACCGAGAAATTACTTTAAAGTTAATAATGAAAGTATAGCACAAATGCAATTTCATGTAACGATAATAAATTAAAAAATATAATTTCTATTCAGTAAAATGTAGAATTACACATACCTACATAATGTATTAACAAAAAACATTCTCAATTTTTAGTTTTAAATCATTGTCTGAAATGAACCACTGTTTACTTATATGCGTCTAAAATTAATTTCACTTTTTCATTGCCCTGCGTTGCTTGGGATTTGTCATCCATAGAATTCGGTCGCTTAGAATGTAGCCGACCTGGAACTGTTCTAATTCTTATTTTAAAGCTTAACTGTGTGATTTTATTATTACTAAATGTTTACGTATGAATAATTTGCTGTTATATGTTTACAGTTTGGTTTGAATAAACTGAGAGTGGTTGAATTTATTAATGTTATTTCAAATCAAAACTACTCTTTCGATTTCGGCACCATTTGAATATCGGAAAGTAAATAACCACTTTAATCAAAAAATCTTAAAAGAAGGAATGGTATTCTGGTACATGTCGAGAAGAATAGATAGTTAATAATAGAGATAGTAAGCTATATTCTGTTACTTTAAAATAAAAGCTTTAAGGTTATTTCCCTCCTCACGATTTGACTCTTAACCATGGGAACAACAACTGCGGAATAAAAGTCGAGTAGATTAATTCTTTTTCCCAATTAATTTTCGTTTAATGTGTTCCGCTTCAGTAAAAAAAAAAAAAGAGAATAAAAACTGACCCGAATAGTCTTATACAATGTGGAGAAAATAAATGTTGTTCGATGATGACGACACGCATTATGATTGCAAATAATGGTACTGGCAACGGCCTTGAATTTCCTATTTTACAGATCAAACAATTAACATTGTCCTCATATATCTTGCAAACTTATAACCTTAACTTTTAGTTTACATATCTCTTTTTAGTTGTCATTGCTAATTTTTGTATTCTTCGTAGATATGATTTTGTGTTGAGCAGTTACAGGTTTTTTTTTTTTTTTTTTTTTTTTTTTTTTTTTGAGTTACTACAGGAATTGTTATATGAAATACTTTAAAAGAGTAAAAAATGCACAGAATATTATTCCATTTTTCCATTTTTTGCGTCTTAGATGTTTAACTAAAGATTTTATTTCATAATTACATCTGAGATATTCTATCCTTAAGATAATTGTTACACAGGCAGACAATTGAAGGCAGAGATAACGACTCTTGGTAAGGGGGAATTGCTGATAACATTAAAGTTTGCAGATATGTGAAGAGGAATATTTCTAATCTAAGTATTTTGACTCAGATCCTTAAAAAAATTTAGAAGTGATAAAATGCTTCGTGTTCGTTCAGGGAGATGCTTCGTGTTCGTCAAAACAAGAAAAGTGTTTTTTGATCCCAAATATTAACATTTGAACTAAAGTTTTCTTTAAAAAATAAACATAATATTTGTTGTTTTTTTTTTCATAATTTTTTAATTACTAGACAGGAATATATTCATATGCAACTCTTATTTAAAGATTGTATAAGTCTATAAACGTATTCAACCAATTTTGAAACCATATACACGTAACAATATTATTGCTTTGCTTTGAGATAATATTCAATGCTGTTACATGCGTACGTGTTCGTAATTGATTGAATGCACAAGTCCGATAAAAGGTTAATAAAATTTATTCTTATCAAAAGAAATATAACAGAACGCTGGGATTTTCCTCAGAGATATTCGTACAAGTGTTCACAATATCACGCAGTCATAATCAATACTTCAAACTACTAAAAATGCTAAATAGAACGTAATGCACAGCGCATTTAAAGAGAAAGCTAATCCGATTTATTTCACTTCACGCGGAACAACTCGCAACAACAATAACTACGCAAAATACGCAACTACTACTAACTACGCAAATAACTTAAACAACTGAGCTGAGATGTTTCTGTCCGGCTTTAAATAGTTTTCAACCGGCCGCGCGAGGTAGTTCTAACATTTTCTGCTTCTCGAGATTTCTAGAAACCAATAAGAGGATCTAATTACGGTTACAACTAACATAGTAGACAATTACATTTATTCAATTTAAATAAAAATTACCGAGATATCCATTTATTCAATGTTAAATGGACATGCTTCTGTATTTTTACTTTTCCAGCACAGCTTTCTCTTAAAATTTGTCACGCGCTGTATTCCACGGGGAAATAAAACAATTTTCATTATAAGTCTACTAAAATTAGCTATCTAAATACAAAATTCGTAACAATATATTAACATACATTTAAACCGTAATAATCAGTGAATAATTTATGAAATGATCCACGTATTCTTTGCTCAAAACGAACATGCAGTATGAAGTATCATCTTGCAATAAGATGATTTTCAGACTTTAACGGAACTCTGGCGGTAGGTTTCAAACTGAAAGATGCAGGGCTATCATTGACCAACAGTTTTGTGTTTCTTCTGATTCATTATGGTTAGAGACGATGAGATACATTTCGATGACATCAGAGATCACATGACATATGCATAGCTAATGTAAACAGCGAGGTCATTCTTCTTCTTCTCTTGCGGGGTGTAGCTCATTTATTTCTGCAGGATTAGAGCACTTAATCTCACAACTCTTATAAGCTCAACTGTCTGCGGTGTCGATTTTCATGGACTGAGAGAACATGGCAAATGCACATAAATTTTCTTAACCACAGTAAAAAAAATGTGAATCACAGTAAGATTTAGGAATATTCAACTTAACTGTCACCCAAGCAGCACAATTTCAGGTGTATCGTTGATTCCCCTGAAATCGAGTGGCTATAATGAAAAACACGTGGATGATTGGTAAAATCCTCTGACATTATACATGATGGTAGGAGTTTTATAATGTCAAGCAGAGACTTTACTGTGAAAGTTATTATTTTTATTATATCAAAGCACGTTTTCTCAGAGCTCTTAATAGGTCTATTACCTGTCATCTGTCTTCTTTGTGTGGTGACTACACATGGAGTTTCTTCGTTCACACCCTATTTATTATAGCGACTTTATAGTTGTCAACAGTTTCACAAACTTTGCAAGATTTTCTTATTAGATTAGGTTAAATTTTTCCTTTGTATGTCTATAAACGGTACTTTTTTTATTACCGGAACTGGATTGGAAAATGTATGTATGTATGTATGCACGTGCGTATATATGTGCGTGTATATGTATGTGTGTATACACACGCATACATACGTACTTATGCATATATGAACAGATACACCCATTATACTTGCATACATTAGACACATTTCTGAATCCGGTTCCGATGACAGAAGAGTACCCTATAAATATCAAAGTATACAGTTTGTTAAAACTCATGTAATGTGTTAATTATCATACCAAGCGTTATGTTATGAGATAATAAGTTAGTTATCAGGTAATAAATTAAAACATAGCTATTATACACTGCACAGACAATTTAGTCTGGCTGAAACTGCCAGAACTAGTGCTAATCAGCAATGCGGACTGAAATTCTCACAATTATAATTTTTATCAATGCAGTATTTATACTATTAAAGATTGTTTGCTTGTTTGTGTTATCTCTTCCGTTCCGGAAGAGAGTTGAAATTCGAGAGAGGTACCCCCGGATCCTAAAACTTCGAGGGAAGGCATTTCGATCATTCTTATCTTTGCACGACTTTAATCAGCCCAGATATTAATGAGATACATTCTGATGACATTATTGATCACGTGACTTATGTATATCTTTTGTAAACAAACGATGCAGATGACCTCAGAGATCACGTGGCTTATGTACAGCTAATGCAAACAAGCAAGGTCATTCTTCCTCTTCTTCTCTTGCGGAATGTATCTCATTAAACACTTTGAAAACTCGAAATTTTCACACTCATCTTTCCGAGTGGCAACAGACGCGCGCGCTGGAAATAAAAATCTGCTCTATTTCGAAAGTGTTGCCAATGCTCGTTTTCAAATCGTAGAGTTTTTTTAATAAAAACTTTGGAAGTTTTAGAAAATATGAAATAAAAATAAATTACCAAACATTAAATACAGTATTATTGTATAAGGTTATATTCTGACGGTGAAGAATTGCATGTGACGTCATATTATGTCATAAATGTTAATGTCAGCATTTTAAATAAATAGCTGATGTTGGCAACTTTTTTTGTTTCGAATTAGGATAATTGACACGATATATTATTGTCACGTTAATTCTTTTATTGATATTAATAAAAAGTTGTTATATTGCATTTAATTTAAATCATGACGTCATACGTATGGCCATGAAGTTTCAAAAGTTTTTATTTCCTGGTTTGGCAACAAAATACTTATTTACGATTTGGTTGTTGCTTGGAAAGAATTTTTCATATTCATTCATACTGAAATGTTTTTATACATTTTCTTTCATGTGTACATAGAACTTATAAATTTTAATTTAATTTATAAGTTCTATGTACAGTATAAGTCATAGTAATTTATAAGTTATTTTGTGCATAGAACTTATAAATTTAACACGCAGCCCACGTATGCTAGTTAGGTAATATTGCGCGTTCTTCAGCTGCCAACCACGCATATCTATTTTAGCTCGTGTTATGATTCAAGGCTATTAATTTATTTCATGCATGGTAAACAGAATTTCTATGAAGTAATTGATGGAGAACCGATATTTTAATCCGAAAACATCCACATGGGCAAGCAACGGAGTTCTAGCAAAAGCCGCGGTGTTTTAAAGAGAGGTGAATTCGACAGATTCCCTTATCTTTGCGATGCATGGATTGAAACGGACGATGGTAAAAAATTCGCTGTGCATCGGACCTTATTATCTAGAATTAGCCCATATTTTCTTACCGTTTTCACAACAACAGGTTTGTATTTTCCTTTCTATATATATATAGATTCACAAACAGCGACTTTTTACATTTTGAGCATGTAATAAATAGCAGAAAATGTATGAATACATTGCAAATATCAAGAATATCTATTATTTGCGGAGAATTTTAAATATTCATTCACAAAAGGGAAACAATTTATTTTCCAAAACGATTATTTACCATCTAAATCTTACATAAAGCATATAATTATATATATATGTTTTATGTAAGCTATGTTTATATATATGTTATATATTTAAACGGAAACAGTACTTTTCCGTTTTGCCGGCGCAAATCTCGCCAAGAAGACTTTATTGGCGAAAATACATACACATAAAAAATGTTGACAAATGTTAGTTAATGTTGTTTAAAATTTCGTAAAATGCCAATAAATAAAGACAATAAATTTGTAAAAAGACATTAATATAAGAATTTACTATGCTTTCATCGCATAACATCCTGATTCGCCGGTTCATATCACTTGACCCCAAGTGTCTCATCTCACGTAAACTACACTACAAAAATCTGATTCTCTCAGTAATTATCTAGATTAATTTCAAGTTAAATCTTAATTTGGAATATAAGTTTAACTGCAAGAATTATTTCAATCCGTACGAATAGCTTACTCAGAAATTATGTAAAACCTCAGTGCTTTACTTCGCTAGTGCATTCTCATTAGAATGGATGAATTTAACCCTTGACTTTGGCTTTTCTATATTTTCGCCATCGGGTGAGCGGTGTGATTGCATCCTAATTGATTTAATTACCGCCAGCGAATGGCCTTAGGGCATAAAATTGAACTATCTGGTAAAAATTTTATGTAATTGTATGCCAGTATTGAAAGAAACAATCAATATGATAAGAAATGGCTGCGACTTGCTTTGAAAATGTAAAAGTTAAAGTGAAAGGATATTTCGTTTGGCATCGGTTGTACCATTACTGGCGACTTTATCGCTTGCGCCGGCAAAACGGAAAAGTACCAAAGATATTTATTAAACATTTTGTTTTGTAAACTTAATGATTGTTACTACTTAACGCAAATTTATTATTTATCAAACATTAAATGTATTTATCAACTAACCTACTTACAGCATTATTTAATTAACGTCCGGTTCTGACAATAGAAGAGTACCATTTTATATGACTTTAACCTCTGAATTTTTTTATAGTGTATTATATTTTGTAAATTACATTTCTCTTGATAATATTAATGCCTGAAAGCCATCCATGTTGTTCTTCATTAAGAATGTATGTCACCTGAAGTGACGTATAGCAACCTCCGACTCCTGTATCTAGGAAATTCAGTGTCCAAAAAGATAACATTAATTTCAGTACAGCTTTTTCTACAAGAAACTGGACAGTATACGTCATTCCACCTGATTTGGATTAGCGTGTATCATCAGGAAAGCAATCCACTCTAAGATTAGCGTAATGCTAATTTTAAAGCTCTGACAAATTAGGGCATCATTTTTAACACTTCATTTCAGTTTCTTTTGAAAAGGTCCTTGGGGAAAATATTATTCCTCTGAAATAAAGTAGCCTTCATGAAAATGAACCATCTAACGATATTTTCTACCGATAACGACTATGATAAATGTAATAAAGTAAACTGTTAGAGATTCCAACACTTTTCGACAACTTACAAACCTAAATATTATTGAATTATGTATATTTTAAACGATGCAAATAATGCTAGCAAGCAAATTGTTTCAGCACTGTTAAATTAATCAGTTTCTAATTACTAATCTTAGCTTTTAATATGAGATAAAATCAGGATAACTACTGCCTAGGATCTGTACCTAGGCAGTCTCGGACACGGGGGTATAAAAGTTATGAACTTGGTGGTGCTGAAGGCTCTGGGAAAGGTCACTCATTGGCCGGCCTCGGAGTCTGGCATGTCCTGAGCGGTTGGATCCGTAGCCGGGGGTTATCCCTCCGGTTTGCTGGGTAACGGCCCTGTGCGACGGGCTCGCCCATACGACTGGCAGGAGCAATTGACGACCAGTGTTCCTTGGTGTCGTATCCAGGTGCTGCTCCCCTGGAAGGGTAATAGTGGAGGTTGAACCTCCACGAAGTGCCCAAAGGTGACGTGTACCTGTAGTGTGCTTAGTTCACGGGGCAGGGCATCCAAGAATTATCTTAATCCCCAGTCGCCCTTTAAAAGGGGGAGTATATAAGGCATTTCTCCCGCCTTCTTAGCATGCCTTCGTGGTGTAATGGTCAGCACACTCGGCGCGTGTTCGACAGGTCCGTCGTTTGAGTTCCGGCGAGGGCATTGCTCATTTTTCATCTCTCCACCTTTCAAAACATATCTAATGCCTGTACAAGCTTACACATTATACCTATGATTTGGATGTAGTTAGTTTCGTATTATTCATTTACATTGCCAGTTTACGCCAGTTACCTTACACCAATTACTTTGATTTCAGAACCTAATTTTCAGCTACGCTACCATAGTTCATTTTCAAGTGAAATTCGTTAAATCAGCTAGATATCAAATCTTATCAACTTTTGGCGAAGTTAACTGCTTTACCTACCATAATACAGCATTTACGACATAATAGTTTTTCCATTTAAAAAGCAGGGAACTTATTCACTTTCCCTTTAGTTGAAATCCAACAAAAGGACATAAATATGGTTATTTTTCTTCTTACATTAGAATTTATGGAGTTTCACATGTTTTGGTAAAATACACTAAGTCGACTCAAACGACGTCAGAGTTATGTCTACATAAGCAAACAGAAACGTTCAAAAAATACAAATCAATACAAAAATGTTCAAAATCAGGTAGTATTTATGGCGTGAACTCAAAAGTAGAATTTTAAATTAACTAAACCTAAGTATCTATTCGCCAAAGGCTTGGCCCTTAACCTACACCGTCGTGACAGCACCGTCAACAAGAATAAAGCAATGATGTAGACAGGAATGCTTATCGTAGAATAACAACTAGTAACGTGGCCTTCAGTAGGAAGAACACAATCTGGCTAAAACATATGGATGCGGATACGGATTATGAAATCGCTTCTGTGGCCTTAGAGGACGCCTCAATAAACTAAATAAGAAAACCTGTAGAGACATTAGGTAATTTGGAAGCAGGAAAGATGAAAAATGAGCAACCGCTTTCACCGGGAATCGAACCGCAGAACTCTGTAATACGCGACCAGCGTGCAGACTACCACACCACGAAGGCATGCCAAGAAGAAATATCTTATATACTCTGCTCTTTTAAAGGGCGACTGGGGTTTTTAGGGGACCCAATCGCCAAATCCTGGGTGTGGAGAATCATCATCCACAACCCTTTTTTTAAGTTCGAGCGCCACTGTAGGGACATTAGGTAATTTTTAAGCAGAAAAGAGAAAAAATGAGCATCCGCCTTCGGTGGGAACTGAACCGCGGAGCTCTGGAATACGCTCAGCATGCAGACCACTACATCACGAAGACATGCCAAGAAGGCGGCAGATATACCTTATAAAACAAGCCATTGAGTTTAATGAAGTAGCAGATGAAACTCCAAGAACGGTCAAGAAATTGAGGTAAACTTGGGAAGACCATTGTCTCCTGTGCCAATCTAGTGACGAGGAAAGTGACGAGAGACAAAAGTCATGCCGCGCTAGAAAACAAGTAAACGTTGATAGTCAAAACTAGGTTACGAAGTTGTGATCTCTAAGATTATGAGTAGCAAATGGCTTTATCAAATTATCTTCTGAAATGATTTGGTAACTAAGAACTTCTGCAAATTATGCAGCAACCACAGCTACGTCCAGGTTTGAAGAAAAGCTTGTTATGTTTGGTAATGTAATCCACTATACAGGCGATATTCAAGTTGTCATGGATCAATTTATTTCAAGTCCGATAATAAACACTTACAATTCTTCTTGGAATCTTACTGTGTACTACCTGAAGTTTGTGGAGTTCTGACTTTGAGGCTGACAGCCAGGCTGCACATACGTAGCACAGAATTATCCTTATAATGCATAGGACCTTTAATGCCTTATATTTTTTAGAATCCAGAGTAATTTCCAAAGAGTACAGGAAGCTGGTTGGCTATACCACAGGCTTTTCCTATGATGTGCTTAATATGACAAAGCCATGTAAGCCTTTGATTAATTATAACCCTTGGATAACTTTTGTTATTTACACGTTACTGGCTGAAACAATCTCAATCCACACTTAAATATACAGGAGCTAATTTGCATTCTAGCAAGAAAACGGAAAGAGAGACTTAACAGCACAGATTCGTAACAAGAGGTAACTTCTTAATTAATATAAATAAACCTAACAAACTTATACACTTGTATAAATCTGTTATTTCTTTCGAAAAAATTAAAATTTTATATGCTCAGTCCTTAGGATTCGAAACTTAACATTTTATAATTTACGTTACTGTAAAATTAGGAAATTTTTGCTCAAAGTATTGCATTTTCATATTTTAATACTGAGTTTTAATGATGTGCCAATGTTTTATTCATAATACTTTTCACTATTTATGAATAGGTTGCAGAAGAAGGTTTAGTACATGTCACATCTCAGGAGTGTCAGCGGAAGTTATGGAAATAATTATTAAGTACGCTACTGACTACAAAGTGCAAATTGACGAAGCTATTGTCCAAGATCTTATGTTTGCATCTGAATATTTTTTGGTACAAGGCTTAGTATCTAAATGCTGCAATTATGTTCGTTCTCACATCTCCATGTATAATTGCGTTGCATTTTATGAAATATCATCCTGGTTGGAACACTTAGGACTCAATGAGGAATGTTTTCGCTTCGTGGTGACGCATTTTGAGAAGGTTGTTCAAGAGCACAGCGAATGCTTGTCGAAATTAAGAATGGAAGATATCGAAACAATTTTGAAATCTGATGACCTTAATGTGTCTGATGAATGGACTGTTTGGAAAGCTACTGAAATTTGGGCACTAAGTAACCCTCAAGAAAGATTGCAACAAGTGGCTAGACTCTTGCCCTATCTGCGGTTGAATCTCAGTGATTTATCAAAGATTGCTGATCACGCCATCATGAAAAGCAATGAGACATTCAAGCATATAAGCTCAAGCAATGTAAGTAAAAGACGACCATTGCCACCAAAGAAGTGTTACGTTATATTCGATTGCGAGAAAGAAAATTGCAGTTGTTTCATAACTTATGACGAAAAACTGGATTTCCAAAGAAAAGTATCTAGTTTTCTCTTCCGGCCAGTCGATGTTGATCGTGGACCTGGTCTGAGCGTATATCTCTTCATGGGTTGGGAATGCTGGTTATTCGATGTTGTACAAGCTAGACTGATACCTCTGCCAAATTTTAGGACAACTCGACTAGATTGTGCAATAGCTTCTGTAGCCGGTCGCCTATACGTTATTGGAGGCAATTTTTATCTTCCTAGATATACAAAATTCAGAATTGTTGAATGTTATGATCCGGTGACCAATATGTGGCAGTATGTGGCTTCTACTGCAAACCCCTGCCGGGGAGATGCGGCCGTCCTAAGAGGAAAGATTTACACATTTGGCGCTTATTTCGATCCCTTTCTTCAACAAGAAGTATCCATTGGAGAAGTGTATGATCCTTTAACAAATACGTGGACACTCTTGCCTCCTACTGTGAATTTCAGCGAAGTCATTGCTGTGTTGGCATTATGCAACAAGATATACGTAGCTGGACGATTCAAACGAGTGATAGTTGTGGTAAGATACAATCCTAACCTGAACAAATGGAACAAAAGGTTGAAGAATTTACCCAATAAATTTACAAAGCCGAAAGCTGTCGTTCTCAAAGAAACGATTGTAGTATACGAAGGTAAGTATATTATGAGAGCAATTTTCTATTTGTATCATTATTATGCTGAAAGGAAATATAAAGTATGTAATACAGTTCAAATGTAGCACTAGGGCAACCTAACTCCTTTGTCCTTCCTTTATAACTTCTCTGATGGTATTCCTCAACGTTTTGCGTATGCCATTGAGTCTCATAACTTCACATATTCTGCTTTATTTTTTGCAGTGTTAGTAGCGCATCATAGCTGTTACGCAGACTTCGATAGCAGAATATGCTGATCAAAATCATTTAATATATTTTTAGTCATTATTCTATTTTTTTTTAAATCAAAAACTGTAAGTGACCATCATTGTAGAGGACATTTATTGTTCTTGTGACTTATCTCACCTGTCTGAGAATAACATCAGAACAAGCCCACGAAATCCATCGTGGCGAGGCATGCAAGGTTGCGCGTCGCTAAGAGCCTTGAGCACCATATAGGTGACAAGGTCAGTTCCACCTCCCAGTTTTGATGGAGAGCACCCCGGCGGGTGATGATTCCGAGGATCTTGTACCCCCTCTTCCCCTACCACCAACATCTTGAAAGGCCTTTCCTCTCGCCGCATATTTAGAGCTTCCCCATGCCACACAGACGCTATGCGTTTACAAACATCCATACGTTCTCCGGGATTCGAAGAACTCAGGCCCTTAAGTACGGTAGTGAGATTCGCTAAACACTATCCCGGTTGGGTGGCGTCTTCCTTTACCAACTTGCTATTGGAGACTTTTCCAAAGCTTTTCTTAAGAATATTATTTTTTAAACTTGTAGAATGGTTGTTATTTTAATGAGTTAGTTGTTATGGTTTAGACATTTACCATAACTTCTCTTTTCCATTTCTTCACAAGAAATGTCAGTGAGTTCGAGAATATTTAAGTCGAGGCTTTGGTTTATAAAAGACAGCGTGTTTCTACCTTTTTGTGTTTCTATCTTATCAGAGCTGGCGAAACTTAGTGGAAAAGACCACGTTTTCCACTAAGTTTCGCCAGCTCTGATAAGATTGTAATTCTTTGGTTTTGCTATAATTCTGCCAACATATAGTTGTTACGTCGGCCCAAGGCCCAAGGCGATATTTTCCGGAGTACCTTTGCAACTTAATGCAATTACCTCCACAACTTCGTTAAGGAAAACTGAGGTGATTAAGACAAAGCACTGGCTGAAGGGTAATGAAGGAGACCATTAAGGGTTTACAGAGAAGGAAGTGAATAAGGAGTCCTCACTATGGACGATAAATTCTTTCTGCTTTCAACGCTAGGTTGAAAGAGAGAGAGGTGTTGGATAAGGCGAATTCCTGAATGCATTGCATTAATGGAATCGGAAAGATTGAAAGACTAATAGCCGGGAATCATAATTTTCCAGGGCTCGGGAAAGGTATGTTAGGTAATACGGAAAACCGCAGTAATCGCTAATGCCTTGGGGATGGGCTGGGGGGGAGAGAGTCTTACGACTAAAGCAGAGCAAGGGATGGTGGAACGAAAAGAGGGGGGGAAAGGATTCAAGAGAAGAAAAAGTTCTCCTACCGCCCGTGGCAAGAGTACAATAGGAGCAACTTTTGGAGCGGAAAGAACCGTGAAGAAGTTAACTGTAGAAAAGACGGAGAAGTTTTAGGATAGTTAAAGGGAAGGGAAGTAAAGAAAAACGTTATAAGTTGGAGAGGAGAGGTGGATTAAAAAGTGGAAAGAAATAAAAATGGGGACAGAATTAACCAAAATTACCTGATTGCAGTTGGTGTTTGAAGATATGCAAGCTTGTACATATGCAGATTGCTGGAACAAAAATTCATGAAATAAAAGTGTTTTGAGTAGCGTATGGGGGAGTTAGATTTAGAAGATTAGAATATTAATTTAAATTTCAATAATTAGGCAGTTTAAGTTAAATAATTAAGTTAGGTGATAAAATAATAGAGAAACGTTAAAACTATTGCAAGTCTGATTTATAATTGTCTGGGCCGTGTTTTATGAAAAGATGAGGTCTTGGCAAGTGGAGGGGCATGTTACCTATAGCAGCACGGATATAAAACCGAGAAACGAGGCCGAATTAGGTCCGGCGGGCATGTGGAAGTATGGAATTAATTAAGGGTCGTCGGGTTAGGCCCGTGAAGTGCTTGTTAATTTAAAAATTTTTAGAAAGAATTCCTAGTCAAGCAGACACCTCCGCTTCGGCTTCCTAGGAAAGATGTTATAAGTTCTATCAAGAACGCTCCTAGGTCGCTTAGCTGAGCTGGGCTCAGCTGGATCGTAAGCAGGAAGTGAATGCAAGACTGGGTTTTCAATCTGCGTTAATCTATTAAAGAATTTTGCCGAATTTTGCCGGAAAAAGGCATCTAGGGGTAGAATTTTGAGATCGTTATGAAGCACTTCATTACGGACGAAATAATGAGCATTTGTCAGGATACGAAGCGTGACGCTCTGGAATACTTGGATTTTCTTTAGATGGCTATTGGCAGCAGTTGACCAGACGACAGCGGCGTACGTCAGGATCGGTAGGATGGTACTCTTGTATAAAAGGATCTTATTGTTGAGGGAGAGGTTGCTGGTTCTTTTGAGGAGAGACATCAGTTGGGTTCTTGAAGTTCTTGCTTTTGAGATGGCGTAATTGATGTGGGTATTCCAGAGCAGCTTCGCATCTAGATAAACTCCCAGATATTTATAGGATTCCACCCAGGGTACATTTTCTTCAAATAATCTGAGTGGAGGGAGTTGACTATGGACATTCCTCTTTCTGGAAAAGAAAACTGTGGCGGCACTTTTTGCGACATTAATTTTGATTTTCCAGGTAATGAGCCAGGACTCCAAGTCTGTTAAATACAGCTGTAGGTGATTGAGAGTGGCATGTAATGTTGAGTGCTGTGAAATGATGGCTGTGTCGTCTGCATAGAGTGCTAGATCGACACTTGGTGTTTGTGGTATGTCATTTACATACAAGTTGAAGAGCGTGGCGCTAAGAATTCCTCCCTGAGGCACCCCCGCCAGGATAGGGCGAGGAGAAGAGACAGAATATTTTACTTTGACAGAAAAGGTACGATTAGTGAGGTAAGAGTGCATTATGTGCACAAAATTAGCCGAAATTTCAAGTCGCATGAGCTTGAATAAAATTCCGATATGCCAACATCTGTCGAAAGCCTTTGCTACGTCTAAATAAACAATAGCTGTAGGCTTTCCACTGCGAGATCCTGTGTGAATGATTTCAACTACCCTCAGTAGCTGGGCCTGAGTTGAGTGTTTAGCACGAAAGCCGAATTGCTGAGGAATAATAATATTTCGGTTTCGGCAGAAATCATTCAGGTATCTAAGCAGTATAGCTTCGTAAATTTTACTAAGTGAAGACAGAAGGCTGATCGGCCTATAATTTTGAGGGACCTTTGGGTCCATTCCAGGTTTTAGAATAGGAATGACTAATGCATTCTTCCAGCTATGGGGATAATATTTTAGCCTTAGCATTGAATTTATCAAAACTGCTAGGTAAAATATGAATTTAACTGGCAGATTTTTAATCATGCGATTAGAAATCCTATCCAGGCCAGGTGCTTTTGCAGGGGTGAGATTTTTGATAAAAGCAGAAATCTCAGTCATTGTTGTGGTGATAGGATCCTCAGAATTTGTATCTGAGGAGAGAAATTCTTCAACTTGGTGTTGGACTTCATGCGTGTGCTCTGCACAGGAATCGAACATGAGTCCAGTGTTAGGTGAAAATTGTGTTTGAAGGCTGTCTGCTATGCGTTCAGCCTTTTCGGTGTCTGTTAATGCCATCCGGTCATTGACCGTGCCCATTAGGGGGGGAATGTCGTGTTTTGGTTTGCGAAGCCGTGCACTAGCAACCCAGAGGCTATTATCGGAAGTCTTTAAGGACTTAAGATAGTTTGCGTATTTTTCGTCTGTGTATTTCTTAATGTCAGACTTGATCTCATTCTGGATCCTTCGCAGTTGCACTCGAAAATTTTCCGAACGTGTATTTTGCCAGTCTCTGCGAAGGCGGTTTTTAATTTTGATTTTATCTTTAATGTGATCAGGTAATTTATAATAATTTTGCCTGAATTTGGGTTTGGAAGCAGCCGTAAATGCGCTTCCTAGGGTTTGGTTGAGCCTGTCAATGGCAAAATCAACCTCCTGATTATCGTGAATTTTGATAGGGGGGAGAATACCATTTTCCAAGACATACCGAAAGTTGTCCCAATTTGTGGAGACTTGCGCCGGTAAATTTTGGTTAATTTTGGATGTTTTAAGGGTGAGGTGAACCGGATAATGGTCAGAGGACAATTCCGGAATCACTTCGATCGAATAATCCACTGGGATATTTTTAAATAAGGCCAGATCAATAATGGAAGGAGCACCCAACCCCCCAGGAAACTGGTAATGGGTGGGTGTGTTTGGCGCAATAATTTGGATACGGGCGTCCTGAGCCCAAATTTTGAGTTTATCGCCATAGTTGTTGGCAGTGACACAATCCCAACTTCTATGACGGGCATTTAAATCTCCTGCGATAATCAGGTTATTTGCAACACCACTTAATTTTCTGAGATCAGAGATAAATGCGGGTCCCTGTCTCGGAGGCATATAGCAGGACGCTACTGCTATTGGGGGACAATTTGCAATATGAATTTGTACTATAGTCGCTTCTAAGGCCTCCAGTGGTGGCGTGGGAATCCTAGAATGCTTTAGGGAGCGTTTTACATAAATGCTAGTACCGCCACTAGCACGAACAGTGTCACTGATGCATACCTCTCTGTCATTTCGGTAGCAGAAATAATTCGCGATGTTCGCGCTAAGTCCCTCAACCAGATGTGTCTCCTGAACGAGGAAGAGGTCCATGTGATGCTCATTAATGAAATCCCGGACTTCGTGAATCTTCTTCTTGATTCCGTTAGCGTTCCAGTAGGAGATCAGGAGAGAATCTTCACTGGTTGCACAGTTGAACTTGAGGCCGTTAGTTTAAGAGGCCACAGTATGCCTCATAAATATAAAATGCTCTCTCAGGCCCCGTGGAGACATTTCGGAGCCTGGGGAGAGCATTTCTAAAAGCCTCGAGGAGGATCTTGTGTTCGATACCGAATTCCGAGGCGATTTGGAAAACGCTCCGGAGGGTATCTGTGCAACTTCCATCATCTACGGTCGGGGCTGGAGCCTGGGCCGGTGGAGTTGGCTGGAGAGGACGCTGCTTCGGCGCTTGCTTGGGAGCTTGCTTCGTCACAGGTGCTTTGTTCTGGTCCTTAGTAGATGATGGTAGTCCGGGATTTTTCCGTCCGGAAACGACATCACTAAATGAGGGATCCGTGCTGCTAATCGGAGCTTTAGCCGGAGCCGGTACAAATTTTGAAATCCCGCTATCCGATCTAATAGGGGGGTTTTTGTTTTTGTTGGCTGGGTTTCGGGGACAGTGAAACCAGTTGGCTGCGTGCCGCCCAAGGCAGTTCGCGCAGGTGTTGGCTTCCTCCGGGTCTTTGGTGCATTGGTACGCGTAATGCGGGCCGGCGCACCTCAGACACCGGATTGGCAGTGTGCACACTGCGGAACTATGGAAGAAGCCTTGGCAGCGCCAACACTGGCTCGGTCCCTTCTTCCCGATATGCTTCTCGAACTTGATCTCAATGCCGAACATTGTGGTTTCTTCAAAAATGTCATAGACATTTAATGCAGGATTTAGCTGTACTAAAAATAATGGCATTGGGTAGCGGGACCTGTGCCTACGGAGTTGGGTTACAGAGATAACAGAATAACCCAGGAGTTGCAATTCAGCTTTGATTTTTTCTGTTTTTGCTGAGTTGGGTAAGCCGCGTAATATTGCCTTTACGGGCCGATCCTGCTTAAGGTTAAACGACTTATATTCGGCGCCCTGATTGTTTAAAATTTGGGCTACCGAACGATAGTCTTCCTCGGACTGCATTTCTATGCGGAGAAACTTACCCTTCATCCTGCAGATGGCCGTAGGCACAGTAGCTTGCACTAAGGAGGTAAGAAATTCAAAGTCTTTTGGCTCTACAAAGAAGAAAGGAATTTTTCTCTTTGAATTCTTAGAGCTTTCAGTAGGGGGGGAAGTACCGTCTCCGGGTTGCTCCACGAGATCGCTGTTTTCTTCTACCCTAACCGCAGGTTGGGTGGGAGGCAATTCCTCCTCCGGTTGTTCGCTCCAAAATGGAGGTAGGCTATTGTTAGGTTGTGGTTTCGAAGGGGAATTTGGCGCACCTCGTGCTACAAGATGGCGAGGAGGCCGCTGAAATCCTTCATCGTCAACTTTCCTAAGTTTTTTATTTTTAGGCAAATCGTTACTATCTCTTGAATTTAGAGTTAATTTTTGAATTTTCTTAGCGCTATGAAGAATTTTTTCTGCATTTAACTTTGCAGGTTTTAGAATTGGGCTATTGGATATGTTTTTATTTAAATTTTGAGGTTTATCAGAATTTGGATTATTTTTACTCGAGATAACATCTTTAGTTAGTTCTTTAGCTGATTTGATTAATTTCTTAATACACTCATCTTCAGTTGGGGGAATGGCAAAGAGAGGCAGATTTAGGCGTTTTGCAAGAGTGGTAAGATTAAAAAGCGTTACCTTAGATTCTTGTTCGACGCACTTGAGATCAAAGCTTGCAAGAGGAGTTGATCTTCTGACCCTGGACAGATTCTGTTCCAATTCTGTGAATTTCGCCTTGAGAAGATACAGTTGTTTAATCTGGATGAGCAAATCGTCCGGATTTACCTCTGGAGTTGGTTCAGTGTCGGAGACAGGGACGGTCGTGTCCATCTCGGCGCTTGCTTCGGAGGGGCTGCCGGCTATGAATTCCGGCATCGCATCGCTGCAGGTGGCTTGTGGGGAGCTCATTGTCGCACGTCCTCACTCAACGAGAGACACCCTGCTAATTGTTACGTCGGTGACAAGTTCTGAGATAACTTAAAGTTAATTGTTAAGTCTTTGACCATTAGGCTTAGTTTAATTTATAGGATTTGACTGGAACTTTAAGTTGCATCACCACAAGTGATGACTGACATATCAAGCGCTTTTATGTTAAAGTTCTGATTTAATAAAAAGGTTATTTCAATTTTTATCATGTCTCCGTGGTTAACTTCCGGAACAACGATACTTCGCTCTAAGTTAGGAGTTTGGTACTAATTTATGTTACCAAAGAATATGAAACTCTGTAAATTTTATAAAGAACCTTCATTCTGAAGCAAAAGTAACAAAAATGTTAAACTTCGTTTCTGTATCAATAACAGTACATCACTTTTATAGGCATCTTTTCTATACAGGTCTCAAAGCTCGTATGGAGCAACCCATTTATTATGCGTAAAACAACAGCATTTTTTTTTTTTTTAGTCCAAAGGGGCTTTGTCTCTGAAAGACTATTGTTTTCGTTCTGCGATTTTGCGTTGAATCACTATAAATGTCCGTTTCCCTTTTCAAACTGTTGCCACCAAATGTTAGAGTCCTGCATTATATTTGAAAAAATTAAATAATGAAAAATCTGCATAAATGTATGTCTATTTCTCGCATTGTGATAAAACAACGGTACATATAGCTATCGAATTTTGAATGACGTAATCCTACTGCGAATATGGGCATGTGGAAGACCAAATTTTAAATTTGGAATTTATTTTATTATCGATATTATATTTTATTAAACTTTAACGAGTTTTTGATTAACAAACTCAAGGATTTGAAGATAGCAATGGCAACGTTGTACAGAAAAAACATTTTTCTCTCCAGCGCGCGAGACTCTGTATCGGAAATTCTAAAGATATGCTGAAAACTATTTTGCGATATTGCTCTTGAACTGAATTTTATGGTTTAAGTGCGAAGAACGTAATATTTAATAAATAAAGGTAACAGACAAAAATTATAAAAAAAAAAAAAAAAAAAAAAAAAACTCTCCTTTGGACGTAATTTAAAATCTAAAATTTTTCAGATTTTTTTTTTTCTAATTTTAGTGGTTTTTTTATTTTTATTAGTCCAAAGGGATTTCAGTCCCGAAGGACTATTGCTTTCGTTTTGGCATTTTGCGTCGGACTCATAAACGTCGGTTCACTTTTCAAACTGTTGCCACAAAATGTTAGAGTCCTGCATTATATTTGAAGAAATTAAATAATGAAAAATCTGCATAAATGATTGTCTATTTCTCGCATTGTGATAAAGCAATGGTACATAGAGCCATCGAATTTTGAATGACAAAATCCTACTGCGAATATGGGCATCTGAAATCCCAAATTTGGAATTTATTTATTTATTTATTTGAATACTTCTTTAGTTAGGAAACTTACTATATCAGGCAAAGAAAGTATGTAAAAAGTTCTATAAAAACGAACTCAAATATAAAAATTAAAATTTTAATACATTTGTTGGAAAAATGCACGCACCTTAGTTAATACCTTATGGGAAAAGAAGTTTTGAGCATTAATAAAATTTGATAATTCTAATGAAAATGATGGCGTCCAGAAAATCAGATTTCAGATTGCTAGAAATTATATCGGTAAAAGAATGCTTTTTTACTTTCTTGTACAAAGTAAAGGAGGTATTGTAATCGCAAAAAACTCCGGGTATCATATTTCAACGAAAATATCCATTTTAACCGCTATCGAATGTAATTTAACGATTCTTTTGTGTGATATCTGTACGTAAGGACAGAATAAAGGACTGTTTTTTCCACAAATGGATTATCAACTTGATTAAAATAGATTCAGAAGATAGTTTTTTGTGACGTCTGTACGTATGTATCTCGCATAACCCCAAAACGAGTACCCCCCAACGTTGAAATTTTGTATATAGGACTGCTATAACATGTTTTGTATATAATACTGCTATAACCTACCTTTTTGGTTGCCAGTCGGGGCATCAAAAGTATGTATATACCCACTCTGTTACTCGGCTGGGGTGAGCTCAGTTATTTTTATTCTTGTATGTTCGTAAACTGTGCATATTTTGCATTAAAAGTTTTTGAATTATGGTGTTCTTATCTTCCGGCTAAGGTTTATATGCCTTTGGGTATTCTGCATGCAATAGTTGTAGAATTATCATAAATTTAAAAGTTGTTTAAGTGCGGCTAAGCTTAATTTCGTATACCATAGTAGCCATATTTGTTTACGTTTGAAACTTACCAGAATAGTGAATTCAGTCAGTTTTTTATGCTTTTATGTATTTTTCAATTTTTAACGAAGATAGTTTAAGGTTTTATGTATTTTTGCCATGCCGCGAAGTGAGAACTGATTTGAATGAGAAATCTGTCTCTAATGAATCTCGAGGAAACTTCCGTAGAAGAGCTCAGAAGTTTTCATTAACTCTTAGGATTTATGTCGAATGTGGCTCGACATCGTATTTCTTACACCAACTTCTTTGTCGAGCTAGACTCGACATTATACATTTTATTTTCTAAAATAATTTTAAATGTTTAAATATATTTTTTTTATTTCAGATATTTTGTAATATGTAAATAGATTAAATTTATTATGCTTGACCAGGTTAGATAATTTAAAATTCTTTTTAGTATTATTTTAACATATGTCGAGTGTCGCTCGACATCATGTTTCTTACAACAACTCCTTTGTATTCTTACAACTCCTTTGTTGAGCTAGACTCGACATTATACATGGTAATTTCTAAAATAATTGAAAATGTTTAAAACTGTTTTTTTTTTTTTCCTTTAAAATTTTTTGTACTATGTAAATAAAGACTTAATTTATCATATTTGACCAATTTATATTATTTTAAATTCCTTTTAGTATTAATTTTACATTAGAATCAAAAGAGTCATTTGTAGTGCGATGTAGTGTTCGAACATGCTATCCAAAGCATCTGCTGTATTTCAGGGTTGAAATAACTCCAAACTCAAGTTATAAAACAATAGCAATACAGTTATAAAACAATTTCAATAAAAATATAAAGATATATAAAAATATATAAGAAGATAAGATTATATCAATCTGGTATGTGAATAACGCTTAATCCAATAGTACTTCTAAACGGTTACGTATTGTCCTAAAACTACAGCATATTCGGAAAGATTAGTCCGAGCTTAATCTCCTAGCACAGCAAAATACTCCAAACAGAACAATGCTACCTCCATTATTCCCGGTGGACATACGGTAGCATTATTCTAGCTTGGAAATGTCGGCTCGTTGAACGTGCAGACGATAATTTCGAACTTCCGTACACTCTCACTGAGCTATTCGGCTACACTCTTGAAACAACCTCCCTTCACCATATCCATAGCGAGAATATCCCCTCGGGAAAGAAACAGGTACAGTTGCAGTCTCCAAACCGCATATCAAGCCCCTTGCAAGAGTCCCTTTGTCTGGGAACGAACTATATCCTTGAAGGGCAAGATAAGAAACATGACCTTGTCACAGTAGTGCTGTCTTCAGGAAAGCAAGTTCCCGACGCTTTAGAGAAAAATCGTGTTTTTTATCGTCTTTGATATTTTGTTTACATAAAAACGTATGTTTTAACTAAAATAATAATAATTGAATATTTATTTATTTTATGTGCTAATAAGTATAAAAATATAGGTCTTGAATCAAGAGGAAACAATCATTCACCAGTGAATATGAAAGAAGTGGTGACGAATGTATGACTCAAATAGATAATGAACTTGAATTATTGAAAGAGGATATAAATTTTCCAAATTGTCTGAGATATTGTTTTCGGTTCCTTTTCGAACCGAGACCGATTCTGACGAAGAAATTATTGTAAGAAGAAGAAGACTTATAAACGATAAATGAGGATAGTAATGAGCAACCATCTACTTGTACATATAATAGGCAGTTTGTTGGAAATACTGAAACACTATGGACAAATGTCACTGAAGAAGACAATTATCATCATAACATAAAATTCTGAGTTGGTGAAAATATTGTTGGACCCCAAGTTCCATCCGGCTGCACATCAGCTTGTTTCGAATTTTTTGAGTTGTTTTTGGCTCCTACTCTACTAAAAAGTAGTGAGTGAAACTAATGCATACGCTGCAAAAATAATATAAGAAAAAACTCAGAGTAAATACTCCATTTGGTAAAATTAGAAAGATGTAACTGAGAGTGAAATTGGAGACTTTTTTAGTGTCATCATAAATATGGCTCTTGTTGTTTCACCAGCTTTAGAATCATACTGGTCTCAAGCATTTCATTTGAAAATATCATTTTTAGAAACATTTTTTTCACACAAACATTTTCTCCAAATATTTTGGTCACTAAATTTGGAAATAATTTCACCAAACACTCAAAAGACGAGGGCAAGGATAGAAAGAGTGAGCAACTTTCTGGATTACCTAAACCAAAATTTTATGGAAAATTATATATCCCTTGAAAATTTGGCAGTTGACGAATCTACAATCTCGTTCAAGGGAAAAATAATCTTTCTCATGTCAAACCCTAAACAACCAACAAAATGAGGACTTCAAGTTTATGTTTCAGCAGCTTCTAAGACAAGTTATTTATATACATTTGTTCCATATTATGGTAAAATTACAACAGATGGCTTAATTAGACCAGATGTTAATCTCACTAGCAGAATTGTGATGCAACTCTATCGAAATTTACGATATTCGATTCCTGAAGCTAAAGCGTATCATATTTTTACTGATAGGTTTTATACGAACCCCACTCTAGTTGTCGAACTTTTAAAATCCAATTGCGTTCTTACTGGAACAATTATGACCAATTGAAAAGGATTGGTCATAATTGTTTCAGTATTGTTGCAGTAGAAAAAAAATACATAAAAAATTTAATTGTTGGACATAAATCGCTTATAGAAAAGGAAAAACGTTCGCAGCGTGTTGTGACAAAAGAGTGGTCACAATGTTTAGTATAAAACAATCTTCTGTTTCTCAACCTGCGGGAAAAGATGAAAGACGACTGACAATTGTAGAGAAAAAGAAATAAACAAACCGACTATCATATTAGATTATAGAGAAAATTTATTGATGTTTCTATTCAAAGACTTTCTTGTTCCTACACAAAAAACCGGGCTGATTATCCCCAGATGATACTATCTAACGTTTAGATGGAAACACTCATTTTATTTTTTCTCATAAAAAACACAAGGAGTGTATGGTGTGTTCCAACCGGAAGGTCAAAGGAGGGACAAAAGAAAACATTCTATTGTGATACTTGTGATAGGAAACTTGGTAATTATTCAGGAGAATGTTTTAAAAAATATCATACTTTGAAAAATTATAAATAATTATTATTATAAGAAAAAGGTAAATAAATTGGTAAATAAATAAAAAAAAAGGTAAATAAATTGGTTAAATATATAAATTTATATTTATTTACTATTCTGCTACTTACTATAATCGAAAAAATAAGAGTTACACACTCTGCAATACAACCTTTTATTGAGACCTTTTTTTTATCTGTTTGGTACATGAATTAAAGAGTTGTTGATTAATAAGGAAAAAAAACATTAAGGAGTGGAAAGAGTTAAAGAGTGTTCTGTCTTCTGGCCATGTTGTTGCTTTAAGCCAATGTTACTACGTTCGGCCGTATTCTTTTGTGCCTGTTAGTAATCGCCGGTGAGGTTTCATTAAAGGCTAGATCAAGATCAATTATTTGTTTCTGTGCAACTTCGGCTAAATTTTAGTTAGTTAGAATTAATCTGGTTGCGTATTTTCTATCTCAAGTGGAGGCTTTGCTGTAAGCCCGAGAAGGGCCTGACTGTGATTGTTCTTTGAGTTAAATAAAAGGGTATTATAATACTTCTTTGTACATTGTTTTTGCAGTTTTAAGAAGATCAGGGAATGGTCGCCATACTCTTCTCTAGTTCTAGTTGCCAAGAACGATCAATTTAACTAGAACACTATAATTCAAAATAATTAGTTAATTCGGAAACAGCCACCAATTTTTTCTTGAATACTTCTAGCAGTTTTTATACTACGGATTAACTAATTCAAATTAATTAAAGCAAATGTTACTCCGAGCAAGGAAAAACACTTTAAAAAATTAACTGTACAAAGGGTTTATTGCAAAATTGTAGATATTTTTATTTAATTATTCTTTAAATTTGCATTTTTATAATCAATTAGGGGAAAAATCATATAACCTTTTTAATAAAGCCTCAGTGTTCTTGGGGGTGTGCGAGGGGATTAAGAATACTGTTGCCAGTTTAGTATTAGATTAGTTTCTTACCGTGATTCAAAAACTCGAGTGGAGGCTTTCCTGTAAGTCCGAGAAGGGGCCATCTATTATTATTTGAATGAATAAAAAGATATTTTAACCCTTTTCTAGACTCTGTTGTAACTCTGGAGACTCTGTTAACTACATTTCTGTTCGCAGAATTTCATTGTGCAATATCTGACGAGAAAGCACTTCATTCTACACACTGTATTATTCATGATTCTGAAATAAATGTTTGGCTACTAACTTACAATGATTTCTGTAACTTTAGTAATTAAATTAAATCTAAACAGAATTCTTATATTTAATTCCTTATTCTACTAGATTTTGTATCTCAGCTATTTCTCTTCTAGGAGCGATTGAAGTTAAGAAACCCAAATCTTTTGTGTGGAAGAAGGATCTCGAAGAATGGGAGGAAGTGAAAGATCCTATTTATAAGCGACTGCGTCATTCGCACATTTGTTGTTTCGATAACAAACGCATCTTGAAACTTTTGAGAAATCGAACTTCATTTGAGTGGGAAAAGATCAGATGATACTTTTGAGATTAGATTTTTAAATTATCCATTTTCGTTAACTTCATTTATTTCATGTTTAAATTTGCTGATTAAAAAGCACATAAATTATTGCTGTTTATTGTAAAAATCTCGATTGTATCATTTTAAAAAATGCTACGATAAATTTTCAGTTAATTAAGAATGAAATGTTGTATTCATTAAGCTAAAATTTGCTAAAAAATGTTAAAAGATTTAATGAATGCTCGGTTTTAAAGCAAGCTTTATTAACATTCAAATAAATATGCTATAATATTTTGCTAATAATTAGTTTAAAGGGGCTTTGTCCCTGAAGGAGTATTGTTTTCATTTTGCGATTTTGATTTGAATCACTATAAATGTCCGATTCACTTTTCAAAATGTTGCCACCAAATGTTAGGGTCCTGCATTATATTTGAAGAAATTAAATAATGAAAAATCTGCATAAATGTATGCATATTTCTCACATTGTGATAAAACAACGGGACATAGAGACATCGAATTTTGAATGACGTCATCCTCCTACGAATCTGGGCATGTGGAACACCAAATTTGAAATTTGGAATTTGTTTCATTATCAATTTCATATTTTGTAAAACTTTAACGAATTTTTGATTAACAAACTCAACAATTTCAAAGCCAGCAATTGTAGCACTCTACGGGAGGGGAAACCTTTTTTCTCCAGTGCGCGGACTGTGTACCGGAAATTCTAAGGATATGCTCATTTTAAAATTATTTTGCGACATTGCTATTGAACTGAATTTAATGGTTTAAGTGCAAGGAGCATGATATTTAATAAATATAGGTAACACACAAAACGTTATAATGACGCCTCTTTGGACGTAATTTAAAATCTAAAACATTTCATTTTTTTTAAATATATATAAGAGTGTTTACTGTTGCAGTTTATTGGGAGCGAGCGTACGATGCGTAAGTCAGAGGAGTACCCTTGATAAACGCTTTTATTCAAAGCAGCTGATAAAATGTTATCGAGCATTCAAGAGATGTCTAGTAATGATGAAGAATCAGCTGCAGAAAGAACTCTATGATCAGACAAGATAGTGACAAGTGTTGCCGAATGCCTTACCTAAGGGTTCGAATTTCGAAGCCATGGATGTTAATAAGCGTATGCGATATTCAAAATACATGGTGAGCCGAAATTTTCTCTAGAAGTTGGTGGTTGGGAAAAAGGTGTTGGTGATGGACAGCCCCCGAGGGGTTCTTCCTCGGAATTTCACCCAGGAAAGAATCTTAAGAGTTAGCTAACTTCAGCAGCATATCAGTCATCTACGGTACTTCAGAGGTGCTAGCCTATCTTCAACTTTCTCCTGTAGAGAGATGGGTGCTTCCCATAAGTATTATTAAAGAGATAATTATGCTAGAACAATTAACAACAAATCATGGAAATTTCTATCTTATTTCCAGCGATTCTTAATAAGAAATGTAAACCTTAGACGAGGAACACTAGTACATTTAGAAGATAACAAGCATCATATTTGGTAATGCCCACTACTTTCAAATATTACAGTAAAGCATCTACCAATGTTTGCAACAAACATTCTAGCGAAACCTTTTTTTCTACGATACAAAGCATATGTTTAAACTTCAACAAATTATGAAATATATTACTGAAAATTACGTCTGGTAAGCATAAATAATTAATCATCATATATGAAGGAATTAACAAATATTTAAGAGCAAGTAAAAACGACATATGACAAGTCCTGTCTGCCTTTGTAAAGCAACAGCAAGAGAAGATTAAACCAAGTCTCCTTTCCATCTGGGTATCTTATGCATAGTTTTTCTTCCTTATCTTATTGCTAGGGGAAGTACCCAATGCCAGTTAAATTGAGAGTAATGCATCTAACAACAGAGAGAACGATACCGCTGTAATCCTTCTGTAATTAGCTATGAAAAAAATACGATTCATAGTCATACATTTTTCTGTCTGATGCGATTTAGGAACCCAGATAAAAAATTTCGAAAGAAAAATAAACTAATTCTCTCTCATTATAACAGCAAAAAAGGCACGCGGTTTTTAATAATTTTCGTCGTTTTAATTAAATGCTCATAAAAGCTCAAGTTCCATCCAATATTCCACCTACATTCAGTTTTAGTGGATTAAATGTGCCAAACATTTATCATAGTTGAACAGAAATCAATAAAGCGAACAAACAGACATTCTTCTTTATATGTAATGATTTTGTAACACTTACACATTTTTTATTAACAGATTCTGCGATTTGAAAGCGAGCAGTAGCAATATGTTTCGAAATAAAGCCTTTTTATCTCCAACACGCGATACTGTTGCCACTCGGAAAAATGAGTGCGAAAATTAGTGCTTTCAGCGTTTTTAATTAATATTTCGGCTGACTAAAGTCGTACAGAAACTGGAATAGTCGAAATGACTTCCCACGAATTTTTGGAATCGGGAATAATGTATTTAATGTTTGGCAACGCTATTTTCATTTCATCGTAAAACTTAGAAATTTTTTATTAACAAACTCTAGGATTTGAAAGCGAGCAGTGGCAACAACTTTCGAAATAAAGCAGCTTTTCATCTCCCAGCTTATGAGACTCTTGCCACTGGGGAAAATGAGGGAAAAATTATCGTTTTTGCGAGTTTTTTAATCAATATCTCTGATTTTAGCCATTTGTTTTGGAAAAACGTGCACGTCGACCCTTTCCAGGACTCAGAAAAGAATCGTAAAAAGTTTGGCGACGATAGCTATAGTAGTGACAGTGTTATTAGAGTACAAACGCAGACTTTCTTCTTTATATATATAGATTTTGTTACTTTACTTGCTTTAACGAAAGACTAGTGGGTCCTGTTGACGAAGTCAACAAATTTTCGTTCGAATAAGGTTGTCAGAAATGAACCAATTGAAGAAATGACCATTATTACTGAAAGATTAGTTTTCAAATAAGAATCGTTGGAAAATTGCGTCAAAAATGACACCGAGCTGCAAAGGAAATTTTAATGGCAACCTGAAGAAGAGTATTGAGACAAGAAATCTGCAAAAGCGTTCTTGCAGGTTGACTGTATGCACGCAAGCCAGTTGTTTGTGTCTCAGTGTCCTCCCAGAACGGCAGAGATCAAAGAAGCTAGGATGAAGCAAAATCGATAGAGTACCTGCTGAGAACAGGCAAGTTCTTTTCTACAATGAGTACAGATTAGCTTACAACCGAAAGCTAATGACTTCGGATCAGGAAAGAATGGGGCACTCGATGTAGATTTTTGCAGGAGACAGTGTTCTTGTTTGGGCAGAGATAAGCTTAGATGGTCGTGTTGATCTGTACATCATTCGAGATAGATCATTGGCTGCTCAGAAATAAAGGGACAAAATTCTTAGACAATAGGCTATCATTCTATTGCTGCCAATCTTATCTGTGCTTGAGAATGTTGGATTTCTTCAAGCACACCTTGTGCACCAGATGCTTGAAGAAGAAATGAATACAGCGTATGGAGTGGCCGGCATACTTCTCGGAGATGAATGAGACAAAGCACTCTTGAGAAACGTTAGGCAAACGCAGATCTGTTCGATCATAACTACTTTGCTGTACCTTCAGTTGCAAAATGCCATTCTTGAAAAGTGGGGAGGAATGTCCCCAAAACACTTCAGCAACCTCCTCATTAAATCAATACCTCGCAGGTATGAAGTTGTCTTGAAGCATGCGTGAAAGACGTTAGGCAAAGGCAGATCTGTTAGACCATATCTACTTTGATACACCTTCAGTTGCAAAATGCCCTTTTTGAAAAGTGAGGAGGAATCCCCCCCCAAAACATCTCAGCAACCACCTCATTACATCAATGCCTGGCAAGTATGAAACCGCCTTGAACTTCCAAGTTGTCATATGCTAAACAGGTTACTTGGCTAAATTCACCAATACCATTTTTTTTTTCATCTCTGAAAGACAATGATAGTTCTAATTTCTTTGATGCCAAGCGAGTTTCCTTATCTTTATGTGCATTAAAATCTGATATTCACCATCTAGATTCTTTATTTTCTTCAAAAATATATTTTTGTATTATGCTGCATATTTACCAGCTTTTGGTCGGCCCTCATTAAATCACCGGCTTCTTTAATTTTGTTCACTAGTGTACAGTGAGTTTTTACTTAAAGAGTGCTTCTGTGAGATATTTCAAGGCGGTTTAAGCCTACTACATTAAGAATTATTTAATTTTGATTAACCAGTTTTAATTTACTATCTTATTTAATTAAGGAATTATATGTAAGTTAATTCCGCTGTTACTTCTTTGTACGAAGTAAAAAGGAAGTATTGTAATCGCGAAAAATTTCGGGTATCATATTTCAACGAAATTATCCATTTTGACCGCTATCGAATGCAATTTATCGATGTTTTTTCGTGACATCTGTACGTAACGACAGAATAAACGACTCTTTTCTCCAAACGAATTATAAAACTGATTTAAAATGGATTCAGAAGAGATTTTTTTGTGGCGTCTGTACGTACGTATGTACGTAAATATACACGTACGTCTCAGAACGAACGTTGAAATTTTGTATGTGGGACTACTACAACATGTAGATGGACACCTCCCTTTTTGGTTGCAATTGGCAAAAATGCCAAAAGTATATAAATATATGTATGCATGTATTCACTCTGTTACTCAGCTCCGTGAGCTCAGTTTCTTTATTCTTATATGTTTGTAAATTGTGCATGTTTTTGCCTTAAAAATGAATGAATTATGTTGCTCTTATCTTTCTGTTAAGGTATTTATGCCTTTAGTTAACCTGCATGCTATAGTTGTACAGTTATTAATAAATTAAAGGTTGTTTAAGTGTGTCTAAGCCTAAGTTTTTTACTACAGCAGCCATATTTGTTTACATTTAAAACTTAGCAGAATAGTCGATTTGTTGCTAATTCAGAGAAACTAAGGTTCACAACAACAAAGTAACGTCATCTTGCATTATTGCGAATTAAATCATGTTTAATCCATTTTGGAATTATCATTTAAGTTATTAAATTATCTCATAGATTGATCCAGTATAGCGTTCACAATAAATTAAGTCAGTTTCTGCGCCTTCAGTGTCTTTTTGCCGAGTGTGTGAGACCGAAAGGAATCTTACAGTTCTGTGCACCGAAAAATCTGCTTTCTTGTCGGCTGGCCGAATGCTTGTTTTTGGATAGAAACTAAATTTTAATTGTAAAAAAAAATATTGTTTTAACTGTATTTGGTGTTTTATGTTTTCCTATATCTTTCACTTTTTAATATAGATATTTTGAGATTTTATCTATTTTTGCCTTGTCGCGAAATGAGAACTGAATTAATTGAATGAGAAATATATCTCTAATGAAATTCCAGGAAATAAATTTAAATGAAATGTAGGAAAAAATGCGCATAATTTAATATTCCTTACAAGGAAGTCATGGGATGTACACATCATATTTTTTTTTTTTTTTTTTTTATTGTCATCGGATTATTATTGATTTATAACTACGGGTGTTTCAAAAAATGAATGGAAATTTTCTCAGCATTTACTACATTTTTTACATCGCCATTTAGACATATGACATGCTTATTCGAAAAGAAAAATAGCGTAAAGCACAATAGGAACTTTAAATTTTGCCATTAAATTTCAGAGTGGTATGAGTTTTCTTAAATAAGGGCCATAGTTCATTTCCTTGTTTGATTTAGTTGAAAATAGTGTAGTACCTTTAGTGCTGCCATCTATTGAGTAAAAGAACATTTAAATAATATAGCAATCTGCATATGAGACGTGAATTAATTTAATGGTCTTCAAGACACTTAAAAAAACTCCTGCATTCTCAAAATACTCTGAAAATGCAATTTAAATAAAGGAAATGAAAAGTACTGAAATAATATTTAAATGAAACCTGATTAGAGTTTAATGAAACCTGATTAGAGTTTAATAATTATTATTGTTTATCAAGAGCTGTTCGATTTTTGCGCACGCGCTGAATCGAAAAAGAGATATTGAACATATTTAGGTAGAAGGGTTATTGAACATATTTATTTATACATATTATAATATTTAGGTAGTTATTAAATGAAATTAGTAACAAGGAGATTTTCGGTTAATTTTAGCTATCTGTGACGTTAAATTTTTAATTACAATTATTCATTTCCTGATGAAAAGCAAACGATTGCTAATGTTAATTACTAACAGTGCATTTAAATGTTTGTATTTGGAGTGAAAAATATTATCTTGACGGTTATATGCTTAGCGAAGATAATTCTTCAATTAAATCCTTCTTACTATTTTTTCCTGAACGTGTCTTTGAATTTCATTCATTTATACTAATCGCGTATTGTATAGAAGAGCTATTGTGAAATGCATCTTTTCCGAGATGGTACAATTCTATAGCAAAATACTTGTATTATTCGCATGATAAGATAACTTAACACACACACACAAGAAATTACAGTGAAAATACCTTTTTTTTTCTTTTATAAAATCTTTCAAAAAAAATTTTTTTTAAATCAGAAGTATTCCAACTCTTAAGGCACTTCTTCTTAATTACGTAGAAGCAAGAATATGTTTTTCAGTATTAAGAATATTGATTTTCTCTATTAATTTCTGTTTCCTCGGAAAACTCCATTGCCAAATGATGATTATTCTGTTAGTGGTTTATTATTTTTTTTCTTTAGTTCAATAGTAACTTAGCTTTTATGCTCTATTTTTTTGCTTTTCCGATTAATCATGTGTCAGATTATTATGAATATAGATTTTTCTTAATAAGAATCCTGGCATTTCTTATTAGAAATGCCAGGATCTTTGCATTTTACTCTCTACATACAGATTCCTGAAGATATTTCTTGCATTAAATTCCGAAGACTAATATTTTCAACACTTTTTAAGCCTTAAACGCCGTTATCACATTTTTTCCGTGTTTTTAAATCGATAATCCTCAAATATGTAAGATCTAGTTCGTTTAGCTATCATAAAATATGACTAGGGTGGCCCTTGTTAATTAAGTGTCGTCTATCCTAAAGCGTTGATCTTTACGAATTCTCGCACAGGCTTCGAAATAATCTAATGTCTCTACAACCCTTTCGCAGAACACAATATAAGTAACAGAAGAAACGGAATTACGTGCTTATAAACACCGAGCACTTGCGGTAAGAATAATGTAACTCTAAAAATATAACACAGGGTGATAATATTTGGTAGCAACAGTTTAAAAAGTGATTCTCCGTTTACAACGAATCAACGCAAATTTTCACCTTTAAATTTAAAGGTGAAAAAGTAGAGCGAGACTACACAATTCAGTTTAGTATAACAAGTTGACTCATAATCTACAAGTACGCGTACCCGAATGAAGGTTAACAGCTGGAAGAAAATAGCAACGTACGCTCACAATGGCGAAATCACGCTCTGGCTAAACCTTTCGCTCCAACAATTTAAATACTTTCGTTTACTCATTTACATCCTAGCGAGGAAACGCGAGGGAAGTAGGAGAAATCAGGAAAGTCTCACAAATTAAAGCAGCTATTAAACGCTACAAAGAATCTATATAAAAATTGTTAAATTGTAAATGAATAAATAAAATCTAATGGTATATGTAACTTTATAATTTATTTTATTAATGTTACCTAATTTGGTCTGGAAGTTATATTATAAATGGGGCCAAGAAAATGCTGTAATAAGTAATGAGGAATAAACACCAAATAAAAGTGTATAACTGTTAAATTAAATGGTAATATATAAAGCAAAGTTTGAAATATTCACATAATTATTAATATACAAGCAAAATTTGAAGTAAAATTACAGTTGCGTACAGATTATCAGCAGAGCAAAATATTCAGAATCATTTGATAGATTGCAAATTTAATTAGATGTTATACAGTAAGATTCTTTGTTTTTTTTTTACTTCAGAAATTCTTTAAAATGGGAGTTAAATCTCCCAGCAGCTTCATATGCTTTCTAGTTTATGTTCTTGCTTTGAATGTTCAAATTACTCGCAAGTCATAACTAACCCAAAGGTACAATTTGCTCAGAAGGGCTGTTAAATTCGTTTTGTCATTTTGCGTTGATTCGTTGTAAACGGAGAATCACTTTTTAAACTGTTGCTACCAAATATTATCACCCTGTGTTATATTAAAAAAATTAAATAATGAAGAATATGCGTAAATGTATGTATGTTTCTCGCATTGTGATAAAACAACTGTACCTAGAGCCATCAAATTTTGAATAACGTACGTCTCCACCCGAATATGGGTATCTGGAAGCCCAAATTTGGAATTTGTTTTATTATATATTTAATATTGTGTATTTTTTCATTATCTATTTACATTTATGAGTTTTTGATTAAGAAACACAACAATTTCAAAGCTAGCAATGGCAATACTGTACGGAAAAAGAAATTATCTCCAGCGTGCGAGAGTGTGTATCGGAAATTCTAATCTATTCTCTTTTAAAATATTTTGTGGTGTTGCTGTTGAATTTAATTTTACGGTTTAAGTGCGAAGAACGTGTTATTAAATAAATAAAGGTAACACACAAAACGCTTAAAAAGGGTCCTTTCTGCGTAATATAAAATCTAAAAGCTTTTTTTTTTTTTTTTTTTTTTTTTTTGAGCGGAAGTAGCGCAGTGTAGAAGGTACACATTACTGCAATTTGGAATTTTTTTCTAATTTAATTAATTAGGCATTTTAAGATATGCAAATGATCGTAAAAACGCTTTATAGTGTTTTCCATATTTAAGCAGTCATTAAACAGTAATAAAACCTGCGATTTTTAATTCCAAATCTTGCGCTGCATTATTGCATTTATAACAACAGAGGCAGATTAATTTAGACCAAGTATCACAGTTGAAAGGACATGTAACCTTCTGTATGCATTAAAACAAGCAGACACTAAAATGTAAACAATAGGTATATTTCTAAAGCAAAATAACCTATTTTATTGGCTCATTACTAGCTGAACTTTCGCTTTCAAAATGACTTCCGATTTATTAAGGTACAATATTGTATTTAATTTTTATCATCACGTTTTAGGTTGCCTCTCAATTAATTAAATTATCCGCAGAATAGTATATGGATGCTAGAGAACATATTGTCTCGTTTACATTTGTAAATATTTCATAACACGATATTATATAGGCCAAGCATTAATTCAGTTCTAAATTCTTTAGCGAAAATTTTTAAACCAATCTTACTTTCATAATATATTTAACTATAGAACTGGGGAAGTATCTGCTGTATGAGTATCATAACGTCCTCACCTAGAATCTATGAGTATCATAAAAATGTTAGCCTCCTAGTTTGTGAACAATAAACGCTTGACTACTAAGCACACTTTTCTAAGGTAATGTTTAAAATATTCTGAAAGACGGAAATGTTCTTTCTTTTTATCATCTCTCTCCTTTATTTTATTCTCTATCACTAACAGTTTTTTTTCTAACTTCACAACAGTGCCTTATAATATCAGTACATGCTTTATAGAACGTTCTTCTATTTATATTAGACATAAACTGAATTTTGATTTACTAGTAATGAAAACTGTGAGCCAACTTCGCGCTGAATTGTTCTGTGCGGCATTTGGCTACTAGCTTATTTAAATTAAAATTTTATATTTGAAGAAATGTGATTTTAAGTTATCATGCCATACATGCTGTCTGAGCGTGTAAGCACCAGATGTGTCTTCTGTTCTTCCTTATCTAAAATACAGGCGATTTAGCAATAATTCACTGCCAGTATATCTAATGATGATGCTAAAACTCGAAGCGCTAGACAATGAACTCTGCAGTGCGTAACATCTAGCCATAGGAGACCTAACTCTTACACATATATTAATATCTTTATACCAGTTAATGCAATGTCAATGCATAACTTTAATGCTCAATCTAATTGAATAGGGAAAGACACATTTTATCTTATGTATGTATTAATGTAATGTATTGTGTCAGTCCATAAATTCATGCCCATTTTTTGATAATAATTTTTAAATAACATAAAAAAAAACAATTTAACATTTTAATCAATTATATATTTTCCTCCATTATCTACAATGTCTCGCCATCTTACAGGCAGCTTTTTTATGCCATTGTTGTAGAAAGACTCTGATTTTGATGAAAAAAAAATGAAAGTTCATTGTGTAAATTTTGTTTAGAATTTAATTGTTTCTCCAGTAAAAAATTTTGTAAGACACGAAATAATTGAAAATCACTTGGGGCAATATATGGGGAGTAAGCAGGATGTAGCAAAAGCTCCCAATTAAATTCACTATTTTCTTGCAGCGTTGTTCGAGCCGTATGCGGTCTAGCGTTATCATGATGAAACAACACTTTCTTGATAGTCACCAATCGTGGGCGTTTTTTTGATCAATTCTGAGTCTAGACGGCAAAATTGTTCACTATAAACTTCTGAATTAATCTTTTGATTTGGTTCTACCAGTTCAAAACGTCCCGAACGAGGTTCATCATCAATGCTGCTTTTTCCAACTTTAAATTTTTAAACCATTTCTGGGCAGTCCTTACACTAATAGTGTGTTCACCATGTACACTATTAATTTTTATCGCTGCAAACCTGACAGATTCACCACACGAAAATAAAAAATATAGCACAGCACGTTTGCGCTGATTGTCTATATTCATCTTCTATGGGTACTAAAATGCGTTCGATATTTACGAAAGTTGGTGATGAACTGAATAATACACTCACTTCCAAAAGTTAAGCACGGAGAGAAAAATGCTATTTTCCGGAAGCCAATCAGAATTGAAGAATATGCAATTCGCTGCAGAGGTAGATGGAAGTATGCAAATATGTTAGGTAACAGCCAATCACGCTTTCATGTCAAGAACTATGCAAAAAAGGCAGTCTTATAATAAGCCAGCTTTATGAAGGGTTACAGAAGTTGATTGTAAGTGCTGATAGAAGGTGTTTAAAACTTTCGTACGATTTGTTTTCGAGACATATGTGTTTCTATGACTTCCAGAAGACGAATGGAAGATTCTGAGCGCTGGTGTGCTGTGGGGCGCATTGAAGCAGGACAGTCGATCACAGATGTTGCTCTTTTCTTCGGCGTTCATCATTCTGTAATTTCACGCTTATGGAAATAATTCTACCCGTAGCCGGTCGCCCAAGGGTTACAATCCCCGTGGAAGATCGATATATTGCTATTGCAGCCAAGCGGAATCGCAGAGCGACCTCCACACGTGTGATATCTATGGTTACAGCGTCCATTGGTAAGGCCATATATGCAGCTACTATACGCTGAAGATTACATATGAGTGGACTGTACACCCGGGTACCTCGAGTTTGTGTTCCTCTATCCGTCCAATCAAGAGGGGCACGATTACAGTGGTGCCGGGAACATGTCAATTGGAATGTGTCTGACTGGGGCAATGTCATGTTTACTGATGAGTCAAGATTTGCTCTGGAACCAGATAACAAGCGTATAAGAATATGGCGTGAACTAATGAATACGCAATCAGTCCCAAAACATCACTGAACTTCACGCATTCCGAGGCGGAAGCATAATGGTGTGGGCAGGGATTTCATTAGGATACCGCACCGACCTGCATATCTTTAAACGGGGTTCTTTGACGGCTGTACGGTATCGAGATGAAGTCCTAGAACCCATTGTGAGATTGTACGCTGCAGCAGTTGGCCCTACTTATCCTTTAATAGACGATAACGCACGTCCCCATAGTCCCATGCTCTCGGTCGTGCTGTATCTTCACATTTCCCACCTCCAGCCACTCTTATTCAGCTCGAAACTGCTGTACAAAGATGAACAGCGATTGCTTAATTCTGCGGTGGTTGATCACCTAATTGAAAGCATGGTCACAAGGTGTAAACTTTATATACAGATGAGGGGGTATCACATTCTCTATTAATGTCTTTTTTTACATTTTATGCTGTTTATTTTCATTTTATACATAATTCTGTTTAAGTCTCCAGTATGTCATTATCTGATAACTTATAAAAATTTTATATTGTTTTCATTTCTGTATATAATTACTGATTTTGTTTTATGTATAAATATATATGCTACTTTCCTGCCGAAATTTGTGTCAATCAAAGCAGTATTTCTTGATTTTTTTGCATTTTACATCATCGTGCTTAACTTTTGGAAGTGAGTGTATGTTAGTCAAACGATGACAAGTTTCAACAGGTTAAAAATTGTCTTGTTTTAGTAAATGCGTCATAGTGAATTCGACGCATACTCTTAATGCGCACGAACTTATGGACTGACCTGAGTATGCATGTACTATTGTTGCATAATGTATAAGGATGTATATAGTTATAAGTTGTACAATTTGTACTGGTATATGTCTATAGAGTTTAGAATTTTTTTATTATTGTATGTATTAATATATCAAGAGCACCTATTAATGTATCTAATGCACCTTTTATGTAACGTATGTGTAAATGTAATGTATGTATGCATGTATTATTAATGTATATAGTTATAAGCTGCATAATCTTCACTGGTACAGATTTGCAATATGTCTGAGTTTAGCGAATTTTATTATAGTAAGTATTAATATACCGAGTGCACTATTAATGTATAATGCATTGATATATCGAATGCCCCTTTCATGTTATGTATGTATCAATGTAATGGACGTGTGTATGTGTTATTAACGTATAATGCATATAGTTATAAGTTGCGTAATGCGTACTGGTATTGCTCTCCAAAATGTCTGTTGAGTTTAGGTACTTTTATTATTGTTTGATTTAATATATTGAGTGCACTATTAATATATAGCGTACTAATATATCGAATGCACCTTTTATGTTATCTATGCATTAATGTATTGTATGTATGCATGTAATATTAATGTATAATATATATAGCTATAGGTTATACAATGCGCATTGATAACGCTCTGCTATGTCCGTAGAGTTCAAAAATTTTATTATTGTACGCATTAATTTATCGTCCCTGCGACGACTAATATAATAGCGCACTATTAATGTAGAATGTAAAACGATGTATTACTACTGTGGTAATTCAACATAGTAACAGCACTTTTTGATGTAAGTATCTTTATATTGTATAATAAGCATTGGTATTGTAGGAATCCGCAATACGCCTGTCTTCCACCATCTGCCCCTGTTTGCAATATTCTTTTTCTGGACAGTTGCGGCATTCGGGTATAGTCAGTGAATCCCCCAAGGGTATCCAGACTCTGCTCCCACCAGTATGTCTAAAGTTTGGTTACAGTTTATGGTACCTGAGAAGATTACTAAAATTGTTTATTCTACTGTAACTAAAAGTTACTTTTCATAATTAATTAAAAATATTTTGAGTGCCATTGCATTATGCATTGTCTGCTACTCAAAAGGAAAAATATAAATTTTGCTAATCCAAGAAAAGATAGTAATAAAAAGCGAAGTTGAATGGAAAACATTTTCAGTTCATCAAATCTAAAAGCTTTCAGTTTTTTTCAGAAAAATTTTAGTACATAAAATCTCATATCTAAAGAGGATATGAAATTATTTTTTTATCTAAAAATAATTCCTGTCATGGAAAGAGATATCATTGTTTTTCATAGCTCTCTGTTTGATTTTCAGATCTTGATAAATATTAATCCCTTAACTCGCTTTCTTTTTCTCCCGTCCCTCTTTCATGTAAAAAGAATAAGAAACCTTACAAAAGCGTTTTCTTTTATATATGGAATATATTTTGAAACATTCTTTTTTTAAATCTGAATAGAAATATTATCTTTTAATCTGCGTAGAGATATTTTTATCTTCTTTATCCGAATAGAAATATTTTATCTTTTTTATCTGAATAGACATATTTTTATCTTTCCTGAGTGGCAGCATAAGAAAGTTTTAATGATCTTTCAGCTTAACTAAAATCCTACATTAAAAATGATATAAATACAATAATGATCTACAGATTTGTGTTTTGGAGATAAGTTCTGTTATATAGTAACACTTCGTAGATTCTTTCTGAAATTATATTGATTATTTATGCAATAAGAAACTATCATTAAATAACGGATGTATAATTAGTTAACGTAAATCTAATTTATATTCAGTTTTATTCTTGCGTTTTGAGATAGCTTCCGTTTATGTACAACTCTTTTGTACAGCATTTTGTTATTAATAGTGTAACTAATAAAGAAAACTACTTAAAACAACCGACATGGTATAGTAAAAAAAAGTCGTTGTGTACACCAAATTACTTCCTTGTAAGGAATATTAAATTACACGCATTTTTTGCTGCTTTTCATTTAAACTTACTTCCCCGAATTTCATCAGAGGTAGATTTCTCATTCAATTAACTCAGTTTTCACTTCGCGACAAGGCCAAAAGATGCATAAAACCTCAAAATACCTTTATGAAAATTTGAAAAATAAAAACATAAATACATTTAGAAAAATTTAAAGAACAATTTTTTACAATTAAAATTAGAGTTTCTACGCAAAAACAAGCAATTCGGTCAGCGGGTAAGAAGGCAGATTTTTCGGTGAACAAAACTGAAAGTTTACTTCTGGTTCCAATCGGAAAAAAAAAAAAAACACTGAAGGCTTAAACCGCCTTAATTTGTTGAGTTAATATATGGGATAATTTAATAACTTAAATGATAATTCCAAGACGGATTAAGCATGATATAATTCGCAATAATAAAAGAAGACGTTATATTTGTTGTTGCGATGTTTAGTTCTTCTAAATTGGCAACAAATCCACTATTATGATAAGTTTCAAATGCAAATAAGTATGGCTGCTATGGTAAAAATTAGGCTTAGCCGCACTAAAACAACTTTTAAATTGTTAATAATTCTAAAAGTATTGCAGATAGGTTAACTAAAGGCATAAAAATCTTAACCGGAAAATAAGAACACCATAATTCAATCATTTTTAAAGCTAAAATTGCACAGTTTATCAACATATAAGAATAAACAATACTGAGCTCACCGAGCCGAATAACAGAGTGGGCATATATACATATTTATATATTTTTGGTGAGACCTGTTGCAACCAAAATAGGAGGTGCATAACTACATGTTATAGCAATCCTATATACAAAATTTCAACGCTCTGAGTCTACTCCTTTTTGAGTTATGCGAGATACATACATATGTACAGACGCCACGAAAAAATCTTTTTTGAGTCCATTTTAAATCAGTTTTATAATTCGTTGGGGCGGGGAGGAATCCTTTATTCTGTCCTTATGTACAGATGCCATACAAAAACATCGTTAAATGCGAAAAATGCCTTTACTGCGTACAAGGAAGTAAAAACGTTAGCAAATTTCTTTCAAACACTTGAGAGTTTAAATCACATAATAGCTAACTGTACTCCCCTTTTGATACACAGAGTTGTGCGTAGGTAGTGATTTACAACAGCAGCACTTCCTGCCATATTCAAAAGCTGGAGTTATTTGTGATGGGTGACGAATGTAATGGGAATTTGAATAATCCATAAATATCATAATTTACAATAAATTGGAAATTGTCTTTCCCCTCTACATGTCATCCCATATCTGCTGCCAAAACAACCACTTCTTGGAGACTGATAGTGAAATAACTTCTTGTCCATTATGCATATAGTATGACGCATTAATTGTTGTTGTGTCTTTTGCAAGTTTGCTTATTTGTTTTCTTCGTGTTCCTTGATTCATGAGATAATTACATATTCATGCTAGCAACTTCTTAGTGCATTCTGCATTCTGTTTCACTATCGGGTTATTGCGCTGTTTATTTCGAATACCACTCAGTATGTGTCTTCAATTTGTTGACGTTAGTTCTTGCATGCTCCAGTACCTTCTTCATTCCTGTTAAACCTGCTTGGACTACTCTGTTATGATGATGATGATGACTCCAGATGCCCTTTCCATGTTTCAATAATTTTATTGTGCCTCTTGAGCATAGTGTTACGAATTTGGTATTTAAAAAGCTAATGTTAGTTCAATTATAAATTAAATGGTTTTATTTCTCGCGCAGTGCAGCGCGTGACGAATATTAAAAGAAAGCTAAGCCGGAAAATTAAAAATACAAGAGCGCGTGCGCTAAATAAATAAATATCTCTTTTTGATTTCGAGAAAGTACTGGAAAATTCTAGCGCGTGATTTTAAAATCTTATAAAAGAAGGAAAACATCTCAGTTTGTGGTAGTTGCTTAGTTTGTTGTTGTTTAGAAAACTGCCGTTGTTGATTATAGCGAATTCGAGGATTAGCGTTCTTTAGCTGTTTTGAATTACATTCTATTGTACATTTGAGTAGTTAAAAGATAACTACTGTGAGATATTGTAATACTGCATGATAATTTGAGAAAATTTAAGCATTTTTGTTGTGATAATAATAAATTTTTGTTCATTTTTCATCGGACTTGTGCATTCATTTCATAACGAACTCGTACGCATGCAACAATATATACATTTTATTATATTTTGTAACCCTCCGTGAAAGAGTTAAGTGATAAGATGAATAAGGTAGTAACGTCTTGGTAGTGATGTAATATGAGATTTTTAGCTCAAAAGGGCAATTTGCCCAGAGGGACTATTAATTTCGTTTTGACATTTTACATTGGTTCATTATAAATGTCGCTTCACTTTTCACCTTGTTGCCACCAAATACAAGAGCCTGCGTTATATTTAAAGAAATTAAATGCTGAAGAATTTGCATGAATGTGCTGTTAAGGCGCGGTGACACAGCTTCCCCGCAAAGCAGGTTTAGGGTTGCCGTAAAATGGTAAGGCAAAGCGGCCACATTTGGCGAAAAGTCGCCAATTTGGCGACAAAATTGGCGATATGCCATGTACGGATGGAGAACCTTCTGGAACGAATTCTTACCGGTTTGCTCAGAATGTTCTCGAACACAAGGCCAAAAACTATATAAACCGTGCTGGTACGCGGAGTGTGTGCGAGATAGTGTGTGTCATCTAATTAGTCCGCGCGGGGTCGATCGAGTTGACAGTCTGCCAACGAATTCCGAGTGGGTCGTCGAGTGCACCGAAAGAGTCTCTTGGTGTATCGCCGTTATTGCATCGTCGAGAGAGTGTGTTGAGCTCCGGTAACGACTGAACCGAAGAGTCGGAAGCTGTGCTCTGTGTGTCATCGAGTGCATCGCGAGTTGTAGCGTCTCGAGAGCACGTGGAACTGTACTCTGGTGATTTATAGTGAAGCTGTCTCGACCGTTATTGCCCGACAGTGTGAAGGCTGTGTCGTTGATTGTTCCAGCGTGTTTATAGTAGATCTTCGACGACTGTAAAAGTGTTTTGGAGCTGTCCTGATTAATATTGGTAAATAAAGTGTGTTTCGATATTCCATCAAGTGCTATCGTCGTTATTCACTCCAAATCCACACGAACCCCATACGTACGAAGTGAAAGAAAAAAAATAACACAACAGTATGTATGTTTCTCGCACTGTGAAAAACGGACGGTACCTAGAGACTTCAAATTTTGAATAATGTAGTGCTTCATTTGAATATGGACATCTGGAAGCCCAGATTTTGAACCTGGGATTTGTTTTATTATCTATTTCATATTTTGCCAAATATTAAAGAATTTTTGATTAAGAAACTCAACAATTTCAAAGGAAGGAATGACAACACTGTACAAAAAAAAAAAAAAAAAAAAAAAAAAAAAACATTTTTTATCTCCAGGCGAAAGACTGTGTACCGGAAATTCTAAAGATATGATGTTTTAATTATTTTTTGATATTGCTGTTGAATTGAATTTCATGGTTTAGGTGCGAAGAACATGGTATTTATTAAGTATTGGTAACACACAAAACGTTAAAAGAATACCTTTGGGCGTGGCATAAAATCTGAAAGCTTTCAGATTTTTATTTTTTACTTTTATTTTTCATTCGTTTATTTCTTTAGTACAAAGGGACAATTTGCAAAGAAGGACTATTAATTTCGTTTTGGTATTTTGCATGGAAATGCCAAAATGAAATTTTACTTTCAAATTGTTCACACCCAAAATCACTTTTCAAATTGTTGACACCAAATACTATCGCCCTGTATTATATTTAAAGAAATTAAATAATGCAGAATTTGCATAAATGTATGTATGTTTCTTGCATAGTGATAAGACAAAGGTACCTAAAGCCATTAAATTTTGAATAACGTACGTCACCAACCGAATATGGGTACCTGGAAGCAAAAATTTGGAATTTGTTTTGTTATCTATTTTATAATATTTAGATATATGAGTTTTTAATTAAGAAACTCAAGGATTTCTCAGCGAGCAATGACAACACTATATGAAAAAAAAAAAAAAAAAAAAAAAAAAAAAACATTTTGATCTCTAGGGCACGAGACTATGTATCAGAAATTCTGAAGATATGATCCTTTTAAAATTATTTTGCGACATTTCTGTTGAACTAAATTTTATGGTTTAAGTGCGAAGAGCATAATATTGAAAATTTAATTAATAAAAAATACTTTTTTAAAATCTGGAAAGTTTCGTATTTTAAATTACGTCCAAAGGGGCGTTTTTTAACGTTTTGTGTCTTACCTTTATTTATTAATTATCATGTTCTACGTACTCAAAACATAAAATTCAGCTCAACAGCAATATTGCAAAATAATTTTAAAATGAGCATATCTTTGGAATTTTAGCAGATTCTTCATTATTTAATTTCTTTAAATATAACGCAGGGCGATGATATTTGGTGGCAACAGTTTGAAAAGTGAATCGACGTAAAATGCCAAAACAATATTAATAGCCGTTCTGAGTTACCTTTTGAGGTAATAAATAAAGGCAACACACAAAAAGGTAAAAAACGTTCCTTTGGTCGTAATGTAAAATCTGGAAGCTTTCAAACTTTTATTTTTTACTTATTTATATTTTTGAGATGGGTAACAATTGAAATATGAATTCTTCGGTTCGTATCTGGCTGGGCTGAAACTGTTACCTAAAAGTATTTCCCAGAAACTTAAGTAATAGAATTTGGCTCTAGTTGCTTTAACTTACGCTGTGATATACAGTGGGATGATTCTTGCTAATATTTACAAAGCAGCGATAGTAGAAGCTCTATACGTTGTTAATATATTGAGAATGAATGGTCGTTGTGTCCTGTTATGAGCAACATTTACTTTCTTAAGACAGTTTTCCTTTCTATTTTAGGAACCGCTCAAGTTGACGCTGCATATTTGACCAGAATTAATTCTCTATATTAACTACTCGAATTTGCATAGCAACATTTTGTTTTGATTCTGTATATTGACCACTCGAATTAGCATAGCAACACTCGAAATATGAAGCACATTTCTATCAGTCAATGTATCTGTTAGGTTTGGTTTGGTTTATTTAATTACGGCAAAGCACACTAGGGCTATCTGCCTAAGGGTGGGGATGCCTTCGGGGAGGACTTTCTAAGGGAAACTGGCTCGTATACACGTTACACATGGGTAAAACCACGAAAACGCCCATGCAGCCAGCCCGTTCGCGGGATTCGAACCTGGGACCGAACTACCAGGGTTCAGCGACTTTACCGCTCGGCCGCTTGTGGGCCCCCAATGTATCTGTAAACGGATTAATAAACAGATTTTCCTTTCTTTGACAAACTGAAGCACATTGTCAATAGAAAAAGCATTTTTAAACTAAGAAAATTTTTTGAACTTGTTTTGTAAGAAATGAAATATGATATGTGTCAATAATTTAAAAGCCACTGAAATAAGACTCAGAACTATTTCTGTATTGTATGAGATATTAATTTTGTCGATAGAAAGAAAAAAAAATTCTAATAATTATAGTAATATTTCTAATGATTTGGAGATTTGCGTTACCTTCATCGGTAATTTTATTAACACATTGCTCAATGAAATCCCACAAAATTATAAATTCAATTTTTGTACTGTTTAAGAAATATTTAAAAGGGTTTTAAAAATATATGCATTATTTAAGATGGGTGTCGAGAAATCTTAATCTGAATACATTTAACATCGCTAATTGCTTATTGATAAAGATGATCAGATCTAAGGCCTCCTTTGTTGAGCTAAGCCAAAAGGCACGATGGCAGTAATAATACTAACCTAGAAGATGAATTCGGTGCATAAATTGGTAAACAAGATTGTTGTGTCCTTTGACTAGAAACGGATGACAATGGCTAATGTCTTTTTAATCGCTAGGCTCGAAATAGGTGACAAGGTTAATGTATGATCACGAGGCATACAGAAGCCTCCCAGAAACTTTGTCTTAATTAGCGCCTTAATACCTTAAATTAATCACATGCATTAGTAACTGCATCCCTGCAAGGTACGATTCAGAAATCGCAATCATTAATTTGTAGTATTCTTTGTTAAAATATGAGAACAACAAACAGTCAAACAAATGCCATTTTTTAACCATATGAAGCTTCTCAAAGCTGTTTTTCATGTTTGTTTATCTTATTTAAAGGTATTATGCCGGATGTTCGAAATATAATTTCCTTAAAGATAACACCTAAAGGCGATCAGTGTGAGTTTATTAAGAGCAAGTTTACAGTCTGTCGCTGGAAGGTTTGGTTTAACTTGGTTTAGTTCAAATCAGTTTTTATACACATGTGCTAAGAAGTATATCAGAATTCTGCTTTTGATTGAAGCTCAAAACTATTGAGAACGTCCATATTCTAACCGGATTTGAACTCAATAATGTCTTTTGAGCGGAAATTCAGAGCTGTTAATTATCATGTCTTTTAAAAACACTATAATTTTCCTCAGTATTTTGTCTATGTTAAAATGGCAGAGAAACCTAGTGAACTAAATAGCGACTTATCACTGAGTTCGAATACAGTAAGACCCCGCTTAACGCGGGGGATACGTTCCATCAAAGTTGAGCGTAATGCGAAACAGCGCTAAACGAGGCTATCTTTACATGTAAATATTGGAGTTAGGGAAAGATGGCTAGGAAATTGGTTAGGTATTAAATTTAAAAAGTATGTTTTTTTAATAAAAATAAAACCAAACATTTATTTCTTAAAGCCCAAATTAATACCACATTATTATTTCTTGCAAAAATAAAAACAAAATATAAATAACAAAACGAATATTCTTAAAAAAAAAAACAAATAAAATTCTAAGTCAGTCATATTTAGTTAGCCTTCCGCGTTTTCAGTGTTCTGCCTTTTTGTGACAAAAGCATCTAATGTTGTTTGCCTTTTTCTTTTGCGTTGTTCTCTTAAAAGTTCTTCATAAACGGATAGAGCATCTCTAACACCACACCTTACTTTTGAGCTCCTGTCAAACTTCGGATCATTTTCAATGAATTGATCCATTATTTCAGATATGGTAGACAAACTCCTTTTTACAAACGCCATCGAAAGTTCTTTTTGCTCTGCTTCTGAATCACTGCTGTCAACATTTTTGTTTTCTTCTTGTTCAGTTAATTCCTTGAGCTCATCATTAGAAAGACTAGCCGCTGCTTCTTGAATTATTTCTTCGACATCTTCCACACTTACCCCTTCAAAATATGTCTGTACAATACCGCACCAAACAAGAAATACAAGTACACTCTTTCGGATATGTATTTGAAACCTATCGCTGCATAATATTTCGGGAAATCCCCGGGTTGAAATAAAAGAGCGCTAAACCGAAACAGCGCTAAACGAAACAGCGTTAAGCGGGGTCTTACTGTATTTACAACAGAGTCTAAAAAAGGGTTAAAATATCTTTTTATTCGCTCAAAGAAATAATAACAGATGGCCCCTTCTCGGGCTTACAGGAAAGCCTCCATTCGGGTTTTTAAAGCACGACAAGAAACTAATCTAATAATAAACTGGCAGACTTAGCCGAAGTTAGACACAGAAAGTTGTTGGCCCTTAATTTAACCTAGCCGGCAATTATCAACAGGCACGTACAATACGGCGGAGCGCAGTAGATTTGTTTCTGTTACGCAGTATATTAGTTTTCTATATGGCCGAGCGCAGTAGATTAGATTTAAGAACGATGTATCCAGACGGCAAACACGCACCACAAAGGACTCCTCTCTCTCTCTCGAAGTAAGTTGAACCTTTCTTAAATACTCCTTCTAATTCATTTGCATAAGAGGCGATGCTAAAAACTCATTCTGGTAGATAATAGCAGATGGGAAACAAGAATAGGCAGTAAAGTATGTTTAAACTTAAAATAACTGTTAGAAAGTTAAAGTAACCTCTACAACACATTAAAAGGAAAATTAAGTTTTCGAATAAAATAAACAATTGTAATCAATGAATTATCATGCGTCAGAATTTCGATATAATAACTATGTGCTTATCAGTGATACTGTCAGATGTCAGATGCCTTATTATAGCATCTGATACCTTATCATGACAGTTAGAGATACTGCCATGACTTATCCAGTTATATATAGATAGATACTGTTATGATAAGGCTTGTATATAACTGTCAGAGGTAAAGGAATTTTGCAAAACCAACTTTTGTTTACAAAAGAAATTTATAAGTTTTTAAAAACTGTTCTCTTCAGAATATTTCATATGATCAACAATAATTTTTTTTTACCTTTTATGAGCTAAAGCAAAGAGTAAAGCTATGTATATATATCTATGTGAGCAAACTATTCTTTTTGAATCAATTATAAGCTTATAAACTACTTCTAATCACCCACGATTAAATACGTAGAATGTGCAAGTTTAGAATTATCATGAATTATTCTAAATTTTAATTGTAGTTAAACACCTCACTTTTCTTAACCATTCACAACAAAAATAAAGAGCTGAAACTATATACATACTGCAGTGTGCAAATTAATTGGGCCAAAGCGATTTTTTTTATAACTTATGTGCATATCTTCATATACAGTGATAATAATAAAATTAATAGAAAAATATCCTCCTTTAGAAAAAATTATCTCTCTCTAAATACGCTCTAAGATCTGTATTTTTTAGGCACACAATAATACCTTTGCTTCATTTTTGTCAAATTTCTTTTTAATTACGTTTTCTTTCTTCCCGACCAGCAGTGAGAAATCTACACTACCCGTTTTGAAGGAGGAATGTCAATACCAATAGATAATAGATCTCTTTTAACGTCTTTACTAGTTTGTATTGCATTAATAATCCCATTTAGGAGTCGGAATCGATCAGATTTTTAAAATGTTTTCCTTTTCCTTACAGTCATAAATGTGTGATTATTAAGTGCGATAATCTGTGCTTTCATTCTAGGCGTTATAACCATTTCTAGCTCACTAAAATGGACGAATGCAAAACATACTAAAATAGTATGGAAAGGTAGCTTATTTTCCTCATAGAAAGAACTTTAAAAATAGTGCAATAATCCTAATTTATTGTCTAAACCAGTTCTAAGTAATTAAAAGAAGGCATCCAGATGACATTAAGGCAGATACAACTACTTTCGGGGACCTACTGATACCAGCTAACAATCACCTTAAAATTTAGCGAAAAAATTGATTTGTTACAATTAATTTGCACACTACAGTAGTTGATCTGTCATTTGTTTAAGGGAAAGCAGGCGATGGCGATTTGCTTCAGCGGAGGACTCGCTAAAATGAAAGAAAGTGGCTACTTTCAACTCAAGCGTTATGTTTCCTTTCTCTCATATATGTCAGAATATTATTCTCTCCTCCCCGAATTATTTATACGTTTATTTATTCTTATTTATATTATTTATGTAGTGTATTTCAAATAGTAATTAAAAATTATAAATATAAGTTTTATATGCTTTAAAAATACAATAAATGTAATTTAAGATTTATTTCTTTTAATAAATGTAATTATTTATCTGTTTATTAGTATGAAAATTATTTTTATGTTTAGTAAATTGACTCTGTTAAAAAACGTTTCTATCGATTTTACTTCACTTATGTTATAAGGTATTTTCTCCCACCTTCCTAGCGTGCCTCCGTGGAGTAACGGTAGCACGCTGGGCCGGTATTCCAGAGGTCCGTGGTTCGATTCCCGGCGAAGGCGTTGCTAATTTTTCATCTTGCCTACTTCCAAAAATATACCTAGTGACTCTACAAGTGGCGCCCGAACTAAAAGGGTTGTGGATGATGATTCTCCGCACCCAGGATATGGCGACTAGGTCCCCTAAAACCCTAGTTGCCCTTTAAAAAGGGGAGTATATATGGTATTTTCTCCCACTTTCCTAGCGTCCTTCGTAGTGTAGTGGTTCTGCTCGCTGGGTCGATATTCCAGAGGTCCGTGGTTCCACTCCCGGCGAAGGCGTTTGATATTTTTCATTTTTTCTGCCTCTAAAAAAAATCCTAATGACTCTACAATGTTACTTCGTAGAGACATTAGGGTTTTTTTTTTTTTTTTTTTTTTTTTTTTTTTTTTTTTTTTTTTTTTATGCAGGAGAAGTGAAAAATGTGCAATGGCCTCGTCGGGACTCGAAATTTATCGCCCTGTAGTATAATTAAAAAAATTAAATAATGAAGAATTTGTATAAATGTATGTATGTTTCTGACATTGTGATAAAACAACGCTACCTAGAGCCATCAGATTTTTCATATTGAATGTTTCCACCAGAATATGGGCATCTGAAAGCACAAATTTGAAATTTGTTTTATTATCGATTTCATATTTTGTAAAACTTTAACAATTTTATTTTATTAACAAAGATAAGGATTTCAAAGCGAGCAATGGCAACGTTGTACAGAAAAAACATTTTTATCTCCAGCGCGAGAGATTGTTTATCGGAAATTCGAAAAATTTGCACATTGTAAAATTATTTTGCAACATTCTGTTAAACTCAATTTTGTAGTTTGAGTGCGAAGAATATGATATTTAATTGATAAAAGTAACACAAAAAATGTTAAAAAAAGCGCCCCTTTAGACTTAATTTAAAATCTGAATCCCATCAGGTTTTTTTTTTTTTTTTTTTAGTCCAAAGGGATTTCAGTCCCGAAGGACTATTGCTTTCGTTTTGGCATTTTGCGTCGGACTCATAAACGTCGGTTCACTTTTCAAACTGTTGCCACAAAATGTTAGAGTCCTGCATTATATTTGAAGAAATTAAATAATGAAAAATCTGCATAAATGATTGTCTATTTCTCGCATTGTGATAAAACAATGGTACATAGAGCCATCGAATTTTGAATGACGAAATCCTACTGCGAATATGGGCATCTGAAATTGTTTTATTATAGATTTTATATTTTGTAAAACTTTAACGAATTTTTGATTTACAAACTCAATGCTTTAAAAGCGAGAAATGGCAACGTTATATATATAAAAAAAATACTTTTATCTCCAGCTCGCGAGACTGTGTGTATCGGAAATTCTAAAGATATGCTTAATTTAACATTATTTTGCGATATTGCTCTTGAACTGAATTTTATGGTTTAAGTGCAAAGAACATGATATTTAATAAATAAAGGTAACACTCAAAACGTTAAAAAAACGCCCCTTTGGACGTAATTTAGAATCTGAAAAATTTCAGATTTTTTTTTATCAAATTTTATTTTCTTTTTTTTTTCTTTTTTGGATAAAGTTGTTCTACAGAGTAAAACTGTGCAGTTTTTAAATTTAATATTTGGTGTTCCCGTTAGGCATTTTTCCGGTACATTTAAAAACCAGACGAAGGCTGGCCGCCTAGCGGCTAGTTATTTATAAAGTAATCCTTAAATTATTTGCAAAATGCGATATTTTTTATTATTTTTACCTTTTAATTTAAACGCTCTTATAAAATAATTTCTCTTTCTAAACACAAATATAAAAGAATGAAGAAAATACTACAATCCTTTATAAGCGTACTTTTCGTTAATAGTGTTCTTTTTGTTTTAGCCTTAATTATTACAATGGTAAATACAAAATGATACAGCATGAATGGAAGTTAACTATTACAATTCCCTAGAATTCTTATAGCTGATTAAGATTATCCGACGTTCCTTTCATTCACAGAAGGGTTTTATTAAATAACCATCTAAGGCTGTCGACCCTTTGGATTTGTTGACGAAGAAGCATAGGTTACTTATCTAATCGTGTTACGTTACTTTGTTGGGGAATGATATGTAAAATGGATATCATTATTATTCATTTTTTATTCCAACAAATACTATTGTTTCAGAAATTCTTTATTTATTCAAACAATAGCGATGGCAATCTTTTAGGTGAAATAAAAGAGGTAGTTTGGCCACGTGTGTGCGATTTCGGGGCCATCATGTACGATCAAAGCTAAAAAAACAATAAATAAAGCGATGGATATGCAGATAGATTCCACAACAATAATGAGTTCCTCACGGTTTTTTCACGTGCTTGTGTCAAATGTCAACATCAGAAACTGACAGGATACCTGGCATCAGCTCAGCAAGTGTATCCACGTTTCAAGAACAATTCAGGCGACAGGAAGGGGTAAAACGTACCTCGCGTTTGTTGACAAGAAGACGGAAATGCACATGCATAAATTTGTTTGAAATGTAAGCAAAAACAAAACAATTATCGTGCCGGCTTGTTGGGTGGAAATTTTATATAGTTTCGTCTTCTTTGGTAACATAAACTAGCATCAAACTTCTAACAGACTTATAACCAATTATCGCTTAAAACAAGAACTACACAATCTTGAAAGAATTTAAAGAAACCTCTTTATTAAATCAGAACTTTAATATGAACGCGCGGCTGGTACTTAACCAAACAACTACCGCATGCTTGCGTGCTACCGCAACTTCTAGCATGCTTGCGTGGTACGGTAACACACTCAGGCCGTACTCGAGAGATCCAGGTTCGAGTTCCGGCGAGGACACTGAATATTGTTTACGTCTGCTGCTTAAAACCAACACTATTATTAATCCAGAAAAAGTTTAATATACTTTTATTTAAATCAAAGATTATGGACAAACTAAAATTAATGTAATTAACAAAATGGCAAGCAAATAGCAAGCAAATAGCCAAATGGCAAGCAAATAGCTTTGAAGAAAATTGGCGTAACCGTAACCAACTCGAATGGCAAGAATAACTCAACATCGCTGAATTCTTATCGAGAGACTCAGTTAGCAACGTGGCCTTGAAGCATGCAGAACACGCTCTGATTCCACAGTCCGAAATCTGTCATTTAAATACTTCCTTTTTCTTAATTTTAATATGGCACTGGTTGTAAATTTACATTCTGGCAGGGAAATGAAACGAGGCTTTATAGGAGAGTAACGTAACTTAGTGAAAATTAGGATATTCTTTACAAACTGAACGATTTCATAACTAGGAATGGCAACACTGTACGGAAAAACATTTCTAACTACAGCTCGCGAGAGTATGTATCAGAAATTCTAATGATATGCTCTTTTTAAATATTTTGTAATATTGCTGTTGAATTAAACTTTATGGTTTTAGTGCTAAGAACGTGATATTTAATAAATAAAGGTATCACGCGAAACGTTGAAAAACGCCCCTTTGGACGTAATATAAAATCTGAAAGCTTTCAGATTTTTTTATTTTCAATCGTTTCTCAGTTCATCATATCAGTGTTCAGTTGGCTTGTGAAAATGGACTCACAAAATCTTTTTTATTTATATGTATGTGAAAAAAAAATGTGAGATGCCTCTCTATAAAATATTGAAATAAAATAAATATATTCTATAAAATATTATATATAATTGAGAGGAAATAAATACGGGGCTGTCTACTTGAGTAATGTTGTTTCTTGTTTAGTGTTTTGTGAATGGGGATTATATTAGGTCGAATACTATAATAATTATATTGCTCACAGCCACAAATGATACGCTCGCATTTCATTGCATGTTAAGTACGAGACTTTAACCTCTGATTATATTTTTACATTTCTTCTTCTTCAAAACAGCGTATTTCAGGAATTTATTCCCTAATTTACACTCGATAGCGAAAATATTTTCTCCTTATTAGAAAACATAATCCAAGGCTACTGTACAGAAATAGAATTATGCTTAATATCTGTCTCAATACATTCTGTTCCTATGAAAAAAGTAACTAGATAGATCTCAACGTTATAAACACTAGAAATCGCTTCATAACGCAAATTTCATGTTCTGGCAAAAAAACAAAAATATCTAAAAAATTTCAGATTTTACATAACGCTCAAACTGCAGACACACACACATTTCGAAAGCATTTTGGCTAACGGCACATTGTGCTAAAAATATTTAAAAAGTGCATATCTTTAGAAATTCCGATACACAGTCTTGCGCGCTGGGGATAAACAGTTTTCTTTTTGCCTACAGCGTTGCTATTGCTCACTTTGAAATCGCTGAGTTTGTTAATCAAAAATACATAAAAGTTTCACAAAATATACAATATACAATAAAACAAATTCGAAATCCGAAATTCGGACTTCCAGGTTCCTATGTTTGAGTGGAGGTCTATGTTATTCAGAATTTGTTTACCCTAGGCACTGTTTTATTTCACTATGCGAGAAACATAAATAGAGTCATGTAGTTTCTTCATTGCTTAGTTTCTTTAAATGCAATAAAGGGCGCTAATATTTGGCGCAACAATTTGAAAAATGAAACTCACATTTAAGGTAATTCGACGCAAAATGCCATTTCGAGATTAATAGTCCTTCTAGGCTAACACCCATTAAAACAATTGTTAGCTCTGTACTTGAGTGAACTATTTGTTGCGAATTTCATGCATAACCAATGTATAGAAAAAATATTTCACAGCTATTTTTTGAATAATTAAGTCTTTCTTTATTAAAAAAGAAATGTCACCAAATGGCTTTAAATTCTTACAGAATAATATGATAGCACATTTATTTCTTTATTCTTTGGTATTTCTATTTTGAAACGCTCGTTTCAATAATGTGATTTTATGTCCTGTGCCTTGTACTGTCTACAAATTGACTCTTAAAATATCCTAACTATTTGGCTTAAAGCTGATTTAGGTGTTAAAATAGAAATCTGGATACAGAGATAAAATTTCAATTTTTTTAATATTCCTTCATTCTTTAATATTACGGCTTTAATTTCACTGAAATTTCGCTGTTAATATATAGGTTATTTCCTAGCGTTAGGAACGAATGTCTGAATAAGCAAATAAAAACGTAACCTCTCCCGACAATTTTCATGTTATGGTTCTAGTAAATAATACTTATAAAGTAAACTTTTTTCTATTATAAGTAATATATGCATGGAAGGTTTTTTTTTTTTTTTTTTTTTTTTTTTTTTTTTTAGTCCAAAGGGATTTGAATCCCGAAGGACTATTAGTTTCGTTTTGGCATTTTGCGTCGGACTCATAAATGTCGGTTCACTTTTCAAACTGTTGCCACAAAATGTTAGAGTCCTGCATTATATTTGAAGAAATTAAATAATGAAAAATCTGCATAAATGTATGTATATTTCTCGTATTGTGATAAAACAACGGTACATAGAGTCATTGAATTTTGAATAACATAATCCTCCAACGAATATGAGCATGTGGAAGACCAAATTTGAAATTTGAAATTTGTTTTTTGATCGATTTCCTATTTTTTAAAACTTTGACGAATTTTTGATTAACAAACTCAAGGATTTCAAAGCGAACAATGGCAACGTTGTGCAGAAAAAACATTTTTATCTCCAGCGCGTGAGTCTCTGTATCGGAAATTCTAAAGATATGCTCGTTTTAAAACTATTTTGCGATATTGCTGTTGCACTGGATCTTATGGTTTAAATGCGAGGAACATGATATTTAATAAAGAAAGGTAACACACAAAATGTTAAAAAACGCCCCTTTGGACGTAATTTAAAATCTGAGATTTTGTTTTTATTCTTTTTTTTTTTTTTTTTAATTTTTTTTTTTTTAATTCCTGTCCTTTGGGTGAAACTCAATTACTATGGAAAGGTTATTCCCTACCTATTCAAAGTACTTAATTGATCTGGCTTTACTACTCGTAGTATAAAAATGAAAGAAAGAAAAAGGAAAAGAAAAAAAAATCTGAAAACTTTCAGATTTTATATTACACACAAAGGAGCTTTTTTTAACGTTTTGTGTGTTAGCTTTATTTATTAAATATCATGTTCTTCCCACTTAAACCATAAAATTAAGTTCAACAGCAATATCACAAAATATTTAAAAGAGCATATCATTAGAATTTCCGATACAGACTCGCGCGCTAAATATGAAACAGTTTCTTTTTTCGTACAGTGTTGCCATTGCTCGCTTTGAAATCGTTGAGTTTGTTAATTAAAAACTCATAAATACTTTACAAAATAGAGACAAATAATAAAACTAATTCCAAATTTGGGCTTTCAGATGCCTTTATTCGGGTGAAGACGTACGTTATTCAAAATTCGATGGCTCTAGGTACCTTTGTTTTATCACAATGCAAGAAACATACATACATTTATGCAATTCTTCATTATTTAATTTCTTTAAATATAATACAGGGCTCTAATATTTGGTGGCAACAATTTAAAAAGTGATTCGCCGTTTATCGTGAATCAACGCAAAATAGCAAAACGAAATTAATATCCCTTCTGGGCAAGTTGCCCTAGTTATATCTAATCTGTATATAGAACTAAACTTTTTTGTTGAAGAATTTAAAGCACATTTATGTTGAAGAATTTTTTTTATTAAAAAAGAAATCTTTTTTGATTAATAGAGCTTTTAAATGCAAGTGTGTACAAATTGCTTACTCTAGCTTTGGAATCAAATGTATAAATTTATTCGTTTGTTTAATAATGTGAAACAAAAGTTAGGGGAATAAACTATAGGTTACTTCAGAATTAAATTACATTTTTGCGTTTAATAAATATTATTCAATTCTTCAAACTTTAAAATTTCAAATTGTTTATTCCTCAGAATTTTAAAATTTAAATCGATATACTGAATAGAATAGCTGCCAAATTAATTTTCAGAGAAAAAAAATCTATGATCGCACACGCGTAAATTTTAAACAATGGGTCACTTCCGTGCGTAAGCCAACGGAATCGTATTTTGTAAAAAAAAAAATTGGCAGTTCCTTTTTTTCAGTAATAATACGTTTGAGTTCTTAAATGTAACAAAACTTGGTTGAAAACTTGGTGTTACAGTCCGATCGGAGTTCTACAAAAGATCTGGATAGGAAAAGTCATTGTTAAGACAAAGCTGTTTGAAACGTATTGTTCTACTATAATTTCTTGAATCAAGAGGTGTCATTTGGAACTAGATTTAAAGCCTATCGGTTTACGTGACGATCAGTTAGATGATTATTGCGGAACTCAGGTATTAGGAATAGAAAACGTGATGGAATTCTCTTTTGAAGTGATACAAAAGAATTTTCAATGCAACATTCTTCCCGAAAAGAGATAATAAAAGTCTGAAGTAGTAATGATATTACACAACTAAAGATTTTGCGAACGTATTTGCTGTAGATGATAACAGTAATATTAATTTTAGGTCTGAACAATTTCATAGCCAATTAAAAATGCCCGGAAGGCTCAGTTGGATCCTTAGTAATAAATAATAACAGAAACATGATCTTAACATGACAATCTAACCTCAAAATGGGTCCTATTCCCGTAATAACGAAGTTATGACTTCTTAATTGAAGAATAAAAATATGCAGAAGTAAAAACGATAATTGAATAGCAGATACTGGTAAAACTGTAAACGGCAAACTTCAAAACTACTTAAAATTATTTTTGGTTGCTGGAAACTACATCTTTACATTTCTCCATCTAAAATGTGAGTGAGAATGTAAACATAATATCGTAATATCATATTATATTTCTCTTGCGTTTTAGTAGCAACAGGTCCATTTCTTAATATTTTTGATTAAAAAAAATAAAGATTACATTTTTTTAAGTCCAAAGGGGAAATTTGCCCAGAAGGACTATAAATTTCGTTTTAGCATTTTGCGTCGATTCACTACAAGCGTTGTTTCACTTTTCAAATTGTTGTCGCTAAATATTATCGCCCTGTATTATATTCAAAGAAATTAAACAATGAAGAATCTGCATTAATGTATGTTATTCTTTCCCCACTGTGATAAAACAACGACAGCTAAAGGCATCAAATTTTAAATAACCTAATCCTCCTACAAATATTGGCATTTGGAAACGCAAATTTGAAATTTGGAATTTGCTTTATTTTTGATTTCATATTTTGTGAATCGTTAACGAATTTTGATTAACAAACTCAAAGATTTCAAAGTAAGCAGTGGCAACATTGGGCAGAAAAAGCATTTTTATCTGGAATGGCAACACTGTATGGAAAAAAAAAAAATCTTTTTATCTCCAGCGCGAGAGAACTGTATTGGAAAATTCTAAAGATATGTCTATTTTAAAATTATTTTGCAATATTGCTCTTAAACTGAATTTTATGGTTTAAGTACTAAGAACATGAAATTTAATATCTAAAGGTAACTCACAAAACGTTAAAGAAAACGTTCCTTTGGGCGTAATCTAAAATATGAAAGCTTTCATTTTTTTTAAAAATTATTTTGGCTTATTTAAATATTTGCTTCTTTTTTGCCCAAAGAAATTTGAACTCTGAATTCTCTCATTGCTCCGTTTTTTATTTTTTGCTTTATTTAGAACTTTCTCTTTAATGCATAACATAGTATAAATATTTTTATACTGAATTAGCTGTTACCCGGCATGCATAGCAATGTTACTTGAAGGAAAGGAAGTGATTTACGTTTTATTTCTCTTTATTAATGCTTTTGGATAAACAATATTTTTTGTTTTTCCGTCTGATACATACACGAATAAATCGGAAGGTTTTCTGACGCGTGAGCAGGCCACATACAGCTTCCCAGGTGAAAAGCATTGATTTTCCAAATTTAGTCCCCAAACTTGTTTCATACGAACGGGCTTTCGCCTCTCGTTGCTCGTTTGTTTCAGAATTTGATGCCCTTTTCTTTCGTGCTTAAGGTGTAGATCGAGTGATCTATTTTCATTTTGATGGCATAATTGATTTCACAACGAAAGTAATGTTTTGTGACGACTATGATAAATTCACTTTCAGAAGCAAAGAAAATGCGCGTAATACAATAACACGCATATTAATAAGTGAAAAATTAAATATTATACACTCAGACGAACGATAGCACACATATTTTAATTCGGGTAGTGACAACACGTTTTCTTAAATAACCGAATTTGTTTATTAAATTCAAGACAAGATAACATTTTTTCTTTTTCTCGAGTGGCAACGATTTTTTTTTATATCGCCGAATTTTCTCTTTGAATTTGAAACATATATATCTTACACTTTGCGAAGCTGAATGCAAAACTTTTAAATCGCCGGTTTTTTAATCAAAAGTTCATTAAATTAGCGTAAAATATGCGTATGTAAAGAGTGCGGACACTATAGGCTGGTTTTTGAGAAGTCTTATGTAGGCATTGACCTTCGTCTTGTTTTAAAGGTCGAGTGTTGCAAGTTTCATAAAGATCGAAATTAAACTGTAGAATTATATAAAAGACAAACAAACTAATAAACAAGCATTTTTATTTATATCTATATATATTTATATAAACTTAAAACTTACAAATACACACAGTTCTTGTAATTATTATAGATTGTTTAAATTCTACATGCTAGCTTGAGAAAAAATGTTTCATGCAGTTTTTGAAGAATTTCGAAAGTTGAATACGAGCGTTATAAATTTAAACCAAAAACAATTTCGCTTAGTTAAATTTTTCAAATTATTTCAGATTAGATAAAAAGTTTAATTTCAGATCATGTATTAAAATATTTCAAAAGTAAACGTTACAGCTCACAGAATTTAAGCCTTACTAAAATACAAAATTATCTGATATGATTTTTTCATTTAGAATCTTAAGTAGCATCTAAGGACTCTTCTGAGATACGCTCTAAGGAGAAGATAATTTACGTTTGATATATCTGAAAAAGAATAAAAAATTATAAATACAATATATTACTAGCAGTGAAATGTATTTAAAATACAAGAACAATAACTAAATGATAAATTTGAGATTTCCTTAAAACGTAACAAATAAGTGATGGCTGGTCAGGGTTGCATTTGGAGAAGAATCAGAAAAAACACGCGAATAAAAAACATGAAACTCATCCAAAAATATATGATAAATTATTAATATGCACTGCTTTTAAAAAAATAAACTACTTTAAGTGAATTTTAATCTTCAATCCACAGGCAGTTTTTCAAATGTTTTGCTTTCAAATACGAGTAGTTACATTAACACCTTCTAAAATATTTTCTTCTGCTGATCTATGTAAGTAAAAATGATTTTAGTTGCACCTGTATGAATTTATTAAATTTAAACTGGTGATTCATTAAACTGGTGACTTAGGACTGAAAACTTTGAAACATCATTGCTAGCTTTGAAAAAAAAAAACTCATGTAGATTTATTCACTCATTTATATTCTATGTCTATCGTTTTAGGCTCTTAAATGTCTAAACTAAGATAAATATTTTTAAACTTGGTATAAAATTTTTGCTTAATATTAAGCCTTATAAGGAAATCAAAGTTAAAGATACAAATCATTGAAATGACGGAAAATTTCTAGTTAATGAGTAAAATGTTGAGTTCTTTTCAATGGGAAATAACCGGAGCTACTTGCTAAGATTCCGTCTGCGACGTCTTAAACTGCGATAAATGTTTTTATCTACTTGGAATGCAGATAAAAAAAAGTGAATTAAAGATGTAGTATAAATTTAAGAAAAATACATGTATTTGCCATTTAAGCAATATTTATTTTTTAGTTCCTTCTACTAGCAGCAGAAAGTAACATAAAAGCAATAGGTAGATTATCTGGGCTCAACACCTGACACGAACGTTCATGAAATTTTGCAGCCTGCTAAAGTGTACACATAATAAAGGTTAGGTTAGGTTATTTAATTACGGCAAAGCCTCGAGGGCTATCTACCTAAGGGAAGGGATACCTTCGTGGAGGACTTTCTAAGAGAAACTGGCTCGTATACACGTTACACATGGGGAAAACCACGAAAACACCCATGCAGCCAGCCCGTTCGCGGGATTCAAACCTCGGACCGAACTACCAGTGTTCAGCAACTTTACCGCTCGGCCGCTGCAAGCATAATACAGAAAATCTATTGTGGACACCACATAACATCCTTTTATAGATTATTAATTTACACAAATTTTTCCTGGACTTAAATTTATTCCCTTGAATTTCGTTAGAGATGTATTTCTCATTCAATCCATTCAGGTCCCACTTCGCGGCCAGGTAGAAATACATAAAAACTCAAAACATCCTGATTAAAACATTTAAAATACAGAAAAACGTAAAACTAATTAAAATACTGTTGAAAACAGTTAGAAAAATTTTACAATTAAAATTAAAGTTTCTACCGAAAAACAAGCAATTCGACCAGCGGGCAGGAAGACAAAATTTTAGGTGCACAATATTGAAAGTTAACTATTGGTCCCACTGGGTAAAAAGGCACTGAAATTTATTCCCCAACTTACTCAATTCACTATTCTACGATTATTGCATGAAGATTAATTGAAGTGTAAAAACCTTAATCGGAACATAAGAACAACATGATTAAAGCAAAAAATGCCAATTTACCAACCTATAAGAATAAAAACCTTCTCTAACCGAACCAGGTAACAGAGTGGGAATATACTATATATTTACATACGTTTGGTGCGGTCGACTGAAACGGAAACGGGAGGGGCACAACTAGATGTTATACCAGTTCCGTATACAAATTTTCAACGATCTACTGCCACTTGTTTGTGAGTTATGAGAGATGCATACGTACAGACGCCAGGCAAAAAATTTCTTTTGAATCCACTTTAAATCCATTTTAGAATCCGTTTTGGATAAAAGGATTCTGTCCGTACCTACAAGTGTTACTCAAATACATCGTTCAAAGGGATTCGAGAGAGGTAAAAATGAATATTTTGTTTAATAGGCTACTAGACATTTTTCGAGATTTCAACACTTCTTTTACTTCGTACAAGGAAGTAAAACCCATATCATTTAGAATAAAGTTCTAACAAAGCTCTTATGATACATTTTCTTAAGATCATGACACTTCCAAAAGATAATGCTTATAGAATACTCTGCAGGGCTAGTTAACTAGCATCAACTTAGAATTGATTACAACAGTAATTAATATAAATATTTAACAGCAGTACAACACCCCAAAAGTTGCCAAACTCATTGCCCCGTTTGAAACATAAGCAATAGTTCTAATCACTTAAATTAAAAAAACGATTGGAATAGATGATGCATTAGGAATAGAGTTAAATTTCATTCACTCATTTCTAATTGTATTTAATATAATGCTCAAAATTTTTATAATTAAATTTAATCATGGGAGTTTCAAGTAAAATTAATAATTACGACTGAGGTATTTGTAAGAAGATATTTTGAATAAATCATGAAAAATGGAAGGCAGTTCAAATGTATAATTCTTATGCAGTGCCATAATTAAAGCATAGCAGAACAGATTTGAAGATGTCTTCAAAGGTTTAAAACAAATTTCTAAGATTCTTATTAATTGCTTTAAATCAATCTATAAATTCGTAATGACACATAAATTTTGAAGTAATTTACGAGCCAGGAAACAAGATTGAGTGTGATGAAAGAGTGTTATGTGCGTTAATATTGATTTTTAATATTTAAAAGTTACCTTAGAATATCTTGTTAGCAGACAAAATGAAACTTTTAATTCTTAGGGAATTTATAGCGTATCTTGTCTGTGTGGTTTGAGATGGATTGGCCAAACTAAAACAGCGTTAAAATTTCACGTCAAGGAACAGAAATAAATAAATCTTCGACAGCTACTCATAGCTAAAAACCTAATCACAGTTTTATCAAAATGTTGACTTCAGTTCTGAGAAAATTATCTTCAAAGTTGAAATGGAATTCCCTGAAATTTTCTCATTCATAGAATTTTATCTTCGTTCATTAATGACACTATTTCCAATCCAGACATTCCTAACACGCATCGAATTCTAATACCTTAAATTGCTTTCATTTAATTACTCTTTTCTTCAATAGATAGTGCTACATTCCCTTTGCTCTCGTTTTGTTTTCAGTATAGATAAGGTTGTTGTCTTTTCAGCAGCGGTAGCGTGGCCGAGTGGTCTAAGGCGCTGGTTTTAGGCACCAGTCTCATTGAGGCGTGGGTTCGAATCCCACCGCTGCCAGGATTTAATTTTAGTAATTTAACACTCTGGTTTGTGTTAATGTAATTAAAGAGATGAGTTATCAGGCAATCTCATGTTTTTACAAATATATATTAATTTCAAACAATGATCATGGACTTTTTTGTCTTTTACCAAAGACAGCGAGATTTCATTTTCGCATTTTATATAATTTAAACTTATTACACAAGATTATTTTACTTATCTTTAACTCGGTCAAGCGACCAATCAGAACTCTAAAATTAATCACGTGCCTTCATTTCACTGCTTTGTCACTCCAAATACTGTCTTGCATTCCTCTCATAGTCTCCCGGACTGCAAATATCACCGCGCTTGCTCCTTTATACCATATAAAATTCCTAAATTTCTCACTGATTCTGAAGCTTATGATTGTTCAATTACCTTATTCTCACCTTCGGGTGATGATGTACAATGTTACATCCATGATTTTTAAACTAAGCAAATGGTCATGGTACAATTTTAAAAGTACTGGTAAAAACTCCCAGTGATTGTATATCAGAGGTAAAGAAATGATCTATGGTATACATTGTGCTGAATTCGGTTTGGCTCCTGAAGTAGAGAGATCTTTCTTAAGTTGTCCTAGTCGATAGAAATTTTCTCAAAATTTAAGCCAAAATAAGTTCTATTTTGCCTTATATTAAATAATATTAGCATTTCAATTTAAACTCATGACATATATTCATATAATTTATATATAACGAAATCATTATAAATCTAACGGTGAATTAATTAAATATTGACCATTAAATTAAAGGACAGAGAACGTAACATCAAGACGGAACAAAAATTTTATAAAATCAATTGTAATAAATTCAGAAACTAATATTCTAGCTAGAGGTAAAAAATCAAAGACATTTGGCAAGATATTCATTTGGCCAATATTATAAAGACAGTTATTAAAGAAATAGAAGTTATTTTAATATAAGAAGGGGAAACCTATCGCGAGTATTGTCTCAGTGTCGCCAGATATCGTCAAAGCAAACCTCACGCTTCGAAATGTAGATTACTATTGAGCTGACTATCATGCGGTAAAGGGACGCGAAAATTAAAGTTACTGGCAATAAATTCGGCATCTAGGTGTCACTTTTTTTGTGACAGTTAGTGCTTGGGTATTATACATAACAAAAATTAAATGCAAAGAAATGTTACTTACATCGTACTAATTTTGTTCCATGATTTCCATTCTTCCATTGAACCATTCTCCCATCAAGATTCCATTGAATTCCATTCTTCTGTTTGACTTCAGAAATTCAAGCGACTCAGGATTCATCAAGTGCTGTTTCTTAAATCTTAAAAGTTAAGGAAGTATACCCGTGTTTTCTTCACGAGCATGTGACATGTTAATGAATGAACAAATTGATATAAATAAAAAACTGTCGTGATGCCAACAATAATTTATATGACTCATTATTATTTTTAACGACAAGGAAAGTCTCATTTAATAGCATAACTCCCATTTAATACATAAAGCCTAGAAATTTTTTTAAAAAAAGCTTAGATACAAAATAATTTTGTATTTATAAAATAAATAAATATAGGAAAACATTTTTCTGACTCAAGAGAGTTCTGCTTGCCCTGGAAGTTTATTAATAGAATGAAATTTAATACTCATACCTTATTTTGAGTCACTAAAATGTGAAAGATATTGTATTACTATTCACAGCCAGTCTGTAACTCGAATAAAACAATTAGTGCATACAATATACTAATAGCTTAAACAGCAAATATACATAGTACAGAAAAATGAAAACAAGTTATTGAGCTGTTATGATGTTGTAAATAATAACATTTTATATAATAAATGTAAATTTTATTAACTTGTTGAGTTGTCAATAGTAACATTTTACATGGTAAATGCAAATGTTATTATCCTTTCACAGTAAAATAATATACTGCAATATTATATAATTTTTTACTATATTTACTAAATGTTCATTTATGGGGAAACTTAGTTATTAGTATCATTACAAAATAAATTTTCTTTATAGCTTTAAGATATACAGTTGTAATTTTAATGTTCTATAAAAAAAAAAAAAAACCTTTGTCAAAACGCAGTTATTACTGCTTTGTGAAATGTAAAGTCAGTTTCTTAAATAAATAATAATTGTTAAAATTGCTTCTTTTTCTTGTTACTAAATTTAATTCACTCTATATATTACATCATACGAAAATATCTGCAATATATATAGCAAAATATGATATCTCAAAAAATAGATACATAGTAATCTGAGTAAGCTCAATTTGTGAAAATGGAATAGTTACCAAAAATTTGATTTAGTTTTACAAATTCAACAGTGTTGCTTCAGAGCGCCATTTGTTTATAAGATAAAAGAAAATGCAATTTATTCATGTTTATATTGAACAAATGTTATAAGTTTGTAAAGACATTAGGTTAATTGGAAAAGCCGGAGAGAGGAACAATAGCAAACTCCTTCGCCGGGAATCGAACCACGGACCTCTGGAATACCGGGCAAGCGTGCAGAACCACTACACCACGAAGGCACCCTAGGAAAGTGGGAGATATACCTTATATACTTTCCTTTTTATACAGCGACTGGGGGTTTAGGGGACCCAATCGCCAAATCCTGGGTGTGGAAAATTCTCATCCAACACCCTTTTAGTTCGGGCGCCACTGTAGAGATATTAGGTAATTTTTGGAAGCCCGCAAGATGAAAAATTACCCAAACGCCTTCGCCGGGAATCGAACCACGGATCTCTGGAATACCGGCCCAGTATGTAGAACCACTACACCACGAAGGCACGCCAAGAAGGTGGGAGAAATACCTTATATACTCCCCCTTTTAAAGGGCGACTGGGTTTTTAGGGGACCCAATCGCCAAATCCTGGGTGGGGAGAAACTAGTTCGGGTGCCACTGTAGAGACATTGGGTTAATTGGAAAAGCCGGAGAGATGAAAAATAGCAAACGCCTTCGCCGAGAATCGAACCAGAGGTCCGTGGCTCGATTCCCGGCGAAGGCGATCACTCATTTTTCATCTCTTCTGCTTCGAAATAACGTAATGTCTCTACAGTGGCACCCGAACTAAAAGGGTGTTGGAGGATGATTCTCCTCACCCAGGATTTGGCGATTGGGTCCCCTAAAAACCCCAGTCGCTTTTTAAAAGGGGGTTACATAAGGTATTTCTCCTACCTTCCTAGCGTGCCTTCGAGGTGTAATGGTTCTGCACGCTCGGCCGGTATTCCAGAGGTCTGTGGTTCGATTCCCGGCGAAGGCGATTGCTCCTTTTTCATCTCTCCGGCCTCCAAAAAAAAAAAAAAAAAAAAAAAATGCTAATGTCTCTACAATGTAATTGATACATAACTTATATCATCATATGTCTATGTATCTTCTTAGATTTATTTATTTTTTAAAGTTTTTCTTCCGGCATACATAAAAATACGTTAGTTTCTACACTTTTCTCATATTTTGAATTAATAATTCTGTTGTTCTGAAATTATTTCTGGAATTTTATCCAAGTTCAGTGTAACAGAAACGTACATATCTCCTAATTATAATCATCGATATCCAAATGTATGTTAGGTTAAAAATAAAACTGAGCGCTTATTGTTAATAAAATGATCGTGTGATCAGACGACCGTGCGTTTACAATCATCTAATATCTTTTTTCCGGCAGGCCTTGCAAAAAAAAAAAAAAAAAAAAAAAGTCTGAAATGTTTCAGATTTTAAATTACGTCCAAAGGGGCGTTTTTTAACATTTTGTGTGTTACCTTTCTTTATTAAATATCATGTTCCTCGCACTTAAACCATAAGATCCAGTGCAACAGCAATATCGCAAAATAGTTTTAAAACGAGCATATCTTTAGAATTTCCGATACAGAGACTCACGCGCTGGAGATAAAAATGTTTTTTCTGCACAACGTTGCCATTGCTCGCTTTGAAATCCTTGAGTTTGTTAATCAAAAATTCGTCAAAGTTTTAAAAAATAGGAAATCGATCATAAAACAAATTTCAAATTTCAAATTTGGTCTTCCACATGCTCATATTCGTTGGAGGATTACGTTATTCAAAATTCGATGACTCTATGTACCGTTGTTTTATCACAATACGAGAAATATACATACATTTATGCAGATTTTTCATTATTTAATTTCTTCAAATATAATGCAGGACTCTAACATTTTCTGGCAACAGTTTGAAAAGTGAACCGACATTTATGAGTCCGACGCAAAATGCCAAAACGAAACTAATAGTCCTTCGGGATTCAAATCCCTTTGGACTAAAAAAAAAAAAAAAATGTAAACATTTAGAATTCAGATTGTAACGTATATATTTTGCTTACTAGGTTTAGTTTATTCTTTATTCTTTTTCTCGGATTACCTGATTAATTATAGTTGGTTTATAATTCAGTTTAATACGTTTATGTATGAAATGCGTTATGAGTTAAAATTAGAAACACTTGAAGAACATTACGATCAAGCGAAAATGTCATTTATTTCGTTATTGTAATATAATATTATTTTTTAAATTACAATACTTTCTATATAAATTGTAAAAATGAATTTCTAGTTCTGTAATATCTTTTCGTAAAATGGAGATCAACTTAACTTTTTATTTGTGGAAAATTTGTTTAAATGTTAATTACCGATTCTCCTGTTATGCAAAAAGTTTCAAACACATTTAAGAATTCAGCTGCACAATAGAGAACTATCAAGTTAACTTTTCTCTACATTTGATTGAATGATTATAGTATATATATATAATATTAATAATTTTAGTCTTCTGTTCTAAAATCCCAAAACATTAATTTGGCTAATTGAATAATTTTTTATGTGATATCTCAGAAACTATGTGATTATAAATGCTTAGTATGTAAGTCTAAAATATTATATTCACCCTCTGTAAAACAGTTTTGTAGCTTTTCTTCTTCGCCATTTCTGGTCACATAAGTACTTGGACTAGAAAAACCCAACTGATACAGGTCTTCACACGACTCCGCCGTGTCTTTGTAGTAGGCTGAAAGGGAAAAAAGTAAACATTGTTATGCATAATAAAGCACGATAATCACGCCTGTTAAAAAGGAATTGTTTATTAAAGTTAACTGAATGCAGTTTCCCACGAACACGGCTTGAATTACTGGTTATTGCTTTCTCTTTCTTTTATCATTTTCCCTTCTGAATGTCTTCTCATAACCTATCTCTGCAGGATAGAAATGTGAATAGAGCGGAAGCCGGCAATTCAGTTTATATTTAGTGAACCGAAAACAGCAATAAAATGCACATACAATACTAGTAGAAGTAGGTATTTTAAAATGAGAATGCTTTTAGTTCTGTATAAGATTTTGTTAACTTAGTACGCGTGTGCGCAGAGCAAATAAAAAATAAGGATCTGAAATGGTTTTAAAAAATCCTAAAAAAGAGGTTCTGTAGAGGTTCTTAAACTGAAAAGAAGATCTAAATGTATGCATAGATTGCAGATCTTTTACCTTTATCAAAAATACATGTCGATACTTTTCGCTCAATATGTTTAAAGCTGCCTTAAATAATAATAATATTTTAATATTTTTATACAAAAATAATTTTCTTGGAGCAATTAAAATACTTTCTTTTTTGGATATAGAATCTTTTGAATTAAGATGTTTATTGCTATTGAACTTTCTTGCTGGTAGAAAACAATTACAGAGGCCCGGTGGCGCAGTGGGTAGCGCGTCGCGCAACAGCACTAGAAGTCCGGAGTTCGATCCCTAGGCTGAGCAAAGCTGACTTAGCCTCCTATCCCCGCGGCAACCTGACCATTTGTCCAGGCAAAAATGCACAAGCACACAGGAGCCCACGGTCTAGAAAACATATATCAGGACACTGGTGGCTGGCCATGGCTCTCCAAGGGCTGTTTGTACCGCAAAGTTTAGTTAGTTTTAGAAATCAATAATAGATTTTTTTCGATGCCAGAAAGCGATGGGTTCTTATAAAGTACTTCATTGAACAAAATGGTATGAACTGAAAAATCAGTTACCATTACTTTATAGTTGAAATAGTCTGGAAGTTCTATGGTACGGAGGTACGGAAAAATAGGTTAACATCTCATGTCAGACAAAATATTGTGCGTAACAATAAGATGCAACGAAAACAGGAATGAATATGTGCTAAAAATGCAGCACATAGTAAGGCAGAAGTAAGTTGTACTTTTAGAATAAAAAGGCCAGATAGAAAATTAGAAAGCTCGAAATGGTGAAATCAATAGGCCGAGTATAGAAAGGTAGTGCAGGCAAGATAAAGATCGCAAATATATCATCCTCGAATGAATTTGCAAAATTCAGCAAAGTTCTACATCTTTTTGTCTGTTTGTTTGGATATGAAAGTAACGGTTACTGGTTGTAATTGTGTAAGATCTTGTAACATAATTAATTAATTGTGTAACAACTTGTCCGTAGAAACAAACTCCGCCACTTGCAGGTATTAAAAACAGCAAAGTTAAAATATAAAATTAGAAATATCGTAATCGCAGACTACACAGGTTACATGCTGTCTCAGAATTTTAATGGTGCATTTTAAACTCAGCTAGCAAAAGGTTGAAACCGGAACATTAACGGACAGAGTTAGAGAAGTCTACAGAGTCCTAGAGAGTTAAAGTTTCTACAGAGTCCTGTAGAAAATAATGCTGAGAGTTCCACGGCCAAAAGCTTTATACCCATAGCCTACAAAACCCTCGACTACAAAACTCTAGAACAACGATTTTCAACCGGTGGTACACAAGACAAAAATAGGTTGTACGCAAAATATTTTCAACAACTAAATTCAAAAATCTCCTGAAGAAAATGAAAAACTGATATGATCGAACTCTAACTGAAGATTTTAAAAATAACACACTTCTTAACTTTTGGCAGAACCGAAAAAAAAAAATTTAAAGGCATTTCAAATAAAGCTATTAAAGTTTTATTGCCACAACCTATTTGCATGAACAAGGATTTTTTTTCCATGTTATATTTGAAAAACACAGAACAAAATTAAAAGTGGATCCTAATTTACGGTTAAAACTAAGTGAATAAATACATTTATAATAAAGAAACACATATAAATTTAGTTTGACTTTCGCAACTTAATGTACTTTACATCTTTCACAGTCAGCAATGTTCTAAACTACTCAAAAGGGCTCTACTCTTATATGCGCCCTAATTTCACCAAATGTGTTGATATGTGTTGTGCGCTGGTTTTTGGCGCAATTGCGCGTTCGGGGCGATATTCGTTTCTATAGCAACCCTTTCTACGTGGAAACTTGGATTTGCTAGTTAGTTCGGGGGGTAATTAAGTGATTTATGACGTCTTGGCAAAGTTTTTGTCTCGTGCTTGGTACTATTTTTTCGGGTGGCGGGAAATTATTCAAGTATTTAGGAGAAGAAGGTTTTTTAACATTAATTTGTGAAACATAGAATCAACTTTGTGGATAGTGAGTCTGGCTGTCATATAAATAATAATTTAGAGTTTTATTTGGTGGTTTATATATTTTTCCATCTTTGTTCTGAAACGGGAGAAGATGCTTTAAAAAAATTTGTGGTGAAATAGTTTTGGTGATGTATGAAATTGGTATTTCTGCTGTTCGAAGAAGCATTTATTTATGGTAAGTGCACTTTGTTTTATTTTTGTTCTTATTTAGTAGAATGGTATGTTCTTTGTTTCCTTTAGTATGAATTTCTGTCGTTATTGTTGTTTTTTTAATTTACTTTAGTTAATTTAGTTTATTTTGTTGATTAGTGCGTAATGCCTAGACTGTGCAATTCGTAGATGTTTTTTAAAGTTTAAACAGAATGCTGTGTACACGGTATTCTTGAAATTTATTGTTGTTATGTTAACTTATTAAAGCGAGATGTGCGTAGTTCGTAGATTCATTCGTTGCCTAAATTTGTGCAATTCGTAGATGGTGGTTTTTTTTTTTTTTTTTTTTTTTTTTTTTTTTTTTTTTTTTTTTTTTTAAGTTTAAACAGGATGTTGTGTACATGTGTACATGGTATTCTTTGAAATTTATTGTTGCTATGTTAATTTATTAAAGCGAAGTGTGCGTAGTTCGTAGATTCGTTCGTTGCCTAGCGCAATTCGTAGATGTTTTTTAAGTTAAAACATATCGCTATGTACATGGATTCTTGTCGAATATTTTTGGTTAGAAACTTTACGTTTTTGCTATCTAAAGTTTTTATTTTTGTTTCGAATTTTTAGCTTAAATTGTGTGTTCAAAACGTATTTTTTGTATGTGCGAAAACCGCCTTTTTTGGAGACATTTTAGGTTTAACGTTCGAAATATAGACGAAAAATTTAGATAGTAATATGGCAGCGTGGAGTTTCTCGCCAAAAATGTTTGGCAAGAAAGTTGGCGACCTGAAAGCGCATATAAAAGTAGTTCCATCAAACGAATTCAGGCGCGCACAGCGCCGTCTGGTGTAATACAGTTTCTACACAGTGAACACTTTTAAGATTTTAATTGTGAAAGTTAATTGTCTTAGTTTTTTGGTATTGTACAGAATTGAATTTTAGTGTTGTAAAGTTTAACTGTGTTTAATATTTTGATGATGTCAATTTTGAAATTAATGTCTTGTTTTTTGGGGAGTGGCCTGATGTAAATGGATTGATTTCCGAATAAAGCCGTTAAGAAACACCAATATTTTAATGATAAAATCAGACTTTTAATTTAATATATTAAACTTGTATCAGAAAATACTTTTGTTCAAATTCATGTGTTTTAATACAAGTTATTAAACTTTACTAAGTTAGCTTTCATTGTATTTTACTAATCTCACCGAAAATGAAAAATTTTAAAGTTATGAACTTTGTAATCAATGCCGTCAAAAACATTTAAAAAGTTTAGTTTTAAAAACTTTGCATTATCTTTTAAAAACCCTTAGTTTTAAAAACTTTGCATTGCTTGAAATTAAATAAGCATTAAATGGTAAACATATCAGTGGTAGCTTAGCAAAATATAATAATTAAATCTTATCCCTATTTGATTTTTACAGTTTTGAAATAAAAACAAACAACTGTTTTTGGACAATGCGATGTCTCTGAATTTAAAAGTTGAAGAAAACATTTTATCACCTTTTGTCCACCTACACAGTAAGTACCTTTAGCATACAAATTTAGTTTTTTAGTAACAAGGATTTTTTTAATTAGGTTTAATCACCGTAAATTCTTTACTGAATATTTTTCTAATAATAAAAAACATTTTTATTGCGATTCATCAATTCTGTATTTTTATAGATGGTTTTTAAAATTAAAGGTTTTAAATTACATTTTAATGATAAAATGAACTCACTAAGATTATAAATGGTTATGAAATCTTTATTGCCGCAGTGTTGGTTTGCACAGTCACCGTTGCACTGCAGACGAGAAGCTACAGACAACCCTTTTACGTTGTCCGGAGAAAGGCAGTAGCACTTATTCGGAATAGTACCGGCCAGGGGAAAGCCTTGTCCGCGGCAATGTTCTAAGCATTCGGTGACGCTGATTCCACGCTTTTCCAAAATCTGGCTTGGTGGTGGATGACCTTTGAAGCAATTCATTGAGCCATCTAAAGTAAATAAATAAAACTGGAGTCATTATCTCTTCTGAGACTTTACATAGTACATTAAAGAATTTTAAGGACTATAAGAAGCTTTTATCTAAATTAGGAATTGTACAAATTCTATTGTTAATAGTCGGTTTTTAGGTAACTTAATTATATTTAACTATAAATCCGTGTTTCATCAAGGCCTTCTTTCCATCATTTAACCGCACATTTAATGATTGAAAATTGACTCCTAAAACATGTATATCATTTCTTTTTATTTTTGATAGTTATATGTGCCTATTCACGTGATATATGGTTACAGCCGAAAACATCGCGGCAAAAAAAAAAAAAAAAAAACATCGCCGAGAAAACAACGCAAGGCGAAAACGTCGTGCTACAAAACATCGTGGGAGAAAACATCGCAGTCCTAAAACATCGTCGTCGAAAATATCGTGGTAAAAAATAAAGTATCTACAAATCATCGCATGACGATAACATCGCAGACATGCTTTAATAACTGTAAGTGGATATTCCCATAATGATTTGTGAGCGCAAGATGGAAAGAAGGGCGATTTTGACTTTCCTATTTTTTATTAACTAATAAATTTTTGCTGAGAAAATAAGAAAGAAACTTAAGCGTAGAAAATTAATGCAACTTATAGCACTAAATAGAATTTTAAACCGACATAAAGGCCATTAATAAGTCATTTTTTATAAAGTTTTTACTGGTAATTTTTCATGAAAAGTATAATAGCATTTAATTTTCTATGCTTAATTTTCCATCTTACTTTTTCAGCAAAAATTTATTAGTTAATAAAAAGATGTGAGAATAAAAATTATCCTTCTTTACATCTTGAGCTCACAAATCATTATGGGAATATCCATTTACAGTTATTAAGGCATGTCTGAAAAAAGCATGTCTGCGATGTTATCGTCATGCGATGATTTGTAGATACTTTATTTTTTACTACGATATTTTCGATGACGATGTTTTTAAACTGCGAAGTTTTTGAACCGCTTTATTTTCGACGACCATGTTTTGTACCGCGATGTTTTAGAACTGCGATGTCTTCTCCCACAATGTTTTGTAGCACGACGTTTTCGCCTTGCGTTGTTTTCTCGGCGACGTTTTCGCCCGCGATGTTATCGGCGAACACCTGATATTACAACATCGCATAGATAAGTCGAAAAACTGAAGTTTCGAATTTTGAAAACGTAATTTTCCCCTAATACCCCACCTACCTTTTCTTTTTACTCTTTACGCTTAAACGTAGAAAAAAATTATTTTAATGCATATGAAATATTACATATTCGAGCTTTTATTATGCATAAAAGTTTTATTATGCATAAAGACTTATGCATAAATTTATTATGCACAAGTCTTACGAAATAAATTAAAATATGAATTTTTAAACATAATCCAAGAAATGAACATCATCCAATTCAAACACCTATAGCACTTAAACATACAGTGAAATTTGTAAAACTATCAGCTGTATGTATTCAATTTTCTAATAATAATTATATAGATATAAGTAGTGTAAATATCTTTAAAAGCCTAATAAAACTTTTAATATTAAAAATATTTATATAAGAATTAATTTAATATATTTATATTAAATGTTATACATGGTGTTTCTAAATGAATATCGAGGATTTAGCACTTTGTAGTATCTATTATACGTAAAACTTAAAATTATAATTAATACATGAAATCAAAGAATAACTCAGACAGTTATACCTACAAGTTTACAGTATTCAATGTGAGCACCTTTCGTCACACGACACACATCAAGTCGGCCCACTTCTTAACGAACGTTGATCAGTGTTTGTGATGTAATTGTTTTCTACCAATTGAGGAAATTGGTACCTATTGGGTCTTCTACCAATTGGGAAAATATCCATAGTTATCAAGATACAAGATAGGAAAAACCAGTTACAGTTGCTTCTCCAAAGAAAAAAACCCATAAACTTTTCCGCCAAGTTATAGCACAAAAATTATTCAATTTAGAGTAATCTCATTTCAATTGTTACAATCTGGTATGGATTTTCTGATCCTCAGATGAGTGTTCACATGTCCACTTAGTTGAAAGGTCGATTCATCACTGAAATAACAACATAATACAGAAAATCTTCGTGCAGCAACATTTCCTGTGCAAAATTGGCAGGTAAACCATGGTCTGTAGGCTTTAGAACCTGTACTGTACCAACAAACAGAATTGTTTGAGTTGCTCTTTCATTTAATGTATTAATTATGATTTTAAGTTTTATTCAATAAATAATACAAAGAATTTAAACTCCGATATTCATTTAGAAATACTATTTATATTAGAATTTATTCCATGTAAGAATATATTTATATTTTTAAGATGTACGAATAAAAGCTATTCATATATAAATAAGTACATATGATACTTTACGTTTGTATGAGATTTAAATATTTCTGCGGTAGTGTGAAATAATATATTGCAAATTCATCATTTATAAAAAAAGTGAAGAAATGAAGTATACATGAAACAATTATCTTGTAAGAGAAAATTAATAAAAGTCCTACTTTCATCTAGATCTTTTCTACATATGAAAAGGGCTCGATTAGTACAAACGTCGTCTCTCCATTTAAAACCGTTACTTCCATCCAACATAGCACATCGCTCGTAGATGGAGTTGGGCTGAGTGCTCATCCAATTCCGAAAATTCGATATGCTACCATCTAGCCACCGATAAGCTTTATTGTCGTTTGGATCGTACTGATACAGGCCAATGAACCAACGGACTCGCTGATAAGAAGAACCCATTCCTTGAATAGTCTGATAAAAGAAAATTTGGTATAATTTTACTTATTTATTTACTACCACATTAACATTTCAATCTATTTTTGATTTCTGATACAATTTGTGCATTTGAAATTTAATTTTGTGCAACTTCAAATATAATTTGTGCATAAAATAATCCAAAGTTATGACTTAACAATCCAATTAATATAATTTCACACTTTTCAGGATTATTTCACTGTGATAAAAAGTTTTCTAAAACACAATAGCATTTTATAAATAATATAATATAATAATGCAATGCAAATGCAAAAGATTTTACAGTAGTAGCTTACTGGAATGGAAAATGTCTAATAATTTAATAAACAGTCTTAAGAATATTTTAAAAATTATTCTTTAGAAGAAGCAACAGAAAATGTTTCCGATTTTTAACTAGTGCTTGACTTTTAGTTTTATCATCTTTGCTTTTGGACAAAGGTCGTGTTCTGGATTTTATCTTGAGAGTTTAATAAATATTAATGGCGCATATTTACAATGGTTCCCAAAAGTGTTCCCACACTTATAATATTCAATGATAATAAATAATGCTTTATTCAGTAATATAAATTAATATTTGAGAATGAGAATTTTTTATAAATTTTTCATTGCAAATATACATTAGTTATCTTATGAACATAATAGGTTTATGAACATAACCAGTTGTTATTTATCTAATTTCATATAAGTAAAATAAAGTATATAAAGGTTAAATATAAAAAAGACGCTCTGCTTAATAAAATTAACATTTATTTATCAGTTCATGTACAGGGTGTTCATAAATTAACTTTCCCGATATATGTATCCCTAACGCCCTATCCGATCAACCAATCAAAATGAAATTTCAGATAGTGTTATTTGTAGTTAGGCGCTCAAGATTGTGATAATTTAAAAAATAGAGCTCTCGTTGTTAAGGTTACAGTAACAACATTTCGAAATTTTTGAATGGCAATAGCCAGTTCTTTTTGTTTTCCAGCACATTGGAAAACCGTAACTGGCATTGGAGCGTACACGTATGACGAATATCTGAAATGTCTGAAATTCTCCAAATACAGTGTAACCTAGAGATACGAGCACCACTATATACGAGAAATTCGAGGTACGAGGAGAGTATGAGAAGAAAATTTGTCTCTAAATACGAGCATTGACTCGAGTAACGAACAACGAGCCAGGCTGTTGGTATGCGTGGCGCGTTTCCCGATCCGGCTCGACTCGAGGAGTCTCCTAGTTAGATAACTCAGTGTTCTTTGATCTAGGTATTTGTGTGCTTGTGAGTTAATTGTTTTTTACATTTAACGCGAAAATAATTATTTCACGATGCTTCCCAAGAAGATTTCTGCCTCAGATATTGCTGCAAAGAAAAAGAAAGAAGCCATGGTCGTTGAAATTAAGAAAGAAATCATAGATAAACATAAGCGTGGTATAAGTGGGATGAATTAGCAAAGATTTACAGGCGTTCGACATCGACGATCTGCACTATTCTGAAGAAGAAAGAAGAAATTAAGACACTTGATGTGGCCAAAGGAGTTACCGTTATATCCAAGGATCGTCAAACACTCGTAGAAGCTGTTGAGAAGCTGTTGTTGGCGTGTGTTAACGAGAAGCAATTAAAAGGCGATTCGGTGTCGGAAGCTATCATTTGTGCTAAGAATCTGTACTTGGACCTCCTCCGAAAAACATCAGGTACGTCATTGAATATGAGATGGCAATGATATTTTGGGAGGTGAGGAACGGATTATCTGGATTTCCATTATTTTCAATGGGAAAGTTTGTTTCTAGATACTAGAAATTCGCTATACGAGCTCAATGCTGGAACGAATTAAACTCGTAACTCGAGGTCCCACCGTATCCGAAATTTCATTTTGATTGGTTCATACGTAGAATTTTTATTTATGAATCAGGAAGTTATTATCCATAATAACTAATTATGAATAATAACAATGTTATTTTTTATCAGGGAAGTTATTATGAATAATACGATTAAAACATTTGCTTTCGAACTTATTACATCATTAACAACAAATATATGAGCAAAAGTTTCAATCCATACGTGGTTGAGATTTACACTCATGTCCATAAATTAAGGATAATGCAAAATCAGGCAAAGGAAGAGTTAAAAGCAAAACAAATTTGACTTATTTGTAAAGCTTATTTATTAAACAAAAGGTAAAGAGCAAAAAAAGATGCTATATGTTTGATACTATTAAAAAAATTAGCGATGTTTTCTCCCTGGAGCAAATTAAAAAAAAAAAAACTATTTACAAAAAACCAATATTACATGGTTGGTATGATTGTTAATACATTGTATGTCTCCCAGACGATGCAATACAGTCCGTACAACGCCTAGGCATGCTGAGTATCAAATTATCGATCTGATCTTGGGAGATATTACATCACTCAAAAAGCAATGCTCTTCGAAGTTCCGGTAGACATGTAGGAGGATGTTGACGGGCTGCAACTCGTCGGCCAAGCATGTCCCACACGTGCTCGACTGGATTCAAGTCCGGTGAGAATGCTGGCCAGTCCATACGGGTGATATCCTCTGATTGAAGGCATTTGCTTATGATGTTTGCAGGGTGAGGACGGGCGTTGTCATCCATGAACACAAATTGTGCGCCCATGGCGCCCCGAAACAAACGTACATGTTGTTCCAGAATGACGTCCCGATAGATTTGGCTTGTCATCGTTCCAATTTGAACATGCAGGTCAGTTCCGGAACCCAGAATAATTCCACCCCAAACGAGCACTCCTGCACCACCGTAACGGTGTCATTCAATGATGTTTTCTTGGTGTTAACGGGTACCTGGAGCTCTCCATATGAAAGTCCGGCGAGAATCAGACTGAAAGCTAAACCTGGACTCGTCAGAAAACATCACACAAGCCCACTGTTGCGGTGTCCACAATGCATGCTCTCTACTCCAGGCTAACCTCAGGTGACAGTGAGTTGCAGTAAGTGGAACGCATCTGACTGGTCTACGAGCATATAGACCCATCTGCTCTAAGCGTCTGTGCACGGTCTGCTATGAAATTGCCGTACCAGTGGTTGAAGAGAGCTGACGAGACAGGTCTGAAGCTGTGCTCAGCCTGTTTCTTTTGGCAGTAACTGCCAAATACCGGCCCTCATTCGGTGTTATAACTCTGGGGCGAACAGTGCTGTAACGTTTACTCACATTACCATCATCTTGGAATCGTTGCCAAAGCCTGGAGATGACACTCTGGGCAATTCCAAGTTTGTCTGATACTTCCAGTTGGGTACGCCCACATTCCAGACGGCCGATAATTCTACCACGTAAAAAATCATCCAAGTACGTCCTTTGTGTCATAACTATTCGGTTATTGCACTGAAATGCTTATAAAGCGCCTGCGAACAATTTTACTTCTTTGTCTGTATTCTTTATATACCACTCTCTTACACTCTCGTCATTGTGACGTACATCGGTGTCATATGGTTACTTCCTGAAATTTGCATATGACTCTTGAAGACGTGTGTAGTGATTTTACAGGTGATATATTTATTTTAGAGTTCGATTTCCGCGTGACTCCGAATTATCCTTAATTTATGGACATGAGTGAATTATCCTTAATTTATGGATTCCATTCTTAGAGTTCCATTCTTATAACTTTTAACAATGTTTCATTTAACATAAAGACATTTTGCGTTCGAAATTAAAAGATATAGATATGACTTTATTCAGATACATAAAAGGTAGCATAACGACAGCTCATACACAGCAGTAAAAGAGATTTTATACAATAAAAGACAATTACTTTACCTTGATAATAAAACCATGTTCTGCACTGTTTCTGATACTAGCTAAAAATCCTCCTTGTTTGTAACAAAATGCCTGAGCTTCTTTAAACTTCTGATTATTTGTATCCGAAAACAGGTAGCATACGTTTCGAAAAGTTCTCCAAGGTTTTTCACATTTCTTGTCTGCGCAACCTGTGGTAAAAATTATATATACTCGTATTAACTTCAAGTTACAATGAACAATAAAAATAAATAATCAATTCTAATGTTAAATTTAATCCATAACGTAATGTTTTCGTATTGGCAAGTTCATTTGTTAGAATCATTCAGCATTTATCAATTGTTTACAACCAGTCGAAGAAATATCATTTGCGCTGTCTTTTTATATCGCCAATATTTTTACGTTGTCTGCTAAACAAGAAGATGATGGACTACAAGGATTACATAACATTTCGTTATTAATCGCAGAAGTGGAGAAGCCACATTTGACCGGAAAGGAATTAACCTTACTCGCAGTGAAAGAAGTAAAAATAACCTAAGGTCCGTTAGATATCATCAGAAAAATTAGATGCCATCAGAAATGTTAGGTAACATCAGAAACATTAGATATCATCAGAATTAGATATCATCATCAATAATCATTAGATATCATCATCATAACATTAACATCATCAGAATTAGGTATCAACATCATAACATTAATATCATCAGAATTAGATAACGTCTTCATAACATAAAAAATCATCAGAATTAGATACCATCATCAAGAATCATTAATTATCATCATGATAACCTAACATTAAATACCATCAGAAAGCTTTCTCTGAATTTGAACTTCTGTTCAAAGAATTATAGATAAATGGCTAAAGACGTTGAAATATGATTTTGTGATTACATAAAGACTTGCAAATTTCCTATTTAGCTTGATGAATTAACTCTACCATGCATTGAACCACTACTCTCATCATACGGTCGATTCATAAAAGAAGGGAAACATTGTAAAGCGTTATTATTTGCTAAAATTTGGAAACCTACACAAAGGGAGAATTGATGGTACTATTCTCTTATTGAGACCGCATTCGGAAATGCATGTATGTATGTGCGTATATGTGCGTGTAAATACACATTACCTAAGTACGTACATATGTACATGCATACATGAACACATACATCTTTACATGTATTCGTTTCTGAAATCCGGTCCCAATTACAGAAGAGTACCTAATTGATATTTAATACCGCGAACAAGTCTCTTCTTGAGAAAAAAATTCCTATTTGCAATATCTTGTTTGATAGTGCTCCAGCAGTGACTAGCGTCATAAGGTTTTTCACAGCATATTTGAAATAAGCAGCACCCAATTGAATATTGTGGTTTTCGTCGTTACATCGCTTCATTACTTTATTAGATCAGTCAATAAGATTAGAAGTAATTTATTGCATGATAGATTATTTATCCAACTTAACATGAATGATGTTAAGTTGATTAAGTGAATGATGAACATTACAGTCGTTCGTTTCTGCACACAGAAGTTCGTTGGCTTTCAAAAATTGTAGAGACATTAGGTTATTTTCGAAGCAAAAGATGTGAAAATGTGCAGTGACATTAGGTTATTTTCGAAGCAAAAGATGTGAAAATGTGCAGTGACATTAGGTTATTTTCGAAGCAAAAGATGTGAACATGTGCAGTGGCATTAGGTTATTTTCGAAGCAAAAGATGTGAAAATGTACAGTGACATTAGGTTATTTTCGAAGCAAAAGATGTGAAAATGTGCAGTGATATTAGGTTATTTTCAAAGCAAAAGATGTGAAAATGTGCAGTGACATTAGGTTATTTTCGAAGCAAAAGATGTGAAAATGTGCAGTGACATTAGGTTATTTTCGAAGCAAAAGATGTGAAAATGTACAGTGACATTAGGTTATTTTCGAAGCAAAAGATGTGAAAATGTGCAGTGATATTAGGTTATTTTCGAAGCAAAAGATGTGAAAATGTGCAGTGACATTAGGTTATTTTCGAAGCAAAAGATGTGAAAATGTGCAGTGACATTAGGTTATTTTCGAAGCAAAAGATGTGAAAATGTGCAGTGACATTAGGTTATTTTCGAAGCAAAAGAATGTGGAAATGTGCAGGGACATTAGGTTATTTTCGAAGCAAAAGATGTGAAAATGTGCAGTGACATTAGGTTATTTTCGAAGCAAAAGATGTGAAAATGTGCAGGGACATTAGGTTATTTTCGAAGCAAAAGATGTGAAAATGTGCAGAGCCCTCACAGGTACTCGAACCTGGATCTCTCGAATACGCACCGAGTACGCTACCACGAAGGCATGCATAAAGCGACGAATACCCCCACGAAGGCATGCATAAAGCAGGGAGAAAATAAGTTATATTCTCCCCCTTTTAAAGGACGACTGGGGATTAGGAGACTCAATCGCCAAATTTTGATGTGAGGAATCATCATCTATCACCGTTGTTTAGTGTGGGCACCACTATAGAGACATTACGTTGTTTTCGAAGCAGAAAATCTGAAAAAATGTGCAGTGTTCTCGCCGGGACTCGAACATGGACCTCTCGAATACGCTTCGAGGGAGCTACCGTTACACCACGAAGGCATGCAGAAAGAGGAAAAAAATACCTTATAAGGTATTTGTTTGAATCATCTGATAAAAACGAAAGAAAAGTCACAGCTGACTTAGTGGAGAAACGTTTGTTCAAATTTAATCTAAGTTAGCGGTGAATACAGCGACTTTCTCACATTTTTAGCAGTCTCAGCAAAACAAACAGATGTGCTTACTTACTTACTGCTAATATTTGCACGTTTTACGAAGCGATTTCAAGATATTTTATACATGAATATACCGAGTTGGGCTTTAGTTCTTTTCGCAGAAATAGATACAGCAGAATCATCATCTTCAAAAAAGGAACTCTTTGAACTCACAACTAATAAAAAACCAAAAGTAAAATTCAGAAATGGATACCAAGAGTTCTGGCTTGAAAAATCAATACCAGCCTATACCTTGGATTAAAAGCAAGAGGGCAGAAATGTTTTAATTGCTTTTCCTTCATCTTATTTGCCTGAGCTTGGGTTCAATGCAGCTACTGTCTAAGAAAAGAAAGAGACTACACGTCACTGAACGGGGCAGTTTGAGACTGATATTAATGATGTCGAAGCCCTATATTAACAAACTGTTAAAAATCCACTAGCCTCAACTATATCATCATTTTTTTTACTTCTTACAAGCAGAAGTACCAAGTTAGATTGAGAGTAATGCATCTAACAACAGAGAGAGAACGATACCGCTTGTAATCCTTTTGTTAACGATGCACTAAACACGATTCATAGTCATACATTTTTCACTCTGATGCGATATGGAACCCACATACAAAATTTCAATAGAAAAATAAGCTATTTCTGTCTCATTATATCAGCAACAATGGCACGCAGTTTTTAATGATTTTCGTCTTTTTAAATCAAATGATCGTAAAAGCTCAAGTTCCATCCAATATTTCACTTACATTAAATTTTAGTCGATTAAATGTGGCAAAAAGTTTGATCATGATTAATCGGAAATCAATAACGTGAACAAACAAACAAGTACACAAACAGACATTCTTCATTATATATATAGATTTGGTAAAACTTAAACATTTTTTATTAACAAACTCTACGATTTGAAAGCGAGCAGTAGCAACACTTTTCGAAATAAAGCTTTTTAATCTGAAACGCGTGAGACTATTACCACTCGGAAAAATGAGTGAGAAAATTTGCGTTTTTGGAATTTTTAATTAATATCTCGACTGATTAAAGTCTTATGCAGTCGAAAAGGCTCCACATGAATTTTTGGAGTCGGGAGTAATGAATGTATTTAATGTTTGGCAGTGCCATTTTCACTGTAAAACGTTGAAATTTTTCTGTTAACAAACTCTACTATTTCAAAGCGAGCAGTGGCAACACTACTCGAAATAAAGCATATTTTCATCTCCAGCTTACGAGGTGGTTCCCGCTCGGAAAAATGAGGGAAAAAATTAGCCTTTTTTCCGAGTTGTTAATTAATATCTGTGAATTTTAGCTACTGTTTTTGGAAAAAAAGTGCATGTAGACCTTTTCCAGGATCCAGAAAAGAGCTGTAGAAAGTTTGTTGACGATAGCTATAGTAGTGACTGTGTTAATCCCGAACAAACACACAGACATTCTTCTTTATTTATATACAGATTGATTATGTTTCTATTTTAAAATTTTTAATAAACAATTTTTACTTCATTTAATGGTCATTTTAATGAATTTGTGCTTTGGGATTCTTAACAAATAGATAGACAGACAAAATATTTTAAGATGTTCTGCAGCAACAGTATAATATTTCACATAATTAACTATTATGGAAGACAGAGCACTGAATCTTTTTCTTGTAAAGGAGTTGGAGTTGGAGTTCCAGAAAAGTTTGAGAACCTCTGCTCTACCGCTCGGACATGACTACTTGGCTACCCACTTGAACAGGACTGGAATTTTCGACAGTCCAGGACCTTCGCTGGCTATTCCGACTTTATAGAAGGTAGTTACCTCTCTGCTATTAACACTTTCATCGTAACAGATAGTGTTTTGTTCAAATACTGTTGGGAGACTCAAGATCGTATGAGACTCTCTTCATAGTATTTTAACCTTTCGTTATAATTATCTAAATTCTGCTTCTATTACTAAATTTTGTTTCCATATTTTTAATCTGTGTTTCATCATCTAAGAAGAAATTTTTAAAGGCCTTTTTAAAATAAATTTGAGTGATGATATATTAGAAATAAATTAGTATAAATTAGGATTAGGATTAATTATTGTTATGCAAAAATTACAGGGAAAGTAAATAGAAAATACCTAACCTACCAGCTGGAGACAGAAGAACCCATGTAGCAATGAAGAACAGCAGTCTTCTTTTTGTTTGCCCGGTATCGACTGCAACCTAAAAAGGCAGAATTTTGTTCTTTGCATTATGAGATCTACAGTAAGAATTTCCACATTTTATTATATTTTAGTATATAAAAATAAATCTTATGATTCGTGTAACAGTGAAATCTCCATTTCAGCCATAATACTATTATACATGAATAAATAGTATCATGAGACATGATTATAAAACCCTTTTACTCACCAAATTTAATATATGCATCTAATTATATACATCTATCAAGTCTTAATATAACCTTCATGTTCCTAGATAACGAAGGCGAAACTTTCAAGCAGTCTCTGGCTAACGATTGTCACATCCACTTTTTTCAACCAGGATACCAATATTAAAAGTATTATTATCCTTTTAAAGTTCTTTTTTAACCTGATACTGTGGAGAGTCATGAGGTTGTTTTGAAGCAGGAGACATGAAACATGAGCAATACCCTCTCCGGGACTTGCACCTGGACCTCTCGAATACGCGCCGACCGTGCTACCGTTCCAAGCTTTCCACCACGAAGGTATGCTGGAATTAGGGAGAAAATGCCTTACATACTTTCCCTTTTAAAAGGAGAATGGGGATTAGGGGACCCAGTCGCCAAATCCTGCTAGTGACAAATTCAAGCACCTTTGGGTTCAGGCGCCATCGTAGAATCATTAGGATTTTTTTTAGGTGTGGAAAATGTGCAATGCCTTCACCGGGACTCGAACCTGGAACTCTCAAATAGGCGTTGAAAGTGCTACCTTTACACCACGAAGGCATGTTGGAAGGAGGGAGAAAGTACCTTAAAAATTTCCTGTCTTAGCTTTATTTGTTGATCTTATCGAAATAATTGCAATCTAATTTGTCCTAAGTATAGTTTATAAAATCATATTAAATCAAAATATTTCCTTTCTACCCAATCTAGTGTACTTAATATTCCGAAGTCCTTTTATACCTTATAAAATCGTATTAAATCGAATTGCTCCCTTAATGCCCAAATTAATGTTTCATTTGACTCTGACTCTCATTCATCATGAGTTGGATAATCTTGCATAATTCTCTGAGGTCTGTTAATGAGAGATTAAAAATGAGAGACAAAATGCATTTCTTCGGGAACCCAATATCAGGCTTGAGACACTGGCGTGATGGCAAAATTGCGCGATGGCTTCAGCCTTTTATAGTACTGTTCAAACAATGGATTACAGAAGCAATGTCCTTTATTAATTTGGAATTTTAATTGCTCCATTCCTAGAGAAATACTTGTAGAAGTATAATTGACAATACGACTGGAATTCGAATTTATAAACATGTGGAAATTCCTCAGGAAAAACAAAGCTTTAAGGACTTCGTTTTGCTAGACTTGCCATCAATGTCCTTTTTGTCTTTGCTGCGAGATTCCAGACCAAAGGATAAGTGGCTACAGATGATTCTTTATCTTCACATTGATAACTGAGCTGCAGTTTATTTGCTATTTATAAACTCAAGAAAGATACATGTATCTTGTATGAGTACGTGGTACATATTTGCTGAATTTCAGTTATTTATTTGACATAACACTAAAGTATTTTGCGTGATTATTGGAGACCTGCCTTGAAATAACTAATACACTGGTGGATAAAATTAAGAGATGGAAAACCTTTTCCCACATTTCTCCAAAAATACCGCACAAAACCTGGACAGTTGGTTGCTATGTAGTGCAACTATAGTGCTGGTGTCTTACAGATGATTTAAGATATCCCTGTGGATGTCGCTACGCCAGCAGTAGGTCTAAACTTCCACGTCCGGCTGCTCAGCTCATTTTGCTGTGTAATATAGAAGTGATTTTTATTGTCTTTCGTGAATAATCTCGTTAGTTTTTGCTGTTTTTATGTGAAATGAGTACATATCATGGCTTAGACGAAGGTATGAGATGGAAAATTGTAAGTAGGCTTGAGGCAGGGTAGTCCCAAGCTCATATTGCGTCAACCTAATTGATTATGTCGCCATGCAATGTCCATCTGTCGTGTAGGTAATGCAACGCTAGATATTTTATGTTGTAAACATGTTATGCTATATCTGATTAGTCTTTGAAAGCCGTCCGGGTGTCCGGCCCTGCTGTCACCTGTCACCTGCCAGAAGGCTCCATGAGACAGGACTGTATGCCAGAAATCATGCTATTTGCACCCCACTCACTCTCTCCCACAAAATAGAACGGTTATCATGGTGCATACAACACGAACACTGGACATAACTTCAATGGGTTATTGTTCTTTTCACGGATGAGTCCAGATTCAGTCTACAACCTGATTCTCGGCGATTATTGATATGGAAGGAACTTGGGACCCTATACTACCGGAGCAATATTATAGAAAGGAACCAATATTGGTGATGGAGGAATGATGGTTTGGACAGGGATCATGCAAGATACCCGCACACCGCTCCATGTGTTTGACACTAGTTTCGTGAAAGCGCAGAGTACAGACAGGAGATCCTAGAGAGCTATGCGTGACTTTCAGGGTTGTTATTGGCCCTGAGTTCATTTTTACACACGAAATGCACTACCACATAGGGCCAGTCTGGTTGATGACTCTCTGGAAAGAAGGATATTCATTGAATAGATTGGCTAGTAAATATCCTGACTTTAATCCTACTGAACATGCTTGGGATGCTCTTGGGAGGGCTATTGCAATAGCCCAACTTCACCCAAAACCATTTAAAGATTAAAAACTGTTCTGGTGTAGGAGTGGGGGCGACTTCTACAGGCACTCCTGAACTCTCTTGTTAACAGCATGGCTACTCATTGTGCATGCTGCCTCTATCTGTCAGAGGCGAACAAATACGATACTAGACATTTTCACTACCATCTTACAACCTCAAATTTGAACCGCATTGGACTCTTTTGCCATAACTCATGCTAATGAATGTCATTTTCATCATTGTTTTGTACACAATACTGTCATTCAATAAACTATACTCATACGCAATTTCTTTTATTTCTATCCAGTATTTCTAGAGTTATTTGGGAAAAGTATTCGGTCTCTTAATTTTGTTTGCCAGTGTAGTTTTATCAATGGTTGACATCATATTACTGCCATTACGCGTCGAATTTTTTGTATCACTAATTGTGGTTTTCGAAGTGTTAATTTTAATCCATTTTTAAATTGGTTACTAGTGAGCTAAACACTAATTGAAAATATGCTGCAACTCAAACTTGCTCTTTAAAATTGCGATATTAAATGCGACAATATGCGTGTCTTAGATTACGAAGCAATACTAGTATGAAGCTTTTCGGGTTAGAAAAATCTTTAACACTGAAATAAAAAATAATAATTTTATACTGAACTTGACTGTAAATTTCATTTCTTGTAGATAGTTGTGGATCTGCTTTGGAGGTATGAAGTGTATGAAAATTAACAGAAACCCGATGTATGTCAATTCATCAAAATCCTTCTGTGTATTCAAGCGATGACCGCAAACTCTTTTTATTAAAAAATTCGATTGCTGAAATTTATAAAATAGATGTATATTTTGATAATTGCTAAATAATAATTATTTGACAAAATTAAAAAATAATTACAGTATCCAGAAGTAAAATAAAAATGAAAGCTGCCTATTCATCCATATGTCGCAGTTTATCTATTTTACTCTTGAATTTATGCTTATTTGAGGTAAACGTAGACTTAGAACAGCTGGCAGAGAAATTGCTGGTATAAGAAATTGTATGTAGTTAGAGGTATGTGGATCGCATACCTCTAGTGACGCTCTTTTCTAGAGCTCGTTACCTGATTAAAACATGTACTAAAATAGAATTTTGAATTTCTTGCCTGTATAATTCTGCATTTGGTTTTAATAGCATTTTGCCTACGAAACTGAAGAAATAACTGCTACTTGAATGTTGAAATAACTGGTGTTTATTATTCAAAGACGTTTTTCTCAAGCAAGCGATAAATATAAGGTATTGTGTGGTCGGAGCAAGCAAATTAAACTGGTTGTCGACTGTTCTGGAGGTGGACAACTAAATTAAATTGGTTGTACACCGCTAATATATGGCATATGTGACTTATATTAGCGGATGAATTTTCAGTTAATATTTAATATCGGAAATATTTATATTTTGGCTTATATAATACTGATTTGAAGAGCTACATAGGAAGAATATGAACTTCTAAATGTACAAAGAAGGACTTAAGTCTCAAATTTCATTTTCATTAAAGAATGTTACAACAAAGAACTGGACACAAATATGAGTAAATATACATATAATGAATTAAAAGGATTTAAAACTCACTGGGAAAATGTATTTGCTCGTGACTACGTTCTACAAATAATGGAATATTTGAAGATATTACATTAAATTAATTTGATTATTTTCTGTAAGACTTTAAATTGAAATGATATAATGTCCCTTTTGTATTCGTTTTCATAATTATTTAAAACTTTTAAAGTAGTTATCCATTATTTATCTTTCTTTTTTCCCCAAAGACGTCCAAGCATACTGATGCGATACTTATTTAAAAGCAAACGTACGTTCACTTCAATGACTACTAGAAACAATGACTACTAATTATTTAAGTTTTGCTTTAATAAACTTTCTAAAACGGTATTTGAAGATTAAATATTTGCCATTATACAGAGCCTATTTTTAGCACTCAAAGTTTTTATGACAACTAAATCTCTGTTTCAAAGTTCATGACATTTAAAAAATATTTAAAATGATGAAATTCCTCCTAGAACATGAAAGGTTAACTTTAAAGGAATTCCTTTGCTTTTTAATTCTGCACGTACAATTTTAGAGAATTCGTGTTTTATTTTTTAATGAGAATTGTCATCCGAAAAATCGTTTTTCATTTCTTAAAAGAATTATAGAATTTACATAGCTTCAAGAAGTTTGTTTCTTATTTTGAACTAGTTCTTACCCGGCATGCTTTGCAACGCTACTTAAAGGAAAGAAAGTGTTTGTGCCTAATTATATTATGTGTTGTTATGAAAGTTTTTCTTTCTGCGTGTTTTACATGTTTCGACTGGCTTGTGTCACCTGATACCAAGCTGATAAAGTTTCGGGTGCTGAATTTAGTTCTGGCAGTTTCACATTTTCACCCGCTGAATACCTTTCTGGGGCTTTTCTTAAATTTGAGGTCTCTGCAATACATGCATAATTTATTCATCTTTCCAACGACTGCACTTGGATGAAAACTGTAATCATAATTAATTTTGTTATGGAATGCACCCAGATATAAATCAGCGTGCAGTGTTCGTCTGGATCCAGTAATGCATAACGAACATTTTCCAGTCTTTCTTTCCGTTGTTTGTCTGTTTCGGATGAACGAGCTTGAGCAGTGCGTACTCGAAGTTTTCCTAGGGCTATCTGCCTAAGGGGAGGGATGCCTTTCGTGGAGGACTTTCTAAGGGAAACTGGCTCGTATACACGTTACACATGGTGAAAACCACGAAAACACCCATGCAGCCAACCCGTTCGCGGGATTCGAACCTCGGACCGAACTACCAGTGTTCAGCGACTTTACCGCTCGGCCGCTGGTGGGCGTTTGTTTCATACGAATGGGCTTTAGCAATGCGTACTCGAACGTTTTCCACTCTTGCATCCCTTAGCTCGTTTGTTTCTGAAGTTCCTGACACCTTTTACTTCTGTGCTTGGTGCGTAGATCGAACAATGAATTTTTGTTTTGGTGGCGTAATTGATTTCATGCCGAATAGGATGGATATTATAAATTCACTTTCTGAAGCCAAACAAAAATCTGTGTGATGCAATAACGTGCATGTTAATGCGTAAAAAACTAAATATTTTACGCTTTGCTGAACGATAACGTACTTTAAAATATTGTTATGCATTTTGTATTTAGTTGGTATTTTTAGTAGAAAATATTTTTAAAATAATTTTAGTAGAAAATATTTTTAGTAGAATTATAATTTAAATTGTTTTATATCCCCGTGCAATGCAGCAAGAGATCTATTTTAAGAGAAAACTACGCCGGAAATGTAAAAATACAGCAGCACGCGTATTTAATAAACAGATATCTCGTAATTTAAATTTAAACTGAATAAATGTAATTGACTACTGTGTCAGCTGTGATCGTAATTCTACTCTTTTGTTTTCCAGAAATCTCGAGAAAACGGAAATTACCAGAACCGATTAAAAAGCTTTAAAAAGCTCGTGTCCGATTAAAAAGATTTAAAATGCCGGAGAGAAACATCTCACTTCAGTTGCTTACTAAGTTGTTGTTTACTTAGCTGCTATAATTTTGAGATCGGATTGGCTTTCTCTGCGCTTTGGATTCAATTTAACGTTTTAGTAGTTTAAAATATAACTACTGAGTGATACTGTGTTATATGTGATATTGTACGAATATCTCTGATGAAAAAATTCCAGCATTTTGCTTTATTTCTTGTGATAAGAAGAAATTTTATTAACTTTTTATCGGACTTGTGTATTCAATCTATTACGAACCAGTTCGAACACAACAATATTTTAATTTGGCAGTGGAAACACATTTTTTTTTTTTTACTAACAACGAGTTTGTTTATTAAATGCGAGCCAAATAAATATAATTGCGTCGTCCCGAGTGACAACACCTTCTTTTTATAGCGCCGAGTTTTCTGATAAAATTTGATAAAATTTCTGATAAAACCCTTTGCATGGTGGCATCGCAAAACTTTTAAATCGGTGAGTTTTTGATCAAAAGTTCGTAAAATTAGAGTAAAATATAGGTATCTAAAGAGTGCGGACTCCACGGCTGATTTTAAGAAATCTTATGTAGACAGTGCTCTTCCTCTTGTTTTGAAGGTCAAGGGTGGCAAGAATTATAAAGATTAAAATTAAACTGTAGAAAAGACTATACATTAAAATGTAGAAAATTTGTATGAAAGCTAAACAAACAAACATTTTTATATATACTATATACATGAGGTTGAAACTTTCACCTAACTTATTCATATAATCACAGTCAAATGTTCGTATGAATATCATAGTACATATGTTTATTTCCTTTTGGAGATTTTTTAACTGAGGTTAATTTAACGAAATATTTTGTTGCCTAAGGATTTGAATTACAATTATCCTGAACACAATACCCCCGAAATTAGATATTTCTTAAAACCAGTTTCCTTATTTGAATTTTATTAGATAACGTTATTTCATCAACAGTGATGTGTCCCTGTGAAAAGTGTTTAGCAGGTGTATTTTGAGCTTAAATCACTGAGACTCACATGACCTCTGACGTCATCACAAATTTACCTTCTATTGGTTTTGTAAGTTACAGACTGTATTCAATTCTTGGTCTTATTAATTACATACTTAGCTTTAACGAAAATTTGAAAACTATATTGCTCATTTTCAATTGTTTAACCCTTTCACCGTCCTCTCCTGTCCGCGAAAATTTCTCCCCAGCGGCTCTCTGTTTTTCGCAACGTGTAATGCTGTTTTCTTCGTACACGATAACGTTCCATACATGAATTTCGTAGTAGATGAATGTAAATGAATATCAAGTAAAATTATGAGGAAATAAAGCATAATGAAAAAGTAATAATATCTCTTCTTATTTCTAACAGCAGGATAATTTGATAGCATCTGATCCAGGCGGTCCACTCCTCTCATTTTGTTGTTGTAATCTTTTACAATTATTGTTTTTTTTACAGTTCTTTTCCGTGTTCCAACATCAATCCTCAAGTTATTGTGGACTGTACTCATCAAACGTATATCCTTCTTGTCTTTCCAATTCACAACCTTATTTTTTCTCTTTTTCTGCTGAATAGACGTTGAAGCCATCTCTCACTGTCTTGTATCTTATGTAAAATGGCGCAAATATTCATATAACGCAGGGGGGAATATTAGAAATTATTAGATTATTTATTTAATTAGACATAGAATGCTTGATTAGCGCAGCCCTTTAAGGAGGTATTAGAACAAACAAAAATAAAAATTCAAACAAGTAAACACTTAGAAAACGTTTTAAACGTTTAAAATTTTTAAATGTAGAAGAACGCTTGAAGCGCGTTACGGCCGCCCTGCAGAAGTTTCACTTGAACGCGCTAGGCGCGTTACGGACGACGAGCAGGTTAAATATCCATTTCCTTTTTAATTAATTCTAATTTAATTTAGGTTTCAATTTTTAAATTAATTTGCAGATATCCATTCTTAAGAGATGCCTCGCGTTTAGATTGTTAGCTCTTTTTTATTATATTTTTTGAGTTGACAGTTAACTTTTTTAATTCATTGCTTTCTGCTTAATTGTGAAAATTTAATTGAGGAATGCTTTTCAGTAAGTTTTCCGTTCTGTGTGGTGGATTTGTTTCAGATTCTGATTACTTAAGAAAGCCTTGTTCTTTCTCTATTAAATAAATTTTTGTTGTTATTTAGAAAAAATGCCGTTGCTTTGATTTTCAAGCTTTGATTTCTTTTGCTTAATTCTTAGCAATATTATAATCAGGAGTATGAGTTTAGTTTATTTCTCTGTTTGGGTACCCAATATGGCACGCAAGCTGCAAGTGTGTTGGTTCGATTCATTATCACCATAGAACTGGAAGGAGGGAGGACGGAAAAACAAAATGCATGAAGGACGAGGGAGGGTGGTGAGAGGTCCCGAAGAATTTTTGTTTTCTTTTTTTTTTTTTTTTTTTTTAATTTTTTCACTTCCATTACCCCTTTCTCGTTGCACCGGCATCAGGCTGTGCAGCCTTGAAAAGGAAAGCCCAATTTAAATAAGATTGCCAGATGTTAACTTCTATTTAAGCCTAAATAAACTATATTTAATATAAATTATATTTAATTGATACATTATTTTAAAATAAAAGCATTTTACGATATATTAAAAAAATCTTTGAAGTCGCAAAAAATAGCATAAGAAAATGATGGATGTCGCAAAAATTTCGCAGAATCGCAATTACTTAAATTTTAGTAGCACAAGTTTGTCAAAAGTCGCAAATTTGTGCAAAATTGCGTGATCTGGCAACACTGAACAGGTGCCCTTTAGTATCATATATTTCTATGATTCAGTAGAGAGCTGTAATAAGAGTAGAATTTTGAAAGTTTGCAAGAAAATAATTATCAGTTGACACTGGAGTGAATTGTCCTAAACCTTCTAAAAGACTGTTTAAAAATGCAATTGTATTGTTAATTAAGTTAGAGTCATTGCTGTAACAATTCTTGCAGTGTTGAGAGACGAAAATCGCTTGGTCATGGACTTCATATTTAGATACCGACGAATAACAGAGTGCCTAATAAACGAAGGAACAATAAAATTGTTTCACTTTTTCTGTAATCTTTAATGCAGAAGGTAGCTGGATCTGCCTTTGTAGATTAAGTGTACAGTAAAATTGATCGAACCGTTTAAAAGCTAAGAAATAAATGATTCTTTTAGTTTCAATGCTTCATTTCAGTTTAGTTATACTTGTGAGAGCCATATTAGTTTATCTTCTTATCTAAGCTATTATCTTTATTCTCCAAACTTAAATTTTCATTAAGAATTATATCTAGGTATCTCACCTACCTCTCGTTTGGTACTATCGTGCTATTTGAAATATTAATATTAACTCCAGCCCACGAGATATTTTTTGAAGACAATAACTGTGTTAAAGTGTTAATTTTGATTTTCTTGATTTTGATCAAATTATGGGGAATTTTAAGCATGTAATTTGAAACCAGTGTGAACCGCAGCTTGAATTTTTCTAAAAAAAGCAGTATCATGAGCATATTACGCAAGTCAATCATAATTCACTCAAAGTGTTTTTGTTTTAAGGGGGCGCATACACCCTAAACCCCTTATCATCTTCGAATATGTGACTGTTGCAAGAATTGGGATATTTTATTTATTTTAAAAGCAATTACTTCCAACTTTTTACAGCTGACTACATAACATAGCTGCTTTGGGAACGAGTAACCAGAAAGTTTGTGTTGCCACAAATATTTTTGTAATTTAATCCGCTTTGTGACAAAGCGTTTCATCTTGTTTCCACCTTGCCCGCATGATATTTTAAAAATGGCTAATGGTACATACTTGAAATGTGATGAAATTCTTTATATGGGCACTCTTTTCTAACTGAACTAAAATTCTGATGAATATTTTAATATTGAAAAAGATTTATGCATGAAAACATTATAGACTTTTTTTAATAAAATATATTTTATGAACTCAACTCCAAATAAAATAAAAATGTAACATCAAATTCATATAATGTTTGGTTCACAGTGTTTTCCAAATGTTATAAAAGTTATATATTAAATGTGGAATTAAATTATGCTACAGAATGTTTTAAACTGTGCGCAGAAGGTGGAAACATGACGAAAACTTTTGTCACAAAGCGAATTAAATTATAAAAATATTTGTGGCAACACAAACTTTCTGATTTGTAGCAACACAAACGTTTCTTTTCTTTCTTTTTAAAACTTCAATCTTTTATTTCAAAAAGTAGCCATATTATATAGTCAGCTGTGAAAGGTTGGAAGTAATTGCTTTTAAAATAAATAAGTTATCCCAAAACTTGCAATAGTCACATATTCGAAAATTTTATGGGTTTTAAGGTGTATGAGTCCCTTTAAGTTCAAATGAAGTAGATATACACAAATAACACTTTTGGTATTTGAATTTTTGATAGAGCAGATAATTTCAGTTAAAGAAGTTTTGAATTCAAAGCGAAAGTCTGTAGCCATAAATACATATTTTATTATTCGTTCAATAACTAACTGCTTTTGTTTAAGTTAAAAAATAAAGTAGACATAAAATGTTACTTATCAAATAACATTTTTGATGTTTATTATTAATAACCCTTTTGATGTTTATTATACTTTTTTCCTTATGTAAAACATGAACATATTGCTAATCCAAGATAGTTTTTATTTAAAGTTCACATGAAATGTATCTACCTAAAAGATTTAAATAGAATCTGATATTACTTACCATTGGTTCTGTTATTGAACTACCTTACACATCGCAATTCAATACAAAGTATTTTCACATTTCTCAATACTCGTACTTAAATCCCTTGCGTTAGGGACACAGGGACTTTCACATAACTCATAAAATGAAATCATTGCAGACACTTCGGCAAGTGGCAGGAGTCTCTTGTCTCCTTTTATACAAGAGATTCAGCGAAAGATTTATTTTCCATCAGCACTTTTCAGATTGGAAACATCGATTCGAGTCCCAGTTACGAGAATTTGTTAGCGTTTAAGAACAAAACAGAGCTTTGTATCTAAGCAACGAAAGAAACGCCGTTTGCACAGAACGTCGGATGCGAAATACTCATGAATCTTTGATTTTGTTCTAATAAATCATTTCAGAAAATTTCCTAAATTAGAAACAGAATTCAATGGTTGAAAGCATTCGAGTGTTTTCTCGAAGATTAGAATGTAATAATAAAAATCTAGAATAAGTTAATAACAGAAAATTTATTAAAAACGTATTTATGTCTCAATCGAATTTTAAATAGCTAAACAATACTGAGAATAAAATGTTCTTAAGTAATTTATATTTCTTGGCTCAATAATCTACATCAGTCGCTAAAGAATTTTCTGAAAGAAAATTGCAAGACATTTCTGACATGTGAATGATGGAGTTTGTGTTTTGGGCTGATAACGTATATTTGGATAATAAGGCACAATATTTCAAGGATTCAAATGAGATATGACATTTATATGTGTATTATTTGTCTTAGAAAACTGTTAAACACAGATTAGAATCGATAAAAATTTACACATTGGTTTTAAATTGTGTTAAAATAGCAAAGAACAGTTAAACAACTAAAGGTTTGACTTCAAGGAATATATTATTACATAGCTATGAACTTATAAATATGCTAAATAAAATGTAGTTACTAAATTCCCTGTTGCATATCTACAAAGATCTTTATACTTCCAAAAAAAATTAAAACTGTGCTTCCATTATAGATACTTGAGTTTAAAATAAACGTAGATAAGAAAAATGTTCCTATACTAACAAGAGATACTTAAGAGCCTAAATGAAGAACGTTATGGCTCAAATCTTGATTTCACGCAATTAAAATTTATCTTATGCAAATATATTCGTCCTGTAATTAACTGAAATCTTGATTTTACCTAAGTAAAATTTATCTTATGCGAATATATTTGCCTAATTAGCTGAAATTCTGATTTTACTTAAGTAAAATTTATGCAAATATATTCGTCATGTAATTAGCTAAAATGTTAAAAAATAAAAATGGGTATCATATTTACAGGGGTTGGACAAAAATATGGAAACACCTTTAAAAAACATGTTTCTTTGCTTAATATGGTGTAGGAAACCCATTGGCATCCAAAACAGATTGCAGTCTTCTCGGAATGAATAAATACAGTTCCTGTATGTTTGCCAAGGAAATATTATACCATTCTTCCTGAAAAACGGTGGCAAGTTCAGATAACGATGTTGGCGGTGGATAACGAGAACGCATTTTCCGTTCCAATGTAGACCACAAAGGTTCGATAATATTCAGGTCTGGTGACTGTGGTGGCCAGGGGAGATGGGACAACTCATCCTCATGCTCAGAAAACCAGTCCTGGACAATGTGAACTGTGGGAACAGGGGCTTTGTCGTCTTGGAAGACACCATCACCATCGGGGAACAAAGTTTGTACCATGGGATGAACTTGATCGGCCAAAATGTTCACATAAGTCTTGGCAGTCATGTGCCCTGACACAGTTATCATGGGGCTAGCAGAGAACCACGATATGGCTGCCCAAACCATAACAGAACCCCCGCCATGTTTCACTCTTGGCAACAAGCAGTCTGTATTATAGGCTTGAGATGGCGTTCTCCAGCCGCAAACTCGGCCAGAAGTGGGAAACAATGTGAAAGAAGACTCGTCAGACCACATTACTCGCTTCCACTGCTCTATAGTCCAGGCTTTATGACTTAAACACCACCTTTTCCTGTTTCGGGCATTAGCATAGCTGATGAGTGGCTTCTCAATTGCAGCACGGCCAGCAATTCCCTGTTTATGAAGCTCCCTTCTAATTGTTTTGGTACTCACAGGGTTCGGTAACACAACATTCATTTCAGCAGTAACTTTTGCAGCTGTGGTCTTCTTATTTTTCGTCACAATTGCCCATAATGATCGTCTGTCACGATCACTCAGGACACACTATCGTCCGCGCTGTGATTTAGCAGATGATGTTTTTCCGCTTTTCAAATATGCGGAATAAATCTTCGATACAGTACCTCTTGAAACACCAAACACCTCGGCTACCTTGCTTACGGAAGCACCTACCATATGTGCTCCAACAATTTGCCCACGTTCGAAGTCTGTTAACTCTGACATAATGCAATGACAACCTCACATAACAGTACTCCGACAACAACTGAACTGTTTAGCACATTTACGAAGTTGTATAGGTGGCATCAGTAGTCAAAAATGCCAGTGCCACCTACATATTTCATTAAAATCAATCTTTCTTTTCAAACATGCATTTCACAAGGTGTTTCCATATTTTTGTCCATCCACTGTATCTGATATTAGAATAAAAAAAAGTGAAAGCTGAACTGTTAACGGAAATGTGGAATTAATTTCGGAACTTTCGTTAAGAGAAATGTGGAATAATAAAATTAATTAACATTAATTTTAATTAATAGGACAGATATCATTTAATTTTCATTCTAAAATTTTTCCAACATAAAACACAGTTTAAAATCGAAATTGATGGAAAGCTGAGAGAAAAAGCAAAAGATTTTGTCTAAATAATTTTGTCTAATAATGGACACATAAATGTAATAATAATTGAATTAAAAGGTAGGAAAAAAATTATAACTGTTTTTAAAATCTACGTTCAGTATGATAGAATAATTTAAAACTGAATATAGTTGAACAAAAGGATAAAGCAAAACGTTTTGTAGCTGGACAAATAAGTAAGTAATAAAAATAAAAATATCAAAGTCAAATACCAAGAAAATGAAAGTAGAAATTGAGTTGTATACAGTATTACTATCGTTTTACTCTTAGATATCCTAATTAAATTATTAGGCGATGGATAGAAAGAAAAAGGTAGAAGAAAAGTTCGTTATCATCTTTCGTATTTTCATATTTATCTTTTATTTTATATTAGCAGTTTTTGCGCTTTCCACATCTTTCGCATTCTAAAGATAATATTAAAACATGTTATTGTTATTCTGATAAAATTATCATTTTCTGGTTCTTCATAAGCAACAGCTTCTAACATTCATAAAAAATTCTCTATTAATATTCTAAGGTATTTCTCCCACTTTCCTAGCGTGCCTTCGTGGTGTAGTGGTTCTGCACGCTGGGCCGGTATTCCAGAGGTCCGTGGTTCGATTCCAGGCGAAGGCATTTGCTATTTTTCATCTTTCCTGCTGTCTCTGCAATAGCAGCGACAATGATGTTTAGAATTCCAAAAGTATCCTGGTCGTTTATTTCAATATGGAATGTTTGAGTTGAGAATCAATACAGCTGCTTAGAAGAAAACTGTAAAATTTTCTCTTAATTTAAGTGACAGAGAAAACCAAAACGTTTTAATTTATTTATAATTTTAATAAAATTTAATAAATTACAAATATTTAAATGATAATGTTTCATCATTATCAATAAACTTCGTAGAGAGGAAGTACCTAGAAAGAAAAGAATAACAAGATATTAAACAATGACAGTTCATAAAAGAAAAATAAATCTTTTTGAAATTTTTCCAAAGCTAGGTACATTAATAAAAAACTTACCTTCTTCAAAAAGCTTGTTTTCTCAATTATACTTCAAGATATTGAGTTCCAGAAGCTTGTTACTTTCATCTAGGATAGATAAACGTAACATAAACAAATTTTTCTAATTTAAAACTATAATTATAACACACATTTTTTAAATCTAATTAAAGAAAACGTTTAGTTCTCGTTTAACCTTTACTTCAACATGAAAAAATTTAGTGCATTCTGGTAGATAGCTATCTCAGAATTTTCCTTTGCTTACATTTGTTTGAAATTTTGAAACCCAAAGTCCTTTGAATATGCATTTTTATTTTATGGTCGTAAAAGATCTCTCTGATTTTATTTTACATGGACCTGAGTACATTTTACGTTAATAATCCTAGAATAAAGAAAGTGGAGATTATATAATTATGCACTAATTAAAATTTGATTTAAGGATGAAGTCCTTAAATCTTGAAAATTTGATTTAAGGAAGAATCGGGAGTTGCTTGTTCAAGGAGAAGATTTTAAAATTTTGTAAGCATAGTAAAAGTAGTTTAAAATTATTTCATAAAACGCAGGATTTAAATCAAATTTAAAAAGATTTTTCTTTCAAAATATTCTTTTAACTCTCTTTGCCAAATCTTACTTCAAGTAAAATCTTTTGTGTTCGTAGTTATCAATTTTCTTGAAACAATCAAAAACGAAACGAGCAAACGATACGAGCCTGACTGCGATACCGAAGGGCCTGTGTTGGAATCCCGAAGAAGGCAGGGTTGTAACTATCTGTCCCTTCATATGATGGCCCACCTTTTAGGTGCCTCCATAATAACCACCAAATCTGGCCTGGCCGTTTCGCCGGCGCAAATCTCGCCAAGCAGACTTTGTTGGCGACAGCATACACTATACACATAAAAAGTGTTAACAAATGTTAGTTCTAAGAAATTTTTATTTTGATATGGTTTGATTTTAATATGGTTTAAAATTTTGTAAAAAGCCAATAAATAAAGGAAATAAATTTGTAAAAAGACATTAATTTAAGAATTTGCTATGCTTTCATGGTTCAACATCCTGATTCGCCGGTTTCCTGTCACGTGACCCCAAGTAATCTCATCTCACGTAAACTACGCTACAAAAATCTAATTCTCTCAGTAATTATCTGCATTAATTTCAAGTTAAATCTTAAATTGGAATAATAGTTTAAATGCAAGAATTATTTCAATTCGTACGAATAGCTTACTCAGAAATTATGTAAAACCGCAGTGCTTTACTTCGCTAGTGCATTCTCATTAAAATTGATCACTCTAACCCTTGATTTTGCATTTCTGTATTTTCGCCTTCCGGTGCATCCTAATTGATTTAATGACCGCGAATGGTCTTAGGGCATCAAATTTAACTATCTTGTAAAACTTCTATGTAATTGTATGCCAGTATTGAAAGAAACAGTCAATCTGACAAGAAATGGCTGCGACTTGTTTAGAAAATGAAGCCTAAAAGGTTACCAGCGAAGATATTCTGTTTGGCATCAGTTGTACAATTATTGGCGACTTTATCGTTTGCGCCGGCAAAACGGAAAAGTACCTCTGGCCTTAGTATAGATTATTGGACTCTGTTACAACACTGTAACTGTTCACAATCTGCCATTGAAAAAAAATGCTGAAGGAATGCAAATTCTACCTTTTGGAGAAAAGGTTTAAATACAGAGTTCTAGAAGGGAAAGTTAGAGAGTGTGTGCAAGCGCTATACCTTGGTAGCGTGAGCTTTTTGGTTCTTCATTTATTGCTGGTTAAAGTAGTTAATAGCTACTACGTTGCTGCCATTAACAAAAAACATAGCCATTAAACAAAATTTTAAAGTTTTATGGTGCTCTGATTACAACCACGCTATTCTTCTAAACAGTATATGTTCATAAAATGACTATCCTGCTCATATATTCGGCTAATTACCGTATTTATTATATCATATTTTATGATGTAATAAATACGGTAAAGTAATCTGACTTCGACGTGGTTTTAGCTAACAGGAGCATCTGAGCTTTGTTGAATAATTCTATTATTTGTTAATATCTTTGAATTTTTTGTTTAGTTCTTGTTAGTTGCGTTACCACCTGAGCGAGGCGTAGTTTGTTGGCGTCAAGTCGACGCATTGTGAATTTTAAAGAGTTTTAATAAAGGGTTCGTTTAACCCTTTTCCTGTCTGGTTTCTGCACTTACTTCAGCTGACACACCAAAGACTTAACAAGTAGATATAACATCCTCTCTAAAACTTCTGACACCGTTGTTACACTTCAGATTAATTTACCGCATTCATTACATCATAAAAGGTGATATAATAAATACGGTAATTAGCCGAATATATGATCAGGATAGTCATTTTATGAATATATACTGTTTAGAAGAATAGCGTGGTTGTAAACACAGCAGCATAAAACTAAAACATATGTTTCATTATGCATATGTTCATTAAACATATGCCTGGACATATGTTTCATTACAGTTTCTTAACGAAACTTCAGCGGGAAATTACTAAAGATTAAGTGTTTAAAAACTAACTTTAGGTAAGATGAAAAATATAAAAAAGCAAATAGGTTATTTTCTATAAATTGTTTCATCTTTACATATGTATATATTGCATAATGCTTATTTACGCTTCTGATTGCCCTGAATATTCCTTGAATATTTTATAACGTATTTCTCCTATTTATAAGGTATCTTTTAGCATGCCTTCGTAGTGTAGTGGTCAGCACTCTGGGCGCGTATTCCAGAGGTCCATGGTTCGATTCCCGGAGAAGGCGTTGCTCATTTTTCATCTTTCCTGCTTCCAATTAACCTAATGTCTCTACAGTGGTGCCGGAACTAAAAAGGGTGGTGGATGATGATTCTCTACATCCAGGGTTTGAGATTGGGTCCCCTAAACCCCAGCCGCCCTTTCAAAGGGGGTATATACGGTATGTCTTCCTCCTTCTTATCATGCCTTCATAGTGTAGTGGTCAGCACGCTCGGCGAGTATTCCAGAGGTCCGTGGTTTGGATTCCCGGCGAAGGCGTTGCTCATTGCTCATCTTTCCTGCTTCGAATTAACCTATTGTCTCTACAAGTGAAGTGAAGGAATATAATTTCGCTTAAGATTTTGCTGTGGATTTAACAAAGCATCTTTCTGAAAAATGAGTAACTAATGTGAAATCCCAGTATCATCAGATGAATATTATTTAAAACTCAACGATTTTAATTTTTTTTGTCATTTTTCATAATTGCCAATGTTTCACAGTTTTAATTTGTAAAATAAAAATATAATGCATAAATCTTAAAATAAATTGCACACTTTTAGAGAACTCAGCATATTTGCCAAATGTGAGAAACTCTTAAATTTACTGAGATTTAAAGATTAAATTGTAAGAAATTATCTATACTGTCTTGAAGTATAACTATCACCTCATCAAGGTTCAAAATGCGGATTGCTAGAATATACTTCTAATTGCTAGAAAGATGTTTTAACTATTATTTACACCACGGAAGCAGGCACGGAAAATGCAGTAATTCCTTATATAAATACTGGTAAATAATATCCTTTATAGACTTTTATGTTTCTAAGATAAAGGCTTAGGATATATGGCTGTAACTGAAAAAAAAGTAATGCAATTTCAGTATACATTGTGATTTAGTAATCTACCTTAATTTTAGATAAGCTACAGAATTTGTAAACAAAAAGAAATGAATGTGACTAGTTTTAAGACGTTAGAAAAATTATAAAGCTGCATAAATGTCATAACCGAAAAGTCCTCATAATGGAAGAAAATAGTTAGATGTTAGCCTGTTACTTCAATCTCATTAGTCCATTACTGAATCTTAGTGAATTCCAAGTTCTCCTGACGATTATTTTACTCTGAATTCCGGAGAAAAATATAATTCATAAATAACGGAACATTCCAGTTACATACTCATAGCTGAATAAATTTACTCAGTATTCTCTGTTGTTATAAGAGAAATCGTTAGTAAGAAATTTTCAGATCATGGAAGAGAAATTGAAATTTATACAAAAGTCGAAAGCTGCAGAATAGTTGCAGTATACGATGTCAGAAATTTCCTTGTTCTGTTTTTATAATAAATACTGTTTAAAAGTGTTGCTATTGTAAAATAGCTACGTGTGTTATTCATTTCTGCTGTTTTTGAATTAAGAAAGGCTTAAAACGATACATAGTAAAATGGATGCAGTTATCGAACATGGCTAGCTCTTGATTTCAGGTGGCTAAGACAAATTGTTAATATGACTAGCTTCGAAATAAATTACTGAATTATGACAGAAGAAAGAGTTTGGATAGATACAAGAAAATAGTCTGCTACTAACATATTTCTTAGTACTTTTCTGGAGTCAGCATACTATTTTATCCAATAGTTGCTTGAAATTGAGAATTTTAAATCAATCACGCTAAATAATACATTATCAGAAAGTGATTTATGATAGATTATATCGTTTTTGAAATATAAAAATCACGGTTTAAGAAAAGATCTGGTGGCTGAAGAGAACTGAATGTATACGCAGGTTTAAAAATATGCAAATAAAATTAACAAAGAGAAGGGTTAATAAGTTAGAGTCTGCAATTTTTGGTAATAGAATATAAATATTATAAATACTGCATACATATTTTATATACGCAAACAACTTACTTAATCATTTCTACGTTAAACATTCTACCAGGCTTGCTGTTCCAATATTCTTATTATTTTGTTCTCACACAACCCTAAGAGAAAGTAATATACTGCACTAACAGTTAATAAAAACATCTGTCTTTCAGTTATAATAGTTATTGCTCATTTATAGAGCAAAAAATGTGAATATGTTAATCTATTTGCATTATTCAAAGTCTTATTATCTATAATAACAATATATTTCTTTGTAAAATAATTTAAAAATTAACAAAATACGATACATTTTATTTTTTTAACTGGAATGTAGTTGCATTGCCTTAGCTCCCAATTTGTTCATTGGTGATTGAGTTGATTTATTTAGTTTAAACTGGCATCCAGTAGAAGTGCCAAGTCTATTTTATTCGACTGCATTTAAATGTTGATGGCTTTCGAATGGACGTGTTTCATAATTTAAAGTAGTGCATTTTCTTCGCTTTTTATGTCGCTTAAATCGTGATGGCCATCCGGTGACCATAATTTGCCGTGAAATTGTTTCCTACCAGCCGAAGTGAAGTTAATTAAATTTGTTGTTATGAATCGAATTTCTATATTTGTATATTGTAAATTTCTATAAATATTTATGTGCTTTTAACTACAATAATATTTTGTGAATTGTTATAATGTTTTTGTATTTTTTGTTTAGTTCATATTTTATTTGTTACTTTTTTAGTTTGCTATTTCAGGATGTGTTTTTACTTCCTTGTACGAAGTAAAAAGGAAGCATTGTAATTCCGAAAAATTTCGGGTATCATATTTCAACCAAAATATCCATTTCGACGGCTATCGAATGCAATTTAACGATGTTTTTGCGTGACATCTGAATGTATAGACAGATTAAAGGACCCTTTTCCATTAAAAAAATTATAAAATGAGATTTAAAATGAATTCTGAAGAGAATTTTTCGTGGCGTCTGTGAGTACGTACGTACGTACGTATCTCGTGTACGTATACGTATCTCGCATAACTCAAAAACGAGTAGCATCAGAACGCTGAAATTTTTTATATAGGATTGATATAACATGTAACACCTCCTATTTTGGTTGAAATCGGCCGCACCAAAAGTATATATATATATATATATCTACTCTGCTACTCGGCTCGGTGATCTCAGTTTCTTTATTCTTATATGTTTATAAATTGTAAATTTTTTACTTTAAAAATGATTGAGTTATGTTGTTCATATCTTCCGGTTAAGGTTTTTATGCCTTTAGTAAATCTGCATGAAATATTTGTAGAATTATCAGGTGAAATTTAAATCAAGTTGTTTAAATGCGGCTAAGCCTTAAGTATTTTATCATGGCGGCTTACTGCGAATTAACTCATGCTTAATCCATTCTGGAATTTATTCGAGGAAATAAGTGTTTAAGATTTACTTCGTAATTTTTAATATAGATATTTTGAGTTTTTATGTATTATGCCTTGTGCCTTGTTGTGTACTTAAATTTGTAGTAATCATTTTTATATAAATGCTTATTTCTCGCGTTCAATTGCAGATATTTTTAAATTCTGAATTCATTAACTTTAAAGCTATGAAAACAGATCATCTAAAATGCAAGTATAGTCAAAAACGTTGATAGTGGGCCTTGGCGGCAACTTTCGTTCTGCCAAATTTTTAAGGTTGACAACGTTTTGCCAATGTAGAGATTTTTTTGCAGGTTCCGGGAAAGCTCGTTTTTTAAAGCTCTAGCAGAGATTTTTCCTGAAGCTTCCGAAAGCTTGTGCAACGCCATATAATATATTTCTTCGAGCATTTTTCCTTCTAGCATTTTGGTGGGTGCCAAGTTCTGAAACTTAAAAAAATATTTGCATATTGCATTATTATTTATCAATCTTCCCTAAATTTTAAAATGGATCCGTCATATGTTGATGGCTTTGTTCTGACTAGGAAAGAATAACCCTCCCAAATAACCTGAAGATCACGCCGAAATTTTCCCTTCTAAATATTAAAGTTTATGCCTATCTAATAGAAGACCAACACATCACAGCGAAGCAAACACGAACTGACATTCAGTTTACGATTTCGCTGAGTTTGCTTCACACCCACCTTCTTTAATTATGTATAGAAGGCTTGAGGCCTAAGGAGTAGAAAAAAAATAAAAATAAATAAAACTATAAGAAAGGGCGGAGGTCAAGTGTCAAGGAAGTAGAAAGGAAGATCTCTTATTAGATATTGTAATGCTAATATTACATTATCTAATAAAATATCTTCATTTCTACTGTAAGGACATTAAGTTTTACTAACGTTTATTTTATTTTAAATCTTTACTATCACTTCTTATTTTCTACTTCCGGCCAGAATTATAAGCGTTAATGTTTTTATGCAAAGTTTGTCTGGCGAACGCCAAGTACTTAAGTTGTGGCTTTTTGCCAAGCGAGAGAGAGGAAGCAGTGAGTCGAAGCAGGCCGCTTACCTTAGAAGTTTTAAGCAGTTGCTGGTTGCCTTCCAGGCCAGAGGTTTTAATCCTCTTGATAAATTTTAAACGTATTGTAGTGTTCACAGTTCTCTGTACTACATACGGCTTCCTGTTAATATAAGGCCAATCTTCCACGTTTATTATTTTAAAGTTAAATTAGAGTTTAGTTCTATTTTTATATTTTTACGTTAGACCCCAAGTAGCGGGTCTGTGTATTCCGAAGTACGGAAGTTATTGTAAATAGAGAAAAATAAAGGGTTTTGTATACCCTTCTTGTGTATCCTGTTTACTTCCCACAGTTTTGAACATAGCTTTAGTAAGCTCTCTGTTCCGAGTCAGGTTCTTGCATGTTCCCGAAGAAGGTTAGACGGAACATTGAACCTGATACTACTACTATGCTGTCTTATTGGAATTTATGTTCCTTTTAAAGAAATAGTTACCAGAATTTATGTTCCTTTTAAAGAAATAGTTACCAGAATTTATGTTCCTTTTAAAGAAATAGTTTGTGATAGTTACTAGAAGGTTGTTTATTACTACTTTTCATCTGCTACGTTCTTACTTCAACCGCGTGTCCTTCGGAAATTAAATTTTTCACATAATTTACTCCTCTCAATTTTCAGCTAGTAAAATTAGTAAATAAATTAGGAAATATACTGGAAATACGGTCTTCGTGGTTTAGATGGGATAATTGCTCCTTCACGTAATTTCACGGTAAATAAGATTTACAGTCAACAGTAATTATTTTTACAAGCTTTTGTGTAGTTCACTTGTGATGTTTCACAATTTTTGTGTAGTTCACTTGTGATTCACTTGTTCACTTGTGATGTGGAGCTATCAATTTCTCACGTAATTCCTGATAAGCTATCGAATTCAAATTTTGTAAACACACACTGTTTACACATTGTTGGTGGACAATTGCAATGTAGTAAAGTGATTTTTTCAAAATTCTATTGAGAGTTTTAGTCCAAAGGGGCAATTTGCTCTGAAGGACTATTAATTTCGGTTTGGCATTTTGCGTCGAAAACTTTAAAAAGCTGTCTTTAAAAAGCTGTATACCTTTTTGCAATATTGCTGTTGAATTGAATTTTATAGTTTAAGTACTTAGAACATGATATTTAATAATAAGAAATCTATTAACTGAAATTTGTTCAAAAATTGTAGCTTAATTTTTGAATTGTGAACGAATTTTCAAAACTCGCTAGTTTTTTTTAACATCTTTGATTCACCATCCAAAAATATATCGGATATAAGTTCTGAAATTTTCACAGATTTTGAAACATTTAGACTTTTTCTAAATCAAGAACGATAAAAAAATATTAAATGGGTGGTTTTCTTTATTATTTAAAATGCGTGTTGCAAGCTGAAATAGATGGGAGAAGAAAAACATTTCTTGCGGAAAAATTGCTTTCGAGTTTGCCATTCTTGGTGCACTTAATGATAAACGACTATATTGTTTTTTTTTTTTTTTTTTTTTTTCATTTTAAATTCAAGTAAAATGCTTTTTTATGTTGCTAGTACATCCAATTTCCGAAACTGAATATTCAAAACGATTTCGTCCTCCTTTGAATGAAGTGCAGCTATTTTCCTTTATTTCATAATTTTCTTCTAATTTATCACTTGTGTTTCAACAATGACTACAACTTTCATCATTGATAACGTGTAATTGACTCTAAAACACAGAAAATAAAATAGAATTTAAAAAATTGGTTTTTCGCCAAAAAGCTTTTATTTAAAATGAATCTGATAATTAATGTACTTAAAAGGAGAAAAATCTTTTATCATATAGTTTATTGGGAGTAATAGATAAAATAATTCTATGTAAAAAATTGCTCTACAATTTTATTTACGAATTATAAAAGCGTGGGGAACCTATGGTAAATTTAAAGAGATAATGGCTTATACATTTAACAGTGCAATTAAATTAATAGACTTCGACATTTAGGTGCCTTCCGCTTTATTTATTCAAGATATAAAATTGTAGATGAATTCTATAAATGTTCTATAAATGAATTATTTAATCTATTATTCCCATTGACCATTATTTTAGCACATTAGTTATCATATCCATTTTAATTAAAAGCTTTCTGTAAAAAATCATTTCTTATTCTACTTTATTTTTTATTCAGCTCTGACAACCTGCGGTTTAGAAAGAATTAGCAAAATTACGTTTCAGAGTCCACTCTGAGTTATATCGGTAATTATCTCGTGGGTTATTTGGTACTATTTCTCGTGGGTTAGGATTTGCCTATTATCTGTATCTTGAGTTACTTACAGCTACTTAACTTGCTGTGTATAACTACCAATTACAATAAATTGTGAGTTTCTTTCCTCTTCTCTAGAATGATCGTTTAGGGAGATATCCACGAACCCATAGCTCTGAAAAATGTATAAGGTATTTATCTTAATTAACCCATTATTTTATTTTGAGAATCTTTACTGTCACTTCCCCTTTTCCGTTTTTCTGTCGAATGCAAATTTTAGCTCGCAGATTTTTAAGTGAGGGTTTGGGATTATTTTAATTAGAGCGTATTACGCCTGCTGAAAGCCACGTTAATGGTTGATTTCCTAGATGGCATTCCTGTTTACGGCGTTGCTATATTCTTGAATATAGTGCTATCACGTTGGTGTAAGTTAGAGCCAACTTGCAAGTTTAAATATCTCTGAGTAGCCTTACGTTAAATAAGGTACAGAATTCCTTTTAATTTAAAACTCTACTGTCGATTTTACGCCGTAATTACTGGCTAGTTTTGTAAGCACCAGGAACACCTTGTATTCTGCTTATTTGAGTTCTTAATAAAGGGGTTTTTACACCCTAGGTAAGTTATTCTAGATACAGCGATAAGTAGCTTATACATCTATTAAAGGATGTGCCACAAGTTACATTTATTTACCGACACAGTTTCTACAAATGCATATACACCTACTCATTTTAGGACAACATTCATATAAACACTATTTTAAATGAATACCACAATTATTTAAGTAATAATTTTCAGTATTTTAAGACTTATTTATAACTATTTGCTAACTACGTGGCGTGTTTCCTTAACATCTGGCTTAAATTAGCTCTCGAGTATAAATAATTTAACATCACTGATTTAAAAGAAGTACAGTAAGACCCCGCTTAACGCTGTTCGTTTAGCGCTGTTTCGGTTTAGCGCTCTTTTATTTCAACCCGGGGATTCCACGAAATCGTTCGCAGCATACGGGGATTCCCCGAAATATTATGCAGCGATAGGTTTCAAATACATATCCGAAAGAGTGTACTTGTATTTCTTGTTTGGTGCGGTATTGTACAGACATATTTTGAAGGGGTAAATGTGGAAGATGTCGAAGAAATAATTCAAGAATCAGCGGCTAGTCTTTCTAATGATGAGCTCAAGGAATTAACTGAACAAGAAGAAAACAAAAATGTTGACAGCAGTGATTCAGAAGAAGAGCAAAAAGAACTTTCGATGGCGTTTGTAAAAAGGAGTTTGTCTACCATAACTGAAATAATGGATCAATTCATTGAAAATGATCCGAACTTTGACAGGAGCTCAAAAGTAAGGCGTGGTGTTAGAGATGCTCTATCCGTTTATGAAGAACTTTTAAGAGAACAACGCAAAAGAAAAAGGCAAACAACATTAGATGCTTTTGTCACAAAAAGGTAGAACACTGAAAACGCGGAAGGCTAACTAAATATAACTGACTTAGAATTTTATTTGTTTTTTTTTTTAAGAATATTCGTTTTGTTATTTATATTTTGTTTTTATTTTTGCAAGAAATAATAATGTGGTGTTAATTTGGGCTTTAAGAAATAAATGTTTGGTTTTATTTTTATTAAAAAAAACATACTTTTTAAATTTAATACCTAACCAATTTCCTAGCCATCTTCCCCTAACCCCAATATTTACATGTAAAGATAGCCTCGTTTAGCTCTGTTTCGCATTACGCTCTACTTTGATGGAACGTATCGCCCGCGTTAAGCGGGGTCTTACTGTATTTAATTTAAATGTTTGCCAAACTGATTTCTCTACTATATGGATGAAGACAATAAGAAAACTGAGCATTATTGTAACATTTGTGATTCTGATGTTTTCTAATTCATCAACTTTGGAACATAGAGTAATTTTGTATATTTTTAAGACACAGTATTTTTATTAGTGTTTGAATTTCAGGCTAGTTTTATTACACTACGCTTTCCAAAACTTCTTGTACTCTAGATTTATATTGGCATTCTTATAATATACTTTTAGCAACAGGAATTCTTTCATCACTATGTAGCACTCGTTATATTTGTGAATACTAGACGGGAGTTATGGTGGTGGCATTTGCATTAGCTTTTGACGCGATCGAATGTATGCAGCACAGACTTCGACAAATAAGATCAGCAGAAGAAAGACTCAGGGTTGCTTTAAGACTGTTTTCTAAATTATTCTGCATTGTTTAGTATCTTTTATGTTCGTTTTAGAGTATATGCCAAAATTCCAACCTTTTATTTTCGTAGTTTATGGATGCTTGAAATATTGAAACACTGTTTATTAATAATTGCTCTGTTTTTTGACTGCAATGATCAAATTAAACAATTTACCTTATAATTTCCGATTAATGTTCAATCTATCTAGTGATTACAATACTTTAATATTCAATATTTATTCTCATAAAATAGCATTCTAGAATATAGCTGAAAAGTAATCAGTATGCACTGTAAAACGAAAAATAAACCTGCAAAATAGGGATCAAAAATGCTTGAATTTCTACAGACAAAATTTACTACTGTGCATAGATGAAATTACTTGTACGTACGTACGGGTTCTCTATCAACTACATAATTTTGAAAACTTCAAGAATATAACTTTGCAAGGATTACTGTAATTTCCTAATAGTTATTTTTAATTTTGAAAACCTTTCCTAACTCCTATTTTCCACCTACAGCTCCCTGGCAGAAGGAGATTTCAATATCCCGTTTTACGTAAGTGAAGTAGAACAGGTACTTTTAATGGGAAGTTCCAAGTCACTTTAATAGAAGAGATCAGAAGTCCTCATTAGAGCATGTTTTGCCTTCACATCATTGTTTTAAGTCTATCTTACTACGTACTGTCGTAGTCTTACGTGCCTGTTAGTATTTAGCCGTTGAGGTTTAATTATGAGCCAATTCGGTTAGTTACCCTTGTACAGCTTCGGCTAAAGTTTAGCTAGCTAGAATTAGTTTAGTTCCTTATTTTTTATCTAAAGTTAAAGCCCAACTGTAGGTTTTCCTGAAAGCCAGAGAGGGGCTGTCTGTTAGCTTTTCTTTGAGTGAATGAAGAGTATTTTAACCCTTCCTTAGACTTATATTTTATAGTTGTAATAAGAGCAGCAAATAGTCGCTAGACACTTTGCTAAAGTTACAGTAGCCAAGGACACCTAAATTAACTAAGACTTTCTAACTTTATTCTACAGACTCCCGCTTTCTCATATAATTACCTCTAAGAATCTACTCGCAAATTCTCATATAATTACTTCTAAGAATCTACTCGCAAATTCTCATATAATTACCAAATTTTCATATAATTACCTCCAAGAATCTACTCGCAAATTCTCATATAATTACCTCTCATATAATTACCAAATTCTTATATAATGACCTCTAAGATCTCTTACTAGCAAAATCGTGTCCATAAACATCTTTCCTTTAAGAGCTATCGGCAACCCCTATACCGACAGTGTTAAATTGGTCATTTTCGATGTACCTTTTCTCAAAATTTGCTGTAGATACACGCTTGAAATTTTTGTGTAATTAAAGTATACATATGAAATGAGCTTTTGAAACATTTTGAATTTTAGAGTAATTTACAGAATATTTCGTTAGACATAGTAAAATTTAGCACTTTTCTCTCACACACACAAAAAAAAATTTTAAAGTTTATCACAAAAGGATCATTTCCGTAAATATTAGGAAACTTAATAAATAAGCTATAAAAATGCTAGGTACCTGGGAGGAGTAGTTCCTAAGAAAAGGTATATCGAGTATAAAAAAATCACGTTTGGAGAAAAACGCGTTTTTATGTAAAAATCCTCATTGTTCAAATCGGTCGATGACAATTAAAACTAGATTTTTTACAGTTATAATTTTCATAGAGATTAAAGAATGGTATTTTTAGAAAGATAAAAGTGTAGAGAATTTGAAAATGCAAAAGTCCGAAATCACATTTTTTATAAGATTTTGCGGTTCCAACACTATTTAAATTTCTACATTTAATTTGAACTGCAAAATTCTACTTACATCTGCTAAATGCATAAAAAATTATATAACAATAATTTAGTATGATACAAAACGTACAATAATTAATAAAATATTGCTTACAATATATTCAAATAAGTATTTATGTAATTGATAGTGAGTTTCATGATATTATTGCGAAAATGCTCACCTGCCTGACCAGATGACTGCAATTCAACTGTCATTTGGAGCACAAGACTCTTTTCATAACTGGGGTATACTAATGCAGCTAAATTATCTGATTGTTAAGGAAGGTAATTGCCGTGATATTTCACGCAATTGGAAAACGTACTCAAATTTTTAAAATATAATATAACAGTCATTACAACAAAATAACACTGTTACATATTAATACAAAGTTATTAACAAGATTATTTATTTTCAACTGTCATGATGCCACTTTTTAAGAATATATTTATCTAAATTACTGTTTTCGTACAGTAAATTATGATAAAATTTTCAGAAACATGTGATTGCTATTCATTTTATTATTTAAAACATAATAGAAATATATGTATTAATATATTGGTTGGTGATTAATATATTGGTTGATAGATTGGTGATTACGATCTGTATTGGCATTATAATGCCTATGCATTTATAGAAAACATTTTATTTCATCTTTAAATACGCTGGCTCGGTAATCTACTTTCGTGTATTTTAATTTTTGCATAGTAAAAAATTAATTAAAATATAAATACATCACTATATTATTCAGAGTATAAAACTGTGTTTGTAAACGCGAGGTATTTACATAATTTGTATTTTTTTTGTATCAGTTTTATTATATTTTTCAATGAAAGTGTATAAAGTTACTGCAATAATAATCGAAGTTATTTATTTCATGCGCATGCATTCTAAGAGGTGAGGTTAAAACTGCTAATTTTATATTCACCGTCGCTGAAACAGTTCTGAACTTTTTCCTCTTCTCCGGATTTGGTGACATATGTACTCGGATTGGAAAGACCAAGCAGCGATAAGTCATCGCAGGACTCAGCAGTATCCGTATAAAAGGCTGAAGGAAAGAAAAGTATATATTTTACGAATATTTTGCGCATATGAGAAAAATAGAATTGCATTTACATTTTGGCGTATCTTCATAATGCAAAATGTTAAAAATAAAAGTATGTTTAGAAGACAAATAATGAGATTTAGATTTTTCCCAATAATTGGTTACTTTTTATAATGCTACACATATTTTTCAGAAGTACACATAGATTTCTGAATAGAAGTATATAAATTTCAGTATATTCAGTTGTAGAGTTCCTCATTTTGTAGATGCTAAGACACAGTTAAACGTGAAAAATCTTAAGAACTGATAAGCGAATAATCGCTTGAGCTCGTGTGACAAGAAACAACTAGATGGAAGGGTAAATAACCCTTTATTATGCAAATAAGATATAACAGAACTCCGTCTTGGAGTGTACAATAAAAGCCGACATTTGGGCTTGAACATAAGAGGCTAAGAAATAAACTATAACTAATCTAAACTAAAAGAGATAAGCCGAAGCTATCAAAGTTTTAATGGAGTTGGCCCTTTAAACACGAGATGATCGCGAAGCTATCAAGGGCCTGAGTACGACCGAGCGTAATAGCAGCTTTGAGAGAGAGTAGCCAAAAAAGCGGTCGCGCCGCTAATCAGAAACTCAGATTCTCTCTAACTCAGCAAGTAGAACTTCGTGGTTAAAAACCGCTCTTCCTCATTATGTATTCAGATGTGATTCTAAAACTACGTTCTGGCCGGAAGTAGTAAGTTGAAGTTAAGAATTCAACAGGAAAGAAGTTTAACTCAAAATGTAACTGTTAATAAAATTAACATAATTCTTACAGTGTATTAGTTAAATAGAAATATAGTTACATTTCAGACATTAAGAAATCTTCTATTAATTATTGCTGGCGCTTAATTTCACTTTTAAATTTAATTTGACTAAACCTATCCTGAAAGCCATCTTCAATCGATGAATTTGATTTCCTTGAAGACTTTCACATTTCTAAACACTAACAAATTTAAGTGATGACTTATGAGCAATCCACTCTTTTCTAAAGCTCTAAAAGGCCTTATCTCATTCCTATTTTATCTTTACAGTTTTATTTTGTTCAGTAGATGGCATTGCAGTTATTACTTATCCTCTGTCGTTTTATTTAACGGGCTTAAGTGAAAGAGGCTTAATTTCTTCATCGTTATTACTGGGCCAAACTTTACTACATTAAAATTGATGCCCTACATAAAGATCTGAAAATTTCCTACTATTCATTTATTAACGCGAAAACTATAAAAATTCTTCAGTGAAACCCTTTTAAGTAATTTGCTTAACAGACAATTTGAGTGCCCGCCATTAGAAAATCAAGATTGTGGAAAAAGACTCATACAGCAGGAGAACCCTATGCAACTCATAACGTATTTAAATCTATTACGAGATCAGAATCATTTTTTCTCCTTTGTTTTCTGCCGTGATGCTAAGTTTACTGTAACTTTTCTCTCAAAGTCCCGTGTTTCATTAACCACAAGTTCTTACATAAATATTCTAATCACGTTTTTTTGCAATTACACCACAATATTGTATTTCGTGAACTTCATTTATTTAGCAGCATGGTAGTAGTTATGCTAATATGTTTCATTGAACAAAAAATAATTTAACTATAAAGGCATGGCAAACGAAATATAAATCCCACTCTATTAATTTTATTCGTTTCGTATATTTAATTACGGCAAAGCACACTAGGGCTACCTGCCTAAGAGAAGAGATGCCTTCGTTAATGACTTTCTAAGGCAAACTGACTCGTATACACGTTATAGATGGGGAAAACCACGAAAACGCCCATGCAGCCAGCCCGTTCGCGGGATTCGAACCTCGGACCTAACTACCAGTGTTCAGCGACTTTTACCGCTCCTTCGCTGGTGGGCTTAATTTTATTTCAGAAAAAGTTGTTTCTTTGCATTCCGAACTCTACTAAAACGAAAATTAGGATTGTATTTTTTAGTTATTACCTTTTCATATAAGCAGAAATAAGTTAATTTTTTAGTCATTACCTTTTCGTATAAGCAGAAATAAGTTAATTTTTTAGTTATTACCTTTTCGTATAAGCAGAAATAAGTTAATTTTTTTAGTTATTACCTTTTCGTATAAGCAGAAATAAGTTAATTTTTTAGTTATTACCTTTTCGTATAAGCAGAAATAAGTTAATTTTTTAGTTATTACCTTTTCGTATAAGCAGAAATAAGTTAATTTTTTAGTTATTTACCTTTTCGTATAAGCAGAAATAAGTTAAAAAACTTACTTAGATTGTAAATTGTGACAAAGTTTTTATTTCCACAATGCTGATTCTGGCAGTTTCCATTACATTCAAGACGAGCTGCTATCTCGAGCTTGTTCATGTTGTCTGGCTGTAAACAGAAGCATTTGTCAGGAACTGATCCAGCCAGTGGGAAACCAAGTCCTCTGCAATGCTCTAAGCACTCTGTAACACTGATGCCTTTCTTTTCAAAAATTTGGTGGGTAGGAGGTTGACCTTTGAAGCAGTTCATGGAACCATCTGAAATTGTAATAAGTACTGATATCTAATTCAAAAATATATAGAATACTCCGACCACTTTTTGAATAAACAGCTTGAAAACTACAGTTTTTGAATCTTTATATACTGAGATTGATTTGCATTAAAACTATGCATTGCAGTTAAAGGATAACGATATGTATTTCCTGTCAATTCTAAGAACTTACTGTCCTTTTAAACCTGAAATGAAAATTAGAAATCTTATTATATTATATTAACCTCTGATGCAAATATGAGGTCTGAGGCTTTACTTTTATTTATAATTTTATTTGTATATCGCTTTAGAATTTGATACATAATTATTGTTAAATTAAAAAGAACTTTCTAGATTCCAGAATTGTAAATAAAAATCTGTGAAAGGAAAGCGATTTCAGCTGTGTTAGAAATTTTTGAGATTTAAACGATTTCACCAGTGTTAGAAATCTATGAGGTTTAATAAATATCTTAATCATAAATCACAAGGTAGTGCTAAAAATAAGATTGAAGAGGTATAGCTTCTACAAGCCGGCAAACATCAGCCCATCTTCTACTTTAGTTATTTGCAAAAAGGAATCATATTACCAAGTTGACATGTCAACACGGAATCATTCTTGTAGTTACAGTTTTCCAGGTCATAATTCTAATACAGCTTTAAGTTTCAATATATCAGTTGTAGATAAATGGTCAAAGTACTTAACAGTAAGATTATAAATCACATTATAGAAATATATGGGAAGCTGTTGTTTTTGTTGATTGTTGACAGAAGACAAGGGCATCATGTAGAACAAACCTTAAAAACACCTTCCCAAAGTTGAAAATGAGCGGCATTTTTCACCAGCTTAGAATAGATGTTATTGGATTCTAGTTAAATTTAAAATTACTTGAAGCTAGAACTTACTAGCACTGTGAAGCTACTATTCGCTAAGTTCTATTGCATCGGTAACAACTCAAGAATAAGGGTTACAGAACCTTTTATTCACTTAAGAACAGTTAATAATAGGCACTTCTCATGCTTAAAAATAACTCGCCAATACTTTTGACGGTAACTCAGAAATAGAAAGTAAAATTCGGGGATAGTCCATAAGTTCGTGCGCATTAAGAGTATGCGTGAAATTCACTATGACGCATTTACTAAAACAATACAATTTTGAACCTGTTGAAACTTGCCATCGTTTGACTAACATATTATTCAGTTCATCACCAACTTTCGTAAATATGGAACGCATTGTAGATATAGATAGAAGATGGATATAGATAATCTGCACAAACGTGCTGTGCTACACTTTTTATTTTCGTGTGGTCAATCTGCCAGGTTTGCAGCGATAAAAATTATAGTGTACATGGTGAACACACTATTAGTGTAAGGACTGTTCAAAAATTGCTTAAAAATTTTTAAGTTGGAAAAAGCAGCATTGATGATGAACGCCGTTCAGTTCGTTTTGAATTGTTAGAACCAAATCAAACGATTCATTAAGAAGTTTATAGTTAACAATTTTGCCGTCTAAACTCAGAATTGATCAATAAACGCCCACGATTGGTGAATATCAAGAAAATGTTGTTTCATCGTGATAACGCTAGACCACATACGGCTCGAACAACACTACAAAAAATTAGTGAATTTAATTGGAAGCTTTTGCCACATCCTGCGTACTTCCCAGATATTGCCCCAAGTGATTTTCACTTATTTCGTGCCTTAACTGTTTTACTGGGAAAAAATTAAATTCTAAACAGGATCTACACAATGAACTTTCAAGTTTTTTTTTTGCATCAAAACTATAGTCTTTCTACAGCAATGGCATAAAAAAGCTACCTGTAAGATTGCGAGTCATTGTAGATATTGGAGGAAAAGATATAATTGATTAAAATGTTAAATTGTGTTTTTTTATATTACTTAAAAATTTACCAAAAAATGCGCACGAATTTATGGACTGACTCAATAGATCTAAATTGAATAAATTGAGCCTAAAATGCACAGAGCTATTTAATAAGCAGCTGGCTCTTAGCTAATAGAACTGACGTAGATTAACCGACAATTAATATGCACGGCCGTAAAATATCAAGCTTAAATAACAGCGAAACAACGTGGCTTAAAGGCAGGAACATGCTCTGCCTGAAGTAAGTCTGACGTCAACTTAAATAGTAGCTTGCTGCTCTACTTTGCTTAACCCGCGAGACTGAAATCTCATTCTGACATGGGTTGGAAAACGAGAATTTAAAGGAAAGGCTGTTTCCAAAATAAAATAAAGTCCCACAACGTAAAGATGCCAAAATAATATTTCGCTAGCTTATTCAATTTTAAGTCTAAAATTTTTAGTTCTAAGTCTAGTTCAATTCTTTTAAGTTTTAATACTTTTAAGTCTTGTTCAATTTTAAGTCTTTTAAGTGTCATTTACTTTCTGTCAACTATTTGACCGTAGTAAGCCGACAAAACTCCTTTTTCGAAAGTTGTGGTTAATAAATGGAATCACAATTGACCCAATCATGCATTTCTTTCTTCATGTCATTCATGTCTGTGACATTAGGTTGAAGTCTGTACTTCAAGAAATTCCATCTATCTTTTACTTGCTGGCATCGTCGTTTCAGCTACACATCTTTAAATGTATGTTGCTCAAGCAGAAAAGGGTATACTGGAGATCTGCTATCACAAATGGCATAACAAGATGCAATTAACTGTTGGGTTGGCAAGAAAGTAATTTCGGTTTGCACAATGGAATAACGTTATGTCCGTTTTGTTATTCTTCTTTGAGTCTTATAATTTTTTTCTTTTGAGATTTGGCAGCTGAAACTTTTAGGTTGCTGTAGAAATAAATTCCCTGCATTTTTATTTACAACTGTTAGTTTACGGCTAATTTTATCAGGAGCTGCAAAAATAAACATTTCCGACATATTTTACTTTTTTATTATCTTAAAGTCAAAATAAGGTGAAGCTCACAAACAGATATATGAAGTTTATGGTGTTGGTTGTTTAATAGAACATATGTGTCAGAATAGGTTTAAAACATTTCATTTTGGAGATTTTTCATTTGAAGATCACCAGAATTCTTGTCGACCTTTTGAAGCTGATGATGACAAAATTAAAGCCATAATTGAATTGAATCGTCAATTAACTGTGCGAGATATAGTAAAGAGGTTAATGCATCACACATACAATTGAAAATTACTTAATATGTCTCGGATTGTCAAGAAGCTCCATATCTGAGTTCCGTGTGCATTGATAGAAATTCCCTTAACACAATAAAACAATATTTGCAGTACGCATTTCAAAAATAACAACATAGACCATTTTTTTCTTTGAAACAAATTATTTCTGGTGATGAAAAATAGATCTTCTATAATAACATTAATCGAAAATGATCATGATCAACGCAGGATCAATCAGCTGAAATCATATCGAAAGCTAAATTGCATTAGAAAAAGATCATGCTGTCGATTTGGTGGGATTACAAAGGTGTTATATATTTTAAGCCGCTTCCAAGCAACCAAATGGTAAATTTAGTTACTGCCAATAACTTATAAAATTTCAGGCATTCAAAGAGAAAAGGCCGGAATCCGCTAATCGAAAACTAATCGTGTCCCACCGCAACAAAGCCAGGCCTCACGCATCTTTAGCAACACGTACAGAACTACATGTACAAAATTATCCATATAGCCCGGATATTGTACCATCGGATTATCATTTATTTCTAAGTTTATTAAACTTTTTAAATGGCAAAAATTTCAGTAATAACGATGACCTCAAATCCCACTTGATTGAGGTTTTTGTTGATAAAGACTAGACGTTCTATGAGCGCGGGGTTATGAAGTTACCAGAAAGAAGGCAAAAAGTCATCGAACAGAATGGAAGATATTTGACCGATTAAAATTTGATTTTGTTTAGAAAAAAACGTGTTTAGTTTCACAGTAAAAAACCGAAATTATTTTCTTGTCAATCCGATATTACATGTATTAAATTTGCTTTATATATTGACTTGTTTCACATATATTTTATTTTCCAAGTTCTTCCAATCTTTTGTTAGATATAATGACATTTTTAATGCATTTAAAAACCTGTCTAAACTAAATTTACAGAAAGTATTAAATTAAAGTTTCGTAACAGAAAACTTACTAATTATACTGATTTTTGGATATGAATTTAAGGAAAGATAACCACTCACTTTCCTCCAGATCTTTCCTGCATATAAAAAGAGCCCTGTTGCTGCATATTTCATCTCTCCACTTGTAACCGTTGCTGCCATCAAGTAGTGTGCACCTTTCATAGACAGAGTTGGGCTGAGTAGGCATCCAATTACGGAAACTAGATACACTTCCATCAATCCATCTGTAGGCTTTGTTGTCAGTCGGATCATACTGGTACAAGCCAATCAGCCATCGAACACGGGAAAAGGAGGAGCCCATACCTTGAATGGTCTGCCAAAGGAATTTTGTCGTTTAAATATTATTAACAGTAACAAGGAAAACTGAGAAGTACCTACGGGTTCCCAGTTTTAGGAAATGACATATACTGTGGTACCTCACCCCCCCCCCCGCGGTCGACGTAGAGAACTCTGCGAAGCTACTAGCTAGGTCTGTACCTAGGCAGTCTCAGCCACGAGGGTATAAAATCACGAACCTGGCGCTTTCAGAACCCGGAGTTGGTTCGTTTATACGGCTTGACCTCGGTGGTTACCTGAAGGTTCTGTAGCTTGGTGTGGGACGGCACCAAGTTTGCTAGGTAATGTCCTGACGGGACGCGCTGCCCGTGCAGTACTGGCGGGAGCATTTAAACGACCAGTCAGTCCATGAAGTTTTTCAAGCCTCGCCTCCGCCGAAAAGCCGAGAACAGGGAGTGGTGACCCCTCGGGCCCGGCCTAATAAGCGGAGGGTATCCATCCGCTATGAATCGGTAATCCATCCGCTATGAAATATATCAAACTTGGTTTACGTCCTGTTTGGACGTGAAGATGTTTGTTTGCTTCAGGACCTTTCTTTGGAATACGACTCGAGTTCGATGAATGACGCAGGCCGCACTGATCTAGTTTATCTCTTTTGAAACAATGCCTACGACTGGCCACGAGCTTCGCAGCATTGTCTTGAACGGCTACTACTAGAATTGTCCTATTGCTGCTTCAGTAAACAATCTGCATTATAATTTGCGTCCAGAATTTTTACATGATTTTCTGTTTTTTAGTATATATCTTTTTAAATACACTTATAATGCATTCTAAAAAAGTTCATGGTAAGTGCCAAAGAAGGAAAAAATTGGTTAGGATCACCATGAAGATAAGTACGAAGAGGGCATGCGTATCCGAGATTTGGCTATTGCATACCATACGGCGAGAACGACGATATCTATGGTTGCCAAAAAACAAAGAAATTATTAAATAGGCCAATATTTTGCAAAGGAGTAAAATCGATCGTCACAGACATTGGGGCATGTTGAGAAATTACTTTTAATCCTCATAACAGAAAAACATTTATGAGCAGTATTTCATTTATGTATGGTATATTTTTCATCCATTGTACTTGTATTTTAATGTTAAACAGTGCTATAACAATAGGATCTGTTTTATAAGAACGGATTAATTATTTTTCCTTAATTTCTTATTGGGAAAGTTTCTTTGATATACGTCCTGGGATCTGAAACAGATTAGTGAAGTATTCACTCTGTATTCAGAGTATTTTAGCAGTTTGAACTCGTGCATCTAAAATATTGCTGCCTTCAGAATTAAATCAATGCATTAGGCACCGTTTGATTCTTTAACTAACTGTGATGGCATTCATTACTCGTATAAGAATAAAATTAGAAAAAAAAAAGAAATATTATACAGTATTTATACGTTTGCATTCTGATAATGCTACTAATAATATAGCAGCCCGTCATAATCTCTGAGTTGCTTTAAAAGATTTAATCCGTAACAGAGGACGTGCGGTCTGACGGACCGCTCCACATGTTCCTCCCATCACCCCTATTGCATGCTTTGTCCAAGTGAATGGATTCTTTCCCTAGCTTCACGTTTCGTGACCTTCTTTCTGACCCCTTCTTATCGGAATGCTTTGGCAAGTGTATCTGTTGAAATTCTTCTAGAGCGGTCTGTGAGACCTCACCTCCCTCTCAGTGTTACAATTTTGGCAGTAGTGAACACATGGCTCTGAAGTTAGGTCCTAGGAGATTCATTTATCCTTCTGATTCACGTTATGCAGAAGAACTGAAAAAAATTCTAGACGAAGTTGGAAGTGATTTTAGTGAAGAAGGTGACTGTGAAGAAAATTTCTGCGAAAAAGGCGAGCAGGGGTTTTGATGTCATCATTGCATCATTCGATAGAAACAGACTCGGAAACACAGAAATCTGAAATAATTGGTTTTTATAACAGAACCAAAGGTGGTGTTAATGCTTTAGATGAAAAATGTTCTGTCCATTCCTGTAGTAGGAGAACAACGCGTTGGCCTATGGCTCTTTTCTACCGGTTAGTAGATATGAGTACAGTAAACGCATACATTTTGCACCAAGGTTATAACCAAAACCCTGTTATGACCAGAATGGTGTTTTCGAAAGAATTAGCGAGAGAATTAGTCCAACCACTTCTACACACGAGAGGGAAAAATACAAGAAAAAATCGAGAATTGCCTGACGATAAAGCGGATTTTAGGAAAAGAAGCTGAATCTAAGGATGTGGAGCAGTGTACAAAAGAAGCAAAATTAAAATCAAGGAAAACATGTCGTCTGTGCCTCCCAAGCAAAAAAAGAAAGACAACATATTTATGTTTATGTTGCTAAGACCCTGTTTGTTTGGAATGCACGCAAAAGTTATACAATGAATGTGCTAAAGAAGACGAGAACTAAATTGTTTACTATCAGAAAATCAGTGAGATACTGATATTTTAGGTACTGTCAAAATTTTTCTGTATTGTGCTACATACAATTTTCTGCGGTTAAAATTTGCTTTGAATATTAACTAATATAGATAAAATAGTTAATTCAAAATAGATGCATTCTTATTTTTAGTTTTATAGAATTTAGTGCAGCATATGATTTTCATCGAAAAATTTGAGGCTATGGGGAAATTTTCTGGGAAAACTTTCATTTCACTTTAAAGTGTAAAAACATATTTTCTTTTCAGAGTAAAATGTTCAAAGAACATCTAAGTGAAATATCATGATGATATTTTAATTAGACGATTTTTAAAAATTTATTATAATGCGCGGTCTCTGAGACCGCACGTCCCCTGTTATGTTCAACTTTTTCACCTCCCCTGTTACGGGTTAAATTTGTACATTGTCGGGGAGTTAAGGGTCTGTCCGTCTGGCATGTTCTGTCAGTGAAAATATGACTTAACAACAAATATCTGTCTAGATTGCAACAACAGCAAATATCTGCCTTTCTGTGAATAAACTGTATTCTAATACTCCAATCGTTGATTTTGTATCATTTTTAAAATGTCCAAATTTATGGAACATCACATAAATATGTGAAAACAAAGTAGACGCGCAGACTAAATAAAGTTATCGCAAATATTTGCCAAGCCATTGCATAACTTTATGTTCGTAAGCTGAATAACATGAATAAGGAAAGAATAGTATCCATGTTATTAATAAATGCCACTATTACATACAGTCCCTTTAAAAAAAACTATGTACAGTCACTTTAGTACGATGACAGCAATAAGAAATCGAAATAGTATTTTAATAATTGTAAATATGATTCAAATTTTCCAATGCCTTGGTTTAACGAAGTATAGAACGAACTAAGACTATTCTGAGAAAATTAAGCAGCGTCAAACAATTTTTTGTTATCATAAGGCAATGATAAGGGTAAGGCATAATGAGATAGGCTCATTATTTAGTATAATAGTAGTACGATAATGTGCTATTAAATAATGACATTCAGTAAAGTAATTATGTACCCCGTTATACAAGATTCCTGTCAAAATATGAGCTTGTATGCAAGCAAATGAATTAAGGTATATTTGGTCGCAATTATTACACTAATTGTAATACTACATTATTATGAAAGAATTAAAGATAAATTGAAAGAATTAAAGATAAATTGAAAGAATTAAAGATAAAATAAATAAAGCTAAATTAAATTAAAGAATAAAATTAAAGATAAAAATAAATAAGGATAAATTAAATTAAAGAATAAAATTAAAAATAAATTGAAAGAATTAAAGATAAATTTAAGTATAATCATTTCAACGGTTGGTACCTTCACAATGTATGGATCATGGCTTCTCTTAGGAGACAATAATTGTAATAACTACTCATTCAGAAAACGGAAGATTCTTGATAATTAATGAATGCCATTTAACATGATTTAAATGAAAGTTATAGAGATTGTAAAATAAGCGTTAGAATAGTGCCCAGCTGAGACAATCTAGTGCTTCATGCACAGCATTCTTTCCTGGTTCAACTTTCCTTCCCCGGAAGAATTTTTTTTAAATTTTTATGATGAGGATCGGAAATAACCACAGGATAACTTCGGGCTTCCTAGACTTTAAGACCCCATACCTTACGGGTCTGCTGTTTTATTCGAAACGCAGAGCTCGTTAATTATAAGAATTAAAAAGGTTAATTGTTAATTATAAGAATTAAGATAGTTGCTTGCTTAATTATAAGAATTATCAGGAATAATTAAGCAGGAATTAAAAAGGAAATAATTTTTACATAAATGATTTTTAATAAAAAAGAGCAACTTATTGAAAAAATGGCAGTTAATTCGAGAGATTTATGTATTTTATATTACTTGAAAATGATCAAAGGATAAAGTCTATCTGAATGGGAATATATGCAGGACTAATAGATATTCAAAACATAACATTAAAAATATTTATGTGATCTACCGCCCTCTTCCGAAAAAAAAAAAAGAAAAAAACGAAAAAAACGAAAAACGCTAAATCTTTCTTTCGCATTTAATTATTAAAATATAAAAAAAAACTTTCTGCCTATGCCCTTTTCTTATCACAAAAAATCATCCACATTTCTTTGAGTAACTTTTAAAACAAAGTACATCTCCTATATGGTGTTCTTTTCCGGTATTAATTTGTAATACAAACAGTATAATTCTAGCTATATTATACTACAAAATTAGTACGGTATAATTATACTACACTATAAAATTAGCAGCATGTAACATTAAAATATATAGCTAACTACTAAAAATTATCTATATATTGCTTTAATAGGTGCTGCTATTTATGTAGGGTAATTACACTACAAAATTAGCAGGATATAATAAAATGTAAATTATTATTATTACTACTGTATAATTAATTATATTCCACTACAAAATTAGTAGCGTATTATAGTGCAATATATAGCTAACCACCATATACATATCAATATGCACAATAATAATTAAATATGCTAAATATAATATCTCATCACTCTCAGGGCAAGAGTAATACACATTTTGGGATAGCAGTTCTCAACCTGTGGTACGGGTATCCCTGGGGGTACGTGATCGCATCGCAAAAAAATTATTAGTAATGGCGGGAAATGGGAAGGTGTTGCAATGAATGCTGAATAAAATCAAAATATTAAGAAAAATAATTTGACATTAATTAGGGAAAAAATTAATCGGAAATGTGTTTAAGAGCTATGTATTTAATTCAGTTTATGGTATTAAAATAAAAGCGTTATGAGGTACATTGCGAGAACACTAAATGATTATTAGTGGATTTTTACGTTCTTATGGAAGGCTGTCTCATTAGGGGTACACTAAATAATTAAGGAGAACGAGAAATAATTAAGTCTCATTAAGAGTACGCGAAAGCAAAAAGGTTGTGAACCACTGATTTAGGATATGTTTTATATAAGTTGATGCTTCTTTTATACTGCAGTAATCTGAAACTATCAACATAAAAACACATATGGAAGGAATGCATTTTATATATTTCCATTTGAATTTTGTCATATTTTTAATATTAATAGACGTGATGGAATTTTTTATTACTATGGGTGTTCAATGAAACAGCACAAAATCAAGAAAGGAATATGCAGCGTTTTTTTTAAAGGACAAAGTTAAATTTAACAGATATACAAAAGTAAGACTTATGTCTAAATGTATGTACACTAAACAGAACTTTCTAAATTCAGATTCTGTTGAGGAAATTCTTACCTTGATAATGAAACCTTGTTCTTGGCTGTTTCTGATGCTTGCTAGGAAGCCTCCCATCTTGTAGCAGATTTCTTGTGCGTCTTCGAATTTTTGCTGATTGTTGTCTGCGAACATGAAACATACATTTCGAAATGTTCGCCAAGGCCTCTCGCATTTTTTAACCTTTGCGCTTTCTGTTGGAAAAATGGAAAATATTTTTGATTATCAACTTGAAAATGAAATATGTTTTTTATTTATCTCAGCCAAATTTTTAAATCATATCCATGAATTATGTGTAAGATTTTGTTTTAATTAACCAGTTGTTTTATTATTTTGGCTATTATATACTTCTATTTTTAATAATGTATAACACAGTACAAATTAATTCGAAGGACCAATAAAATTACTTTTTAAGTTTATCAAATAGGATTTAGCGCCTTAGGTTGGCTGTTACTCTACTCAGACTATTTTTTTGCATTAGCTTCACGTGGCTCTTGGCGAATGATTCGTCGGAGGTGGGGACGAACAAAGTTAAATTAGGTTTAACTTATATTGTGAATAATATTCGATTTAACTAAAATGTTTGTTGAGTATATGTTTTATTTATTCGCAAGCTAGCAGACATTTATTTACGTAAATATATGTTTGTGTAACAGCGAAGTCAACGTATTAATCAATATTTAATATTTTGGATTTTTCTTTTCTTCTGACACGCGTAGCTAAGAAGTCAGACAGAAAAAGTCGTCCCGCAGTATCTTACGGTTATTTTAGTGACCTGATATTTTTCATTTAATAACGTAATCATACAAATTCTTCAGAATTTCTCTGATGCAAGCACATTCATTTTTTCCTCTGAGTAATAAAACTATCCATGATATTGCTTAAATAAAGTTGTTTTGTGAGATTTTGATTTCTGAATAAATATTCTTTTTCTTCTTATTAATATCAAAAAACAAAGAATAACATTTATTTAAGTACGTGTTTTCCCATATATATGAAACAGACTGAAAATTTTCTCGAGTCTTCTGTTCCTGATTCAGGATATTATTAGTAGATTAAGGCGTCTGTAATAAACCGGCCTGTTTTGCCTCTCAAATTTGCCAAGCGCAGAGCATCATTTCCTAACCTCCTCTTCCCTCCGATCTAAGGGCTTGCTAATTCATTTGGCCCTTTTCCTTCAAGTAAAAAGGATAACACTTAACAGTAATGTCAATCCAATTAATGCGACAAAATAAAATACATAAAAAAATCTGAAAGGTTTCAGATTTTAAATTACGTCCAAAGGGGCGTTTTATTAACATTTCGTCTGTTACCTTTATTTATTAAATATCATGTTCTTTGCACGTGAACCATAAAATTCAGTTCAACAGCAATATCGCAAAATAATTTTAAAATGAGCCTATCTTTAGAATTTCCGAAACACAGTTCCGCGTGCTGGAGATAAAAAGGTATTTTTTTTTCCCTCTTAGAGTGTTGCCATTGTTCGCTTTGAAATCCTCGAGTTTGTTACTCAAAAATTCGTTAAAGTTTTACAAAATATGAAATCGATCATAAAGCAAATTTCAAATTTCAAATTTGGTCTTCCACATGCCCATATTCGAAGTAGGATTACGTCATTCAAAATGCAATGGCTCTATGTACCGTTGTTTTATCACAATGAGAGAAATATAGATACATTTATGCAGATTTTTCATTATTTAATTTCTTCAAATATAATGCAGGACTCTAACATTGGGTGGCAACAGTTTGAAAAGTGAAACGGACATTTATAGTGATTCAACGCAAAATCTCAAAACGAAAACAATAGTCCTTCAGGGACAAAGCCCCTTTGGACTAACAAGACAAAATAAACAGAGAGGTTTGAGTCCCCTTGGCCACGGAAATGTGACGAAGGGAAATAAATGTATGGGAAATGCCTAGTTTCACATTGCTTGCGTCATAAATGGTGGTATGATGATCTTGGTATATAATTAATTTCCTTGGAATAATTTCCTTTGATATGTAATGAATAGCCACACATGATACGAGATGGTTTACCTTACTGTTAAAGGAGATTTCCTGCGATTTCTGATTCGAAATTTAGCATTGTCTATAAGCATTCTTCAGTGGCCCGTGTGAGAAGATGCGTTATGTTCGTTACATGAAAACCAGGACTGGATGCATCCATTGCAAACCTGTAATTCTCAATTCTTAACGTATAACTGTCAAATGAATCCTATGTGTATAAATTTCCAAACCAGTCTCTTTCAGCTTTATGGACTGGATTACAATGTATCCCGCGACTTCGCCAAATGTATTCGTTTATAATACTCTCTAGAATGAAACGGGACTCTATTTTACTGGATTAGGGGATAAGAGAAGAACTTAAATTCAATATCTAGAAATCTTATGAATATTTTTTCCGATTGGGTGTTCGAAATATAAGACTACCGAACGTTAAATGCAAGAAGCAAAATATTCAGTCCAGGAAAGAGATAAAATCCGTTGATGTAATAACTGATTCTCTTTTGAACTTTATAATGTACTTTAAGGCCCCTATTTTTAAATTGGGAATTGCAAATTTGAAACTGCTAGCAAATTTAAATATTTAGGATCAGAAGTTAATATTCTCAATGATTTAATGCCCGAGATCCGTAGTAGAGTCACAGATGCTAACCGATGTTTTTTTAGGTTTCAAAAAATACTTGAAGTCTAACTTCACTAGCAGAAAAAAAAAGATTTTAATTTACAAAAGCTTAACCAGACCCATTCTTACATACTCTGCTGAGACCTGGGCAATGACAAAAAAAGTAAAAGTATCATTTCTGTCTCTGAAAGAAAAATTTTGAGAAGTATTTTTGGTGGCATAAAATGTAACAATAGCTGAAGAAGAACTAACTGTAAACTCTATAAATCCTTTAAAGAAATATATATAGTAAAATATATAAGGATTCAGAGAATTAAATGGTCAGGACACTTGTGCAGAGTGGATGAAAATCGAGTAACTGAAAAGATGTTCTCGGCCGGACCATTCAGCACCCGAAAACAAGGGAGACCTAAACTTAGGTGGCTCGACTGTTTGGAAACAATCTTAAATGTTTAAAAATAACCAAGTTAATGTCCCTGGCCAGGGATAGAAAAGCTTGGAATTCCATTCTGAGGAAGGCAAGGGTCCATCCTGGGCTGTCTGGCCATTGAAGGAGAAGAATGTACTTAAGTCTGTAAATATAAAGACTGAAGATATCTTAAATTGTTATAGAAGGACTTTGCCGTAGAGGCATTACTATTAAATAATATGTCATCCGGCGGACAATATATGAAAACATCATTTTACCGTTTGTTATCAACGAATGGTATAATTCAGAGGGCTTGGAAATTGCTTCTGAAAAGATATATTAGAATTGTCCCTACAGAAGTGGCTGACATATTCCCTGGTATGCCTTTTTTCTCAGAATATTTTACCTTTTACTATGAAAAAGGTTTTTTAAGATCAGGAATTGCCAATGTAACACATATGAAGATAATACTGTGACCCCTGTGCCTTCCAAAACTTTTATTTAAGTAAAATCCACCGAGTTATGATTGCTCTCCCATTTCAGTAAAATCTTCCCCAAATGGGTGAAATCGACATATACGAGTAATATATAGCAGACGAGGCCAGATTGGGAGAGAAAATTGCACTTGCATCTGCCGTTTATTACTACGGAGTGGAAATTGCTAGTGAAAAATATGCATTAAACTCATACTATTCAGTTTTTCACTCAGAAGATACTGCTGTGATAAAATCATTGAAATGGGTTAAAAAGGACAGTTAATGGTGAACATATAATTGTTCTATACTCTGACTGTCTTTCTTCTTTAAAAGCTCTCTTCCACCTGGCCCAATCAAACAAACTAATAATATAGATTAAGGATCTTTATCAGGAACGGATTAAGGATCATGAAATTATATTTAACAGGATGAGGGTACAGATGGGTCATGTCGGCAATGAAAGGACGGATACGCTAGCAAAAGAAGTTGCAGAACAGTCAGATATTGATATTATTGATCTGCAGGGATCAACAAAAAAGCAGTGATTGCTAAAAACAAATATATAACTGAAAAATGGATCCCCAAGTGGGAAGGCCAAAAAGAATAAAAGGATATAACAAGCAGATAAAACTGAAAAATTATTAATGTGTCATGATTTTGATTGCAATTAGATTTTAAGTGCCAAGGCAGATTGACTTTATATTTAAATAAATATAAGCTCCAAGACTCTGATCTCCGCAGCAAATGTAAAGTAATCAGAAACGGACAGCACTACATAAAGATCTATACATAAAAGGTGCAGGTTTTAAGCAAAATGGAATTTTTAATGCTAAATATGTTTTTAAGGATTATCAGATAGTGAGAAAGTTTTACAAGCGACTGATGGAACTGATAAACTAACGTGAACTACTACTACTAACTGATAAACTACTAACTGGTAAATTAATAACTGATAAACTATTACTCTGGAAGTTTCACTAACTACAAGTAATAATTATTTAGTATTTAAATGAAAGCTTTTTAGGGAAATTTATATTTTTAATTTGATTTCCTTGAAATATTAAATGAAATTTTTCTTAGAAAGTAAAATTCTTTGAAGTATATATCATTGTATTTGTTTTACGAATTTCGTGAGTGTTGCATTTATTCATGATTTACTCAATTTATATTTTAGAAGGAAGAATATGCTTTTATAAATAATATGTTCTTTTATAAATTTATAATGAAATTTAATTATGGTAAATATATGTGGTAAAAAAGTCAAATTCCTTTCTTTTAAACTGCTTTTATTTATCATAACAAAAAGATTATTTGTTATGATAACGTAAACAACAATGCATGTAAAGAAATTCTCTATGATTTTTGCAAACGCTACCATTATTTTCAATTTATTCTGTAACTCAGAAATGTTTCTTATAGCATAATCGTTTTTGTTAATACAACAGAATGAACTCACCAACTAAAGCTATGTATGTTAATATTGCAAAAACCCAAAGGATTTTCTTCTTATGATGATCAAATTCTACTCTAATCTGTAAAAGAGAAAAATGTTTAGAACAAAATCTTGGCAAAACTAATAAAAAAGTCTTGATTCAAAGAAATACTAATAAATTCCAAAAATATTAGAAAAAAGAATGCATTGTTAGCTGTAAAATATAAAAGGATCTTCAACTGAATCACGAGTTTATATCTAAAAAAATCTGATGTGTGCACCACATGACTTCCTTGTACGGAATATTAAATTATACCCATTTTTTCTTGCATTTCATTTAAACTTATTGGATTGGAGTAAATCTACTTCGTCGTTAGCGCATAAACCACAATAGTATAACTGCACTTTTTAAAATTCACTATATTTGTTTACCATAGCGACACTCTGGCCCTAGGTTCACTTAACAGCGCTACTTTCAAACATTTTTTAACTATACCTATGTCTTATCACTTAGTAAGATGCAATCGACCATTAACGGCCTTTACCAATATATTATACTTTTAAATGCGTGAAAAATCGAGTAAGTTGTATCCAATAATATGGAAGTTACTTGTGCACATGTTGTGCTAGAACTCAGAGATTACTAGCGACGGAGGCTTCTGTGGCGCCGTCCGTAGAATAAGTAACCTTTGAACAAATAAGGCGCTCGTGTGGCGCCATCTATTAGTAGGTATGAAAAGCATATTATTTGACTGGAGCTCTGGTGGCGAAATCTCTTGCAGGATGTATTGTAAGGCATTTTTAAAATTTCATAAAAATTATTCTTCTGATAAACAATAATTGGTAAGTAAAATGATGAAAAACACAATTTGCGATACATTGAAACGTTTCACAAGAGTAAAAGCTACCTGCTTTGGCAGGAACAAAGTCCATAGCGTTTTGTAATTTGATAAGTAAAACTATAAGTAAAGAAAATGAAGTAAAATCTTGACTAAATCGTTTTTTAACTCAGAATGCACAAAATTTATATCATCTTAAGAATTAGCTAATCGTTGCCACATGTTCTGTTCAAATACTATAATAAATCTAAAACGATGTATAAAAGAAATTAAGCAAAGAACAACAACAACAAAAAAGAAACAGTCTTTCACAAAAGATTCAGTATTTCTCATTCAATTAACTCAGTTCCCACTTCGCGACAAGGCAAAAATACATTAAAACTCATGATATCTGTATTGAAAATTGTGAAATAAATCTTAAACACTTATTTCCTCGAAAAAATTCCAGAATGGATTAAGCATGATTTAATTCGCAATAATAAAAAAGGCGTTATTGGGAAGCTTACTTTCTCTAGATTGGCAACAAATCTACTATTCTGCTGTTTCAAATGTAAACAATCAATAGCCGCCATGGAAAAAATTACTAGGCTTAGCGGCACTTAAACAACTTTTAAATTGGTGATAATTCTAAAAATATTGCATACAGATTTACTGAAGGCATAAAAATCTTAACCGGAAGATAATAACAATATAATTCAATCATTTTTAAAGAAAAAATACGCAATTTACAAACATATAAGAATAAAGAAACTGAGATCACTGAGCCGAGTAACAGAACGGATATATATATGTTACCGTGAAAGACAGAAATTGAAGAATGTCGACTTTCACCAGAGAATATCAACATTCACCAAATACGTCGGTGAAAGACCGAATATTTCACTACATTTTTGTATATTCGGACCCTCACCGGTGTATGTCGACAATCACAGATATGCTCTGGTGAAAGTCGAAATGAGAGATCAAAGTGCCATAATAGTTTAAGTTGTTGCAATAAATAAGATTTGAATCACATAATTTAGTAAGTTTTTTTTATTACTGTTATTTTATTTTCTCATTTAGAACGTACTGTATAATTAAGTAAGTTTTTAACTTCTATTATTTTCCTTTCTCATTTTGAATGTATTGTGTGTTTTAGTTTCTCATGTTCTCAAGTTCTTATTTTAAGTCTCAAGTGCGTTTATTCGAGACTGAATTACGGAGAAGAAAATATAATATTGTTATATGTTCAACATTCACCATTAGTACATGGTGAATGTCGACATTGACCAGTGTAAGTCAGAAATAAAAGTATTTGGAAAATATTTCGGACATACACCCAGAGACTATGTGAATGTTGACATTCACCGGTGAAAGTCGACATTCTCCAGATTTCGGTGTTTCACCATAACATATACATATATTTATATACTTTTGGTGCGGCCGATTGCAACCAAAATACGAAGTGTACATCTACATGTTATAGCAGTCCTATATACAAAATTTCAACGTTCTGAGGCTACTCGTTTATGAGTTATGCGAGATAAGTAGGTACGTACGTACGTACGCACAGATGCCACGAAAATTCTCTTCAGAATTCATTTTAAATAAGTTTTACAATTTTTTTGGGGGGAAAAGAGTCCTTTATCCTGTTCTTACGTACAGACAGTCACGCAAAACCATCGTTAAATTGCATTCGATAGCGGTTAAAATGGATATTTGCGTTGAAATATGATGCCTGAAACTTTTCGCGATTACAATACTTCCTTTTTACTTCGTACAAGGAAGTAATTAATTAAAATGTACAACAAATTTGCACAAGTTTAATAAGCTGCTTCTATTACTATAGCATACAATTCCATTCAAAAAGCTTCTGTCTTGTAAGCTCATACATTGGTATGAGCTTACACCTAATGGTATGATTTAATTATTTTTCTTTGAAAATTTTTTTATTATTATTGATGTGCTTTTAAAACTGCTTCCCTTAAAATCATACATTTTATAAAATTAATGGCTAAAGAATTATGTTTTGTTTGTCTCTAGTAGTGAAAAGCTTATAGGAATAAAATCAATATATTGCAAAACATAAAGTAAAAATAACAGCTTTAAGGTTTTAATATCGTTAAGCTTCTTCGAAGGAAAAAAAAATATGAAAGTTTTCAGATTTTATATAACGAATAAAGGGGTGTTTTTTTAGCGTTTTGTGTGTTACCGTTATTTATTAAATATCATGTTCTTCACACTTAAACCATAGAATTCGATTCAACAACAATATCAGAAAATAATTTAAAAAGAGGGTATCTTAAGAATTTCCGATAAACAATCTCGCGCTCTGGAGATAAAAATGCTTTTTCGAGATGCTCATATTCGAGTGGAGGACGATATTATTCAAAATTTGATGTTTTTAGGTACCGTTGTTTTTTCGCAGTGCAAGAAATATACATACATTCATGCATATTCTTCATTATTTAATTTCTTTAAATATATTTATATTGAGTCTGTCATTTGGGAGCAACAATTTGATAATGAAACACGGTTTATAGTGAACCAACGCTAAATTCCAAAAAGAAGTTAATAGTCTTTCTAGGCAAATTGTCCCTTTGGGCTAAAAAAATCTACTTTTCTTAAGATTTTAAACCTGATTTACAGTAGGCGACTATTTTCTACAATATTTAACTTTTAATTTTATGTAAAATATACTTTCATTAGTAAATTATGTTAAAAATCCTTAATTTAAAGTCATTCCTTAGATTTAATTTCATTTTATCAGATTAAAAAAAAAATTCGAGTAAATTACAATTAGCGCAGTTGAACTGGTACTCAACTGGTCAAACTGGTATTTTGTCTTCGTATGATGCTTTCGTATGCCATTACGAATGAAGGATTTGAAAGAGTTTGTTTTTAATTCAAAAACCACTAAATTCTATACACTGAAGATTTATGCAATTTGTCATTTAAAATTAGGCAACAATTTTTTTTTCGAACTGACGTTGGTTTTATAGAAAATCTCTGCATACTTCAAAGCAGCCAAGCACTGATCACAAAACAAGGAAATAGTCTTCTTCCAAAATACAGATATTTTTTTTACGAAACCAAGGTAAATATAAATTTAAAATTTTCAATTTCGAACTTAAACGTTTGCTTTATGGGCAAGAGAAATTTACCGTAATCAGAATCACAATAAGATTATAAATGAATATATATGTCAATGTTTATATTCTAATATAAAATTCATTTGATTACCATTGGTTCCAGCAAATATTACTAAAAACCTCATGCAAAATAAGATGGAATTCTGCTTCTCTTCATTTTGGAGTTTGCCACTGCAATGCGTCTGGTAACAGAATCTGCTAAATGCTGGCAGTTGTTCACATTGAAGTTCTTGCTGTGGAATTCAGCCTTGAGTCACCCACAGCTTATATAGTACAATTACACATTCTATTTTACGCGTAGGTTACGATTACTTACCTCTCAGCAGATTAAACTAAATGGATTTCGTCACGGAATCGACTGATTTAATTGGTGGTGAAAAGGGAAAACAGACGATCGTTTCCATGCGACGCATCTATCACCAGCAGTTAACGTACAAATTTTAACGAAATTTTTCGTTGTTTTCAGTCCTAGCACGATCAACGCAATCATCCAAACGTGAAAGAAGCAAAATGTGATTTTATTTTCACTGAAATTAGAAAGGCACTGTCCATCTACCTTACCACAAGGGACTCCAAAAAACTGATTAAATATACATAACCTGTTTAAAGTCAAACATTTTATTATCTTCACGGTTTCAAATCACGGATCCAGGAATAGAAGTTAATTATAGAAACGCATGACCTTAACCGAATTTTATTAATATAATGACTTTTACTTCACATCCCGGACTTAAATTGATCTCTGCTAGGATTATATTAATGAACTGACGCTGAGTTTAACAAGAAAAAAAATAAAAATGTTATTACTAATGTGATTTCTTGATGAATAACAGTTATTTTGCTTGCCATTGAAAGATCTGTGAACCAGCTTTTGTTTCAAAGGGTCAAAAACTTTTTTCCGAAGGAAAGGCAAAGTTTTCTTTTCGTGTTTCCTATATGCAACACAAGAGTTTAAATAACAAGAAAAAAATTGTACTTCCTTTCAGAACTGCTACTTCTAACAGCACAAAAAATGTATCGCATATCAGATGAGGAGATAAAGGGTAAAGCTTTCATGCTAAGTTAAAAATTCAGTATTCATTTCAATATTATTGTTCTTCATAATTTAGGTTGGATCATAAGAAATATTTATGAAAAGAAAGGGAAGATTATAATAAAAAAACTTCTCAGTTTCTTTATTTAAAGCTATATCAAACAAAGTGCCTATTAAAAGTGCACGATTCGCTCTGAAACTGATTCAAAGACCGCTTGACCGAATAAGCAATGATTTCACAAAGCGGAGTGTAACTCTTTTACAGCTCAGGGAGAACTGTTTTTGGAAGCGTCTCAGAAAATTTTGATTCCTCGTATGGTAACACTAGTATTTTCTTTATCATTTACTGGAAACGTCTTCGGCATTTGTACGCGTATATTTGTATGTATTAATGCATCACAGATGTGTTATTCATTCACGAAATGTGTAGAATCATTAGGGTATTTTGATGCTGGAGACGCGAAAAATAAGCAATGCCGTCTCCAGGACTCCAACCTGGACTTCTCGAGTACGCACCGAGTGTGCTACCATTACACCACGAAGGCATGCAGAAAGAAGAGAGAAAATACTCCCCCTTTTAAAGGGTGACTGAGGATTAGGGGATCCAATAGCCAAATCCTGGTGGTGAAGAAGCATCATCCACCATCTATTTTTAGTTCGGACGCCACTAAGAGTCTTTTCAAGATGTAGTAGGTTAATAGTAGTTTAATATAGTAGTAGGTAGTAGTTGTAGTAGCAGTAGATCACTGTAGGTTCTTTTGATACTGCACACTTGAAACATAAGTAATCCCCTCAGCGGGATTGGAACCTAGACCTCTCGAATACACGCCGAGTGTGTTGCCACGAAGGTATGTAGAAAGGAGGGAGAAAATACCTTATAACTGATTCAAAGAATAGATTCACGTTTCTGTGCAAGCGAGTGTCTGATTCGAGGAGAAAGACTGTAGCTCATTATGATTTCATCCACCCAAAGCTGTTGTTGGAAGTTTGCCATGAAAGTTCAATTTCCATTTTAGGATAGAAAAGAATGTTTATCCTTCCACGTCAAAAATGCGCTTAATTTTATATCATATCTCAACGTTTTAAAATTTTCTATTCTAGAATTTTATTGTTAGGTCCATGAAGGGAAAAACTTTTATGAAATCGCAAAACTACAGTCGAAAGAAATCTGTTCAAAGAGTTAGCATATGAGTGCCGTTTCTTGCGATCCCACCACTCGTTCGATTCTTTTCGTTCTTTGTTCTATTCTCATCAACTGATCTCGATTCACTTCTCCTCATTAAACTGCGTCATTCGTTAAGCTTCATTAAAAAAGATCAAGTATTTTTTGGTGTGTTACACAGCAACCAAAGTTTGGTAGTCTTAATCTTCGCTTTACACTTCAGGAACAAGTGACAAGTGACGGGGAATGTGGGCACTGTTACTCTACCATAGAGGTTATTCAGTATAGTACCACGTCCACCATGATCTAGAGCACCCTTGGGTGGTAAAAGGGAGGCCTCGTGCCGGACGCCCAAATCAAGAGCCTAAGGCATCCCAAGGGCAGTCCGCAACACCAAAATGCCGCCTGGGAATTTAATAATAATAAAATAAGAGAAAGGCTGAGATATGTGGCAAGATTATACATTGTCATGAAAAAGCTGAAATATATGACAAAATTACGCAGTGCCACAGAAGGGCTGAAATATGTGACTTGTGCATCACTGAGACATAAATGGTGAATATATGCAAACTGTTGACAGTATACCATTCTGGAATTCCTAGCTAATATAGACAACGTATGTACAAGTAATCACTGCTCATTACATATTACACGGAATTCTTCAACATGACTGAGTTACGTTAAATAATACTACATATGGACATATAAATGCTGCAAATTGATAAAAACTGAATTATATTTGTGTGACCAATAATGTAAATTATATTTTCAGCAAAATTACTAAATGCATCACATCTAGTACATATGTTACGGTGAAATACCAAAATCTGGAGAATGTCGACTTTCACCAGTGAAAGTCAACATTCACATAGTCGCTTGGTGTATCCGAAATATTTTCCAAATACTCTTATTTCTGACTTACACTGGTAAATGTCAACATTCACCATGTACTAATGGTGAATGTTGAACATATAAGAATATTATATTTTCTTCTCCGTAATTCAGTCGTGAAAAAACGCACTTGAGACTTAAAATAAGAACTTAAGAACTTAAAACACACAGTACATTCAAAATGAGAAAGGAAAATAATAGAAGTTAAAAACTTACTAAATTATGTGACTCAACTGTATTACAACAACTTAAACTATTACGACACTTTGAACTGCACAAGAGGCCCTTGCTTTTACAACTGCATTTATTTGTGGAACACTTCCTTTTGCAATGACAGCGTGTACATATACTCCTCTCATTTCGACTTACACCAGAGCATATCTGTGATTGTCGGTATACACCGGTGAGGGTCCGAATGTACAAGAATGTAATGCAATACTCGATCTTTCACCGACGTATTTGGTGAATGTCGACATTGTCCGGTGAAAGTCAATATTCTCCAATTTCCGTCTTTCACGGTAACATATGTAATAAATACAAATTACAAAGCTACTAATAGTACATGCAATATATGCAGAAGACGACAATTTAATTACTATATATGATGCAAAAGGCTGATCACTACATAAGATACAAAAAAAGAGGACAGTTATCATGTAAGCATTTATAGTAATTACACAGATTATTAACTGATTAATAGAATTCTTGCAAATATAATATAATAAGTTATGTTACTATAACGTAACTAAGTAACATTAGGCAGTACTGCATGTGAACATATAAATGCTACAAATTAACAAAAGATGAATTAAAATTTGCGTGACTGTGAGTGTTATTAGTATATTCAACGAAATTACTAATTGCAGTACATCTAGCTTACACTACATATGAGATTATACACAATAAACAATATTATAACACAATAAACAATATATGCAAATATGATGATAAGTGATCGCTATGTATAATGCAAACATATATTAAAAGATATAATATCTTTGCCGTTGTTTAGTTGAATACATACTTTAATGATGTAAATCTGACTACAGTCGAAACATATCTCGTTTAACGTTTCAGAATACTAATAAGTATGCATAGTAATCGCACTGATTGGCAACCAATTTATATAAATCAAAATAAATTGATGCATACAATAATAAAATAACAATGAACTAGTGAATTTATATACTTATGTCTATAGATCTCTTACAGACACATAAAATTAAAAATAATAATAATAAAAATCTGCCGATAATCACATAAATTGGCATGTAAATTTGTTTTCAAAATGTTAATATACACCCTATAGTTCATTATGCCATTGATAAAAGTAGTTTCCTTACATCTGCCTAAGACATGTAACCCCAAATCATAACGGATTGTCGGCGATGCTTTACTGTTCGTCCGAGATTTCTCAAATCAAATACTTTATTTGGGTTGTCTCCATATCTAGCAGAGACATTGGGTTATTTCTAAAAGCAGGAGTGATGGAAAATGAGCAAAGCCTTCGCCGGAAATCGAATCACGGACCTCTGGAATACACGCCCAGCATGCAGACCACTACACCACGAAGGCACGCTAAGAAGACGGGAGAAATACCTTATAACCTTACGATTGCCATCTACTCCAAGTACGTTCTGCTTACGTTCATCATTAAATACAACAGTTTTCCAAAAGTCTGGATGGTCGTTTACATTTTTTTTTTTTTTTTTTTTTTTTCAAATGACAGCATTTCCTTTCTATTGACTTCAGACTCGTAATATTTGTTTTCGAGCTAATCGTACTTTAGAAAGAAACTCTTTAAGGGTATTTCTTACAATTTGGGTACAAACTTTTTTCTTAATCCGGTAGTTTCAATTCTGTACCACTTAATGTTTTGGATCTTTTTTAACTTGTTGTAAAAGATATCGTTTATTATACCTGGTCAGCTTCTCAAAGTCGCCTGCTTCTTGTCCTGTTTACAAAATATGTTGATTCCAGATGCATTTTTAGTATGTATTATATAGCTGAAAGTGATCTGTTAATAACTTGAGCAATTCCTCATATATTTCTCCAGATTTTCTCTGCAGTTCCAAGCTGTAGTTTGGCCCATCAGCGGCCGAAAGGTACAATCATTAAGCACTGGTAGTACCGACCTGAGTTCGATTCCAGACGAACGAGTTGACTGCATGGGCGTTTTCGTGGTTTCTCCCATGTGTAACGTGCATACGAAGGCAGTTCCGCTTAGGACGTCCTCCAGGAAGGCATCTTTCCAGGAAAGTTTCAGAAAATCTTAAGGTAAACTCTTGTAACACACAAGGATGTCTTCGAGTGTTAATTTAAACTTTGTAACTCTTTAAATAGCCTATGAATGGGCAGAGTCGATATCTCTTTGACGATAAAAAGGGTCGTTTACAAGAAAGTAGCTTTATACAATCAATTTTGCTTTGTTTTGTTTTGTTTTGTTTTTTCAAATATGATTTTGTATTTAATGACTAGTACAAACCTTGATAAACTAAACAGTAAATGAAGGTCAACAATACATAATCAGAACTATGCTTTTATGTCGTTTTAAATGCATTTATTAGTAATGTCGAGTACTTTTTCTGACAAAGTGTATAATATACCAGGTTTCAACAAAATACGCCAATCAAAATGACTCTGTGTGGGTTCTGAGTCTGACAAGGTACACTTTAATTTTAATAAACCGTTTAACAAGGTCTGGCAATGATTTTGTCTTTTATATACTAATAAATAATGTTAATACATTCGGAAATCAAATCCATACATCAATCTAACGTAGAAAACATCCATACATGAATACTTCTATATATCAATCTAAACATAAAAGTTTCTTTACGTAAGGTTTTTTTTTATTTTTTACGAGGAATCAAAAGTATGATAGAAAGTTTTTACTTCCGCCAAATCAGCATCCGCGTTTTGATAAGATAATTCCATCAGCCACGTAGATACAATGGCGTCGGTCTGTTAAGATCACTGCTGCTGAAGTGCATTGGCACGATTTTGGAATCAATTAATTCGTTTGTTATGCTTCTTCTGCGGTCAAACTTCTTAATTTTTCTTTTCATCTTCTCACAATGTGTGCTAATTAGCAGGTAAATAGTCTGTATTTTAACTATTTTCTTGCCAATTTAAAAGAAAGTGTTTAAGTGGCTTCAAAGCACTCCTCTTTTTTAAAATCTGTTGTTTAATTTGAAATGTAAATGCTATCAATTTCAACACGAAAGTTTTTTATAATTTAAGTACGATTGTTAAACATCTGATCTGGTTCTCTTTGTGATATATAAATAAGCAAGATTGCTAAAAAATGCATGCTTAGATGTGTATATTATTATTACTATTATTATTGTTATTATTATTATTAGAAAAGGTTTTTATATATTATCTTCAAGGAAACGGAATTTAATTAAAGCTACGAATTATTAGAAAAAATCTTTGAAAAATAGTATTTTAAGTCAGTAGATTTCTATTGCAGTAAGAATTATTTAAAATCTGTATAGAAAGATTTTTAACGGTAAAAATTCTAAATATTAAAATTAAAATTTAAAGTACTGAAAAAGTAGTTATTGTAATTGATTGCAGGTTAATTGACTTGTCAAGGGGAACAAACAAATCTACTATCAATTAACAATAATCAAATTAAATGAGAGTGTTTTGTCTTTTTTTTAATGAGGATCAAATTATTTATTTTTCTAAAAATATATCATAAGCTTCGAAAAACACCAATTATTAAAAACATATTAAATTACTTAAGACAAAATATTTTTGTCATAAACAAATTCTAAATTAAAAATGAGTAAGATATCCGTCTTAATTTAAGATATTTATTAAGACCTGAATTATATGAGATCCTTGTTTTAGAAAAATATTCCCAGTAACTCTCAACACTTATACAAATTAATATATACAAAAGAAGACATAAATATAAAAGTGTATAAATGAATATATTATTTTAGATTAAAATATTCTTGTATAATTAAAACTCAAAATCAAAAGTATATTTATATATATATTCGTCAACACTATATATATATTGCAATTTTCAGTGTCCATATGTAGGATATTTTGTTTGCATTATTATATTATAATGCTATCATAAAATTCTCTTTCTAGTACATTCAACGAAAAGATAACAACAACAAACTGTAAGGAAACTTTTTTTCATGTCATTTGTTAATACTCTAAATGAAATGAAATTTACATTTTACAATTTAAATATATGTAATAAATTTGACAGTTTCTTTTAATGTAACATTGAAAGCTGCAGTTTTATTGCACATTTTTCTAACTCATATTCATTATTGATCAAAAATAGAATTGCTTTCTTATTGCTTCATACTTGAAAAGGTTCATTGAAAATTTAGAATAATTTGCCAAAAAATGATTTACAGAGTCCCTGCCAAGTGAAAAATGTAAAAAATTTGTACTTAGAAGGTAATAATTCTATACTGAAATGCCTGATGCATCCATTAGAAGCATCTTCTATTAATAATGATATTGATGCAAAATGTTTACAAAACATCATCATTTTTCTGAAATATCATACCGATGTTTCTCCATTTTTTAATTCTTCTATTCAAATTACGTCAAAGCGCCAAGTAAAAATTTCCTGGGTGTTTTTAAACTAATAAATCTCAAAGTTTTAGCTCCTCACTGTTAGTTGAATTTTGTAAATATTTAATAATATCTCTTTTCATATTAAACTTACTTGATTCCTTCTCTCAAAACTCAAAATTTAGGTTCAATCCAAATAAAATTCGCACATTTTTAAAATTTGTATTTTTAAAAAATTATATATTTTTCGAAAAACATTTTTAATAATAACCGATAGAATTTTCGCCGTCATCTTAAATTAGATGTATTTCTAGGCATAGCTGCAACAAATTAGAGTTTTTTTATTCGAAATTTCCCAAGATATACGTGAATTTATATATTGAGGCGTTTTGAAATTTGGTATATTTTTTCTAAGCGATTTCACTTTGTTAATTTACTAATGAATTGCAACAGTTATTCTGAACCTGAAATTTCCAAATAAACTTTTACTGAGGATCATCCTGGGTAATTTCATTTTTCCGTTTTCATTAGTAATGGGGCTCACCAGCGGCCGAGCGGTAAAGTCGCTGAACACTGGTAGTTCGGTCCGAGGTTCGAATCCCGCGAACGGGCTGGCTGCATGGGTGTTTTCGTGGTTTTCCCCATGTGTAACGTATATACGAGCCAGTTTCCCTTAGAAAGTCCTCCACGAAGGCATCCCTCCCCTTAGGCAGATAGCCCTAGTGTGCTTTGCCATAATTAAATACACCACCACACCATTAATAATGCCTATCAAATGTTTATTTATAATACATGGAAAACTTTTTTATAAATACTATTGATGAAAAGTTCAAATATTTTTTTCCTTTCATGAAAGTAAATTTTTACCCTTTTATCACCTGATACTTTACTTAACTTCCCATTATATGCAATAAGATTTATTTTATGATTTCAAAATTGTGCTTCATTTACGCATTCAATAACTCTGAGTATGTCTACGTCAAAAATATAAATAAAACATACTGTCTTCTATTACAGAAATGTTTATAAGCGGCAAAATTTACTAGAATATATTATCTTTTTTCTGTCTGTAGTAAATGCAACATATAAAAATGATCTTGAAAATGTGTTATGTCCAAAGATATTTCGTGGTCTTTACTTCATAGTAAATTTTTTAAACAAATTGTTTGTTAGGTAGGAAAGGGACCCTAGTTATATCCAAAGACTCTTTTTTTTTTTTTTTTTTTTTCCAAAGCAAAATGTATTGTTATGTAAACACAGGATTCAAAATAAACACCTTTTTAGAAATTAAATTTGCCAAAACCTGAATTCTTATCATTACACTGGACTTCTGTAAATTTCTGGTTTTCTTAATTTAGAAATCTGATTTTAAAAATCGCGCATAAATTAGGTTAGTTAGTTATTTAAATACGGCAAAGCACATGGAGAGTGTCTGCCTAAGGAGAGTTTTTTATTGTTGTTTTTGTTTCTAATACACACTTGCCTGATTACAGTCAGCCCAAGCACCTAAAATACAATCGTGGTTAGGAGGGCAAATTTACGCCTGCCTTTGGCAACAGCCTTGAGCACCTTACGGGTGACAGAGCTCAGTTCCGCCCCCCAATTTTGATGGAGAGCACCCTGAGGGGATGAGTCCGAAGGTCTCCCTTACCTCTTACCTTACCAACAACCTCTCGTGAGGACTTTCGGCTTCCCTCCATGCTGCACGGACACTATACATTTACAAACACCCATGCCTTCTCTGGGATTCAAACCAAGGCCTTTCGGCACGGCAGTCAGCAAAGTTAACCTCTGTACCGGTTGTTCAGCCGGAATGCCTTTTTGAAAGACTTTATTAAGAAACGTGGCTGGTATTCACGTTGGATATAAGGAAAATCGCGAAAACAATTCAGCCTGGGTTGGTTTCCGAGACAGCAGTCTTTAACGCATGGCCGGAAGTGCGTCCGCTTAAGTTAAGAGTCACGTTATTAGATTTGTGAAACCTCTTATGTTATTTAACCAGCTATTACGATTAAAGCCTTTAATATAACTTTTCATTTCCGTAACCTTACGGGAATACAAATTAGTAGCTTTGTGTGTATTTAAGTTGAGGGTTTTGAATCTTTAGCTGAGAGAGCTTCTGACAACCATGTCTCGCTCTTAGGTTTTATTGTCTGATCAAATCTGTAGCACAAGTTGAGACTTTATGTTCATACTGAGAATAAAATAAAAATGTTATTTATAACTTCTGTGTTTTTGAGTTGTTCAAGAGGTAGCGATAATTTGCTATCTGTCTAGTAGGGTCTGTAGTATTTTAACTCTAGTTTCTAGTTATAATAGCAATCATACGGATTCTAATTTACTAATTGATTTGCAAATATTTAAACTGTTATCATACTATCAGTCATAAATAGCAGAGTTTTGTTGATTTGTTAGTTTTTAAACTAGGAAGCTGTAGGGCAATATTCACTTGGTGTTTTTGGAATCTAAGCTAAAGACGTGAGAAAAGTTAAAAGAATAATTACGCATTAAATAGAATAAGCTGACTCGTATATATTACTGGCGTGTATTTAAAGCATCGGTTAGCAAGAATGCTAAAGCTATAATATAGTTTTTAAAAAGAACTGGCTAAAAATACTAACAGCAAGACGCGCTTATCAGAAGCTCTCTCAAATGAAGATTCAAAACCCTCAGCTTAAATGCATATAAAGCTAAGAATATCGAACAAGACAAACTGTAAAAGTGAGCATTTTACATAGCGAATGAAAAGGTGAGGATGATCTCGGATATACCTGCAAAATACCACAAGAAAATCATCAAGGCATTGATATTTTCTTAAAGCAGTAAGCCAAAGAAGTAAAATTAAAAGCACTTAGAAAATATTTATTTATTTATTTTTATTTACTTATTTGCATAAAATTTAGTCTCTTTTATGTTACGCTATTTGATTTATGCGACTTGAAAAAGAAAGAATTTGAACAAATTCGAGTAATGCAATGGCACTGTGATAAAACCATTAAAATTGTTCGTATGTATATCATTCTAAACTAAAATATAAATAATACAACTTTCTCAGGTATATTTCCTTTCTGAAAGGTCCGTTGAAAGACATATAAATCGTGCTTTATGGCATATTTTCTCTTTTATTGCATAATGGGTATTCAGAGGCATCATGATGAATACTGGGCGGCAAAGTATTCTTTCGAAAGAAATGCAATTCAAATAAATAGAACCAAATTAAAAATGCTTATATGAATAAGCATATTTAAAGTACGCAATGCGAATGAATAAACAGAAATTTTTAAAACAATTATTTAAAGAGGTATAATTAATCCACTTAAATCAACGGTCGCCAACCGGTGGTCGAAACCGTTTTGATGGTCCGCAGAAAAATTGGGACATAATTTATATTTTTATGAAAATTCAGTTTAAAAAATGACGAGTAATAAAACCTATTATGGAATATGAATTATACTTTTTTTAAATTTTAGCTATTACTTTATGTCAAAATACGTGTGTTAAAACAACACTATATATAACTCTAATATTTCTCCCGCCTTCTTAGCGTGCCTTCGTGGTGCAGTGGTCTGCATGCTGGGCGCGTTTCCAGAGGTCCGTGGTTACATTTCCGGCAAAGGCGTTGTTCATTTTTCATCTTTACTGCCTCCAAAAATTCCTAAACGACAAAACAATTACAAAACAATTTCATTAATAACGCTTTATCCACTAATGTCAGCATCACAATTAAAACGTTATGTACGACGAAGTAGGAAGAAAAATCAGTACTGAGCCGTTAATCGTAAAACCTGCATTTTATACGACTCTGATTTACATGTTTCGTGTTACTTTATTTATGCGAAGCCCTTCATCGGCAAAAATCATAACCTCGCATCACGAGAATAACGTTTTCACAAATCACGTTCAGTTCTACCAATTCATTCAATTTTTATGAATTTTTAAAATATTTACAAACTTATGGAGCTTCCCATATGTATTACGTTGCTTCGAATGACAATGGATGGTAGCGAATGATAATTTTAGTGCAATATATTTAATATCCATCAGGAAGCCTTTTTACACTGTCGTTCATTCTTTCAAGTATTCGGCAGGAACAATGCGTTTTCATTGTTTGAAGTTTTATCAGACTAGATAAACAGGAAATTTACAAATTTACCAAGTAATAATAAATGTAGCAAGGACATATAAAAAATTACACTGAAAGTGAAATGCAAGCAGAATTTTGGAAGTATTAAAAAACTCTTCTTTAACTTATTATTACGTAAGAAATCTGCATTTCCTTATTTTAGAAAACAAAAAAATATTGAGAGAACTTCTCCATTTATTCTGCCACAAATAACAATGCAGGCTGTTTTTACAGCAGAGTTAAAAAATCGCAACAGTTAAATGCCTTCTAAAATGGTTATAGGACGGACATAAGATGAAAAATATTTTACAACATTACTATTTCACGAAATATTAAATAGGAAAGTGAGCAAATTTTTTTAACTCATCTGAAAATTTACATTTCTTGGCAAAACGTAAAATCTAATTTGAAGTTTATCAAAACAATATATTTTGCATAACCTTTAGAAAATTAAAAATGGCTACTAGAATATTTTTTTACCCCCAGTTATGCCCCTTAAATAGAATAATTTGATTCTCAAGAGATATCTTTCAGGGGTATAAAGTTGCTTCAAATGTTGCTCATTTTTAGGATGTATCGGAAGATATCTTATGTGAAACACAGATGTCACATTTGGATTCAGTATAGTTCTAGAAGAAATATTATATAATGTTCCACATAGGAAGAAAACTGCTCTTCATTTTAAATGAAATATTTATCTTTATTTTACATATAAATGAATAATTTAAATAAATTTACTTCTCTTCATTTAAATACATATTGTTCTTCGATTTAAATAAAGAGAAGTATTTTTAAAGACGACTTCTTTAAAGAATTTCCGATGAAAATTTTAACAGTTATTTCTCAATTTGCTCACGAATCAAAGTGAGCAAATTTCATGCATTTGAATGAATCAAAGTGAGCAAATTGCATGCCTTTGAGATTAAGCTGAAACATTGATCAGAAAAATCACAATTTACAAACCTACCGTCATTAAACTCATCTTTGTTAGATTCTAAATGCAACATGTAGCCCTTAATTGAGCGGTTTCAAAACCTATTGAGTATATGTATGAAAATGTGTTCTACTTTAAATGTTTCCCAGAAAGAATTTAATCAGTAGTAAGTTATTACTGTCCAATTGCTTATTATCCACCACAATCGAATTGACCGCGAAATGCATATGTGGCGCATTGCAGTGGACTACACCCAGAATGGTTAATACCTTCCAATGTCGAAATGCAGTTGTTCGTTATGGTAACCCAAATTTGTTCCTACCCATTATCAAATGACTATTCATTCTTTCTCCGCACCACTAAGGCTTTTAGAATAATGACTTAGAACCAGCTAGCATATAATCGCCGAATGCGATCAGTAAAATCGAAGCAAAACGGTTGGAATATTAACAGCGACGGTGCACTACCGTGATGCATGACGAGAATCGTTAATGTAATGAAATTGCTGAAGTTTAAGAAGAAATCGTAAGCAAATATTTAGTTTAGAAGACCTACTTGGGAGAAATTCTTGAAATCCCAAAGCATTCTCGAATAGAATTTTTAAATTCTCAAATATATATATATATATAGTTTTATTCTTTCCTTCATGCACTTTTGAAGAAGAACAAAATTACAGTAATTTGGACATCTTAAATTTCCTTTGGATAAAAGTTGAATGATATTTTCAAGGTTTCTGTGTTATTTGAGAAATCTTGTTATGAGATCAAATTACTTTACCTTGACGACTAACAAAATTTACTGTAATCTTAGACTTAACAATTAGTTTAAACAATTAACAGTCATATCATGGTATTCTTGATGGTTAGACAGAAAGAATTATTGACAATCAGCCATGATATTCTTGATAGTGGACAGAAAGAATGATATGTAACGAATGATTAGGTTTTAAGGGGACCCATACACCTTAAACCCCTTATGGTCTTCGAATATGTGAAAGAATTGGAATATTTTATTTATTTTAAAAGAAATTGCTTCCAACATTTTACAGCTGACTGCATAATGTAGCTGCTTTGGAAACTAGTAACCAGAAAGTTTGTGTTGCCACAAATATTTTTGTAATTTAATTTGCCTTGTAAAAAAATTGTTCGTTCTGTTTCCACCTTGCGCGCATGATATTTTAAAAATGGCTAATGGTACATACTTGAAATGTGATGGAATATGGGCACTATTTTCTAACTGAACCCAAATTTGATGAATATTTTAATATTAAAAATTTTATGGACGAAAACATTACAGATTTTTTAATAAAATACATTTTATAAATGCAATTCCAAATAAAAACATATTTAACATGAAATTCTTAGATTTTTTGGTTTACAGTAGTTTCCAAATGTTATAAAAGCTACATATTAAATATGGAATTAAATTATGCAACAGAATGTTTTAAACTGTACGCGCAAGGTGCAAACATGACGAAAACTTTTGTCACAAAGCAAATTAAATTTTAAAAATATTTGTGGCAACACAAACTTTCTGATTACTATTTCAGAAAGTAGCTATATTATGGAGTCAGCTGTAAAACGTTGGAAGTAATTGCTTTTAAAATAAATATGTTATCCCAATTCTTACAACAATCACATATTCGAAGATCTTATGGGTTTTAAGATGTATGAGTCCCCTTAATAAAACCTCAGCAAAAACAGGTACAGATCATCAAAGAAAGCATATATAAAGAGAATTTCATAGGGCAAAAAGATGGTTTAAGTAAGATTATAAATTTTAATACCTTCTTTAAAGAAAATTTTGACTGATAACAAACATGTTTACTTCTTTCATGGACAGAGTACCTGTAAATTATTCACCGGATAAAAGATTAAAATATTTTCACCGCAAAAGGTGTTTGCAAGAAGGAGTTATCTTGCCATTACCTTGTAGAATCTCACTCTTTTAGGAAGCATTCACTAAGTCAAAACTTTGAATGGAGCTGAGCGACTCATTTCTGTGTCCACAGGAAAACGGGGAATGTAAGCAGGGTGTAAAAGAGCCTTTGATTAGAAACTAAAATAACTTAAAACGCCTCCTTGGGCTTACAAAACCAGCCAGAATTTATGGCGTAACTCACAAGATAGAATTTCAAAAGTAAGCTAAGTCGTAAATTTAGCAAAAAGTAATAATTTCGGTAATGGTAAACCCGCAAGTTAGCTGAAATCTACGCTATCGTGACAAGTACTGTGGGCAAGAACAAAGTAACGCCGAGGATAAAATACTAGCGTTAGAATTTAAACTAGTAACGTATCCTTCAGTTTGGTGGAACACGCTCTGGCTTCTTTTCCTGGTTCACACGAATATAAGCAACTAAAATTAGCATTCTGGAAGGAAAACAGAAAGGGAGAAATGACAGATTCTAAACAAAAACCAACAGGTTAGATAAAATAAAAAAAAAATCCTTAGAGCCTTCATTGACACCCAAACCCCTTTTATTAATTAGCGCAAAGAACGTTAACCCAGAAGGGCTATTAATTTCGTTTTGGAATTTTGCGTTGAAAATTTTAAATGGCTGTTCACTTATTAAACTGTTGCCACCAAATATTACAGCCCTGTATTATGTTTAAAGAAATTAAATAAAGAAGATTCTGCATAAATGTATGTATATTTGTCGCATTGTGAAAACGTCTGTACCTAGAGCCATCCAATTTTGAATAACGTACGTTTGCATCTGAAAATGGGCATCTGGAAGCCCAAATTTGGAATTTGTTTTATTATATGTTGCATATTTTGTAAAACTTTAACGAATTTTTGATTTGCAAACTCAACGATTTCAAAGCGAGCAATGGTAACACTGTACGAAAAAAAAGCATTTTTACCTTCGCGCGCGAGACTGTATATCAGAAATTCTAAAGATATGCTCATTTAAAAATTATTTTGTTATATTGCTTTTAAAATGAAGTTTATGTTTTAAGTGCGATAAACATGATATTCAATAAATAAAAGTAATCCATAAAACGTTAAAAAGCCCCTTTGTGCGTAATGTGAAACCTGAAAGCTTTCATTTGGGAGGGAGGGGTGGATATTACTTTCCTTTAAATTCTATGAATTAAAATGTGTTGATAAATTCATTACACATATGACAGATTATGTTTATTTCATTGATGTCATAATCTTTTCATCCAATACTTCAATTCCTAAAAGTCGATAAGTTTCTCACTATTCTCTTCTTTTGTGTGGCGACGCTTCATCTAAATGGAAAACACATTGGGCTATATAGTTCCAGTTATCAGAAAACACGTATTTTCAGTCATTATTATGTGGTTTGAAGTTCGTATTTTACAGGTATTCAAGGACGTGCAGTTAACTGATATCCTCAAACAAACCAAACCATTAATCTACCTATATTTTGCAAGTAATAATAATAATAATAATGATAATAATAATAAATCTGAATGATTTCTGATTTTACATTACGCCCAAAGAGAACTTTTTTTAATCTTTTCTGTGTTACCTTTATTTATTACATGTTCTTTGCATTTAAACCATAAAATTAAATTCAACAACAACATAGCAAAAAATTTTAAAATGAGTATATCTTTAGAATTTTCGATGCACAGTCTCACGCTTTGGAGATAAAATTTTTTTTTTCGTACAGTGTTGTCATTGTTCGCTTTGAAATCGTTAAGATTTTTAATAAAAAAATTCGTTAAAGTTTCACGAAATATAAAATAGACAATGAAACAATTTCCAAATTCCAAATTAGGGCTTCCAGATGCCCCTATTCGGTGGAAGATTACGTTATTCAAAGCTGGATGGCTCTAAGTGGCGTTGTTTTATCACAATGCGAGAAACATACATCATTTATGCAGATTCTTCATTATTTAATATCTTTAAATATAACACAGGGCAATAAGTTTTGGTGGCAACAGTTTGAAATGTGAATTGACGCAAAAAGTGAATCAAGGCGAAATGCCAACACGATATTAATAACCATTTTGTGCTAACGCCCTTTGGGCTTAAAAATATATATATACATATATAGAACAAAATCTGAAATGTTTCAGATTTTAAATTACGTCCAAAGGGGCGTTTTTTAAAATTTTTTGTGTTACCTTTCTTTATTAAATATCATGTTCCTCGCACTTAAACCATAAGATCCAGTGCAACAGCAATATCGCAAAATAGTTTTAAAACGAGCATATCTTTAGAATTTCCGATACAGAGACTCACGCGCTGGAGATAAAAATGTTTTTTCTGCACAACGTTGCCATTGCTCGCTTTGAAATCCTTGAGTTTGTTAATCAAAAATTCGTCAAAGTTTTAAAAAATAGGAAATCGATCATAAAACAAATTTCAAATTTCAAATTTGGTCTTCCACATGCTCATATTCGTTGGAGGATTACGTTATTCAAAATTCGATGACTCTATGTACCGTTGTTTTATCACAATACGAGAAATATACATACATTTATGCAGATTTTTCATTATTTAATTTCTTCAAATATAATGCAGGACTCTAACATTTTGTGGCAACAGTTTGAAAAGTGAACCGACATTTATGAGTCCGACGCAAAATGCCAAAACGAAACTAATAGTCCTTCGGGATTCAAATCCCTTTCGACTAAAAAAAACTTTAAAAAGTTAAAAAACGGACTTAGGATAGTCGAAAAACTCAAAAACTTTTATAATCCAAAATTTTAATTTTGGTGTTTGCATTCTGGAAAAGCAACACTCATGAATTAGTATAATATTATAATAGGTGTTAGTTGCCATTTCAGCGATGTTATTTCATTTGATACTTTACCTACTGGATTAGACTTTCTGCTATATATTCTCGGATCTGTCAGAGACGGCTGACGGAGCATGGCACCGAAGAGGGGGTACGGATCGCCCGGGCCTTTCATCGGAGGATGTTAAGTTTTTAAGTTTGATGATGTTTAAGGTTTTAAGTATATGCAGAAATATAAAAACGGGCGAAGCTAAAAAAGTGGTCTGCATTGAAAATATTAAAGTTTACTGTAGAAATGGAAATTCTGTGCTGTTGTTCATTTCTTACAGCCACCTAAATCAAAGCAGTTTCTCTTAGATTAAAAAGCTGATATTATAAAAAAATTGTGATAAAGGAGGAAACAATAGTTGCGAAATGTAAGATTTTTGTAAGTAAAAAAAGAACCTGATTAAAAGGAAATATTTGAATGTAAGTCATTTAAAAAAAACTAGAGAAAAACAACAGCTCTATATAATAAGATAAGGAGCGCAGCTGGCTTAAACTGGTTAACTGGTTAACTATTAGCTTAACGGGCATCGTGTTTATTTCGCATGATCCTGCATTCATTTAATAAACTCTAATTAATTATACGAAACACGTATCGAGAAAAGAATAGAGGAATAAATAAGAAGTTTGTATAATTATCTGAGTCTGGTATCGCTTTATCTCTATTTAATTCCATTTATCGTAATCTGCGTTTCTATGTAAAAAAGGCGGCATTTCCTATGAGAGAATAACATACACATCGCGTAATCCTTCGTCGGTGGCCTGCTTTAAACTGCCTGCCGTTTTTGTCAAACTCAGAATAAGTTGATTAGATAATTATTGTTTCTGCTGCATATCTTACCCTTCCTTCCGCAATAGATACACGTCAAATGATTTTATTCCGTCGTTATATTTCACCTACTGATTAGAAATTAACAGAATGTAATCGTTAGAAATTAAGTTGATTGAGAAAATATGATATTTTCTTCAGTTATGATGTCTCAGCTCAAAGTAACAAAGAAAGATTCGTGGCATTTAGCTATTTTGATTCCTATTTTTGTAGAAAATATCTTGAATTTTAGAAGAATTTTCTATTCAAAGATATTGGTGTTTAATAAGTTTTATTAAATGACAAAGTTTTACTTTAAATAAGATTTAAATTTGGCATGATATGTAATTTTGATAGTTTAATCATTTATATTCAATATTTTTAATAATGTTTCATACTCTGTAGTTAAACATGGCAGTAAAATTCTAGTGTCCGAACTAACTGTGACCACAACTAATCTAAATAATAAAAAAAATTCTATTATTGGACTGGAATTATATAGAGAACTGCGCAGCAAGCGAGAGCTATCTGAAACATTTTAAAGGTAACTGGCTCGTATTCACGTTACATATGCGAAAAATAAAGACCGCTCACACGTAGCCAGCCCATTTATGGGGTGTGAACCTGGGGTGAATTTCCAGAGTTGAGTTCATCAGTCTTACCGCTGAGATCCCCCCCGGGGGTCGACGTAAGTAATACACAGTCATAAGTAATCAAAACAAACGACACGACCAAACGTGGGCATGTGCACGCAGTGAATTAAAAAGTAAACTTATAAATACTCTTAAGAAAACAAGCAAATATAAATGGAATGTTAAGCTAAACAGTACATTTGTACTAAGACATATGCTCGCAAAATATCCAGAGTGATTTATAATTCTGCTATTTGGACGACCATCAGATGGATTGCACCCAGATGTTCCTTATTACCAATATAAATGTTCGAACTACGTAAAAATCAAGTTATCAGTTCAATATGTCATTTGTGCTTATGTTCCATCCCTTCAAAGTCTAGGTATACTTGTCGAGGTAAACCTCAAGTTGTTGAAACATTAGTTTAAAACTCCAGATTTAAGTATTTTTATATCGGCAGATTTTATGCTGGATAATCACGTATAAAATTCGATAACATACAATATTTTTAATCTTTCATTCGAATGAACATTTTGACAGTTAAGTATGGCAGCAAATTATTAACGCAGGTTCGATGAGATAAAACAATTTAAAATTCTTTACTGTCTGTACACTAATAAACACATAATCACAGCTAAAAAAATATTAATCTTTCATGTGTCTCTACGAGTACCACATTAACACATAAGTACCATATTAACATATTAAATTCACAATAAACTCATGAATAATGATTTATACCCTAATCTTGGGACAGAACTCTTTAATATTTATTGAGATTCAAAAATTCATATTTACATAAAATCTCTACAAAGAAAGGAAGTAAAAATGAAACAGAAAGCCCACACAAAAATATCGCAGACTTCGGGAATATGTAATCTAAAATAGACTTATACGATGCTGAAAATTAACACTAATAAAAAGAGTGACTGAAAGTAATTTAATGTAACCTTTCCTAGTCAATTACAGATTTTTTAATACTGTTTGTTGTTTTTCTTAAGAGAGAAACCGTTCTCTCCACTACGCTAAATATCAATTGGGATGAAAATTAACCTCTTTATAATACTTCGTAAGAATCGTACTTTTCTGAAGCATCTGTAAAACTGGAACGCTTCATCACATCGGACTAGATCCTTTACCGTCCAGTTCATTTCTTAAAACTCTATAAAACTGGAGCACTTCATCAATGCAGAGAAGAAAGGTCTATACCACTAATTTCTTAAACTTTACGTTTCTGAAACTGGAATGCTTCATCAGAGTAGGCAGGAACATTTATCGTTCTTTTTTACCAAGTCATCTTCAATAAAATATCCTTTCTCCATCTAAAGTACTTCTTAGTAGATCTTTTTTTGCTTACGTCCGAAATTAACATACGAATTGTGGTTAATAACTAGCTTTTTATTACTTATTAACCACAATTTTTCTCCTTCTTTTCTTCATATTGTTAAACTCTAAGTCAAAGCAAAAGCTAAAGGTTCAAAAGCCTTTTCTCAGATAAAATCTTACCCATTTAACTGCATTAATTAAAAGATATCTGTTGATGCAACCACTCCTCACTTGAAATTATTAGTCAATCACGGTCTGCCACAACCTTTTCCAAACCAACTATAACCGCTTAGAAATTAAAAACAGGCCCTGCAAATATTTCACTACATGAGACTAGGGTATTTTTCCCAACTCATTCACCAGAGTAGGTGTCCGACTATTTTCACGTGCCCATACAATGTCTTTCAAGAAAAATAATAACTCTAGTGGAAGTTTGTCTCCGCTATTTTTCTTATACTGTCTACGGACCATTTTAATATTAAATAGTGCCATGCTGCAGCTCTAGATTTTTTTACAAAGCTAAAGAATTCGTTTGCATCCTACAAAGAAATACATTTTAAGCTTCCCTTGGAGGATTTCAGACAATTCACTCATAACAAGTCTTGTTTTAAGCACATGTTCGTTATTTGGTGGGGTACACCGTCTCTTGCTATCTCATCAAGAGACTAACAAGCATTCTCTCTCTGTGCCATATACATAGAAGAGAAAAGAGCCTTTACTCACAAAATGTTTACGTGGCGCTTGCATTCTATCGCTCAAACATTCTATCGCTGCCTGTATTCTATCGCTGCCTGTATTCTATCTCTGCCTGCATTCTACCGCTCAAACATTCTATCGCTGCTTGCTTTCTTTCGCTCACACATTCTATCGCTGCCTGTATTCTATCGCTCAAACATTCATTCGCTGCCTGCATTCTATCGCTCTCGTATGTTTCCGAAACTTTCTGTTAAAGAATTCAGAACATTTAGAAATAAACCTGATGCCAGAATCTCTACGTATACTCTCTCGACAGATATTTGAAATTTTGTTTTATAAGTTTTCCTCACATGAGTACATTGGTCTATGAGTTACGGAAGCAATTATCACTTTCTATTAATTTCAATACTTCAGATGAGTTTCTTATTACAAATGATTTCGTAAATTTTACATGAAATGTGCACATGTGTGAAATGTGTGTCTGTGAGTGCAGAACGTGCGCGAACAGTAATAATACATCCACTAGTTTAGAAAGGAGAAAAATCACGTAGTTAAATCCCACAAGATTCCCATACTTCGGACGTAAGCAAAAAAAGATCTACTAAGAAGTACTTGCGCGTAAATACTTTGGATAAGTATTTTATTTATACTTATTAAAAACGCTAACCTAATCATTCATATAAATGAACACTAAAATCTGCCACTTAAGAACGTTTCCAGAAAATCCTTTTATAAGACAAATAAGAAAGTACTTTTGTACTTTTGACATATCCCTCTTTTGCAAAACGTTGTGGAAGTCTATTAAATTCTTTCATCCAGTCTTCTGAGAGTATATTTTCAAGAAATAATTTTGAAATTTTTATTGTGTTACAGTTTTATTTAAAGTGTCCCAATTTATTCAATAAATATATTTTCCTTTTATTTAGCAATGAAATCATTTGCGAATTAGCAGCCTTCTTAGAAGATACGAATGAAAGCAATCCCCATAAAATAGACTCAGGGCAGATAAAAGGAAAGATCGAGAGCTGTGATGATGAGAATGAACAGAAGTGCAAGCAGATGGTAGAACTGGAGGTAACGATTGCATTGCGTTTTTTTATCAAAGAGTACTAATCATATTAGTTTAGATTCCAGAGTCATTGACTATTAAAGAAGCGAAGAAGTAGGAAGGATATTATATTGAAATATTAAACGATAAAAATAGCAATATGGGAAGACCTGCATGCGAATTAATGCCAAAGTTTTAAACATAAATTAAATATAATTAATCAATATTAGATGAAATAAACGCATTAAAATTTTACTTAAGATATTTAATAATTCAAATTTACTACAGGAACAGAAAAAATGCTAAATAAAACGAATAAAATAAAATTTTAAAAAAATCCGAAAGGCTTCAGATTTTAAATTATGTTCAAAGGAGCAATTCGTTAACGTTTTGTGTGTTACAAATATTTTTATGGCAGGCACTAGCCATTTTTAGGCTTTCGCCATTACTGAGGCCAGATGGGGTGATCATTTTATTTATGGAGGCAGCTAACAAGCGTCCACCTTTAGATGACAGACAGTTTAGGTCCCTGCTTTCTCCGGAAGTCATAACCAGACCCTCTGGTATCGCAAATTCGGTAAAAAGGAAATTAAATTTTCGTTCACTTTATCTAGTTAGTACTTACTAAATTTATCCTTTATTTCTTATACTGAATTATTACTATTAATTTTATATTGTAAAGTTGCACAGCTGCACAGACTGCATAATGGTTAGAGGATCCTGACTGCGATACCGAAGGGCCTGTGTTCGAATTCGGAGAAGGCATGGATGTAATATTGTCTATCCCTTCTTAGGAGGTAACAATGGCCGAATATTAGTTACCTCCACAATAAAATGGAACCAATTTTAAACTTAGAATGCCGTTATAGGCAAATGCCCGCTATTGGGAAAAAAATAAAGTTGCACAAATTATTGTTGTTTGAATATTCAAACATTTTGCGTCCAAAAACGTGGTACGCGGGTTTGGGTACTAATATTTATAGCACGAACATCCAATTTATAATAATTTTACTTTGCTTTAATACTTATGGAAGAGAAATTCCAATTTATTATGAACGTTTCAGTAGAAGAACATCCTTCAATAATGTTGCGTTCGTGAAACAATGCTTCATTCCATCCAAAAAAACAAGACTTGAAGCATGAAAATAGCCATGTATGGTTTGGAAATGCCCCTCTATAGAGTTCTTAAGTTTATTGCGAAGCAGAAAGCGTGAAAAATAAACGATGCTTTCGCTGAGATTTGAACTCTGGACCTCCCGATTTCTACCCGGATGTGCTTCCTATTACATTACGATGGTTCGCATTCAGGAAGAAAGAAATTTCCTATAATTGTATCCACAAAAAGTAGGTTTTGGAGCAATCAGCAATAACATGATACAGATATTTTAATCCATTTTTTAAAGTAAATCATAAATTCAGAACATTTTGAGAAATTTCATTATAATTTACTTAATTCTTTAAAGAGGATGTATAAGCGAAAGTTTACGCCTGTCGTTGGCAACAGCCTTGAGCACCTTACAGGTGAGTGGGGTTTAGCTCATTTCGAGCCCCGTCCCCCCAGGGTGGTGGGCAGGGGAAGAGGAGTAGAAACCTCATCCTCTACCACTAACCTCTCGTGAGAATTTTCGGCTCGCCGCATGTTTAGAGTGCCCCCATGCCTCACGGACTCTATACATTTACAAACAACCACGCCTTCTTCGGGGTTCGAACCCGGACCCTTCGGCACGGCAGTCAGCTACGCCAACCACTATACCGGTTGGGCAGCAGTTACGAAAGTGATAGAGCAGTATAGCAACAAAGTAAACATAACCACCGCTTCTTCACGCGAATTTTCTGGTGACTAAGGAATCAGCTTTAATGAGATCTCAAGACTAGGCTGTTCTACAATAGCAGTTTCCTTACGTGTTTAATTATAAGAAAAAGGGTTAAGCAACAAACTTTATATAAAGTTTAATTAAAAGTTGGATATAAGAAGCAAACTATTAACTTTAAAAAAGAAGTAAGAAACACAGCTAAGGGGAAAAAGTGGTACTTTTATTAGTTATTCCGTAGCCATACTTTGCTTATTTTTACATAGATGCTTACTTATACATGCTTCTTCATATTTTTTTTCTTTTCGCTTATGCATAATTTTAAAGAATGTCGATCCTTAATCACTATTCTGTAGGTGGAATAAAAAATAATCTTCATGACATTTTGTACATATAATTTTCTTCTAGAAAATGACATAATTTCTTATCTTTTCCTAGAAAATCATCTAAATAGCAGGCATGTATGACAAAAATTAAGAATAAAATATAAAAATAAATCTGAAAGGTTTCAGATTTTAAATTGCGTCCAAAGGGGCGGTTTTTTTAACGTTTTGTGCGTTACCTTTATTAAATATCATGTTCTTTGCACTTAAACCATAAAATTCAGTTCAATAACCATGTCGCAAAATAATTTTAAAATGAGCCTATCTTTAGAATTTCTGATACACAGTTCCGCGCGCTGGAGATAAAAAGATTTTTACTCCCGTAGAGTGTTGCCATCGATTGCTTTTAAATCGTTGAGTTTGTTACTCAAAAATTTGTTAAAGTTTTACAAAATATCAAATTGATAATAAAACAAATTCCAAATTTCAAATTTGGCCTTCCACATTCCCATATTCGCACTAGGATTACGTCATTCAAAATTTGATGGCTTTATGTACCGTTGTTTTATCACAATGCGAGAAATATACAAACATTTATGCAGATTTTTCATTATTTAATTTCTTTAAATATAACACAGGGCGATAATACTTTGTGAAAAGTGATTCGCTGTTTTTAGTGAATCGACGCAAAATCGCAAAACGAAAAGTATAATAATAATAATAATAATAATTACATTAATGTTAAATTTATAAGTTTATTCTATTATCTGTAAATTGTAATCATTTTAACTATTTACAAATGTTTCTATCACATCAAATTTCCGTTTGAATAAATAATAATTTCTCATAACTTTAAATATGCATCACAATTTTTTAAGCTGTATTATAATTTCTTTTACAATTTTTTCAGGCATCTGTAGGAACAAGTGGTGGAAATTTCACTCTCTCTATAGATGACAGAGAAGGTTATACTGTAGGAGATATTTTGTGCGATAAAGCGGATCATATAGAAGAAAATGTACGCAATAAAATAGTTCGGATTTATTACAAATTTTGTGCTTCTGAGTGGAAAAAATCGGACTTCAAAATGCCTGAGCCATTATGTTGCGAAGACGGTCTTTATGTTCCTTGTAAAAATTTCTATCATGATCATTCTCTATAAATACTAAGTTTGTAAATAAAACAATTTTTAAGTAAAATATTCTTTCGAGTATTTTCTTCTATATACTATACCAGTATAAATATAATGTTTAATCTATAATGAACCATTGCTAAAGAAAACACTAGCATGGATGAAAGCTATAATCGAATTAAAACTACAATCTAAAGAAGAGAGAACATTATTTAATCCATTTACTAGAAAATAGAAATTGCATTGTTCTATTTTCTAGTCAATGCATTAAATAATTAAACGCAAAATGCTGCAAATTCAAGAGCAAAATTTAAAATTTAAGAAAATTGTTTCATATTCAAATATTAATTATTTTGTAGTCAAAATTAGCCCTTTATTCTATACGTATACTTTCAATTGCTACAGTGTCAATTAAATGCAGGCGATTTACTCTAGTTTAAATTTTGATTAATTGGAAAGTAAAAATTTCTGCGGGTGAATTTTAGATTTTGTCTTTCAAAAGCAATTCCTGAGCCGAAGTTATTCTAAACGATTTTTGCATCTTTCTAACTTTTGTCTAATGCGTGATATGGTAATATAAATGATCTGATTTTACCTGCTTCTTGTATATGGAATGTTACTATGTTGAATCCTTCTCTCTAAATTTTGAAAACCGGGCTTGCTGAAGTGTAAGATCTCTAAATTACACAAGTAGGAAAGTTACGCTCTTCTAAGAAGGCGCGAGGCACATCGTGGGATTTTCTCCAAACAAGTTTGGTTTGCGTTATTTCGCAATGGCAAATCATACGAGGGCTATCTGTCTAAGAGGTGGGATGCCTTCGTAGAGAACTATCTAAGGAAAACTAATTCGTATTCACGCTACATATGAAAAAAACCACGAAAACGCGCATGAAGCCGGCCCATTCGCCAAGCACTGCAACCACCAATGTTCAGCGACTGGCTGCTTATGAGCCACCTTCTCCTAGCAGAGTTGAAGGGAATTGGATAAAAACTATTAAAAATCCCTCAATACCAATTTTTATTAAGTGCCTATCTTCAGACATATGTTATAATAAAAATGGGTTGCAATTTTTTACTTCCTTGTACGAAGTAAAAAGGAAGTACTGTAATCGCGAAAAGCTTCAGGCAGCATATTTCAACAAAAATATCCACTTCGAAATCGTTAAATTGCATTCGAAAGCGGGCATATGTTTTTGCGTGATATCTGTACGTAAGGACAGAATAAAAAACTCTTTTCCTCAAAAAAAAAAAAAAAAAAAAAAAAGAACTAAAAAAACTGCTTTAAAAGGAATTCTGAAGAGAATTTTTCGTGGCGTCTGTACGAACGTATGTACATACGTGCGTGCGAACGTACGTACGTATCTCGCATAACCCAAACACGAGTAGCTTCAGAACTTTGAAATTTTGTATATAAGACTACTATAACATGTAGATGTGCACCTCGTATTTTGGTTTCAATCGGCAGCGCCAAACGTATATAAATATATTTATAAATATATCCACTCTGTTACCCGGCTCAGTGATCTCAGTTTCTTTACTCTTCTATGTTTGTAAATTGTACATTTTTTGCTTTAAAAATGATTGAATTATGTTGTTTTTATCTTCCGGTTCAGGGTTTTATGCCTTTAGTAAATCTGTATGCTATATTTTTAGAATTATCAACAATTTTAAAATTGTTTAAGTGCCACTAAGCCTAATTTGATGGCGGCCATTGCACTTGTTTACATTTGAAACAGCTGAGTAACGGATTTATTGCCAATCTAGAGAAACTTGGCTTCGCAACAACAAAGATAACGCCTTCATTTATTATTTAAATCATGCTTAATCCTTTCTGGAATTTTTTCGAGGAAATAAGCGTTTAAGATTTACTTCGTAATTTTTAATACAGATATTTTGAGTTTTTATGTATTTTTGCCTTGTCGCGAAGTGAAAACTGCATTAGTTGAATGAGAAATACTCAATCGTCTGTGAAAAACTGTTTCTTTTTTGTTTTGTTTGCTTAATTTATTTTATACATCGTTCTAGCTTTGTTATTGTATTTGAATAGAACATGTGGCAACGATTAGATAATTCTTTAAATGATATAAATTTTGTGCATTCTGAGTTATAATATGAACGAAATATAATACTGTTAAGTAAACCTAGCGCCAGAGTGCCGCAATGGTTAACAAAGTGAATTTTAAAGAATGCATTTATTCTATTGTGGTTTATGCGCTGTCGGCGAAGTAGGTTTAATTCAATCTAATAAGTTTAAATGAAACGCAAGAAAAAATGCGTATAATTTAATATTCCGTACAAGGAGGTCATGTGGTGTACACATCAGATTTTTTTTCCTATGGGTAACAGACGTAGCGAAAGCAGCAGACCAGCCAGGGAAATCATGTTAATGAATGCTCATAGAACAGTGTACAAGCGGATCATTTTAAAAAATTTTCTAAAAGTTTAAAAGTCAACTCAAAAGAAGGGTTTTGTGATATTAATTTACATAACGAAATTTAAATTCTAAACGACATTACGCACGATATAGGCAGCTTAGAATAAGCATTATCAAGCTGCAACTCACGGTACAATAAACAGTAATTTTAGTTTGTAAATAAAGTTAGAACTCGAAGCTTATGTTCCCGCGCTATGACGTGCTTTTTGCTAACCAATGATATAACACTGTATATAAAGAGTTAAAATGTATTATGTAATTTAATATTATATCATTATTTCTCTCAGCCATTTAAACAATTAGCTCTGTTGAACACCCATTAACGCCTGAAATTTTGCAATGTCAAGAATTCCTGAGAACTCTCACTTCAAAAGGGAAGCAAATCCTTCTCCATTGGGTGCCTGGCCATTATGGCCATTGGAACAACGAGAACAAGGGGACTTACAAAAAGAGATGCCAGCTTACTACAACATCCTAATACAACCATTTGGTTATTGGAGGTTTAAACTGTTTTTAAAAACATTATTTACCTCTAATATCTTACGAGATTTTCAGTCTCGAACAGCGTTAAAAAGTTGGAGAATGTTATGGCCTTATCTTATTCCTGGATAGTCCAAGACGCAATGCTGTTGCGGTTTCCCATCTGTCTACAGCACATGATTTTTGCCGCCCACCTGCTTTTGGAGAAGGAATGGGCAAGGATCACCTGCTCCGATGTGGGGCTCTTCGTAGTCTTATAGAAGAATCGGCATACGGGGAGGCAAGAACGCGCTTTAGGCAATGATTTCGGACTTTTTGTTCTTAATCCTATTGTTTGTAACCTCCGTTTATAAGACTTTACATCTGTGTTAGGTTTTGCCTAGCCATTGGAAATTAAATATATATATATATATATACTATTACTGATATAATATTTTATAGCTGATAATAGTTTCAAAATAAGCCTCAAATGTTTTGCGAGTGTTCGTAATCAAAATAATAAGCAAAAATAAATAATTAAAATCTTTTTGTCTTACAAAGCCACTTAATAATATTCATAAAAAGAACCGACAACACATTCAAAAAGTACCGACAAGTTTTCAAGTTTCAAGTTTCGCACAAGTTTCGAGTCCCCGTAACTTGTGCGAAACGAAAAAAATACGTTGTTACCAGAAATAATTTACTGATGCCTGCTTTTCTAAAGAGGTATAGGAAATGATTAGTTTAGGAGAAAGAATCAAAACAAACTTTTATCGTTCTCCCAGATTTAATGTCTTCTATCGAAAACTTTTATAGACGCCTCGATCGTATCTTCTAGTAGATCATTTCCGACGCCTTTGAGATTTCAGGTCACCAATATATCAAAAGGTCCTTATTACAATATCCTTTTCTTCTGTTTATTTCTCAAGAGAAATCGAGGAAGTATTAAAAGCTCGTCGTTATATTTCACGCATCGTTGATTATTCATTGCCATTTCCCAATAGCCCCAGGCATTAACATAGGATTCGTTGCTCTTCCTACCATTGCCACAATAGTGGATCTCCACCATGTGTTTATGACGTCACATAGAAGAATGTATGTGAATTCGGCGAATGTGCTAGTTAAAGGTTATGAATAGGAGAGTATGAAATTAAATACGACTTTCGTTTCCGGACATTGAATTACTCGCTTTAATGAGATTAGAAGCTGTCTATGAGTTTAATGAGCTGGTTAGCTATTGACGGTAAGATAATAAGCCATTTCCTGTAAAGATTAAAACTTTATCCGGATTCTTATTTCTTTCGTAACATTTTGTTTAAAAGTGAATAAGATTTAGGAGTACGAGTTATGACATTTAACAGGCCATTACAGGGAAATAATTATTATGAATATAAATGAGAGACTTTATACGCAAGTTTTGAAAAGAAACTTGGCGTGAAAAATAAAGTACTGAATAGTTTGAAGTGAAAAGCAATAATGATGGAAACAAATGAAAATCATAATGGATGTAAAATTCACTGAGATTTATATAGCAATAAATAGCTAGTTTAGAAAGAATGTTTTAATTATCAACAACACACTACTAACCTGCGACACAAACTAGGAATTCAGCATAAAATACATAAAAAGAAATTTTTTTAAACTGCATGGTTTTAGTTAAAAAAGCTAAAAATAAATAGCAAAACTGAAAGCTTTCAGGTTTTATAATACGCCCAAAAAGAGAGTCTTTTTATCGTTTTATGAGTTACCTTTATTTATCAAATATCGTATTGGCACTTAAACCATAAAATTCAATTAAAGAGCAATGAGAATTTCCGATACACAGTTTCACCGCGCTGGAGATAATTTTTTTTTCCTTTCCGTGTAGTGTTGTCAGTGTTTGCTTTTAAATCGTTGAGTTTCCTGAATAAAAAACTCGTTAAAATTTACAAAATTTGAACTAGTTAATAAAACAAATTCCAAATTGGTCCCCCAGATGGCCATATTTGAGTAGAGGACTTACGTTATTCAAAATTGTATCTCTCTAGGTAGTATTGTTTTTTCGCACTACGAGAAATTTACATATATTCACCCATATTCTTCATTATTTAATTTCTTTAAATATAATGAAGGGCTCTAATATTTGGTGGCAACAAGTTAAACGCCGTTTATAGTGAACCGACTCAGAATGCCAAAATGAAATTAATAACCCTTCTGGGAAAATTGCTCCTTTATGCTAATAATTAATCAAAAATCTGTAAGTTTTCAGATTTTTTGATTAATTATTAGTATATATTATACCCAAACGGGAGTTTTTTCTCATTTACACACACATGCACGTTTCGAGAGCAATTGGGCTAACGTAACATTGGGCTAAAAATATTTGAAAACAGCATATCTTTAGAATTTCCAATAGAAAGTCTCGTGCGCTGGAGATAAAAATGGTTTATTCCATACAGTTTTGCCGCAGGATCGCTCTGAAACTGTTGAGTATTTTAATCGAAAATTCGTGAACGTTTTACAAAATATGAAACAGATACTGAAACAAATTAAAAATCCCAATTTCGGGCTTCGAAATGTCCATGTTTGCGTGCCTATGTTATTCAAAATTTGATGGCTCTAGGTACGATTGTTTTTTCATATTGCGAGAAACATACATGCATTCGTACAAATTGTTCTTTGTTTAATTTCTTTAAATATAATACGCGACGATAATATTTGGTGGCAACAATCTTAAACGTGATTCAACACAAAATGTCGTTTCGAGATTAATAGCGCTTCTGGGTTAACGCCTCTTTGGACTAATAAATTTTTAGCTATCATACGACGTTTGGGTCATATGTGACTAAAACTAAAACCGCGAAGCTGGTAAAAATAGCTGATTTTTTAAAACGTCAGACAGAAATTTAAGGGAATCATAGGTAGTTTTCTGAATTATGCCATTTTTATGCTATCACTTTTATTCTTTTTAAAATTTCTGCTGAAATTCTACTAACGGCTTAATCCAACTCGTATACGGAACTCGCACAATTTTATTTTTAGTATCATGTGTCCAAGAACATTGCGATAAATAAAATGTTATTTATTAATTTTAACTTGTTTAACTAAAACTATGCAATTTTAAAAAAATCATTGATTTTATTTTACATATTTTATTCTCTAGGATGCAGATAAACAATTAAGAAAGAAAAATCAAGGCAACTGAACACAATATTTTTAGTTCAAAGGGATTCGAGTCCCGAAGAACTATTACTTTCGTTTCAGCATTTTGCGTCGGACTCCTATAAATGTTTGTTCTATTTTCAAACTGTTGCCACAAAATGTTAGAGTCCTGCATTATATTTGAAGAAATTATATAATACAAAATTTGCATAAATGTATGTATATTTCTCGCATTGTGATAAAACAACGGTATCTAAAGCCATCCAATTTTGAATGACGTAATCCTCCTACGAATATGGGCATCTAAAATCCCAAATTTGAAATTTGGAATTTGTTTTATGATCGATTTCATATTTTTTAAAACTTTAACGAATTTTTGAGTAACAAACGCAACGATTTTAAAGCGAGCAATGGCAACACTCTACGGGAGAAAAAAAATCATTTTATCTCCAGCGTGTGGAACTGTGTATCGGAAATTCTAAAGATTATCTCATTTTAAAATTATTTTGCGACATTGCTGTTGAACTGAATTTTATGACTTAAGTGTAAAGAACATGATATTTAATAATTAAAGGTAACACACAAAACGTTAAAAAAACGCCCCTTTGGACGTAATTTAAAATCTGAAACATTTCAGATTTTTTGTTTTATTTTCTAATCTGGAATAAAATTATATTCATTTCAATTAAACTTTTATTTTGAAAAGACGTGTTTTTAGACAGTTTTGTCTAATCTTATCTCTGATAATGAACATAAATTTTTTAATTAAAAAATCCGAAGTTATTAGCACCTCTATGGGCACTAAACAAATTAGAAGCTTTTGAAAATGATGATGTAATATTCAAATGTTTTAATGAATAATTTGAGCCTTAAATAAGGTTTTATGAGCGAAATTCAATATTAATTTTTTTTAAATAAGTAAACAAAACAACTGTGCTGAATTTTGAAAAAATTTCTACGGTATATTTATTTATCATTTCTAGGATAAATAAATTTCTAAGTAAAAAATTTCTAGGAACTGTTCTAAAGAGGAAAGAGGTAAAAACTAATTTCAAGATTTGACCAAAATCGGCCAAAAAAAAAGAAAAACCGATTTAAATGAACTGCGTAAAAAAAAGGTTCTGAGACTTTAAAAAGCATTAGCAAATTACATAAACATAATACCTGTGCCTGGAAAGAAATAAATAGTAGATGTTTATAAACACAAGAGTTAAAAACGTGTCTATAATAAATTTTATTCACAGAAACCACATAAAACTTAGCGGTTTTCGTTTAAATCAACAAATTAACTGTCTTCTTAAACTCTTACTGAGTAAACCAATGCAAAGCCCATCAGGAATAGTTTAATGGTTTATCTAAATCTTAACAGCAACAGAAGCAAGTACCCTCTTTATGATAGTTTAACTAGCAGGCTTGAAGAATATTACAGGATGTAAGGTATTTTCTTCCTCCTTCCGGCAAGCCGCAGTGCTATAACGGTAGCACACTCGGGGAGTATGCACGAAGTCTCGGCGAGAGCATTGCACATTTTTCACATCTTCTGCTTCAAAATAACCTAACGGCTCTGCAAGTAGTCAATAAAAAAACAGCCATTGCCAACGAGATATCAGTTTCTTCTTCGTGATACTTACGAAGGCTTGTTATTTTTCTCATTCGTTTTCTTTCTCAAGAAAGCCAGAGCAGAAGAGGGGATCAGGAAATTTAAAATAATAACTGATTACTTCGTAGTCAAGATAACATCTCTGTAATGATTTACATGGCAATCGATAATAACTCATTAATGTTCGAAATCAAACAATAAATAAATTGATATCAGTACAACATAAAGCGTTTGTTACGAAATAGCATTTACAGATGGTGTTTACACATTTTTACAATAATTTAGGTGCCGTTTTATATAATATTTAAAATAAAGAGCATTTTTTTAAATGTTCGATCTGATAACTATTTCCCTAAAATATACCGCACCGTGATTTCCATGATAAAAGAGCTTTTTGTTAAATTTCCAGAGGTCGTGATAGGAGGTTTCCAGAGGTAGTGATAGGTTCCAGAGGTTCCATTCTTCTTCAATTACTTTCCAGAGTCCCTCCATCGTGATGGGTTTGCGCTTAGAAAGGCCTTTTGTGCAGAGATCAAATATAGCGTACTCTACAATTTGTGCGTGTGATTATGGCAAAGCCTCGAGGGCTATCTGCCTAAGGTGAGGGATGCCTTCGTGGAGGACTTTCTAAGGGAAACTGGCTCGTATCCACGTTACACATGGAGAAAACCACGAAAACGGCCATGCAGCCAGCCCGTTCGCGGTATTCTATCCTCGGACCGAACTACCAGCGTTCAGGGACTTTACCTCTCGACCGCTGGTGGGCCAGTAGTCTACAGACTGTCAGGGATATTTGCAGGAACGCAGTTAAAAGGTGTATATTATATTTATAAACGTTTTGCTCGCATAAAATGAAATTTAAAAAAAAAGACACAAATAAAAAAGTGGAAGAACTATTCAAATGTTAAATAAAATATATTTAAGAAATTTGGTGCATTTTTACGATAATTATTTTTTAAGCTTTTAGAGTCATTAGGTTAAATGGATGCAAGAAAGATGAAAAATATGTAATCGCCTTCGACGGGAATCGAACCACGGACCTCTGAAATACTGGCTCAGTGTGCTGACCACTACACCACGAATGCACGCTAAGAGAGAGGGAGAAATACCTTATATATTCCCCTTTTTAAAGGGCGACTAGGGTTTTAGGGGACCTAGTTGCTGCATCCTGGGTGCGGAGAATCATCATCCACAACCCTTTTAGTTCAAGCGCCACTTTAGAGACATTAGGATTTTTTTGGAGGCCTGAGAGATGAAAAATTAGCAACCGCCTTCGCCTGAAATCTTACCACGGACTTCTAAAATACCGGCTCAGTATGCTGACCACTACACCACGAAGGCATGCTAATGAAGCGGGAGGAATACCTTATAAGATTTACTAACATAGGTACAAAGTGCCTTCGGAAGGCTGTTCGCCTGACCTTTTAGAGACATTAGGTATTTTTTAAAAACAGGAGAGATGAAAAATGAGCCCTGCCCTAGCCGGGACTCGAACCTCGGACCTCTCGAATACGTGCCGAGTGTGCTGGCCATTACACAACGAAGGCATACTAAGAAGGCGGAAGAAGTACCTTATATACTTCCTCTTTCAAAGGGCGACTGGAGATTAGGGGACCCAATAGCCAAATCCTGGTCGTGGAGAATCATCATTCACCACCTTTTTTAGTTCGGGCGCCACTGTAGAGACATTAGGTATTTTTTGGAAACAGGAGAAATGAGCACTGCCCTCGCCGGACCCGAACCTCGGACTTCTCGAATACGCGCCGAGTGTACTGGCCATTACACCACGAAGGCATGCTAATAAGGCGGGAGAAATGCCTAATAACCTATTGGTTTATGACATGAATCGCCATTTTGAAGTAGACTTACTTAACCTGAGAGTCTTCGTGCGTTGTTTAGTCTCTCCAGAAGGGTATATTAGTATACAGTTCCTAGCTAGCACATTAGAAGCTAAGGGGGGAGTTTTACAACATTTAAAGCTGAGTTTAACTTTATGTTATCCCTCTTCGCTCTTACCATCCGGACCAGAAAGTTATGCAAATTCGATATCGGCATAATATAAATGCAGAATGTCAAAATTAACTGTAATCCTTTTGGAGCCTGTGCCGCGTTGTCGTTGTGACCGTTTGACTATAATTTTCTGTTATGTTTTGTGAACAGCCAAAGGTAGTTACTAGAGCTGCCTGTGGTTAAAGTGTTTGCGAATTTAAGTATAGCGTATCTAACCAGCTAGTTGTTGTAGTTCTGAAACAGGATATTGTTGCAATTAATTTTAATCTTAGTAATCACGCAAGTCGCCTGAGCTTGTATAGTCGTAACGATAAGTAGTCACGTTAGTTTATACTGTCCTTTTAGTTTATACACCCGCAGGGAGGTTTAATAAATATTTATTTGATATTTAATTTTAATTAGTGTTTGTGTTCGCAGTTAAATAATTACTATGGAGATAATTCGCCAATCAGTTTAGATAGTTCTATTAGTAGCCGATGGACTGAAAACCCTAGTTACGTTCACAACACAGCTAAATCTATAATTAAATAGATAAGGTATGTTCTCCTTCCTTTCTGCATGTCTTCGGGGTGTAACTAGTAGCACTCTCGGCGCGTATAGGAGAAGTCCTATTTCGAGTCCTAGAAGGGGCATTGCTCATATTTCAGCCTCTAGCTTAAATAACCAAATTATTCTACACGGGCGACCGAACAAAATAAGGTAGTGGATGATGATTCCTCACCACCATAATCTGGCATTTAGGTCCCCTAATCCCCAGTTGCGCTTTAAAACGGGGAGTATATAAGTTATTTTCTCCCTCCTTTCTGTATGCCTTCGTGGTGTAACGGTAGTACACTATGTGTGTATTCGAGATGTCCAGGTCTGAGTACTGGCAAGGGCATTCCTCATTTTCGTGTCTTAGATTTCAAAAATCCTATTAACCCTACAAATGTTTCTCAATTTTTCACAGTATATAAAAACTTTAAAAAATACAATTAAAATAAATCATCAAGTGTGATGTGATTTAAGAATTATTGTTCAAAGCTGACAGTTTAAATGATTAAAATCTAATCGTTATTTATGACTAGAGAAATACAGGACTTGGAAAATATTTATTAAAATACAAGCGAAATCTAAATATTCGAAGGGGTCCGGAAGGGCCCAGGTTCGAATCCCGGAGGCGTAATGGCAAACCGCACATTGAGTTGACCAATGCTAAACGAATTTCGCTTACTGCGCATGCCCAAAAGAGAATTTGGCGCAGTTAAGATTTTGGCGCAATTTTAAAAGAAGATAAATACGGTACACAGTTGATATTGTGTTAATTTGGGCGTAAACAGTTCGAGGTTTTAAAACGTGTCAGGTTGTAAGTCGCTTCATTATTTAGAGTGTAAATGTCGATTATAAACTACCCAACTTTTCTTTTTAAAAAGGATTACAAAACAGGAAAAATTAAAAGATGTATTAGCTAATTATACTTCTGAGGAATAAAAACAATTGAGTATTTACCATACGTTCCATTAATATATACTTTAACAAATTAAGCATTAAATCTAGTTTAAATTACTGAATTATAGGTCAAATAAATTACTTTTAAGTAAATGAAATAGACTGTTGCAATTGTAAGCAGTCGATAAGACCTACATGACGAACAGGCTTGTGTAGGGTTGCTTATGCTTAGTCGCCAGTATTTTCTCCCACGCCAGCGGTACAGCATTGAGCATGCACAGTAAGCGAAATTCGTTAACACTGATCAACTCAATGTGCGGTTTTCCATTAAGCATCCCGGAGAAGTCATGGATGTTTGTAAATGTATAGTGTCTGTGCGGCAAGGGGACACTCTAAACATGAGGCGTGCCTAAAGTCCCCCTGAGAGATTGGTGGTAGGGAAAGAGGGGTGGGATAACATGAGACTCGTCATCCCCGGGGTGCTCTCCATTAAAATTGGGGGGAGGAACTGAGCTAAATTACACTGTCACTTGTAAGGTGCTCAAGGTTGTTGCCAGCGACGGGAGTAACCTTGCGCTTCTTTTCAAGAGGAATTTCGTGGTCTTGGTCTGCTTATACATCAGACCAGTGAGCATTAGTCCACAACAATAACAAAAACAAATATTCAGATGAACTGTAACAACTATCTATTCGCTTATTAAAAATAATCGGAAGATAGGATGGATATTTTTCTATAGGACAGATGTATATTATTGTAAATTTCTGTAAATATTTGTTTTATTCAATTGTTGCCGTTGTTGTAACTTATCTCATTTATCTGTCAGTAACATCAGAACAAGCCCACGAAATTCATCGTGGCAAGGCGTTCAAGTTTGCGCTTGTCGTTGGCAAGAGCTCTGAGCACCATACAGGAGACGACTTTGTTCAGTCCCTCCGCCGATTTTGGTGGAGAACACTCCGTGGCGGGGAGACGGCTTCGAGAAACTCTCACTCCTTTCCTCTGACCATCATCCTCTCGAGAGGACTTTCCACTCTCCGCATATTTAGAATGCCACATGCTGCACAGACATTATACATTTACAAACGCGCATGCCTTCTAAGGAATTCGATCCCAGGTCCAGTCAGCGTAGCTAATCATTATCCTATCTAGGCGGCTTTATTTAATTGTATTGTTGCTTTGTGTATTGTTTTAATGTTTTGCGCGACTTTCATTTAGTTATTTGTTGCATTACAGGTAGTGACCTTATGATTTATTTTGTACAATTGAGTTATTGGCAAGGCTATTTGCATGTAAATGCTTATTCCTTTCAGAGAATTTTATATCTTGCGCTTCTAAATCTAATAATGTTTAAATTGCGAAATTATCTCAACTAGTCACGAGATTGGGGTACAAACGCGTCTAACGTTTCTTGGCGACAACTTTCTATCGCCACGTGAGCGACATTTGGAAATTTTTTGCCAATTTGGCGACTTGTTGAAAGTTTCGAGAAAACACATTTTCAATACTCAAGAAGAGATTTGGCCCGAAGCTTCTGGAACTTTGAGCAATAAATACCACATAAATATGGCTTCGGTAGTCATTTATTCGTCCTGAGAGACAGCGGTTAAGTAAGAATTAGCTGAATGGTATTTTAGAGTTTCCGCTGAGAGTGATATCGGTAATTTACGATATTTTTCGTGCCTTAAGCCTAATATCTGCTTTCCTTTTGAGAGGTTAGTTAGCTTCCTGTGTCTTTATTGCAATAAAATGTCAACGTCTTTACTCGTATGTGGTAACCATCTGAAGAGACATCCACAAACCCATAGTTCGCCACAATATTTACTTCAAAGCAAGAGACAGAATTTTCTTTCAAATAATAGTATTTTACACTCATGTCTATAAATTAAGGATAATGCAAAACCAGGCAAAGGAAGAGTTAGGAGCAAAACAAATTTGACCTATTTGTAAAGCTTATTTATTAAACAAAAGGTAAAAAACAAAAAAAGATGCTATATGTTTGATATTACTAAAAAAATTAGCGATTTTTCTCCCTGGAACAAATTACAAAAAAAAAACCTATTTACAAAAAAACAATATTACATGGTTGGTATGATTGTTAATACATTGCATGTCCCTCAGACGATGCAATACAATCCGTACAACGCCTAGGCATGCTGAGTATCAAATTATCGATCTGATCTTGGGGAATATAACACCACTCAAAAAGCAATGCTCTCCGAAGTTCCGGTAGACATGTATTCGGAGGTTGACGGGCTGCAACTCGTCGCCCAAGCATGTCCTACACGTGCTCTACTGGATTCAAGTCCGGTGAGAATGCTGGCCAGTCCATACGGGTGATATCCTCCGATTGAAGGCATTCGCTTACGATGTTTTCATGGTGAGGACGGGCATTGTCATCCATGAACACAAATTGTGCGCCCATGGCGCCCCGAAACAAACGTACATGTTGTTCCAGAATGACATCCTGATAGATTTGGCTTGTCATCGTTCCAATTTGAACATGCAGGTCAGTTCTGGAACCCAGAATAATTTCACCCCAAACGAGCACTCCTGCACAACCGTAACGGTGTCGTTCAATGATGTTTTCTTGGTGGTAACGGGTACATGGAGCTCTCTGTATGAAAGTCCGGCGAGAATCAGACTGAAAGCTAAACCTGGACTCGTCGGGAAACATCATACAAGCCCACTGTTGTGGTGTCCACAATGCATGCTCTCTACTCCAGGCTAACCGGAGGCGACATTGAGTTGCAGTAAGTGGAACGCATCTGACAGGTCTACGAGCATATAGACCAATCTGCTTTAAGCGTCTGTACACGGTCTGCCTTGAAATTGTCGTACCAGTGGCTGAAGAGAGCTGACGAGACAGGTCTGAGGCTGTGCTCAGCCTGTTTCTTTTGGCAGTAACTGCCAAATACCGGTCCTCATTCGGCGTTGTAACTCTGGGGCGATCTGTGCTGTAACGTCTACTCACATTACCATCATCTTAGAATCGTTGCCGAAGCCTGGAGATGACACTCTGGGCAATTTCAAGTTCGTCTGATACTTCCAGTTGGGTACGCCCACATTCCAGTCGGCCGATAATTCTACCACGTAAAAAATCATCCAAATGCATCCTTTGTGTCATAACTATTCGGTTATTGCACTGAAATGCTTATAAAGCGCCTGCGAACAATTTTACTTCTTTGCTTGTATTCCTTATATATCACTCTCTTACACTCTCGTCACTGTGACGTACCATCGGTTTCGTCGTTGCATATGATTCTTGAAGATGTGTGTAGTGATTTTACAGCTGATATATTTATTTTAGAGTTCGATTTCCGCGTAACTCCGAATTATCCTTAATTTATGAACATGAGTGTATTTCAGTAAAGATTACGTTACCAATAAAATAGAATATTTCCTTAAAACAAAATACGCAAAAGTTTTTTATAGAATGGTGTATGGATATACATTATAAAAGCATTCACAGACCGCTCACAAAGGTAAAACATTACTTGAAGAAAATTTTAAAGAATAAAAACGATACCAAATCTAATCTGATATATATTACGGACTTAATTCCTGATATGAAAAAATAAAGAGAAGTTTAAATAATTTATATCTTGAAATCCAGTTTCAGTACATTCAAGATCATGCGCAACACTTCTGTGCGCATATTTATTAAAATACAAAAGAAATCTAAATATTCGAATGAACACATCTATTTCTTACTGTCGTATTTCAAAAAATAGAAACGTTACGTTGTTTTTACGTTATAAAACCATTCAACATAATTTTAATCTGCTTTTCACCTGTAGCTAACGGCACACTTTATCGCAGTACGGAAATGATCTGTGTGATTCCTGCCACAAACCGATTCGTAAGATAATAGCTGGGATAATAGATAGTGAGTTGAATATGCATATGAATGAATTCATAAATTGTTTGAATTATAACGGGGAAATTTATCGTAGGCGATTTTAACTGTATAGCAGTATTTAAATTGAAAATTTAATAGCATTTACAGGACAACTACATGAAACAAATTATTACACTCATTCGATCTTTCTTATCTTATACTAATAACAACCCACTCTTCTCATACCAAACAAATGTTCCACCTCACTCATGCGCTCTAGAAATCGACCCCTCCCTTTCTTTTTCAAATAACAGCGCAAGTGATTCGCGGCACTTAAATGCAAATATTACAAGGCGTGTGATCCAGTTTCCGTTAACTATCTAGGCGGTGGATCTATGAGAGAAAGGAGGTTGGCACACGACTGTACAAAATGGCTGCTTCTGATAAAATAACGGTGCCAAAGGAATGAAAGCAGTAATAGAGAACAAAGCAGAAATAACCAGGCCAAAATGTGCTTTCCGTTTCTATGGAGTCTGTTTAGATTTCGATCAGCTCAGGTGAAAGTAATGCGAAATTGTGTATCTACCGCGAGAACTATTTGTTTCGATCAGTCATTCTTTGGGTGGGGTTGTCACAGGAAATAAAATTTCTAGGATGGTCGGCTCTGGAATGTAATTCAAGAATTGTTGCATACAACTTGAGACAGAAAATTATTGAAATTCTTTTATATCACAGGAAAGGTCTGAGAATGAACAGGTATATAGTAGCATAAAATATAAAGATTATATTTGCTAAGAACATGATTTACAGTATCGATGCATAGAGATAACCGAAGTCATCGATGCAGACTGAATGCATTTTATTTCTTAAGAAGTACATTCGTAACATAAGTAACACAACGCAGAGGACGCAATCTCTGTGCCTATTTTTATTTTTAACCCAAAGGGGCAATTTACCCAGAAGGGCTATTAATTTCGTTTTGCCACTTTGAGTTGGTTCACTATAAAAGTCTGAATCACTTTTCAAATTGTTACCACCAAATAATAGAGCCCTAAATAATATTTAAAGTAATTAAATAATGAAGAATCTGCATAAATGGATTGTATTATTCAATTATGGCAAAGCACGCGATGGCTATCTGCCTAAAGGTAGGGACGCCTCCGTGGAGGACGTTCTAAGGGAAACTGGCTCGTATACACGTTGCACACGGGGAAAACCACGAAAACGCACATGCAGACAGCCCGTTCGCGTGATTCGAACCTCGGACCGAACTACCAGTGTTCAGCGTCTTTACTGCTCAGCCGCTGGTGGGACCTGCATAAATGTATGTATGTTTCTCGCATTGTGAAAAAACAACGGTACTTAGAGAATCAAATTTTAATATCGTAGTCCTCCACTCGATTTTAGACATCTAGAAGCCCACATTTGGAATTTAGTTTATTATCTATTTCATATTTAGTAAAACTTTAACGAATTTTTTATTTAAAAACTCAACGATTTCAAAAGCGTTCCATTAGCATTAACATCGCATGCATGTTTGCGCACCGATATTTTACGCCCGAGATTTTTTTACGTTTCTTACTATTATTATGTTGGTAGCTTTGCAATGCAAAGACGTTACACTATCCTAACGGTATTTTGCGTCGAATGACTTTGAATGTCTGCATTATTTTTCAAATCTCGTTTTGAATCCCCATGAAATAAACGTCCCTTTAGACATAATATAAAATCTGAAAATATTCATATTTGTTTTTATTTATTTATTATATTATTTGTTGCTTTCTTACATCGTTATGAAGACACAGATTGATGAAAGAAACGTAGGTGGCGATGTGCTGGCAAACCAAACAGCCAAGGCAAGAATGAGACGTGTCTAAGAAGATGAATGTTTGTTGCAGAATAATTTAGTTATAGTTTAAATTTGTCTCGATTGACCACTATTAAATTTCAGTCATTGACGTTAGGGAATAATCACATGACACGGATTAATTTTGAAATGACGCAGTACAGACGGGGCTTGTAATGTAAGCAGTTATCAGTTTTGGATGAGAAAGGGGATATAATTAAATTAAAATTTTGAGAAACAAGGGACTATTGCAAATTAAAGTTAGAATCTTGCTTTCCGTACTTTTTACCTTACATTTGTGTATATAAACTTTAATTTCCATTAAAATGAAGCAAAATTGTTTGATTAGGGTTGTTTAATGTCACGAGAATTTTGTGTTTCTATAAATATACATTTCTATAAATATATCGTCGGTAAAATAATCATTAGAATATAATGAAAAGAAGAAATATGATAAATAAAAAAATGTAAAGGTGAAAGAAAATCAACGAATAAAAAATACGTAAATATATTTATAATATAAATTGTCGATTATATGGCTGTTTTATGGGGGGGGGGAGGCAACGCATGACATACAGTTAATCAATTATCAGTTAAGCACAGCTCGCATTTTATGCAATTTAGTAGAAAAAATAATAATAGGTTAAAAATTACTGCAGAAACATAATAACAAAACTTTAAAAAAAATTATAAAAATATGAAAGGTTTCAGATTTTAAATTACGTCCAAAGAAGCGTTTTTTTAACATTTTGCGTGTTGCATTTGTTTATTAAATATCACGTTCTTCGCACTTAAACCATAAAATTCAGTTCAACAGCAATATCGCAAAATAGTTTTAAAATGGGCATCTTTTTAGAATTTTCGATACAGAGACTCACGCGCTGGAGATAAAAATGTTTTTTCTGTACAACGTTGCCATTGCTCGCTTTGAAATCCTTGAGTTTGTTAATCAAAAATTCGTTAAAGTTTTAAAAAATCGGAAATCGCGTAAGGAAGCAAATTCCAAATTTCAAATTTGGTCTTCCACATGCCCATATTCGTAGGAGGATTACATCATTAAAAATTCGAATCACTATAAAATCTGGTTCACTATAAAAGTCTAAATCACTTTTTAAATTGTTGCCACCAAATATTAGAACCCTGCATTATATTTAAAAAATTAAATAATGAAGAATCTGCATGAATGTACGTTTCTCGCCCTGTAAGAAAACAACTATACCTACAGACTTCAAATTTTGAATAACGCAGACCTCCACTTAAATATGGGCATTGGAAGCCCAAATTAGGAGGTTTTTTATTACCTATTTCATATTTTGTAAACCTTTAACGAATTTTTGATTAACAAACTCAACGATTTCAAAAAGAACATTGGCAACACTGTAAGGAAAAAAAAAATATCTGCAGCGAGCAAGGCTATGTATTGGATATTCTAAAGATATTCTCTTTTTAAATTACACACAAAGCGTTAAACGAAAGCCTCTTTGGGCGTAATATAAAACCTGAAAGCTTTCAGATTTTTCTTTAGTTCTTTTGTTATTTTTTAGATTACTGTAGTACTCGTATGTTCAGAGATTAATCTGACATGCTCTGCAAATAATTATTTACAACTACTAATTTTGGTTTAACTTATGAGAGCTTTAAAACTTGAAAGAAAAAAGAAAAAAAAAGAAAGAAATTTTAAGATTGAAAAATATTCAACTGAAAACATATTTGCATGGTTTGTGTTATAAACCAGATATTAAGGATTGGTCCGTTAACTGATCTTTGAATAGATTATTGACAATGGCATCTAAAAGTTTAACAATGAGATACCAATACTCTTGAGATTCATGTTTATTCCTGTAACCCACATTTTTAGTTTCTCAGTCTGTATGACCAAAATCAGAATTATCATACCTTTCTGCGCTAATAAAGCTTCTAATTGATGCTGCAAACAAGCTTAACCAACAATTTCTCTGGTATCTAATACTTCTGTTTGTTTCATCTCTTGTATTACTCTTATTTAAAATTCACAGCGTATCTTCTTCCCTTGTTTACGTGATACATTGAGGACGCTGTTGACCAGCTTTGAAACTATTGTAAATCTGCTTTGTTCGTCATTTTTGTTTCAATGTCAGCGACCCAATATTAAAGTTTAAACACGAAAAAGTCGAGAAATTTTGGGAATTTCCATTCCTAATCTTGACTTTGTGCTTATTACGTAACGGCTCGCGGGGATTTTCTCCGCGCATATGATTTAGTTAAGGAAGAATAAAGAATAAGTAATGACAAGTATATGTATATACTACAGTAGGCCAGAAGATCCAAACAAGTTCAAAGAATTTATCAAAAGCAAAAGAGATGAATTCAACAGAGAATGGTTTATATGAGAATGAAAGGCATGAAATTATTGTTACGGATTTGGTATTTATTTAGCTAATGTTGGTAGAATTATAAATTAAATTGTTTTATTCTCCGTGCAGTGCTGCGCGGGACTAATATTAAGGGAAAGTTAGGCCGGAAAATTAAAAATACAAGATCACGTGCATTTAACATTTAATAAATAAATATCTCTTTTTGATTTCGAGAAATTGCTAGAAAAATCTCGTGCGTGATTTAGAAAGCTTATAAAAAGAAGGAAAAATTTCAATTCAGTAGTTGTTTTAGGAGTTTGTTTAGAAAACTGCTGTTGTTTTACTGTAGGGAATTCGCTGACTAGCTTTCTCTATTTTGAATTAGTTCTGTTGAACGTTTTGAGTAGTTTAGAAGATAACTACTGTATAATACTGAGATTGTAGAGACTTTAGGTTAATTAGAAGCAGAAAAGATGAAAAATATGCAAACGCCTTCGCCGGGAATCGAACCATGGACCTCTGGAATACCGGCCCAGCGTGCTACCGTTAAACCACAAAGGACGCTAGGCAAGTGGGAGAAATACCTTATAAGATATTGTGCGAATATCTGAGGAAATTTAAGCATTTTGTTTTATTTGTTGTGATAATAATAAATTTGATTCCATTTTCATTCGACCTGTGCATTTAATTCATAACGAACCCGTACGCAAGCAACATTATTTACGGTCAACGGGTATTTCATTGGCAGAGTATATTGTACTTACAGTAATAATTACAGTCATATATCATGAAGCACTGTAAATGACTTTACTACTTTATTCGCATACAAGAATCTTAAAATTTTAATAAATAAATCCCATAACATGTTACAAAGATAAATATTTAAGGTATTCGCCGAGAAAAGAAATTTCTCAATATCGTTGTGATGGGAATTGAAGCTCGATATGTTGTTGCTAATGCTCACTTGTCTGAGCAAGTCCACGAAGTTCCTCGTGGCAAGGGGTGCAAGTTTTACGCCTGTCGTTGGCAAAAGCCTTGAGCAACTTACAGGTGACAGTGCGATTTAGCTCAGTTCCCCCCCCCCCCCCAATTTTGATGAAGAGCACCCCACGGGGGACGGGTTCGAAGGTCTTCCACCCGTCTTTCCCTACCGTCAACCGCTCGAGAGGATTTTCGGCTCGCCGCATATTTAAAGTGCGCCCCTGCCTTCAGATACTATACATTTACAAACATCCATGCCTTCTCCAGGATTCAAACGCGGAGCCATCGGCACGGCGCAGTCAGTCCTGTATCATGGAAAATTAGTATTTTCATCAGTATTTCAATATAGATTTTAAAACTCGTTTCTCAGGGGGAAATGTAGTACATGTATAAATTAAATACATTTTTAACAATATTGATTTGCAGTTGGAAATATTTCAAAAACAATTAGGCAAATTTTAGTACGGTTCATTTCATAATTTTGAAATATCTCGAAAAATAGAAATTCCAAGTTCAGAATGTTGCGGAAGCCTTCCCCAGTGCTTGGCTAGATTGGATGATTACGAAGTAATCGTGCCACGTGTAATGGAATTTAAAAATGGAGTTTTCTGCCTATGTTTTTTTAGTGCCCCACCCCAGAGGTGATGCAGATTCACATCAGGGAAATGCTTTTACTCTTAGGCTAAAAGGCCATCAATGAAGGCCTTCATTCCTAAACAAATCGACCTTGGGTGCTTATCTAAATTTACTTATGCTCATCTCATTTATTAAAAATAGATTAGTCATGTTTTGTATTTACACAACAGATTTTTATATTTCGGAATTAAAAAATATTATTATATAACTCAGAAATATACGTTTGATGAGGAAAATGTTAACAAAGACATTCAGTTATTTATTCAGAGTTTCATTATGCAGCTGATATCATTTAATACTTTGAAACATGAAGAAAATTGTGAATATGAACTAAAGATGGGTGCATTCTTTTCTAAGTCATGTAAAAACTCTTTGTGCATCAAAACAAACTCAATAAATATCGTAGTTAGGAACGCGCTTCAACGAAGTGGTTTTTCTAAAGAGTATTTATCACAAACACTAAAATTACTTCTGTATTAAAGTTCAGTGTAATCTAGCTCATTGCACTTGCTCTACAAACTAAAACTAAACTCAGTGGCGTAACAGCCCTAATGGGCCAAGGCCTGCAGTGCCCGAAATCTGCTTTCTTGACCGTCGGCCTCGGGGTGCGTAAGGCATATGCCCTGAACAAGTGGTCAGCTTGTCGTAAGACCCCCAGTGTTTAGTCCCCAAGCGAACTTGGTAGTCATTTTACCGATCCAAGGGATGGAAATCAAGGGATGAAGGGCTAAGTCGACGTTGCCCAGCCCGAGAATCGAACCTCGGACCTGTGGTGCTGCTGCGCGAAGCGCTAGCCACCGCGCCACGTTTTTACTATATCTTATTTGCTCGACGTAAATGCCAGTTTCTTCCCAATAACAAATTTCGAAACTACTTATTTTCTTCATTGAAGTTGAAATCCCACTATAGCCTGAAAAATATATATTATATTTACTATCACAGACAAATTTTCATTGAATTTCAACTAACAAAGGAGCTATAAATTGCATAATAAAGTTAAACAAAGAATAAGATTAGAAAGCTTAAATTTCAATTCTTCACAGGTGACATTTAAGGTTTCCAGAAAATATTGCATATTACGTCTTATCGTTAAGAATATAATGAACATATTCCCTTAAACATTAGAATGTATAAGGAAGTACAGCTAGCATTCATGATATCCAAAGATTGTAACAGTTCTAATTTTACAGACCAATAAACCTTCGGTCAATTCATAACATTCAAATTAATTTTTTCCTTATTCTAAAACTACTACAACTTTTAAAATAAATCGTAATTTCTTTCTTATACCTTGACCGAAATAAAAGTAGCATTCTAATTTATCGAAATGGTAGTTTTAAAGTGCAGGGGAAAGCCAAAACATGACAGCGGTAGTAGGAAAGTGCCCATATATCCTAATGTGAAGGTGTGGCCATTCAAGCAAAAAAAGCGCTCCGTTTTCATCACTTCCAAAAAAATAAAAACTTTCGCTTTCTTTGCCAAGGTCACCTAAGAGAGCACCTTTCGGATTGTTGGGCAACAATAGGTGTGTTTGTTGCTTTGATTGGAGTGAACGCTCTAGCTCAAAAAAGTAGGTCGCTAAGAGTCATGTGACCAGCGTGCCGTACTTGCTGGGGACTGGTAAAAAAATCATTCGTTTGAACAACAGGCTTTATTGTTGATAACGATATTTTACTTTTAAAAATGCTGTGGAAGAATACATCCGGTTTACCCACCCTAAATATTGTTTATTACAAGTGTTATATCTCCCGAAATGGTGTCTGCGGGTTTATAATATTCGCAAATTGTTTAATGGGGTTTACTCGAATACTAATAGATACAATTCTGATGCTAATTTATGCACTTCATGATCCACTTTCACATGATACTTCGGAATCGTTTTTATAGTCAAATGAGTTTTAACATGTAAGCGTGTTGTATATTTAAGCATCTTTCATGGTCAAATCAGTTTTTATATATAAGCGGGTATACTTTCCTTAACAAGCACAATATGCTTAGTTTCAAGCCCTTCACCTTCTTGTTCTATTCAGGTATTCAAAATTTTTAAAAATCTAAGGTTTTATGCTAATTAGGCATTGAAAAAGTAGTCTCAACACCAAATTATCTTTTCGCTGTTGATAACAAGAAAAAAAAATATTCTTGATTAATCTGCTTTATGGTACCTACTTCAAGAAGCGAAAGTACCTGTGGCCATTTAGAAGTAACTCATTGTTTCTGACGCTGTGAAATTCATTGATAAAGCTTTTGATGAAATTATGAAATTGAAAGCTTAACACCAGTTCATTTTTGTACAGATCGATCCTTGGCATTAGTGAATGAGACATGATTTGCGATTGAAAATGCATAGCAACATTGGACCAAACTAAAATACACATGCATAAAATTCATACAGGTATGATTGCCTCTAACTTCACCAATGAATTTACCCCGATTAAAGAAGCCCTCGCTTTATACCTGGCTGACCCGCAAACTATGGACTCCACGGAAGGTTTGGTTGCCTTTTCTGATTCCAAATAGGCCTTGGGAGCTATCAGAAACAGAGAGACTAACATCGCCTCAGCTATTAATTTCCTACTAAAGCGGTTGCACATCAGGGAAAAATCCTCTTTGCAGCAATGGATTTACGCACGTGTAAACATTGAGGAAAACGCGTGTGCTGTTTCTTTGACTAAAGAAGCCATATACATTGAACAATCCAATATCTCTATCACACTAACGGACGCAAACGCAGTAGCCAGATACAGACTTCTGATTCATACTTTTAAGAAGTCAATTGTAGTAGATTTCGACTGCCCTAGAAACATAGCATCCGTAATAGCTAGGTTAAGAAAAAACCGTTGTAAGAACGTGAAAATTCATGAAGACAGATCATCACCATCTTCAAGAATAAATACATTAACAAAAATGTCCAGCTCTAAGACACATCTTCGAGTGCCCCGCTTTTCATCCAAAATATATTAAAAAATCGAAATTTTACCACTCATTGACCCACTGCAGGAAATCCTGTGTGTACCTGAAGCACCGAAACTAGCGGCCGTATTCTTCCGGACCTTTGAGGAACTGTGATCCTGGTACTGTGTTTTAAATCACATCATCATCTCGCTGCTCATCCATGAGAACTACAACGGCCAAACCAAAATTCTTTTCTCGCATTCACGATTTTGAAAAGGTAGGTGAAGAAAACATGGACAGAAAGCTCGAAGCTGCTAAACGTTTCATCTAAAGAACATTTTTCTCTAGAAGAAGTGCAGTATTTTCTAAGTTTCGTCTGTTTAACATGTAGGTTGTTTATTCTTTACCATTTCATATTTTCTATTATTATTATATTTGAATTAGGGCAGTTAAAAATCTTATAATTCCCATAAGTGATCAAGGATTCATTTGGGATAAACAAACCGCTGAAGCATTATATAAACTGTAGAGACGTTAGGATTATTTGGAAGCAGGGCAAGATGAAAAATTTAGCAAACGCCTTCGCCGGGAATCGAACCACGGACCTCTGAAAGACCGGCTCAGCGTGCAGGCCACTACACCACGAAGTCTCACCAAGAAGGTGGGAGGTGGACCTTATATACTCAACCTTTTAAAGGGCGACTGGGGTTTTCAGGGGATCCAATCGCCAAATCCTGGGTGAGAAGAATCATCATCATACAACACCCTTTTAGTTCGGGCGCCACTGTAGAGACATTTAGTATATTGGAAGCAAGAGAAATTGAAAAATATGCAATCACCTTCGCCGGTAATCGAACCACGGACCTCTGAAATACCGGCTCAAAGTGAATCGTGATATAGTGGTATAGTGCTTCGTATAGTACTTCGTGGTATAGTGGTTCTGAAATACCACTATACCACGAAGGCGCGCTAGGAAGGCTGGAGAAATACCTTAAAAATGTAATATTTAAATATATGTCAAAACAAGAATACTGTTACGCACGTATTATTCATCTTCGTACGACTTTAATCAGAGGAGATATTAAAGAAAAACTCTAAATACAGCAGTTTTCGCACTCACCTTTTTAAGCGGCAATACTCTCGTGCTCTGGAGATGAAAATCTGCTTTATTTCGACAAATGCTCTTTTTAAAATCGTTAAGTTTGTTAATAAAGAATTTGTAAGTTTTACAAAATATGAAATAAAAATAGCTTTACGAAACATTAAGCGTATTATTGTTATATAAGGTCATATTCTGACATTGGAGAGGCACGTGATTGCACGTGATTGAAGTCAATGTCAAAATTTTCCGTTAATATCAGCATTAAATAAGCAGCTGCTACTGCCAACTTTTTACTTCCTTGTACGAAGTAAAAAGGAAGTACTGTAATGGCGAAAAGTTTCAGGCAGCATATTTCAACGAAAATATCCATTTTGACCGCTATCGAATGAAATTTAACGATGTTTTTGCGTGATATCTGTACGTAAGGACAAAATAAGAGACTCGTTTCCTCCAAAAAATTATAAAACTGCTTTAAAATGAATTCGGAAGAAAATTTTTCGTGGCGTCTGTACGAACGTATGTACGTACGTACTCGCATAACTCAAAACCGAGTAGCCTCAGAACGTTGAAAATTTGTATATGGGACTGCTATAACATGTAGATGTGCACCTCGTAGTTTGGTCGCAATCGGCCGCACCAAATGTATATAAATATATTTATATATATATACACTCTATTACCCGGTTCAGTGATCTCAGTTTCTTTACTCTTATATAATTGTAAATTGTAGATTTTTTCTTTTCTTTTTTCTTTTATTTTCTTTTTTAAAAATGATTGAATTATATTGTTTTTATCTTCCGGTTAAGGACTTTATGCCTTTAGTAAATCTGTTTGCAATATTTTTAGAATTATCAACAATTTTAAAGTTAATTCAGAAGTCAAACAACAAAAATCAGCAACAAAAATCAAAATTTTGTCTATTCGGCGTGTTATTTTGTCTTAATTTTAAAGTTGTTTAACTGCCGCTAAGCTTAATAACTCTTTTGATAGCGGCCATTGCGTGTTTACATTTAAAACGGCAGACTAGTGGATTTGTTGCCAATATAGAGAAACGTAGCTTCGCAACAACAAAGAATTCCATTTATTATTGCGAATTAAATCATGCTTAATCCTTTCTGGAATGTTTTCGAGGAAATAAGTGTTTCAGATTTACTTCGTAATTTTTAATACAGGTATTTTGAGTTTTAATGTATGTTTACCTTGTCGCGAAGTGAGAACTGAATTAATTGAATGTGAAATACTCAATCGTCTGTGAAAAACTGTTTCTTTTATGTTTTGTTTGCTTTATTTCTTTTATACATCATTATAGCTTCATTATAGTATTTAAATAGAACAAGTGGCAACGATTAGATAATTCTATTCTTTAAATGATATAAATTTTGTGCATTCTGAGTTATAATATGAACTAAATATAATACTGTTAAGTGAATCTAGCGCCAGTGTGTCGCTATGGTAAACAAATAGTGTGAATTTTAAAGAATGCATTTATTCTATTGTGGTTTATCCGCTGTCGGCGAAGTAGATTTAATTCAATCCAATAAGTTTAAATGATATACAAGAAAAAATGCGTATAATTTAATATTCGGTACAAGGAAATCATGTGGTGTACACATCTGATTTTTTTTTTCAGGTTAGAGTGATCGGCACAGTATGTTATTGTCACGTTCATTCTTTTATTGTTATTGAAAAAAGTTGTTAATTACATTAATTTTGAATCTTGACGTCATACTTATACGGATAAACCTGACCTATCGAAAACCTTTGTTTCCTGATTTGGCAACAAAAACCTATTTACGAATTGGTTGTTGCTTGGAAAATATAAACTGAGTTTATTCACACTGAAAACATTTTTACGCGTTTCCTTTTCAGGTGTACATAGAACATATAAGTTTTGTTTTTGCCGTAGCCCGCTCACCTGGTGGGCTTTCCCCCTGGTTCATTATAAATACGCGACCAGCCTTCGTCTGCCCTTCTTTAAATGTACCGTAAAAACTCCTAAAGGAAACACCAAACATTAAATTTAAACCTGCACGGAATTTTACTCTGCAGAACAACTTTATCCAAAAAAAAAATTCAATAAAAATGTATCACATATTAAAAATAAGCAATATAACTTAATACAAATATTAATTATTCTAATAAATAAATTAACCAACTTCCCGTTGCAAAATCTTAAAAATTCAAATGGTATAAAGGAAGTTAAAATCTTTGTTTCTTAAAAAAAATCATGCAAAACTTTTTATATAATTAAAATTATAGATAATCAAAACATTGTAGAGTTCCTCACTTTGGAATTCTAAGTTAATGTTGGAAGTGAAGAATCTAAGAACTGATAAACGAATAATCACTTGCGTTCGGTGACAAGAAACAACAAGATAGAAGGGTAACTAACCCTTTATTATTCCAATAAGATTTAACAAAATTCCGCCTGGGAGTGTACAAGCAAAGCCCGCACTTGGACTTGAACTTAAAAGACTAAGAATTAAACTAAAACTAAGATTAACTAAAGAAGTATAGCCGAAGCTATCAAGGTTCAAATCGAGTTGGTCCCCTTAACTTATTTGACTACGAAGCTTAGCAAGGGCCTGAGTACGGCCGAGCGTAATAACAGCTTTGAGAGAGAGAGTGGCCAAAAAGGCAGACGTAATCAGAACCTCTGATTCTCTCTGCCTCCGTAAGTAACTTCGTGGTTTAAATGCCGCTCCTTCTCATTAAATATTCAGCAAGAATCCAAAACTACGTTCTGGCCGGAAGTAGTAAGTTGAAGTTAAGAATTTGACAGGAAAGGAACTTAAAATTTAACTGTTAAAAAAATTAACATAATCCTTACAACATAATATAAAAAAATACAGTGAAATAAATAATAAATCTCATATTGTCAAACGAAAACATTCAGCAATCCAGTATCCATAGCAATGAATGAAAATCTGTTGCCAAAACCACATTTCTGAAAGGATGAAAATATCATCAGAAAGCAATAACCAATTAAAATTGTGCTTTGTAGATGATATAATTCAAAATATACAAATCTCTTTGCCATTAGCTAATAGAGAGAGCGAAGAAAAAAGGAAATTCTTTCTGCTGTGCCTCGCGAGACACATGAAATAAGCAATACAGTCAGCAGTCCAGTATACAAAGCGTTGAATGAAAAACTTGCCAAAGCCACATTTCCAAAAGAATGAAACTATTCGAAATGATGCGATTTCATCAAAAAAGATCAAATAAAAAAATCCGATTCGAATTTTTAAAAACTCGCTTCGAGGTGCACTGGCTCTTGTCTAGATGCACCTATGTACCAAATTTTGCAGCCCTAGGTCGGTTAGCTTACGCGCAGCACGAAAGACACACACACACACAGAGACAGAATCTTTCTTTTATTATATGTAGAAAGGACTAAGTAAGTAAGTAATTTTAAGGAAAAACATTGTTCCATATATTATCCCAACGTTATCCCAAACCTTTTACGTATGATATATACAAAATATGCACATTTAAATATCTGAAAGGAAAAAAAATACTGATAAAAATTCTAAATTAAATAATTTTCACATATTTTATCTTTCTTCAATCTGCTATTTCAAGCAGCTTTTCTGGTCGAATAAATTTAATCCTCAGAATTTCATGATATTAATAAAATGAAAAATCTTTATAAATACGATGTTTCTTCATAAACTCAACAATGGATTGTGAAGGTTAAAATCCACATTTAATACTCATTATGCGGTGAACTGAAGGGCATTTCTTTTCCGCATTTTTTCCAACAAGAGTTCCGTTTGCAATGAAGATTCATTTTTTTTCCTCCTATCTTTTATCCATGCTTCTAGGAATTCTGTCTCTTCTTTTATAATGTATGCAATAGGTAGGTTTAAGGAAGGATACTCATCTAAATGAACAGCTGTGGAAATTTCTTTTTCTGTCCAAATTTCTATGCTCTTGAGTTCTAATCTTTTTTCTTCTTTAGGTATGAATGTTGGGATAAAATTAAGCCTAAAAGTTTTCTAAAGAAATGCTATGTCAACTACCATTCACGAAACTCGTTTCCAAACACTATAGCGAGCTTATTATTTCTAGTAAATGACAAGAAAGACACTGCACCTTTAATCTATTTCGAAATGAATTTGGCAATGAGACTTTATTCCCATTTCAATACATTATCAGGCTAAATACATCTCAAAAGAATAGAGTAACGGCCATGCCGAAGTAAGGAAAGAATTGAGAGGTCTTTTACGTGAGTAATTATCTCTAAAAGACCAACAAAGTAATTTTGACCCTCATTTGTCTACGTTTTATTGCCCGTTAACTAAATACTCTAAATCATAATAAACCTTTTATACCTCATAATTTCGGTTAACAAATATATAACAATTGGGCACCTAGACAGGAAATTCGGCAAAGACCTTGGAACGGCATTGTTTTAGATTTCTTAAAGAGGTCATTGCGTGAACTGTCAAAAGATAAAAAAATTAAGTTTTGCTGCTATAGTATTTTATTATATAGAAATTACAACTTACTATTAACTAAGAACTTGCCACCGTAAGAATTTTCATGCGACCTATGGTTTCAGCTTAACGGTCTTATGAAAGGCAAATGTTGAAAATCAAAACAATAGAAAAATGTGCTGGATTACTAATTAAGTGTTTATTAGCTCAATATGTGTCAAAAATAATAGCCAAAAATTAATTCTCATTAGTTAAGGTAAAAACATTTGGCTCAAAAAATTGATTCTCATTTGAATGATAAGGATACCTTGATTTTTATCTTGATTTCAGTGAAAGGTGATATAGTTCTAAATTTCTTTAATAACCATATTCATTACGAAAATTAATCTGTACACATTAAATAAAATAATGAGTTAGAATTTTCTTTGCATAGTTAGATATCTCTACTTATCTGCTGGTTTGCACTCGTGTAATTCTAATTTGACTTTAAATGACGTGATGCCAATAATTTTCATATTAATACACTACCGTTCCAGATTTTTAGAAGTATTGTTATAGCTGATTCCTGATTATTCCTGATGAAGTAAATTAGCTACGTAACTTCCTCCCGTTTTTATGGACATAGATTTTCTTATATGTTATTATTAGGTATTAAGGATACGTAAAAATCGAAATAAAGAGAAAATCTTGAAAATTATTCCACATCAAATAGTCAGTTTTACGGAAATCAAAAATATTGCAAGAAGGAAAAATAGAATCTTACAATAATTCTGTTTAACTGAAAAATATCACCAATCTGGACTTTAAAAAATGCATAACCGATAACTGAGAATGTATTATTTATGTAAAACAGTGTTACAAAATTTATTTTAAAACAAAACTGTCCCAATATTCCTTCCGGGCAGTATGCTGCTGAAAATTAATCAGTTATATAGACAAAGAGTAAGACATATAGAATTAAATCTACAAAGCCCCAAAAGAAATGAAATTCAAAACCAGTAAAATCCAAAACTCGCTATCAATATTGTTACGAACTTCGTATTTAAATAGCTGGTTTTAGTAGAATTATAATTAAAATTGTGGTAGTTCCACGTGCAATGTAGCACGAGACAGATTTTAAGACAAAGCTATGCCGGAAAATTAAAAATGAAGGAGCACATCCATTTAACATTGAATAAAATTATATCTCAGCAATTCGTAATTAAATTGAATAAATGTAATTGAACACTATGTTAGCTGTAATCGTAATTTCACACTTGTTTTGCTTTCCAGAAATCTCGAGAAGCAGAAATTACTAGAAAGGTCTCGCGTGGCCGGTTGAAAGCTATTTAAGGCGGAAGAAAGAGCGTCTAACTTCCAGTTGCTTAGTTACTGTTATTGCGAGTTGTTTTAGTTCCGTGTGAACTGAGATATCAGATTTTGATATTAGATACGCAATTTTTTTCATTGGTTCTATTTAACGCTTGTAGTAGTTTGGTGTGTGGTGTGGTGTATTTAATTATGGCAAAACACACGAGGGCTATCTGCCTAAGAGGAGGGATGTCTTCGTGGAGGACTTTCTAAGGGAAACTGGCTCGTATACACGTTACACATGGGGAAAACCACGAAAACGCCCATGCAGCCAGCCCGTTCGCGGGGGGGGGAGATGTAGTAGTTTGAAGTATAACTACTCATTATACTGCGTGATATTGTGAACACTTGTACGTATATATCTGAGGAAAATTCATGCGTTCTGTTATATTTCTTTTGATAAGAATAAATTTTATTAACCTTTCATCGGATTTGTGCATTCAATCTATTACAAACCCGTAAGCAAGCAACAACATATGAATAATCAACGAATGGTCAGAACAAATACAGATACCGGAAATACAAAAATTACAAAAAATATAAAGGAACAGGAATGTAATAAAAATCTGATTCAACTTTATCAAAAGAAGGTATATCAGATTCAATTGAATCCATCCTCCAAGAAAAACCGCTGCTTTTCTGTTCAGCCAAAATCAGCTGATGGTATATCAGCCATTCCCAAATTATTTAATTATAACAGTTCAGCCGAAAATTTTGAAATTTCAGAAAAATGAAATAAAAGTACACAAAAGTATACTGAAATAAATCCATTTGTGAAATATTCTTACTATAAATTATATGAATTCCTTAATTTTTGCCCATAACTGATTAATTTTCAGCAACATACTGCCAAAAATAATACAGGGACAATTTTGTTTTAAAATGAAAATTTGACACTTTTATACATAAATATATATATATATATCGATATACATAAATACATATATATATCCATCTGCAGTTATTCATTATTCATTTTTTAAGATTGGTGATAATTTTCTAATTAAACGTAATTACCGTAAGATTCTATTTTTTCTTCTTGCATTATTTTTCATTTCCGTAAAAATGATTATTTGGTGCTGGAATACTTTTCAAGATTTCTTCTTTGTTTCGATTTTTATTTATCTTTAATACCTAACAATAATGTATAAGAAAATCTATGTACATAAAAGCTGCAAGAAGTTACGTAGCTAATTTACTTCATCAGGAATCTAAAAAGAACATGCCTAATTCCAGACCAGTTTGATTTTTGTACTGTGATAGTTATAGCAATACTTTAAAAATATGGAACAGTAGTATATTGATATGAAAATTATTGGCATTTATTATTAGCACGTAATTTAAAGCCAAATTAGAATTACATACAGATGCAAACCAGTAGATAAGTAGAGATATCCTGATTTCAAAACGATCGTTGAAATGCACATACATATTTTTAATAATCCGGGTCTGTTTGCAACTTTGTAATAATTATTTCGCTAGAATTCAAAAATATTTGAAGTTAACATTGCACGTTTGATTTCATTTCCCTCGTCATCAAATTTAATTCTAGACAAAGCGCATGCGCCTGTTCTTGATAGAGTAACCTTTCCCGGGAGTATGTTTAACTATTAAGTTGCATTCTTACAGTTTAAGGACCCATTTTATGAGCCTTGGTGATAAATTTTTCCGGAATGCAAACGAGCAACGGCGGCCTGGTCTGTACCAACATTTACTGGCGCTTTCTTAAAATAAATTCAAAATTTCTGAACTACCAAAGGAACTTCTAACGTTTCTCTCCCTGTAGCGCTATATCTTCTTTGAGTCGAATCAATTGTCTTACTAAAATATGCAAATTACCGTCTCTCTTGCATAAGCACGGCTCCTGAAATTACGATGCATCTGCTCAGATTTCCAATTTCTCGTTTGCATCAGGGAACTTTAAGACTGAGGGTTGAATTAAAGCCGTTTTCAATCTCTCAAACGTTGTATTTGCTTCGGTCACCAGCTAAACCAGGTTTTCTTTTCTTTTAAGTTTAATATTGTTCTGCTCCGTAAGCAAAATCTTTGATAAAAGGCCTGTAATAGGAAAACAACACCCAAAATATAGGCAACATTTTTGCTGTATTTGGTGGAAGGAAATTTTTTATTGCAATAATTTTTTAATCTTCGGTCTCGATTCCTTTCGGAGATTTCTTAAAATTCAAGTAAAGAAGTTCTTTGTCCGCATTTTTTAATACAGTTTTTCATGAAAAACTGTCACAGGCTTCAAGTAAAGCACCATTCCCTTACCTATATATATTGGTAGGCCGGACATAAAAAAACTCCACATATAGACGGTTAGTTAATTGACTAAAACAATTTTGTTGGTGTTAGAATTTGGTGTTTCTGTTGACAAACCATATAACAACTATCAAGGTTATGGAGGATTCTCTGCTAGAGGACTTACTGCAGAGAAACTAGCTTGCATTCATATTACACATGAGGGAAACTATAAAAAATACTACGCAGTTGGCCTTTTCACTAGGAATCTAACGTAGAAGGGCCTATTTAATTCAGCGGTTAGTACATGCTTACAGATTACTACATTTCTAGCTCTGCATATTTCAGTGTTTGACGGAAATTTAAATAATATTTGACTGAAATTTCACAGCTGTTTTGAAACTTAGCTGTTATAAGAATTACAACGTGTTATTTTTGGTAATTTTTCCTGGCAAAACTTCATTGTGTTGCTCGAACTAATCTGGAACTGAAGAGCTATAATTATAAAGCGTAACAAAATGCTTTTCATAATTTAAATTTTTTAATTTTTTGGAAATTTAAAACGTTTCTTTTAAAGATAAAAACAACTTTTTAACTCCTGGACTTCAGGAAAATGTGAACTCAATTTGAAAGTCTGAATTATTAAAGAAAAATGTCTGTTAACAAAATGAAATTGAATAAGTAATAAGATTAAAATAAAGACTTTAAGAAACGAAAGGCAGCTTACAAATTGCATCCAAATTACATAATTTCTCTTGGAGACAATACAAATTTCCCTTTCTTTTACCCAATTTCCGCAGGCGGTCCTCTTTCAAACTGGACTCTAATCAGTAGTTTTCCAGGGGGAAGGGAGTTAACGTGTTCTACTGTGAAGAGAAGGCGGGAGATGTAATCACGGCTTTGCTGGTGTCGGATTTTGCGCAATGCTCCGGATGGGACACATAAAATAAATGTCCAAGTTTCCCTCGCTCCAGTGATTCCTTTAATTGAGCAACCATTGTTTAAGTTCCACAGTAAGGCAGATGAAAATAAGTCGAGGGAAGAAAAAGGGTGGAATCGGCATTCCATTCGCGTGTCAGGTATCTAACGTGAGCAGTTAGCTTTAATGCAGAATACCATTTGGCCACGTCGGACAATACTTATATCTTTGTCTAGACACCAAATGAGGGTTATTTAAATTCCTAGAATTAAAATTTTCCGATGGTGTCATTTAAAAGAGTAGGACAAGCAATTTCTGTAACACCTATAGAAGATACACAGCAGCAAGATTTTGCATGCAGGACATGGAAAGCGGGCTATGTTTGTGCTGCAGTTTCCAACTGCATATATGTATACATATATATCCAAGTAAAATACTCGCTCCAGTGAGGGAAACTTGGACATTAAAACATGGACTTGGATATTCACTCATTTCCAGTGAGGGAAACTTGGACTTATATATAACTGTTTTTTTACATCGAACAGTATACATAATTTGTTATTAGAAAAGTTTTTTATATATTATCTCCAAGGAACATAAAATTAATGCGATGAGTTATTGGAATAAATTAGAGTCAGTATTTTAAGTATAAGTAATTTAGATATCCATTGTAGTAAAAATATTTTAAGAAGCTGTATAGAAATAATATTTTAAACAGGAAAAATTCTAAAAAGTAAAATTTAAAATACGTACTGAAAAGGTTGCCAGTGGTACTGACAGTAGATTAATTGGCTTTTCAAGGAACTTGGAACTGACTCATTTTTTTCCCAATAATTCGTCGCATTATTAAATTCCTTGGGGATGATTTATAAAATAGCTTATCTAATAATAAATTATTGATTTATTATTTGGTAGTTTTAGCGCAAGTGTTCAGCTTTTTAAATTACTCATAATTACTTGTTTACTTAGAATTTTCACTATGTATATAACATATATATATATATATGTATTGTTTTCAAACGTAGGTTTGATGGTAGAGTGGCAGAATGGGAAGACGAACAGATGACTCCAACACAAAAATGAACTAGACGAATTCCCACTCTTTATTTCCAGGCATAAAATCACCTCAGATGATGTTTATCCAATCATTATGAAATCCGATACATTTCTATGATTCATTTATATAAAATATGATAAATTTCTATGTACATTGTCTTTGCAAAAGAAATGACGTAGGCATTTAAGCAAAGGTAAAGCGACGCGGTGTTGACAGAGCAGCAGTTAGGGAAGGAAAGAATGACACAATTAACTCGCCAGCAGTATTTATACTCAGTCTGAGGTATAATTGGTAAATAAGTCGGCGATTGGTAAATTTGAGGTTGTTACATAACATAGAAGATTCTCGAATTTGGGAGAAGAGATGAATTTTGGGGGAGAGCCCCAAATCTAGAATGTTAATTTTGAAGTCACCAATTATTTTTAAAGTAAATATCGTATTCTGTTATATCTTGCGTATATGTATATATGTGTGTGTGTGTGTGTGTGTGGGCTTTCTGATTAATATATATTTATATAAACAAATTTTAAAAGCCGATATATATATATATAAAAAGAAGAAGAAAAGTGTGCATTAAAGTCCAGAATGAAAGCAGGGGCGTAACTAGAGGCGGGCTAGGGGAACATCTGTTCCTGAGCGCAGCATCCAGGGGGAGACAAACTGATAATACAAAATTTTAGTATTAAATATTTTCCATTCTTAACAAATAGGAGGGGGTGCAAAATCTTCAGATGTCCCCGGACGCTGAAAACCCTAACTTGGACTCTGAATGAAAGATATGTATTCTTACTGTTCGATATGAAAAAACAACTATGCTCAACTACGCTAAGCTTTCCTTAGTGTGGATACCTGAAGTATTCATTTTAGAATTATCGAATTAGCTGAATGGTGAGCTAATTTATTGGGTGAAAATTTGTTAATATTAACTCGCCATTCTTAAATATAATCTGTATTTTCCATAAACACTTTTTTTATTAAAGTTCTAAAATCCTTAAATTTTAACGAAATATTAACCCACTGAAAGTATGCCACAAAGCAGGAAACTCATGATTTTATAATTATTGAGTCATAACTTTATAATTATGACTCATGACATGAGTTACTTATGATAATGGCTGTTTCAACCAGCATGTTGACAGAATTTGTAGGTTGTTGTTTCGTTTATGACGCTACACTACTCCCAATACAACCGCAAATGAGCTTCTAGACTTTAATTTATCATATAATTAGAGCTTTGAAAGAAAGCTAGATATAGTTACATGTGCAAATAAAAGCAAACATTTATCGTAATTATTCTTGTTTGCTTTATGAAGGAATGAAAAACTTCAGAAAAGATTTCACGGTTGTTCTGAAACAGCTTATGCTCCAAAGAATGGAGCAAATACGTCCAACATTCGAAAATTAAAGTAACAGTCCTTTAATGTTATGTTTACTCAACAAGGAAAGACTTAAAAACTTACTATTCTCAAAGAAATGGAAAAGGTGGAAAAAAAATTTCATTAACTCTAAAGGCGAAGCATTTAAACCAAACATTAGCAATTGTAATGCATTAAATATGAAAAAACATAAATTTTTAATACTTCATACAGTTTCTTTGATGCATATGAAAATATGAAATCTACATGTAAGAATAAACATTACGGCCTTTGCAAAGTTTAATAAACTATAAGCTATTTTCATAGAAAATATTTTCCAAAGTATTTTGCGAAGGCTGGGATAGCTTCCCTGCAAAGCAATGTTAAGTTTAAAAGAAAGTAGCACTGAAGGAAGGGTTTCCCGATTTAGCGCAAAATTGCCCATTTGGCGATTTTCGGTGCTATTTGGTAACAAAACTGGCGATGTGCCATAGACGAACGAGAACATTCTAGAACGCACTTTTAGCGGTTGCCTCGGGAATATTCTCGAAGGTAGGTTAAAGCTATACATACACTGCCCGCGCAGAGAGAAAGTGATGTTTTGAGATCAGAGATATTATGTTGAGAGCAACTGACCCAGTCGGGAGCTGTACTTTAATGCTTTGCCGTGAACTTATCTTTACCGTTATAGCCTGAAGGCTGTGTTGCTGATTGTTTCGGTGTGTTTATTGTAGTTTTTCTACAACTGTAAAAGTGTGTTTGAAACTGTCCAGCGTAATCCTGGATTAAAATTAATAAATAAATAAACAAATAATAATACAATAATAATTTTTGTTTTGATCTTCATCAAGTACGCCAAATCCACGAAACCGTGGAACGGAACAGTATGAAACTTTTGTTTCCTTAATTTATTTATGGTTAAGGGTTAAAATATCTACGTTTTAATAAAATGCATTTTGTATATCCTTTGTTTAGTTCAGTTGTAAAGTTTATGTTAAATAAAAATAAGAGAGAAGATGAGAGAAAGCTTGCTTGAAGTAACTTTTGTGGCTATACGAGATTTGTGCTAAAATATAGCATATAATTCGCAGAAATGGTACGTAACCTGCTAAGAGTCCGGGACAAAAAGAAAATATTATGAAGCACTAATGAAGCGCTTAGTTAGAACGTAAGTCAAATCTAATGGACATAAGTATTAAGAATGATTTTAACAGGAATGCAACTGTTAAGAATGGTGATTTTCACAGGAATGCTTCACTTCTGTCATCAGGTTTACCAGTTCCGAATGGTGAACATCAGAGACTTTTTTGAGCTTTCATTTCCATTTATCAACTTACTTAACCCTTTGACATGGCATGGTTGCTCAAAAGCAACATGAGTTTTTGAGTCATTTTTCATCATTAGTCTTTTCACCGTTTGCCAGTTAAATGGTTAATTCTGTAATTTCTGATTTCCTTGAAATAGGTTTCAAAGTAATCATTGCCATCATAAGTTTGTAGGAACTGGAACAAGGGTTCTCAACCAGAAGGGAATTTTACAGTTTCAAGGAAGAATGAAGCCAGTCTTTTAATATACGTTAAGTAATTAGTTTTAGTTTATGAACCTAAAAACTGCTTTTATTCAGGTATTTTGGTATTTAACAATATTTTATATGCTTTTTTACTGTTTAATTTAAAAGAATATGTTAAAAATAAACTAAAACGAAATAAATGTGTATATATGTTTTGCGTTTGGGAAATGAGAGGTGGGAGGATCTTGTAGCAATGAAGAAGAGTGCATGGAGCAAGAAAGGTTGAGAACCACTGAACTGGAGTCATTAAGCACGTTTCGCGTTTCTGTAATCAACTTTTCTAAACAGCAGCCTAGACGCTATAGTGATTATGCGAGCCTCCTATGATACCGAAGGACCCGGGTTCAAATCGCAAAGAAGGCATCATTATTATTGTCCGTCCTTTCATAGAAGGTAACGGTGGTCCACCTATTAGGTGCTTCCACTATAAAGCTACCACTTCCGGCCTTAGTAGTGGCCAAGCCTAAGTCGGCTAAATATCCACCAATGAAAAAAAACAGCTTCTCTAAACACGCTTTTCTAAATTTGTAACTTTCTTGTGTTTTCAGTGCTCGATTAGTCAAGGGGTTGTTATATCGTTCCGTCAAGGGTATTTAATCGAAATTCTGGATTCTTTTAGTAAATTAATATAGGAAACAATATGGTCCATTCTAAAGTTCCTTGGATTTAAATCTAGAATGAAGGAATTTCTAGAATGTGTGAGAAATTTAACTGATTCATATGTGAAATGTTTTTACACACCCACAAATAATTCTTGTAAAGCCAGGACTCATTATGAAAAAAAATCTACGTTATCAGGAGTACGGATTAATAGAAAATTAGGAATGTTTCCATGATACACTGGTATTCAAAAAATAATCAACAAACGCTAAAAGAAAGGTAAGAATGTAAAGATAGGAATCAAAACATACAATTTACATATGACGTAGAGGTTGCATCTCGGAATAGAAATAGGCTACCAAAATTAGCATAAAATGCAATCCCACAGTCACACCACAACGCCTTAAAAAGGGGCATGCCGGACCTACGCGGCAGTTTGCAAAAGCAGCGACAGGCCCGTGCAGTTCGAGATAATCAAAGCAGAAAGCAAACGCCGAAGACAGCATGTGATAGATGAAATGCATTGGAGGTTTGCCGGGATGTTGCAAACTGGTGCAAGACAATCCGCTGTTGCAAGAGGGCTGAATTTGCATTGTAGTGTCATCAGTATGTTGTGGTAGCATTACTAAAAGGATTAAAAAATCCTGTAGAAGAAGTAGGTTTGGGACGCCGCAGGATTACTACAACGGCATACAATTGCTTCCGGTTGCTATGTGCAAGATGCTGTAGATCAATATAAAAACACGACAGCTGGCGTTGCATATCTCTGCTGCTGAAGGACGGCCCATGACTGTAATGGCCGATGACTGTGCGTCTTTGCTTTATTGTTTGCTGTGTGGTTTTGTAACACCACACCAGTCTCTTGGGTCAATTTCCGCATGCCCTTTAGATAGTTTTTGTTTTATTTCGTGTTTTGCCCTTGTTGGTTATTTCTTTATGAGGAGTGTTAAGTATTTGTTAATGCAATATCTAATATTGTACAGTTATTAATTTATTCTGTAGCAGGAGACATGAAAGGTGAGCAAAGCTCTCCCCGGGACTCGAACCTGGACCTCTCGAATATGCGCCGAGTGTGTTACCGTTACACCAAGAAGGCTTGCAAAAAGGAGGAAGAAAATACAATATATACTCCCCCTTTTAAATGTCGACTGGGGATTAGGGGAGCCAGTCGCCAAATCCTGTGGGTGAAGAATCCTCATCTATCACCTTTTTTCAGTTCGGGCGTCACTGTAGACAAATTACAGTTTTTTTTTTTTTTTTTTTTTTTTTTTTAAGTAGGAGAGATAAAAATGGGCAGTGCCCTCCCCGGAACTCGAACCTGGACCTTTCAATTACACGCCGAGTGTGCTACCGTTACACCACGAAGGCATGCAGAAAGAAGGGAGAAAATACCTTATATACTCCGCGCTTTTAAAGAGCGGCTGGGGATGAAGATACCCAGTTGCCAAATCCTGGCGGTGAAGAATTATCATCTATTCCCTTTTTTTAGTTCGGGCGACACTGTAGAGACATCAGTTTTTTTTTTTTTTTTTTTTTTTTTTTTTTTGAAAGTAGGAGAGGTGAAAATGTGCTTTGCGCTCGCCAGGACTCGAACCTGGACCTCTTGAATACGTACCGAGTGTTCTACCGTTACACTACAAAGGCAAGCAGAAAGGAGGTAGTAATATACTCTCCCCTTTGAAAGCGGAACTAGGGATTAGAGTACCCAATCTCCAAATCTTGGTTGTGGAGAATCATCATTCAGCCAATAGGATTTTTAGACTATGAGAGGTGAGAAATATGCAATGCCCTGGCCCGGATTTGAACCTGGACTTCTCGAATACGCGCCGAGTGCGCTACCGTTACGTCAGGAAAGAATTCAGAAAGGAGAGAGAAAATTTCTTATAACATAGCGTAAATACGTAAAATAGTAAAGTAAACAAAATGAATCTTCACCATATAATGTGAAATACAGCAGATGTTAAGTAATCATGCAGAGAAAGAATTTGTTTTACTTCTAATCATTATTTTGACATTCCACTTTCGTTCGAAATATGACCTGTTTCTATCCACAAATTGTGAGTCGAGTTTTCAGTCGAATCATATCACCTTTGTTAAGAGCGGGCCCTAGTTATAAAATAAACTTCTCACACCTCCCAAGATGGATAACACAATTCCCAAGACGGCGTTTCAAAAAAACAACATGAAAAGGAAAGCAACTCGCCTTTCAAACTGTTCGGTCCTTTGTTAAAGACCCATAAAAGAAGCATTCTTTTCCGGCGACATATCATAAAGAGGAAAAAAGGTTCTTAATCTAAAGATTGACTCAAACAATTAGGTAAGTGAAAGTGCTACAGTTGCATAATTTGAGGTTCGTTTGTGTTCTCAGAAAGGGGAATTTTAGAAAGCGATGTGGAAGCTGGTATCGTATTTTGCTAAAAGAAATAGGGCCAAGGAAAAAAGGAAATATGTGAACAAAATATTTATGATTTTAAGAGCTATTAACACAGACTTTTCCTGTGGCTACCTTGTTCAAGTGCCACGCCTACGGCAAATCAGATTAGGAAAAATATTTCCCATGTTTCCAAAGAGCCATAGAGAACTTAGCCATTACAATACGAACGTATATTTTTACAGCCAGATCAACAATTATAATTTAAAAACAAATATGCTATTCTATCAATATTAATCGAAGAAACACAAAAAATTCTTTTCTCCCCCACAATTATGTATAATACGTTTAATGAACAACTTACATGTTTAATGAAACATATGTAGTTAATAAAATTTTCAATTTCATGAAAATATGTTTTTCCCCATATTCCAATAAAGTTGAAATTTTAATTTTATATTGCAATTTTACTTCGCTTAGTGAATAGCAATGGTAATTAACCAAATTTTGAGTCCAGAATTTTAACATACGTGCATACATTCATGCACGGTAGAAATACCTTTCACCTGAACTATATATCTTCCAGTGCTCACTTCTCCTGAGATCTCTATATAATTTTTAGTTATTATTAAAAATTAAAAATTGAACAGTTTATAGGGTATTTCCCCCCTCTTTTCTGCATACCTTCATGGTTACCGGTAGTACTCGAGAGGTCCAGGTTTGATTGCCGACAAGGGCATTACTCGTTTTGTGTGTTTCCTGCTTAAAAATCCTAATGACTCTACAGTGGCACCCGAACTAAAAGGTGACGGTTCATGATTCTTCGCAACCAGAATTTGGCGACTGCGTCCACTAATCCCCAGTCGCCCTTTAAGAGAGGAGTATATAAGATATTTTCTCCTCCTTTCTGAATGCCTTCCTGGTGTAACGGTAGGATACTCGGCGCGTATTCAAGAAGTCCAGGTTCGAGTCCCGACAAAGGCATTGCTCATTTTTCATGTTTCCTTCTTAAAAAATCCTAATGACTCAAGTTTAACAAAGACCTAGAAAAACCTATCTGTCCAAGGTTTATTACTAAAATTATACACTGCTCGACATTGAAAATGCAACACCAAGAAGTAGTGATCAGAAATTTATGCAAATTTTAGAGTAAACGCACGCCACTCAGTTATGCAAATGATGTGAAATGCGCAGCTCTCTGAAGCACGTGAAGTAACATATAAGGGAAGGAACGTGCAGAATGGGCAATATTCGTGTCGTTGTTTCTGCCAGAAGAATTATCGAAGAAAGTTGGTTTTTGTCCCGAAAGATACGTGTAATAGGATTAGGAACGGAGGACGTGGGCACCATCCCTTTACCGTTATGGTTAATTGGTTTAGCGCCACGTCCTCCAAAATCCAGAGCAAGACCAGAATAAGGCCACACGTGAGACTCGCACCAGACGCCCAGACCCAGCACCCTCTTCATCCGGGTAGCAGTCCAGCCGACCAAAGTGCTCCCGAGGAATACTCTAAGCCAAAATGCCGGATCCAGTGTTAATTTGTTTCCAGGAATAAAAAAAAGTACAGTGCCAAAAAAGGGCAGAATCTTTACATAGGTTAACATACAATTACATAGTTGATCACAATAAGATCATAGAATTATGACATTAAAGATACCTGGTTATCCGCCAAACAGTAGGTCTATTACAATAACATACATTTGGTTAAGAGTAGTAACAATTTGTGCGGCTACTCGTATTTGACAAATTAGTTTTTAAATATAAATCTTACAATTGCACTTATATATGTCATGTTGTTTAGATATAGATTACAAAATACAAATATGCAGACATTGAATATGAGTTATAACAATTAATACATTATTCTGCAAATTAAGGGCTATTCACTTTGTACATATTACTGACGTGTAATAGGAGAGAATACCGGGCCGCCGTCAACGATGGCTCTTCCAGCAGAGTCCGATTAGCATGGTGCAGGCAGCACAGTGATTGGAGTACGGAGCAATGGGTGACCGTTCTGTTCACCGACGAGTCCTGTTTTAGCCTAAACACCGATTCTCGCCATACTTTGATATAGAGAGAGCCAGGGACCTACTACCTACCCTCCAATGTCCTCGAAATCAACAATTATGGCGATGGCGGTGTAATGGTCTGGGCATGCATCTTGTTGGATGGCCTCACACCTCCCCACGTCTTCGACAGAGGCTCTATGACCATTGGCCAGCCAGGTCTGCAGACCTCAACCGTATAGAGCATATCTGGGAAGCTCTGGGAAGGGCAATTGCAATTCGCAACCCCCTCCGAGAACCATCCAGGAACTGAAAACAGCGTTGCTAAATGAGTGGGACCAATTGCCACAGGCATTGATAAACTGCCTTATTTCCAGCATGACGTCACGCTGCGAGGCCTTGTATTGTTGTAAGAGGAGACCATACCTCCCTATTAACCCATTTCTTTTGTGTCTTCTGCAACCGCTGTTTCAGACCTTCAGACTCCATTGAGTGTTACACACGAACATGTGTGTCTATTATAACTGTTGAATGTTTATTTTGTTTCTATTATATCAACCTATGTTTACATCAAATTTTATTAATATCTGTCCAGTAGTTCGTGAGATCGTAGATGAAATATGAAAATTCTCTTAATTCCTTTCACCAGTGTAGTTTGGTTTCATAAGTAGCATGGCTAGGTGGAGTTTGACGAATATGTGCAATAATTTGATGGTATACATAATCCGCTATTACGGTAGGCTTTAATGAATTTTTAGCTTAGCAAAAATTAGCTAAGTTAGAAATTTGAATAAAGGCCCCACTTGTTGATGTTTACCCATGATAAGTACCGCATTAGCTTCAGTCTTGGCATGGCACTTACTTTAGTCATAAATTTATTTCAATTATTCCCTTAAATTTTCTGTTTTCTAAAACACATTTTATTTTTATAAATTCAAGGACTTTTGATTCCTAAATATTTTGTTGATGAATATTATTAACTTATTTGAATTAAGAATGCATAGAATTAATGAAACATTCTCTAAAGCTTCATGAAATATTTAAATTTTTGCCGATTTGTTTATTACAAAACCCTAATAATAAAAATGAACACAGAATGCCACTCTGAAGCAGGTTTCATATGTATATGAATATATGTAATTAAGTATGTAAGTAATATTAATATTTATATTATATTTGCATTATTTACTATATTATATATATGTAGTGTTTTATGTATTATAATACATATATGTAATGTATTATATATGTTATGTAATTTCACAATGTAAAATTTTGGAAGTTTAGCGAAAAACTGGACTTATTTAGAAGAAAAATAAATACATAAAAAAATTGCTAATTCGTCCTATTAGGGAATTTGTTCAGCATCCAGTAAATGTGTGTAATTTTATTTAAATATGTTAGATAAATGACTCAAGTAATTTATAGACTGCTTTTATTGCTTTCAAATCATTCTCCTACGCTTCAAAGAGAAAGTTAAAGACTCCTTAAACAAACAACATCTTCCTAAGTGCTTTCTTTCCGTGACGTCTAAGTGTTGTCTAGCACATAAAAAGATAAATATCGTGCGAAGGAGAAATATTTGGCCATTTTTACAAGGAGTTCTTTTAGTCTATTCGATCTAGGTTGAAATCATTGTTTTTTAAATGCTCTCTCTCTATGCTACTGATCTAATTTCCTCCTAAACATTTCGACATAACAGATTACTAGTTTCTGTACAATTAAAGTAATCATAAAAATACGAAAGTGTAGAATGTTTCCTACTCTGCTTCTTTGACTGCCATACACAAATGTAACTGGAGTTTTTAAAGGAATTATGATATATAATGGCACCTTGGTATACACCCGCTTTGAAATACTTTGAACTTGATATACGCCTGGTGTAAAAGCAAGAATTTTTTTTGGTATATGATATTTATGCGGAATAGGACTCGAGGTCAATGACACTTTTGTTGCTATTATTCAGTAAACAACTCACGCTTTGATTCTGAATTTTCAAGTAATTTAGTGTTTTTTCGGGTAAATGTTTTGTAAATTTGGTAACAATAAGTTAATGGGAAGAGCCAAGCAACGAAGAAAATGGTTAGGATCACACTTAGATATGATGAAAATGGCATGGATTTGGCTATTGCATTCTTTTTGCCGAGAACAGAAGTATCTGAGATTGTGAAAAACAAAGACCCTCTTAAGGGGACGGTGGACTTTAAAAATTACTTTTTTAAGTTTTTGTGTTTTCAACAAGATATTATATCCATATACGTATTATAACATAAGTTTATAAAATGTGTGTTCAAAATTTCAATTTACATTAAAATAAAATTTTTAAAACAAATAATTAATTACTTTAATTAAAGATTTAAAATGCTCCTTGCGCGCTAATTTTCAATATGTTTTCCCAATTTTTCCTTTAAGTTAGTTATAAAGACTTGACAAAAGTTTTTGTGTATTCTTTATTGAATACGATGGATCGGAAACTTTTTAAAAGGATTTTTGTGAACTTAAAACCAGTTTTTAGAAAAATGTCACCTTTTGTTAAACATTATCACAAGTTTAAACTTCTTAATAACCTCATATCCAAAAATGCATACACATATCTATTGTAATATGTAACAAGATAGTTTCTTCCAAATATTATACATTTTTAACTAAAAATGAGACTCAAGGAGCATTTTCAAACATACTGACTGAGAAAAATTTGTTTTGAGAAAACCGAATTTAAAGATTTTCTTCAAACTTACGTTTAACACATGGTCATGAGAAACAGCAAATTAACTTTAAATATGAATATGTATACACTAGATAACATTTTCGTATCATTTAACTATTTTTAATCTCATAATATTAAACATGAGAAAAATAAACATATCGCAAATTCTTATGTGATTCGAAGTTAGAGGTAGAAACGATTTATGCATTATAGCCAATGCAACTTTTAAAATTCGCTGGCATCATATGTTTTATCTTCATTTGTTACATTTACATTATCTTTTAATGTTTTAGAATATTTTTCACTATTTCTGTTTTTTTCCAAGCAGGTAAATTTCTCTTTTTGCTTTGGCTCGAGCGACGTGTATCACGCTTTTTTGCAACGAGTAAAGAAAACGAGTTTGTTTCTTCCTGTTCTACGCGTAAAGCATAACCATTAATGTTTGCATAACCATTAATGTTTCAATAGTGACATTTCTAGCCTTTTTTAAGAAATAAACACTTCTTTTGGACAAATATATAAATTATAATATCAGTAATTTAACTGTTGAAATACATTTTTTTTACATTTTTTACATTTTCTACAAAATTTAAAGGGTAAAGTTTACGACGTTTACACATTTTAAATGCTTGTTTCATTCATATTCACTTGTTGATTCACAAAAACAAAGACGGTATTTGAAAAGCTTATAGCGGCATTAATCTAAGCTCCCACGCTGAAATTTCCTGACGCCGGTAGTAAATTAGAAATCGTCACAGACGATCTGATTTTGCGGCAGAAGTCGTGCTGATGCAGGAAGGGCAGCCGATTGCACATTTTATCAAAACACATAACCTAACTGAAACAAATTATGCAGCTACTAAGACAGAAATTTTAGCAGTCTGTTTGTGACAGTATAAAAATTTCGAGTTTATTTGGAGAAACAGTCCGTTACTGTATACATGGACCATGTGACTATCGTACGCTTGTATTTTGGGATGGATCTATCACTCAGGCTTATAAGAGGGCTCTTATTTTGCAAGACTACAGAGTGATAATTAAACATATATCCATGAAAAAAAAGTTTTAGCAGATGTTCAATCATGAATTAAACTAGATCAATTATTGGAAAGAAGTGAAATACACCCTATTAACATCTAAAGTTTTTGATTCACTAGAAAAAATTACCCCAGAACTACAAAAAGACCCGGAATTTTAAAATATTTATACGTATTTGAAATTATGTCGAACATCATTATTTGAAGGTATTAGGAACAGACCTGCAAATAACGGAATTATTGATAATCGCTTGTTCTGCACTTGAACAACAAATAATAATAACGGAAATTAAGACCACTTATTCAGTGAGTTTAAGACCAATTCGGATATTTTCTATGAAAGCGCTAATCTTGAGAAAGTAACCCTCACTAGTTTTGCAATATTCAATTAAGCAACAAATTATCTTCCAGAAATAATTATCAGTAAAATCACAAATACATGTAGAGTTTAACATTCTTGGCTATTACCATACCTACACTTACAGTCAAATACTGCACATTAATATTGTGGGATGGCATCGTTCATTATAATCGGATGACGCGGCAAGCTGTGAGAATAAATCTTTTACTTTTCCGATGATAGAAGTCAGACGATTCCGCCATTAAGACGATGATGCGACTGAAAGATGTTTACATGTAAAAGACGGTCGATTCTCTTCATCTGAAAATATCATCTATGTAAATTCATCCTTCTACACATGTAATCATGTTGTAGTTTTTAGCAACTATTCATGTTTTCATTAAATATTCAAGTTATTTGTAAATTGGACTAGTTTATTAGCTCCTAGACAGCCACCTAAAAAGTAAGTTTACAGGCATCATATTCCTAGACAATAAGTACCGATTCTACAATATTTGTTGTGATTGGAGAACCTGAGTTTAGAAAAAACTGAATTAAGAAACTTATAGCTAATGGCATAAGAAACTTATAGCTACGGCATAAAATGAATCTTCGAGGACCTTTACATTATGGCTTCGCAAGAAAAAAATTTGAAATGAATTTTTAATAAACGTTGAATGTTCAAACATTTTCATTATACATTTTCCAGAAAACAGAGAGAGAGCATGACACGAAGAACGCCAGCCGAAAGTGTCGTAACAAAATGGTGCAAAAAGCAATAACGTATGTGTTTTAGCTGAAAACGAGTATTTGAATCTTAATATTTAGATAGAATGATTTCCTCAGTGTTTTTATTCGCACTAAATACATTAAAATTTACAAACTTCTTTTTCTTGGAATGGGAGATTGATAGAAATTTTTAATAATATTAAACAGCTTGAAAATTACACAAAATTAGTCAGTTAACAAAATCCACGTAAAAGAACACTTATTGCTTCGATTTTGGTAGCTATTAAGATGAGTAAATTAAGCACTAAACGATAGAAAGTTAAACAACAAGACAATTTCAGTGTTGCATTTAACTGCAAATAAAAAAGCAGCGAAACAGATTAATATGACAAGGTAAAAATTATGCTACTTTTCAAAGAAAACATTTTAAACATTCTGTGGTATTGTGTGTTTATAAAATGTTTGAAAATACACAAGTGGCGGGAATAACAATCACCAGAAAAGCTACATCGCGGGCTCTGCAATCATTGTAAGTGAATTTATTGTCAATAGTAACTGTTCTGTATATTTTCGATTACCGTATTTGAAGGCATATAAGACGCATTTTTTTTCCTAAATTTGGTCTCAAAAAAGTTACCTGCGTCTTATACGTGAAGGACACAGTCTTATACTTGAAGGTAATTGCATTCAATAATTGTTTATTTGGCTTTTACGAAACGTGAGAACTAAAAGAAACCACGCTATTGAAACTTTTTCCTTATGTGTGGCCGTCTAAATAAGGGTGCGTCTTATATGCCGTCAAATACGGTAATACTATAATTTTAGAAGTATAATACAATCTAGTTCTAATAATCTAATTTTAGGAGTACTGTATATCGATTAATAATGTAATTTCGGATTATAGTACAACGACTAATACTCTAATTTTAGGAGTATAGTACAACGATTAATATAAATTTAGGCGTTAGTGTAATCAAGTTCTAATAATCTAATTTAAAGAGTATAGTATATCCATTAATACTCGAATTTTAAGGAGCATAGCATAATCGTGTTCTAATAATTTAATTTCCGGAGTATAGTATACGGACTAGTACTCTAATTTTACAAGTATAGTATAATTGAGTTCCAATAATCTAGCTTTAAGAGAATAGTATATCCATTAATACTCTATTTTTAGGAGTATAGTATAATAGAGTTCTAATAATCTAATTTCAGGAGTATAGTACATAGACTAATACTCTAATATTGGGAGTAAAGTATAATTAGGTTCTAATCATCTAAAATTTAGGAATAAAATATAACTGAGTTCTAATAATCTAATTTTAGGAGTATAGTATAATTGAATTCTAAAAAATTAATTTAGAAGTATAGTACATCAAGCAATGTTCTAATTTTTTTTAATGGCGGACACTAGCCTTTATAGACATTAGCCACTACTAAGGTTAGAAGCGGTAATCATTTTATTATGAATGCACCTAATAGAATGGGCCACAGTTGCCTTCTATGAAGGGGGACAGACAAATTACATCCATGGCTTCTCCAGGATTTTAACCGGGACACATCGGTATGGCAGTCATAATCATCAACCACTTTCCCGTCTGAGCGGCTTAATACTCTAATTTTAGGAGTGTATTTGCAATCGATTTCTAATAATTTAAATTTAGGATTATAGTATAATACTCTAATTTTAGCAGCATAATATAATCGATTTCTAATGCTATAATTTTAGCAGCATAATATAATCGATTTCTAATGCTATAATTTTAGCAGCATAATATAATCGATTTCTAATGCTATAATTTTAGCAGCATAATATAATCGATTTCTAATTCTATAATTTTAGCAGCATAATATAATCGATTTCTAATGCTATAATTTTAAAAGCATAATATAATCGATTTCTAATACTATAATTTTAGGAGTATGGTATAATTTAATTCCAAAAATCTAAGTTTAGGAATATAATATGATCCAGTTCTAATAATCTAATTTTAGGAGTATAATATGATCCAGTTGTAATAATCTAATTTTAGGAGTATATTATACCGATTGATCCTCTAATTTTTAGGAGTATTGTATAATATGATTCAGTTTTAATAATCTAATTTTAGGAGTATATTATACCGATTGATCCTCTAATTTTTAGGAGTATTGTATAAGTGAGTTCTAATAATCTAATTTTAAGTGTATACTATGTAGGATTTCTCTTATTTTGCATAACAAATTATTTTAAGTTTTATATCTTTTCTGAACTCCTCAACTCCGCACTTTTTAGCTGGGATGTAAATTTAAAGTGAAGTGAAGTGAGTATTTAAGCGGGTGAATCTTTCATAGCGTGTTTTCGCTAGCCAGCGCATATTTCTTTGTTATCTCGCTGTTACGCTTGTACAGCCCTTGGCGATTTCGGATTATCATCAAGTTTTTCTTGAGTCAACCTAAGTTACACGTAACTTAACGTGATAATCCAGCACTATTCTATTTTAGATTTGAATTGATTTATATTCTACGTTTAAGTTCCACCGCAACTAGTAGGTGTTATTGTAAGGCACGAAGTCCGTGCCTTTCTGTTCTGATTTGAATTAATGAAAGGTTATTCTCACCCATCTTCTGTGCTGGTATTTCATTTGCGCCTGTGCGAGAATTCGCGAGGTTCATTGTAGGATTAGTTAGTTTATGAGGAATAGAAAAAACAGAGCTTACAACTATATCGAGTTGTAAGATTTTCTATTCTTTTTTTCCAATGGCGTAGGTGTAGGTCTTTTCTTATTTAATAGGTATACGACTCTGAAATCTCTACCTATCTATATCTGTCCTTAGTTTTTCAATGGCGGTGACTAGCCATTATAAGCATTAGCCACTACAAAGGCCAGAAGCGTGGTCACTTTAAAATTGTGGATGTACTTAATAGGTGAGCCACAGTTGCTTCCTATGAAAGGACAAATTACATCTATGCTTTCTGCGGGATTCGAACCTGAGCTCTTCGGCAGAGTCACAAACCACTTTACCGTCTGTTACAGTTTATGTTACTAACCACGAAAGGACGTGGCTTTTTAATTTTTATGCTCGTTATATATATATATTTACCTCATTGCGGATTTTGTTAAAAATGTAATGGCAACAGAAGAAAAATGATGAAAGTTCTAATGTAAAAATTTTTGCTGTAAGTAGTTGTAAAATAAAGTTTTGTGGGAAAAACAAAATGGCAAAGAATTCCAAGCGCTTGTAAAACCATCAAGAAAGGTAAGCAAAAAGATTATTCATCAAATATTAAATGTGAAAAATAAATTTTTACATTAGAAAAAGTACAATAAATTTTCGTCTGAGCGAACTAATAATCTAAGTTCAGCAGTATAGTATATTCGAGTTCTAATAATCTAATTTGAGGAGTGTAGTATATCAGGTAATACTCTAATTTTAGGAGTATAATATAGTCGTGTTCTAATAATTAAATTTTAGGAGTATTGTACGTCGATTAATCCTGTAATTTTAAGAGTACAGTATGTCGATTAATCCTGTAATTTTTAGTAGTATGGCATATAGATAATTCCTGTAATTTTAGGAGTACAGCACTCCTGAAATTAAGATACTACTACTACTCTATTTTTATCGGTATAATTAAATTCAAAACGCTGTGCGTGAAAACCTCTGAACGAATTCTAAAATATTTCGAATAATTTTTAATGGTAAAGACAAAGTTAAAATAAGCACTTAAAAAGTTTTTCTCTTTCACAATTACTTAATTTATTCTTAACGTACTCACATTTTAGTGAAGATTCTTTGTAACGTAATATGTTTAATTGTATATATTTATTGCAACTTAACATCCCGTTGCATGCAAAATTTCAAACAGATAAAAGAATAAATGAAACAGAATTTCTGAATTATTTAGAGAAGTAAAAGAAATAAAATTTATAAAATTTTAGCCGAGTATCTTATCCAAAACTATTTTAAAATCCTTCAATTAATATCGTTACTACACCAAAGTTTAACACTAATTTTTTATAAGTATCTCCAGATTTAAATGCCAATCAAATATTGCCTGTACTACATAGTGCTCCGTCCTAATATGTAAATTCACAAAATTTAAATTGCCAGTATTCCAGGAGAATAAAATGATATATATTAAAATTAAATGTGCATTCAGATGATAGGTATTTTACCATTTTAAACAATTACGAAAGAAAGCAGAAACTGACAGCTAAACTTTCATGTTCTTTGTCAGTATATTTGTCAAATAAAATGCTACATTTATTTAAAATTCCAATCTGATAAAAAAAAGTGGACCAGGAAAAAAAAAAGAAAAAAAGAATAGTCTAATTTCTTTTTCTTGCACAACTCCTTCACAGCGGGGCACACGCCGCTGGGTTTATCAGTGGTAGACTTACGATATCGTGACGGCCATAAAATGCTTTAATCCCCTATTCCCATAAATAATTAAACTCAACTGCGGTGTCCAAGGTAAACTTTAGGTAGGCCATACCCCACCTTTTAAAGGTACGAAATGCTTGCTGTTAAAACTCTTAACGATCTACTTGCGTTCTAGCTGATAGAGACCTTATCGCCTATTGTTTTGGATTTTCAGGCCAACTATTCCACATTAGGAAAAGACGGCAGAGGGGGGGGGTCTGATTACAGTTCACTTCCTTTCTACTAGGCGAATCGAACGAAAAATAGTGACCACCTAGGAAAGGTTACCAAATACGTGAATGTATCGCCTTATTCATCATTAAGTTCAGATGATGGATTTTGTGACATTCATTAGATGAAGTTCATCGCATCTTAATGGTTGCGATACTTCATAGGTAGGGAAACTGTGACCTTTTTGATTTAAACTGGGGGCTCTTCTTCGTTTTTCCTCTTATTTTATGTTTCGTGAAACTCAAAAGTACATTCATGCTTGCTAATTTCTTTTTTTAAAAGTTCGGAAATAGATTTTACCAGTGGAATTTTACCAATGAATCTTAACATTTATCAATGTTATGCAGTAAAAGTCCGATAAATACATGAAAATACATAATCTGTTGTTACAGTGGCTAAACTTAGTTTTCTGACCTAATTAGAACAAGCTCACGAATTTTATCGTAATAAGGAGAGCAAGATTATATCTCGCGTTGGCATGATCCTTAAGCACCATTTATATCGCTGTACTACTTTGCCAAGTTTTCCAAAGTTTCAATCAGTTTTGAAAAGTAAAGAAATGGAATATCTACTACCAAAAATATTCAGCTAGTTGATCTTTTTGATACGTCAAGCGATATTGATTACTGATTATACAATTATTTTTTCCTTTTTATGACTTAGAGTGATTTGTCACTAAGATAAATTAATAGCATAAAAATTCGGAACTTGATTTTCTTTCTCCACGGAATTACCAGACACTTATACTAAGCCTCACTTTAAGTACAATCATTTTAAAAAATAAATGTCGATTACGATTTGAAATATTTCTCAAAGATGAGATAAATTGTGAAGATGGAAAAGAAGCATCTAGCACCCAAAAAAACAATTTTGCGACAAAAGTAATTTTCGAATTTTCTAAGTTTACGAAACGCATATTCTGTTGATGCAAATGGTCAGTTTATCACAAAAATTCAGTTTTATAATGCGCATTTAAAGTTAAAAAATTCAAAACCAACAGTCGTTTCTCAGCTGCATTGTACAGAAAAAAAAATATTTAAAAATGATCGAAAATTTCAAAAGCAAATTAATAAGTTTCACGGTTGCAGTGAATCATAAATTTATCACAAATTTTGGAAGAAGAAAAATCTTCTTAAAAAGCAATCATTTTAAACTTTCAATCACTTGTTAAAATTAAGGATAGTGTTTGACGCATTTTGCAAATCAAATGGTTGTATATTATTAAATTCACCTTTCTGTATAGGTCTACAATTAGAGAGTGATATTTCGAATATAAATTCTGATATAACTAGAAAATGAACTTCTCAGCCGATGTGAAAATAATGCACTGTGAATTACCATGACTGTTGAAGATTAGATTTATCATCTAATGCAACAGAGGTATAATTCCAGTGATTAGATGCACTCATAAGAAATTGAAAACTCTTAACATATGGTATTTTCTCAGCACTATTTTTGTCTAGCAGGAATTTAAAGAATATCGCTATCATTTTTATAACCAAACCAGATGATCGTGAGCATAAGAAGGCATGTATGTGTATAATGACTAAGGGTATCTAACTATCTAATTAAATAACTTTGCTCTAGCTCTCATTTACTTTTTATCTCTATATGTCGGCAAGATATCATTTGTTTATTTCTGACTGTGGACACACGATAAAACACAGAATGTAAAAGTTAACTTAAAAACTCTTTCTTCCTCGCTGGTGAGATTAACTTAAAAATACAATACAAATTAAAGTATTCTTGTTAACTGCAGCTCGTTGGAACTTTACAACAGTATATTAACTGAATTCTATGAAGCTACAACACTAACTAGATAGGACAGATAAAGCCAAACTAATTTACAGCGCTTAACAACAGTGGTAATGTCAGACATTGTCGTCTGTTCTGATCAGCGGTTTTCTCTCTATACAAGCAACTAGTAACGACTAAAGCAAACCCAGTCTCTGCTGTAAATCACGCAGGTTTTTTTGCGATTCTTCGAATTTTAACCCACACTGATTGTCATAAAAGTTTCGTAATACTTTGGATTATGCAACTATGGGTTATGTAGAGGAAAAAACAACGTAAGCTAACTAGTAGTAAAACTTAATAAAATGATGGACCTCACACTGGCGATGAATGACCTTAGACTGGTGCGTAGAATTTTAGAAAGAGACAGGTTTCCAAATGTAACGTCGTGCAGAAGTGTTCCACATAAATCCAAATCATATTAAAAGAGCCTCAAGTTGCGAAAATATAGTAGGCAAGTGACCAAAACCACCAGACAAGGAATAAAAACTGCGAAATAATGATTTACTGAAAAGATAACTCCAAGCACAACTGCAGAGAACACAGAAACGTCCATCATGTGACAGGCGCCTGCAAAAAAGGGAAAAAAATCCAGTCTTTAGAAAGGAGATATAATAATCCCTGACTACAATCCAGAAAATACTACGTCTATGCATACTGAGGATAAAGCTCTGAAAGAGCTGCTGAAGCATCGCTGTCCATTCTTTTTGTAGCGCTATTTCTGTTGCTTTATCGCTGTTGGTGGCTGGTCATGGGCTGCTAAGAGTTTCCCAAGATTTCCAAAGTGGTCTACGGGATTTAGGTCTATGCAGGATAATCCATGTGTTGAATATTTACCCTCTCCAAGAGCTCTGCGATAGCTACTGTACGGTACGATGAGGTTGAGCGTTATTGCCCTGAAGAGGAAGTCCGGGCCCACAGTACTTCTAAACAGACGTACACGAGGCAAGAGAACCTCGTTGCAATAGCGGACATCAGTGACTGAACCTCTTTGACAATCTGAAGGTCAGTACTGCTACCAAACAAGATGACAAAGCCCATATGAGAACTCTGGCATCTTCCAAACGCCCCATTCGATGATTTAGGAAAGGTAATTACAAGTTCATTTCTCCCTTCAGATGTATATATGTCAAGAATCGCTCGTAAGATCCATTTGGCTCTCATCCGTGAAAAGCACTCAATCAACTCCAGTTTTGTCCAGTTCTTGCGTTCCTGGCACCACAAAAACCGGCGTCTTCGATGAGGAGGCGTTAATAACCTACCTACCGGCGGTCATGCATATGGACCGAGTTTGCGCACCCTCCTAGCCATGTTAAAGCGTGATATCGGACGTTCCGTTGTCCGTCGCATGTGCCTTGCGGTATTTCCCTTTGTCTGGCGCCTATCCCTTATCGAAATCAGGACAATATTCTGGTCATTCTCCGCCTTTGTTGCCCGTGGCCGGCCACTACTGAATGCTCAAATAAATGAAGTGTTTGAAATGCTCTTCATGCTTGTGAAACGATGCTATGAGCGATCCCGCACTGCTCTGCTACATCTGTCACACTTCGTTCTTCCAACTTCCAATAACGCGACAACGGTTAAAATCATTTTGAAGCTTCTAGATTGCTTGTTGGCCATATTACACAGTAATAGTAACTCAACGTCGTTAAAAATCAATCTACGTAGTGCAATAGCTTTTACCGCTCGTGGACGACACCCCTTTCGAAATTCCTCCCTCTAAATCATGTGCCATATATGCGCATGCCCTTCAGCATCCGTCCCATTTCTATCTTCTGATTGGTCTTTCCACCGTTCTGTTGTCATGTTCTGCAATAATGTTAATTTCCCAGCCTCATCCTTGCTTAATATAACAGTTTATGTGGATGCCTTGTCAGGTGCAAACACAGTGAACAAGGTACTATCAAAATATTTTATACTTTATATGAGCATGGTTTTTAATTTGAAGAAATGAAACTTCTATTCCGAAGAAAGTTTAATTGAATTGTTGAATGTCATTGACTTACTGTTCACAGAAAACCATCTTCGAGATAATCTCTAATAAAACTTTCAAAGCCTTAAGATATTTTTGTAGTTCTTTTACTAATACTTTCAACGTTTTGAAGTCATATTTGCAATTCATCACCCTTGTAATAATAATAAGAAAAGACGAATATTGACGGAATCTTCCGTCATTTTTAATCATTTAGAGCTGCTGCTCACTATGCTATGTTGATCAAAATATTCTACCAAATCTTATGGCTCACTGAGAATGACTGGAATTCAGCCATTACCAGCACCTTGCAGACCCTTGGTTTAAGTTCAAGACATATTTAATCAAATCAATAATTACAACATTCCGGGATGTGCCAGACTTGCGACTGAATATACTATCCAACTGCAAGGTTTTATGAAGCATCTTCACGCACCTACGCACAAGTTTTTCTTGCTCTCTTTTAAAGACTTAAAACTTGCTCGTAAGACTTTTGAAGTGCCTTTCACACCGAGGTCTTTAATACTTAAAGAAAAGATAAATTATATTTTAAAAATTAATTTTATTCAGTCATTTAGTTTAATATTTGTTAGGTAAATTAATGTTTAATCAATAATATTTGCACAAGAAATACTGTCGTATTAAATGCCTTGAAAAATCTAGGTTTGTATACGAAAATTTATTTCGTGAATATCAAATGACTAGTTTAGTACACAAAGCATTAGTCTTTTATGAAGAAAGCATTTAGACATGATACTTTACATTTTTTTATACTTTGTCAGTTCAAACGAAATTACTTTTATAATTATATATGTGTACACCACATGACACCACATTACATAAGCTGATGTGTACACCACATGACTTCCTTGTACGGAATATTAAATTATACGCATTCTTCCTGCATTTTATTTATACTTATTTTCTCGAATTTCATACAGATATATTTCTCATTGAATTAGTTCAGTTCTCACTTCGCGGCAAAGCAAACATATGTAAAAACTCGAACTATTATCATTAAAAATTGAAAGATATAGAAAAGCATAAAACATCAAATACAGTTAAAACAATTTTTACAATTAAAATTACAGTTTCTACTCAAAAATAAGCAATTCGGCCAGCAGGCAAGAAAGCAGATTTTTCGGTGCACAAAACTAAAAATTCCCTTTTGGTCCCACTCGGTGGTGTTGTGGTGTGGTGTATTTAATTATGGCAAAGCACACTAGGGCTATCTGCCTAAGGGGAGGGATGCCTTTCGTGGAGGACTTTCTAAGGGAAACTGGCTCGTATACACGTTACACATGGGGAAAACCACGAAAACGCCCATGCAGCCAGCCCGTTCGCGGGATTCGAACCTCGGACCGAACTACCAGTGTTCAGTGTCTTTACCGCTCGGCCGCTGGTGGGCTGGTCCCACTCGGCAAAAAGGCCGCTGTAAAAAGATTCGGTAAAAACATTAGGCTTAGCCGCGCTTAAACAAATTTTAAATTGTTGATAATTCTACAACTATTGCATGCAGATTAACTAATGGCATAAAACCTTAACCGCAAGATAATAAAAACATAATTCAATCATTTTAAAGCAAAAAAAATGCACAATTTACCAACATATAAGAATAAAAACAACTGAGCTCACGAAGCCGAGGAAAAGAGCGGATATCTATATCTAAATATACTTTTAGTGCGGCCGATTTCCACCAGAAAGGGAGGTGCACAACTACATGATATAGTAGATTTATATAAAACATCTCAGCGTCCTGAGGCTACTCCTTTTTGAGTTATGCGAGATATATACATACGCACGTTCGTACCACGTACAGACGCCACGAAAAAATATCTTCTGAATCCATTTTAAATCAGTTTTATAATTGGTTTGGGGAAAAATAGTCCTTTATTCTGTCCTTACGTGCAGATGTCAAGCAAAAAAATCGTTAAACTACAGTCAAGAACGTTAAAAATGGATATTTTCATTGAAATATTGTACCAGGAATTTTTCGTGATTACGATACTTCCTTTACTTCCCACAAGGAAGTAAAAATGAAGACTCTAGTTTCATAACTTAACTAATTAGAATTACCACCCCTAGATAAGTTTCTGTTACGAACGCGACATTTTTAATTAAAGGTAACAAAACACAGAAGGCCATTTATGTATAAGAAGAGAAATGTGCAAGAAAACAAACAGAAGATTAATATATTCACAGACATCGTCAATGATTGTATATACAGGGTGTTTATAAAGTCCCGCACCTATTTTGATGTTTAATAACTCATAAAATAATAAAGATAGATTAAAATTAATAACATAAATGGTTAGATAGACTCAAAACGTTTCATGACCCTTGTCAATGAACTTCCACGTGTGCCCTCTTCGTCGCACGAAGAATATCAAGTCGATATTCAATTTCACGCCAGGTACCGGCAAGCATGTCGGCATCCACAGTGGCTATTGCGGTTTTAATTCTGGCTTTTAGGTCATCAATGTTCGACACTCTCCTCCTGTAAACATTGTCCTTTTCAAATTCCCAAAGGAAAAAGTCCAGCGGCATTATATCAGATGATCTGGGTGGCCAAGGAATTGGACCTTCTCGCCCAATCCATCTTCCTGTAAAATGGTCATTCAAAGAACTACAAACGATGGTACCCCAATGAGATGGTGCACCATCTTGTTGCAAAACGATATGTGGCTGATGATCTTCTAGTTGTGGAAATACGAAGTTTTCCAACATGTCTAAGTATACGACTGATGAGACCGTCTTTTCTGTAAAAAAGAAAGGTCCAATGACTCGGTTTTGCATAAGTCCAGATTACACATTAACCTTTGGGGAATCCCTTTGTGCTTCACGGTATTCATGGGGGTTTTCAGATCCCCATATGCGCACATTATGGCGATTAACAATTCCAGAAAGATGCCAAAAACAAAAGAGAGAAAAATGCAATTAATAAGAAGACGACATTTAGAAAATTACAGATATTTAGACTGGAAAATGAAATTATCTGAAATTAACCGCACGCGCAGACGATATTTACAAAAGTAAAGATATTCAAACCTGAAAAGGAAAATATAAAGTTATTCCATCAATAAATGCCATAAGTTTGTTTATATCCTTCATTATTTTATGAGTTATTAAACATTAAAAGGGGTCCGGGACTTTATAAACACCCTGTATATATGTTTTAAATACTCTTTAAACGAAACAAGTTTATGTCTCTGCTAAGGTTCTAAAAACCTAATAAAATTTGGTATTTCTAGAAAAATAAAAAAGTGGTATTTCTAACAGTTTTGTTTGTTTTTACTTGTCTCCTATTCTATCTTCCGAAACAAGCCGTATCCGCGAAACATATTGTCTTTCTAATTTCGTTTTGATCGCCGAGCTGGTCGAGTTCCACTTCATTTCTTGAGAATATATCATGTTTTAGTTGCGTTAGTATAATCAGATAGCTCAGCTTATTCATTATTCTGGCATATGACTATATGAATGTATTTGTCTTCTAAAACATATATACCTGCTCTTAAATTTTCATCAATTACTGATGCTTTGATTCCAAATTTAATCAAATGTTTGATCTTGAGTACATCTACTAAAAAAGACATTTTTCTCTCTGAGTCCAGAGATGTTCTTATCCAGAGAAGTGTTATATACACTCGCGTGCAAAAGTAAGAGAATTCGCACGTTATGTCAAATATCTGAAAACCTAATGAGCAGATTTTGATAAAATTTGATATGAATATGTATTTATAACAGTGAAAGAAGTAAACTGTTCAAAAGTCTTTTTATATAAACAAGTATAATTGTCAGTAAAGCTCATAGAGAGCAGATGTCCAAAATCCACATTGTGATACGGAATTGAAAATGAGGCTAATATGGAATATGGTCCAGGTAGGTCGTGCAGCGAGATGCATACTGGACAGGAGGCAGTTGAAAGCTCTCTGTGTCACTCGATCCCACTCCTGCAGCAAGGCAATTTTCAACTCCGGGATGGTTCTGAGAGGGAGACAGTGAGATGAAACAGTTTCTTCAAGAGCGTTCCGGACATGCTTTATAGGATTGGGCTCAAAACTTGCTGGCCAATCTATTCGGCGAATATCTTTATTTCCAGATATTATCAACCAGTTGAGTTCCATGTGGACGAGCGGTATTGTCTATTAGGAACACTGGACCAACTGCATAACTCAAAACATCGAACCTAGGACTCTAAAATAACCTTTTTATATCTCGTAGCAGTTAAGAAGTCTTTATCAAACGCATGAAGTGCTGCACGATCGCCCAATATAAAGCCTGGTGCATGTTATCTGCAACATACTACACTTGCTGTCTTATGAGTTGAGTGAGTGGACCATACACAGCCGGTCTTCTGACATACAACCCTGTCTCATGAAGTCTTCAAGTAATTGTAGATTGTGAAATTCGGATTCCATTGACAGCATATAGCTTAAGTGACAGCTGTGAAGCTGTGGCACTCCTGTGTCGCCACCCTGAAAGTGCCAAACAACGATCCTCATACGTCGTCTAGGACCTTAGTCGGCATCATTCAGATCTTCTCGATATGGATCCAATTTCCTGAAATTATTTCCACAAATTGCAACGATTCTGGGCGTTATATTGAGCATCTAGCCACCTGTGCGTGTGTTTGGCCTTCCTCCATTCTACTGACAACTCTCCTTCTTATTTCGTCATATAACTCTCCTTCTTACTCCGTCCATCCTCCATTCCGTAGCCGAATGGATTGATCAGCCTGATCTCCTGATCTTAACCCTATACAGCACGTTTGAGATGCTCTTGAAAGAGCAATTTCATCTAGCCATCTCCATCCGAGAACCATTGTGGACTTGAAAACTGCCTTGCTGCAACCGCTACAGAGACTCCTCTCTTGTTCAGTATGCCGTAAGGCTGCGCAACCTGTTTGGATGTAGTGAGGATGATACTCTGTATTAGACTCATTTTCAGTTCGATAGCACAGCGTGGATTTTGGGCACCCGTGCACTATGCGCTTTACTTGTCTGATCAATAGTGAGGGGATGCCCAAAATTTATTTTATGAAAAGTCATAAAATGACTTTTGAATGGTACATCTCTTTCTCTGTTATAAACCTATGTTCACACCAAATTTCATTAAAATTCCTCCATTCGTGGCTACTCATTTTACCTGAGCCTTATAAAATTAAACCAACTCCTGCAAGAAACACCGCGAATGCCGTGAAGAAGTGCGAGTTCACAACTCGAAGAAAACACCTCGTGCGCTTACATCCCCTCCATTATCACAGCTCCGCAGATACGCAAGTCTACGCTTACACATTCCACTTACATAATTAAAATAATTTTTCGGTGGCATATTTTCGTAGTCGTTGGTCGTAACCATATACTTCCGATCACAGAAGTGTTTTAAATGACGAAAATATTCATGCTTTGGTAATGTCAAAGAAAAGAAATTTTTTTCGACAAATAAATGGAAATGAAAGTTTTATACTCGTTACGAAAACTAGAAATTATAAGAAGATTGACTCTCGTATGATAAAAATTATCCGGGATATTTAATTTCAAAATTTGCAGTTTTTGACGTCATTTTTAACTTCCTTATGGACTCGGTTAATTAAGTTAGAATAATTCAAGGAAATAAGTTTAAATGCAGCAAAAAATGTGTATTATTTAATGAACCGTACATGCAATATATAAAGTGTCCACATAAGATATTTTTTGCTTTGTTTATAATTGTCTGTTGATTTTTAATCATATCGTGTCGTTGCTATTTTTATGTTTTTTTGTGTGCCAGAATTTTGTTTTATTAGCAGTTTCGACAAAGTTTGAAATTTGTTAAAAAGGCTAATAAATGCTACAGATGAGTATTTAATAAAATGATTAATAATCAGCTTAGGTGAAAGAAATCGTTTAATAAATAAGAAAAAAATCTGATGTGTACACCACATGACCCCTTGTACGGAATATTAAATTATACGCATTTTTCCTTGCATTTCATTTAAACTTATTGGATTGAATTAAATCTTCTTCGCCGACAGCGCATAAACCAAAATAGAATAAATGCATCCTTTAAAATTTACTCTATTTGTTTACCATAGCGACACTCTGGCGCTAGGTTCACTTAACAGTATTATATTTCGTTCATATTATAACTCAGAATGCACAATATTTATATCATTTAAAGAATTATCTAATGGTTGCCACATGTTCTTTTCAAATACTATAATAAAGCTAGAACGATATATAAAAGAAATTAAGCAAACAAAACAAAAACGAAACAGTTTTTCACGGACGATTGTGTATTTCTCATTCAATTAGTTCAGTTCTCACTTCGGGACAAGACAAAAATACATAAAAACTCAAAATATCTGTATTAAAAATTACGAAGTAGTAAATCTTAAACACTTATCTCCTCGAAAAAATTTCAGAAAGGATTAAGCATGATTTAATTCCCAATCATACATGAAGGCGTTATTTTTGTTGTTGCGAAGCTACGTTTCTCTAGATTGGCAACAAATCCACTACTCTGCTGTTTCAAATGTAAGCAATGGCCGCTATGGAAAACATTATTAGGCTCAGCGGCACTTAAACAACTTTAAAATTGTTGATAATTCTAAAAATATGGCATACAGATTCACTAATTGCAAAAAAACCTTAACCGGAAGATAAGAACAACATAATTCAATCATTTTTTGTATATAAATTTTTTGTATATAGTAAAAAATGTACAATTTGCAGACATATAAGAGTAAAGAAACTGAGATTGCTGAGCCGGGTAAGAGTGGATATATATATAAATATATTTATGTAAGTTTGGTGCGGCCGATTGCAACCAAAATACGAGGTGCACATCTATATGTTATAACAGTCCTATGTACAAAATTTCAACGCTCTGAGGCTACTCGTTTTTGAGTTACGCGAGATACGTACGTACGTACGTACATAAGTTCGTACAGATGCCACGAAAAATTCTCCTCAGAATTCATTTTAAAGCAGTTTTATAATTTTTTTGGAGGAAAAGAGTATTTTATTCTGTCCTTACGTACAGATATCACGCAAAAACATCGTTAAATTGCATTCGATAGCGGTCAAAATGGATATTTTCTTTGAAATATGCTGCCTGAAACTTTTCGCGATTATAATACTTCCTTTTTAGGATATATAAGGAATTATTGAAATTTAAACTATCATTGCCGCATTTACATGACTGACATATTCTCCATTTCTCACGACAGCAATCTTTAGAATGCTTAAAATATTTTAATAATAAATTTGTAAATATTGGTACTAATGTATAAGTAATTGCATATACAAAGTGCTCTATCTTATTTGCAAGCAATTAAGTCAAACCTTAGGAAACAATCATTTCCTTGAACTTTATCAAGTTTGAATTGGGCGCTGGAGCTACGGCAACCATAAACAAACACTTTGGCGAGAACGTAACGAAGGAACGCTGATTGCTTAGGTATCAAAAATGAAAAAAAAATATAAAAAAATCAAACAAACAAAACAATTATGAACGGAATACCAAACAAAGGCCGCCCGAGGGTGGGGTCCGCTCATGCCTGGCGGGAAAAAATGAACTTTAACCTACCCACAAAGGACAGACGAACTTACACTTTCTTGCGGTCCTAATTTAGGACGTTCTGTGATTTACGCTTATCTGGGCCACTTCGCGGGGAAGGTGGGGATGTCCAGCCTATATAACGCTCGCATCCCCACCTCTCTCATAACAAAACACATTGTGATTTTGGTGTGGTCAGTCACTACTTACCTGTTCTTCCAAGTTGTGCCTTACTCTTACGCAGTAGGAAATCATGTTGGTTCAGGTGAGTAAGGTTTTTCTCCCTCATGTTGGATTGTGCTACCTCAGGATACGCAACGGATATTTTACAAGCCGGATTAACTAATTCATCGCAGGAATATGAGAGGTTTTCCGTTACGCTTGGAGAATCGACGGATTTATTAAAAATCTAAGGAAAAATCAGGCAAAATTTTGTCAGATATTTGAAACTACTCTAACGGAAATTTGTATTTTCATTTAAATTAAATATGAGGATAATTTTGCATATATCATTCAAAGTTGTTTGAAAAGATCAAACGTAAAATATCCGGTATGATTTATAACCCAATACGTGAGATTTATATTTACGAAACTGTAAAGAAATCCCTTTATGAAACTGTTAAATTCTTCTTAAATAATTATTATTCAATATAAAGTAGCATTTAATGGTGACATAAAATATAAAATACTTAGCAAAAAAAATTTTAAAGAAAGCATGTTGATTTGAAAAAGTAAAATAGATTTAAATATTAAAAAAAATCTTAAAATCTACTGTATAACTACTAGAGATATTTAGTAAATATCGGTTAGTTATAAATAGAAAGAAATATATCTGGAGACCATTATAAATGCATTTTCTAAAATAACTCCAGCGCACGTAAGTAGAAAAATATTTTTAAAATGTCAGGTGAAAATATTTTACATCAAAATATTTAGAAATTTAAGTAAAACAATCATTTTAATTTTATACCGTAAAAAATGCAAGTTTTTTAAAAGAATTAAAAATCACTAAATATCAAATCAAAATTTAATAACTTTTAAAGTTTAATTTCAAACACTAATCTTTAGAAAATTAATCTTAAGTAAATACTGTTCAAAACAGTTATTTCTAAAGAAATGTCAAGATTTACGTATATGAAACTTTTAAAAATTATAACAGAATTTAGAATATATTCAAAGATTTAATCATGTTATTTCCTGTACTACCCTGTTCGGAAAATAATGGATATATAATTAAGGATATATCAAATGCTTATATAATTCAGTAATACATTTCTTATATGATGTACAGTAATTCAATAAAACTTTTACCTCTTAAATGAAGATAATAAAGCAATAATTCTTATTGCAAATGCTACAATATTATTGCAAGGAAAAACATATCTCAACGTGCTCTTATGTTGTATAATAACTTTTGTGTTCATCTGTGTCTTTAGTTATTCAATGCAGAGTATTTGTTCTCTGCTTCTTTCTTATGTGAGAAATATTAGAAAGAAAACTTTATATAGAAGGGACAAAATCCTCAATATTTCGTTATGCATAACACAAACATTTATCTCCTATATCGTGTTATGTTTTTAAAAATATTTCCTGTTTTTATGTTTCTTAATCATTGTTTAAAAAGCGTGTTAATAAAAGTGATTTTACATTCAATTATAATTATATCTATAATCCTATTAAGCTCTTTCTAATTTGTTTTAAAGCACAAAATTTAATTTACTGTTTTTATCAAAAAAAAAATTTAAAGCATTTGTTGACTCTTTATGTATGAAATTTGTTTAAAAATAATACATGCTTTAGCTTATCAATATTCGTATCGAAATGATTGTCATATCTACATAAATTATTTGTATCCAAATAATTGTCCTAATTTAAAGAACTTTTTTTGCTTTGTCTCTAATTTCAAAGAGTAACTGTAATTTATTAAGTATGATGCAACTACATGAGTATAAAAATATTTAAATTTTATTTTATAGATATAAGTATTGTTAGCCCAGAAGGGATATTAATCTCAAAACGGCAATTTGAGTCGATTCACTTTTCAAATTGTTGCCACCAAATATTATCGTCCTGTATTAAATTTAAAGAAACTAAATAATGAGTATCTACATGAATAAGTATCTACATGAATGTATGTATGTGTTCTCGCATTGTAAAAAAGAAACGGTACCTAGAGTCATCAAGGTTTGAATAACATAGTCCCCCACGCGAACATGGACACTTAAAAGGCTGAATTTAGAATTTAGAATTTGTTTTATTGTCTGTTTCACATTTTGTGAAACGTTAACGAATTTTCGATTAAAAATCTCAACGATTTCAAAGCAAGAAGTGGCAACACTGTAGGAAATAAAACAATTTTATCTCCGGTGAACGAGACTGTCCATCGGAAACTCTAAAGATATGCTTTTTTTAAATATTTTAATTCAATATGGCGTATCTGAAGACTTTCTTTTTCAGATTTTCTTTTTTAAATTATTGTTTCATAGGCCGCATTAATAGATTCTCTGCAAAGTAATGAATTCCAGGAACTTATTTTGAGATCGAAGCACTGTTGTTTTTAAGAGTTAGCATCGTATAATTTTCCCCCACCAACCTACTTAGTGCATTGTGTGACCTACTGCAGATTAAAAAAGGTTTATTTAATATTTCGGTATTTAACACACTGGATAATGTACAAATAGCTTGAAAAAGTTCGTCTACGTTGGTCTTCTCAACATGATGTTGTAATGCTTGTATAGCATTAAAGACTCCTAAACCATTGAACTAAATTCTAAACAATTGGTTGTTCCAGCCATCTTCGTCGCTGTCATAGCAGCGTTTGGCTTGTTGCCATATCATAGAAATAATTTTGACCGATAAATCATATTTATTACAGGTAGCCGCTGCAATACCATGCATAGGTTCTTCATTTCTAAAGTTTCGCAATAGCTCCTCTAGAATCGCATTTTTCTTTTCAGACTTTAAATTTAATTTTTTGTCTATAGCTCTAAAAAGAATGAAAAAAACGTGTGATATATAATATCAAAATTCTATTTTATAAAAGTAGAAGGCAACACGTTCAAAACCACTCTTCCCACTTCTATCTACTTAATTCCATACAAATTTATAAATTTGGCGATAATTTCGATATAAAGGGAGTACTCTGAAAACAAACCTGAACTGATGTGGCATCTTTATTAATAGTTATTAAATTTACTTAAAATAAGCTTACTTATTCACTTAAAAAAAGCAAAATATCCTGAAAATTAAATAGGTATTTTCATGCTTAAAAAACTATGTATAAATTATATTTGTTATGAGTTAATAATAATCAATTTCTTACAGACATTCATAAATTAAACTGAAAATAATATTAGAACTAAAACCCTTTACTGCCTAAAAATTACTGTATTTAATAAATCACTATTCCTTATGGTAAAATCACGTTATACTTCTAACTATTTAAAAAATCAGTATCATTTTGAATCAGTACAAATGCGCGAAAAAGAAGATAATTTGTATATTGTATAAGTACTTGTAGCTATAAGACTTCCGTTGAAAAGATAACACATACTGAGATAAATGCAGCAAAGAAAAATGTTTTAAATATATTTTAAACTTTCACGTTATTGAATTAAGGCCGAAAACACCTTTCAAGGAAGTATTTACGCTTAACTTAAAATATCATAAAAACACCTTAATACTTTGTAAATAAGAAGGTATCGTAGATATCACTGCGAAGCTACTGCTTCATGCCAATGTACTGTAAAAATATTTTATCACAGATCCGTTATTCACATAATTTGTTTTGTTTTCTTTGTGTAATAATATTTGCAACTTTTCTTCATCTTAGTTATTATAGTAACAAATTACCTTAGGGATTTATATTACTTTGTATGAAGAAAACATTCTGGTCCAATACTTTTTAAAGAAGGTGTGTATGTACATATAGATGCCTAAAACATACTAACGGAAGAATATTATTAAACAGCAAGGGTGCTTGTGTAATATAAGTGACTTCTTTAAAATAGGCAAGAAGCTTGTGGCATCACTTCCGCTTTGCAGGACCTGTATATATTACTGGTGTTTGTTTAATTATGCTGTTTGTGTTTTTTACTCCAAATCACAAAAATTTTAAGCTAAAAAAATCATTAAAATTAGAAATGTGTATAAACTTGCAATACTATATCAACTCAGCGGAAAGATTACATACCATTTGCATTTGTTTTTCCATTTTTGATATTTTAACCTGACGATTACTTAAAACTTACACTGCATTTAAAATTTTATTGAGCTGTGTTAAATAAACATAAACTCAAGCAAATAAAAGCGCATACGAGCCAACTCTGTATAAGATAGTATTTTTGATTATCCAGAATATAATCTTCCACATGATTTTTGCCCGTATCATAAACTCCCTAATAAGAGTAAATGCAAGAGCTGGTTTAATATTTACGTAGCTAATAAAATTCTTCATGTAATAACTTTATGTACTTTACGTAATTGAATGATGTTAAGAAATAATAGTAACTTATTTGCACTTATTTTCTGCGTACGTTAAACAAAAGTAGAACTAATAAAATTGTGAGATATCTGAATACAAATTATTTTAATATAGTAGGTAAACACAAATAGAGAAAAGTCATAGATACATGTAACTTTATTTCTGTAACTCTAAAGTAACTTAGTTAACTGCTTTTTCTCCAGTATACCAAATTCCTGATAAATAAGCTTTTGTTGTTTTTCATGATTTATGGTCACGAATTTAAACGGATCAGTGTGTAAAGAGATATATAAAAACCAAAGTACTCAAGGCAAATATGCCATTAAATCTGAACTTTCTAGCTTCTCTTGGCATCTGCGATTAAAAACAGAGCAGCTGAAAATAATTCCTATTAAAGTTGATCATGTTTTGAAGCATTTTTTACTTCATTTACAAGTGCAGGCCAAAAATTATCAATGGAATAAATTTTCTCAAGCGATGTAATGCACTCGTGTTCAATATTATTTTTACATTCATTACGCTATTGATTTCCTCAAAAACTAATAAATAACATTGAATGAGTTTGCTTTGAGTGATACGTATATCGTAAGTATCGTAATCGTAATATATCGTAATATAAAAATACCGTATCGTAATATAAAAATACAAATTTAAAATACTATAAGTATGTAAAATACAAATTTAAAATACTATAAGTATATTATAAGTATGTTCTGAAAAAGGCAATGTATAGTAAGGAAAGTTTAGAAAAAATGAGTACCTTGGAAGCAAATAAAGAATTTTGACATCGACTAAAAATGTTAAATCTTTCCTAATCCATAACGTACATATTCTACGAGATTTCATGTTATTAATAAGATGATTAATAGACTTTCAGAAAGCAAGTTCTTCAGTACACATTTTCAGTATACTTTTCAGAGCTTTGAAGTGTTTAGGAAAATGATGTCGTACTGCAACAGCTTTCTCATAAATTCTGCATGAGATGGTAATCGTAAAATTTGGCTGACCAGCTTATTCGCTCAATGATTTCGGTTTCACGAAATCCATTAATCATTGTTGTAGGTTCTTGCTTTGGAGTTTTGCAAGGCTTTAGGCAGGTTGCCTTTTGTTACGAGGTCAGTGTATTTATTAAGTACTAAATTGCTTTGTGTCTAAATGGCCAATAGATTAGAGGCACACCTCGAAGATTCTTCCAAACGACATACTTCTATGCCATAAAAGTCTGTTTGTAGTCTACACACAACTGAAATCGTATCCTAATTATCTGATATTCTCAGGAGGACTTGTTTAAGCGTTTACCAAAACTTATGATAATGTCATACAGTTATATGCATTTCATAAACAAATATATCAACCTAATCTGGATAATGATAATACACTTCCTTTTGCTGTTTCTATAAAAAAAAAATTATAAATCAATTCTAACGGTTACGTTATGGGTACAATCATTTTTTATGTAGATAAAGATAGCTTTGGACACTAGTCTATTAATATGTATACCATTGAAAAATCAATCAGAATGGAAGTTAAGAGCTCTGGAACACTTTAACGAGCTGTCAATCCCAATGAAACCGTAACTGAATGCTCAAGACAAAATTAAGTGGTAAATCAGAGTAACGTAGAAGTTTCTAAATCTGTATCACGAACAATCAAATCCCTTAATTCCTTAGTTCACAGATTTCGCTATTAAATGCCTGAACACACTATCCACTGGGCTTGGCTTCTATCCACTTGGGCTATCCACATTTTGGCTTGGTTTCGATATTTTGATTGATCATGAATGCAGAATATGTTTCCATTCATTTTTAAGATTTGATTTTTTTAGTTAAGTTTAAGAATACAGATATTCGTCTCAAAACTAAACGGCATTTAGGGATATTTGTTTAAGAGGATTTTAATATTTTTTCGATAAATTTAAGATTTATAAGCAATCTAGGATATCAAGGAAAGAATACTTAAAACGTAATTTAGAGAATTTGCATGTGTGATATGCCAAATAGATATACAAATAATTTCGCACAAAACATCAACTTTCTTGTTTATTCTTCATTATGTCCAAATCCCAATGAAAGAAAATGTTTTTAAACGCACACTAAATACATCAATGCAAATTTTAAAATTGGGTTTAAAAGCAACTTTAGACCGTTTAGACCTCAGCAGCCTGTTTTTAGAAGCAATTTGGCTATAAGGACTATTAATTTCTTTTTTAATTAGGACTATTAACTTCGTTTTGCTATTTAGCGTTGATTCACTATAAACTGCGATCACTTTTTAAACTATTGCCACCAAAATTAAAATATTAGAGCTTTGTATCTAATTTAAATAAATTAAATAATGAAGAATATGCATAAATGTATGTATTTTTCTCGAATTGTGATAAAACAACGGTACCTAGAGCCATCAAATCTTGAATAACGTACATCTTCACCCAAATATGGACATCTGGAAGCCCGAATTTGGAATTTGTTTTACTATATATTTCATAATTTGTAAAGCATTAATGAGGTTAAGAAACTTAACGATTTCAAAGCCAGCAATGGCAACACAAAATATTTTTATCTCCAGTGCGCGGGACTGTGTATCGAAAATTCTAAAGATATGCTGTTTTTTAATATTTTGCGATATTGGTATTGAATTGAATTTTATGGTTTAAGTGCGAAGAACATGGTATTTAATAAATAAAGGTAATACACAAAACGTTAAAAAAATTATATAAAATCTGAAAGCTTTTAGAATTTTTTAATCATTTCTTTATCTCTTTTCTTTTCGCCTAATTTTTAGAAAAAATGTATTTTAATGGTTTAAAATCTATACAAAGAGCTTTGTTGGAATTTAAGATACTTTCAAATAGCGCAATGTGTAACAGTACATTATGCAAAGGTAAATCGAATAATTACCCCAAATGGTCACTAATCATGTGAAAAGTAAAAAGGCAGATGTTCAGAATTTATATTTGTGTTTCAGTTAGAAATATTCATATTCCTCTTCATTTGACTCACCCACTTATTATACAGAATTTGAAGCTTTAAAATTCGACCCACTAAAAGGAGCAATAAAGTGGTAGTATTTCAGTCAACACGCGAAGTTCTTTCACTCGATACTTCCGCCATGATGTAACAACTACAAGATTACCACACGCTATTTGACGATTCGTCTGTAAATTGGAGTTCGATAACCCTGTGCAATTAAGCGGGTGCAACAGCACTCGCGAAACCCTGGTGGCACGCTTCTGACGCAATTAGCTTCTGAGACAATGAAGTAGCACTTGCAAATCTTAAAACAATGAAAAAATACAGGAAAAAGGCTACATTCTTATGTGGCTTTATCATCTGGGAAATTCCTTCAATTTGGAAATACCACTCAGATAAAAATCATAACGTTCTCTGTCTATATTTCTTTCTCATTCACCAATGATATAACTTAATCTTTGTTTACCAATACATAATATTATCGAATACTTGGCAAGAATTAAAGCCAACTTTCAAACAATGACGACAATAATTAGAACAAGTTTGAGATTAGCATTGTTATCAAGTTACGTGTATGAGTTACTGGAACACATTTAAGGCTACTGTCGCTAGTATAAATCTTTGCTCGAAGAAGGAGGAAGAATATAAGAATAGCAGGTTTCTAATTATTTCATTGTGGGCTCGTTACTTGAAACTTATCTCTTTGATCATTTTCACCAACTAATGAAGTATATGAAAAAAAAAGCTTGATATTGTTCAATAGCGCTTTGTTACATTAATAGGTTAAAACTTCCGGCCAATAATTTCTAAATAAAACCATTGTTGTTGTGGAGTGGATTTCCTACTTTCTAAAACTTAAGGTCATTTTAAAATTGAAAATAAGAATAATTACAAATACGAATTGCAAATACGAATACTTTTAAGAATAAAATCTCTTCTCTCTTGTGAATTACTCAGAATTGAACTAAATCAAAATCTCAGTGGTGCAGCTGAACATGAAATCTGCAGATTAAAAATATATATGTGTGCAATAGGACTAAACTCAAAGCCAAAAAATTCAAAATTCACTTCCAATTCAAAGCAAAATTAATTATTAAAAGAATTGTATAGATTTAATTTAAAAATATGTCATTTTAGACCGAATATAAGATTCCCACCCATATAAAATGACCTTAAATTTTTGAAGGTGCTTCAGAAGAAAAGAAAATGTTTTTATGTAAAGCAGTTATATGAGCCTTATATAAATGTTCTTGAATATGTAATACTGTAATAATATGTAATACTGTATTACGCTCAAAACTCCTTTTTGTTTTCTGAAAATGTCTTAAAAATGCTGAACAGTTTCCCACATAACGCAAACTATAAGCTTAGCCCAATTTAATATATTTTTTCAAATATTTGACTATGAACGCAAATGTTTTTGATTTTCGGATGTGCATTTTAAAAGAGGAAATAACCAATCGTTTTACATTACAGACATTACGGAAAGAAGCAATCCAGATTAAACATGAATAATACTGATCATCATAGTAGAATGATAATACAGTAAGACCCCGCTTAACGTTGTTTCGTTTAGCGCTGTTTCGGTTTAGCGCTCTTTTATTTCAACCCGGGGATTCTCCGAAATTGTGCGGAGCGCTAGGTTTCCAAATAACATATCCGAAACAGTGTAGTTGTGTTTCTTGCTTTGTGGACGCATTTTTATCATTTGAAACATTTGTTGACCTTATTGTAAGTTTAAATTTGTATAATACTATAACGATTAATACAATGACAAATATTATGATCTTTAGTTTTTATCATGGGTGATAATAAAAAACAAGAAAAGAAAGCAACCAGAAAAAGCATTTCACTGGAAACTCAAATGCAAGTGATCAGAAGATTAGATTCTGGTGAACGTCAGTCTCAAATTAGTGCTGCATTGATTTTGGCAACTTCAACAATAAGGACAATTCTTAAGAATAAAGAAAAAATACTGTCATCGGCAACTGCAACTACGTCAAGCTCTGCAACTAGAATTACTCGTTCTAGAAATAACATTATAGAGGAAATGGGAAAACGACTGTCTATATGGATTGACGACGAAATTGAACGCAATATGCCATTAAGCCAATCTATCATAATGCCTTCTTGACAAAAAGGCAGAAAATTGGAAACCCAGAATAGACTGAATGATCTGACTGAGAATTTTATTTGTTTTTAAAAGTATATGCGTTTATATTGTTTTTATTTTTGTAAGAAATAAATGTTTGATTTTATTTTTATTAAAAAAAACATTATTAAATTTAATGCCTAACCATTTTTTATCCGTCTTCCCCTAACCCCATTATTTACATGTTAAAATAGCCTCGCTTAGCGCTGTTTCGCATTACGCTCTACTTCGATGGAACGTATTCCCCGCGTTAAGCGGGGTCTTACTGTATATTTTGTTTATAAATTTAAAATATATGTATACTTAATCAATCTATTTATTACTCTTTATAGATTGCCATCTTAAGTGTGGGATTATCCCTGGTGTTGGCCGATCCGTACGATTATGCCCCTTCGTATGGTTATAAACCTGCCTATTCTCATCCAGAAGCTGTTTATGATTCATATGTAAGTATCAAAGCGAGTTAGTTCTCGCATTTAGGGAAGGAACGAAATAGGGAGTGGTAACATTAAAAAAGTAAAAGAGAAGAAAAATTAAAATTAACTGAAAATTTGAAAATTTGTATTGGTATATTATTATGATTTTTTATTGTGACGTTTTCATTAACTCCTAATATCACAAAAAAAATTTTCTGTTCTTATATGAAATTATAACAATTTTAATTATTTTCAGTGACTTCAGTAAAACCTCATTTCTTCAAGACTACGTAAATAAAATCTTACTTGTAAATAAAATATTCTACTGAATAATATGCATAAACAAGTAATTATTGCTTACTCGGCAGATATTTTTTTATTAAGGATTAGTTAAAATTAACATTTTCTCATGCTGATCTATGAAATTTAAATACTGCATTCAAAATTAACAACTAAATGTTTTTCTTAATGCTCAAGAGTTTAAAATCATATTAAAAGCTAATTATTTTATACATCAAAACCATTTTTGTCAAATGCACAAGTTTTTCATAATTCAGTTTTTAATAAAATTAATACTTGATTTAAAGATTAAAACACTTACGTTATAATTATGAACTTTACTTCATGCTTTTTTCTTAGAATTTAGAATTTGTAACTGTATTTAAATTTAAAACTTGGAAAGAAGAAATTTTCTTTTCATTCAGTTCATAAGAATTTTCTTTTATGAAAAATGATTTGTCTGGAAATATCCTTGAAATTAATGCAAAACTTTTAATTTTAGTTTCTGAACACTATGGAATTAAATACCGCATTATTTCCTCCCCTTTTCTTTCTAATTTTACCGCTTGAAAATAGGAAGGAGAAAAATACACCATATAAACTATTTCCGACGAGAAGACTTATGTATAAACGTAACACATGAAAAAGCACACATAAAGACCTTCTAATAATATTATATATATTATGTATTTCAAAGAACTTAACATCTTCAGTAACATCCTTTTATTTACACAAAATACTTCCAAATTTGTGCTTTTATATTACATTGGTACCATACGCTTCTAAATTATATGCTTAAAAACTAGGAGAAAAAGACGTGAGGGAGAGAAATATGCGAGTAAAATACGATATTAAAAATATCTGAGACCTTGATATTAAAAGAAAGGCGGACAGAATGGGGCGAATAGTTTCTTTGACATTTTCAAATCACGTTTTTACTAAATAATCAAACTTACATTAATCTAAATTTATAGAATAAAAGTATTTAACTCGTGACTTTAAAGTTATTGATTTTTTATTTCAAGGCCAAGCCCCAGCCATACAGTTTTGGCTATGAGACAAAAGATGCTTATGGCAACAAACAGTTCAGACAAGAAGACAGCGATGCTAGTGGTGCGAAGAAAGGATCTTACGGTTACACAGACGCTCACGGAGTTTATAGAACCGTAGAATACGTTGCTGACAAACACGGATTCAGAGCTTGGATCAAAACCAACGAGCCTGGCACCGCTAACCAGAACCCTGCTGATGTAGATGTCAACGCAATTGATGCTCCAATAGTCCATCACGCTCCCGCTTACAGTGCCCCTGTACACTACACAGCACCAGTCCATTACGATAGCTATGGCTCTGCACCTGTAGTTTACAAGACACCTGTAGTCTACAAGGCACCAGCAGCAGTTTACAAGGCACCAGCAGCAGTTTACAAGGCACCTGTTGTATACAAAGCTCCTGTCGCATACAAAACACCCGTTTATACTGGAAGCTCTCCTCAAGTATACAAGCTACCAGCACATGGATACAAACCCCATTATCGCAAGTACGATGACGTTTATTAAAAGAAATCATGGGTATTAAAATTTGCTTCAGGTTGTTGCTAAATTTATCTCTTGATGGACAGTCTAGCTGTTGCTGGCCCAGCATTCCTAAGTTGGTCTTCTGTTCAAACTCCGCTGTTATACTCAGCTCTTTCTTGGCCAATATTTTGATGTAGGCATTTGCTGAAAACAAAATAATCCTCATTGCAAATCCTTGTTTTCTTGCATTACCTTCATCTTCTGTGTGCGAATAAATGTTCATGCGGCGAGAAATTTGGTAGAATTTTGTGCAAATAAAGTTCATAGGCCTTTCATCAGTTGTTTGCAACGAGGAGATCATCAACGCTTGCGAAAGACGAAGTACAAAGTTGTCCATCTTTTCCTTGGTGATTGAAAACATAGATATACATATTCACACTGCACACTGGATGAGGAAAAATAATAAGGCTATTGAAAGTATTTACGAATGTTAGGTTAATATGTGCCAATATAAAGAAAGGTGTGCATTTCATGTGCATAAATGTTTTCTACCATTTTACTATAATTTTGATATAAAAACTTTTTTTTTTTTTTTTTTTTAAGAAATACTTATCTTCAAAAATTGTAAAGAAGGAAAAGGTGGGTTGAATTCAGTTTATGTAAGTAACATGATAATGGCCAATGAATTATTCTCAGGCATTATAGCTTATTTTACACCTTATTTAATATTCCATCTATTATTTATGCTTTCTTTTCACATCTATGTGCTATCTATTGTACTTTAAAGCACATGAGAAAGAATTCTTTCGTTTGTATTGTACAAGTGTTCTCTGATAGAGAACCGCTTTATTGTACAGTATCATACTGTAAAACTGATATTGTTGTATACTATGTTTTGTTTTGTGAATATTGGGTTTTATTCTGATTTCTATTTAGTCGAAACAGAACTATGGAAATGTATATGTTGTGGAATTTCTGCAAACGAATAAAGCATTTTATTTTTTACCTGATGTTTAATAATTTTTACTCTTTTTTTAAAAATTTTATTTGGAATTAAAAATACATGCACTCCCTCTAGAACATTTATAAATATGACTTGGTATACAGATAGTTTACAAAACTTCTTTGTTGAAGTATTATGTTAAGGTACGTAAGAAGGTGTGATATACTAAAACTTAACTGCTTTTTTTTTCATTTTTGGTAGCTATTTCTTTAAATTAAAGACACTGACACATTATACAAATGAAAAGTTTACTCAAAAATACTGTTCTTTTCTACATATTGTTTATTACAATTCATAGTGATACAGTATTGGTATACGGCAAAAATAGGGATTTTTAGACCTAATTTAAGAGATACTTTTCAGCTGCTTTTGCTCTAAATTTAATAAGTATAAAAATTGCACCACTTCAAGCAATCCTTCATGAAATTACTTATACTCTTTCCCAAATTATCTTCTAGGGTCAAGTAAAATAAATTAATAGAAATACATGATTTCCTAGCATTGTCAATATCGTTCTGGGTTACCATAAAATTTGACGGCAGATGTTAAATATTACCATCTTAATAAATATGTGTTTCTCGAATAATCAGGACTTAATTTATTAAATAAAAAATCAAAATTATTTATATGTTAGCTCTATATTACAAAACATTATATTGCATGCATTCATTGTATGTGGTATTTCGTATTGTATTGTTTTTTTTTTTTTTTTTCCCCAAGCTTTGCTAGTTAAGCTTCTTCAGGAAAAGCTGAACCCATTGCTCATTTTGCCTCCTCATAGGGCAATACCGGAGGCGACCGATTTTAAACTCGAGAGGAAAAAGGAACTCCACCCCAGTTTCGATGAAAAATACCCCAGGTGGATGTATTTGAGGACCTCTCCCTCCTTCTTACCCTACCACTAAGTCTCTCGGGATGACTTCCGGCAAGATAAAATTTTAAGTTCTTCTATGTCGCAAATACACTACACTTTTACAAATAACATGCCTTCTTCTAGATTCGAACCCGACCCAAGATGGTATGGCAGCCAGATTTCCCGTAACCATGGTAACAAGGTAGCTGAATTGCATCATATCTTGCACATGCCGCCCAACCAGTATAGCAGTTAGCGTCGCTGACTACCGTGCCAAAGGGCCTGAGTTTAATCCCGGAGAAGGTATGGATGTTTGTAAATGTATAGTGTCCGTGCGGCTTGGGGCACTCTAAACATGCGGCGAGCCGAATGTCCTCTCGAGAGATTTGATCGCAGAGGAGGAGACCCTCTGACCCTTTCCCCCCTCCCAAGGTGCTGTCCTTCAAAACTGGAGGCGGAACTGAGCTGAATCGCACTGCCATCTGTAAGGGGCTCAAGGCTGTTGCCAACGACAGGCGTAAATTTGCGCTCCTTGGCCACGGGGAATTTTGTGGCCTTGGGTTGACTATAGGTCAGACAAGTGAGCATTAGCAACAAAAACGACAAGACTGTCTTGCACATCATTGAAAAGTTTCACAAATCTTAAAATATCTCAGCAGAACATTTACAGCATTTATGTTTTAATGTTCAATATTTTTGTAAATGGAACGATTTTTCCCACTTGCCTTTATTGAAGAAATGCACGAAGTATTTTATAAAAAGAAATTATAAATTTAATATATTTTTTTTCTTTTTTGTTGCACAATGACTCTTTCGAAATATCCACAGAGACAAAAATTGAATGTATGACTACCCTCTTTTTATGTTCTCTGTTGCTTAATATTAATTCTCACAATCTTTACATTTGACTCACACAATACTTTTGACGAATAAAATTATTATTTCAAATCTCTATAGATGACCCATAACTGGAATATGAGTTAGAATTTGCTATCTTGCAATGCGGTCGATTATGAAAACAGTATAAAAGGGCAGATACACATATCATTTTGTAATATCCAATTATATTTAATATTTATAAACTAACGGTATCTTAACACATAATTGGAACATAATTTATGAATTTACTGATTTCAGTATGTACTTTATTAAATTGCATTAACCTTTCTCTAAAAGTTATATTTATGCATTTATATGACTTCTAATATCTAAAGTGATATAATTTTTACGAAAACCACTCATTTAGTTTTGGAGATTAATAGCAAACCTTGATAGAACATAACTATAAATTTCATCTAGGAAATTGAATCGCTTTCCTATCATGAAATGAGAAATTTAACTGGAATTAATTGCTTTGAGTTTTTGTAATTACAATAAAAGCTTTTTCTCCTGTCCTTTCTTGTTTTGCCATTGGTCCTTTATAATGCTCTCCTTTGCAAATGTTTTACGCAGACAATTTTCATCCCACGTGTATCGTTCCAACGTCATTGATGTTTTTTCAAGGCTCTGGTCAATTTCCGCAGGAGAAAAATAAACATTGTCATTCAAAAATTTCGAAAATTTTTCACTGTAACCGTAACTGTAGAGCTGTACTGTTTTAAATCATCCCAGTCTCGAGCACATACCTTCAAATAATAATATATGAAATTTCATTTCGATTGGTTGAGCAGATAAGCCGCTAGGGTTTCATGTATCGCGAATTTTTTTTATGACAGCTTTATACATACAGCCTGTTCAAGCTCTCGCCAGTTAGACTGCAGCTGTCTGTTGCCACAGGAACGAGCCTTGACCCATTCTACGTAGGTGTGTCTTGAAGACGAATGATAACTCCCCTCAGCCAACAGCACCCAAAAACAGAAAAACAAAAAACTAAATAAAGCAATCCTTGGTTCCCCCTATTTGAAATATAATGGTCCTGTTGCTATAGCGACAGCCATCCGCCAGACACTGTGGCGGGACCTGTTCTTCCCGTAGACAGGCAGTACTCTACAGGAGGCGCAGTGAAAATTCTATGTTTATTTAGCGACATACATTTCATTTTAGTAGATAAAACTTACAAAGATCCAAGATAAAAACATTACATTTTCTTGGAGATTCTCACCTAATTACATATCTGTAGGTTTTATTTAAAATTTCGTATTCAACCATGAATAGAGTAGTAAATGTATTAACAATACGAGGGTTACAGGTTTAGCTCTAAAATCTCAAAGCTCTTCAAAATGTCATGAACAAATGGAATTTTCTTGATTGTAATTAAAAAAATGGCTCTCTCATTTTGTACCTTGATTCATTTTCTTTCAATATACATCCAATCTGAACTCGAATAAATTGAAGAATCTGTATAAAATGTACGTTTTTTGCATTGTGATAAAACAACGGTATTTACAGCCATCAGATTTTGAATAACGTAAGCTTTTACCGACCAGCTTACGTTATTCAAATCCCATCCAGTGGCCCTAATTCGGAATTTGGATTTTGTGTTAATATCGATTTCATATTTTGTAAAACTTTTACGAATTTTTGATTAACAAACTTAAGGACTTCAAAACGAGCAATGACAACGTTGCACAGAAAAAACATTTTTATGTCCAGCGTGCGAGACTGTGTATAGAAAATTCTAAAGATAAGCTCATTTTAAAATTATTTTGAACTGAATTTTATGGTTTAAGTGCGAAGTATATGATATTTAATAAATAAAGGTTCGCGCTGTATTACAAAATGTTAAAGAAACTCCTCTTTTGACGTAATTTAAAATCTGAAACATTTTAGACTTTTTAATTTTTTAGGGGAGGGGGGATTGCCTTAACTTGGAATTTAAGCCTAATTTGGAATGTTGTCATGCTTTGAAACATAAAAAGACCTTAAACCTGCATGTTCAATTCGTTTAAGCAAGCTGGTACCCTAGAATATCAAATTATCCAAGCAATTTTATTTCAGTTTCAGAGTGTCGTATAACATCCATACGTTCTTCTTTAATTATATACAATGACAACATTTTGAGAGTCGACGATTTGCCTTCACAATACGATAGGATGTGTGCATTATTCCTTGAAATAGCATAAATTCTTGTCATAAATCAAACTTTCACCCACATAATTGATATTACATTTAAACTACACATAAATCCTTTTTCTTCAATATCTAGATCCCAAACTAATAAAATACTGCTGTTGCATTTTCCAGTAATAAAATTCTCCGTGCTAGTTAGACTTAAGATAAAATTTGGATTATTGGATTCCTGTAAATATTAACTCTGTTACGTTCATTTCTCCATTCTATATTTTGGACACAGATTTATTGCATTTCAGGCAATATTGGCAACAACTATTTTGGCCTTATGCAGGTTGTGTTATATGGCCTTTATGAAAAGGGAAGGAGGACTTTTAAATGTAAAATATCATTTGCTTATAGCTTGTAACAATTTACGTTATAATTACATAGAATTTTATTAAGGTTACTAAAATGTTTCGGAAGTGTTACCCTAAGTAATCGCCTGCATGTATGCTGCATGTATACCACAGGGCATTATCAACTCATAAAGAACAAGGTATGGAGTTTCATTCAAAGCATGGAAAGTACAGATTTGTAACTTAAATTATAAAAGTTTCTTCTCCTGGAACTGCCTTTTTAGAAATTGGTAAAGATCATTAATCACTCTTTTGATGAACGTTAAAGCCTGTATAAGATATTTCTCCTGCTTTCTTAGCATGCCTTTGTGGTATAAAGGTCAACACACTCGACGCGTATTCGAGAGGTCCGAGGTTCGACTCCCGGTGAGAGCATTGCTCATTTTTCCGTCTCCTGCTTCAAAATAACCTAATGACTACTAGATTAACTAATGACTACTAACTACTAACTTTACAGGATTATTATTCACTCTTTTGATAAATGTTTACAAATTAGAGGCTTTATTATGAAAAGAGTTATCTATGAAAAATTTAGCATTCTAATTAAAATTGTAAATTGATTTTAAAAAATACTTTTGTTGCCTCATTTACGTAGCTGTTTCTACGATATAAATTATTTTTCATAAGAAAAATCAGTTAGTTGATTAATTTACCAATGTCTCAAAAATAATTAAATTTTGAAATAAACTTCAGTATGTAATTTAGTGTTTGATAACAGTAATGAAATATTCTCGATTTAAGCATTGTATACAAACTTCAATTTTAAAGCAACTGCAGTTTGTTAATTCAAAGTTCATAGTACACATTTATTCATCTATAGCATTATATAAAACCAATTTATGTAATTTATTTATAGCATTATATAAAGTTAATTTAATAAATGAATTCTGAAATTTTACTTCTTTTAATTAAATAACATTGCCGAATATTTTATGCATTGCAATGCATTACAAAAGAGAATTGATATGTTTGTTTGAAGCCCTTAAAGAATTGAAACTTGCAATAATTAAATGCTGCACATATTTTAATGACTATATGAAATATACATTCTTGAAACAATATATACACCTTATTCACAGTAAGTAAATGACAATGAAATAAGAAAACAAAACAATCACCAATGATAATGAACCCTTCATAAATAATAAGTCCTGTGCATATATTTTAAGATAAAAAGAAAACCTATTTAACAGATTATACGAAATTGCATTAAGAAATATCGAATCACATCAAATGGTAAGCTTCCTTCATATTCATTTCACGGTTTGAAATTTACAACAAAATTTATATTTCTTCCATGTCACTTTGGTTGAAATACGAAAATCACTTGTTAGCATGTCAATTTGTCTTCTATAAAGTCTCATTGTACGTATCTTGTAATCATTGAAAAAGTCATCGATAATTGAATGAACTACTAAAGCTTTTTATCACTGAGTCCAGTCCCAAATTTCATCTGGTATCTCCAATGCTTCTAGTTCAAGGCCTTCTGGTGCAGGTGCAGAAGTTGTTGGAACTATCGGATTGCTCGGTGGTCGTAGTCTTCTACCAAAAGCTGGTCGCTTATTTCTTTGGCGTTCTGGAACTGGGATATCTTCTCCTTCTGGAGCTGCTGGTTCTTCAATTTCTGCCACTGGAGCTTCAGTGACTTCCTTATCAGCATCACCGTCTTTACCCTCAGGTTCATCCTCTGGTTGATCTTGTTCTTCAGGTGGCGTTGTAGGTGGTGGAAGAGGATATTTGTACCCTGGAGATGGTTTATATGAAGGATATTTAGGTGCAGGAGGATACTTCGGAGGTGGAGGTGGAAGTGGATATTTGACATTAGGTTCAGGTGAGGTTTCTGGGGGTGCAGGATACTTAGGTTTGTAAACGTTTGGAGTAGGTGCTGGGTATTTAGCGGGAGGAGGAGAAGGATAAGCAGGAGCTGGATATTTAGGCTGAGGGGGATAACTTGGAGTAGGATATTTTGGTGGAGGGGCAGGATAACTAGGCAAAGGGTATTTTGGAGGAGGATAACTGGGAGGTGAGTACTTTGGAGAAGGAGGAGGATATTTTGGTGGAGGAGGTGGATAACTGGACGGAGGATATTTTGGTGGAGGAGGAGGATAACTGGGTGGAGGATATTTTGGAGAAGGTGGTGGATAACTGGGCGGGGGATATTTTGGAGGAGGAGGATAACTTGGTGAAGGATATTTTGGAGCAGGAGGATAACTTGGTGCAGGATATTTTGGTGCAGAAGGATAATCAGGGGCTGGATATTTTGGTTTATAAGTTTTAGGTGGTGGATAACTTGGAGCTGGATATTTTGGAGGAGGAGGATAGTATGGAGCAGGGGGGTATTCCTGCGTGGGATATTTTGGAGGAGGATAATAGTTTGGAACTGGATACGTGGGTTGAGGATATATAGGCGCTGGATATTTTGGCTGAGGATAGCTTGGCGCCGGATATTTAGATTGAGGATAAGCTGGTGCTGGATATTTTGGTTGCGGGTAACTAGGAGCTGGATATTTTGGTTGTGGATAACTGGGAGGATACTTTGAATATTTCGGTGGATACTGATAAAAGTAACTATATGATGGAGAATATTTAGGTGCTGGTGGATACGAGTAAGGTGGAGGGTATGAAGGTGGGGGATATGAAGGTGGTGGATAAGATGGTGGATATTTTTCTGGTGGGGGATATTTTGGAGGAGATGGATATTTTTTAGGGGGCGGATAGTAAGAAGGTGGCTTTAAAGCAGTTATCTCCACACTTGCAGGATTCTGATTATCTGTGCCAGGTTCATTTGTTTTGATATTAGCACGGAACCCTCCACTGTCTGCTGTGTAGTACACAGTGCGATAAACACCATCTGCATTCCAGTATCCATATGATCCTTTTACTGAGCCATCGTCCGGGTCTTTAGACTCATAACGGTTTTGAGTATTACCATAGCCATCATCTGTGTTATAACCAAAGGAGTAAGGTTTCTGAAAGAAATAAAGTAGCAAATTTTAGTATTAAATTATGTATTACAGTATTATAATATCATGACTGCAAAAATAATTAATTACTTTTTCAGATTTATCTGAGAAGTATGCGCAAAATGAAAATCATAATATAAAGAATTAAAAGCAAATCAGTCTGATAAAATACAAAAGGTTTTTCAACAGATTCGAAACACCTTTTACCAGCCTTGCATTTCTTTTTCTGCGACAGTTATACACTGATATTGGTGCAATTTCTTTGCGCTTCCTATATACCCTAATGAATCATTTACCCCAGTAGTACTGTTAGTTTTGAAGACTACACTAGAGGCTGTCAAGAATATCCTGTAATGGATCAGTAGTGTTATCTAACGTTCCTGAATTTATATATCTTTTCGACAATTCCTAAGCAATTTAGTTTAAAATATGTTTCATTTTTAAAATAATGAAAAATTTCAAATATTCCTTCTTTTTAGTTCTTGCCGAACTCTGATGCGACCTTTTAAAATATATTATTATTTAACTTTTTGAGTAATAATGTTTCAAGACTATTTTGTTACTACAATTAATTGTCATTATTTTAAAAACACTATGCTTTAATATTAAAGTTTAAGCATTAATTAATTTATCGAATTTTTTATTATATTTAAAGAAATAGAAATAAAACATTTATAATTCTATGTCGGATATTTATAAATAAAATAACGTGGAGCATATTTTTTCGCCAGGTTTCAAAACTTGAAATCATAAAATGCAAATTTAAGTATAAGGAAAAAGCGGTTTTAAATAACATCGTTAGAGTGTTTGTGCTTGTAAGCAGAGAATTTGTTTACCCAAAACGTTAAAATTAATAAAACAAATTATTCTTAATTTCAAGAGGGAGATAAAATCTAAATTATAAAAAAATAGTACTCCACTGCAACTATTTATGGCATAGTTATCAAAATAAAAATATTACATATATTGGGCTGTACATTCGTATATACTATAAAATTATCAGTAAGTTTTCTGTGTTAATGAAGCATATAATAAACGTTTTCTTATCTGGAAATGCAGAGAATTAAAGAAATTAGTATTAAGCCATTTCAATATCGTCTGCTTCGGAATACAGTGTCTCAAAAAAGTGATGGGACACTTGTGCTTTACAAAAGGAAACTGCAATAAAATTAATTTAAAAAACATGTACAATTTTTTGTGGGTGTGTTTCATACTTAAATTTAGTAACAATTATTACATAACATACATTTTCTCAAAATATTAAAATATTAATTTAATAAAAATACAATTGTTTAGAACGGAGCAGAAAATGGTTCACTTAAGTGATGGGACACTTACTTTTCCATCAAATATTTACCCAAAAATTTTACTTCTTAAAAGGTTTTAATATTTTGTTGGATTTCCTTTTACTTTTAAAACATGATTTAATCTTCTTGGAATGGATTCGACTAATTTTTTTGTGATTTCTGGAGTGATTTTACCCCATTCTTCTTGAAGCACCGATTTTAATTGTTGTTTTTAAGAAATGGTGTGTTTGCGAATTCTTGATGCCAATTCTTGCCAAATATTCTCTATGGATTTAATTGTGGAGATTGTGGGGGTGTTTTTATTATTTCAGGACAGTTATACAGCAGCCAGCGTCTAACGTTCAAAGCATTGTGCTTGGGGTCATTGTCCTGGTAGAATTTAAAATCGTTATGAAGGTTCAATTTTCGTGCTGAAGATTTCAAATTTTGATTTAAAATGTCAATATACTTGTACTGATCCATTATACTGTCAATAAAAACAAGATTACCAACTCCAGCGGAAGACATACACCCCCATACCATAACTCCTCCTCCACCATGTTTTACTGTTGGCACCAAGTTCTGTTTGCGAAATTCTTCCCTGGGTTTTCTCCACACCAAGATTCTACCGTCAGAACCAAATATATTAAATTTACTCTCATCAGCAAATATAACTTCATTCCAGTAATCAGAATTCTTATTTACGATGTTGTTGGATTTTGCGAAAGCCAGTCTGAGTTTTCTATTCTTTTCACTTACGAAGAATGTTTTCCTGGCTGCTCTACCGTGATATCCAGTAGATCGAATTACTGGAATCAGAATTAACAATTACTCCATATAATGCTTGTAAATCAGCAGCAACTTTAGCAGCACTCATTCTTGGATTTTTTTTAAATATTTCGAATGATAATTCGCTTTATTCCATTGGATAGCTTTGATGGTCGGCCAGGTCTTCTTTTATCCTGAATCATATGATTCTTTTTATATCGTTTAATGATATTGAAAACTGTTGAATGACTGAAGTTAACCGTTTCAGTAGTTTCTCTAATAGATTTTCCACGTTCAATATGCAAATTAATAACTAATTTTCGAATTCCAGGCAAAGTTTCTTTTCGTTTAGCATTCATGGCTGCACAGAGCTAAAAAACACAAAAATTCCAAAACAAACTGGAGAGAAATACTGCAGACGATTTTATAAATTATTTTCAATTGCTTTTGATAAAAATAAATATCCCAAAAGATATTTTTATTGCTTATTTCAGACGATTTTTGTTGCATAGTACGTAGTGTCCCATTACTTAAGTGAGCCATTTTCTGCTCCGTTCTAAGCAATTGTATTTTTATTAAATTAATATTTTAATATTTTGAGAAAATGTATGTTATGTAATAATTTTTACTAAATTTAAGTATGAAACACACCCACAAAAAATTTTACATGTTTTTTAAATTTATTTTATTGCAGTTTCCTTTTGTAAAGCACAAGTGTCCCATCACTTTTTTGAGACACTGTATGCAATTCAAGGAAGAAACTAAACTAACATAACAGGTATTTCAAAATGATTATGTAGAAGTATAGATAGTCTTGGTCGGTATAGTGGTTAGCAAATCTGGCTGGCATATTGGCATATGAGATATTGATTCTCGAGTCCCAGAGAAACCTTGTACGTTTCTGATGTATAGTGGCTTTGCTGAGCGAATTATTGGAGAATTGCTTGTTATTATTATCATGTTATTGGGACAGTAATTAAAAATGTACAAAATACTATTGATTTCTTGTTTGTGTAAGGAATAACACAAATGAACCACAATACGTTGGGAGAGACTGAACACTAATCGTTTATACCAAGCTATCATAATGTTAAACATGTTCTGATAATAGGTACAGCTATTATTTCTACATATAAAATTAAATCTAATGGAAAACTAATGAACAAGAATGAAGAAGTTCGTAGAGTCAGTAGGATATTTCTGAATGCAGGAAACATGAGAAATAAGCAATGCCTTCGCCGGAATTCGCCTTCGCCGGGATGAACATTTTCATCTGTTCTTTCGTGTAGGATACCAAGATTAAATATTTGACAAATTATTAACTTTTAAATTATACTTTTCAATTTAGACTATTTTTAAATTTATTATTGGTGTGAAAAAACGAGCTTTTGACTAGTAATTTATTGTATATTTTATTACATTCTGCGCTAAATATTAGCTGCCCAGATTTTATAGTTTTGTAAATATATTAATAACGTTACTAGAGTAATATGTTATAAAAATTAGAATATTTTGTATTTTTTACAAGAACCAGTTATTACCAAAAAAAGGGGGGAAGGGAGCATCATTTATTGTTCATTAGTGATGTTAAATCAGTTTCGAAATTTCTACAAAATCAGTATGAACGAAATTAATTTGTAGAAGTAAATTTACGGAAAAATGTTAAATCTTTTTAGTAAACTCTTTTATACAGACAGAAAACTTTCCAGTAAGAAATAAAAAGGGTATAATGAATAATAAAAACGCCCAAAATTGTTAAAATGAAAATTATACTTTAACAGCATTTAGTATTTTGCAAATTCCATCTGTTATTCCATATTACTTTTGACATAATAATTTAAATTAAACAATAAAAACCCTAAATCTTCAAGATGGAAAGAAAGAAATAATACGCATATTAAGCAGTTCAGTTACAAGTATCGTAAAAACTCTATATTCAGCAGGTAACACGAAATTTTAATGAAATTTTTAAATTCGAGATCTTGGCGGAAATATGCAGTTTCACATTGACAGACTATAATTAGATTTTTTTAAGTTTCTAGCTAACATTATTATAGTTACATATTTAATTTATTTCATTGAGTAATCACATAGTTTTAATTCTAAAACTTATTTTCATGATATTCCATTCTTCAATAGATTTCATATACAAAATATTTCATGTTCAGAAATTTTACTATAGCTTTCTTTTAATTAAATATATTTTCTAACATTATATTTACAAAATAATTATGAATAATCTCAAATCTTACTAAATAAAGTCTTAATATGCTCTTATTAAAGAAAATATTGGCACTTACAGGTGGATATGGTTTGCTTGCTTCAACAAAGATACTGTCTTGTGATATCACAGACGATAACACCAGTAGTATAAAAACCTGAAAAAAATTAAAAAGTGTATCAAAATAACATACTATTAATAACCTGAAATATTAAGAAAAATGTCTATCTTTAATTAATTTGTCTTTAGTTTAGATGTGAAATACTTGTATCCATGATATTAAGACTACGGTATTATCTCTTATCTGACAGATAAACCATCATTATGTATTTTATCAGATCGAATGACATTTATTATATTTATTTTAAAAGGAAATTATTAAAATTTGAGCATTAATGGTAATTTATATTTTCTGAGAAGTTTACATGTATGGATACGTTTGTCTAAAACTTCAATTTTGAAGAGCCCATTACATTTGTAAAACTATAATATTAACTGAAAAAAAAGAAAGAAAAATCTAAAAGTTTTCAGATTTTATATTACGCTTAAAGGGGTTTTCTTTAACATTTTATTTGTTACCTTTATTTATTAAACATCATATTCTTCGCGCTTGAACTATAAAATTCAATTCAAAACGAATATCGCAAAATGACAGAAAAAAAGAGCATATCTTTAGAATTTACAATACGCAGTCTCACGCGCTGCAGATAAAAATATTTTTTTCGTACAGTGTTGTCATTGCTCAGTTTAAAAACGTTAAGTTTCTTAATCAGAACTCATAACTGCTTTACAGAATATGAAGTAGGTAAGAAAACAAACTTCAGATTCCAAATTTTTTGGCTTCCAGATGCCCATATTCGGGTGGAGACGAACGTTATTAAGAAATTAATGGCTCTAGGTGCCGTTGTTTTATCACAGTGCGAGAAACATACATTATGCAGATCCTTCATTATTTAATTTCTTTAAATATAATACAGGGAGATAACATTTGATGACAACAATTTGAAAAGTACAACGCCGTTTACAGTGAAACGTCACAACATGCCAAAACGAAATTAATGGCTCTCCTGGGCTTACGCCCTTTGTAATAATAAAAGTAGCATTATTACAAAAATTAAATCAAACTCTATATTGAGCTGTGTTCATTGATTATTGTAAGATGGGATTAAAGGTAAAATTATACCCCTTACAAATTTACTTCTTTGTTTCATTTTATATAATCTATTTCTTATAGCAAAAGAACCTGATAATTTTACGCAAACAAATATAATTTGACAAATCAATATCTGAATTTGAGAAAAGAGCTTTAAATTATTCTATGTTTAAAAAAACACAATGAAGTATGTTTCCAATTATTTTAGTACTTATTTTACTTTAATTATAATTAGCTGTAACCAGGTATTGTAAATTAAATCAAATCCAAATTGGATTAGTTAAAAGATTAGTAAAAATAAAAACATTTAATCTTAAGCAATATCTTTCGTAAATGCAGTAATATACGTAACTATGATTTACATAGAGAGCAGACAATTATCCCTTTCTTTTGTATATAATTTGTAATAACTTTTCTATTATTTTTGATTTTTTCGCACATTTTTGTAACATTTTCGTACAAGAAGCAGTATATTATATTTCTAATCTTTAATTTATTCTAATAAAATAATTCTTTGCCGAATTTTCCGATTAAAGGAGTAATATATCGATTGATATTTCGAGCAAAAATAACAGCGAATTAAAATAATTTGAGCTGAAGATGTGAATTGAAATATTTCAGATATTTCAATCATAGGTTTTTCTAAATAAAATTTATTTTAATATCAAAATTATTTCACATATAGAGAGAAAGACAAAATGGGGGAGGGGGAAGAGAGAGAAAAATAATTGCAATATTTATAATATTCCAAGCTTAATTAACAAGAAGCAAAGCTAAAACACTGCTGTATAAAACACAATCAGACTATAAAAAACAAAAATAATACTGCAGAATAAAAGAATTATTCAAACAAATGCAATTGTGAGCATGAAATAAAATTATAAAAGGAACAAAAACCAAACACGGTGTGTTACATTTCTCTTAGCATCTTCTTTAACATACACATACATGCATAACGGATGGGATGAATTTTAAATTTATGAAATACGAATCTTAGAAGCTTCGCTAATATCTCGAACCTCTGGAATCTCGAGTTCTTCCTATAAGATTAATTATAACGATGTAGTGTTCCTTCCTTTCATCTATTCACTAAATGTTGAGGAACTTAGTGTACTACTAAGCGAATAATTGCTTAAGTTCAAAATCAGAAACGTAAACTTAAGAAGGGTGAATTACCCTTTATTGTTCAAAATAAAGATTCATAGATGGCCCCTTTCTCAGGCCATACAGCAAAGCCTCCACTTAGGCTTGAACTCAAGAATGTTCTAATGATGATAACTAAATAAAGAGATTTATCAGAAGATAACACAAATTCTAAACTAGTTGGCCCTTAATATTAAATTAGTTAGCGAAACTATCAAAAGGCACGTGATACGGCGGAGCGTCGTAACAGTTAGAGAGACATAGCCAAAAGGCAAACGCGCGATATTCAGGAATTCAAATTCTCTCTCCCGACTGTGTGTAACTTTGCCTTAAATACTAGTACACTTCTCATTTGAATTTAACGCGATTCTAAAAACTCATTCTGGTAATAAGGAATTGTAAGCCGAAGCCTGAAGAGATAGGAAATTGCTAAAAACTTTAAAATAGCTGTTACAAAATTAGGATATACAAGGGAAAAAAAAATTACTAAATATTGAAAGTTTGTAATTAAAGTAGCCTCTTTTTTAATGAAAAACAAATTAAATGATACAGATTTTAAAAAATGCATTTATATTTAATACGAAGATGCAAATGAAATTTAGTAAATGACGATAAAATTAAAGCTCTTGAAATCTGAGTTTAAATTTTCAGTACAATTTCACAAAAAATGTTTAAGTAACACGTCAAATTTTCTTTCAAAGACCTAAACAAACCAACATTAAATACAGATGTCTGAAATCCTTTCAGAATTTAGGTTAAAATAATAATAACACAATGAATATCGGTTATTGGAGAAGTTAAACAACACAAATCAGCATTTACAAATCTTATGCTGCTTTTTGTTGTTTAATTTCTCCAATAATCTCTTCAGATTATTAAGAGCGAGATGCACAGAACCACCATAGTGAGTTTAGGTGATCTTAGATAGTGAATTTAGGTGAAAAATTCCAGCAGCCGCCCTCTTTTTATTAACCAATGCTTTTAGTTAGGCATCAATAGAACTAATCTTTTTTAATAAATGCTTTGGGCGAAAAAATTTAAAGATGTCTTAAAATAGGAATGAAAAGATAAAAAATACTTCTATAAAAAAAACTTCAAATATTCGAATTTTCGTTTCTGGAATTTTTTGCAAAAATCTGAAGCTTCAAGAATTCAAATATTCCATTCGAATGATTATACATAACTTTCAAAAATTTTGATGAGAAGACATTTTAATAGTGGTTAAATGAAATTATTTAATCATCACAAAAAATTATACTAAAAATTTGCCTCAGTTATAAAATAAGCACACGTAAAGGCAAAAGAAAATTTTAACCGATGAAAAATATTCAACAAAAATGTCTTACTTGAAAATTGCCCATGATTCTGATTGACTTCACAGGCAATGTAGCCTGAGAAGGTGAGTTAGAACTGTCTACTCTCTGTCTTTAATCCAATATTTATACCAACCATACTGGCCTACATAAAGGGGTACCATCTCCATGGGGGGGACGAGGAAAGCTAACGTTTTGAACGACGTTAATTAAAACTAATTAAGATCATCGGGTTAGCTTTGCGCAGTGAGATTTCCAGTTTGACACGAATACCGAAAGGAGATGCTTTTCAAATAAATGGGGAAAGTTGTTTTTGATCGAATCACTTTTTGTCTGGAAATTTCGAAATTTTCTTTTTTTTTCCCGCTGACATTGCAAGCAAATTCCAAAAATAAGAAGTATTTCTAAAAGGAATTGGAACGCATGCTGTTGAGAAATTTGCGAAAACTGTAATAAATAAATAAAATTATTATTCAGAACGTAATAAAAAATTAAAAAATTATAGCAAGTACCTGTTTGATCAAATAAAATAGAAAGGATATTAAGGACAATTTATCATGGCGATCCTAATTGCAATTAATGAGAAATTTTTGTTTGCTTTTAGTAAAACAATATTATCTTCTCGATAGAAAATAATCTCTAATGTAGAAATACAAAGCCTCCTTCAGTTTTCATTTCCAAAGGTACGTAATGAAAGTTAAATTTTCGCCGAAAAACATGAAAGGAAATTAGCTGAACAGTCAATAAAAATCGTAGTTTAAATAATTACGTACTTTAATGTATTAATAAACGTTACACACGTTTCTTAAAACACAAATATTTATGATTTTACTTCTGAATTTAAAAAATTAAACTTCAAAATATAAACAAAAATTTAAATCATCTCATCTCATGCATCTAACTGATTCAATTAGATTACAGATTCTTTTCGATACTTGCCCTGTTTTATTATTATTAGCCCAAAGGGCATTAGCCCAGAAAGGATATTAATTTCGTTTTGGCATTTTGCGTCGAAAACTTTAAAAAAGTTAAAAAAAGTTCAATTTTTAAAAGGCAGAGGAAAACAAATAAAAAAGAAAATCTGAAGGCTTTCAGATTAAAAAAACGCCCTTTTCGGCGTTTTTTTAACCTTTTGTGTGTAACGTTTTGTGTGTCTTTATTTATTAAATATCATGTTCTTCACACTTAAATCACATAAAAATTAATTCAACAGCAATATCACAAAATATTTAAAAACAATGTATCTTTAGCATTTCCGATACACAGTATCGTGCGCTATAAATAAAAATGTGTTTTTCCGCGCAGTATTGCCATTGCTCGCTTTAAGGGGACTCATACACCTTAAACTCATAAGATGTTCGAGTAAAGGTGACTGTTGCAAGAATTGGGATAACTTATTTATTTTAAAAGCAATTACTACCAACTTTTTACAGCTGACTACATAATATAGCTGCTTTCTGAAATAGTATTCAGAAAGTTTGTGTTGCCACAAATAGTTTTATAATTTAATCCGCTTTGTGACAAATTTTTCGTCATGTTTCAAACTTGCGCGCACAGTTTAAAACATTCTGTTTCATAATTTAATATATAGCTTTTATAACATTTAGAAACTACTGTGAACCTAAAATTCTAAAAATTTCATGTTAAATTTTTATTTTATTTTGAGTTGAGTTTATAAAATGTATTTTATTAAAAAAATTTGTAATGTTTCCGTCCATAAAATTTTTCAATATTAAAATATTCATCAGATTGTTGGTTCAGTTAGAAAATAGTGCCCATATAAAGAATTCCATGAAATTTCAAGTATGTACCATTAACCATTTTTAAAATATCATGCGCGTAAGGTGGAAACATGGCGAAATATTTTGTCACAAAGAGGATTAAATTACAAAAATATTTGTGGCAACACAAACTTTCTGGTTACTAGTTTCCAAAGCAGCTATATTATGTAGTCAGCTGTAAAAAGCTGGAAGTAATTGCTTTTAAAATAAATAAAATATCCCAATTCTTGCAACAGTCACATTTTCGAAAATCTTGAGGGGTTTAAGGTGTATGAGTCCCCTTAAAATCGTTGAGTTTTTTAAACAAAAATTCGTTAAAGTTTTACAAAATTCTAAATAGATAATAAAATAAATTCGAAATTCAAAACTCGGACTTCCGAGTCCCCATGTTCGGTTGGAGGACTACGTTATTCAAAATTAGATGGCTCTAGGTACCGCTGTTTTTTCACAATGAGAGAAATATTCATGCATTCATACAGATCCTTCATTATTTATTTTCTTGAAATATAATACATGGCGATAATATTTGGTGGCAACAGTTTGAAAAGTAAATAAACGCAGAAAGTGAAACGACTCAAAATGCGGTTTTGAGACTTTGTGTTTTAGACTAATAAAAATAATAAACCCTTTAAGCTAATAAAAATTATAAAGCTTAATATAAAAGTAAAAAATAGCATTATTTAAAAAAAATTAGTTAAAGAAATTTTAAAATGCTGGTCAAAATTTTATCTCTACAATGCAAAATCGATCAAGTTAATTATCTGAAATGCACTATAAGGCATTCTCTCTCTTCTTCCAGCATGCCTTCGTGGTGTAACGGTAGCACACTCGGCGCCTAATCGAGAATTCTGGTTCAAGTCCAGGTGAGGGCACTGCATATTTTTCATGTCTCCTGCTTCAGAATAACCTAATGTCTCTACAGATGGCGCCCGAACGATAATGTGGCGGGCAATAATTCGTCCCCACTACGATTTGGTGAATGGGTCCCCTAATCCCCTGTCTCCCTTTAAAAAGGGGAGTATATAAGGCACTTTTCGCCCTCCTTCCAGCACGCCTTCCTGATGTAATGGCTCTGTGCGTATACGAGTGTTCCAGGTACGAGTTCCGGCAAGAGGATTGTATATTTCTCACGTCTCCTGCTTCAAAATAGCCTAATGACTCTACAACACAATTCTTCCGTTATTTTCATAGAACAAAATCTGTTTGTGTTATTGACATTAAGAGTTATTTTTATAACAAACTCAAACATAACAAACTGTTATTTTCATAGAACAAAACCTGTTTGCGTTACAGAAATTAAGAGTTATTTTCATAACAAACTGTTATTTGCATGGAACAAAATCTGTTTGTGTTACTGAAATTAAGAGTTGTTTTCATAACAAACTCAAACATAACAAACTGTTGTTTTCATAGAACAAAATCTGTTTGCGTTATTGAAATTAAGAGGGCAAGAAAACTGGAAGATTGTAAAACAAATCTTTAATCAACATTTAATGCACCCACGTTGCTTCGACAAGTCATCCCTAAGGATGCGAAAAATGTTTGTTCTTATGATTGTGACTAGAAAAAGTAATTTACTAGTTCATTTCTTTTGCCGCCTTTTAAATGTACTAAATTACGTTTACGTATTCTTTCATTATCAAGGTGAATGAAAAATTCTAGGTCACTATTCGAGCACTCTTTTTCACTTATCACTCTTCGTCTTCTTTAATAAGGTCATGAATGGAAAGAGCATTTAATGAACTTCGGTGTGTATTTAGTATAGCATTCTCTGAAACATTATAAGAATTCAGTCACATTCAGTGAATCGCTGAAATTCAGTAACCTTTATCGCAACATCACTCAGAGCTTAGTCACATTTATAAACACAGAAAGTTAATTTAAAATCATTAAATGGGTGCATAGTTATCATCCCTTAAGTTAATAAAATAATCCTTAGAAAACTAAACATAAATAGTGTAACTTTTCTTCAGGCAACTCTGAAAAATATTCTTATAAGAAATATAATAATAAAATAATATTTCGTTTATATTTAATAATTCGGTGATATTAATAATTGTGGTGATATTTAATGATCGTATCATTTTTACTTCCTTGTACGAAGAAAAAAGGAAGTATTGTAATCGCGAAAAGTTTCAGGCGGCATATTTCAACGGAAATATCCATTTTGACCACTATCGAATGCAATTTAACGATTTTTTTGCATGATATTTGTACGTAAGGGCTGAATAAAAGACTCGTTTCCTCCAAAAAAATTATAAAACTGCTTTAAAATGAATTCTGAAGAGAATTTTTCGTGGCGTCTGTACGAACGTATGTACGTACGTGCATACGTACGTATTGCGCATAACTCAAAAACGAGTAGCTTCAGAACGTTGAAATTTTGTATATAGCACTGCTACAACATGTAGATGTATTTTGGTTGCAATCGGCCGCACCAAACGTATATAAATACATTTACATACATAGCCACTCTGTTACCCGGCTCAGTGATCTCAGTTTCTTTACTCTTATATGTTTGTAAATTGTACATTTTTTGCTTTAAAAATGATTGAATTATGTTGTTTTTATCTTCCGGTTAAGGTTTTTATGCCTTTAGTAAATCTGTATGCAATACTTTTAGAATTATCAACAATTTTAAAGTTGTTTAAGTGCCCCTAAGCCTTTTCTTTATGGAGGCCATTGATTGTTTACATTTGAAACAGCAGGCTAGTGGATTTGTTGCCAATCTAGAGAAACTTAGCTTCGCAACAACAAAGATAATGTCTTTATTTATTATTGCCAATTAAATCATGCTTAATCCTTTCTGGATTTTTTTCGAGGAAATAAGTGTTTAAGATTTACTTCTTAATTTTTAATATAGATATTTTGAGTTTTTATGTATTTTTCCCTTCTCGCGAAGTGAGAACAGAATTAATTGAATGAGAAATACTCAATCGTCTGTGAAAAACTATTTCTTTTTTGTTTTGTTTGCTTAATTCCTTTTATACATCGTTCCAGCTTTATTATAGTATTTGAATAGAACATGTGGCAACGATTAGATAATTCTATTCTTTCAATGATATAAATTTTGTGCATTATGAGTTAAAATATGAACGAAATATAATACTGTTAAGTGAATCTAGCGCCAGAGTGTCGCTATGGTAAACAAATACTAGAGTGAATTTTAAAGAATACATTTATTCTATTGTGGTTTATGCGCTGTCGGCGAAGTAGATTTAATTCAATCCAATAAGTTTAAATGAAATGCAAGAAAAAATGCGTATAATTTAATATTTCGTACAAGGAAGTCATACAACAGATTTTTTTATTTGTCATCTTAAGATTCGCTTCTTTTAAAATACATTTTATTGCTGAAATATTTCATATAACGTAGTCTGATTACAGTAAATGAAAAGTCTAAGTTTTTAACGATTAATAATAATAATTAAGAAAATAATAACAACAATAATTCAGTATTAAGAACAGAATTAACATCTGACAGAAAATTATATAACAAGTGCTCCACAAATCAGAAGTAAACGCACAAAAGTAAAACCTAAAATTATTAAAGAAACAATCTCGTGCGTAGCTATAGATACATAAAATGCAATCGATTTCGAAGACAAACAGGTCTCTCTTCATCAGGAGCAAAGGAATTTGCACAACTGGAGAGCAGCAAGCGTAACATCCCTATTTATAACCTACTGCAGCGAATCTGAAAATTTAAGCTAATACAATTTTAAATGCTTTTTAAATTTACTACTGCTGGATTATTTACGACAACTTGAAAATCGTTGAAGAAGTTAGAAATCTTAAAATTTACAATATTAACTGCCATGACTTTGAAAACCTCTACACGTCCCCCACTCAAATCTACTAAAGTGTTTTCTGCTAAAATGACAGAATTTTTCCTGAAATACTTAATATTCTGGATTTGCGAAAATTGAAAGAATTTCTACATTTTTCGCTATACAATAACTGTATTAAACATTCAAAATTTCATTACCTGCAAACACAAGGAATTCCAATGGGAAGTTCATATTCCACTCATATTTTGTAACTTATTTCTATTTTCTAAAGAATTGAAATTCCTAAAGGGTTTTTCTGATTACGATTTCAGTAAATTTAACGCTTTTAAAATTCTATTAAGTTATTGTTTCAATTTTCGTTAAAACTTTTGCCGATAGATGGCGCTACCTTCTAGTTCGTTTTACTGTAGTAGGGTATAAATACTACCATTACGCCTACTGCTTTCCAGCCTCGCAAATTTCTTTGCTCCTGATAAAGAGGGAGCTGTTTGCAGTAGAAATCCATTGAGCTTTTTGTCTAAAACTTCGGCAAATACAGAGTTGTTTCTTTATTATTTTTAAGTGTTCCACATCCCAAATAAATTTCAATAATAGCTAATGCTGCAGGACATAACAAAAACTGTTAGAAAAAAGTTCAAATCAGTATAAAAAGTGGGAGGCTTAATGTGATGCTTTAGAGTTGCATATTCACAGAATGGGAGTAAAAATCACATTCTAGATTGTATAATGAGCAGAATGACGTATTCTGTATTGATTGTTGCGTACGTACAAGTTCATACTGAATTCAATGCACACAGAGCCGGTGATAGCTTGGTAAAATTTTATTTTCTCAAAAGAAACACTTTGTAGTTCTGGAACTTTCCTCTACTATTCGTACGGCCTTTCACAGTACCACAGAGTACAATCAGTAGTTATACTTCAATACTAAGAACGTTAAACACAACGCAATGAAGAGTGCATTTAAAATACATAGTACTCACTGAGATCTGAATAGTTCTAAATCAGCTCTGAATTAACAACTGAGAGCAGATGCTCTCTCTGATTTTATATAGCCTTCCACCCGGCCACCGAGAATTCTCTAGCACCTTCCATTTCTCGAAATTACTGGAAGGCATATATAATTAAACTTGCATACATTTAAGAGCTAATTACGTTTTCAATTACATTATTAAGTATTTTCTCCCTTCTTTCCGCATGCTTCGTGGTGTAACGGTAGCACACTCAGCGGTGTAACGATAGCACACTAAATATCTTCGAATGGTTGCCAAGTTTGGCGACTGTTAGCGATTTCTTGCCAAATGTGGAGACAAAAACGCCAACTTTGCAGTGTCTCGCCATTTAATTCAGTGTTAAATAAACTTACCCCTGTAATCTTTTTTGTTTTTTTACAACCAGAGTTTCGCCTCTCCAGACTCTTCATGTTACATTATACAAAAGATACTACAATTTCACTAAAATTATTTACGTATTTACAAAATTCGTAACATTATATATTCTTAAACATTCTTAAAAAATGTTAAACTAAGTATAGAGGAATGAAATTTGTGCAGCATTTTCACTTATTGCGAGGATTATGTACCGAACAGTACAGCTAATGTGTTTTATGGAGGTCACCAGCGGCCAAATGGAAAAATTTCCTGAGCATTGGCGCTTGTGTTCCAGTCACAGCGAACGGGTTAGCTTGAGTATTTACGTAGATTTCTTCATGTATAATTTGAATATCAGGTCGTTTCTTTTAAAATAAGGCTTCAAGAAGGCATACCTTTCCTTGGGTAAACCGCTGCAGCGTGCTTTCCTTCAGTCAATTGATGAGTGTATCAGTAACAGTGAGATAAACCGCTGAACACTGGTAATTCGACCCGTCATTAAATCTTATATTGTTATAACGAGCCAGTTACCCTTAAAAGTCTTTCACGGAGGTGTCTCTCTTCTTATGAAAATAGCCCTAGAATTCATTACCGTAATCTCAATAATCCAGTCCAATATTCCGTCAGGTTAACCTAATTACACTGTACTAACTACTAACTACACTCACCTGGCCTTGATTTATTATCCCCCACCCCAAACATTGAAGCACTCCTCATAATACTCTAATTTAAACTTTTCATTCAAAAATTATGAAAGTGGACATTTTCTCTAGCCCCTTCGCGCCGACTGTCACGTATACGTGCCAGCAACGAACACACTTATCTACCGGCCGACACGCAGGCGTGCCAGAGGATTTTTCCTTTTGCTACCGACTGTCACGTATACGGGCCAGTACTTTGGAACGTTTTTCAAACTATAATTTCTGCCACAAGATGTCACTGTATGTCCATATGGTTTCGGATACATGTACATTAGACCTTCTACTCGAAATGAGAGAAGCATGGCTCACATACACGTGTTTTTGATTATATAAACAAACGGGGAACTAAATGTTTCCGAATGGCGTGATTTATGACGTCTCTTTAAATCGCACTTTATTCGCACGTGATAGTTGTTTATTGTAAGTAGAAGTTTTATATGCGCTAAAGCGTTGAGTATTTCCGTTTACAGTTCAGTTTTTAGAAAATAATTAGATCTTGTTAGACGTGATTTCTTTCTGTTTTTACCGTTTCAATGTCGAAGCGTCGAAAATGTTTAACAGAGCATGAAATAGCAGAAATGATGCAAAATATTTCAGATATTGATTCTGAAATTCTGATATTGATTCTGAAAGAATAACTGAAAGAAAGTTTTCCAAAACTTTGTTCAGAAGAGACTGATAAGAAAATGAGACGACGATGCTTCGTTTGTTCACATTCCCGGAAAAATCCTCCAAAACGGCAAATGAGTTATTACGAGTGCAAGGAATGTAACGTAGGACTGTGTGTAGATCCCTGTTTTCAAATTTTTCATACGAAAAGAGAATTTTAAGTAACATATTTAGTTTTCAGATGTATAATGTTAAAATTCGTAAAATGGTGAGTAATTAAAACAAAATGTGTAAAATATGCATTTAAACAAGAAATAAGGTAATTAAAGTATATATATATAAAGCATTATATATAAAGCCGTTTAAATACTCTATAGAGCATTATTAAACAATGCGTTGATACTTCGGAAATTTCATGGATTTAGGCTTAGTAGCAAAAAGCCCCCGGCCCTGGAGAGACGCTCGCGGAAGACACTGCCGGCCTCCGCGATAAGCGCGCGTTTTCGCTACCCGGTTCGAAGGGGCTAGAGTAATCAAAAGTTAGAGCACCCAGGCCAAAAAGAACGCCATTTCTTATTGAGATTTAAGAAAAGATTTTAATATCATCATTCTTTTAATACGACAACTGGGTCAATACTTCTTTTTTCCTCGATGAGAAGAAACTTCATTAACCTCTTGACAGCGAAATATCAATCTAAATTTAATATACATACTTGAGATTATTCTTAGCAAAATATGCATGTTTGTTTTAACTGTATTTTTCTAGCTATTTCTTCGAGTATGAGGAGTTTTTCAATATTTTATCCACTCCTGTTGAAGATTTACTTCTCTTTTTGGTTAATATTGTACCAGGAAGACTCCTTGCACAAATATCTACATATTTTCAAGTTGTTAGCAAATGACACCTTTTTTGCAATGTTTGTTTTTCGAATAAAAATAGGATAGCCAAAATACCCACATTCTTAAATCGGAATATGAATATTGCCCCTTTTTCATGAAGGCGCGGTATGATAAAAATCTAAAGAAAAAAGAAATCGAGGTGTCGAGAACATAAAAGAAAAGGTCGCCTGACGTTTTTCTGGACTCCCACTAATGACAGGTATTGCAGCACTTTCTATTCCTCTGAAAGAAAAAACTGTGGACTTTCTCTTGTAATTGGATTTTTTTGATAACTTTACCATTGTATTCGTTGTTCGATGGATGCATTGTTCTTTGTAGGCTTTTTTTTATGCAAGGCACCCGGAAGTCGGGCTGTGGCTTGTTCTCACCCATTTTTCACACTGTTTGCCAACGTCACATGTGTTGTCAATCCTACGTAAGCCACTCTCAAGAACGGAAATGTAAAAAATAAAAACGTTGAGTAAGATGACCAATATACGTCTGTCTATTCATGTACTAAGAAGCTTTGAGCTCATAAAGTACCAACTAAAAATTATAATCAATTTGAGGGTATCGGTAATCAATGAGCTGGTATCATTAAGAATTTACAGAATGTTGGTAATGTTTTCTAAAAAATAATCTTAAAACTTATTAAATTTCGGAACTTTACTAAAAGAATTAGATGAGTTAAGAATTTAGTCACTTAAATGAGTTAGGAACCGGTCACTTAAAAAAAAATGGCTACAATTTGCAGGTGTTTTTTTTTTTTTTTTTTTTGGTTCTTTTACCTTTTTTTCTTTTTTACTTATTATGTGCTCCACCCTTAGACACGACACGGAAAGAGAAAGATGCTCCGTGGAGGTCTTTTTAAGGGAAACTGCCTCCTATCCACGTTACACATCCGGAAAATCACGAAAATGCCCATACAGCCAGCTCGTTCGCCGGGACTTGAACCCCAGATCGAACTACTAGTGTGCAGTAGCTTTTACCGCTCGGCAGCTGGTGGACAGTTTTATTAATTCAGACGCAAAATAATTCATATAAGGAAATTGCACATACCTGAATACGGTGTTACTTCAATATACGTCATTAATCTGTTCCATATCCTTTCACGTATAACCGAACGAACTTTCCAATAAGAAATAAAGGTTAAATAATTGATCTGTTGCTACAAAAAAACCCGTTGTTATAATTACAACATTGTATTTAATACTAAAATAGTAGCGGTTCAAATATATACTGTTCATAATTAAAGCACCGCGCTACTGGAGAGCAAAAAACGTTTTTCTCCTATCCAGATCAAAGGCACTTTCTCAACACGCTGTAACGTCTCTAATTTGTGTTTGATTATCGATTTCTCTCTTCCCTTCGCAAAGTCAGTCGATTTAATAACGTCTTTGTTTTTAACAATCGTGGACACCATCATACTTGGGATACGGTATTCAGTAGCCAATCCAGGATACATATGCTATCTTCATATTTTTCAACAATTTCTTTTACCCCCTCCATGGTGATCCTAACAATTTTCTTCGTTGTTTGACTCTCCCTAAAACTCTTTGTTACTGAATTTACGGGAAAAAAGCACAATCACTTGAAAATTCAGAGTTTAGAGAGGGCTGTTTATTGTATAGCAGAAAAGGGCATAGCATTATTAATACCAGTCATAACGTTTTCTCGAAAGAAGTAAAAGCTTGTAGTTCGTGCGATCGCGACTTATCGAATTCGAGTCGCCTTCCAAACAAATACAGCAAACCAAAAGTTTCGCCTCCAAACGCGGTGTGTACCAAGTTAAATGTATTTGAAAGCTGACGTATACCGAGGTACAACTATACTAATTTTTTAGGACATGAAATTTGAAAAAATTCAGCTAATGGGAAAAACCATATATCTTTTCAAGAGAAAGAAAATTTTACTTAACAATAAAATAAATTTAATAAAAATTTATAATTTTTAAACCTCTCAATTTTCATTTTCCAGTGCTAGTTTTAAAATCTGAATTCACATTCGCTCAGATATATGAATGGAATTTGAAATTTCAGACGATTTGAAATTTAAAATATTCTTTTCGAAAAACGCACGAGAATATATAGCTTCTTTGAATAACAGAAACTGCAGTAAATCAGATTTATGATTGTTGTTTAAGATATAAAAATTTTTCATAATATTTTATGTCATAAATAAAGCTTCATAATAAAAGCGCCAGGGGTTCTTTTACGAAAGTTTGAGGTTCTGCTTTTTATGCGCCTTCTGCAGTTATTATACAATAAGGCCTATAAAGGCCCATCGACCTCTTTTTCCCGAGCACCTATCAGTGACCTAGTAGTTGACAACTATTGGTTTATTAGTTTCGAGAATACTTTGCTTCATAATAAAAAAATGTTAAATTTTTATCCCATAGCTGGATCACGCATGACGTAGTCACGTACTTCTCAGCGTCTTGCCTTGTTATTGTGAGTAATTATACACCATTAATAATAATGAAATATATATAAAAATATCTGATCAATATTGTATCAATATCTGATCAGTATCCAATTGCTGATTAAATTAACAGCTTACAAATTTCGGATGAAACTTTACATAAGAGGCTTTATGAATTGCACATAACCACACCTTATATACGCTGCTCGCAAAAAAAAAAAAAAAAAAAAAAAAAAAAAAAAAGAGAGAGAGAGAGATAAAAATCTGAAAGTTTTCAGAATTTAAATTACGTGCAAAGGGGCGTTTTTTAACATTTTGTCTGTTACCTTTGTTTATTAAATATCACGTTCTTTGCACTGAAACCATAAAATTCAGTTCAGTAGCAATGCTGCAAAATAATTTTAAAATGAGCCTATCTTTAGAATTTCCGATACACAGTTCCGCGCGCCGGAGATAATTTTTTTTCCCCTCTACAGTGTTGCCATTGCTCGCTTTGAAATCCTTGAGTCTGTTAATCAAAGATTCGTTAAAGTTTTACAAAATAGTAAATCGATAATAAAACAAATTCCAAATTTCAAATTTGGGCTTCCAGATGCCCATATTCTCAGTAGGATTACGTCATTCAAAATTGGATGGCTCTAGGTACCGTTGTTTTATCACAGTGCAGAAACATACATACATTTATGCAGAATCTTCATTATTTAATTTCTTTAAATATAACACATGGCGATAATATTCGGTGGCAGCAATTTGAAAATGAAACGAACGTTTAACGTTTTCGACGCAAAATGCCAAAACGAAATTAATAGCACGTCTGGACTAACGCCCGTTGGGCTAACAGTGACGCTCGAACTAAAATGTAGTGAATAAAGATTCTTCACCATCAGGATTTGGCGACTGGGTTACCTAATCCTCAGTCGGCCTCTAACTAAAATGGAGGAGTTCTCCTTCTTTTCTGCATGCCATCGTAGTGTAAAGGTAGCTCACTCGACGCGCATTCGAGAGGTTCAGGCTCAAGTCCCGGAGAGGGCATTGCTCATTCTTCATATCTCCAGCTTGAAAATAACTTAGTAACTGTAAAATCAGTCGAGTCAAAATGCCAGTGCCGACTAGATAATACGACCGATCGCAGATAGTTCGATTTGAATCCGAACTTTCATTCGCTCGGTCTGAATTCGAATACCGAATGAAACAGAGGCTGATTGCTGTTTTCGTGTTTTTTCCCCCATATACAGCGTGTGTACGAACCATAATCGATTCTGAAACGCTTCATTCGTTTTCTGAATAAAACATCACCTTTTTTATGGTACTATCTTGATTGATAAAGAATTCTTATCCAAAAGCCATAAAAAATGTTCGAAATAAATGCCGTAATGAAAAACTTGTTTGTGAATGCTAAATAAAAAAACTTATTTACCATTCAAAAACAATACTTTAAAATACATCTTTGACAGCTGGAAGCTGCACGATTTTTTTTAACTGCTGAAACCAGATAGGAAACTTTATATTAATGCTATTAATTTCTTCAATTTTCTCCCAAAATATATCTTCATAAATGTGTTTTCTATCAAATACATCAAATGGCTTACATTCTGGCCACGTTTAATCTAAGAAACATCTTTAGGCCTATATTTTCCCCCACTTGAGCCATAATTTTATGGATTGCCTTTTTATCGAACTATGTTTACGAATTCGCGATAACGTATCAATGCAATCGAATTGGTTTACATCAAACCAAACCTCATACACGAAACTGATAAAAGATAATGTAATGCAGGTAAGTTTCCTTTCGCCTTGCTCTCTTTCCAAGTTATTTATAGTTACTTTACACTTGGTGGGTGGCGGGTAAGTCAGCAGCATGTTTCCTTCTTTATCTTCCGTATGTTTCACCTAATGAATACCTTTGGATTCCGAAGTTTGAAGAAAGTAGGTAGGAAAAGTGGTGATACCAGTCAGGAAAACGGGCGTCTCTAGAACACATTGATTTATCTGATAATGAACTTCTACATTTTTTTTAATTAAGCGTGTTAAAGAAAGAAGACTATTTTTCATGAAGTTCATACAAAACCAGAAAAGCCACCTTTATTAAAGATTTTACAAATATGATATATAAATATTTATTTAAAAATTTTCATTTCCAGTAAATTCGTACATATCTCTATGTATAATAAAAAGAGTCTGTTTGTATGTCTTTCGTTCGTGCTGCGCTTAAGCTAATAAAGGCAGGGCTATGAAATTTGATATAAAATAGAATTTGGTATACATGAAATAAAACATGTATTGCTTATTTCGCTGTTTGTAAGATACTGAAAAGTTAAGCATGATATGATTTTTTTTTCAACGGGAAGTTAATTTATTTATCAAAATAATTAACATTTGATTAAGGGATGTTGCTGCTTATTTTCTTTTGATTTTTAGACACAACACATACATCGCAATTTTTTTTTTTTTTTTTTTTTCTGATGCGCATATGTCTCGCGAGGCACAACAGAAAGAATTTCCTTTTTTCTCTTTCTCTCTCTCTTCTTATTAGCTAATGGCAAAGAGTTTTGTATATTTTGAATTATGTCATCCGCAAAGTACAATTTTGATTGGTTATTGGTTTCTGATGACAGTTTCATTCTTTTAGAAATGTGGTTTTTGGCAGCAGTTTTTCATTCATTGCTTTGGATACTGGACTGCTGACTGTTTTCTCTTGAAAATATGAGATTTATTGCTTATTTCATTGTAATTTTTTATATTATGTTATATATATATATAGATATATATATATCTATATATATATATAATTTTAATTATATAAAAATTCAATATTTAAATAATTAAATTAAATAAATATTTAATTATTTAAATATTGAATTCTTAAGATTTTGCAACGGGAAGTTGGTTAATTTATTAAGTGGGATAATTAATATTTGTATTAAGGGATATTGCTTATTTCAGTGTAATTTTTTTAATATGTGATACATTTTTATTGAATTATTTTTAATAAAGTTTTTCTGCAGAGTAAAATTCTGTGCAGATTTTAAATTTAATGTTAGGCCCTTTAGGCATTTTTACGGCACATTTAAAATTAAAAAGCCAGACGAAGGCTGGTCGGGTTAATTGGTTTATAAAAACTGGTCAAGTTAAATTCGTCTGAGCCCCCCCCCCCCCGGGGCATTGTGTCTCTCTGGAGGTGGTTAGGTATGTGATGTATACAAAGTGTAGTGTGTGATGTTTCTGAAGCTGATATTCATGTCAGGTTCTAGTTGCACGTTTACTTAAAGTAAAGCGAACTGTGAGCGGAATATATGAAGCACATATTTATAGTACTTTTTCTAACAAGTAACTATATAGTTAACTAATGGGTTTGTGTAATTTTGCACTTTTTTCGCGAGGGGAACTAGAACTGAGAGCTATTCAAACCAGTAGACGTTATTAATCTACTTCGCTTGCAAGTTTACCTTTAAAAACCAGAACTAGAGAAACAAAAACAAAGCAATTATATAGTTATTCCGCGAAGGACTTATTCAATCGCACGATAATGGACTTGTTAACGTTGGAGAACAGCGAAACAGAATTTGGTTGCGCTCAAGTAGAGTAGATTGTAACTAACATTATAGTACTCACGTTTAGTTAACTCTCCGCGTACGGCTCCTGGGATTTCCCCGGGATACGAAATCCGTCTCGTAATACGGGTCGTGTAAAATAGCGTGAGTAAGTCTGTTTTTTCATAATAATAACAAACTATTAAAATTTCTGCATTATACTAAATTTATATTAATTACTAAATTTATATTGAATTTTATTAAATGTATATATATATTATATTTTACTAAATTTATATTAAATTTATATTAATTTAATTATGTAAATACTAATATATAAAGATAGAGAATATAAAAGAAATGCCCCGTATTTCAGAACCAGAATGAGTCTAAATCACGCCGTACGCGGAGGGTTAGCTCACATCACTTTAGTTCACAGTTAAATCCTATTCATAACTGCCATGTAAGCAACTAACTATTCACGATTAGTTTAATAATAGTTATAGTTTAATAATAGTCCCTCGTTTCCGCATGTCTTCGTGGTGTAATTGGAAGCCCACTCGAGGCGTATTGGAGATGTTCAGGGTTCGAATCCCGGCGAGGGCAAAGCGCATTTTTCACGTCTCCTGCTTTAAGGAAAAAAAAAACTAATGACTCTATAATGGCACCTGAACTAAAAAGCGGTGAAGGATAATTTGTCACCACCAGAATTTGACGATTGAGTCCCCGCATGCTCAGTCACCCCTTCAAAGGGGGGAGTATATAAGGTATTTTCTCCCTCATGCCTCCGTGGCATGCTCGATGCGTATTCGAGAGGTCCGGAGTTCGAATCCCGCGAGGGCACTGCACATTTTTCACGGCTCCTGCTTCAAAAAGACTCTAAAACACTGCAAAGTAACATAGTAACTGCATTATATTGCATGCTAATTTAATTATGACTAACTTTAGATCTTCCAGCACTTTTTTAAAGAAAAATAATAACAGGAAAACAAAGTTAATTAAAATTTAAAATATATTTGCTAAATTTCTGCGTCATAAATTTCTTCCATTTTTTTCAGATTTTATAACTTTTATACTCATTTTTTCCCACTAGCTGTCAAGCATTAAAAGTTTATGTTTCGCATCAAATTCAATTAACCGCTTAACGACCGCGCCCGAGATATCTCGGGAATAGATGCCGCTTCGATTTTCCTATGAACGAGTTACACGGGCGCCGAAAATTTTACGGATATTTAAGGCCATCGCCCGTAATATCGCGTGGCGATCGACACTCTGCCATGCACATACTATTTTCTTAGCTGGGGAAGGGGCCCAAGCGGGTTTTGTGATTGGATCCTCCATGACTATGAGCTGCAGTCGGTGACGTGGCAGCATTATAAATGAACTGTAAATTCAGTTTGTTTTGTTAGTCGATACAGATTACCAGATTACCGATTATCAAGCTGTTGCAAACTGTGATGTGCAGCTATGTGTCACACCGTGTTTCAGGCTGTAGCATACTTGTCAATGACATATATAGATTGTAAAATGTATTTACTTGAATTTTACTTTAGCTCTTCTTACCTATTATAACATAGACTATAGTTTTGTTTTACTTTTGGCTAGATTTTTTTTGGCTGCTTCATGGAAGCCCAAGTTAACTCGGATAATGTCATAAATCGTAATAAATATTTTGTTTCTGCCCCCCCCCCAAAAAAAAAATTTCCGCCTTACAAAGCTACATCTAGTGAGCTATATCTGTAGATAATAAAAATCTTATAAAAAAATTCAGGGATTTTCGGCATAATCTCTCTATATAATAAAACAAAGAGTCTGTCTGTGTGTGTGTGTGTCTTTCGTTCGCGCTGCGCGTAAGCTAATAGACCCACGGTTACGAAATTTGGTACATAGGTGCATCTGGACAAGAGCCAGTGCACCTCGAAGCGATTTGTTCGAAATTCGAATTAGAAGTTTTTTATTTTATGTTTTGTGACGAAATCGCGTCATTTTGAGACATAATGGGCTATAGAAAAGCGAGATTTTACTCTACGCACTCCATTTTCACATCGTCATGAAATGTAGGCACTTAGCTATTTTACGAACTTAAAATAAATTTCGTGTTTCAATAAATCGATTAAATACGAATTTATTTAACAAAGGGAGCTTAACACCTTTTCAACGGGATTTATTCTAAAAAAGTTTATGTTTAAAAATGTACGTTTATATTTCTTTGATTTTGGGACTCGTTAAACTTTCATCCTTGCGACTGCTTTTACAAAAAGAATTTTGGAAAAATGATAATATTTTGTATTTTTAAAATTTTTTTAAATGAAGCTTCCGAATAAACTTCTCACATCTCACATCTTTAAAAATGTGATTTTGGCAACAATTTTCCTCTCTTATTGTTGTTGATAGATTTTTGATGAAATCGCATCATTTTGAATAGTTTCATTCTTTTAGAAATATGGGTTTGGCAACAATTTTTCATCGTATTTCTTATGTCACTGTTTTTAAGAGATTGGCATATTTCGTTGTCAATTTTTTATATGTAATACATTTTTATTGATTTTTTTTATAAAGTTGTTCTACAGACGTTTTTGTTTTTGAGTTTCTTTCATGTTACTTTTTGCTTATTTCACTGTTTGTAAGATATTGAAAAGTTTTGCATGATTTTTTTTCTTTAACGGAATGTTGGTTAATTTTTTTTTATTAGGATAATTAATATTTGTATTAAGGGATATAGCTTATTTAATTGTAATTTTTTTCCTCTTGAAAATATAAGATAAAATATCATTAATTATACTTTGCTTTTCAGAACTTTTTGTTTTTTATATTCTTTTATGTTATTTATTGCTCATTTCACTGTTTTTATGATATTGAAATGTTTTGAGTGAGTTGTTTAGGAAACAAAGTTCTTAACCTCCTTTATACCATTTGAGTTCTTAAGATTTTGCAAAGAGAAATTGGTTAATTTACTTATTAGGATAATTAATATTTGTATTTAGGGATATTGCTTATTTCATTGTAATTTTGTTATACGTAATAACTTTTTTTTATGAAGTTGTTCTGCAGAGTAAAATTCTACGCAGTTTTTAAATTTAACGTTTGGTACTGGAAAAATGGCTGGTGTTCCCTTCAGCCAATTTTCCAGTACATTTAAAAGCCAGACAAAGGCTGGCAGCGAAGCTGCTAGTTTTTAATATGAATTAAACGGTCATTAAGCGGTTAACTTTGATATGAGTCCTCCTAAAATTTTCTTCAAAATTAAAATGCAGTTAGAAGGTCTTATTAAAAAAAACAATTATGAATCTGGTCATCTGGAAAATTTTTAACAAATATTTTCAAAATGTATAAAGAGAGAAAAGAAAAATCTGCATTCTGTTAAAAAGTTTTAAATCAACCACCATGAGATCAACATTCTAATCAACACTGTTATGTTTCATATTTGCATGTTGTATTGGCTAAATAAAATTCTTTTAAATATTGTAACAAATACCCAGTTGCGGTGAGATGGCTTCTCCGCAAAGTGGGTTTAGGGTTGCCAGAAAGTGACAAAAAAGGCAGGGTTGAATATTTGGCGCGAAATCTCCCATTTGACGACATTACATAGACAGAGCGAGACCATTCTAGAACGAATTCTTACCGGTTTTCCCCAGACTGCTGTCAAAGGCAGGTCAAAAGCAATATAAATCCCGCCTGTACGCGGAGTAGCAGTTTATCGTGAATCGTATTTTGAGTGTGTTGTGTTCAGTAGTAGTGCTTTTAGCTCGAGAACGATCGACCGAGTCGGAAGCTGTAATTTAGTACTTTGTCGTGAAGCTATCTTCACCGTTATAGCCTGATAGCCTGAAGGCTGTGTTGCTGATTATATCAGCGTGTTTATGATAGTTTTTCGAAGGCTGTAAAAGTGTCATTTGAACTCTTCTGTGTAATACTGAGGAATAAATTGTGTTTTTGATTCTTCGTCAAGTGTTGTCATCCAATCGCTCCAAATCTACGAACCCGTAGAACGCAACAATGTTAAAAAAGAAATTCTTTTTGCGTTAAGAACAGAAATAATAAAACCTAAAATTAAATGATAGCCTTCATGTAACTAAATTCTTCGCTACAGAACATGAGACATGCTGTTAATGAAAAAGTCAGCAGAATAATCTGTTCTTGTTGCCAACATCAAAATTAAAATCTGTTTTGTATTTTAAAGTTTTTTTTTTTTTTTTGTTTTTTTTTATATATATTCTTTTCGAGTACTGCAAAGATGTTCCGATGCATTTTAATATCTTTGGAAACTTTAAATTTCGCCACATAAATAGTTTTAATCACTTTCAAATTGACGTTTAGATTATTTCTTATTCATTTTGATGTGTCGCCTGTCTTTTTCTCTCCCTCTCTCCTTTTTTTCCTACCTTTTTAAGTTAATTTTACTTACGTCAAAATCTTTCTCTTTTACATTAGCGAATGAATTCCTCGCTTTATGCAAAGCTTTAGCAAACAATGTGATGCGGCCTTGTTTCATATGAAATGTAGAAAAATGTAGTTTTTCTTTTCCACTAAATTTTCATGTGCCGTATATTCTCAACTGAAAGTAGATTCATTGCAAAGCTTGTATTTCGAGATTTTGTCCCCCCCCCCCCAAAAAAAAAATGCAGGATAAAAGGCAAGCTACAGTTTTGCTTTATAAACTCAACAACATCCTAGTTGGAGAAAAAAGGTAAACGGAATTAAATGTCCAAATGTGAGATATTTACCCGTATATGTCTCATTCAATCTCACACAGTTTCACGTCTTAACTTGATCGCTGTTTAGTCTTAAATACAGAATTGTATGTTCACTACAGAATTGGAGATAGTTGTTGATGTTTCAAGTAAGGTTTGCTACCAAAGACTTTTTGGACTATACAGTTACAATTAGGTTCGATTATGCAATGAGGTGTATTTTAGTACTTCCAAAATTTCTAAATGAATGCTTTAACATTTATAGCTTATATTTATAAAATATTCTGACAGATTTCCTTTGATGAAGAAAACTGATTAGTTTGGTAAAACAGTGCAGAAAAAACTGTGTGAGAGAGTACACTATGTAAATTCAGTTTATTGTATAAGGTATTTCTCCCGCGCCTTCGTAGTGTAGTGGCCAGCACGGTGGGCGCGTATGGTCCGTGGTTCGATTCCCGGCGTGGGCGTTGCTCATTTTTCATCTCTTCTGCTTCCAATTAACTCTGCTCCCAATTAGTCTCTACAGTGGCGACCGAACTAAAAGGACGGTGGATGATGATTCTCCACACCCAGGATTTGGCGAATGGCTCCCCCTAAGAACCCCAGTCGCCTTTTGAAAGGGCTAATATATAAGGTATTTCTCCCGCCTGCTTAGCATGCCTTCGTAATGTAGTGGTCAGCACGCTCGGCGCGTATTCCAGAGGTCCGAGGTTCAATTCCCGCCGAGGGCATTGCTCATGTTTTATCCCTACTGCTTTAAAAATAACCTATATCCCTATAATTGCAAAAGGTTCCTTTTTCCTTTCTAGTAATCAGATAATTGCAATTCCTAGTAATCAGATCATCCTGGTTCGTAGAAAATGATTCGCTGCATATTTCAGACATAATACGAAAAGATTCCTGTATGGATGACGTTCATCTGAATCTATACGCGGTGAAAAACATTTGAGCCAGTTTTTTGGTATTTTAGAAGATGTACGTTTTAAAGGAAGTAAGTGTGAATTAGTCAGCATTTGTCTAAACGTGATCCTAATCCACAGACTTTCAATTCTTGTTCCATTTCATTATCCAAGGTGTTGAGATTATACTGGAACTCATTTCAGGATTCTTTTGCGTTTCAAACTTCCTTACAAATTAAAAATATCTTATTAGATGTAAAATGTTCCAGAAACATTATGAATTATTCGATATTCGAAAAGACTCATTAATTTTTTTTTAATTCAAAAATAATTTTCACAAAGCCCTAAAAGCCTGAATAAGCTTCAGCCCATAGCTGCTTTGGAATATAAAGAAGCATACAATAACTTGGGTAATGGCTTTCAAATATGACATACATTTACTCATTCCAAAGAAACCTTTGAAAGGTAATGCGTTGGCGGCTTTGAATCATTTCACTGAAAATTGACTTCATACGAGTGGGAGGTCACATTCAACTTTCTGCTTTGAATTATGATGCCAAACAATCAATTGTCAGTTCATCATTTAACTGACTGAGTCAACTCTTAAATACGCATTAACACACAGCTTACTTACTTACTTCAATTCATCACATCAATGATTTTCTTTTATAGAGATCCTAGGATGTCCTAGCACGTTTAAACCCGAATTACTAGGTTAATAGGACAAAGAAGCCCATTGGGTGATTCATAGTAAAATACTTCGTCTGCATTTGAACGTAAGGCAAATATTTCCTGTTCAGTGGATGATTTTCCAGAATATAGAATGCAATTATGTTGGTTGTATTTTAATTATGGGATCAACTATGCAAATCAAGAAATACTGGTAATAATAAATAACGTGGTGAAAAGACTGCTATGTGCTACATGTTATATTCCAAATGATTTGACATTTGCAACAGAATGCTGAATTTGTTTTTGAAGACCGATATCATCTACCACTTGGTTGTCTTTTCACGGAGAACGTTTTTCAGGGTAATTCGGCGGTATACGCTATATAGCATTACTCCTTTGTAGGGCAACAAAATCCGTTCATTTAGATTGTATTTCTGATTTTAGATGCAGGTACTTTCATTGTTGTGTTAAAGATGCTTCCTGCTCATCGAGGCGGTTTTCGACTCATTTTCAATGATAATACAAAGAATTTGTGAATGCAAAAAGAAACTTACTCTAAACAATCCTTTGTACAGATGATGAAACAGTTCCTGTGAAAAGGATAATAACATCGAATACTTGCAAACATACAGACTGGTCAGAATCTGACGATCGAAGATATCGTTTGGCTATAAAGCTCAATCAATCTGTACTACGTCTCAATCGATCTGTACAATAATGTATAGAATTCCAGACAATTTGTAGCTTCTATTAAAATAAACTGACAGTTCCAGCAACAAAATATTTAAAGAATTCCAAAAACTAAAGCAACGCACGCTGGTAGGAATGTAAAGATACTTTGAATACCTTGAGAGCTTCTGGTCATTAAGGTTTGGTTTGGTTTAATTCATGTGACCATGGCAAAGCCTTGAGTATTATCTTTCTAAGGGCAGGGATGCCTTCGTGGAGAACTTTCTAGAGAAAACTGGCTCGCATGCACATGAATGGGGAAAACCACGAAAGAGTCCATACAGTCAGCCAATTCGCGGGATTCGAACCTCAGACCACACTACCAGTGTTCAGAGACTTTACCGCTCGGCCGCTGGTGATCCCTGGTCATTAAGGAGAGAGGTAGAACTTTTTATAAGCAAGATGAATGAGTACTGCTACTGCGCAGTTCCGGTAGCACTGTCTTCATTCTAGTAACCTCTTAATATGTATCTCTGGTGTTCCAACCTAGATTTAAAGAATATAATTCTTGGAGGTGGAAAGAAAGTTGTTGAAAGTTGTATGTATCCTGAACTTCTGTGGAAAGAAAGTTGTATGTATCCTGAACTTCTGTAGGGGCCATGAAGGAGATACGAACAATAATGTAACACATAAACTATATTTGCATGATTAACTGATAATGAACCAAAGTCGTTATCTTTTTCTTCCCTGATAATAATTACTAAAGGAGAGTCATAAAGAATCCACTAATAGTTGTTCTGGGTGAATTTGACTTAAACGTAAAAACAGTTGTAAATTTAAAGAAAACTGCTGGAAATATTTGTCGCTTACCATCGAAGTTACCGACTGCTCGATCCATATGTACAATAAGCTGTTCAGAGTTTTTGACAATTTTATAGCTTCTTTTAAAAAATGCTGACAGTTTTAGGCACTAAAATGTTTATAGAATTTCAAAAACTAAAACAACGCACGTTGGTAGTAATGTAAAGGTGCTTTGATTTTTTTTTCCCTCCAGCATGGCAGAACAAGATACTGAATGTGAGGTATGAGCACTCGAAACCTAATGCTAACGATATTCAGAAAACGAAATCGAAACGATTCTCAACGAAATTAAGGGATCAGGTGATATAATAAAAGCAAGAATTGTCGGTATATACTATATGTAGCCCAATATAAGAATATTTGGCTGATCTTTACAATATGGTAACTGGTAGTTTGGCGACATTTTGGAGGCGATAAAGGTTACTACCTGGGACTTTGGTAATAATGTGAGCAGTACTCAGTTCCGATTACGCATTATTTTGTGTGAGGGAAATGAGAGATCATGTGATATGTCATGTGATATTAATGGACGAATTACGGTTCTTTAATCGGAAAAGGGGGGAAATCGGGAAAAAATCTGGAAATTTTGTATTTGCCTTTATTCTGTGTTGTGTGAAACATTGTTCGTTAACTTTTGGATCCCATGGCCCTAACTAAAGTGAATTCGAAATGCGTATTTAGTGGGATTGAAAGGGGTAATAAGTGTTAAGGTTGTGCGAGATAGAAGTAAAGATGTTTTATTAAGTTATTTATTTTACCTGGTACCTTAGTGTGAACTATAAGTATGATTTTAAAGATCCTGAAACAGAAATAAGAAAAGTTTATCGGACAAGTAATCAAGATTCTGAAGAAGAATAGGTAAGTTAGTATTTTTAATTATTTGAGGATATTATTTTTATGCATTGTTCTAAATGTAAGGTGGAAGTAAAGTAATTTGCGTAAACGTGCGTGGAAATAATTTAAATATTTGACACTAACTATTTGTAACCATTTGTAATGAAGTAAAGGTATGAATTAGTTAGTGACGTTTGTAATATAATAGATAATGTAGAGGTAAAAGTTTTTGGATATTTTATTTATTTTATACGGGGAAATGTTCATATTTGGAAAGGGTATGTACTTTTTCGCGATCAGGTAATTTCATATATGTTCTTTTTACCGGGTTTAAAGATTCAGAAAATTGTTATGCATTTTCGTGAAATTTTTCTAATTTATGAGAAAAAAGCAGTGTACATGGATATAGTGAAGAGTGTGCGCAATGCAATTTTTGTGCAATTCTGGGATGTTTTTTTAAGTAAAAAAAAAGTCGACGTGTATATGGTTTAGTGATATTTTAATTAAATGATAGTTATTTTTGTGAATTTTATGTTTGTAGGAATTTGGTATACGTTTAAGTTGAAGTAAACGTGCATGGAAATAATTTAAATATTTGACACTAAGTATTTGTAATGCTTGCGGTATGAATTCGTTGGTGACGTGTATAATATAATAGATGATTTAGAGGTAAAAGTTTTTGGATATTTTATTTATTTTATATGTGGAAATGTTCATATTTGGAAAGGGTATAAACTTTTTCGCGATCAGGTAATTTCATATATGTTCTTTTTACCGGGTTTAAAGATTCAGAAAATTGTCATGTATTTTCGTGAAATTTTTCTAATTTATGAGAAAAAAGCAGTGTACATAGATATAGTGAAGAGTGTGCGCAATGACATTTTTGTGTAATTCTGGGATGTTTTTTTAAGTAAAAATAAGTCGGCGTGTACATGGTTTATGTGTATGTGTTATTTTGAAAAACGCGTAAGGAGTATGGTATTGTGCACTTTTTTCCAATTTTGCAGTGAATATTTGTCATGATTACACAGTTTTGTTAGATAAAATTTCTAGCATAAGTGTAATTCGGCTAGTAGATTGTTGGAAGAAGTGTTCAGTAGATAAAAAGAAAAGAAACATGTCTTTACTTCGTGAAGACAAAATGGCGGCGGGAAAAAAAAATAGAGGGTTGCTGTAGGAGAGTTGGTCCGCAAATTTTCGCCAAAAAAACGCCAAGTTACCATAATGTAAAGATCAACCGAATATTTTTTTACATGAACAGGAAAATAAGGAATTGATTTGAAAAAAAAAGATAATTTCTTAGTAACAAGTATTATTCTGCTATATATTCACCTGCTGCTAAGGAAAAACCGATACTATACGTAACCTTACATGAAAAAAATTAAACATTGGTAAATTTTAATAATTACTAACAAGATCACCTCGAACGTGCAAAAGGCGGTAACCCATTTGCAAGGCAATAAATTAATTGAGGTGTTCGATGAAATTCTTCCTCACTTTTTAAAAACACTTCTCAATTTAAAGTGGGTTCAATGAAGGTTGGCGTATAAGAGCAAAGCATCCATTCTAACGTTTACAACTGGGCAAGACAGCTGTCTTAATTTAAAGCACATTTTGAATAAATAAATCTTTACCGATAACGAGAGAGATCAAGCACAAGTCTCTCTTTTGCTCCTGAAGAAGAGGTGCTTGAGACTGATAGCCTCCATATCAATAAAGTTTTATTCAAAATTCTCTAAGAAATTTTTTTATCTTATCTTTTATCGTGAAATTTATATTGGCGTGTTTCTCTTCCAATTGGAAATTAAAATGTGTTATCCGAACTACCACGAAGTTTAATTTTTTCGGTGAATTAAACCTTTTATATTGATTAGAAAGATATAAAAATATATTTAATACATGCTAGTAATAGCAGTCAACGCGAACTTTTGCAGTCTTTTCCTGCTCTTTATTATCAAGCAATAACTTAATTTTATTAATTGTATTCCTACGTAATTCAATATAAGGTAGCTATTTCAACACTAGATGGCAGCACTGATTAAAAGCGAGATACACTTTATCCGAACGTTTCATTGCAACAAGATTTGGTATTTTACTGTTGCAGAATTTTCAAAGATTGAAATTTTAAAACATTACTAGCGCCGTTTTAAAATCCTTTTTAATACTTTTTTTATCAAACACTATGTTTGAATAATTTATTTCTTATTTTTAGAAAAAGGTAGCATTATTTTTTATTCCTCAATCGCTCCAAATAACGAAAATTAGTATTTTATTTCGGTACACCTATTTCTAGAAAACTCTAATAATCATATAGTATTTTGCTGCTGTTATAACGTATCGTGAATATGCATTATTTTGATGGAAATGGTTTTTGTGCTTGACGCACACGTCCGTTTCTCTTTACAAAAATAATATCAAGATTGGATTTCAGAATATGAACCTTCAGTAACATGTTACACTTCAACGATTTATTATGAGTTTGAAGGTCACGAACGTTTTCTGACTGCTTCTTCCTTTGCTCTACATTTTAAGTTCACCATCTTTTAAAGGACTTCGCTTCCATGCGTCAGATTCCTTCTCATACGGTGGAGCTTTGATATTGTTACCAGTCTAATTTGTCTGACAATAGTCAGCACAAACGCACGGCTTTCATCGTGAAGGATGACAAATGCGACTGCACGTCATATAGGTGATAGCCAAACTTTAGCTCAATTCGCCGCCCATTTTGACGGAGAGCACCCCGGGGGGCGGGGGGACAGGTCCAAGGGTCTCCGACCCCTCTTCTCCTACCACCAACCTCTCAAGAGGACCTGCATCTCACCGAATATTTAGAGTGCCCCTATGTTGTACAAACAGTATCATTTACAAACAGCATGCCTACTGTGGGATTCGAATCCAGGTCCTTTGGTACGGATGTCAGAATTTATTAACTGCTATCTCGGTTGGGCAGCAACGTAGCTTTAACTACGTTCTTTAGCAACGTAGTTTTAAATTCAGGTATGAAAGCAACTCTGATATTCCTCCTAATGGCCATATTTAAATTATTGTTAGCTGCTTTATAGGCCATATTTAAATTATTGTTAGCTGCTATGTAAAGTTGTAAGGATCCTAAGTTTAACTAACGTTTATTTTGTTTTAAATCTTTACTATCACTTCTTATTTTCTACTTCCGGCCAGAATTAAAAGCTTTAACTTATTTATGCAAATTTGTCTGGCGAACGCCAAGTACTTAAGTTGTGGCTCTTTGCCAAGCAAGAGAGAGGAAGGAGTTATTAGAAGCAGGCCGCTTGCCATAGTAGTTTTTACTCGTTTGCTGGTTGCCTTCAAGGCCAGAGGTTTAGTCCTATTGATAAGTTCAAACGTATCGTAGTTTTAGCAGCTCTCTGTACTACATACGGATTTTGTTAAATAACGGCCAATCTTAAAGTAGGCACTCGTATATTAATCCAAAAATAGTTTAGTTAGAGTTTTAGTTAATATTTTTATATTCTTACGTTCAGACCACATGTGGTTGGTCTCTGTATTCCGAAGTTCCGGAAACCTCTGTAAAGATAGAAAAATAAAGAGTTTCGTATACCCTTCCTGTGTGTATTGTCTACTTCACAATTTATTGAACATAGCTTGAGTAAGCTCCATGTTCAGAGTCAGAACAGTTCATGTTTCCAAAGCAAGTAAAGAGGAACACAAGTCCTGATAGTGGCGCCCGACGAAGAAGAATAACCATGGCCGAGTTTCAAGAAGAACCTGTGATGCCTGCAGAAGCGGCTCAGAATCCAGAAATGCCAGCTGCCGCCCTGGAAGGATCTGGGTACATCGTCCAGACCATGCGCGCATCGATGAAACCAGAAGCAACATTTAATGGAAACTCACCGGTAACCAGTTTTTTGGAAAAACTGGATAACCACTTCATACTGTATCCAGTCCATGAGTTCCAGAAAGTCATCTTAGCTACCAGCGCTTTGAGGGGCCAAGCGCTTAATTCGTTCAAATGTATAGGCAGAAATCTCTTGGGTCAAGCGGGAAGCCCCACCTATACTTATGAAAATTTCCAGACTGCCTTAGTAAAAGCCTTCCCTGTCGTAAGAAATCGTTCAAAGTTAGAAGCGGAACTCTTCAGCATATACCAGCAGCAAATCGAAAATCTTTCCACCTTTATTTCAAGAAAAATTCACGTCTTTAAACTCTTGTATGGAAGCCGTCCGGATCCTGAGATAATTCAAGTGATTTTGCCGAGGTTACTTCTCCAAGTACAAGACTTCATTGAATTAAGGAATCCGACTACACTGGAAAAGTTATTTGAGCTAGCAATCCAGTTTGAAAGTAGAAGAACGGCGGACATTGAAGGAAGACGCCAGTATGAGCAACGAAGCCAATTTGGTGCGCCAAGACCACAGCAAAGGCAAGAACACGGCTACGGAAGCAAATCGAATCAGTCGGCAAGGAAACCTGAGTATCCAAAAACAACCGGCGAACGTCGACAGTTCAGTAGTAAGCCAGAAAAAAAGTCTGAAGGCCAGCGGAAAAAGAAGGAAGGCATGGAAAAGAAGAAAGAAAATTTAAATTAAAACGGATTTCTGCTGACGGGAGGGTGCGGAAATCCGAAGGCCAAGAAAACCCCTCTTCCTTCAAGTTAAATACAGTTATTGTGAAAAATTTGACTCTTCCAAAGATTGAAGTTTTGGTGAACAACATCCCAGCCACCGCAGTCCTGGATACAGGCGCGCAGTGTTCCTGTGTGGCAGAAGATTTTTTTAGGAAGTATTTCCGTAGATACCGCATATATAATTCGGATAATACGACAGTGTTAGCTGCGCAGGGAGAAAGATGCAAATGCATATGTAAAATACCATTATATATACGCATCAAGGACGAGCAAGTAAAGATCATGTTTTTTATCGTAAAAAATTTACAAGCACATGTCATTTTAGGGATAGATTTTCTTTCAGAGGCAGAAGCAACGCTGGATTTTAACGAGCGTCCCTTAAGCTGATGATGAAACCAGTTCGAGAAGAAAAAAGAGAACCACCGACGTTAAATCTCAACCACCTGCCTACGGGAGAGCAACAAAAAATTCGACAAGTGGTATGTGAATTTGCTTCGTTATTTAGTGATATTCCCGGATTTAATCAAGTTACTAACCATAGTATCGACATCGGAGATTCACTGCCAGTTCGCCACAAACCATATCGGTATGATAAGAATAAAGAAAAAATTATAGAGTGGCACATTCGAGATATGTTAAAGATCATAACGCCCATCTCAAGTAGTTATGCTAGCCCGGTTGTGTAAGAAAAATAATGACTATCCGGTAACACATCCGAAAAGGTGGCGTTTTGCAATTGACTATCGTAAATTAAACTCCATGACTAAATATACGGTATATCCGTTACCTATTATTGAAGAAATTCTAAGGTACATAACTTCTACCAAATATATGACTACGTTAGACTTAACGACTGGCTATTTTCAAAGAGGGGTTAAACCAGAAGATGTGCCTAAGACTGCTTTTATAACCAAGTCTGGCACTTATGCATTCTTGCGTATGCCGTTTGGCCTTTCAGGGGTACCGGCAACATTTCAGCGATGTATGGACATTGTGCTAAGGCCTGTTCTAGGAAAGACCACATTTATCTATTTATACGATATCATTATTACTAGTGATAATCTGGACCAACATGTACAGGATTTAAGACAGGTGTTTTCATTATTAAATGAGGCCAGTCTAAAAGTTAATGTCGAAAAGTGCAAATTTGCAGCCCCTGAATTAAAATACTTAGGTTACAAAATATCTCAGAAAGGAATCGAGACGGACGAATCAAAAATAATCGCTGTGCAAAAGTATCCGCCGCCAAATACGGCGAAGAAGCTCTCTTCTTTTCTAGGACTTTGTTCATATTATAGGTCTTTTATAAAAGATTTTGCATCTATTGCTGAACCATTGTTAAAATTAAAAAGGAAAAAGGCAACATTCTCGTGGACGGCCAAAGCCAATAGTGCTTTCGAAAAATTAAAGCAAGCATTAACGCAAGCCCCTGTTTTGAAATTTCCTGAAAATGATGAGAATTTAGAAATTTCAGCGGATGCTTCGGATTATGCGGTAGGAGCTGTACTTTCGCAAAATCAGCAGACCGTGGCATTTTTTAGTAGAACTTTAAATCAAACACAAAGAAATTATTCCGAGACTGAGAGAGAGGCATTTGCAGCTCTGTTAGCAGTGCAAAAGTTTCGAGTCTATTTTGGAAGGGCGCCAATAACAGTGTATTCTGATCATGCGGCGGTAACTAGATTGTACTCAGAGAAAAACTTATCCCCAAGGTTAATAAGATGGGCACTCAAGTTACAAGAATATAATCTGGTAATTAAGCACACCCCCGGAAAAAAAAATATCGTAGCAGATGCCCTATCCAGAATTAAAATAGATGAAGAAGGTAATACTGTAAAGATGGCAATGCTCACAGCATGTACAATAAATTCCCGAGAAACTGCAATAACCGAACTGGGTAAGGATCCTGAGTTTGGAAGCATTTATGAGTATTTAAAGGATCCTGAAAATTTTAGCCACCAAGTTATTGTGGCGATAAGAAATAGGGCGGCCCATTGCGAACTAATAGATGGTCTATTATTTTATACAAAAACTGCGAATTCCAACAACGAATTTCGACCTGTTATCCCAGCTAGTCTTAGATTAAATATCCTGCAGGAGTTGCATGACAGCCCTTTAGCTTCTCATGCTGGTATTCGAAAAACTATCCAACGCGTACGCGAGGCAGTCTACTTTCCTGAACTGCAAAAGTTAACAAGGGCGTATGTCCAGTCCTGCCTAACATGTCAAGCAGTTAATTATATTAATTTCCGCCCGGCCGGGTTTCTATATAGCATTAAATCCGAATTTCCAAATGAAATAATTGGCATCGATTTATTGGGCCCTTTCCCAAAACGTCAGTTAAATAAAAGTCGGTATCTCCTTGTTATGGTTGATCATTTTAGTAAGTAGACCGAAATTGTTCCCTTAAAACGAGCCTCCGCGAAATTAGTTACTGATTCTAATTTAAATAAATATATTTTAAAATACGGGGCGCCCCTAAAAGTTATATCGGATAATGGTCCTCAATTTGTAAGTAATATATTTGAAGACATGTGCCAAAAACTGGGCATACGTCATTTAAAAATGGTCCCGTATCGGCCGCAATCAAATATAGCGGAACGGGTCAACAGAAATATAGTGAAAATTATTCGTAGTTATGTTAAAAATTTTCATAAAAGCTGGGATAACTATGTCAATGAATTAGCTTTCGTCCTTAGGACCGCAAAACATGATACGACGGGCAAAACTCCTGCTGAGTTATTTTTAGGCAAAAAGATTATAACGCTGTTAGATAAATTATTTTATGTTCAACAAAGAGCCCCAGAATTTAAAATGGGCGATACAGAAAAATTAATTAAAGAAGTAAAAAAGAACACTGAAGTAGCACAAAGAAAACGGAAGCTCTATTACGATATGAAACGACGGGGAGTAACTTATAAAGTAGGGGATGAAGTGTTAAAAATTAAGCATTCACTTTCTTCAGCACCAGAAGATAAAACTGCCAAATTTTATCCACGATTTGAAGGACCATATGTCATAGAAAAAGTAACTCAGGCTGTAGTGGTGTTAAAAGCCAGGAATGGTGAAACCTGCACCGCAAACGTTGACCAGATAAAACCATTTTATAATCGTAATAAAATGCCAATATTTCAAGATCTTTTAAAGGATCCGGCACGGCAGGCACAAGCTCCAGAGATGGAACAACGACTAGTAGACAGGAGCAACTGAAAAGAAAGTTTCCCCGTTGGAAAACTGAAGGTAACAAGAAAAAGAAGCCGTTCCACCGACCAGAAAAAAGAGGGCACGACCACCCCCAGAATAAAGAAGGGAGAAGTACGACTATTGGAAAGAGAGCCAGGAGAAATGACAGCAACTATAACACGGCTCCAAAACGGAAGATCTACCCATCGGATAGGAGTCTACGCAGCAAATGTCGACGAATTGATGAAGGAAAACCAGCTGCAGATGCAAAGAAGCAAGAAAAATTTGAACAGCCAGCAACGAGATCCAGGCAAGAACGAGAGACAGTTGTCCCGGTTTCGCCAAGACCAGCTGCCATCAAACGGCCGAGACCACGAGCAGAGGCTAAAAAGAAGGTCTTCAAGGGTGACCGAACTGGAAGGAAAAGAAAGCTCCTAGAGGAAGGAACTGAAGGGCGAACCCGCACAAGAAGGAAGATAAACCAAACGCTAGTCTTTGCTACGTTCCAGGACTGGGCAGAAAAAAGAATGTCCGAATATCACAAAGATAAGTAAAACTTTATGTTACTTTGCAACCTTAAGTTAATCTTTCATTCTTACTGCAAGGGGCAGAATTCAAGACGTTTTACCTCATGTGAGGTCTACCTTTATCGCCAAAAAGGCGAGAAATGAGTTGTTACCTATTTTGGTATTATGTTTTTCAATTACTCGCGAGTAAAACTAAAATTAATATATAATAGGAATGTGTAAATACTTGAATATTGTAAAAATTATTGTATAAAATTTTATTTAAAAGATTCTGGCAAGAAAGAAGTTTTAGTTTGAAAGACTTTTGAAATGTAGTATTTCAATGGAGAAGAATTGGCACTTGCTTGGAAAAGAATAGAAGTTAACAATGTACTACTAATGTATGTTTTAAAATGCGTAAAATTAACGGCATGTTAATTCGTTCTTATATACAATGTGAACTGTTATGTTAAACGTTAAGAAATACTGTGATATGTTAAAAGTGAAAGTAATGCCAAAAATTTTTAACTTATTCGTGTGACTGTAAAAAGAGAAAATTATTGTGAATATGTGTTAAAGGTTGAATGAATGTAGTTAGGCTCTCTGACGCTACACTTCAGAGTTAGCCACTTTCAGAATAGTACCTCAGGGTTTAGAGATGAATATAAGGTGTGTTATGAGGTCTTGTTATGTTGAATTTTAACACGTTAGTGTTTTGATTGCAGGCGGTAGTGTTGAACACTTGTACATAGACACGCTCGTGTTTGGTGTTTTCCTTTATAACACATGTCAGAGAGCACGGGGAAATAATTAAATAACGTCGTGAATGAAATAAGAATGTTAAAAGAGAAATATAAGTATTCATGTTACTTGCCATTTAATTGTGTAACATTTCATTAAAATAGTTTTCCTTCCAGATCTCTGGAAGGAACCAGATTTCAACTAAGAAACTTCTGTTTATAGATGCAGTACAGATGAAAAATCTTGTCCATGGAGTTGATAATGTAAAAACGACTTTTTTTAATTTCTAGTTTTTAGTGAGAATTGTTTGTAAAAGATTGGCCTCGCGTTAGATTCTAAAGCTAAAAGTTTTCAACAAGGTCGTTTTAGACCTCAGTTTCAAACTAATTAACTCTGGCGGGAAGTATGTAAGGATCCTAAGTTTTACTAACGTTTATTTTGTTTTAAATCTTTACTATCACTTCTTATTTGCTACTTACGGCCAGAATTAAAAGCTTTAACTTATTTATGCAAATTTGTCTTGCTAACGCCAAGTACTTAAGTTGTGGCTTTTTGCCAAGCAAGAGAGAGGAAGGAGTTATTAGAAGCAGGCCGCTTGCCATAGTAGTTTTTACTCGTTTGCTGGTTGCCTTCAAGGCCAGAGGTTTAGTCCTCTTGATAAGTTCAAACATATCGTAGTTTTAGCAGCTCTCTGTACTACATACGGATTTTGTTAAATAACGGCCAATCTTAAAGTTAGGCACTTGTATATGAATCCAAAGTTAGTTTTAGTTAGAATTTTAGTTAGCAGTTTTATATTCTTACGTTCAGACCACAAGTGGTCAAGTGGTTGGTCTCTGTATTCCGAAGTTCCGGAAACCTCTGTAAAGATAGAAAAATAAAGGGTTTCGTATACCCTTCCTACGTGTATTGTCTACTTCACAATTTATTGAACATAGCTTGAGTAAGCTCCCTGTTCCGAGTCAGGACAGTTCATGTTTCCAAAGCAAGTAAAGAGGAACACAAGTCCTGATAAAGTACTAGTTTCAGTTGCAAGAAAGCCTATGCTAGCTCATACTGCAAGGCTTATTTGAGCTTGGCGTTCGCTCAAGCTCAATTTAGAGATTTTTTTTAAAGCCCATAGGGGCGTTAGATACAAAGAGCTATTAATCTCAAAACCGCATTTTGCGTCGTTTTACTTTATGTGTTGGTTCACTTTTCAAACTGTTGCCAGCAAATATTATCCCCATGAATTATATTTAAAGAAACTAAATAACGAAGAATCTGCATGAATGCGTAAATGTTTCTCGCAGTGTGAAAAACAAAGGTACCTAGAGCCATCCAATTTTGAATGACGTAGTCCTCAAACCGAAATGGACACTTGTAAGCCCGAATTTTGAATTTGTTTTATTATCTATTTCAAATTTTATGAAACTTAAACGAATTTTTGATTAACAAATTCGACGATTTCAAAGCGAGCAACGGAAACACGGTACGGAAAAAAAAATTATCTGCAGAGCGCAAGACTGTGTATCCGCAATTCTAAAAGTATGCTGTTTTTAAATATTTTATTATATTGCTGTTGAATTGAATTTTATGTGGCTTCAGTGCGAAGAACATGATATTTTATAATTTAAGGCAATACACAAAACGTTAAAAAAATCAATTTTAGGCGTAACATAAAATCTGAAAGCTTGCAGATAATCTTTAAAAAAGATTAAATTAAATTTACTGTAAGATGTGCGAATATTAATGTCAGGTTCGTTGATCAATTGACTATAATAAAGCACGCTATGTAATTTGCTTTAGGTAGGATGGTTTTGTTGAAGGTATTCTAAATTTCGTATTGAAGTTTGAGGTAGGAAAAAAGAGACTCTACTTAGAGCTATAACTCAGACAGCCCATTTGCCAGGGATGGGACTAAGACAGAATGCGAGAGTTACCAATCGGATTGGTAATATTGCAGATGCAAACATTGACAGAAAATCCAGGAGCATAAAATTAGTATTTAGTGGTTCTAAGAAACGTATTCTCATTTAGGAATATCTCTTAAAGTAAAACATTTAAGTTTTATTTAACAAATAGAAAGAATTATTATTCGATCCATGTTAAAAGTGAAGAAAAATAAAATGAAGAAGCTAAAACATTCAGTGCAATTAACAGAAATGTAAAACACCATGTTTAATTTGCGTGTATGCTACGATCTACGTAGGATTCTTAATGTAAATTAAGAGTTATTAAGAAGTTCGAGGGTTACTAGTAAACTGATTGAAGCAGAAATTTAGCGCAAATTTTTTATAATGAAACCACAACCCTAATTTGTATTATGTAAAGTATCTGATATTTCATGTTACAGGACAGCCCTTGCCAAACAATTTTTATAAATAGATATATGTGCCAATATCGTTGCCTAGACACAGATAAATTAAGAGTGTTATTATTAACGCTTATAACAGTACTCTTGTTTTCAAAGTAAGTAAATAGGGATATGCAATGGACATTCAAGCACAAATGCTGTTAAAGACATTTATCAACAGATAACCGAATTATATTGAAAAATTAATACCATTGGACTTAAGTAAATTAAAAGAATCAGCTTATAACTTAGCACTTTACTATCCCAGTGATATAAATGATACAGCAATTCAGTCAAAAATACCTAGTTTTTTTAAAAATATGCTAATTAAATAGTTCCCGACACAAAAGCAAGACTAGATACGACACAAGATCAGATCTTTTAAAAATAATTCATAAAAATAGTTTAATTTTATTGTATTCAAATTTAGAAATAAAGTTTAGAAACACTACGCACTAGTAAACTAAGTAAAACTTGAATGTTGCCAGTTACTGTTGCTAGTGGAGAAAGAAGTCTAAAACAATTTAATGTGGTATAAAAAAGTAAAATCTGAAAGATTTTACACTACGCACAAAGGGACATATTTTTTGTTGCCTTTATTTATTAAATATCATGTTCTTCGCACTTAAACCATAAAATTCAGCTCAGCAGCGACATCCTAAAATAATTTTATAAAGAGCATATCTTTAGTATTTCCGATACATAGCCTCGTGCGCTAAAGATAAAAGTTTTTTTTTTTCCTACAGTGTTGTCATTGCTCGCTTTAAAAACGTAGAATTTGTTAATCAAAATCAAGTGATACAAAATGTGAAATCAATAATAAAACAAATTTCAAATCAGGGCATCCGGATGTCCATATTCGGTGGAGAATTACGTTATTCCAAATTGGTTGGCTCTATATCACAATATGAGTAACATAAATACATTTATGCAGATTCTTCATTATTTAATTTCTTTAAATATAACATAGGGCGATAATATATGGTGACAACAATTTGAAAAGTGAACCGACATTTACCGTCAACCAACACAAAATGCCAAAACGAAATTGATAGTCATTCAGGGCTAACTGCCTCTTTGGGCTAAAAAATTATATACAATTTTCACTTGGCCGAGGAAAGCTTTCAAACATGGCCATTAGCTCCATAGAACATGAATTGAGAAAGAGAGTAGAATTAAAAAAAGCATTATTCATGTTTTTGATAAAAGCCAAACAAAATTCGTTAATAGTTTGCTTGAAAAATTTATATAATCCTGTTTATATTACTTACGTTATTTTTTATATTGTTTCAATTCTATGTGCCACTTATCAAAAGAAAATTTTAGTACTCTTCACTTCAAAATTATAATTCATTAATGTGTGTGAATATATTTCAAAACTATAATTCATTAATGATAAACTGTGTCATTTTTCTGTGTGTAGAAAGCTACGATTAGATATTATTGTATTATGATTCGAAATAGTTATCTTTAATGAATATAAAACTATACACATATAGTTAAATAATATTGAATATGTGTGAACAATATATATGCAATATATTTTTCTTCGCCTTTTTTATATATTTTATTTTTACTTCCTTTTACCAAGCAAGGAAGTATTGTAATCACGAAAAATTCCGGGTACCGTATTTGAACGAAGATATCCATTTTTAACGCTATCGAACGCAATTTAACGATGTTTTTGCATGTCATCCACAGGTAAGGACAGAATAAAGGACTCTTTTTCTCAAAACGAATAATAAAACTGATTTAAAATGGATTCAGAAGAAATTTTTTCGTGGCGTTTGTACGTTGCGTGTGTACGTATGTATGTATTTCGCATAACTCAAAAACGAAGAGCCTCAGAACATTGATATTCTGTACATATGACTGCTATATAACATATAGCTGTGCACCTCCCTCTTTACTTGCAATATATATATATATATATATACTCATTCTTTTAGTTGGATGAGTGAGTTCAGTTCTTTTATTCTGGTATGTTGGTAAATTGTGCATTTTTTGCTTTAAAAATTATTGAATTGTGTTATTCTTATTTTGTCAAGGTTTTTATCGCTTTGTTAATCTGCATGCAATAGTTCTAGAACTATCAACTATTTAAAAGTTGTTTAAGTGCGTCTAAGTCTCAAAACGCTTACTATAGCAGCCATATTTGTTTACATTTGAAACTTAGCAGAATAGTGAATGAAATCTTTCTGCACCTTCAGTGTCGTTTTGCCGAGTGGGAGAAAAGTAAACTTTCAATTTTGTACAAATATAATATCTGCCTTCTTGCCTGTTGGCCGAATTGCTTGTTTTCGCGTAGAAACTATAATTGTAATTGTAAAAATTGTTCTTTTAATTGTTTTAACTGTGTTTTGTGTTTAATGTTTTTCTATATCTTTCAATTTTTAATGAAAATATTTTGAGCTTTTATGCATTTTTTGGCTTGCTACGAACAGAATTAATTGAATGAGAAATATGTTTCTGATGAAATTCGAGGAAATAAGTTTAAATGAAATGCGGGGAAAAACTGCGTACAATTTAATATTCCGAAACAAGGGAGTCATGTGGTGTACACATCAGCGTTTTAAATTTTATTTATGTATTTATTGTTTTTTATTTATTTATTTTCATTTTAGCCCAAAGGGGCGTTAGCCTAGAAAGGCTCTTAGCCTCGAAACGGCATATTGCGTAGAATCACTTAAATGCGATGCATGACTTTTTAAATTGTTGCCACCAAATATTATCGCCCTGTATTATATTTAAAGAAATTGAATAACGAAGAATCTGCGTGAATGTGTGTATGTTTCTTGCATTGTGAAAAAACAGCGGTACCGAGAGTTATCAAATCTTGAATAACATAGTCCTCCACACGAAAAGCCCGAATTTGGAATTTGTTTTAGTCTCTATTTCATATTTTATTTTGTAAAACTTTAGCGATTTTTTATTAAAATACTAAGCAGTTTCAAAGCGAGCAGTGGAAACACTGTAGGGAATAAAGCATATTTATCTCCAGCGAGCGGGACTGTCTAATGGAAATTATAAAGATATGCTGTTTTTAAATATTTTTAGCCCAAAGTGGCATCAGTCTAAATGCTCTCGAAACGTGTATGTGTCTGTGATGAAACAAAACGCCCGTTTGACCGTAAGATAAAATCTGAAATTTTTCATTTTTACGTATTTATTTTTTCATATTTGTTCATCAAATATCCTGACACCTTGCAGCGCATATAAGGGCATGCATCTGCCGCTATCCTCAGGTGAACACACATGTAGGCACTACTCTACAACAGGATCATAAATTATTAGTAGCTTTAGCTACTGAATTTTATTGGTTTCATAAATGAAAGAAAAGCTTTCAAAGTAAATATAATACTTCGTATTCAATAGGATTTGCCATAGCAATATTTGTTCGAAATTAAAAGGCTCTGAGTAGACATCGGGAAGAATTTATTATGTTATTTATCCCAGTGCTGGAGACGTATGAATTTAATATGTTTAAGTGAAAACATTTCCTGCTGGAAAATTCAGACTTCGACTGGAATCACAGCTGTTCTGAAAGTATTAGGTTCAAGGAGAAGAGTTAACGGCATTTATTGTGAAAAATGCTGAAGTTGGTAAACTGCTAAACGGAAGAAACCGCAGGTGAAAGTAATACATTTGGATTATTTTAAGTTTGCCTCCCTATGTTTCGGTACTGAGAATTCCCCATGCGTTGGATGAATTGTTTGAGATAGCTGTGAAATATAAAAGTCGGCAAGTGGTTGAAAATCGTACGCTCGAATTCGATGATAGATAGAGCTGTTGTTACAAGAATAGATTTGCTACAATAGTTATGGTAGATTTGGTGGAAGAGAGAGCTATGTATACCACCAGAATAGTTTGTCAAGCAGTTCGTAATAAGCAGATGAACATTCATATATTTAGTCGGCATAATAATCACCAGTAACACGATTGATGAGAACGCTCACAATCTGCGCGAAGGTTTGAAGCTTCGAAAGAAAGCAAACTTAAAACGTGAATGCATCTAAATACAAATTTACGACTAAAGAACTTCGTATTTGGGGTGCGAGACTTTATCGAGAAAAGAGAGTTGAAAATTATTACAAAAAAAAAAAAAAAATACATACTGCCGAATACGACAAAGAAAATAATTTCGTTTGTTTCGCATGTGCCCATATTATGGAAAACTGATCAGGGATTTCTGTATAGATTGAAAAGCCCATATTAAATCTCAAAAGGAAAGAGATAAGTTTGTCAGTGGAGGCTACTACAACTTTGGAAAAACTCAAAGCGGCTTCGATCCAAGCTCCTATATTGTAATTTTTTATCTCGAAGGAAGTTAGAAATAGCATTAGATGAATTTGATTTTGCAGTAGGGGCTCTGCTTATGCAATATGGTAAGCCGATAGCATTATTTAGTAAAACCTTTAATAATACTTAAATAAATGACACCGCTACTGGGGGTACTGTTAACTGTGCAAAGATTTAAAGTGGATTTAGGCAAAAAACCAGTAATTACTACAATCATTACCTAGATTCATGAAAGAATTTTTTGCCGATACTAATAAGATGAACTCTGAAATTGCAAGAGTATAACTTAAAAATTAAGGTTACTCCAGAGAAAGAAAACTTTATGATCGATGTGTATTTTAAATAACAAACACTAAATTAGATAATGGGGAATGAAGAAATAAGATGCGCCGTGCTAACGTCAGGAATTTTGTACTCGCGAGAAACAGTTATAAAATAAATGATGGCGGAGTCGAGTTTAAAAACATTTGCACATATTTAAAGAATCTTGATAATTTTAAACATTTTTTGAACATCGCTGGAATTAAAAAGAGCGTCGCAAAACATGAAATTATCGACGACCTTTCGTTTTATACGAATGACAAAAACAAAAGCATACTTGTATGACGTGCCATTGTTAAGCCGTCTTAGAGTAAGAAAAATAGGATAAGAGAATCATTTTACTTCCATCACTTGAAAAGATTTCTAACTGAGTATGCCCATTTCTGTAACTTCCAATTAATTAACGCTATTAATTGTAACCTCGCCAGGACCCTAAATAACCACCACTTTCACTAATGAAATTCTCAGAACTTATTGGTTAGGTCATTACGTTGTAGAGACATTAGGTTAATTTCGATGCCGGAGAGGGGAAAAATTAGCAACGCCTTCGCCAGGAATCGAACCACGGACCTCTGGAATATGCGCCCAGCGTGCAGACCACCACACCACGAAGGCACGCCAAGAAGGCGGGAGAAATACCTTACAACGTTCGCAGTGAAAAACATAAAAACAGACATTTAGTGATGGTTAATCGTTTCTCGAAATTGATGGAATTAGCTTTCCTTCAGAGGACATTAACGAGAACTGTCGCAGATTCATTTCTAAAGAAATTTATCTAAAAATAAGAGGTTCAAATAAAAGTAGTAATAGTTCACAATCCATAAGTCAAATTTTTGAGGAAATGCGCGCAAGCCTTGATATGAAGCATTTTACAATTGTTCTTTATTGAAGTCGAATATGGCATCGGCGATCGGGAAACTAGAAACATAATTTAAAATATCCACAATTATGTAACAAATTACCATTTACATTTGGACAGCTGCGTCAATGAGCTCGTCACATCCGCAGAATTACTTTTAGGTAGGAGCTGATTTTATCTTTCGATAAAATGCCTTTTGTGGAAAGAAGATCAGAAGACATTAAAACGAAAGATATTCAGAAATCAGTCGATTACGCAACTAATACTTTAGAAAAAACTGGCGCCAAGAAAAACTCTATTATGATAGGAAAAGGCGCGAGAAAAATTTTAATGTTGGGGATAAAGTGCTGAAATTAAAGCATTCCTTATCTTCAGTACCGGAGGCCAGGGTTGTAAAGTTCTGTCACAAGTTTTTCGACGCTTTTTGGTTGAACGCGTAAGAGAGAGAGCTGTACTTAAAAACGGAATGAAGGCAAAGGGAAATAACGTTAAATACCGATCAGGTCAACATTACTGTGAAAGAGTGGGTAGACATTGATTAGAGAAGTTTTAGGAGAAGTCCGTCGAATAAGCAATGCAGGCCCGTTAGGTGTAAATCAGACCAGAGATAGGACAGCGGAAGAAGCGGCTGTGCTTAGGTTTGAGGTGAGAGCTTCTTCAAGTAAAATAGAGACGGCCGGCAAAGGGGAAGACAAAAAGGTTCAAGGATTGAAGATTTCTTAAGGGGAATAATACAGAGGAAAGAAGGACCCAAGTGTCAGTACAAAAGTTCAAAGCCTAGGACGAGCCGTGACCAGCCGTGTCACCGACTGAGGAAAAGACCAAAACAGGAATTCATCAACAAATCAAACGATTCTGCGAACAGCCATGCAGAAGGAAATCTGCGAAGTCAGAATCAGTCAACAGTCCAACCTGGGATGCCCGATGAAGTGACTCAAACAACCAGAAGCCATGGAATGTCATAGTATATCCAGACGGACGACTGCACGTAAAGAGTGAGATATAAAGAAGAAAAGATACTTACACTAGGACCCAGACCATCAGTTGAGAAACATAATTAGATTGAACAAGGCCTAGTGATCGACATGGGAGGAATTTCTCCATAACAGAACGCTTAACTATAGAAGATAAAGAAAGTAAGCTTCTACAATCAAAGACAGGTAAATGCAAATTTATTTATTTCGGTTTTTAAGAAGAATCTTACTTTATGTTTAGATCCAATTTTTGTTAGATCACAAGTTGCCAGTATGCTTTACTAGCAGTAATCATTTGTCCTCAGCCAGCGGAAATGACGTCACAAAAAAGGGGCATAGCTGCCGCCATCTTGGAATCACTCGACAACCGGAAGCGAAGTTTGATGGTGCATGACAGCTTTCCTTTCGTGGCAATGACAATATTTTTTCAAAGTTTTATTTTCGTGACAACGACGATGTTTTTCGTTTTTGTGGCAACGACTTCTTAAACCACGTGTTTAAAATTATATCAATTTTCCTATATTATTTTTAATTATTTAACAACGCATCAGTGAATATTTATTCATTTTAATTGACTTATATTTTCAATAAGAATACCTTTCCCATGAGATTTAAAAAGCTGGGATTCGAACCTGACACCACTTGCACAGATAACGCGCACTTTACTATGGAATCTTTCATACACACACACTATTGGAATTATCCGGTCCCAAGACTAGAGTAACGTCCTATCACAAGCTTGTTAAACTTACATAAACTTGCTCCGACAAGACGATCCCATCACTAGCATCGTCGAGTCGAAATATCGTACTTTCTACCAAGTACGTTTGAGTAATACACAGACACCAATTTTTTGGCCTTGTCCAGCAGTTAAAACAACTATAATGTTAATAAACTGGACGAGTGAACCTGCGGAAGTCTGTTCCAAAACTCTTTCACGCCTTTTTGCATCCACGACTGAGAAACGATATTTCCATAAGAACCAATCAGTCTTGTTAACAATATACCTTCTGTTTCAGCCAATCAAACGTGCTTATTTCTTGAAGTGGACATAGGTTTATTTTGACTTTTTAAGGCACTATTTTAAATTTATTCTTTCCTGTTTTAATTGTAAGATTTGTCTCACATTTTAAATTTCTCTTACAAGCATATTGTTTTGTTTTCTTTTTCCTTCACGTTTTTACTAAACTAAATTTATGAAACTTTATTCTACTTTCTTACTTTTTGCAAATTTAAAGTTTGCTTCTAATTTAATGTTCATTATTACATTATTATTCAGATTAATGTTCATTATTCTAATTTCTGCAAAATGACATTCTAATTTCTTCAAAAGTAAATTTATCTTTTACATTTATTTTCACTAATTTTATTTTACAAATTTTTTTTTCTACATTTTTTCCTTTTCACATTTTTACTTTAAAAAGTTTTTATATTTTACTTTTTACAAAGTTTTTTCTTCAGCTTAGGTTTTTTCCTTTCACATTTTTATTTCACACTTTTATTATTCTATTCCTTTTATTATTCCTTTCACATTTTTATTATTCTATTTTTTTATTTTACAAAAATAGTATTAATTTTTATGAGTTTAATTTTTTTCACTTTTCTATTTCACGAACGCAGTTTTTGTTTTGATATTTTTATATATAAAAGAAAGTATAGTTTATTTTTATATTAATGGCATCAATTCTGAATTAAATTTCTTCAAAAATAAAAGGTATACAAATTCTTACAATTAAGTCATTTTTTGAAATACAAAAAAAGGAACACTTGAATAAATAATTTAATGTATTCAGGTTTAAACTATATTCTATCAAAATGTTTAATAGTGATCAGGTTTTCTTTAGTTTGAGGACTTCTAATCTTATGCATTTTACTAAAAATGATAATTTAAATATGAAAGTATTACATGCCATTGTGATGGATTGCAGTCAAAGTAAGTTTACTATTGCTATTTTAACATTCAGCATTCCATAGAACCACCAGTATACGCACAGATATCAGAATTACTTTTCCTTCTACCTGAAATCATTTATAAAAAATATTTAGGAGAGGTTTCCCTTAATTAGAAATATCTGAGCATACATGCATAGCCCAGAAAATAAAAAAACTAAGCCAAGAACAATGTGGGACACGTAAAATATCTCTTTCGTCTTGCTAAGATGTTCTTTACTGTTACAGAAAATGACACGAGATTGACAAGCACTTGGACATAGAGAAGAGTCGCGGTCGAGAGATCGCGCCTCTGTTTTTCTTTCTTGGGGATTCTATGGCTTCCCAAGGGCCGATCAGATACAACCACGTGATCAACATGTAGCTGCTATGAATGGCGTCTTCCAGGCAGACACCTATTTGCAACACAGGGCTCTAAGAAACCAGGTGAGTACATCCTTCTTACTTACTCCCTCTTAGAATTCCTTGCAATAACTTTCATTCATGTTAGAGCATTTTTCCGATAAATGGCATGCTGATATACTGTATTATATTATTTTCTGGTAAGACTTTCAGTCTGGAAAACGGAATCATTTTTGTTAAATATTTCAAGCAAAGTTTTTATCTGCTTATAATGCTTAAGAATAACAAATAATGCCGAGAATATAAGAAAAGTGAATACAGTTGCTCTCTTTATGATACTTTTATGATGTTCATCATGGGCTCAAAACTTCAAGCTTCTTTCAAAGACTTTTAGAAAGTAATTAAAATATGAGAAGAAATTATATTTGGTTTTTGATAGATTTCTTAATTATCTTCAGCTTCATCTGACTAATAATCATAGGTCTTCGTGTTTAGTAAAATATTCTAATAAACAGATCATAGTTACATAGCTCTGTAAATGCTGGACAGAATATGCTTGAAGGAGCTAACAGAAACCTGTTGTAACGTATTTGCGTTGCTACGCTACCAACATAATTCCACTAAGAAATGTAAGTAACCGCAGACGATTATCTGCAAAAAATATCCGCAGACGATGCGCGCGCTTAAAAATGTTTTTCAGTTATTCTGTAAGTTGACTAATAAAGTTTGTTATTCGTTCAAAAAAGGAGAAAGTTCTTTAAAACTTCATTACAGACGTATACAAGAATAAATATCTACATATAAAATGTAATATTCAATATTACACTGTCTATATTTGTATTAAACAGAGGCTGTTCGCACATTTTTAGACAACTTTCGTTATATAATCACAGAAATACCTTACCTAATATTTTTATGTTTTAAATGTTTCATTTGATAACCCTTATTCTTCGTTATCTTTATGCACCGTAATTTCCAAGACAATAAAGCATTTTCTGGTGTCGGAAGAGGTATTTTATCCAATTGCTCTCAAACAGCTTTCCAAAGTCTAAGAAGGCTGCAGGTCGACGTTTGAACAATCCGCTTTTTAAAAGTCCAAACGTGCAAAAATATATTAGTGACAGATCAGAAGATTTAGTAGGGATATGAGGGAAGGGTATGCCCTTGACACTCGTTTCCTCGTTTCTTGTTCCATTTTCCCAGAAAATTAGCAGTAGACTGATATGTGCCATTGCTTTGCTTTGTCTTGATGCAATTCTACTGATTGTAAGCACTGTGTGTAAGCAGAAGTTATTTCATATTTGAAAATTGAGTGTAAAATATATTTTTGATAATATGAGGAGTAGATCTTAATTTTTTTTTCCACTCTTTTTTTTTTTTTTTTTCCAATTTTCCGTTATATGAAACTAGAAAACCCGGCGGTCATACGAAATGACCGGTGTTCTAGATACACTGCATTTCATAATGTAAATTTTAAACTTACAACTTCCCGGGAGTTATTTTTATTGTCCGGAGGCGGTTTGCGAATACTTCCAATGTCGAGATTTTTTCGTATGACGTTTTAGAACATCGAAGTTTACACACCTTTGATGAGAAAACTAAGTTTAAACAGCGTCTACTCTTTCTGCCTATTTAGCCCAAAGGAGACTGAGAAGTTTTTACTCTCAAAACGGCATTTTGTGGCGTTTCATTATAAATAGCGAATCACTTTCTAAATTGTTGCCACCAAATATTATCGCCCTGCATTATATTTAAAGAAATTAAATAATGAAGAATCTGCGTGAATGTACGTTTCTCGCATTGTGAAAAACCGACGCTACCTAGAGCCATCCAATTTTGTATAACGTAACGCTCCACCGAACATGGGAACCTCGAAGCCCGAATTTTGAATTTGTTTTATTATCTGTTTCATATTTTGTAAAACTTAAAGGAATTTCTGATTAACGAACTCAACGATTTCAAAGCAAGCAATGGCAATACTGCACGGAAAAAAACGTTTTTATCTCACGAGACTGTCTATCTGATATTTTAAAGATATGCTGTTTGTTAAATATTTTGAGGTATTGCTGGTGAATTGAATTTTATGTGGTTTAAGTGCGAAGAATATGATATTTAATAAATAAAGATAACACACAAAACGTTAAAAAAATGCTCTTTAAGCGTAATATAAAATCTGAAAACTTTCATAATTTTATTTTTTGTTTATTATATTAGTAAATATCTTATAGTGAACTAACGTTGAATTTCCAGGATATATATTTATTTTACTACGTACGTAATCCTGATCATTCTGAAATCAAGACTTATATCGTTTTTGTAATTTCGCGAAAGTTGACTGATTGTTGGTGCAATCTGAAATATCTAAAACATTATTCACGATAGACAATTTGCTCTGCTCAGTATACACTAGGGAGAAATATATAAGCCGAGTTCTTGAGTATTCTTTTTACCTTTAAAATTGTATGTAAATCAAATCTAATGTAATCGAAAATGCAGGTTCTTGAATTACAGTGCTGAACTTAAAATTGCTGATTCACTTTTTATGACTCCTATTCTTTGATTCGCTCAGCTTAAGTGGTGCGTGAAATGTCGAAATTATACATTTCTTTAACTTTGCTACTTGTGGCATCATTACCTATTCACCGTCATTGCATATTTAAATGGAAGCTATGACCTTGGCAATTTGATAAAGAAAGCTAAAGTCATATTTCTAGGTTTCGGAACGAAGACGAAGAAGTCATTTGTGTCTTGGGTTCTGTTTGAGCTAGAATTCTAAAACGAAATTAATGAAGAAACGTAAGGCATCCGGAATACGTTTCCTGCTAGACTGAATTAAGAGATTTCTGATTCGGATAATCAGTAATAATTGATGGATAACTTTCAGTCAAAACATTTTATGTACAGTTGTTTTTATTTTCGTAGAATTTTAGAACGTTTTGTAACGAAAATGTTGTTCCGTGTGTACGGGTTCGTAATGGATTGAATGCACACAAAACCTATGATAGCTTTATTTTCCGATGCACAGAACGGATGATAAATTTATTTTCTGAAAAGAAACACGTCATAGTTCTGGTACTTTTCACTCGTACAGCTAGCTGTTCTTAGTATGAGAGAAAACAGTTAGTAGTTACCACCTCGAGTTACTCAGAATGTTAAATACATGACAGTATGAAAAGCCTGAAATACATAAGGTCGCACATTCTCTCAATACCCTGACCTAAACTCTGAACTCAATTCTCAATTGATGCTGTCTCCGGTCCTCCCCGTCTGGCGAGAAAATTTACCTTCGTTTTCTCGAAATAGCTGGAAGGCATACACAGTAACAGTTACATAGGAATCGGAACAGTTACATAGGTATAGGACCAAAATGTCGCCCAATGGTGATCAGATTTGGCGACGTGTGGCCGTCTGGAAATAGAACACCAGAGACGAGCTCCTGACCTGGTATAAGCCGTACAGGAATTTTATGTTCGATGTTTCGAACACTATACATGCCGGCACAGCCCCCACGGTCTCCACTGGGCTTTATACAAAGCATTGGACAGAGTTTGAACGTTAATGCAAATACGTAGCTAAGTTTTCTTTTCGTCGATACCTTTTGGGCTTCCAGCACCACTCCGATATCTGGTGTTTGGTGCTTCGATACTTAGTGCTCCATCCGCTAATGTCGGTCCCCTTCGTAGGGACCGATGTTACCAAATCACAAAGCATTGGTCAAAAGTATCGACCATCTAGCTGCACTACAACCAACAGAGCACACATGACAGTACCATATGGACCCTGAATCAGCCATCGCCAGCGTTGGTTCTGGTCCTGTGAAGACTGATCATATACCCTGTGGCCGAGAGTGCCTAGATACAGATACTAACCACTGCCTAGGTATAGATCCTAACCAGCTTCCCAGATATTCACGTGAGTCTACCTCCCGGAGGGGGACGACCAAATCTGGAGACAAAAATTAGTCGCCAATATTTAATGGCCTTACTCCTGTAATCTTATTTTTACGATGAAGCTTCGTTTTCTGATGCCTTTCGTGTTACATTATACAAGCTATGCTACGGTTTATATATAATTTCACTGAAAGTCTTTACATATATACAAAATTTACAACTGTATCAATAAGCAAATGCTTGTTCTTCGATGCATTTGTTTTGCCCTCATATTTAGAGAACTGACGGTACTGGTATTTTTGTATGTGATAATACATGTTTTTGTGGGCCGTTATTCATTCTTTAATTCTTTCTCTCTCTGTGAATATTTATATATGTTAAACAATACTTATTCCATGGCTTTTGAACGAATCGTATATGCGTTGTAAAACATGTTCATTGTTGTGTCTTTCATGACCAGAGCATATGATAATTAGCAAATGAAAATCTTCAAAACTGATTTCCTGGTATTTTCAAAATTTTCATAATGAGACTTACATTGTTAAAGGATAAGCATTTTAATATGTACGCCTACGTGTGTATAACCCCTAAGTACGTACTATGAGGGTGGACAGGCTTTGCTCCGGCCATGCCGAGTGTTTCTACATTGCTCTGTTTTGTATCGAAATAGTTAACTAAATGTACCTAAACATTCTCTTGTTCTCAGTGTAACAGTATAGTTCACTACTTAAAGCATATTTTCATTATGTTTACTGCTTTATCAGTGTTGAGTGGTTAAGACAGTGAATACTAGAAGTTTGAGTTTAATTTATTTCCAAACCCGGCCGCATGACATCGTGATGTACTCCTTCTATAACGTGAATACGAGCCTTAGAAAATCCTTCAGGAAGGCATCACTTTCCTTAAGTAGAGAGCCCCCTTGTAAGTAGTTTACGTTCAAATTATCTAACCGAATTATTGCGCCTACGTACCGTCCACGATTATCAAAACTTTGAAAGAATTTAACGGTTATTCTATAAACACATAACGCCGGCTATCTCTAAAAGTATTTATTAAAGAACGGAGGAACAGTTACAGAATATATATATGTCAAAATAGAACATACAGCAAAACGGACTGCCTAACATTTACAATTAACGTTTTAAGTCACAGAGGCATAAAATTGGAGAACCTATCCTCATTGCAGCTGGATGTCGGCTGTTGTTGAATTGGTTTCTTCGTCACCAGATGGCATTCGATAAAACAGTTCGGTTAAACCTAGATTGATCTGTTACAAGAATAAAAATCCAATTATATCAATTCAAGGCCCACCGGCGGCCGATTAGTAAAGTTACAGAAATAGTTCGGTCCAGGGTTCAAGAATTTCGGAGAACGAGCTAGATGCATGGACGTTTTCGTATTTTTCTCCATGCTTAAGATGTGTACGAGCCAGCTTCCCTTAGAAATACCTCCACGAAGACATCCCTGCGCTTAGGAAGATAGCCCTCGTGTGCTTTGCCGAAATTCAATAAACGAAACCAAACCAAATACCAAAAAGGCGATTCTTTTAGATCCTTTTTTAAATGAAGATCTTGAGGTATAAAATCTTGAGCACGTGATCTTGAGGTATAAAATATGTGATATTTTCAATCATTTCATATATCTGGTGGCTTGTTTTCTCTTTCCACAATGAAAGTGAGTATTCTAGTTTTATCATATATTTAAAAAAAAATCTTTTATGGAATAGCATCTAGTAAACGAATGGTTTGTAAATTAAGTTCAGTGTATTTATACAAGTTAGAAAAAATTATTTCCAAGCGTATAAAGTTAATAAATACAATTAATGCTTTGATGGACCGTTGTTAAAATCGAGTTTGATCCAGAAAACTCATTTGGATTAAATCTCGTCATTTCCGCCGCAGGGTTAAAGGCATTTTCATCGATAAAGCTAATGTTAATATGCATCGAAGTAATATCATTTTTACCTCTATAATAATGTGAAAAGTAAAAAGCTTTAAGAAAAATGATATTTTTGTCTGTTTTGTTAATGCTGTTCTGAAGAAAGACAGCCTAGAGGCAAACTATCGTATGAAGCTTGAATGGATTGCTATATGCATGAATAGGTATGCCGTAGTGTGGAAATTACAAAAACCAAACATGGTTTAGACAACATAAATCCGTGCTTACAAAGTATATTGAATAAAGCTGAAAATCATATTTGCTTTATGAATTTATTGAAATGAGATAGAAAGTTCAATACTCTGAACTATCCATCCGGATATTAAACTGGATGAGTAAAATATAATATATTTCCTTACTTTAGTATAATTTTAAGAATTTTCTCCTAATTGTTTGACGGGTAGATGGGAGTGGAATGTTTACAATAAATAATAAACATTCAACAACTTCAATATATACTATTATATATGTACTTTAATATATTTAATATATATTAATATATACGTAAGCGAATTTTTTTTCCTTCTTAGTCACTCCTTTGTTTTCAACTATAAATTCCCCAATTATTTTGGTTTTTGATAAAAAGATAACAGACGCTGTATTATTATTTATTGATTGTGTGTGTGTGTGTGTGTATGTGTATGTATATATATAATTAGAAAACGTTTTATATGTCATCTCCAAGGAACAGAAATTCAATTAAAACCATGAATTATTAAAAATATTTTAGTTAGTATTTTAAATTAGTATTTTCTAGACCTCTCTGTTGCTTTGAAAACATAAAATTCTGTAAAGAAAAGCCCACCAGCGGCCGAGCGGTAAAGTCGCTGAACACTGGTAGTTCGGTCCGAGGTTCGAATCCCGCGAACGGGCTGACTGCATGGGCGTTTTCATGGTTTTCCCCATGTGTAACGTGTATACGAGCCAGTTTCCCTTAGAAAGTCCTCCACGAAGGCATCCCTCCCTTTAGGCAGATAGCCCTCGTGTGCTTTGCCATAATTAAATACACCACCATACTGTAAAGAAAAATCCATAATAACAAAAATACCAAAATCAAAAGTAAAACTTTTATTTCAAGTATTGAAAAAGTAGCTATTGTCATTGATCGCATATCAATCGACTTATCAAGAGGAATAAACCAATCTACCATCAATTAACAATAACTAAATTGAGAGTGTTTCGTCTTTCTACCAAGTAATCATCAAATTATATTTCTGCTACAGCCAAATCATAAGTCACGAATAATACTCAATCAAAATAAAGACATTAGTCCAATTCAGCCAAAAGAATCTTCATAAACAAAATTAATTAGTAATAAATTATTCTTTTTAATTTAAGTTGCTCACTTAGATGTATACCTGACACTCATTTTCAAACTGAAATTTTGTTCTAAAATAAAAGTTATATCTTTTTAAAAATTAAAAAGGTATTGAGAATCAAAAGAAGATCAAAATTGACAAAATCCTTAAAATTAAAAATAGTTATTTAAAATGTTTTTAAAGATCAAACCTAGAAAGCAAATTAAAAATAACTTGCTTGTCTGCTCAAATTTAAAACGAAATGGCTGGAAATGCAATTGTATTCAGTGATGAAATGTAAGAGAGTTATCGTAAGAAGTGATGTCCTCTTCAAGATAGTTTAGTCTTAAATTAGCGACAAAACTTTTGAAAGTTTCTTGGAAATAATATGTATATGTATGTATAATTTCAAATTTAACAAATATTCTCTCATTCGCATAAAGAATTTAAATTTTAAATTATAAAAATTTAATTGTATAAAAATGAAAAATTAATTATTGCTGCGAACTAATTGTCAATATCATTCAGATTTAGAAAGCATATGTAAATTAAGTGCAGGTAGGTATCTAAAAAACATGAAAAAATATTTAATAATCCACAAAATTAATCCTAAGTATTTTAAAGAATTTTTAGTCCAAAGGGGCTTTGTCTCTGAAGGACTATTGTTTTCGTTTTGCGATTTTTCGTTGAATCACTCTGATTTTCGTTTCACTTTTCAAACTGTTGGCACCAAATTCTATCGCCCTGTATTGTATTTGAAGAAATTAAATAATGAAAAATCTGCATAAATGTATGTATGTTTCTTGCATTGTGATAAAACAACGGTACCTAGAGCCATCAAATTTTGAATGACGTAATCTACTGCGAATATGGGCATCTGGAAGACCAAATTTGGAATTTGCTTAAGACTAAATTAATTTGCACAGAGTGAATAATTGTTGAGCAGACAGGAGACAGATCTTTTTAAGGGGAAGTTGACTCTAAACCTAACTTTTCAATTACTCATTTCGTGTTTCGTCATCCATATAGGCATGGCAAAGAGTTATTCAAAACCAAAAATAAAAAAAAAAAAAGTAGTGAATAGCTTAAATAAGAAATTTAACTATAAAAGAATTTCGAGAAATTTAGTAAGCAAATACTACTAGGAAACAAAATTATTAATTAAAAGTACATTGCTAATGTAATTAAGAATATAAATACAAATTAATTTAGAAACCCTTGCCTATACTGGAACTTCCCCGACACGAATTCTGCATGCAAACCAAAATAAACTAAATAGAACGTATAAAAATAATACAAAAAAGGCAAGTAAATAGTAAGTTTTAATTTAACTTATCTTATAACTACATATTTTTGTACGCGGGAGAAGGGAGTAGCATTTGTTAAACAAAGTGATGTTTAGCAGTTTGCTTCTGCTATACACACACATTTATAATCAATAGAAAATAGACAATAATTAAGTCAAGAAACTACTTAACAGTCTAACCATAAGTACACACATCAAAACTGAAGCAATAACAATTCAATAAAATAACCTTTATCTCCTATTCTTCGTTTAATTAGTAGCTACTAATTATTACTCCTATAAATTAAGTCGTAGTATTAGAAAGTCGCTAAGTTTTAGTACATTGCGGTACTTTAATAATAATTTATTATTTTAACTTAAAATTCTTTAACTTTTTGTTACATGTGATTGTATGTATGTATATCGTATCAGCTGCATGACTTTCAAAACTAACGCGAATATATATTAACTAGAAAGCCCGGCGGTCATATGAAATGACTACTGTTCTAGATATTATAAATTGTAATTAAAATGATTTGCGCAAAGGTGTCTGCTAATTCAGACTGAATTACCAAGGGCAGGCGGCGAGGACGCCATTTTGCTTACTGCTCCACGGGGTTTCCCCCTTCTACTTGCTTAATTGCTTAAAGTAGAGTGCAATGAAGAAAGCCACTCGCGGTACATTTCCTAACAGCCACCGCTAGCTCAATAAATAAAGGTGATTTAAATAATAAAATCTTAATTCGCATGTCAAAGATCTCTTTGTACATAACATTTCTTGTGTAGATCGGATTAGTTTCTATCGCCATCTTCGAAACCTTTCTCGATAATGAAAAGCGGAAAGCAGATACCATCTTCATTTTTTTAAGAAGGGAAGTGTTATAGTGTGTTACATATTTGTGTGATAGTGTTAATGTTACGAGATAAGATTTCAATATTTCGTGAAATCCTTTTAAAACATTCATTTACCAATATATTACTTATTTATTTGCATTAACTATCAAGTTAATGAATTCTAAATAGTATATAAAGCCTTCATAATTACTTATTGTATATAATATTTATTTATATTATATTTATATTAATATTTAATATACTTATTGTATATAATATTTATTTTTAAAGGATAACCAATGTCTAATTTATTATTTAAAAACATGAGTTACAATATGTATAAAGCTGAATACGATGCATGTAAGTTATATTGTTGACGAGATCTACAAAGTTATGTTGAAATTAACATCCTAGAATACGTTTTTTCATATCATCATAAATGTGTCGTAAAACTAGTTGACGAAAGCGCCAATGAATTATCATGAACGATGAAGTTAACTTCAATTAAGCAGCATGAATATGTAAATTTGATATTCCATCTAATGGCATGAATAAGCAAAATTTCGTTTATTATTTACAGCTGCTTACAACACACTGGACGTTATAAAACAAATCATTCATCGCCAAAGATACCTTTTTGTTTCTTCTCGTCACCTCGGCTTTTCTTTCAACTGAAGAAAAAGAGTTGCGAAAATGGATATAGAAGAATACAGAGTACACGGTAAGTCACTTAAGTTAGTGTGTTAAGTTATGAGGGGAATCTGTAAGTTATATACTATAACTTATAACTAATAAGTTACTATAAGTTAACTCTATTTTTCCCGTAAAAGTGAGGTGCAACAACCAACTTTCGTTCTGGATTTATGGGCGGTTCTATACTCATGTATCTAGTCTAGCCTAACGGCTAATCAGTTTGGATAACTAACAACAACAAGAAGTTATAAGGTGGATTATATATATAAGGTGTTATTATATATATTATAAGCTAAGGTGAATGTACATGTCAGCGTATAAATTGTTTATCATTGTTGCTTAATTATGATATCGTAATAGCTATTACTTTAAGAAAATATATTTATGTTGTCATAAACTGATATTATGCTATCTAACACCCTTTTTCAGCTAGCAAGGAGAAGCCACTTACTTTGCAAGTCCAAAAGTCTTCCAATTTCGGCATATTTATTGGTAACATTAAAAGGAATGTATTTTGAAAAGCCTAGGGAATGTCTGTCCGAAGAGTATAGCTTAGATCAGCGGTTCTCAACCGGTGGTACGCATACCACTGGTACGTATACCACCAGTGGTATGCAAAAGAAAAATAGGTGGTACGCTAAGAAGCAAAGTATTTTTAACTATTAAATTCAAAAATTAAAACCCCAACATCCTGACTGAGTTCTTTATCTAACACTCGTAAATTTATGCGATCTGAGCTTTGTTCATGAGTGGTGGTGGTAGTAGTACTTTGTAGTGGTGGAACTAAAGGTTTTGTTTAGATGGTAAGTGTTAGTCAAAAGGTTGATAACAGCTGGCTTAGACTGTCTTAGAAGTCGGATGTGTTTTTTTATGTTCTTGAAAGGTCCTTTATTTATATAAAGAACAATGATCAGTCATTAGTGCATTATACGTTTCGTTCGATAACTTTCTGCTTTCTTTTAATGAGGTGTGTAATTCCTCTCTCCCTATATCCCTGAAAAATTGAACAAGGAGTTGATTTACAGCCTTATCTGAATTGAATGTTACACTACGAAAGAAATTTTGAAGAATGCGAAACAAGTGAAAGACTGAGGCAAAACATCAGGCAAGTATGATACGCATGGCAACACTTTTCAACTAAACTCTAATAATTTTTGTCAGGCTAATCAAACTTGTGTGTCTCGCGCTATGGAAACAAAATGCAGTTCCTGTCCGTAGAAGTTTCAGGAAGACTTTTTTTTCCGAACGCGGTAATATTTTGTCCTTTTTCTACACTAGCCACTTCTAAGGCAGGAGACGGTGGCCATTTATTGTGGAGGCACATAATAGGCGGCCATTGTTACCTCCTATGAAAGGATGGACAGTTACAACCATGCCTTCTCTAGGATTCGAACCTGGCCCTTCGGTATCCTAGTTGGCTCCCCTAACCACTATACTATTTGGGCGGCAAGATTCAGAAAGATGGATTCGTTGAAACTGTCCAATTGGTGACAACACACATTCGATCCGATTTGTTTGCTTGTTGATAGGAGCTTGGAAACAAAACCATATACAAGTTTGATCACTGAAAACATTATTGGAGTTTGAATGAAAAATGTCCCACGCGTTGTTACAGTTTAGGTAGCTGGCCACGAAAGGGTTGCAGCTTTTTAACTGTAGCTTGTTATATTTTCCTTACCGCATTGCGGATTTTGATATAGATGTAGTGGCAACAAGAGTTAAATGATGAACGTTCCAATATCAAAATACAATTGTTGTACACAGCTGTAAATAAAGTTTCTGTGTGATAAAAATGGAAAGAATTTCAAGCGTTCCTGTGGATTTCATCAAAAAAGGTAAGGAAAAAGAAACTCTTATCAAATGTTGTTAAATGTAAAAAAAAAAAAAAAAAAAAAAAAAAAATACAAATAAGAAAAAAGATCACAAAGTGCTACACGCGTATTGGCAAAGCTGACCAAATTTAGGACTCAGCTGGGTACATTCATAATCTCTTTATTCAAATGACATTAAATCATCGATAACTCGTCAACATATATGGCAAACTGTTGTAACATTCAAGCTGTCGTACACCATTTGTATTCGTGTCCAATAAATGTTTCAAATTATTTACTCTTATTTCTTTTCCCATCTTCTATCTCTGCTACCGCTTACACCTGACATTTCCGGACATGGGTTCCTATGCAATTCTTAATTCTTTATTATATGCCCTACCTCCCCTAGAATTTTGTCACAACATTTACGGTACACCCTGTATTTACCGGAATGCATGAGATATGAATAAACATATTTTTTATTTGGTGTTTGTGTTCCTTTCTATTTTTCTTAAATATGTAATATAGTTGAGTGTATAAATCTTTAGGAGAGAGTATATAAATTTATATAAACCAAAAAAAGTTCATTTTTTATAAGCGAGCATAATTTTGCTTATTCACAAATAGTAATATTTTATGTTATAAAAGAACAAAATATGCAACATTAAAAAACTGTCTTCTTATTGACAAAATTCACTCACGATAGTATAACGCTTTTCCAGTACCATTTACTTGTTTTATATTCGCACGGTATTAACACTTCGGCAATTAAATAACAAGATTATTAATCATCGTTTTTGAAAGAGAACAAATATGTTTCAACTATATGTCATTAATATATTGCTGCCCTCTCTTTTTCTTTTTCAGATAAAGTAAGTTTTAATTTTAGAAGAATAGATTGTATCTAAAAAAAAAAAAAAAAGATTTTTATGTAAATGCTTAAAACATTATTCTGTAAAACCATATTACAATTCATATAATATTTTCATAATCCGGATTTTAGTTCAGCAGAATTAACTGCAAAATACTCCTCCTCTTTTTATCAGTATTTAAGATTATATTTAGATAAAAAGGATTTGTACAAATCATATAATCTGAGAAAATTAAAAGTAGTTTTGCATTTGCATTTAAAGATAAATCTTAATTTATGGCTTATATAATATATTACAGGGAAAGAAATGGTGGACTACATTGCAGATTATTTAATAAACATCAGACAACGGAGAGTGTTTCCAGGTGTTAAGCCAGGATACATGAGAGATTTATTGCCTGATTCTGCACCCGAGGAAGGCGAGAATTTTGACAGAATTTTCGAAGACATAGAAAAAGTCATCATGCCAGGAGTAAGCTAATTTAAATGATTGCTTCTATTTTTTTAGCTCAATCAGTAAATGATATATAAAATCATAAAAACTTTTAATGATATCTTTTTCATTAAAAAGGTCATAAAAATAATAAATAAATAAATTTATCTAAACATTACATGAAATCAAAATTAGGCATAAAAGCAACTTTAATTGGCTACGCATTTTAAATAAAATTCTATCGAATTCGTCAGGAGCAAAACAATTTTGCAAAAACGGAGAAAGTGACAGCCATTTTATGTCCAAGGCAACGGACGGAGCAATGAGAATAGGAGTTAAGCGCCATGTGTCGAGAAAAATAGTAATAAAACGTAAAAAAACTAAGGTATTACAATTCTGAAAAACACTAGGAAGAACTGAACTGCCACTCAATCGGGATAGTGGTTAGCGACGCCCATTGCCGTACCGAAGGTCCGGGGTTCGAATCTCGGAGAAGGCATGGATGTTTGTAAATGTATAGTGTTGGCGCGGCATGGGGGTACTCTAAATATGCGGCGAGCCGAAAGTCCTCTCGTCTGGATTGGTGGAAGGGGAGAGGGGTGGGAGACCACCGTCAAAATTGGGGTGGAAAATAAGAGTCCAACTTCTCTTCGGAATAGGCTCTGGCAATCATTGTTCCATGGACAAAACAATAACAACAAGGTTTATGGATAATTTTTTGCAGAATCCAAGTTAAAATTATGAGTAAATGCTAAACTATGATTAGGTTGCATTTACTTGCAAACTATGATTAGGTTGCATTTTATAATTAGGTTGCATTTAGTTGCATTTATTTGTTAAATTCTGCTTTTCCAGCATGAAATCGTATTCCATGATGCAAAATTTTAGATATTGTTACGTTTTTTTGTTCTGACACCAGTTGTTAGGTTATTATCTTCGTTCACGTTCGTACGGGGTTCGTAGATTTATACAAATCCCTTTCGCTTTAGCGGTTTCATTTTAAAAACGTTTTAGATAGTCCTGGTGGTGCCTTCAAAATTTTCTTCAAATAGATTCTGATTTTCACGAGAGTTAAAATCTATAGATCATACGTATTTAAATTTCTTGCGCATTAGAGAATACATACTGTTACGTTATTTTCTTCCTTCACGTTCGTACGGGGTTCGTAAATTTGGAGTAAATAACGACAACACTTGATGAAGTATCGAAACACACTTTATTTACCAATATTGTCAGGACAGCTCCAAAACACGTTTTACAGTCGTCGATGGACTACTATAAACACGCTGACACGATCAGCGACACAGCCTTTAGGTTATCAGGCTATAACGTTGGAGACAGCTCCACTGCAAAGCACCAGAGTACAGCTCCCGCCTCTGCTTGGTCGTTAGCGGAACTCCACGTACTCTGGAGACTTTCCACGCTACAACTCGCGATGCTCTCGACGACACACAGAGCACAGCTCCCGACTCTTCTGTTCAGTGGTTCCCGGAGCTCAACACACTCTCTCGACGATGCACTAACCGCGATACACTAAGAGACTCTTTCAATGGACTCGACGACCCACTAGGCACTCGCTGCCCGGCTGTCAATTCGATCGACTTCGCATGAACTGACTAACTCGAGATTACTATCTCGCACTCTATGCGGGGCACTCCACTGACTGCGGATCAGCAGGGTTTATATAGTTGTCGGCTTGTTTTCAAGAACATTCTGGCCTAAACCGATAAGAATTCATTCCAAAAGGTTCTCCAACCGTCCATGGTATATCGCCAATTTTGTCGCCAAATCTCGCCAAATGTCGCAACTTTGCCTTCCTTTGCTAGTTTATGGCAACCCTAAACCTGCTTTACGGGAAAGCTATCTCACCGCGCCTGGACATTTCGTAACAATATTTTGTTTTGTTTGGTCAATGTCTATCAAGTCACATAACTGGTCACCTATGTCGGCCAAACTAGAAGAGAGTTAAAATTTCTCAGCAAGGTATAGTTAGCCATAATTCGCGTTATTGTCTATAATTAATCTTAATTCGAAAACTTAATCACGATATTTTTTTTTACTTTAGATATGCGAAAATTATCCGTAGTACTTCTTTAGTTGACAAATTGAATTACGTTGAAACTTTTCACATTCTCAAAAAATTTATTTTTTTAACTAATGACATAAATTCCAATTCAGTTCTTCGGACTGATACTTTCAGAACCCTAATGTCTTATTTTTCACGTTTAAATAAGTTTAATTCAGATTTTAAATTCCTAAAATTTTGAGAAAAAATTTAGTGAAATGCTTTTAAGATTAAATGTTTTAAAAGATGTGGGCCGCCCATACGGTAAAGTGGTTACGGGAGCCTACTGCTGTACCGAAGAGCCCGGGTTTGAATCCCGGAGAAGGCATGGATGTGTGTAAAGTTACAGTGTCTGTTCGGCAACGGGGCACTCTATATATACGGCAAGCCTAAAGTCCTCTCAAAAGCTCAAAAGCTTGGTGGTCGGGGAAGAGAGGTGGGAGGCCCTCGGACCCGTTCCGCTGGGTGCTCTCCATTAAAATTGGGGCAAAGTCGTACTGTCACATGAAGGTGCTTAAGATTCTTGCCAACGACAGGCGCAGTCTTGCTCTCCTTGCCATGATGAATTTCGTGGGCTTGTTCTGACGTCACTGTCTAACATGACGACACTGTCTAACATGTCTGACGTCACTGTCTAATGAGACAAGTAACAGCAACAAAAAAATGTAGGCCAGGGTATCATTTTCAAAACGAAAAACGAGGCTCGCACCCAGGTTCTCATTTTCAAGTGGTCTCTAAATTCTATTTTGCATACTTTTCTGTTCTGAGTTTTAAAAATATAGAATTAAAATTAAAAGTCGTCGGAAGAAATGATTTCTTTCAACTCTGAGAGAAAGTGAATTTCAGACCAAAAGGCCGTTAGCTTGAATGGGCTATTGGTCTCCAAATGGGATTTTTGTCGTCCACTATAAACGGCGAATCACTTTTCAACTTGCTGCCACCTATTACCTTGTATTATATTTTAAAAAATTAAATAATGAAGAATCTGCATGAATGTATGTATGTTTCTCGCATTGTGAAACAAACGGCGGAACCCAGAGCCATTAAATTTTTAATAACTTTGTCCTTCCTCGAACGTGTGCACCTGGATGACCAAGTTTTGAATTTTATATTTCACATTTTGTAAAACATTAATAACTTTTTGATCATCAACGATTTGAAAACAAGCAGTGGCAACACTGTACGGAATAAAATATTTTTATCTCCAGCGTGCGAGATTGTCTATCGAAAATTCTGTAGATATTTTGTTTTTAAATATTTTGTGATTTTGTTGTTGAATTTAAATGTATGTGGGATTAAGTACGAAAAACATGATATTTAATAAACAAATTTAGCGCACAAAACGTTAATAATAAAAATACAGCAAAAGATTTTGGAAGCCATTTTACTAATAAAACTGAATATTGATATGATAAACTAAGAACAGACTAATAAAAAAAATAGAAAAGTGTATGCCAACACTTTACGCTGTATCGAGAATTCTAAAAAAGTGCTGCTATGCTGCTTTGAAAATTTTGAAATTTCTTTTGAATTGTATACGGCGCAAGTGTGAAGAAAATGATGCTTAGTAACAGAGCTAAAAGGACAAACAAAATGGGTTAGCAGGCGTAAGTGCAACTCTAGACTGGTAAACTGCGAGCTCAGCGTGAACAAGAAGACCCTTAACAGGCCCTTTTGGGCGATCGTTCAAATCTGAATTCTTTCAGATTATGCTTTTTTAAATCTGCATTTTAATCATATGCTCGATTATGGAAATGATAAACAATTTAATTGAATTAATTTGTTCTTATGTATATAACTTACTTAAAATTTGAAATTTGTATTAATATTAGTAAACACTCTATAATATTAGTAAACACAGGATCTTCACTTGAGTTTCTTTCAAAACAAAAATTCTAGTTTCAAATGTATAAATTTAGTTTTTGAAAAACATGCTAAGCAATAAAACAAACCGAAATGATGAAAACAAAGCATACGAGAAGGTGAATACGCACTTTTTTATTTAAATAACTTTGGAAAAGATATCAAATACGATTATTTGACCAAATACTTTATATGAAATATAATTTGTGTTACCAGCAAACTAACCAGAGCCTTCTTTTCTTGCTGTGGAATATATGAGCTACCAAATGAGGGCAAGAAGTTGTTATAATTTTCCTGAATACCCAATGTAAAAGAAATCATATGTCTGGAACACCAGGTTCTCAACATTTTTTGGCTCATGCACCACTTTCACCATTGCTAGGAGATCATTTCCTCTTCCTTTCCAAAATTCGAAAATTAAACATGTACATTGTTCATTTTTATATACATTTATCAAGATTTAGATTATTTTCATAATATATTTTAGAAATTAAGCAGCAAAATGCGTAGAAAATGCTGATAAATACTCAGTTTTGAATAACGTAATCCTACTGCGAATATGGGCATCTGAAAGCGCGAATTTGAACTTTCGAATTTGTTTTATCATCGATTTCATATTTTGTAAACCTTTAACGAATTTTTGTTTAAAAAACTCAGCGATTTAAAAGCGAGCAATGGCAACACTCTATTGGGGGGGGAACCCTTTTATCACTAGCGTGTGGAACTGTGCATCGGAAATTCTAAAGATAGGCTCATTTTAAAAATTTTAGCGACACTGCTGTTGAACTGAATTTTATGAATTACGTGCAAAGAACATGCTATTTAATAAATAAAGGTAGCACAGAAAACGTTCAAAAAAACGCCCCTTTGGACGTAATTTAAAATCTGAAACCTTTCAGATTTTTTTTATATTCATAAATTGAAACCAAATTCGATTACAAAAAGCCCAGTTGCGGTAAGATAGTTTCCCCATAAAACGAGGTTAGAGTTACGAGAAAATGGCAAAGAAAAGCAGGGTTGCCAGATTTGGCGCGAAATCGCCAATATGGCGACAAAATTGGCGTTATGCCATAGACGGAGGAGAACATGCTAGAACGAATTCTTACCGGTTTTTCTGAAAATATTCTCAAAGGCAGGTCAAAAGCATTATATACCCTGTCTGTACACGGAGTATCTTGAGAATATCTACAGTATCTTAAGTTCAGCAGTAGCAGAGCATGCGTCTCTTGAGTTCAGAGACTGGCTCAGAGGCATCGACCCGGTCGGGAGCTGTACTTTTGTGCTTTGCCATGAAGCTGTCTTCACCTTTATAGCCTGATATCCTGTATGCTGTATTGCTGATTGTTTCAGCGTGTTTGTCGTAGTTTTTGAACGACTGTAACGCATCTCTTGAACTGTCCTGTTTAATACTGATGAACAAATTGTCTTTTGATTCTTCATCAAGTGTTGTTATCAATCACTCCAAATCCACGAACTCATAGAACGCAACAATACTTTTACAGTCTTCTTACAACTAAATAAAAGGCTGACCGCACTCCCCCGCCTGAAAATATCAAATTCCTCTAAGGGGGAAATTCCTCCTGGTTGAAAACTCCTGGTCTAGTAAGTAAAGTTATTAAAACTAACCATATGGAATTTTGGAAATAAATATAATTAAAAAATATTAAGTGTAAACAGGAAAAAGAAAATTCCGCACAATGAGTATTTAAATCAATTGTTACAATTTTTACTCAATTATTGTAAGAGTAAAGACGTAAAAGTAAGTATCGAAAATATTTTTAAAATTTCATGAGTAGCTTTTCTTGGAAATTAAAAAGAAGTGTTGAATACTTTACATATTTGATTACTAACTATAATTTTTAGTGAACAGCTACTTTATTGTCATAATAATAAAAATGGAAAATTGAATAAATGTTCATTAAATTTTTATTTATGAAAAGAGGAAGGAAAAATGATAAGCTTGACAACAATGTTCGCGCAACTCGTTATTCCAATATTCTTTGGATTTCGAATAAAAGAAATGAAGTTAGCATTCAACAATAGTTGGTCTTTAAGTCATCCTCGCGAACCTGCCTATATTTTTTCACGTATTTTTTAAGTAAAATGGGAAAATGAATTTTACATTTTATTTTTTTATAAAATACGTTTTTAATAACTACCTTAGTTAAAGTTATTTACTTATTACGTGCTCCGAACTTGGGCACTGCAAGGAAAGGAAGGGATGCCCCGTGGAGGTCTTTTAAAGGAGACTGCCTCGTATCCACGTTAGGCATGGGGGAAAACCACGAAAATGGCCACGCAGCCAGCCCGTTCGTCGGGACTCAAACCGAACTACCAGTTTTCAGCGGCTTTTACCGCTCGGCCGCTAGTGGGCCTTCCTCAGTTAATCTCCTCATAGATTCATTTCGATGATTGAAACTCTGCTTGAAGAAAGAAACGAGATTTTCAGTGCACCTTGTTTTTTATTTATTATTTTTGTTTATATTATGAAAACGTATAGTGATATATGATTCTCAATGATACTTTTAGAGTACCTATGTTTATGCTGCTGAAAAACAGAAAACCAAAATTATATTTCCCAGTATTATGTTATTTGAATGAGACTAGCCGAGACAAAGTATGCAAAAGTTATCTATCCTAGGAGAGACGTATTCGTGGCGAACGTTTCATGGAAACTGGTCTTTTACATTACATAAACAGAAAATCTTGGTAACGCCAAGCAACACGCAAAGGAATAGATGTCTTCGATGAAAACTACGGAGAACTGTCTCGTAAACGTACGTTTCAGACGGGAAAAACCACGAAAGTATCAAGAATTGATCCCTGATCAAACTACCAATAGTTTAATGGTCTTAACCCCTCGGCCATTGGTGCCTCTTGCATCATTGGGATTTCAGTGTTTATAATTTTTCATTCTTTTTTAAGAATTTTTTTTTTTTTTAAGAATTTTAATTTCATTTCTTTTCATTTTTTTATAATTTTTCATTCTTTTTTAAACTGTAAAAATGGTAGTCAGTCATGTCTATGGTATTTCAGTATTTATAGTTTTTCATTACATTTTTTATTTTGGACTGTAAAAAAGGTAGTCAGGCATGTTATTTGTTTAGTGAAATAGTTTAATGATTGTAAAATGCGCAATAGTATTGTGTTGGGATTAATCTTAATTAAAAATTTTAATTATTTCAGTTGATCTTTTAGCAATTTATTAAAAATATAAATACAAATTGAAATTCCTAACTACACTGCTGCCCATCGTAAATTTAACACCCTGAAGGAAGCATGCAAATAACATGAAATTTACAACATGCATTAGCGGAGGTGAGATATGCAAATGATTAGAATTTCAGCGCAGACGCACATCACGCGTGCCACTTCAAAGCACTATTTAAGGCTCGGAGTTTTCGACGATTTCAAGTTCGGAAATTGTGTTTTTCTTGTGGTGTTTTCAAAAAAAACGATCAATTATGCCTCGTAGTAAACAGCGATCATCGTTTGATCAAGCATCCGAGTTCGACAGAGGAAGGATAGTGGCCTACCGAGAGTATGGATTATCTTTCAGGGAAATCGGTTGTCTTGATGGACGAAACCAAACAACTGTAATGCGGATATGTGACCGTTGAAGGCAGGAGGGTACGACGGACCGACGTGTTCGATTGCATCCACCTCAGTGCACCACTTCACGTGATGACAGGAACATTTTGCGCATAGCAGTGACGGATTGCTCAGTCACATCACGAACCATAGCACAGCACATTCACTCTGTATCGCATCATCTAGTGTCTGCTCGTACCATTCGACGCCGTTTACAGCACAGTGGTCTGTTCGCAAGACGTCCATTGCTTCGTCTACCCTTGACGCAGAACCACAGACGTTTCCGCCGCCAACGGCGCGATGAAAGAAGGATGTGGATGTCATAATGGAATGAAATTGTCTTTATTGACGACTCATGCTTCTGTCTGCAACACCACGATGGTCGGATTCGAGTCTGGAGACACCGTGCTGAACACTCGGAGTCTGGAGACTCGTGCGTTATGCACCGCCACACTAGTCCTGCACCGGGTATTATGGTATGGGGCGGTATTGGATATCACTCTCGCACTCCTCTAGTACGCATTGCCGGTACTTTAAATAGCCAGCACTACATCTCCAAGGTGTTGGTGCCAGTTGTCCTTCCTTACCTTCAGGGCTTGCCCACAGCCGTATTTCAAGTGGATAATGCGCGACCACACATCGCACGCATTGTCCAAGGGTTCTTCGTCAATCGCCAAATTGAATTGCTTCCCGGCTGGCTCGCTCTCCGGATCTTTCGCCGATAGAAAACATATGGTCCATGGTTGCTGAACGATTGACCCAGACTACATCCCAAGCTGCTACACCAGATCAACTTTGGCAACACGTGGAAGCTGCTTGGTCTGCTGTACCCCAAGAACACATCCAAAGTCTCTTTGAATCTATGCCGAGGTGTGTGGCAGCGGTGATCTCCAACAATGGCGGCTACTCTGGCTACTGATTCTGGAAGAAACTACACTTCACAGTCTATAAGTTTAATCATTTGGTACTTGGTCAACAGGTTATCTACTAAATAAATTTTATTGTGATATCTCTTGTCTTTCTTGGTGTTGCAATTTGAGTGGCCGGCAGTGTATTAATTATTTCAATTATTGTAGCTCTTCCCTACTTTCATGATATTTCGATTTTATCAAGTTAAACATAAATTTAATTGTTTTGCAGATTACCCACTGGCAAAGCCCCCAAATGCATGCGTATTTTCCTGCCCTCAACTCTGGAGCATCTCTTCTTGGTGACATGTTGGCAGACGGCTTAGGATGTTTGGCATTTACTTGGGTATGGTTTGGTCCATCTTGAGCATGCATTTTTATTTTCCTATCCTAGTTTATGAACACTAATAAAGAAATGAACAGTTGTTAATAAAATTTCAATATTCTTGTTTGTTTGTTTTTTTATTTCTGGCAGTAGTTTCTGGCAGCGATTAAAAGCTACTGCCATAAATATGTTTTTTAAATTTCTGGCAGTAGCTTTTAATAGAAGAATAACACATATCACAAACAGATAAGGAATTAAACTCAGTGTAAACCAGAATTTAAAGCGCACAGAATTTAAAATAAAAGTATAAACACATATTAAATCAAACGAAACACACTAAAAGCATTCTATTAAAATCAGAAGCAACTGACAGCAGTTCATACGCTTCGAATCATCTATCTAGCAAACCAGAATCTATCAATAATGTTTATAAGGATGGACAGTTTTTAATGCGTTTTGCACCCATAACTTCGTCATCTCCCGCTGCACAGTTAGGACTAGAAAGAAATCGGAATCTAAGTGAATAGTTAAGCTATAACAATATCCCACCTCTAAATGTAAACTTGCAGCTATTCACAGACATGGAATTTTATCATATGAATGCTAAATACATACATATATTAATTTTTGTGTGCGTAACTATTCTTCTATTCTTTATATATATATATATATTACAGAAACACAAAAAAATAATGGAAAAAAGATATGTAATCATACCAAGAATTTTCGCAATTTTATATTTATATATGGTAAAATATAAAATAACTATCTTTCAAATAATAAATTAATTAATAGCCCTTTAACTCCCATCTTCATTCCGAAAATAACAAAGCAATTATTACTCCCTGTCCGTCATCTACACTTTTCGATGAAATCTTAACACAACACCTGGACATTAATCTGTCGTGTGATCTAAGATGGAATTCGGTATAAAAGGTAATTTTGCACCGCAACTCCCCCTCTCTTCTCTTCTGCTTCATTTCGCTGCATCGCTTTGTCGTTAGCCACGCAGAGTTTACTTTTCCAATTTTCGTCCATGGTTTAAGAAATGTAAGCTGTGTAAAATTGTGCGGTGCATAGCGCACCCATAGTGATGAAGTGCATTATCAAGGAATAAAATTATGTGTGGAATTTACCGTTATGTGTGTCTTCGAGTACCATCTTTCTAACTAAGCAGTAGAGGGTCTCTAAGCTATTACAATGCAGAGAACCATCGTCATTCCGTTGCAACGTTTTCAACAAGTCATCCTATTACATATTTATATATATAAAGAAAGAAATTTAGAACCAATTTTTCACAAAGACTAACGATTGAACAAATGAACTCGTAAAAGCCTGTAAATGTAGAATAAGAATATTTTAAAATGTAAAAATTAAAATAAACCATCACAAGAAAAAACAAAAAAGAATATATAAGAACAAGAAAGAAGAAGAATCCAATCAACCTAGACATAACGTCTTCAGGAGGAGGCATGTCGAACTCAATTACATTCCCCTTGTTTTAGAAGGAAAATACACGAGAAATACTCAGAACAACTCTCAGCAGGAATGGGCACTGCTTAGAAAAGTTAAATCTAAGATTGGGACATAAACTGTTTCTGATGGACTGTGCGAAAGTAATGGCCATGATTATAATAAGCTGTGCAGAAATGTCCATTAGTTGTCCATGATTCGTTACCTTTTAGAAAATTCCATGGTCTTATAAGAGTGATGTGCGAAAGTGTAACAACACCATGAAATTACACTAACTGGACTTATTAAAATCCTTATACATTTTTTTTATTTTTATTAAAAATATTTTAGGAAAGTCATATTGCAAGCGGCTTGCTAATTGAATATGGTTAACTTGTAAAATTGATCCCTTTTATTTTATCTCTTATCACAAGCCTGTACTTTGTTATCGTTATATAAATTATACATTTTGTTGATTTTGAGCTTTGAGAACAGAATGTGGCCCTTTGGCTGCCTGTCGCCCGCCGCTAATAGGAGTAATAAAAGTTATTACCCCTAATATTTTCTACAAAATTATCCAGATAAACAACATCAATCCTAAGAAAGCAGAAAATCAGCTTATTCTTCAGTTTACTCTTGAGCCATCCTTATCTTCAAAAATACATTTTTTTCTAGTTCACTTTTTTAACAATAAAAGCGAATAGATAGAACACTATCAAATCTCAAAATGCACAGAACGTTTTAAAAAATTTCATCTCATTTAAGGTTGTTACATCTTTTCGGCTGCCAATTCCTGCTTTGTATACATTTTTAAGTTTAGAAGACAGAAAATTAAGAATTAAAACAAATGTTAACATTTGCGCGCTATACATTGTCATTTTAGAGTGAAAATAGTATCTGAAAGAATAATATTAGCGAATTAAATTCATAATATCGGAGTAATATTTTACAATTATAAAAACTAATAACATTACATTTGCTTGATTGAATTATGTACATTTCTAATGTATAAAATACAACTTTGTCTACCATTAATTTTGATAACAAAAATATTACTGTCGTGTTCATTAACACTTTCATCCGAATCACTTTCGGTATTATATCCGTTTTCTGTCCACAGGCATCCAGTCCAGCTTGCACAGAGTTGGAGATTATAGTTATGGACTGGCTGGCGAAAATGATTGGTTTACCTAGTTCTTTTCTACACTCATCCAGAGGAAAAGGTGGAGGAGTGATTCAGGTAAACAAACTTTAAATTCATGTTCTTGCTAGCATCATTTTTATATTCGCATCTTGATTACGTTGTCAGCCAGGAGAACATTTCAACCTTTACATTTGCATATGCAATTAATTTGGTACATTTCCTTAATCTGCTCGCAATATCGTAAAATCTTAAGAACAAATAATATGACATAATAACACATAATAAATAATAATAAGACAACAAGAAAAATTAATTTAATTATGAAAAGGGTAGAAAGGGCGTTCTTTATGCCAATAAAGTGTTTATTTAAGGTGGAAACTGTTTGCCTATTGCCTCTACCATAGAATTAAAATAATTCATTCCGCCTGATCCTTGCTTCTTTCTTCAAACAAATTCTTGTTGTTGACTAATGCTCACTGGTCTGACCCATTGTCAGCCCAACCCCATGAAATTCTTCGTGGCAAGGAGTTCAAGATACGCCTGTCTTTGACAACAGCCCTCACAGGTGACAGTGCTATTTAGCTCAGTTCAATCCCCAATTTTGTTGGAGTGCACCCGGGGAGACGGGCGTCTCTCACCCCTCTTTCCCTACAACCTACCTCTCGAGAGGACTTTCCGCTTGCCGCATATTTAGAGTGCCCCATGCCGCACGGAAACTATACATTTACAAACATCCGAGCTTTTTCCGGGGTTCGAACCCCTACCCTTCGGCACGGCAGAATGATAGGACGTGTGATGTTGCCTTGCGGTACCTCATTGTGTCTTATTTCTTGGTTTAGCCGATACCCATAAACGCTCGGCAGTTTTCGTATAAGCATCTGTTTACAGATATTGCATATACATACACTTAAGACTTTACATACCTGACATACCTCAAGAATGCTGCAAATATTCCAGCGAATCTTTTTCGGTGGATGGTAATTCAAAGAGTCGTATGGCGTGCCCAAACAACGCGAGACTCAAAAAGAGAATTCCGGAATAAAAACGGCCGTCAACACGTAATGAGATACGGTTGCCAGATTCGAGAGCAGATAAAGGAAATGTACCGTTAATTTTAATTTCTAATATTTACGTATTCTGAGCCTGGGGTTTGAGAGCCAATCTAGATTCAGAAGTAATATGCTGTTTAAAATAATATTAACTCAACCTGTTAAAAAGTTTTAAATAACGTAACCAATATACTCGAAAATGACATAAAAAAAAAAAAAGAAAGAAAGAAAGAACAAGAAATAGACATTTTATTTATTTTTTTACGGTAAATATATAAAACAATTTCTAAATTGTAAGCTAACTTTTTTTTCCAGAATTGGGCAGGTTTTTTAGACTGAAATAAAATTAACTACATTCTAGACCAGACATTCTTAACTTTTATTTTATGGAATGAGCTTTTGAAAAAAATCGTCTTGCCTCTGAAAATCATATGTGGGAGTTATATACATAAAAATCCCTTCAATTTTATTAATTGTAAACTGTTGATATCATAATTCAATAAATTGTATTACTGCTTTTAGTAGTCGAGAACATTTATTTTATCTTACTCGTTAAGACTGCCTTCTTTGTATTATTTTTCCCGTCACGAAACGCGTTGTTGTTGTTACTTATGCTAGATTGTCTGACAGTAAAATCAGCCAGCCTAAGCCCGCGAAATTCCTCGCGTCAAGGAGCGCAAGATTACGCCTGTCGTTGGCAACAGTCTTGAGCACCATACAGGTGACAGTGCGATTTAGCTTAGTTCCGCCCCCTGTTTTGATGAAGAGTACCCTGGGGAAGGGCCCAAGCGTCTCCCACCACTTCCCCTTACTCACTCGAGAGAACTTTCTGCTCCCCGTATATTTGGAGTGCACCGACACTATACATTTACAAATATCCATGTCTTCTCCGGGATTCGAACCCGGGCCCTTTGGCACGGCAGTCAGCGACGCTAAACGCTATACCGGTTGGGGGGGCGTCACGAAATGTAAACGAATTAACGATGTAGTTTAAAGCCATTTTAGGTTTACGAATTTTTGGTTTTCTGTTTTGTTATATCCGAGTTGGTTTAAGAGTTGTAAATTTTATCTCAAATTAACTATTATGAGGGGGGTCGTTTTGGATGGGATCATGAAACAGTCCTTTATAGTGTAACAATTATATATTAACAGGTTTAAGTTACACGAGGACATTACATTTAAGTAAATTACAGAGCCAAGAGTCAGACAAGCTATCATGCTAAACACTTGGCTTTTAGTGAAGCACTTCTCCGGCTACTCACCAGAGGGCACCCGCGTTGTTCAAGTCAGTCCAACAGTTTATATTAGCTGCAGAGTTTATATTAAAGGATTGGTTACACTATCGAGTTTCATCGATAAACTTAGAAAAGGAAGTTGTGTTTTCACTCGGGAAATACTTAGTTTTCATTCAATTCATCGCTTACTGTGTTGTCTGATTGAAAGTTTTCATTTGAAATTTAGTCAATAAGTTGTTAAATTTCAAAAGAATAATTTAAATTTTGTTGTAATGAAACACGTTTTCAGAAGCAGCACTTCTTTGCAACTACGCAGTGAACAAGGATGCCAGACAGCAGAACATTTACAGAAATCAAAATAATGCATGGCACAAAATTTTCTCGTAAAAAAAAATCTTACAAAATTTGATTCTAAATTTTATCCTTGTCTGAAACGTATACACATAATTAGAAATTTGTTGATGATAAATTTAATTTAATATAGTTAAATTAAATGCAAAAGATCTAGTTTTGATCCTCTTGGAATTTATAGCACTTGTTTAACACATTACTAAGCAGGATTCAAAATCAATCAGCAACGAATCATCAAAAGATCAGCTTTAAACTTTAATACTGGCGACAATTCTAAGTTGAAATGGCTAATTCTTATTAAATTTAATACAATTTCCGCGTCATCAAAATTTGCTATAAATCTATAATCAAGCAGAGAATATGCGAGAGTTTTTCTTATCCAAAACTAAAAGAAAAAAAATATGCTCTAGAAAATCTCTTTGGAAGGAAAATTCTGTATTTATGCTGAGAGTAATTGTTAACCCCTTTTTTTTTTTTGTTCTTTTCGGAAAGCTTCAGTAATTCCAAAGCAAACTTTTGCTCTTTTAGAAAGCTTTAGCAAATCTAAAGTATTTCTTTCCGCGAAATTTATCGAATCAAAGGGAAGATAAAATCCACAAAGTGTTAGCTAAAAAGGATTTCTTTTGTTTAAAAAAATACAGTGCAGTTGAGCTAAGCAGACCGTTTTTTCAATCACAATCTTCTGTTAAACTCTTAGCGACTTCCTCTAAAACTTGATAGGTTTCCGTGAGACTCTGGTTTTTCTATGGAACTTGAATCCTGCCGTTAATGTAGATAACTGTTCAGAGGAGATATTTTCTTGCGTGAAAAAAGTTTTTCCCCAAAATAAATATCATATTTTTAGGGAAAAAATGCAGGATATTTTCAGAAAAGCTGAGAAATTTTAAAACCTAGTACAAATAAAAATTTTACAAAGGATTCCATTATACTTTATTGATAAAATGAAATTATATGTCTTCGGCACGCCTTCACCAGCTTTCCGATGGCGAAAATCATTCAGCATGTTTCACAGTGAGAAAGATTGTTTTCAGAGTTATCAACAAATTTTATTTTATTATGTTTTAATTTTAGGATAATTAAGTTTTCTTTCGGAATAACAGTTACATAACGTATTTGTTACGGTTATAGTTTTCTGTAACTATCAGGAAGTATTTCAACCTTGATTATATTTTATAGTATGCATATATATATATATATATATATATATATATATATATATATATATAATAAGAACACTTCTCCAAGGAACACTTTTAAATTTATTCACTTTCTCTCAGTGCATTCCTAAGGAATGCAGTGAGATACAGAGATACAGTGATGTGTATAGTATTCTAAAAGTAAAACTCTTTACGTGCAACTGAAGATTACTTTCGATTACTTCCTTTCTAGTTTGTGATATCTGATTTAACCACATATAACCTTTAATGCAAATACTACAATAAATTAAACTGAGGTCTGAAAATTTCAAATTAAAGTCCAAGTAAAGTTTAGAAAAAACATTTTTAATGTTATTTAAAAAATGCATAAATAATAGAATTTTTTAGAACTGGAATTTAACTTTCGTATGTTGATTCCAATTTAATATCTTAAACATTTTAAGTTAAACAATTATAATTAGCCTTCTACTTTTACAAATTAAATTCCAAGGAGCCCAAAGTATAGTACATAAAATGAAATTAAAAAACATAAAATTTAAAAGTTAGATGTTCAAAATGGCGAATTCGAATGGTAGGGGAAAGATTTGCAATTAGACAATTTAATCATAAACTACTGCCAAGTGGAACCTTCCGCGTTTGTTTAAGGTAACAAACGTCGCTCAAAATGGCGATTTTGGCTAAAAATCTCATTTTTTAAAAAAACCTAACATTTTTAAATGCCATATTCTTAGCTATCAAAAACAACTTTTCATTTCTCGATATCTTGATTAAAATTGGAGGTATACCAGTTTCTCTGAGCGACAAGAAACCGAAAATTATTGTCTGTCACATCGAAAGTCAAAGTATGAAGGGCAAAACAAAGATGCAGTTTGCACTATTTTTTTAGTCCAAAGAGACTTTCTCCCTGAGGGACAATTGTTTTCGTTTTGTGATTTTGCATCAAATCACTGAATGTCCGTTTCACTTTTCAAACCGTTGCCACCAAATATTATCGCCTTGAATTATATTTGAAGAAATTAGATAATGAAATATTTTCATAAATGTATGTAAGTTTCTCGCAGTGTGATAAAACAACGGTACCTAGAGCCATCCAATTTTGAATAACGTAATCCTCCAACGAATATGAGCATGTGGAAGCCCAAATTTGAAACTTGGAATTTGATTTATTATCGATTTCATATTTTGTAAAACTTTAACGAATTTTTGATAAAAAACTCAAGAATTTCAAAGCGAGCAATGGCAACGTTGTACAGAAAAATCATTTTTATCTCCAGCGCACGAGACTGTGTATCAGAAATTCTAAAGTTATGCTCAATTCAAAATTATTTTGCGATATTATTGCTCTTAAACTGAATTTTATGGTTTAAGTGGGAAGAACATGATATTTAATAAATAAAGGTAATACAGAAAATGTTAAAAAACGCTCCTTTGGACGTAATTTAAAATCTGAAACCTTTCAGATATTCTTTTTTTTTAATGTTATTTTTTAACTCATTCCAATATGGTATCGTGAATACAGTGGCGTACCAAGGGTGGTCAAGGAGGTGTATGATGCCCCGAGCGCCGTTCGCAGAGGGGCGCCAAATGGTCTACAAACAAGATTTTCCGGAAAATTTCAGTTTTTATTTTGATCGATTTCTGGAAAATATATTTAAAATTAATAATTATTGTAATATAATTAATTATTTATTTTCTTGATTTGTCTGGTAACATGTGTAATAACATGTTTGCAATGCATCAACCAAATATCTCCGCATATAAAACGTTTTTTCTGACCACTTTATTTTTCTAAAACAGATATATATATATATATATATATATATATATATATATATAAACGAAATGCACGTATGGCTCCCACTTTTTATTTTAAAACGATAACACGACTTTGTCCCGAATTTTTGAAATAGAATGCTATTGATTACATTTCACCCTGGTTTAAAGGATGAAAAATAAAAATTAACCCCGAAAAATCAAAAGTGATTTACTTTAAAAAAAGGAAATATCCCTCAAGACTTAGAAGAAATTACGATGAACGGCCAAATCGTGTCACGTGACCACCAAGTAAAATATCTAGGTATTTATCTCGACCAGAATTTAACTTTCAGGTTTCATGTTAATTATATCAAAGACAAAGCACAACGTGCTTTAATGAGCCTTTACCCTTTAATGTGCAAATATTCGAAGTTAAGATATCAACATTAAAAGAACACTCTATGTACAGGCAAACCGACCCACAGTTCTATATGTCTCCCCGGCGTGGGCAGCTACTGCACGTTCAAACAGAGCAAAGCCTCAAAGTTCTCAGAGTAAAACTCTCAGATTCCTATCGAACTCTCCGTAGTTCGTTAGGAACTCTGTCATCCATAATTATCTAAAGATTTTACCATTAGATGCCGAATTACTAAAGATTACATTCAAATTCCACCAAAAATGTGATTCCTCCACTCACGAAGTTATTAAAAACATAGGGGAGTACGACTATCTAATCGAACAGCTGCATAAACGACCCAGAACTGTACATCATATTGTTAGATGGTAGTTCTTGTATATATTTTATTATTTTCAACTATTTAATCTAGATTTTGTTTCATCTTTGTCATCATTTTCATCTTACTATGGACTTTGTCCGGTACCAAGGCTGCTGACTTTATCATTAAATTTGTATATCACGTGAAAATCTACTTCCCTATGAGTACTAAGATATAGGTACTTTCGCCTTAGACGAAAGCACAAAATTTCTGGGACTTGTATATATTATTTTCTATTTTTACTGTGCGATACTGTGTCAAATCTACGATAATTTGTAAAAGATATGCCATTGCAAAAAGATATGCCCAAGTTATTAGTTGCTATTATTGCTTATCCAAAGAAAACATCATCTGTGGCCGATATATAGCGCCACGCCTGATCTACTTCTTCACTACTGAAGACTTTGCACTTTTATTACAAGTGCACAAGATTTTTCCATTTTTACTTAATTTAACGAACTTTTACAGGTCCTTAGGGGATTGATAAACATGTAGTGGCAAAGGCCTTCGGGTCGAGCACGACTTAACGAATGATAATCTCCGATCCGAAACATATCCAGTTTCCAAAAACTGATTCCATAGTCTGGAAATGACATTTGATTTTTTTAAATGACATTTGATTTTTTGAAATGACATTTGGGAAACTTCTAACGCTTACGCTACAATGGATTGCGTCTGACTCTTCTGTAGACGACTGATGGTCTTTCTGGCTACCGATTCAACTATGTCAATTTGCTGAGATATCGTATATTCACTGCTACAAAGCATTCAACGCGTGTTAGTTGTTTTTAGTCTCCTAATTACTCCTATTACTAAAGGAATGCTTCAGGTCGCTCCTTACTCTTCATCTAAAACGCCTAATTTCCGACGTCACAGACTAAATTTGCATATTCCCAACTTTGTAAACGTTATAATTTTCCTTTATAATCTCTTCTATTTCCTTTTGTTAAAAAGGTCGTCGATTATATGGTTATTTAATACCCGAACTCACAATATCTCCTAATTGTTTTGAGCAATTCAAGAGTGACTGCAAGATGTTATTCCGCAGTAGAAAAGAAACTGAACCTAAAACTCCATTACAGATCTACGGAAAAAATGTTTTTTCAAACCTAAGAGTCGCAAATTAAATGCTCCTTACTATTTCATTATCAAATGCTAGCTATGAATGTTCGTTCAGAAAATTAAAATAAATTTTGACATACTTACAGCCAACGATAGGACAAGATCCCTTAAGTCATCTAGCATTTTTAAATGTGGAAAGAGAAAAATTTGAAATGATCGACTTTGATGAAGTAATTGATAAATTTGCTTCATCCAAGACAAGAAAAATGTATACCTAGTAATTAATCGTATTAATGTATTATAATACTATATTTTTATCAATAAATATATCTACTTATCTATAATATATATTTAAACTTTTAATTGTTTAAAAATTGTACTTTTTTAAAAACAATTATATAAATATGTAGAATAAATAATACCGTTAATTCTAGATCATCGTTTGTCTGATTTTTCCGCTAACATAGATACATTTCCGAATCCAAGGTAGTTAGGTAGTAACTGTTCTTAATATATTTTAGAGTATTTTATGGCAGATTCAGCATTTTATTATTATTTGCATTATTTTTAAAGGTATTTTGTCCCGGGCGCCAGTTATGCTGGCTACACCACTGCATGAAGAGTTATGGATATTTGTCATGTAACATTAATCTGAAAACATTAAATGCAATTTTTGATTAATTGTTTTCCTTTTTTTTAAGGTTTATGTTCACGGCAACTATGATAACTCTAAAATTTCCACACAGAATCACTTGAAATTTTACGCACGAAGTTTGTTTATTATTATGCATGAAGTAGAGTAGGGGTTAAAACATTTGCCTTATAGAATTTAAATTTGATCATTTTTCTTTCGATAGTGTATGTATTTCTTTTTTTAATTTTTGAGGGCTGACTTACATTATTTGGCCATATATCACTAGTGAATCAATATTTTCCAGTTATTCTCTTTCACAGTATGCATATGGTTAGTATATATAACACAGCGGAATTAGCCAATGCCAGTTAAATTAAATTGAGAGTAATGCATCTGTTAACAAAGAAAACGTTACCGTTGTAATCCTTCCCTAATAACGATGCAAAAAATACGATTCATGGTCATACATTTTTCAGTCTGATGCGATAGGGAACCCACATACAAAATTTCAATAGAAAATTAAGATAATTCTGTCTCATTATACCAGCAACAATGGCACGCAGTTTTTAATGATTTTCTTCTTTCTAATCAAATGGTCGTAAAAGCTCAAGTTCCGCCCAATATTTCACCTATATTCAATTTTAGTCGATTAAATGTGGCAAAACATGTATCATAATTGATCAGAAATCAATAACGCAAATAAACACACACAAACAGACGTTCTTCTTAATATGTATAGATTTTGTAAAATTTACAAAACTTTTATTAACAAACTCTATGACTTGAAAGCGAGCAGTAGCAACACTTTTCAGAGTAAAGCATTTTTATCTCTAACGTGCGAGACTGTTGCCACTCAGAAAAATGATTGCGAAAATCAGTGTTTTCAGAGTTTTTAATTAATATCTCGGCTGATTAAAGTCGTACGAAGTTGAGAACAATTGAAATAGCTTCCCACGAATTTTTGGAATCGGGAATAATGTACTTAATGTTTGGCAATACTATTATGATTAACAAACTCTACGATTTGAAACGGAAAAGTGGCAACATTTCGAGAAATAAAGTACATTTTTATCTCCAGCGTGCAAGACTGTTGGCACTCCTTAGCGTTTTCAGAGTTTTTAATTAATATCTTTGATTTTTTTAAGTGGACGTCAACCTTTCCCAGGACCCAGAAAAGAAATGTAGAAAGTTTGGTGAAAGTTTGGTGACGATAGCTATAGTAGTGACTGAGTTAATCGCGAACAAACAAACACACAAACAGACATTCTTCTTTATATATAAAGTCAAAAATATGCTTTTATCGTCATTATTTTCTTCTCAGTGATGGTTAATGTTTTGGTTAGTTTCGATCTAAACTTTTCAGTTTAGCATAAATTTCACAATATAATAATTTTTTATTACTTATGTGGTGATTATGTGGTACGAGTGCAATCCAATAAAAGAAAATCTTAGACGTTCAGAAATGTAACAAATATTTCGAAAACGCCATTCGAACCTTCGAAAAATGTCGGTTACCCTAACAAAAAAAAAAAAAAAAAAAGACTAAAGTAAGACAGCGATTTTCAACCGGTGGTTCTCGTACCACTGATGGTACGCAAGAGAAAAATACGTGGTACACAAAGAAATGAAGTATTTTTAACTATTAAATTCAAAAATCTCGTGATTCTGTGATCAAACTCTAACTGAAGATTTCAAAAATAACACACTTGTTAACTTTAGGTTGAAATGAAAAAATTATTTTAAGGCATTTCAAATAAAGCTATTAAATTTTTATTCCTTTTTTACATCACAACCTGTTTGTGTGAACAAGCATTTTCTTCAATGTTATATTTCCGAGAGAAAAAAAATACAGAACAAATTCAAAAGTGGGTTTTAATTTACTTAAAACTAGGCAAAGTATGACCAGATATAAAAAAATTTTTCTCTCTTTAAACACTCCCAAATTTCACACTAAATTTTAGAATTAAATTATTATAACTTAAATTTTGATAATTAAAACGGTAACGAATTTTTAATCTAATGTTTTTATGTGTGAATGTTTAATACTAATAGCCAACAGATTGTGCAAATGGCAAAATATGCTTTTTTTTAATATTTCTCTTGAGATGGAAAAAAAATCATTGTAAAATATAGTGGTGGTACTAAAGTTTTTCAATTTTTGTTTAGATGATTCGCGTTAGTCAAAAGTTTGAGAACCGCTGGTTTAAGACGTTGCTATGGATTTATTTCATTAGAATTCTTGCATACAAAACTTGTAACAAATGCTCAAATAAAATGTTGAGATTTTATTTCCCTGTGACATGATATCAGCTTACTAAAAAGACATAACAGTTTTCTAGTAGACATAATACTTAGTTAGTAACAGTTTACTAGCTTACTATTTTAACAATATCTGTCAGCAATGAAAAATAGTTAAGCGTAGGTAGAACTTTATAAAAATGACGAAATGAAAAGCTTCCTAAGAAAGGAAAAATTTAGAATTTATCCAATTTTTTATAAGAAATTTATTTGGTACAATCGTTGCTACAGAGCTTAAGTCTTTAATATATGTGGAAAATTAAAGCTGATGTAAGCTTTTACGGTAAAACTCTATGCATTTCAAGCAATCTGGGACAGATTTCTTTTTCTTGAAAGAAAATTATTTTACATGAAATAGTTTTGATTCTCGAAGAAAAAAGAAGTGTATCACACGTCTTCGAGATCGAATCCCGCGAATGGGCTGGCTGCATGGGCGTTCTCGTGGTTTTCCCCAAGTGTAACGTGTATACGAGCCAGTTACCCTTAGAAAGTCCTCCACGAAGGCATCCCTCCCTTTAGGCAGATAGCCCTCGTGTGCTTTTCCATAATTAAATAATCCAATCCAATCCAATCCTCTTCGAGGTGTATCGAGCTTTTAAAACTTACTTAATAAAACTCAGTCTGAATTTAATAAAACTGAAGTAAATATAAGTCTGAATTTTTACCTAACTTTAAAATGTGTTTAGTACTTTATTAGATAGGACTTCGAATACATAAATATGTATCTTGATGCGGTAATTTTTCAGTTTACTTCTACATATAATTCTGGAAGTTTTATTTTTTTAATTACTACCCTACCGATATATAGTTTTCCATTAAGAAAATTATTGTTATTCGTTGCTTATTAATTATGGAAAGTAAGAAATAGCTATTTGACTAAGATGGGGGACGACTCAGTGAACGATTTCTTAAGGACAATTGGCTAATTTTTACGTTACACATGCGGAGAAATCGGAAATCCAGCATGATTTTTATACTAGAGTCATAAAGTCAGCATTAACCGGCAAATATGAAAATCAGCTGTGGCATTAATAATATGTTTTGCGGCGGCAGTCTGCCTTTATTTTTGTTGATTTAATTTTTATGCTGTGAAAACGAATCGAAAATGTGTGCTGAATATTCGAAATGTTTTCTATATAGTGCTCAATAAATCAATAAGCAATAAATCATTTTGATTAATTCGGTGTGAATAATGTACGCTATTTTATTTTGATATTCATAGACAACAGCAAGCGAGGCAACGCTGATAAGTCTTTTGGCAGCCCGTACGCAGATGTTCGAGAATTTACGAGAGACACTAGATCAAACTTCGGATGCAGATTTGAACGCAAGACTGGTAGCTTATACTTCCGATCAGGTATGTTCTTTTGTAGTCAAGTTTTCATACAAAAATGTGTGGTTTATTGTAGTTTTGACGTGTTTTCTTTTTCATTAACTTTTTGCAACCTTGGGTTACTAATAAAGAATAAGGGGGGGAATCATTGAAAGTTTATATTTCAAGTTCATGGCAACAAAAAATTTTAAAGAAAAATAATTTTTTAATTTTCCGTAAAATTATCATATTTTTTTGTTAAAAAGCATTAACCTGTAGAACTTAATGATTTTTTTCAGTATTTTATTTTTATTAATTTATTAATGTCTTAAAAAAGCTTACCTGAATATTCTTGTTGTTCTTTTTATTACTATTATTTTCTAATAAAATTTATATCATCCTTTTCATGCGCTTTATGAAATTAAGAAATTTTCTTCTTTTCTAAAGAACTGAAAACATAATGAATAGACGCAAAATAAAGGTTTGTAGAGACATTAGTGTTAGCATAAATTTAGGTATTTTGCATAATGAAACTCGAAAGGCATACGAAACGAACGTGCGCCAAGGTATATATTGGCGAGAGAAAGTAAACCTCGTGTGCAATGCAGTATATTTGATTTTCACCCTAGCTACTTGTACCTGGCCAAAGGTCTAATCCAATAGTACTTTCTTCTCTTTCAGGTACGATGGCAAAGTATATTCCTGTTTATTTTCTTATTGCCTAATATAGGTAAGCCTGATGATATTTAGTACTGATGATGATTCTCTGTAAGTTATTCTTTTGAATACTTCAATTTTAATGTCCTGGAACATTATTACCCTTTGTTATGCTTAAGTTAAGCAAAATTATCCTATTAAAATAAAGATTTCGTAGTTAAAATTTTTGACTTATGATTCTTTAATTCTGTGCTTGAGGAAACGTACTCATTACGCCTTCAGTGCTAATGCACAACCAACAATTAGGTATTTTGGAAGCAGGAATGATGAAAAATGAGCAGCTCCTTCGCCGGGAATCAAACCACGGACCTCTGGAACCACGCGCCCATCGTGCAGATCACTACAGTATGAAGGCATGTTAAGAAGGCGGAAGAAATACATTATATACTCCGCTTTTCAAAGGGTAACTGGAGGGTTTAGGCGACTCAATCGCCAAATCCTTGGTGTGGAGGATCATCATCCACACCCTTTTATTTCGAGTGGCACTGTAGAGACATGAGGTTAATTAGAAGCATGAAAGATGAAAACTGAGCAACTCCTTCCCAGGGAATCGAACCATGGACCTCTGGAATACGCGCCCAGCAAGCAGATCACTACACTACGAAGGCACGCTAAGAAGGCCGGAAAAATACCTTATAGATTTAATTCACAACTTCTGTACGTCCAGGAAGTAATACACACCATGTTCATTGTATTTCCAAAGTCCTTTCCCCGGGGGTTGACTCAGGCGAACGCCTGGGAAGTATTGGTTACGATCTGTACCTAGGCAGTCTCAACCACGGGGGCATAATAACAGACTTCACAGAAGGCCTGAGGGCTCTCGGGACAGAATAAGGCTCGGCAGGGACCGTACTGGTGCTGCCTTGTCTGCTCTTGCTCTGTGGCGTCGCAACAATTTAGCTTCATCAAATGGCGAGCGGCACTTAATTCCGATTGGCGCTCATTAGACCGCATTATATGACGGAAGCTGTCCCGTTTCATCAGCGTTTGAACAAACCCATATTTTAAATATGCACAACGCAAATGAACAAACACATAAATCATGCGTACGTCAGGCTATTACGAAACGAAAGTCTTTAATGCGGCCTTTCTTTTTGTAACGGTGTGAGGATTTATTTATTTAGTTTGACTAATAACTTTAGTTAAACTTAATAAATAAAACGTAACTGCTAACTTTTTTAGTTAAAGCTACTTTCCTTTCACTCTCCTTTTCACACACGCTTTCCTTCCAGAATGTTAATTACATATCGCTCGTTTATTTAAATCAAAGGAGAAAGAAATGCTATTTAAGCGAAGGTTTCGGAACTTGAGTTTAGAGCGTGTTCTGCCTGCTTGTTACCGTGACTTAATAGCGATTTGATTCTGTGGCACCGAGTGCTTCTAGCCAATTAGACTTGTTCCGCCAGCTTCTACGAGCCATAGCCTAGTTATCACGTGAGCCAGTAAGCTAGTCTAATTACAATTTATTTTAAGTTCAACATTACTTTTTTAAGTTAAGCTAGAAGTGTTGGCTTACGTAAACCTAAGCGGGGGACGACTGTAAATTCTTTATGATCAAATAAAAGAGTCATTTACACCTTTCTTCTGTCTTTGTCTGTCTGCTGTTAGTACCGGACGATAATTCCTCTACAGTCTTTCAAGAGCTCGTTAGTTTATGTCACCAAGGAAAACGAGGCTCTGTAACCTTTAGACATAGATGTACGCTTCCAATTTAAGAAAAAAATAAATAAGTAAAGCAAATGCTCATGTTTATGTAAATTAAAATTAAATTTAATTTTAAAATATTTTTAATTAATTTTTTTAATTTTTATAATTAAAAAATTAAATAAAGGATTTAAATTTTAGTTAATTTGCAGAATGAAACTCCTTATCTAGCCTCTCGGCTCCTAGAGTTATGTTTAGTAAAAGTTTATATTCATTTTAAAAATAAAGCATTGTAAAAAATAAGCCGTATATATATGTCCTTTTTATTTTCATTTACGTAACTTACTTAGATGTCTTGCGTCATGTAACTTGCACATTTACTGCTTTATAAGTTATCAACCAACTTACGATGCTGCAATGAAAATGTGCAGTCATTTTATTTTAAAATGTAACTATATTTTTACCAAGGTATTCTTTTATATTTTTGTTAACGTATGATAAACAGTGTAATCTGAGATATGCTCAAATAAATTTTATTTCCCTTTTTCTCAGGCTCATTCGTCTGTCGAAAAAGCCGGCCTTATTGGTCTTGTGCAGATGCGGTACATTGAGAGTAACTCAGAGTTTAGTCTCAGAGGAGACAAACTCATCGAAGCCATCGAACGAGACAGAGAAAAGGGCCTCATTCCTTTTTTTGTGAGTACAAGCATTCATATATTGTCCAGTACTTTGAATTATGCTTTAAAACCATCTAACTGGCAAGGTCGTATATATACGTCCTAGAATATTTTTGTGATATCGGCAAGAACGTATATATACGTGCATATTAAAATATGTCCAAAAAATTAAGGTAATATATTAAAAGTACACAAATTCAGATATAAAATACCAGGAGAATTTTTACGTCAAAATCAAGAAAATAATTTTTTCTCATAGTAGTTTTGGGAAATTTGTGCTTTCTTAGCGAAAACCCTGACCGGTCAGAGAGTTAATTTGAATCCTGCATTACAAGTTACAAAATTCCTTAGAACAAAGCTGTGGTACACAATATGCATACGAAATGCATTCATTCTATATTTTTACTTTTTCTAAGAAGGAGAGAAGAAACCTTTTTGCAATATTTAGACAGGAGCTTCTGGTTTCTACAAAAATGTCTGAATTTCGCCTTTGCTTCGATATACAGATTTATAGCTTTTAGACGGAAAGGAATCTTTTACTTTCATTAATATTCCATTCTATTCATTACAAAAGATGTTTAAAGTTGATTTATTGATCCTTAATTGCTCAATGTTTTTCCTTTGCATTCTATCATGGTATTGGATACATTTTACTACCCATCGAAGAAAATGATCTCTTTTAAGTTTGAGTCTTTTTCTGTCAATATAGATTTTCTAGTTTTTCCTTGATAAACTAGTCAGTAAAACTGAATGTACAAAAATTTCTATCCGTATTAAAGAATAGAATGAATCATTAAGAATTTATCGTTATTTTGTTTTAGGTTTGTGCTACCCTGGGAACGACAGGTGTCTGTGCGTTTGATAACATAAAAGAAATTGGAGTTATATGTAAGTTGACTAATGATTTCTTAACATAAAAGTGAAATACAAACCAATGCTTCAGTATTTAATTAGTAGTAGTAGTAAAAATATAATATATTATCGTTTTATGCTGGATCATTTGTATATTAGGTTGTAATCTGTAAGTATGGGCTTTGAATCCAATTCATGAAAACTTTTGGTCAGTAGTGTTACCACTGAAAATGGAAGACAGCTTCTCGGAGATTTTATAGGATTTTACTTCTATTTTATAATAGTTACTTTTATTTTGGGACAAGCCTTTCCTATACATTTTAATTTCACGTCAACGTTTCCCAACCAGATTGAGTTTTCAGGATTACGATTTATGTAAATGAGGTAGAAATAAGTATTTAAGCTGAAGTCTGGGTCACTTCAGTAGGAGAGCGTGGTTGGCCACGTTGTTGGTGCTAGGTCTAAACTTATTGTTCTACAGCCGTATTTCTACGTGCTTGCTAGTATACTCCATTCATCTTTAAATAAGGTCCAACTCCGTTATTTGATTCTTTACAGCTTTGGGCTGGTTAATTTTATTTAGAATTAGATTAGTTTGTAGAGATTTTAGGTATTTTGGAAGCAAGAGAGATTGAAAAATTAGCAAAGCTTTCGCCGGGAATCGAATCACGGACCTATGGAATACGAGCCCAGCGTGCCGCCACCACACCACGAAGGCATGCCAAGAAGGCGGGAGAAACACCTTATAAGCGGCAAGGCCGTATATATATACGGCCTTGCCGCTTATAAGAATATTTTTTGTGATATCGGTAAGATTGCCTAGAATATTTTTTGTGATATCGGTAAGAACGTGTATATACGTGCATATTAAAATGTGTCAAAGAAATAAAGGCTCAAAAGAAAACAAATCCAGGTATGAAATACCAGGAGAGTTTTTACATTAAAATCAAAAAAATAATTTGTTCTCTAGTAGTTTTGGGAAATTTGTGCTTTTTTAGCGAAACTCCTGGCTTCTGAGTAAAGGACGACGGGGTTTCTAGGGGACCTAATCGCCAAATCCTGGGTGGGGAGAATCATCATCCACCACCCTTTTTAGTTCGAGCGCCAGTTGTAGAGAAATTAGATATTTTTTGAAAGCAGGAAATATAAAAAATATGCAAAACCTTCGCCCGGAATCGAACCATTGACCTCTGGAACACGCGAACAGCGTGCAAACCACCACACCACGAAGGCATGCCAAGAAGGCGGGAGAAGTACCTTATAAATTTGGTATTCTATTTTGAATAAAAGCCAAACAAACTGAAGGCTTATTGTACGGCAGAAGAGGGCTATCTGTTCATTCATTTTGAGTTGGAATAAAGGGCAATTTAACCTTTCTTTGGACTTGTAACTTACGTCACAAGAACCCAGCGAATAGTCTCCATACAGTTCTTTAATATTTTAGCTAGGATATTACAATTTTACTTGAAGTTTGATCTAACGGTTTCTGGTTTTATCTTGAATAAGATCTCACAGGGGGTTCTCTTCGAAAATTTACACGAAATGTTCAAAAAGAATCCATCAGTCATTTCATTTCAATTGTTTTCTAGCTCTTCTTCCCAGAAACAATAATTAGGCAGGATTTTAAAAATTTATAAAAATACAACAACAGGTAAACTGGAATGCCATCCGTAAGAACATGAATTTATAGAGATAATTTCTTATAGCAGATGGTAAATATTTGGTTCATACTTTTAACGACTGATGATAGTGCAGTGTATCATTAATAACAATTACAGTAACAGTGAGAGCCAGAGCTAGACATTTTGCAGCCAGGTGTTTTTTCTGAGCATCCTAAATTCTACTGCTCGGTGCCTCCCTAAATTCGCAATATTTTGCCTCCTCTAAATTCTACTGCCCATTGCCTCTCCTAAATTCTAAAAAAAAAATGCCATCCCTAGATTGTATTGCTCTGTGCTTCTCTTAATTATACAATTTTTGCCTTGCCTAAATTCTGCTGCTTTGTGCGGCTGCCTGCAGCGTCTCTGACGCAAGCCCAGTTCACAGTGGAACTAAAAGTACAAATAACCTATTTAGGTACCTCAAAGGTAATATTAGAAGTTTTCTAAAATACAAGTAGAACATACTATCGTTTCCAGTGCTGTTCTGATACAGAAAGTTAATCTTGATGTGATGAGGCACACTTTATCGTTGAAAATTTGAGTTAACTTTATTTGGCCCCAACATCGGTTCTCCTCTTTGAAATTCATCTTCGTGGAAACGGCAATCTGCTATATCCGTTTGTTTAGTCTCATTCAGTCTCGTTCATGCTTTCACCTCTGTTGCAATCATCTATAGAGTTCTTTAGTATTCTAGATTTCAAGGAAATCACGTTTTTTGATAAATTATTTAAAATGTTAACGTATTTAGTACTTTTTTACCCCATATTTGATTCTTTACAGCTTTGGGTTGGTTAATTTTATTTAGAATTAGATTAGTTTGTAGAGACATTAGGTATTTTGGAAGCAAGAGAAATTGAAAAATTAGCAAAGCTTTCTGTTTTGATTATGGAAAAGAATAGGCTCTATGTTCTCCTTAACAATAGGTTCATTCTTGGACACTCAATCAGTTACATAACTGATTGTACCAAGTATATCAATTTAACTCATTCATGCTTTCACCTCTGTTGCAATCATCTATAGAGCTATTTAACTAATCATATATCATTTATAGATCTAATCATCTATAGAGCTATTTAACAGAGGTCAGTGGCTCGATTCCGGGCGAAGGTTTTGCATATTTTTCATATTTCCTGCTTTCAAAAAATATCTAATTTCTCTACAACTGGCGCTCGAACTAAAAAGGGTGGTGGATGATGATTCTCCCCACCCAGGATTTGGCGATTAGGTGCCCTAAAAACCCCGTCGTCCTTTACTTCACATTGTGGAAGTATAAGTTGTTTATTGTTTATTTAAAGGACGCAGTCCGGCCCGCCTGGCGAGTGAATTGTCTTATGACAAAGCAAGCAGAGCTCGTCTTATGACTCGTTTTATTTAGTATAACGCTTTCCGGCTACCTTTTAAAGTTGGAATTTCAATTAAAAAAAGGTAGGCAGTCTAATTAGACCTAAAGGAGTACACAATTAAAATTTTGTGAAGATAGCACTTATCATTTTAATTCTGTGGGTGTTCCCGAAGCGGGCACACTGTTGAATAGAGCTTCGAAAAGAGTGCTGAAACGAGCATTGCTGGGAAGTGCGTAAAAGAGTAAGAGATTTTGTCGACGATTAAAAAAACACTAGATTCTGAATACCGTAGCAAATTTAGCATCACCTAAGGTGTGCTACGGGAAGCCCTGCTACTCTACACCCCCTAAAAAGCTCTTTTTTGGTTATATGATAATTGCATACGAATGAATGGGAAAAAAAAGTAACTTAAGTATATGATATTTACATTATTTACATTTCATATTTACACGTTAGTCTATTTTTTTCATGGTGGTACTTTTCGAAGAAAGTGACACCACCTTTGTACAATATTGGGTTGTGATTGTATGTTTTGCACATGTACCGGGATCCGTATCAGAATCACTATCTGAAGCAATTCGTGTAACCCTTTCAGTGCTTCAGAAATGGTCAGCCATCTCCGATCCGTTTGGAAAATAATTAAAAATCCAAAAAAATAAACTAATATTATATCTACAATTAGAAATTATAAACTATAAAATAAAATTAAATAAACGTCTAGAACTCAAACCTACTAAACGTAGTGGTAGCGAAGCTTTGAACGAAAAGCGAAAGAGAAAAAGAGAGCTGCTCTAGTGAAAAACCAAACAGCTGACTGATAAAATTACCCTTGACCTTTAGAAAATCACCCCAACAATTTGTTAGTTAATAACCAAACGTCCCCTCCCCCCCCAAAAAAAAAGAGAGAGAAAGAGGAAAAAATAAAGAGAAAAACAGGAAATGAAACAAAGATGTGGACCCACCTTTCTGTTGTCAATGAACCGACCAATGAGATGCGAAGAAACAAAGAATACAGTCTCTCAGTTGTCCTAGAGTCTTGGTGTGCCCGGTCTGGGAACACCTCGAGTTCGCCGTTCGATTTTAAACAAGATTTCAAGGTAAAGATTTAAAATATAAAATGAGATTAGCATAGAGCCAAAAAAAATAACATAGAAATTTCTTTTCAAACAATTTCTTTTATACCCTAAAAAAATATGGAAGATTTGTTTGAAAAATGAGGGTTTTATAAAACTAAACATGGCTAAAATACAATATATGGACCACTAGAAAAATTATCAGCTTGTGTTGAGCTGCCATCTACTATAAATAAAGAAGGTTCAGAGTAACGTATAGTAAACTCAATCCTTTTTCATTCAATTTTTCTGTGCGTATAGAAGGAAAGTTTTCCCAGACCGGGCACACCGCGCCGCAAAGGGATAAGTTGCATCTATTCATGTCTAACTCTATACATGTGTAGAGTCATTAGGTTATTTTGATGCAGGAGACATGAAAAACGAGCAATGCCCTCTCCGAAACTCGAAACTGGATTTCTCGAATACGCGCGGGTGTGCTACCGTTACACCACGAAGGCATGCAGAAAGGAGGGAGGAAATGCCTTATAAATGTAGATGTTACCATGAAAGACCGAAATTGGAGAATGTCGACTTTCACCGGAGAATGTCAACATTCATCAAATACGTCGGTGAAAGTCTTGCATTACATTCTTGTACATTCGAACCCTCACCGGTGTATGTCGACAATCACAGATATACTCTGGTGTAGGTCGAAAAGAGAGGAGTATATGTACACGCTGTCATTGCAAAAGAAAGTGTTCCACAAATAAATACAATTGTAAAAGCAAGGGCCTCTTGTGCAATTCAAAGTGTCATAATAGTTTAAGTTTGGGCAATAAATAAGATTTGAATCACATTATTTAGTAAGTTTTTAACTTCTATTATTTTCCTTTCTCATTTTGAATGTACTGTGTGCTTTAAGTTCTTATGTTCTTAAGTTCTTATTTTAAGTCTCAAGTGCGTGTTTTTGCGACTGAAGTACGGAGAAGAAAATATAATATTCTTATATATTCAACATTCACCATTAGTACATGGTGAATGTCGACATTTACCGGTGTAAGTCAGAAATAAGAGTATTTAGAAAATATTTCCAACATACACCAAGCGACTACCTGAATGTTGACATTCACCGGTGAAAGTCGACATTCTCCAGATTTCGATGTTTCACCGTAACATAGTCACTGAAAATCATTTTTTTCCCCACATTTTGGCCTCCTTCTATCCCTCAACCACTGACTCATCCAGCACTCGTTTTTGCACCTCTTAGCACTCGTCTTGCAAGAAACACACCAAAGTATGTTGTGACTTTTGGAAAGGACTGAAACACAACATTTTACTTGCCAAACATAGGTCTGGGAAGGGGCTTGCAATCCAGCAAATTTTATAACAAATTCCGTTAACGGGGCCACCTGATCGATATGCTAACTGCCCCAGTGGATCGGCTGTCTCGCCGTCGGTGGAAAGAAAGAAGAAAGGTTCTCTCTTGGATAAATGCTTTTCCGAAGTTACTTTTTTCATAAACATTTCAAAAGAATTATAGAAAGAGATTAAATCCGCAAGCATATCTTTGCGACACAGCTTAAAATGGCGGCAAAAGCTATAATTTGCTACTTGAAAATAGGCTCCTCATTCCTTACCCATCCCTCATTTATGGTAGTAGTGTGTGCCGCCATCAGAGCACGGGGAATTATGCATTTCACCGAATCAGAGGATTCGAGGTTTTTCCCACAGCAGTCGTTGCTATGATTATGGGTCATGATTTGAGGAAAAGAAATGGCTTTGAACTGCCTGTTCTAAAGTAATATATACCATAGGAATAGCTAGTATAAATTAAAAATCATTAATAATGTCATGGTAATGCAATGCCATATTAGGAATAACTTATCTTATTCTGAGAGTAAACGGCATTTTGAATGAATCCATATGAAGTAGTGTTAAAGATATGACAAATAAAAAATAATAATCTGTCATGTGTTTTAAATAAACTGTATTGTTAATTAAGAATAATTTAAAATTTTTCAACAGGTGAGAAGGAGAATATGTGGTTACATATCGATGCAGCATACGCAGGCAGTGCTTTTATCTGTCCTGAATACAGGAAGTGGTTGGAAGGTGTGGAATTTGCCGACTCTTTTGCTTTCAATCCTTCTAAATGGTTGATGGTGCATTTCGATTGCACGGCTATGTGGTAAGAGTAATGTAAAATATCCTTATCTATGCACATGATTTTTCTTTAAATGATAATTTTACAGTCAGACTTCTTATAGAGTAAATTGTCATCTGTATGTACAATGTTCATAAAAAAAAGCATAAAATATATCTGCTTTTGCTGCAATGTTCAAGTTAATATTCTTATTCCAGGGTAAAAAACAGTGAACGTCTTCATCGTACATTTAATGTTGATCCTTTATACTTAAAGCATGAAAACACAGGTGAGTATTTTATACAAATCCCTTTCGCTCTAGCGTTTTCGTTTTAAAAACATTTTAGATAGTTCTGGTGGTGCCTTTAAAATTTTCAGGAAATAGGTTCTTATTTTCACGAGAATTAAAATGTACTAATCATACGTATTTAAATTTCTTACGCATTAGAGAATACATACATTTTGGTTGTGGAAAAAAATGTTTAATAGTATTATTCCTATTGATTACAAGCTACTTCACAATTGATAATCACACATCGCACGTCATGAATACGAGGTGTCTGTATTCCCGCACGTAATCCTTAAGTGCACATTGGTATCGCGACCAAGAGAAGGGGTTTTGAGTACGTTTCAATGGGTTTCCTCTACTCCTGCGACATGGAAACTTTAAAAGCTTTAGTTTGTATTTTCTCTCGCACTTATACACGTATCCAGCCATGTATCTGTATTCTTTTGGGTGCTACTTTGGTAAACGGTTGCACGGATTTTTGGCGATTTACACTGGCGCAATTGTTGGCGTGGTTTTTACAGTTGTCAGCCATCTTGAAAAATGCTCTATACGCATCAGGTATTCGAAACTTTAAAAAAATAAATATCGTTAAAAGTAATGGATTAATTTTTTTTGTTGAAAACGCTGTTTTTCAAGATGGCTGGCAAATGTAAATAAATGCATTTACTAAGAGTATAAAATGCTAAAGTAAGGTTAAATTATTACTTTCATATGATAGAATAAAAACACCGCTATAAAAACATTGCGCCAACTTTTAATTGGATTAAAATATTACTTAAATTGAATATTGAAATAAAAACATCATACCAACGTTTAAAAGAATTAAAATTTTTCAATTACTTAAATTCAAATCCTTTAAAATAAGTTTTATAGGATATAATTATTTAACATTAAAACATATGTGGCAATAAATATCTCAGGAATCTTTTAAAACAGTGTATTAATTTTTTAATAAAAATTGATGTATACAATTATAAAGTAAAAAAAATATGTACTTACATTTTTTAAGTATTTTACCCGTCGTATATTGATAAGTACCAGAAAAAAAAAACGATCTTCATCTGTGATCCACAGCTCTCGCACTTCATTGAAGAAGCAATTAGCGAGGTTTCCTCCAAAAATTTAAAATAAATTTCCTCTGACCCTTGTAACAATAAATAAATCTTTGATTAGGAAAGCCAGGTTGGCCAAAATAAGGTCTCAAATGGCAATTTTTTTATTCCGATACCAGTAATTCTTGGTAATTACCAATAACAACATTCATCTTCGAAACGGACACATCCATTCGCTTTGAAATCTGAGGAATTCGAAGAGATGAATAATAACATTTTAAAATGGCGCTGTGATGCACAAATATTCAGTAACCAATCAGGGAGATGATTATATCACGCATAGAATTAAAATTATTTAAATAATCATTCATAATAAAATCATATTTAAAAAAATACAAAATAAAATTTTATTTTAATATTAAACAGCCATAAATAATGTTTAAAACATTAGATTAAATTTATAGATATGTTTCGGTGAAACACCGAAATCTGGAAAATGTCGACTTTCACCGGTGAATGTCAACATTCACATAGTCTCTGGGTGTATGTCCGAAATATTTTCGAAATACTCTTATTTCTGACTTACACCGGTCAATGTCGACATTCACCATGTACTAATGGTGAATGTTGAACATATAACAATATTATATTTTCTTCTCCGTAATTCAGTCGCGAATACACGCACTTGAAGCTTGAAATAAGAACTTAAGAACATGAGAACCTAAAACACACAATACATTCAAAATGAGAAAGGAAAATAATAGAAGTTAAAAACTTACTTAATTATACAGTACATTCTAAATGAGAAAATAAAATAACAGTAATAAAAAACTTACTAAATTATATGATTCAAATCTCATTTATTGCAACAACTTAAACTATTATGGCAATTTATGACCTCTCTTTTCGACTTTCACCAAAGCATATCTGTGATTGTCGACATACACCGGTGAAGGTCCGAATATACAAGAATGTAAAGTGAAATATTCGGTCTTCCACCGACGTATTTGGTGAATGCTGATGTTCTCCGGTGAAAGTCGACATTCTCCAATTTCGGTCTTTCACGGTAACAGATATAATAAAGCCAATTACTTTATAAGTAAGGTGACGTCATCGATTACATCATCCACAACATAAAATTATATAAAATATCATGAACAACAAAATTTTATATAAAATATCATGAACAGCTAAATTTTTATTTCAAATAAAAATGCAAAATTAAATTGATTTTTAATATTTATAAGCCATAAATAATATTTAAAACAATTAATTTATGCATAATAAAACGCATTATTTTTTAAATAAAATGACAACAAAGTATCGGTTACCACAAATAACTTGTCCAGCAATGGGTTTACCATACGTCGTATTGCTCGCCCCCAAAAAATCGCCAAAACTCGTGCAACCGTCTACTAAAGTAGCACCTTCTTTTAGAATTCTTTCTGCAAGGCAGGGAAGTTTTTCCATTGCTTACTTTTGATCTAATTTCACGATGAAATTTTCACAATTCGCTCCACCTAGTGGCGGGAATTATCCATGGTAGGCAATGCCGGAAGCGGGGATCACTTTATTACGAAGGCACCTAATAGATGAGTCATCTTTGCCTCCTGTGTAGAGATAGACAGTTCAGATCATGCCTTTCCTGGGATTCGAACGCGGGCCCTTCGGTACGGCTGTTAGAATCACTAACCACTTCAGGTCTAGGCAGGCTTAATTATTTTGCTTATTTTCCATAATTACCAACAAAAAAAAAAAAACCAGATGTGTGCACCACATGACATCCTTGTACCGAATATTAAATTATATGCATTTTTCTTGCATTTCATTTAAACGTATTGGATTGGATTAAATCTACATCGTCGATAGCGCATAAAACACAATAGAATAAATGCACTCTTTAAAATTCACTATATTTGTTTACCATAGCGACACTCTGGCCCTAGGTTCACTTAACAGCGTTATATTTCGTTCATTTTTTAACTCAGAATGCACAAAATGTATATCATCTGAAGAATTATCTAATCGTTGCCACATGTTCTGTTCAAATACATCTAAAACGATGTATAAAAGAAATTAAACAAAGAACAGCATCAGCAACAACAACAAAAAAAAAAAAAAAAAAAAAACAGTTTTTCACAGACGATACAGTATTTCTCATTCGATTAATTCAGTTCTCACTTCGCGACAAGGCAAAAATACATTAAAACACAAGATGTCTGTATTGAAAATTATAAAGAAAATCTTAAACACTTATTTCCTCGAATAATTCCAGAATGGATTAACCATGATTTAATTCGCAATAATAAAAGAAGGTGTTATTGGAAAGCTTACTCTCTCCAGATTGGCAACAAATCTACTATTCTACTGTTTCAAATATAAACAAGCAATGGCCGCCATGGAAAAAATTATTAGGCTTGGTGGCACTTAAACAACTTTAAAATTGTTGATAATTCTAGAAATATTGCATACAGATTTAATAAAGGCATACGAACCTTAACCGGAAGATAAGGACAACATAATTCAATCATTTTTAAAGTAAAAAATGCACAATTTACAAACATATAAGAATAAAGAAACTGAGATCACTGAGCTGAGTAACAGAGTGGATATATATACATATTTATATACTTTAGGTGCAGCCGATTGCAACCAAAATACGAGGTGCACATCTACATGTTATAGCAGTCCTATATACAAAATTTGAACGTTCTTAAGGCTACTCGTTTTTCAGTTATGCGAGATACATACGTACGTACGCACAGACGCCACGAAAATTTCTCTTTAGAATTCATTTTAAATTACTTTTACAATTTTTTTTTTGGGGGGGGGGAAGTTCTTTATCCTGTCCTTACGTATCAGGAAAGGAGAAAAATAGCAACCATACGGATGTTACGCAAAAACATCTTTAAATTGCATTCGATTGCGTTGGAATATGCTGCCTGAAACTTTTCGCGATTACAATACTTCCTTTTTACTTCGTACAAGGAAGTAAAAATTGGTCTCGTTTGCTATCTTGGTGCACTTAATAAGGAAGTTTGCCATCTTGGAACACTTAATGATGAACTGACAACATTTCTTTTTAATTTCTGCTTCAAGTAAAACGCTCGCTGTAGCTTGTTATTACATCCAGTTTCCGAATACATTCTCTGAATGACCTTCAGTTATTTTTCTTCATTTTATGGTTTTCTTATAATTTATTGTTTGCATTTTAATAATGGCTAAAACTCTCTTTATTGAGAACGCGTAATTGAAACTAAGAAACAAAAAATAAAATGCAGTTAAAAAAAAAAAAAAAAAAAGTGGGATTTTACACAATAAACTTTTATTTAAATTGAATGTGATAATTTGTTTTTACTTATGGCACTACATGGAAAGGAAGGGTTGCCCCGTGAAGATCATTTTAAGGGAAACTAGCTCGTATCCCCGTTACACATGTGGAAAACCACGAAAACGCCCATGCAGCCAGCCCGTTCGACTAAACTCGAACCCCCGAACCGAAACACCAATGTTCAGCGGCTTTTACCGCTCGGAAGCTGGTGAGCCTAATGTGATAATTAGGGCACTAAAAGGCAAAAAACAATTTATCATATTGGGAATAATAAATTAAATAATTCACCTTACAGAATTCATCTACATTTTTACATCGCTAATAATAAAAGGGTAATTTATTAATTAAGTTGTACTGCCAAATATATATGCCATTATCTCTTTTGATTTAAAATAGATGCCCCACGTTTTTATTATTCGACATCTAAAATTGTGGAAGAGATCTGTAAATACAATTATTTAACTTGCTTTTCCCATTAAACTATGCTATAATTTTTTTCTTTTTCTAGTGTATTAATTTATCATATCCATTTTAAATAAAAGCTTGTTGTATAAAAACCTCCTTTCAATTATATTTATTTGTAGGCAGTACTCTGTTAATCGCCAATCATCGGGAGTTGACGGCATATATATGTATAGTGATGAGTCGGTACTACCGAACCGGGTATTTTGTAACGGGTACTTAGTTGTAACGGTACTGAAAATCGGTACATTCAAGTACCCGTTACTTCAGTACCGAAATCGGTACTTTTCGGTATTCGTTACTCTGTACCGAAACGGGTACTTTTCGGTATTCGTTACTTCTGTACCGAAACGGGCACTTTTCGGTATTCGTTACTTTTGTACCCAAACGGATAGTTTTCGGTAATCGTTACTTCTGTACCGAAACGGGTACTTTTCGGTATTCGTTACTTCTGTACCGAAACGGGTGCTTTTCGGTATTCGTTACTTTGTAACGAAAATATGAGTTTCTTCTCGGTATTTCGGTATTCGTTACTGGAGGATCGATGAGGGTTCAGCTCACTTCGGTTTTGGTACGAGGACAGTAGTATCTGGTTGTATTTGCGAAATGGTGATATGCGCTCCTTGTGTCCATGAATGGTCTGCTCCTCAGACACTTCCGTAGTTGACATGTTTTCTGATATTTAAAATCTTACTCCGTACAGATAAAATCAAACACGTGGTGACGTGGCAGAGTTCCTTCAGTGCGCAAAATCGTTAGCTGCGTATTTCGGTACTCCAAATCGTTACTAGGGCACTTCGGTACTCCAAATCGTTACTAGGGTACTTCGATACTCCAAATCGTTACTAGGGTACTCCGGTACAGCAAACCGTTACTAGGGGGTACTCCGGTACAGCAAACCGTTACTCCGGTATTTCGTTACTTCGGTACTCCAAATTGTTCTTGGGTACTCGGTACTTGAAATCGGTTTTCGGTACTTTTCAAAGTAACGGTTACTTGAGTAACGGGTATTTTGTACCAGGTAAATTCTTGTACCCGTTACTCTCGTAACGGGTACAAGAATTTACCGAAGTTGCCCATCACTATATATGTATGACCAATAGTTGCTAACGATGCATAAAGACTTTTATGGACATAGTGTTATCCACCTTCCTAGCGTGCCTTCGTGGTGTAGTAGTTCTGCACGCTGGGCCGGTATTCCAGAGGTCCGTGGTTCGATTCCCGGCAAAGGCGGTTGCTATTTTTCTCCTTTCCTGCTTCCAATTAACCTAATGTCTCTACAGTGTAGTAGTGAACATGTACACATGTCCAGAATGTGCGTAACTCTATTCAATATGTTTTCTGGAGTTAAATTTAGAGCGACATAAAAAAATAATTGCACATTTAATATAAATAATAATATCAGAGTGCTTCCAATTTGAACGTCGCCAAATTGGAATTACAGAGATTCTAAGTTGAATAATGCTAACTCATCTCTCGGAAATTGAGTAATCACAGATATCAAATATCACAGATTTTAAACCATTAAAAATTCCAGGTATTACATAGGAAATACATCTCCAGGCATTTGTACATCATGTAATTGCAAAAGCATTTCAAATAGTTTCCAAAGCAATGCAAAATAGTAAGATAAATGAAATTCTGAACGTGAAACCAGTTGAGGAATTTCTGCAATTAGATTTCAGTACAATATTTAAACTGAAAAAAAAAATTTAAATAACCTGAATTAAAAAATTTAAGTTTAAATAAATTTATTTATCTCATTGCATTAATTAGACCTTTTTACGCAATCTATTCTAATCTGTAATTTTTTATTTACTCGAAGTTATAAGTATGTTCTTTACCCATAATTTAATTTTTTTCTTCTTAATCTCTTTATTACACAAATTGACATAATTCCATTAATAACTGTAAATAATAATTCCACAATAATAATTGTAAATTATTCTACATAATTGGAGATAAATAAAAATATGGAAATGAAAAGAAAAAAATTTAATTTCTTCCAACAAAGTTGTTTTTAATTTTATTTTATATTCAAACTTTTATTTCATCAGGCATTTACTATATTCAGTATATTGTCATATATGTTTTCTCAGTTAAGCATAACATTCAAGATAAAATCTCTCGCAAAACTTCTGAAGGTACGCTTTAATTAAGACACATCGTAAAATAATTGTACGTTTTACAAGGCATTTATGCACTTTAAATGTTGTCACCTGCAGCAAAATTATTTGCAAGTACAGATGATTTAGCTAAAATAAAAATATTCAATTAATAATATTTACTCATGACTATTTTAATGAGGGCAAAAAGTCTCATGTATAACATTTACTTTTATCGAAAAGTGGATTATTTATAAACGTTTTAAATACAGATTCATGCAGTTTTATAATTATTAATTTCACGCTGTATTTCCAAGCAGATACAGAGATCTTTTAAAATGTTTCACTGTATGTTTTAGACTTGCATTAGTAAGTCAATAATTTAGTTTTAATAAATAATTGCAAAAATGTCATTGATTTAATTCTTATTTAAATTTATGTTAATTAAAGTAATCTCTTTTATATTACAGGTCTAGCTGTAGATTTTACAGTAAGTATTATTTACAAATTATAAACAATTATTTGTAGTATGTCATTTCATTTTCTTTAAATGGTGCATAAACTGCTTTCTAGTGATACAGATACGCATAACTTGCTTGTTAATGCACTTAATTTTAACAGTGTGGTAACCACTACCACAATGTATTCAAGAACAGATCCTGCGTATACGTATGCATCGCGTTAGAGAATAAAGAATATAATTTTACAAAAAATAAAAATCTGAAAGGTTTCAGATTTTAAATTATGACCAAAGGGGGACTTTTTTTAACATTTTTGTGTGGTCTGTTTATTTATTAAACATCATGTTCTTCGTACTTAAACCATAAAATTCAGTTCATGAGCAATACCGCAAAATAATTTTAAGATAATAATTTTAAAATGAGCATATCTTTTAGATTTCTGATACACAGTTCCGCGCGCTGGATAAAAAGTTTCCCCCCCCCCGTAGAGTGTTGCCATTGCTCGCTTTGAAATCCTTGAGTTTGTTAATAAAAAATTCGTTAAAATTTTACACAATATGAAATCGATAAGAAAACAAATTCCAAATTTCAAATTTGGTCTTGCACATGCCCATATTCGTAGGAGGATTACGTCATTCAAAATTCAATGGCTCTGTTTTATAACAATGCGAGACCTATACATACACTTATGCAGATTTTTCATTATTTAATTTCTTCAAATATATAATGCAGTACTCTAACATTTGGTGGCAACAGTTTGAAATGTGAAACAAACATTCAGAGTGATTCGACGCAAAATTGCAAAACGAAAACAATAGTCCTTCATAGGCAAAGCCCCTTTGGACTAAAAACTTATTTTATTTAAAGATCTCCTTTTGCGTGCAGCTTCGCACTACAATATCTTCCACGATGAGATTTAAAACGTCTCAATGATTTGGAAAAAAGCGTCAATTGTCAAGGACGTTTTTAATGCCAGATGAATGGTCCGATAGACTGAACGGATGTAAAGAACACTATAAGCTTTACCACTAACTCTGGGGTAAAGCGTACCTGCAAAATCGACACCCACCATTTCAAAAGTACCTATAAGCACCCAACAATAAATAAAATATTGATTGCGTCTGACAACGCTGTCCTGATGGATATTCAAAAAGAACATATAATATTTAAAAGCAACAGTTATGCTAAAAAAATGTATTGAAGAGAAAATTAAAGGTAATTTAGAAAATAATTTTGTGCAAAAATGAGAATGCTGTAACTACATTTTTGAATAGTGTAATTAAAATATTATTGTTTCGTTGTATATTTAAAGAATTTTTCCTTATTATATAACATTTTTTAATTTTTCTGGTTATTACAGCACTGGCAGATATCACTGAGCAAACGATTTCGTGCCCTTAAACTGTGGTTTGTTCTCAGGAATTTTGGAATAAAGGGACTCCAGGAGCATATACGTCATGTGAGTCAATTTCCTACTTGATAATTTTTAATAGTCTTTCTCGTGGCGCCATCTTCCGGTTTCTTTCTGTATCAAATCCTAATTCTTGAAATTATTTCAGAGTGTTCGCTTAGCGGAAGAATTTGAATCTCTTGTCAAAGCCGATGATCGTTTTGAAATTCCAGCGGTACGACACCTTGGTCTGACTGTCTTTCGCATTAGGGTAATTATTTAATTTTTAATCTTCAGTCGTTCTTATCTCTAATTCATCACTTAAAAGAAATTCACAAACAGTGCTAAAACATTAATGACATTTTCTCGCATCTGCCAATTAACAACTGTCACACAAAAATTCTGAAATTATTGATTGCTAGTAATTGTAACTGTAAGAGAATCACTACAGACTTAATCAAGAAAGAAACATACCATGACCATTTCTTGCATATTCATTTATATAGAGCAATTATAAAAATTCCAATGTGGTTTATTCTCAGGAATTACGGAATATATACATATACAGTGTCTCAAAAAAGTGATGGGACACTTGTGCTTTAAAAAAGGAAACTGCAATAAAATAAATTAAAAAAACATTTACAATTTTTTGTGGTTGGTGTTGTGGTGTATTTAATTATGGCAAAGCACACTAGGGCTATCTGCCTAAGAGGAGGGATGCCTTTCGTGGAGGACTTTCTAAGGGAAACTGGCTCGTATACACGTTACACATGGGGAAAACCACGAAAACGCCCATGCAGCCAGCCCGTTCGCGGGATTCGAACCTCGGACCGAACTACCAGTGTTCAGCGACTTTACCGCTCGGCCGCTGGTGGGCCTTTTTGTGGTTGTGTTTCATACTTAAATTTAGTAACAATTATTACATAACATACATTTTCTCAAAATATTAAAATATTAATTTAATAAAAATACAATTGTTTAGAATGGAGCAAAAAATGGCTCACATAAGTGATGGGACACTTACTTTTTCATCAAATATTTATCCAAAAATTTTACTTCTTAAAAGATTTTAATATTTTGTTGGATTTCCTTTTACTTTTAAAACATGATTTAATCTTCTTGGGATGGATTTGACTAATTTTTTTGTGATTTCTGGAGTGATTTTACCCCATTCTTCTTGAAGCACCGATTTTAATTGTTGTTTTGAAGAAATAGTGTGTTTGCGAATTCTTGATGCCAATTCTTGCCAAATATTCTCTATGGGATTTAATTGTGGAGATTGTGGGGGTGTTTTTATTATTTCAGGACAGTTATACAGCAGCCAGAATCTAACATTCAAAGCACTGTGCTTGGGGTCATTGTCCTGGTAGAATTTAAAATAGTTATGAAGGTTCAATTTTCGTGCTGAAGATTTCAAATTTTGATTTAAAATGTCAATATACTTGTACTGATCCATTATACTGTCAATAAAAACAAGATTACCAACTCCAGCGGACGACATACACCCCCATACCATAACTCCTCCTCCACCATGTTTTACTGTTGGCACCAAGTTCTGTTTGCGAAATTCTTCCCTGGGTTTTCTCCACACCAAGATTCTACCGTCAGAACCAAATATATTAAATTTACTCTCATCAGCAAATATAACTTCATTCCAGTAATCAGAATTCTTATTAATGTTGGATTTTGCGAAAGCCAGTCTGAGTTTTCTATTCTTTTCACTCACGAAGAATTTTTTCCTGGCTGCTCTACCGTGATATCCAGTAGATCGAATTACTCTTCTAATAGTCTCAGAATTAATAATTACTCCATATAATGCTTGTAAATCAGAAGCAACTTTAGGAGCACTCATTCTTGGATTTTTTTTAAATATTTCGAACGATTATTCGCTTTATTCCATTGGATAGCTTTGATGGTCGGCCAGGTCTTCTTTTATCCTGAATCATATGATTCTTTTTATATCGCTTAATGATATTGAAAACTGTTGAATGACTGAAGTTAACTGTTTCAGTAGTTTCTCTAATAGATTTTCCACGTTCAATATGCAAATTAATAACTAATTTTCGAATTCCAGGCAAAGTTTCTTTTCGTTCAGCATTCATGGCTGCACAGAGCTAAAAAACACAAAAATTCCAAAACAAACTGGAGAGAAATACTGCAGACGATTTTATAAATTATTGGCAATTGCTTTTGAGTAAAAATAAATACCCCAAAAGATATTTTTTTTTACTTCAGACGATTTTTGTTGCATAGTACGTAGTGTCCCATCACTTAAGTGAGCCATTTTCTGCTCCGTTCTAAACAATTGTATTTTTATTAAATTAATATTTTAATATTTTGAGAAAATGTATGTTATGTAATAATTGCTACTAAATTTAAGTATGAAAAACACCCACAAAAAATTTTACATGTTTTTTAAATTTATTTTCAGTTTCCTTTTGTAAAGCACAAGCGTCCCATCACTTTTTTGAGACACTGTATGAGCATATGGAAATTAACATGTGTTTTTACATCCTTCTACGACTTAAAGCTAATATTGCAATCGCGAAAAATGTCGGATATCATATTTCAACAGAAGTATCCATGTTGACCGTTCCCAAATCTATTTGAACGATTTACTCGCGTGAGGTCTGTACGTACGCACAGAATAAAGGACTGTTAAAATGGGTTTAAAGTTGGTTCAAAAGGGATTCTTGTAACGGCTCTATGTATGTATTTCTGAAGACGTACGTATGCGTCTTTAATAACTCAAAAACGATTAGCCATAGAATATTGCAATTTTGCATATGGGATTGCTATAACATTTAGTTGTTTATCTACTTTTTTTTATTACAATCGGCAAAGCCAAATAGATATATATACATTATGCATATGTATATATATAATTATAGAACACTTCTTTTGAAAACAAAATATAAAGATGCCTAGTATTTACGCGCATTAAGCTGCAGAAAAATTATCATTAGACTTACAGTAAGAAATTTAGAACTAATATTTCACAAAGACCAAAAATTGAAATTCATAATTCATAAATTTCAAATAATCTTATAAATGCAGCAAAGAATTTTAAAATTTTAAAACCAAACGTTTCAAGCAAGCAAAATCCCATTTCAAAACATTAACGAAATTTAAAAAATGAACAAACACGGAAAAGGAATTCAATGAACTTCAATGCTACTTCGTCAGGGGGGAGGAACACTGAAATTAATTGGAATCTCTCTTCTACAAAAACTTTGCTTTTCTGTATCCAGAATTAGCCGATGAACCATTTCGATGTATTTTAATTATAATAGTTCACCCAAAAATTCTGGCCCTTCTCCAAAGCAAGGAAAAACAAAGTAAATTATAATTAGAATAATTACTATAGCCTTAAATAAAGAGAATTCTATTTTATTAAAAGAACTGAAAACGAAAGTGAAGAAACAAAATATTTCAGTGAAAAATTTTAAATTGAAATGTTTACCATTAAATAGGTAATCCAATGAATTAAGCTGTGAGGGAAATTATAAAACATATTTGTGAAAAACCTAATTAGAACACACAAAAAGTAATTTAAGAATATCGAGAACTCTCATTAGACACCAGTCTAAACTATGAGATGCGAAACACTAGGAACGTACAAGTTTGCCATTTCGGCTTCGTTGGCGAAACTAAAAAAACCTTGGCGAGAAAGTAATCGCTGAAAAGGCTAAAATCTTGTGCGAAATATGTAATTCTGAAAACAAAAGAAAAACTTTTAAATATTTTTAGTCAAACAAAAAGATTGCGCATTAATTGAATGAAATTGAAGTAAATTTTGGATCTTGTAAAACAAAAATTAGAATATATATATATATGACATAATAGCAAAGAAAAGGAAAAAGTCGGAACACTGTTGATGTGTAGGAATCCTAAATTGCAGAGGAAGTATTCTGATTGCATCTAAGCTAATGTGTTGACTTTGTAAATAAAACTTAACAGTCGAGGCGATTTTAATTCCATTTTTATTTCCAATTGACATTATGTGTCCGCAGATCACTTGACACCCTAATCGTGCCTGTTCAAGAACATTTACATTATTGATATTTTTGCAATAGGAAACAGCATAGCGTAATTGTGTCCAAGCACAGCACAGACAGAAGCTGAAGTGCGTAGTTATGCAAGATGAAAGCACAAGAAAAGAAAAGTTTTGGTTTACAATGATAGTTTCAGTTCCCAATTATTACAGCATAAGAGCTGCGCAGGCCATAGAATGATCTAGAAATGACGCAATCCAGAAAAATTATTGCGATTTTTAGAATAGAGAGGGAGAATTAATGTTTTACCGTTAGTTTATATTATAATTTTGATTCACATATTTATATATATATATATACTCATCCCATTAACCCTTAAAAGTCCTTCATTTTCGTAATCGTTGGCCTTAATTATATACATTAGTTGCAGAAGTATTTTATAAGACGAAAATTTTTATGTTTTGGCGATGTTACATTTTTTTTTAAAACTTATTTTCGACCAATAATGAAATCTAACTTTTAATGCGATCTCCCGATTCATGTACTTATACTTGGGATAGTTTTATACCTGTTATGAAAAAATAAATTTAGAAGAAACTTGACTCGCGTCCGACAAAAATTGACCAGCAGATTTAACTTCAAAATTTTCAGTTTTTGATCTCAGTTTCAACTTGGCTGGAGAGATTGGTTAAGTAAGTTAAATAATTCGAGGAAATAAGTTTAAATGAAGTTTAGCAAAAAATGTGTATAAGTTAATAAGCCGTACAAGGAAGTCATGTAGTATCCACATCAGACTTCCCCTCCCCCAGGAATTATGGAATCATATGTTGAGTTGTGTTATTCTGAGATTTCATATAATTGACATATTATATCCATATCTTGAGATGGTTGAAAAAGGCTGTTTGTCGTAACAGATATCAGCAGTGGAGGAGAATACGCTGCTTTACTACAACAACGTATTCAGTTGTAGCACACTGAAAGCAATTTTCTGGAATAAAAACAGAATTCGAAGCTGTCCGTCATTCCTACTATTTTTCTTTCTTAATCTGGTGATTCTTTTTTAATTATTTTTCAGGTTGAAACCCAAATTGAGAAAGCGATATTTTCAATTCTTAAAAGGAATTCAACAGAGAATTCTACACGTACTCAAATATATATATTTTAAAATCTAATGGCGGGCACTTGCCTCTTCGAAAATGGCCACTCCTAAAAGGCCAGAATTGGTGGCCCTTTTGTTGTGGAGGCACCTAATAGACAGACACCGTTGCCGCCTATAAAGGAAAGACAATTTTTCCTTCGGAATTCGAACCCGGGGTCTTTAGTATCACAGTCGGCTCTCCTAAGCACTGTACTGGCTTCAAATCAAATACTCTGAAAGAGCACTCTTCATAGCATAACCAATGAGACTGGTGCATAAATGAAGACAACAATGCACTTTTGAAAGCATTACGGACTAGATTTCATTCAGATAATTTTAAAATTTGGTTGGCTTTGTTAATTTATTTTTTGGTGAACCTGGAATATTTTTTAAATCGACTCACACACTCTTCAACCGGTCTAAAACTTAAAAAAAAGTAGTAATGATAAATACATTAGGTAAAAAAAACTGTGTATTAATATAAGTACAGATTTCTGAATGTGTAAATCTCATTAATTCCAACGCAATGAGTTAATAAAATTATATAATACATTAATGCATTTTTCAGGGGGAAAACGAGCTAACTGAGACTCTTCTGAAAAGAATTAACTCTAATGGCAAGCTACATTGCGTTCCATGTTCTCTCAAAGGCAAATACGTTATTCGCTTCACCGTCACATCACCCAGAACTACCAGCCAGGACATCCGCAACGACTGGAATTTTATACAAATGATGTGCAGCCAGCTGCTGAATGCATCTCCTTCGGGCAGGCGTCCAATGTCTATGGCGGAAATTAAGCGACGGAATCCCAACTTTGGCGCCAGCCTTCTACTCAGCAATAGTCCCATGATACCGAAGATTATGAACGCCAGCTTTGTCGCCATCACCGACGCTGGAGATAATTTCAAAGATTTCTTAGACAGGAATGGCACCCTGAGGATAGCAAGCAAAAATTCTCCAGTTTTGCAACGACGTGTGAAGGGATTAGTCCGTGGGCAGCGTCAGTACAGCCTGGATTCGCACATCGATTTGATGGTAGCAACCAACTCAACGAAGGAGAATGCATTAAGAAAAAGCATAGTTTCTATTGAAGAGCAAACCTTAGCGGAAAGCTTAGAGGAAAACAAATCATCTTCAGAAGACGTAACTAGGTGTGATAAATGTGGTCAGAAAATTCCGTGTTAGTTTACTCTTGCGTAGTTATATGTAATGTTTAAATCTATCTGTGTCGTTTCAAGGTAATATTCGAAATATGATGTAGCTTAAACTGCTGTCAAATTCTTTGTCAAATTTTCTGCTATTATTCTATTCTGATGATGTTTAATGTTCATGTGGTCTAGAATAAAAATGTGTATCTGCATGCATTTGAATAATTTATTGTAATTAGTATTAATAATTTACTGCAATGTTAGATATAGGAAGATTTTTTAATTTTAAGCTTAGATTTATTTACACGAAATTTTATACGTATTTCTTTAAATGATCCTCTGAGATGCAATTATAATAATTTTCTTATCACAAACGTGTCGTTGAAAGCAAAAGAATATGAAAATTTTGAGATATCAGTAATTTCTTGAATTGTAGTGTTTTATTTATTAGATACTAATTTCTTGTTTCCTTACTGAAGCGGTGGTGACTAACTGATTTCAATGAAGTTTGAAATATTCATTCTGTAGAGTCATTAGTTTTTTTGAATCAGGAACACGAAAAATGAGCAATGCCCCTGCCGGAACTCGAACTTGGACCTCCCGAATACACGCTGAGTGTGCTAACTATTACAGCACGAAAGCGTGTAGAAAGGAGGGAGATAATACCTTATAATTCGATTACCAAAATATTCGCAAAATATTTAGGGATACTGAAACAAATATGTTATTAATTTTACTCTCATGCTTCACTTTTATTCGATTAGGGTACCACTTTTATTCGATTAGGTATTTCTCCCGCTTTCCTAGCGTGCCTTCGTGATGTAGTGGGCCGGTATTCTAGAGGCCCGTGGTTCGATTCCCGGCGAAGGCGATTGCTCATTTTTCATCTTGCCGGCTTCCAAAAAATTACCTAATGTCTCTACAAGGGAAGATCGAATCTTTCTGGCAGGAATCGACAACTTTCATTCTGAAACAAGACACACTTCTTTTAAAAGTCTGTTTCATATTCAAACAACACTTGATGGGAATTTGTTTTTAGTCCAAAGGCGCTTTGTCCCTGAAGGACTATTGTTTTCGTTTTGCGATTTGCGTTGAATCACTATAAATGTCCGTTTCACTTTTCAAACTGTTGCCACCAAATGTTAGAGTCTTGTATTATATTTGAAGAAATTAAATAATAAAAAATCTACATAAATGTATTTATATATTTCTCGCATTGTGATAAAACAACGGTACATAGAGCCATCGAATTTTAAATGACGTAATCCTCCTACGAATATGGGCATGTGGAAGACCAAATTTGAAATTTGGAATTTATTTTATTATTGATTTCATATTTTGTAAAACTTTAACGAATTTTTGATTAACAAACACAAGGATTTCAAAGCGAGCAATGGTAACACTCTACCGGGGGGGGGGAATCTTTTTATCTCCAGCGCGCAATTGTGTATCAGAAATTTTAAAGATATGCTCATTTTAAAATTATTATTTTAAAATTATTTTGCGATATTCCTCCTGAACTGAATTTTATGGTTTAAGAAGGAAGAACATGATATTTAATAGATAAAGGTAACACACAAATATGTTTAAAAAAACGCCCCTTTGGACGTAATTTAAAATCTGAAACCGTTCAGATTTTTTTTTTTTAATTATTTTTCATGTTGAAAACCAAACTGAAAAAAGGATATTTTCAGTTCTTAAAAAGGTAGTCAGGAGAGAATTTTAAAACTACTTTATTTTTTTAATGTAATGGCAGGCACTTACCTATTCGACAATGGCTATCCCTAAAAAGATGATGCATAAAAGTGGCCAGAAGTGGTGGCCATTTTATTGTGGAGGCACTAACGGGCAGACACCGCTGCCTTCTGTGAAGGAACAAACAATTTAAATAGATCCTTTTCAAAGGAAAAACCTTAGAAATTCATGAATATATTGTCTATAGCATTTGAGGGAATATACCAGAAGATCTAAAAGATCTAAATTCAACTAAATTTCCTGCATCATTCAGCTAATTAATCACAGTTATTTTGCTACTTATTTTTCTTTTTGCTTTATTCTTAAATGATAATAACATTGCACGGTATTTCATAGTTTTGCTTATAAGAACTTTCCCTGATTTTTTTTTCTGGGACTGATCTAAGACCAAAATCTTCCTAATTCATCTTCCCAGGTATCCTTTTATTCAGATGTAAAATATGATATTTTTATGAAAATTTTTAACGACTGGGTTCCTTCAGAGAATCTCATCTTTTAGTATATTTATATTGTAAACTGAGCATATATCAATTCCGGGCTCTTCTCCGTGTATCGATTACATAAATATCGAAATATCTTTTTCTACAGACGTCATAAGCTTAGTCTATGAAATCACGAACGGACTATTTTAATTATCAGAGTATTAACGTATATTCCGACGTATAACGCACACTTTTAATACAAAAAATAAAACCGAAATTTACGGATGCGTGTTATACGCCGGATATTAAAATGATAAATTTAAAAATAAGAAAAAGATGAATATAAAAAATTAGATTTCTACATATACCTAAAGACTGTTTATTTAAAAGAAACGACATATTTTATGAACTTTAAAATTCTCATTTTCGGATAACATGAAAAGTTCGTCTTATTCATCTTCTGTTATAGCTTCAGGTACGTCATCGAATCTGTTTCATCTTTACCATCACTGCTACTCTGATCCATAAACAAATAATCATCTTCCTTTTCATCTAGTCTAGATTGTTAGATATACTACATTTTTAATGACTTTTGAACTATGTCAGGTTTAAATTCATTCCATGCTTTTATTATCCACTCTATTGACTGGCATGTTGCATGGCCTCCCTTTTTAAATACCTACTGTTAGCTCACACACTCTCCCTATACCTTGTTCAAATTTTCAGTCGTTAATAAAATACTTTTTATTCATCCACTCAAGTTCAAATATATTTTTTAACTTGTAGTGAATCACACTTGATATGTAGTGAATCACAGATATAGTTTTTTCACAAAATTTGTAATTAAAAGTTTTTGTTTGTAATTTTAGTGTCTTTAAATTATTATTTATTTATTTTTATAATTTTTCTTTGTTGACCTAAGTAGGAATTGACTTTGAAAAAAAGTTTTTTATATTACTTGTTGAATATTTCTTAACCTTCCAACATCCATATATTCCACTGTCGTTTTAAATTTTCTTTGCTTTGCTTATTGATGCACACATCTAAAGGCAGAACTATTGGCGTTAATCCGCCTGGAATAACAGCCGTTGTCTGTATTACACTCTTTCAATAATATTTTCGTATTATCCGTTAGATGGGATTTTAACATGTTCCCAACTAAAATACTTTCTGGATTCTTTAATGCAGGGTATCTTAAACTGTAGGTCGTGACCCCAAGGGGGTCGCGAGACCTGCAGCAGGGGGTCGCCAAAAATTTTAACAGTTTTGATATTTCTTTATTATAATAATTTTACAATTACCAAATATTTTTAGACAATGTATCTGAAAATAGATAAAGATAAGATAATAGATAAAGATAATTATGGGGACCTGAAAGTCGCGAAAAAATCTCAGTGATAAAAAGGGGTCGCAACCGGAAAAGGTTTAAGACACCCTGCATGCAACACAGCCGCCTTTGCGAAATGCATCTTATCCACGATATCATACCTTTCTCGTCCATGCATTCTTTCACGTGAACACGAATTAAAACGTTTGAGAAATTATAATTCGGCATTGTGTTTCTTTTAAAAATAACCATGGATTTAAATTTTGTGCCATCCGCTAAACGGAAAAACACTACGGTGAGGAGAGATTTTCGTGATCTCTGTTTTTATGTGAATCCTTTTTTGTTCCTTTCACATCTATTGTTTTATTTTCTAGCATATCAAACATTACTCGAGTTTCATCCAAATTTCCAATATGTAACAGTATTTTTTTTTTTTGGTAGGTCAGTAACATTACGGAAGTCTTTATAAAAGTTTTGTGTTTTTTCTCGTAGAACTGAATTATTCAGTTCCATAAACCGACTACACCAACTCAAAGTTTCTTTAAAGTTTTCACTTTCATTTGTATTCTTTTTCGCCCACTTAAATAAATTTATGCTTTTTCTTGTTACAATTAATTAGACTGTCGACTTTCTTGGACCCAGTTCTCAAAACTTTCTTCTAAATAAGCCATTTCGTTACTCCTTTGCGCAAAGCACATTTATTTTTTCGCATATTAATTACCGTGATTTCATTTTTTATCCACTCTTGTATGAAGCTTTCACCAACCTCAACATACTTGCAGCAGCACGATTTCCATTTTCTTTCGCAAACTGAATAAATTTGCGTTTGAAACAAACACTACATTTGTTTCATTTGGAAGGAGCCATTTTTACTATAAAAAGGAACACTAGATCAACTGTATTTCAACTAAAGCTAATGCGATTTATTAAAGCCTTCGATGTTCACTTCAAAATCACTGCTTCAAATGGCAACAACGAAAGAAAAAAATCTGACTACTAATTCCTCGAATTCATTCAGCTCGAAAGTGCATTCTTACCCCAAATTATATCGCTCTTTTTGCAAAAACCTAGAATAACATTCTTGTTCACACCACCATTGAATACAGCCCAAAATTATTTGCCTCTTCAAGCATTTCCTCGACGCACACATATTATTCCCCTTTCTCTTGTTAATTCAGTACACCATTGTTTGAAAGTTCATTTTACTTCAACTCAGTAGTTAATTTAACCACATGAGTACCTGTAATACTTCTAAAGAACTTTATTCCAGAATACCAAAGTTTTTAAAACCCTTTACTTTCTCCATTCGTTGAACTATACCATATTATTTTTAAAAAGTAGCGGCCAATTGTTACTGTTATGTTAGTTCAACTTAGTAGCAAGCTTAGTAAATATATATTAACTCAATTTTTAAGCTAGGGAAATTTCACACTTAAATTGTGCTCATCTTTATGGGAAAACTAAACTGTTTAACTATTTATGCATTCAAAACAGGTTGGGATTACATCCTCCTTCGTCAAGGAGGAAACACCACTTCTAGTATTTATTTAATTTTTTAGGGATTAAAAAAGTCTGAAAGCTTTCAGATTTTAGATTCCTCTCAAAGGGATGTTTTTTAACGGTTTTGTGTTACCTTTATTTATTAAATATCATGTTCTTCACATTTAAGCCGTAAAATTCAATTCAAGAGTAATATCACGAAACATTTGAAAAGAGCATATGTTTAGAACTTCCGATGCACTGTCTCGTGTCCTGGAGATGAAATCATTGAGTTTGTTAATAAAAAATTCGTTAAAGTTTTACAAAATATGAAATAGATAATAAAGCAAATTCCAGATTCCAAATCTGGGCTTCAGATGCCTATAATCGAGTGGAAGGCTACGTTATTCAAAATTTGGTGTCTGTAGGTACCGTAGTTTTTCTCAATGCGAGGAACTTACATACATTCATCTTCATTATTTAATTTCTTTAAATATAATGTAGAACTCTAATATTTAGTGGCAACAAACTGAAAAGGGAAACGTCTTTTGTGGTGAAACAACCCAAAATGCCAAATCGAAATTAATAGCTCTTTTGGGCTAAAAAGATCAAATTAATTTTAATGCTTTATCAAATGCAATAATATCAACAACTGACACAAAATCATACATTTAATTACCAAAATTAAATAATATTCGTTTTTATTGTATCTATTTTGTTTTAGTTCATTTCATAAAAGTTTTCTGAATTATGGTAGTCTGATACATATTCAATTTTTCGAAAACAAGATGAAGGAAATTCCGGTATGCCAACATTACGTTATTTCATCTTTCAGGAAATCTAGATTTGAGAATCCTTTAGTCTAAATTTATTTTTTCTTTCTATAACGCATGCTATCTAATCAGATTGATGCTCCAATCTTTCCTTTCTGTACGAACGATATTAAAAATCTGCAGCTATGTTTTTTTCGCGGAATTCATCTGAGATCAAATGGCAATCATCTCTGTCAGCTGAAGAATCCATTGTTAAAACACTGCGTAGGTTCTTTGGAGAAAGTGGACTTTTTTTGATTGAAATTCCCTATTTCACAGAAAGCTATGCATGGGATATGAATAACTTAATCCAAAATAATCTTCAAATCTTCATCTTCAATACGATGACGAAAATCACTGTTCTTTTCTTCACTTAAATGCGCGTCATTTTATGATGTACTAAGAAATTAAGAATTTATTTGCGAATTCATACTTCATCATCATTTACGATGCAGTCATCATTATTTACGAAGCTAATAAATAACTGCATTGACGTCTTTTCTGACATCCTTTTACCCCAGTCGTGTAGCAAAACCATTCAATTTTAATCAATTCGTTTGGAAATTATACTTCATTCTTGAATGTGAAAATGTCTGCCTAGCCACAAGTAGATTATAAATGAACATCGAATTTGAAGTATTGCTACTAGATGCTTCTATCGATAATTACTGTTAAATAACGACTTGTTAAAATTAGTGATATATTAGCTTATTCAATTAAGTAAGATATACCTAAGTTGCCGCTTGTTTTCGAGATAGCCAAAAACAAAATTAATAGAATTAATAGGTAATCCTGTTTAGATTGTGTATTCGCTTTCTTTAGCGTTGTGTAAAGCTAACTCATGTTACGACGTTTGCCATATGCAGTGACTCAGTGAAAACGACGACAGACATGCACAGAATAATTGTTTTAGCCAAAAGTGGCAATTTTCACAGAAGAGCTATTAATTTCGTTTTGGCATTTTCCATTGGTTCACTATAAACAGCCTTTCATTTTTCAAATTATTGCCACCAAATATTAGAGCCTGCCGCCATTATTTAAAGTAATTCAATAATGAATAATCTGTATGAATGTAACAGTAGTACACAGAGACATCAGATTTTGAAAATCGTAGTCCCCCACTCGAATATGGGCACCTGGAAGCCGAAATTTGGAGTTTCGAGTTTGTTTTATTATCTATTTCATATTTTGTAAAGCTTTAACGAATTTTTGATTTACAAACTCAACGATTTCAAAGCGAGTAAAGGCAAAACTGTACGGGGAAAAGAAAAACATTTTCATCGCCAGCGTGCGAGACTGTGTATCGCAAATTCTGAAGATATGCTCTTATTAAATAATTTTGCGATATTGCTGTTGAATTGAATTTTTTGGTTTAAGTGAGAAGACATGATATTTAATAAATAAAAGTAACACAGAAAGCGTTAAAAAACGCCCCATTGGGCGTAATATAAAATCTTAAAGCTTTCAGACATTTTTTTTTCATATTTTGAGGAAAATACTATTTTTATTTTAAAAATTTTACAAAAGGGAAAACAATGATCTAGAATTATTAACTTATTATTCACTTAACAGTTGAACGAAAAGCATTAAAAATGATCTTAGAAAGAAAATTATGTTGTTTTTTAAAAAATTATCTGTTTTTATATAGTTTGAAAATTATTTCGCGTTTCTTAAGCACTTCTAAACCATATATCATCTGAATGGATAAAATGACTACAACTACATTGCACTAGCAAGATTTTTGTAGAAAGAAATATCTGTGTTATGCTATTTGTAGCATAAATATTAAGACTTCGGCTTAACAAGTCGTATCAATAGTCCCTGTATATTTTATAGAAAAGGATAAATCGATTTTAATCGTATCACTCTTAAAAATGATTTCGAAAGGAAGAAAGATTTAATAATTTAATCATATCACGTGTTAATTCGTAAATATTTCATGCAAATGAAATTTCAGGTCGAGATTTACATCTGAAAATACGCCCTACAGAAATACACTTAAGAATGATCTTGCGCCAGTATGCATATCCTAAGTTCACAGCACAAACCCATCCCAATAAATTTCTATACAAAGTTGGTGTATCTTGGTTCTTCTGAATAACCTGCAGTGTAACATTATCAAGTTTCGATCTTCTGGAAGGGATGTGGGTAATGATAGAATATAAATGCTGTTTTTACCAAACTTTCGAAGAAGAAATTGTATGGTGTATGATTCGGCAAAAAGGCTGACCAAGTAAGATGTCGTTCTCTCCACTTGCTGCACCTGCACTGTGGAAGCATGCCACCACTTGCACTTCTCTCAAAATATAGGGATTATGTAACTTCTGGCCTGGTGTGAAATGTAATTGGCATTAGTGATATTCAGTTTTCCATTATTTCCAGAAATAATCAACAGTTACAGTTTCGTTATGGTAAAGTAGCGAGTGTGAAGTTCTTCGAAGGATACCGTAGAGAAAGCGTTGACTTTCGAAGAGTCACGTTGGTGTGACTATTTTAAACCGTGGAAAAAAAACTCATGCTGAACTGTAATTACAGATCACGGCAACTAAAACCGAAGTATATAAAAAGTGTTCTCCTGGCTGCCATCTTGGAAACTGATCCCGCGTCCCCTCGGTAATCAATATAGAGCTTATACGAAATTTGAGTAATTAGCGTTGCTGAAAATGTGGGTTGTGTTTCTATAAGCTGAGAAATAAGTCTGCTGTGAAGTTTTGAAGCTGTGCTCTGAATAACTTAAGTAGCTTTTACAAGACGTGAAAAATGAACATTAAACTAATAAAAGACATTATCGTCTTATACAGTCCACAATTAGAAACAAACATTTTTGTTTGTATTTTTATACAATTTCAGAGCTCGAAGGAGACGTTATCTGCGTAAATCCGTTACCAGATGCTGGACGCCTGTGTAAACACTGGTGTGAGTCAACACCAGTGTCACACTATAAACAGCCATACATAAACACTATAAACACTATAAACAGCACTGGTGTGAGTCAACGTGTGGCAAATGAGTGAGCGAACAAATTGACGCATGAACTAAGTCTGTTACATGAACAATGTCCCGAATGATTGCACAGGTGGGATTTCATTGAGCATGTCCCACGATGTCTTTTCTAAGGTGCATAATGTAAAGCTAATGATATATGCCCTATTAATACCAGCTACAGTAAGCCATTCGTGGCCAGGACTTCCACGAATACATTTTCACTGGTAAATGAACTCAATAAACCAGTCTACTATTGGTATGCGGAAGCATGACATAAAATCATATAGTTTACCCAAAAACTGCGAAATTAAAGCTCGCAGTCTTTGCTTGCAAAATTATGGGAATTGTATTTTGGATGAGAAATATACTGAGAAAAAATTTTCGTAAAAAAGAACAGCAGTTAAAGCAATTATGTATAGTGCAACGTTAGAAAATGTGCCGTTTGCTATCAGATATCTTTACAGTGTGATGCTAACGTGCATTTTTTCATCAGCTGTTTTCAACATATTATCATAAATCTCTTAACCCGCCAAGACATAGCGACTTTGATTCAGGAACCCTTCTAATATTCCGTAGGAGACTTTGGATTACCCACCAAAAGTATTGAAATTCCACAGTAGACATCAAGCATATTTAACATAAAGTTAATTTCACTTCTTTCGAGCCATTAAGGAACATCCTAATAGCAACGATTTCAGAATGTCTTAACAGCAAAGGACAAGGGAGCTTAAAGTACAGATAGTATATTTTTCAAGATGTGCATCACAGAATTTAAGCTAGGGATATCTGTTTGACGACTAGGGAAAAAACAGGATAACAGTGTAACACGATATACAATGTGTTACGTCCAAATAAATTTCGATTTTGTCCTGATGAGCCTTGCTAACTTATTTTTAGACTTTCCTTTCATCTTAAACCACAAACTGCGTAATGCTTTATGAAAGCTACGACGATTCCTGGCTTTAGAAAGATTTGATTCTTATAATTCTACTCCAGAAAAGCAAAGCCTCTTACCACCTTCTTACAAACGGCAAGCAAAACTGACTGTATCCATGGGACTCTCGAAACACATTAAGTTGTCAGAAGTAGCCAAATATCACTCTTCTAATTTATTCTAGTCATTCCATCTAAACCCTAGGCCAAAGTATCAGACTATGGAACTTCTCTTTATCAGATAATTGATATAGCTCTTGAATTATCTGATAATCTATCCTCAGCAGATCCTCTGTGTTGTCAGTAAATACACTCCTTATGATAATGAGCAATTTACTCAATCATTAAGTTTTTACTGGCACATACTTGAAACACCCGATTTTACCTTTTAGATGCAAAAGGAATCTTATAGTGCCTTTTTTCTCCAAATGCCTAAGGCATGTTTATCCGATCAGAACGCATTGATTACATCAATCCATTCACAAATGAAATGCGTTCCACTGATGGTATATTAAGTGATCTCGTACTTGTTGTGATCTCGTTGCCATGTCTTAAAATCATCAACACATGTTAAATTTCTTATAAATGGAAGATAAAAAATCAAATCTAATTAACAGCACATCGTAGGCGCTTCTTCAACTGCATTTTATTAGGTTGCCTGAAACGTCATGACGCATTTTATCTATGTTCTTAACAGGTCCTTTATTTCTATAAAGAACAATGGTCGGTCTATAATGTACCCTGTTTTGTTTGATAATATTTTGCTTTCTTTTAATGAGCTTTGAATTTCCTCATTCACAAAAGAATCTATCAGATCAGCTAAACAGGGTGCTGATTTACACCCACATCTGAATCGAACGTAACCACGGAAGAAATTTGGAAGAAAGAGAACAAGTGAAAATCTGAAGGTACAAAGATCAGGTGAGTTATGATACGCATAGCAATACTTTTCATCCACACTAGAATAGTTTTTGTGAGTGATTAAACTTGTGTGTGGTCCTTGTTTTCAAGCTTCTAACAACGAGCCAACACATCAATTCGAATTTATGCTGTAGCCAACTCGGCAATCTCAATGAATCCATCTTCCACAAACTTCCAGAGATCATTAATCGTATAGGAAGTGCATTGCATAGCGCAAAACTATCCAACTTCTTTGGTCCAACACTGGTCTTTGGTTGGAAGATTTATCCAGCTTCTTTAAAGGGTATGGTCTATAATGGTTTAAGGTTGATAGAAAAATAAATGAAAAATTTATATAAATATATACAGACTTGAATCTCTTTCTACTAGTTTTACTCATTGTTCACTTATTGCTTACTTATTGCTTACTTATTGTTCACCTAGTGTTAACTTGCTGTTCATTTATTGGATTGAAGCTGTGCTTCTTCATTCACGTCTGGCTAGGTTATAACTTTCAAAGTTTTTGTTTGCTAATTTAACATTTTAAAGGTTACAACTTAGAACATTTTTTTAGGATAAGGGCAGGATTACTGTTAATAATCAAATAATTAAGTAGGTTGCTCTATTTAAACACATTATTATTAGTCCAAAAGGGCTATTTGTTTCGAAACACGATTTGGTGTTGTTTCACTTTGTTGTCTATATTCTAAATGTCTTCTATACTCTAAATGCGATGTTTCACTTTTCATTTCCGTCATTCGGCAAAATGTAAGATATTTATGCTTTAGATTTAATCTGTCTATTAATGATTAACAGATTAAACAATTTAAAAGATGCAGTTCTTAAGAATATTTTTTTTTTGCTTTTTAATCTGATATATTTAGATAGAAATGGATTTAATTTAAGTAAAAACATTAAATATTTTTAGAGAATCACATTATAATTTTTTTCACTTTTGCAACATGCAGAAGATACATAAAGTTCCCATGTTAGTTTAAATTTATATTCATATTATAGCCTATAAAATGATTCGCTATTCCACTTGGGCCATTTCTAATGATAATCTGTACTCATTCGCTATTCCACTTGGGCCATTTCTAATGATAATCTGTACTCATCACAACATTAAACTTTAAAAGAGCACAGTTGGGGAACCGTTAAAATCTTAATCCGTTCACATTTCTATTGCTTATCATTTCATTAGAAATCTGACTGAGCTGCATTTAAAACTTTTAATGATCACCGTACAAAGAAAATCGAAGTAAGAATATGACAGAAGTCCGATACATGCACTGCCTTCTTTCTGGTGCATTAACTGAAGTTAGAGAGGCATTGGACACAAGTGAACATAAATAGATATGAAGATAAGTAAGACAGATATGAACCGAAAATCAGAGTAGCAGGACAATTAGTCAAACACTTGCAGGCCTTAGTTCCAGTGTTCTTCAAAAGAAGGTTGCACCATCGCATGCTGTGATACAAGCCGCAACACAGTCCAGTAATGAATTCTACAGGCCCCTGATACTGTTCTATGGCAAATGGACTCGCGCCTGCTGTACGGCACATTCTAAATTTTATATACTGCATCCCGGCAATAGATCATCTTCATCTGCTTACAGTGTCTTCGACAGAGGACAGATTCATGGAGGACGCAGGGAATGTCTGCATGTGACGTACGCAATAGGACACTTTCTTCAAGAAAGCAGTCTATGGAATGTCTGAACCTCCACGTACATAATTCTGGATAACGCATACTGGAATCATCCGGCATTTCCCATAAAGATAGGAGGACTCGCCCAGAACTATTGGCAAAGAATAGGAGCACATGTGGCCGTACAATTTCATTCACTGGGTTATGAAAATACCATGAACCACTATTAAAGCGGTCCGACTATAGGAGGATATAACCCTTAGATCATAATGGCTGCCATTACGGATTTGTGCAACTTCACAGCAAGCTTGTTCCACTTGCTAGGCAATCTCAACCCTTGGACATGATAACCTGTGCAGACTCAAAACGAAAAGTGACTCATTGCTGAATATCAAGTACCGCCTTCCCGCAGTGTTCCACATTGCTTTGGTATGAGAGCACTGAAAGCGGAGCCGTCGATGTTTTAGAAATGTTTAAATTCAGAACACAAAAAGGATTGCTGGGATCACCAATTCGCTTCTCCTAGGCGACTTGCATGGATTTCCATACTCACTTCAGTTTCCATGCTGCTGGTGTACAGGATCAAGTCGCAAATGGCATACGCTCAAGAAAACAATTCTTGTTCTACTGTATTGGTGGGATTCTTGGTTCTTTCTAAGCCGTCTTACTGTGTGTAGTTCTTCTCACGTTTTCATTGTTGGCGACACTGTCAGATGATATTTTCCGAATGATTCTTGTGGTGGGCTATATAGCAAGCTGACCATCTTAAGATTTCATTTCGGCGTGTTAAAGTCCCTTTTCTTCTTTCGCATATGTTAATTGTCTTCAAACTTTGTCGACTTACAGAACTCTTAGACTGATAAGGATTTTTCAGCAGCCTCATCCCACCCTTAGAAAAATATAATTTTAAAATAATATTTAAAGTAGATCAATGCGTTATAAGTACTTTATGTAAAGAAATTTAGAGAAAATTATTGTATTTTTTATAAAACATTTTGCATAAAATTAATATCATTTACTCATTAATAGAATCAACTTGTGCTCTAGGTTCACCTAACTTTGCAATGTATTTAGTGACTGTGGCGTCTTTTCATTTTTTTTATACAAAACGTCGAAGTCTGGTCTAGCTTGGTGTTATCTACAGTGGCATTTCATATTCTGCGTTAATTTTTTATTTTATTTATTTTTTTTTTTGTTTTGTTGTTGTTGTTGTTTCCATTTACGCTGAGAAACAATTTTCTCTTAAATACGTTGTTGCAAATGGCATTAAACTGTTTGCAGCTGTGTAAGAAACTTCTGGTTATTCTGCATGAATCTGCAACCAAAAATGCGGGAGCTAGCTCTTGTTTAAATTTAGATTTCAACATCGAATCTGTTTGGTATGTCGATAAACTGTTTCTTTTCTTCTGAATCCTTCTCCAAACCCTCTGAATTATCCTTTCTTCTCCAAGCCCTCTGAATTATCCTTCCTTTTCCAAGCCCTCTGAATTATCGTAGCACTAGAATAGACATTTAATTCAGTCATGCTTTATACTTAGTGTTTTCTTCTCAGAAATATTCTTCTATAGTTTCTTTCAATTGTAGAATGTACTCCATTATATAATTTTTATCTCTTCAGTCTAAATGTAATGCATTTTCTCTTAGTAATGTCATTCATTTTCCCTGTTTAGTTTTGTAAAGCGTTGTAAATCATTCGCTTTGACATATGTCATTTGTCGAATTTTGATTTTCGCTCGCGGAGCCCCGGTGTCTGACTCCCGGAAACTCGGTGCTCTGCGGAACATAGTTCGAAAACCACTGGTATACATGATTGCATCAAGTGGTACTTTAATACCCGCACGATGTCAACGAGGTTCAGCTTGTTAAATTTGCCGATTCGCAATTGCAGTGCTCTTATGGGATATATGGACATCGCAGTAACGCCAAATTAAAATTATTAGCGTAGCAGCACGCACGCTAATCATCGACAAACTTTCGTGCTCGTGGCATATATTTGGTGAGCACTAACTTCATTGACAGCGAGAATACGAGATTCCTGTTTGTTACATCAATTTCGATACCTTAACCGGATTTTACCTCACTTTGTACCCTGATCACAGAAAACCTTTCCTAGAAGAAAACTGTTGTTACATGTGACTTTATTGGAAAGATCAATCCAAACATGTAAAATAGTTCAAGTATCATACAAAAAAAAAAAAAAAATTATATATAATAAAAATTCTGATGTGTACAACACATGACTTCCTTGTACGGAATATTAAATTATACGCATTTTTTCTTGCATTTCGTTTAAACTTATTGGATTGAACTAAATCTACTTCGCCGACAGCGCATAAACCACAATAGAATAAATGCGTTCTTTAAAATTCACTCTAGTATTTGTTTACCATAGCGACACTCTGGCGCTAGATTCACTTAACAGTATTATATTTCCTTCATATTATAACTCAGAATGCACAAAATTTATATCATTTAAAGAATGGAATTATCTAATCGTTGCCACATGTTCTATTCAAATACTATAATAAAGCTAGAATGATGTATAAAAGAAATTAAGTAAACAAAACAAAAAAGAAACAGTTTTTCACAGACGATTGAGTATTTCTCATTCAATTAATTCAGTTCTCACTTCGCGAGAAGGCAAAAATACATAAAAACTCAAAATATCTATATTAAAAATTACGAAGTAAATCTTAAACGCTTATTTCCTCGAAAAAATTCCAGAAAGGATTAAGCATGATTTAAGTGGCAATAATAAATGAAGGCGTTATCTTTGATGTTGCGAAGCTAAGTTTCTCTAGATTGGCAACAAATCCACTAGTCTGCTGTTTCAAATGTAAACAATCAATAGCAGCCATAAAAAAAGGCTTAGCGGCACTTAAACAACTTTAAAATTGATGATAATTCTAAAAATATTGCATACAGATTTACTTAAGGCATAAAATCCTTAACCGGAAGATAAAAACAACATAATTCAATCATTTTTAAAACAAAAAATGTAAAATTTACAAACATATAAGAGTAAAGAAACTGAGATCACTGAGCCGGGTAACAGAGTGGATATATATATAAATATATTTATATACGTTTGGTGAGGCCGATTGGAACCAAAATACGAAGTGCACATCTACATGTTATAGTAGCAGTCCTATAAACACAATTTCAACCTTCTGAGGTTACTCGTTTTTGAGTTATGCGAGATACGTACGTACATACGTTCGTACAGACGCCACGAAAAATTTTCTTCAGAATTCATTTTAAGGCAGTTTTATAATTTTTTTGGAGGAAAACGAGTCTTTTATTCTGTCCTTACGTACAGATATCACGCAAAAACATCGTTAAATTGCATTCGATAGAGGTCAAAATGGATATTTTCTTTGAAATATGCTGCCTGAAACTTTTCGCGATTACAATACTTCCTTTTTACTTCGTAAAAGGAAGTAAAAAGAACAAACATTTAAAATAATAAATGAACATGGGAACAAAAGTAAAAAGTTAAAAATCTAAACAACAATGAAAGGAACATAAGATATGTAGACTTTACAAGCAGTTCATGGAAGCTCTGGCATTCCAAGTATAGTTTACTTATCTCACCACGTTTCTGAGATTCTTTGTCTAATTCTGGGCATATAACAAGATGTTCTGCATTCATGATGCCCGAATTGCAAATCTGGCATATATTAAATGGAAGGATGACAATTTTATTAAGCTGATGTCCATGCAATCGTGGCCTGTTTGCAGTCTGAAGTTTGCCACAGCCTCTTTACGGGGTTTTGACAAAACTTTTTCCATGTGTCTCGAACGTTAGCCCTCGATTTTTCTGCTGATTTTGCTGCCTAATCAGATTTAAGAGTATCCATTAATTCCTCAAAATTATGCTTCTGAGAAGAAACCTTCTTAGGTAAAATATGATACTTTGGTTTCATGTGACTTTTATTAGGTATCCAATCAAAGGTAACTGCTACAGAATTTCATTATCTATACTCCAGGTCCATGAATTATCAGTTATTCGAATCGCTCATTCTTCTTTCGAAGCCCAGTTTATTTGTTTATATAACTGAATATGATAAAGCGTATGAGTGAAGGATGACCCTGTGGGAAATTTCTAAGAGAAAATGGATGCCCCTGTGGGAAATTTCTAAGAGAAAATGGTTCTTGTGTATGTTTTCTGCTAATGTATGAAAGCCACATAAAACTAATCCTTCTTCAGGACCTGAATCCAAGTATAACTGCCACAGTTGAGTGATCGACGGCTTCTAATGAACCTTAATTTTGTGGAACGCAATGTGTTTTGTATTGTCTTTAATTGATAAAAATGTTATTAGTTGCTTCGTGAACATTAAAATAATAAAATATATTTTATTACAATACAAATATTACTTGAATGGGCAACAGTTTCATATTTAAAGTTCTACTATAAGTTACGTAATCCGAATATTGTTGAACTTTTATTTAATTGGCTAAGGCTTATTAATATATATCCAGAAATTTTACATCTTTTTTTCAAGTACTGAGAACAAAGAACATTTTGCGAAACATCGGAAACCATGTTTATGAATAAATTTAGACATTATTTATTATATAATTATAATAATAACTATACAGAATGCGTTTGCATTAAAAATAGAAATTTGTATAAATTATTCTAAACGATTCTGGCATTCTATGGAAGTGGCATTCAATTCGAATGTTTATTTATGTTCTACATAACAAATACTGGTTACTCCAGAGAAGTTCGTCTAGGAAAACTGGTCACAGTGAAAAGTTTTGCTATGTTTTTTTTTTTCCTGTTACCGATGTTCAATTATTTCGATAACTATTCTAGGACAGAATTCACTTAATATTTAAAAAATATAAATTTGATCCATACCTATTAGATGATGGCGTGTTGGATAGCTTCTTTTTAAGGTACTTAAACATAAATTTTTTGTATTAATTTCCTACTGTAAATCCTTAAAAATCTTTGTTCTCAAAATATTCTTTTTGCATTGAAATCTGTATGAATAATATTCTAATTTTTGATATGCATAAGCAAATATAATTTGTAAAACTTGTTAATTATAATATAGTTAATGATAAACTATTATTTTAAACAATTTAGATGAGCAGATGCACTTAACGCTTCGTTTTTCTTCCCCCGCCAACGGAAAATTAAGGGACCGTGTTTTCAAGATGAAACTGCAAGCTGCGATTTTGAAATCGACTGCGTTCTCATTTGGCATGACTTGGCGCCATTTCTGGCGTCATTAAACGCACGCCGCAGCACGTGTTTTTTACTGCAACCTGTTGAGCCTCACTTGGACTTCGTTCGCTCGGTGTTATCAGTTAGTGATGTATTTGGCTTATGCTGTCATCTATCAGGTAAAAAATTAGGTGGGTATTATTCAGTCTCCTTTTTTGCTGCCCTGAGTAACTGTTTCTGTCAATCGCGCTGCGTTTCTAAAAGAGTACTGGAGGCTTTCGGAATTTCGCTTTTTATTAAACGTTGACAGTGAAAATTTAATTGGATAAAACAAATCAGTGGATCATGGATACCAGTGAAAACACAGCAAAAATTGTGGATATGACGTACAAGGTATGTTCTTGAATTATTTTTTTTAATTGTGCGATCTTAAGTAACGTTCTTTCCATTTAGTTTCTCTTACAGCATGAGAACAGGTTTTCGGCATCTGTTGTTGTTCAGTACATTAGTTTGGAGCCGGCGCAAAATTTTGATTCATGAAACTTTTTTTTAGGATTGTGTGTGCGTGTGGGGAAAGTTTAAAACATAAAACGGAGAAAAATAAGTGAATAACGCTGCATTATATTTTGTTACTAATAATAAAAGTGATTTAGTTTGGTGTTTCATGATATTGCTGATAACTTCGTAATATTCCCTTTAATTTCGTTTCTGTGCTCAGCTTTACCTACCTGTGTTGTGAAGTGTTACTAGTAACGTTCTTTATTAAATTAGTCTATTAATGGGGCAAATTCCCAGTAGCTTTAAATTTCATTTGGCCTATTTTTTATATGCCTTGATCATTGTAATACTAATGTTTACAAACTGTAAAAGGCACTTTCGATTCCCATTGCTGTATTTTAAGTTTTATTATTGATTTGTAGCCGCATTGATTCCCCCTTTCATCTTTCTAAGTGAGAGGCTGTGTTTTGATTTAGTACCATTTTCTAAATTCAATCTTATTTTTTAAAAAGAAAATGTTTCCTTTAAAAAAATGTCGATAGTGAAGCCGACGTTTGCCATGTTTATAAGTATTTATTTTTATAATATATGTATATCATTCAAATTCCCATATTACTGATTAAAAAGAAGATATTTGATTTTGGTTCGTATTGTATTTCACTTTTTTCCAGTATTTTGGTATAATTATTTCATTAGAAAATAAATTTCCGTTTTTTACATACTAATAAAGTTCATATAAGGTTAGACATGAAAAAAAGGGCCATTTCTTTAGTGAATTTTGCTAGATATTTGATTTAATTGTTCCATATGTATAATTTGAAAAGATATTTAAACGTTTTCAGTTGTAACTTCTAATTTAAATTTTAATATTTAATTAAAAAATAAATAGCCTGTTTGTGTAAATTACATAGCGTGTTTTGATAATATTTTACATAATGTATATCTAAGTATTAATTTTTTTTCATAAGCTCCTTATATGTTTCGCATATGTGAATGTGGATTACTGGAATAGCCCAAGTTCCAACGAAGGTTATATGAAAATGCTCTTGAAAAACCTTCCGATCTTGAAAAAATAAATCATGAATCGGCAGCACCAGTTTCAAAGGTTTCTTATGAAATGCAAGAAGCGATACATTTGTGTGATAATTTTGATTTGAAGGATTTATCATTGAGCGGTTTAAGCCGGCTGTAATCATTTCCGGATTCTACTCACGTAGTGAAAAAGAACTGTGTAATATATTCGCTTTCTCAGAATCACAATTGGAATAGCGTCAGTTAGCAAGAATTGGGTGTAACGTTTCTTTTATAAGAGAATTGTTTTCAATGAAGCATATTGGTAGAAAAAGGGAGTGCATCCTGTCGGACCTAATTTCCTGCTCATATCTGAAATTCAAAAATTTTATTAAGGCTCTGTAGCTTTAAAATTTCGAAAATGATTGTTATGGACTTTAAAAAAAGCTTAACTGAAGTAGAGACCATTTTAATTTTAAAACAAAATGTATATTTTGTTTTGATGATGATATGAATGGACTTTAAAAAAAGCTTAACTGAAGTAGAGACCATTTTAATTTTAAAACAAAATGTATATTTTGTTTTGATGATGATATGAAACCATTTTAATTTTAAAACAAAACATAATTTATGATATATGTAATTTTTTAAACATGCTTACGTTTATTTTAAATTATATAAATACGTCTTGAATCATGAAGCAATCAGTGCCAGTGGTCTAAGACCGGCGGCTCCCGAAGCATTTTCCTGTAAATTAATTAGTATTATTATGGGAGAATTTGAAGAAAAGGTTTAGGATTTTGATGGTTTGGAGTACAATTTTATATTTTTGTTACCGAAAATTAACGTGAGTAACGCTTCGGAAAATCTATCTACAAATGGAGCTAGTTAATTTATGCTGTCATGTAAATCTTACTAAAAAATTTGAAGATACGAATTTGGTTAATTATTATTAACTTATCAAAAGAATCTTCAACTACGAATTTTTGAAATGAAAATAATCATTTTGTTTGGGAGTGCGTGTAAGTGTGTTGTAAACTTTGTGCTCAGTCAGTATATGGAATAATTTAATAACTTGAATGATAATTCCAGAATGGATTAAGCATATTGCAATTTTTGATTCACAATAATAAAAGAAGACGTTAGAGTTATAACATCAAAGCGAACTCTTTTTTTTTTTTTTTTTTTTATTTACGTTTTTTCTTGTTGCCAATCTAGGGAAACTAAACTTCGCAACAGTAAAGCTAGTACTGTATGTAGAGGGAGTTGCAACACATGTAAACATTTTTTTCCGAAGCTCAAAGTTAGATTTTTTAAATTTGAATTTTTCTTTGCGTCATTTTTACACTTCTGTTTTTAAAATTATGTAGTAAAAGGTTTTTAAATTTAGTAAACAGATTTTATTTAGGTTTTTCTTTTTATTATTACTATTGCTGCCCGTCAGCTATTTTTAGACCGTGTTAATTAGAGTTTGAGATTATACTGTCATAATACAGTGTGATGTTAAAGTAAAATGTTGGAGGAAGTATTCTACGTTATGTTTGTGTTAGAGGTGGGAAGATTAAATGGCTTTAATGTTTTAAAATCATTTATAGAATACATTTCTTTTATAGAATTTATTATATCATTTTCCTTTGTAGACTATATTTATTGTTTAAATACATTTGTGGAATGTACTACCTCATAGTATTTACAGAATTTAATTTAATTTTTTTTTTTTTTTTTTTTTTTTTACTGGAAGAGAAACAGTTTCAAATCCGTATCAACCATTAGGCGATAACATTTAACGGGTAAATAAATGGCAAGCCAAACGAACAGAAAATTGGTTGTATTATAAATCAAAATAAAAAAATGAACGAATATATTTTATTTAATACAAATTTTCAGATCGTCGTCGTAGCATGAAAGCACAGTACCAGTGATTTCTTACTGAAAAAACAGGCAGCTTTTGAGATCCTACAGAGATCATTTTTTTTTATATTAAATACAGCAGTGTGAGCTGTTTAATAATGATATAGATAGATATCCCAATTCATAGAAATGGAATTTGCATTAGAGCAGAAGCCGCAGATTTTACGTTAGGCGTGAATAGCGAGAGAACACTCAAGAATTTGGAGATAGCTATTAATGTCAAACTGATAATGATGAAGTTATAGTTCTGATGTATTTCTGTGGGTTAATTAAGTTTTTTGGTCCGCAAAATTTGGCATTACTAATGGCTAGAAGAACTAAATTTTAGCCATTATTTATAAGCGTATGAATCAGTAGCGGAATCAGAAATATAAATTTTGCAGTGATGCAGTTCAGAAAGATTTGTAAGTAGTGTATTAATTATTTAAGAATAGAAGGTGTACTTATAAATGCTGTTGTTTAAGAACAGATCTTGCATTTATATATGCTGATAATCCATGCATATTATACATTCTATAAATGCATTTATATATGCTTATAAATGCAAGCTCTGTTCTGAAAGAGATTTATTCTTATATTTTATCTTACATTTATAAGTAAATATTTATTCTTAAATTTTTATCTTACATTTGTGAATAAATATTTATTAATTTGCGTAAATTAAAAATGACAGATGCTTCTGAACATACATTGTGCAGTTTCCTATATCTGGGATGGAAATTTGATTTGTAAGGAAGTTTTTTGGCAAAACATGTTGCGGTTAAAGAGAGACTGGATAAGAGGGATCCTAACTGTAATGTATACAGCAGGAGGGAGCTCTCAAGAGGGGGAAATTTCATAGTTTCGGGGGGGGTTGCTGTCAGTCAGTCTTTTATTTATCTGTTAAGTATTAAGTTGTAGTGTATGAATATCAGAAAACCGTTTTTATTCAAGTTGGTATTTATCAACATATTTTATGCTTTTTCTTGTTTAATTTATATAGCAAATAAAAAAATAATTTAAATAAATTGTATACATGTATTTTTCGATTTTTGTAAACGAGGAGGGGGAAAAGCATCATCTAGCGATGGTTAAAGGTGTGCACGGGGCAAAAAAGTTGAGAACCACTGGCTTGAGTACATATCAAATTTAATGACCTGTATTGAAAACAAAATTCTTATTCGCAGAATTGTAAATAAGAAAATTTGCTTTAAATTTAGTTCCATTTTCTATTGATTCCTGGGGGAGGGGGATTATGATTAAACTTGAAAGAATATAATAGTTTTTACACCAAGGTATAACATTCTGAGAAATTCAAAGATGCTGTCATCATTCAGTTTTATGTTACTGCTCACTTGCTAGTTGTACAAGTTATTTACAGAAAATAGTATGTTCATAAATGAGATATTTTTAACTGCAGAACCCTTTTTATCCAAATATACTTCTTCACGGAATGAAAACCAAAGATCCGGTTATGACGCTGCCATTAATCCTGCAATTTGTTTTCCATTGACGTATACAAGCTATTCTATTTTCTTAGTTTTCGGCAAAGTGGAAACTTTTATATCGATATGTTCAGATTCATCGGATCATATGTCCAGATAAAAGTTTCCTACATGGATTTTGTCATGCATTAAGTAATTTTCAATAATAGATTAACTGTCATCACCATAAAAAATGACAGCCGCTTTAGTCATAAAATCAGTCAATATTTGTGGTTTGTTATTTATATTTATCAAAATTGGATATGGATTTCCTGTTGTGTGTAAAATCATAAGACGTATGTTAAACTCAGATTATCGCATTGCCATGAATCATTAGTTTCCATATGCGTTATCTTTTTTTTAATGCAAAACGTATAAGAACATGCTTTGTGCATGTTTCGAAATTTAAATAGGAGAGAGAGACGAGAGGGAATGTAGTTTTAAATTTTTGTGCAGTACATTAATTACAAAATATCGTGTAGGGGATAAAGATTACAGCGATGGGATCTTAGTTTACACTCATTTATTTTACTGTACGCTTGCAATTCAATTAGTAATCAAGAACATCCAAATTTCGATGCTAAAATAGTTAATTGAGATCACCTATTTCACAGTTATTTATAACTGCAGCATTTGTATGTGAACGCTCTGACTTTGAATTAGCGTATTTGCCGGCGTTATAAGACGCACCCTTTTTTTTTTATACACGTTTTTAAAGGATGAAATTTTATTACTGATCATTTACAGTATTTTAAATATAAAGTGATACAAATACAAAGTAATACTTTCTGCAAATACCCAATCTATCTGGGAAAGAAGACCTTTTAATCTTCGTCAAAACTCAGACATCATCCACATACAACAGATTGTCCTCTGTACCATACAGTGTTTCCATGTTCTCTTAGAATACGCAATCACACGTAGCTCGTACGCTATGTTATAGCAATGCCGACGTTGTTTTTGAGCCATAACTTGCCAAGAAATTTAAGGAAATTGGAACAGTAGAAATTTCACACACTTATAAAAGTGGTTAACGAAAGTTGGAAAGTTTAAGGTTTAAACGAATCCAGCTATGATCGTCGAAGACAGCGCATGCGCATTCACTGAGCTCTACGTAACGGTAATATTCTAACACTCCGCAAAGAAACAAGAAAAAAATCGCATAATTCCGAATAGAGGAAATTTCCAGGAATGAAATATCGACGTATAAAAACGCACCCCGTTTTTCAGACCTATTTTTAAAGAAAAAAATGTGCTTCTTATACGCTGGCAAATACGGTATTGCATTCCTTTAAAGTTCTTTTTACAACTGCTAATTGCGCATGATTCTGACTGAACATTCGATAACATGTAGGGCAGAGTTACCCAATTCATGCAGCAAGCCCCTTCGCTGAGGATCGGTTGAGGTCGAACTCCAGCAGTGTTAACCAATCGGTAACTGAAGAGTTTTTCACGATGGAATCTCTTCTAAGGCAAGTTATCTTTCGCATGGTTTGTTGTAAATAAATGGCCCACCAGCGGCCGAGCAGTAACGTCGCTGAACACTGGTAGTTCGGTCCGAGATTCGAATCACGCGAAGAGGCTGGGTGCGTGGACATTTTCGTGGTTTTCCTCATGTGTATACGAGTCGGTTTTCCTTAGAACGTATATGCGAGCCAGTTTCCCGTTATAAAATCCTCCACGAAGATTTCCCTCCCATTAAGCAAATAGCCCAAGAGGCTTTGGGGCCCACCAGTGGCCGAGCGGTAAAGTCGCTGAACACTGGTAGTTCGGTCCGAGGTTCGAATCCCGCGAACGGGCTGGCTGCATGGGCGTTTTCGTGGTTTTCCCCCTGTGTAACGTGTATACGAGCCAGTTTCCCTTAGAAAGTCCTCCACGAAGGCATCCCTCCCCTGAGGCAGATAGCCTTAGTGTGCTTTGCCATAATTAAATACACCACTTCCCAAGAGGCTTTGCCGTAATCACATAAACTAAACTAATGTAAATAATCAGCTGACTAAAAGTGTGACAATAGTTGTTCGTTACTACCACAATTTTCAGGTGGTGCCAAATGTCAGAAGTGTCTGCGTTTGTTGTACAACCAAGCTCTTAATCTCTGTCGTATTCATCTAACTATATGCACATTAATTTAGACAGTAGTTATGATTCAAAAGAAGTTTAAGAAATCTAATGATGATGAATTATGTTTATTTACTAGCATAAAAAAAAACTGGCCGATTGTTATCCGATTAGTAACGTATTTTGACTGCGATTACGTTTTCTGCGATCTCCAAACACCGACGAAATATAAATTTCAAATACATTTTTCTTTCCTGGTTTCTGTAATCAAATCATGCAAATTATTAATAGCATTAATTAATTGTACAAGCAAAACATATTTGTGCAGTAATCGGACGATATTTTTTTCAGATATTAAAGACTCATAAGTTATAATTGCGAACAATTATTTATTACATAAGTACATATTTTATGTTTTCAACCGCAGTTTCTTCTTCTTCACAAATCCCACAAGATCATATTTAGAAATTGAGTTACTTAAAAAAGTAAAAACAAAAGTATCATATGTTCATAAAACTGTTGGAACTCTGAATGAAACACACACACACGGAAAAAAAAGGCCCACTTTGCATTTTAAAACTGAAGTGTTTTACACGCGTTTGCCAGAATTTGGCGCATTCTGAAAATTTGGCGACTTCTGCTAAGGTAGTTATGCTAATACTTAAGTACCAACAAAAGAAATGCCTGTGTATATACTTGTTTTGATAATCCCATACGCATTGTTTTTATTAACTTCATAATTTTATTATTGAAACTTTTCTAGCTGCGGAAATATTTTTAATAATTTTATATCTCATAAATAAGCAATAATAATAATATGTAACAGTTATATAAATTTTAATGAATAAAACGCGTTCAGCAACATAAATATAAAATATTCATATTGTGTTAAAATTTACGATTGCGATAAGAGAAAGTTTTAGTAATAAATCAGAAAAACGCTAAAAGAAACGCTTAATTCAGACAATGAAACAAGCACTTTCCTCAAAATATATTGTTACGAATTTGGTATTTAAAAAAGCTAATGTTAGTTCAATTATAAATTAAATGGTTTTATTTCTCGCGCAGTGCAGCGCGTGACAAATATTAAAAGAAAGCTAAGCCGGAAAAATTAAAAATACAAGAGCGCGTGCGTTAAATAAATAAATATCTCTTTTTGATTTCGAGAAAGTACTGGAAAATTCTAGCGCGTGATTTTAAAATCTTATAAAAGGAGGAAAACATCTCAGTTTGTAGTAGTTGCTTAGTTTGTTGTTGTTTAGAAAACTGCCGTTGTTGATTATAGCGAATTCGCGGATTAGCGTTCTTTAGCTGTTTTGAATTACGTTCTATTGTACATTTAAGTAGTTAAAAGATAACTACTGTGAGATATTGTGATACTGCATGATAATTTGAGAAATTTTAAGCATTTCTGTTGTGATAATAATAAATTTTTGTTCATTTTTCATCGGACTTGTGCATTCATTTCATAACGAACCCGTACGCACACAAAAATTTTTGGTGTCAGAAGTGGGATTTGAATGCCAATAACAAGAGCGATGGAAGAGCATTTAAGGCATTTAATATCAGCCTTTGCCTCATTTAAAGAAGAAATGAAATTGGGCCAGGAATCCCTCAAGGAAGAAATGAAAGCGGCACAGGAACAAATGAAGTTGGGCCAGGAATCCGTTAAAGGAGAAATGAAATTGGGCCAGGAATCCGTTAAGGAAGAGATGAAATCTCTTAAAAATGAGATGAAAGCAGGTCAGGACGAAATGAAAAGAGAAATTACCTGCGTAATAGAAAATAAATTTGAGGCTATGGAAGGCAGAATAGACGCGGTTGAAACTAAAGTTGGACAAATAGAAGAAAGAGTTTCTTCGGTAAAAGAACAAGTAGAAGAAAGAATTTCTTCTGTAAAAGAACATATAGAAGAGAGAGTTTCTGCCGTCGAACAACAAATTGATGATAGGGTTTCTGATGCCGTCGCCAAAGAAGTTGACAGCCTAAAGAAGTGCATAGCGACGGTAGGAAACAATTCTGAAGGTTTCAAATTTTTATCGATGCCTGCTCGTTCCGTTCTGAAACTATCTACATATGATGGGAAGACCTCCTGGCAGGTGTATAGGACACAATTTTCTATCGTTGCGGATGCGAATGGATGGGATTCCCAAGCTAAGGCCTGTCATCTCGCCGCTTCTCTAAGAGCCGACGCAGCGGATATCCTTCAGACTCTTCCCGAAAACAAAAGGTTAGATTTCGAAGCTCTGTCCGGCGCCTTGGAGTTGCGCTTTGGGGAGAAGTGTTTAAAGGACTACAGCAGGCTTCAATTAAAATCCCGTCAACAGAAGCCCACCGAATCACTCCAAGAACTCGCCACGGATGTTGAAAGGCTGTCCCACCTCGCATTTACGGAGTGCCCGAGAGAAACGAGGGAAATTCTGTCGCTGCAATATTTCATCGATGGCATCCGGGACCCTGAAATACAGAAAGCACTGCGAATGGCAGATGTAAAGGATGTAAAAAGCGCTCTGTTGTACGCCGTGAAATTGGAGGCAGCCCAGCAAGCAACTCTTAGGGATCGCTACCCAGTCAGAGCTGTGCGAGTCCACGACCCAGGGGACCAATTGATGGCTCGTTTAGATGATTTATCCAGACAAGTCGATGCTTTGATACGGAGTAGCAGTGAGAACAAAGTGGCTGTAAGATGTTGGAGATGTGGTTCTGAAGGTCACCTACGACGGCATTGCAGAACACCCCAGGGCACGGATAATGAAACGGATGAGTTGACAAGACCAGTGAATGCTTTAAGACGGAATAGTGGTGAAACAAAACCGACCCTAAAGTGCTGGAATTGCGGTGTTGAAGGTACGAAGGAACTGCAGAACTCCCCAGAGCACGGAAAATAAGGCATACGATTTAAACAGACAATTAAATGCCACGGGAAGGAAAAGGACTGACAAGAAACCAAAGTGCTGGAACTGTGGAGCTGAAGGCCACGTACGAAAGAATTGCAGAACACCCCAGGGTACGAAAATTGAGACAATTTCTGAGCAACGACGCAGGAAACAAATTAATGACCATATCAAGGAACGGAGGTTGCCAGATAATGAAAAACCCTGTTTTAAAGCGCTTAAGATCTCTATAGTGAGTGGCAACAATAACGGACTGTCCATCAATGGGAATATCGATGGAGTTCCTTGCAATATGATCATTGACACGGGAGCTAATGTTACCATCATTAGGAAAGATTTAGCTGAGCAGTTTAAAGATAAACTTATTTGGACGCCATCCTGTGTTACCCTTCAGACTGCGTCTGGTAACAAGATCGACATAATTGGGAAGTTAAACGTAAACATCACGTTTGGAAGTGCCGCCTACCATCACACGGCATATGTGGCGGATATTACAGATCCATGCATACTCGGATTGGACTTTTTAAGGAAATACAATTTTTCCTTAGATTTCAAAAACAATAAGCTGCTTTCAGCATCTGATGGCATGACTATCCATCCTCAAAAGGGATCCTCGCCTGGAAATGTCGACGCCTTGTCCGAAAGATCGAACTCGGGAAGCTGCCGAAATCATACCAGGGTCGAAAAGAAACTCAAGACTACCAGCTATTCTCCATCCCAGAAGCTCTTCTGTCGAGACCTTCGTCTGCCTTGTGACCGCCTGTTTAGTCGCCCTACGGATGCGCCTTCATCGCCTGAGGAACACATCCAAGACGCCCAGGCCCGGTTTGAGGGGATGCACCGTTCTGCACGAAAGCGAGTCAACTTGGCGACGGAGAAAATGAAGACCAGATGCGACACAAGAGCTACTAGACAGAGATCCAACAAAGGAGACAAGGTGTGGTTGTGGAACCCGATTCAACGAAAAGGACTGAGTCCTAAATTACAGTCACCTTCGGATGGTCCATATACAGTGCTGAACACGAATGACGTCGTGGTTCGGATCCGTGAGTCTTCGAACTCTTACGACAGGTCAGCTCATTACTATGGCCATAGTACGTAATGTAAATAATTGTAAATAGTATCAGACCATGGTCCTTTTTGTTTATAAATGTGTATTTAGTATTTGATTTGTATTTAGTAATTGATTTGCATTTAGTATTTGATTTGTATTTAGTATTTGTTTTGTATTTAGTATTTGATAGCATTTGATTTGTTTAAGTTAGTTATTGCATTTATTGTTTATATTGTTTGATATTGTAATGTAATGTTTATGCCTCAGTTGCATTTATGCCACAGTTGTAAGTTTAGCTTCCTGTCCAGGGATTGTACTGCCCGGGACGTGCAGTCCTTGGGAAGGGGGCAGTGTTACGAATTTGGTATTTAAAAAAGCTAATGTTAGTTCAATTATAAATTAAATGGTTTTATTTCTCGCGCAGTGCAGCGCGTGACGAATATTAAAAGAAAGCTAAGCCGGAAAAATTAAAAATACAAGAGCGCGTGCGTTAAATAAATAAATATCTCTTTTTGATTTCGAGAAAGTACTGGAAAATTCTAGCGCGTGATTTTAAAATCTTATAAAAGGAGGAAAACATCTCAGTTTGTAGTAGTTGCTTAGTTTGTTGTTGTTTAGAAAACTGCCGTTGTTGATTATAGCGAATTCGCGGATTAGCGTTCTTTAGCTGTTTTGAATTACGTTCTATTGTACATTTAAGTAGTTAAAAGATAACTACTGTGAGATATTGTGATACTGCATGATAATTTGAGAAATTTTAAGCATTTCTGTTGTGATAATAATAAATTTTTGTTCATTTTTCATCGGACTTGTGCATTCATTTCATAACGAACCCGTACGCACACAACAATATATATATTGTTGCGTGCGTACTGGTTCGTTATGTAATGAATGCACAAGTCCGATGAAAAATGAACAAAATTTATTATTATTACAACAAAAATGCTTAAATTTTCCTCAGATATTCGTGCAGTATTACAATATTTCACAGTAGTTATCTTTTAACTACTCAAACGTTCAAGAGAATTTAATACAAAATAGCTAGAGAAAGCTAATCCACGAATTCGCTACAGTCAACAAGAGCACTTTTCTAAACAAACTCTTAAAACAACAAACAAACAAACAGCAACTACGAATTGAGAGGTTTTCATGCCGCTTATATAAGCTTTTTAAATGCGCGAGAATTTTCTGGAACTTTCTCGAAGTCAAAAAGAGATATTTACTTATTAAATGTTAAATGCACGTACTCTTGTATTTTTAATTTTTCCGGCTTAGCTTTCTTATAATATTCGTCACGCGCTGCACTGCACGGGGAATAAAACAATTAAATTTATAAGTCTACTAACATTAACTATTTAAATACCAAATCCGTAGCAATATTATAAGGAAGAAAGTCTGTGTGTTTGACCTCTAATAGCTCAGTCACTACTACTATAGCTATCGTCACCAAACCTTTTACAATTCTTAATTAAAAACTCAGAAAAACGATCATTTTCGCTCTCATTTTTCGGAGTGGCAACAGTCTCACAAGCTGCTTTATTTCAAACGTTGTTGCCGCTGCTCGCTTTCAAATTCTATAGTTTGTTAATAAAAAATTTCGAAGTTTTACGATGAAATAAAACTAGCGTTGCCAAACATTAAATACATTATCCCCGATTCCGAAAATTCGTGGGAAGCCATTTCGGCTATTCCCATCTTCGTACGACTTTAAGCAACCGAAATATTAATCAAAAACTCTGAGAGTGTTAATTTTCGCACTCATTTTTCCGAGTGGCAACAGTGTTGCGCGTTGGAGATAAAAGTGCTTTATTTCGAAAAGTGTTGCTACTGCTCGGTTTCTAATCGTAGAGTTTATTATTAAAAAATTTGTAAATTTTACAAAATCTATACATATAAAGAACAACGTCTGTGTGTTTCCGTTATTGATTTCTGATCAATTATGATACATGTTTTGCCACATTTAATCGGCTAAAGTCGAATATAGGTGAAATATTGGATGCAACTTGTTCTTTTACGACCATTTGATTAGAAAGACGAAAATCATTAAAAACTGCGCGCCATTGTTGCTGATATAATGAGAGAGAATTAGCTTATTTTTCTATCGAAATTTTTATATGGATTCCATATCGCATCAGACTGAGAAATGTATGAATGACTATGAATCGTACTTTTTGCATCGTTATTAGAGAAGGATTTTCTCTCTGTTGTTAGAGGCATTACTCTCAATCTAACTTAACTAATATCGAGTACTTACGCTAGTTTAAATTAAATAACATTTATATTGAAGTTAAGTAAAACTGTTATAATCATCTATCTTTTTTTATAACTGTTCATTGCGAATAGTAAGTGAATAACAGCTTTCAGTCCAGTTCAACTATTTACTGCTCCTAGTGATAAGCTGCAGAAAAGACTCCAATGAAGAAAGAAACACGCATGACAAGCATTGCAGTTAACATCAGAAAATTTCAACGAACGGTCTAATAACTAATATACCGGGTGATCAAAAAGTCAGTATAAATTTGAAAACTTAATAAATCACGGAATAATGTAGATACAGAGGTAAAAATTGACACACATACTTAGAATGATATGGGGTTTTATTAGAACCAAAAAAAAGTTTACTGTTATCGGGCCTTTTGTTTTTCGAGGAAATGCGTGATTCTGGTTTTGTAACTGCTACCGTGGCGGATGAGAGGTACGCCGATATGTTACAGAATCGCATCGTCCCCAGCCTGGCTGATAAACACCTGCTGGAACGTACGACTTTTATGCAGGATGGCGCTCCACCCCACATTGCTAGACGCGTGAAAGATCTCTTGCGCGCGTCGTTTGGTGATGATCGTGTGCTCAGCCGCCACTTTCGTCATGCTTGGCCTCCCAGGTCCCCAGACCTCAGTCCGTGCGATTATTGGCTTTGGGGTTACCTGAAATGTATCGTGATCGACCGACATCTCTAGGGATGCTGAAAGACAGCATCCGACGCCATTGCCTCACCATAACTCCGGACATGCTTTACAGTGCTCTTCACGACATTATTCCTCGACTACAGCTATTGTTGAGGAATGATGGTGAACATATTGAGCATTTCCAGTAAAGAAAATCATCTTTGCTTTGTCTTAATTTGTTATGCTAATTATTGCTTTTCTGATCAGATTATTGCTTTTCTAATAAAACCTCATGTCATTCTAAGTATGTGTGTCAATTTTTACCTCTCTATCTACATTATTCCGTGATTTATTAAGTTTTCAAATTTATACTGACTTTTTGATCACCCGGTATATGAAACGCCGTTACCACAAAATAATGTACCAAGTGACTTCGTGAATGATATCAGCCTATGTTCAATTGGGCTGCTTCGATATTACAAATAAATGACTGAGGCAAAATTTTAAGATGACACCAAACACCAGTACTCAAAAATATGGATTCCGGAGAAGTTTCATGCGAGGCCTACGCTGCCACAAAGAATTCTGTTCATTGACAATGCTTTATTCTTTATCAATGGCGAATTGAAATAAAAGCAACATATTAGTGGGACCTGAATTCATAATTACTTGTCAATCCAAATTACCGCAAAATAACGGTATGACGCTTCTTTCGACACTTATGAAAATGATCTCCGGGAGCGACGGTGTCATGCTAGATTATTTCCATCTCAGAACGCTCGTAGGCTGCCAATTCCATGCTGCATTTATTACATGTCGTGTTTTTTTCAATCAGTGTCTTTGTCCACCATCATGTAAGAAAATTCTACCTTAAATTACTATATTACTTGGCTTAATTTCGAGCAAGAATCAAATATGGTAGCCTTGCTGATTTTATCACCATCATGTAACTAACTCTTAGTACTCTCAACCGTAATCGACATTAAATTTCGATTCCTCCTGCCGTCAGCAGTTTTCAGACACTTCAGTCATCGTGTTTATTTCCTTCTTTTATAATTTTGCAAAAACCAATTTTTAACTCTGTGTTTAAAGAATTAAAAATCCAATCTAATTGTAGTCATGAGAACAGTAAACAAGAAAGAGCAAACATTGACAAAAAGTGTTAATATTATATGAAATCTGTTCTGATCTCTGTGTATCTGTCATAATTTAAATTATCTTATCGTCAAAGATTTCAAATTTTCTCAGGAATACATGCCTAATCGGAGCCGTTTTTCTACTGAGCAGTGATTAGGCACTGTACCTTAGATAAGCGCTATCAAATCTTTGCTATTTTTTGTGCCAAATATTGTCTTCAGTTTTGCGCAATAGATAGCATTTTTATCTCCACAACTGTATTTTTCCCGGTCTTCATTGTTCTTGCTTTAGGAAATGCACTAAATAACAGTCCGGTCGCATAAGGTAGAGTAGGAGATATCTGTAATATCCTGTTTCTGTAGGTATTCTAAAAGCCTCCCAGCATAAATCAAAATAATTTTACAGATAAGAAAATTATATATTGAAATAGGAGTGTACTGAAATACGAGAGTATTGAAACACGTATGTGTTACATGCCTAGAACCATTTTTGTATGAAAACTTGGCGTATTAGAGTGAAGCAGATTAAATTTCGAATCGGTTATAAATATGCAGTTAACCGTTCTTCAGAATATTTTTATCTTAGTAGGCGTATAAGCTGGAAAATGTAAACTGTGAGCAAATAAAAAAAGGATGACCACTGACCTCACCTTTAAGTAATGTCTTTCCAATGAATGGTCATCCAGGCAGATGGCAAACCTGAGGGTGAAAATGGGCGGTGTTAATTACTGTGACTAATCAAGATTTACGGATTACAGGACCTGCATAAATACGCAAGGTACACCTTGCACAAAATAATGGAACAGTTCTATATACTCCGTTCTACTGGAACGATTGCAGAAATTTAACTTACGTTTTCCACGTCTCGAAGGCGCGACTTTAGGATAAGTATCAGATTTAGATATAGCATTGTTCTAACATAGCTATTTTGACACAAAATCGGGCTTTTTCTGAAATAACATACCAACTTTTCCCATATTTCGATTCTACGATTCAAACTATGCTTAGATATTAAATTTTGTAATTTTTGGTGAGAAAATTATGCAGAAATTTAAAAGTTAACCTTGGCGCATTTTTTTCCGTTTGCGCTAAGAATAATTAATTCACTTGGCGAAATTCTTAATTTATAGCAACTTAATTTCCTTTCCTTTTATTTTTCATTCCGTACGAGGGGAAAAAAGGTCATCGTTCATACTTTCAAATAACTTTTAACAAGTGCCTAAAGCACATTTGGCGTTATTATCGCTTATCACGAATATGTCAAATTTCAAAAGCACCAATATGCAAATTCACGTTTATCTTAGGAAAATTTGAATTAGAAACTCTTAATTGTTTGCAGGTATGCTTAGAAATACATCTATTTTAAGATAATAAAAATATTATAGGTTCTAATACAAATGTTTTTCAGAAATGGCATGATAATTTAAAAATGATTTTAAAATAATTTAAAAAATTATTTAAAAATAATCATGAAACCTGCGTGAACTTTATTTGTAACTAGCAGCTTCGCTGCCAGCCTTCGCCTGGCTTTTAAATGTAACGGAAAAATGGCTGAAGGGAACACCAAACGTTAAATTTAAAAACTGCGTAGAATTTTACTCTGCAAAACAACATCATAAAAAAATTATTACGCATAACAAAATTACAATGAAATAAGCAATATCCCTTAATACAAATATTAATTATCCTAATAAATAAATTAAACAACTTCCCTTTGCAAAATCTTAAGAACTCAAATGGTATAAAGGAGGTTAAGAACTTTGTTTCCGAAAAACAAATCACTCAAAACTTTTCAGTATCTTCAAAACAGTGAAATGAGCAATAAATAACATAAAATAATACAAAAAACAAAAAATTCTGAAAACAAAGTATAATTAATGATATTTTATCTCATATTTTCAATTATCCTAATAAAAAATTAACCAACTTTCCGTTGAAGAAAAAAAAATCATGCAAAACTTTTCAATATCTTTTAAACAATGAAATAAGCAAAAAATAACATGAAAGCAACTAAAAAAACATAAAATTCCGCACAGAATTTTAATCTGCAGAACAACTTTATAAAAAAAAAATCAATAAAAATGTATTATATGTATATAAAAATGACAATGAAATATGCCAATCTCTTAAAAACAGTGACATAAGAAATACGATGAAAAATTGTTGCCAAACCCATATTTATAAAAGAATGAAACAATTAAAAAGGATGCGATTTCATCAAAAATCTATGCCAATCTCTTAAAAATAGTGATATAAGAAATACGATGAAAAATTGTTGCCAAACCCATATTACTAAAAGAATGAAACTATTCAAAATGATGTGATTTTATCAAAAATCTATCAACAACAATAAGACAGGAAAATTGTTGCCAAAATCACATTTTTAAAGACGTGAGAAGTGTACTCGGAAGCTTCATTTAAAAAAACGTTTAAAAATACAAAATATTATAATTTTTCCAAAATTCTTTCTGTAAAAGCAGTCGCAAGGATAAAAGTTTAACGTGTCCAAAAATCAAAGAAAAATAAACTGTACATATTTTAAAATAAACTTTTTGAGAAAAAATCCAGTTAAAAAGGTGTTAAGCTCCCTTTGTTAAATAAATTCGTATTTAATCGATTTATTGAAACACGAAATTTATTTTAAGTTCGTAAAATAGCTAAGTGCCTACGTTTCATGACCATGTGAAAATGGAGCGTGTAGAGTAAAATCTCGCTTTCCTATAGCCCATTATGTCTCAAAATGACGCGGTTTCGTCACAAAACATAAAATTAAAAAAATTGTAATTCGAATTTCGAAAAAAATCGCTTCGAGGTGCCCTGACTCCTGTCTAGATGCACCTATGTACCAAATTTCCTAGCCGTAGGTCTATTAGCTTACACGCAGCGCAAACGACACACACACAGACACTCTTTCTTTTATTATATGTAGAGATGAAAATAAATTTTAAAATGTGAAAGGAAGAATCAAATAAGTTTAATAAAAAAAGAGATATTAATAAATATATACACCAAATTCAATTATTAAAAACTACTCGTGCGATTTATAAGAAACTTTGCACGCTGACATAATTTGAGTCGTAGGAATCGAAATATGGAAAAATGTCAGAAAAAGTCCGATTTTATGTCAAAATACCTATGTTAGAACAGTGCTATATCGAAATCTTAATAAACAGTAGAATTCGAATTATCCGAATCAATTGGGACCAGACACCATTCGAATAACTGGATTTTTTCTGAAGAAAGGGTCTACGTACACTTTAATTAATTACTGTATATTGAAAATTGGAGGAAAAAACTATTTTTAAAGAAAAAGAGGTTTTAATCAATACAATGAAAAGGCAATACTTTTACATAGCGTGCTGTACAGTATACTTTAGCGTACTGTACAGTATACTTATAAGTGCTTAAAGTCATTGCTTGCTGAACATCTCGGTCAAAGTAAACTTTTTGACTGTCTTCATCCGTTTTCGGGCAGCTAAGTCGCGCATCCGCTGCTTAATGAGAAGTTGCATGTGGTCACATTCGGGCTGACGCTCCATTCACTTCAATGCACTTTCAAAGCCGGCAGAAGATTCACTAGCTGATGGTCCCGTGTCTGCTTCAACTTCGACGTTAAGGTAATCTTCTCTCACACTTTCAATAAGTTTTTCATCATTTAGAATTTGAAACTCAGGGTCTGACGAATCACACATCCATCCATTCTGCTGCATCCTCAGTACTAACTTCTAAACATCCAGGAATTTTCTCAAAAGAATGTTTCTTCATGTCTCAAGTGGCACGTCACCCACATCTTCTCCTGTCTCTGCCCTTTTCTTTTCTTGAGCATCTTTTTCCTTTTACTCCTTATCTTCTTCAGTTAATTCTGAAAGCGATTCGGATAATCAGCGATTCGAATTGTCGGAGTTCAAATAATTAGAGCTGTATATCCTAAATCGCGCTTTCCAGACATGGAAAATCTCAGTAAGTTCGACAATCAGTCCAGTAGAACGGGAGATATAGAACTGTCCCCTTGTTTTGTGCAAGATGTACATAACATATAAGGTTCATAATGCAGGGTGTTTATAAAGTCCATTTTATAAAGACCCATTTTGATGTTTAATAACTCATAAAATAATAAATATAGATTAAAATTAATAATAACATAAATGGTTACATAGACTCAACAAGTTTCACGACCCTTGTCAATGAACTTCCACGTGTGCCCCCTTTGTCGCACGGAGAATATCAATTCGATATTGAATTTCACGCCTTGTACCGGCAAGCATGTCGGCATCCACAGAGGCTATTGCGGTTGTAATTCTGGTTTTAAGTTCATCAGTGTTCGACACTCTTCTCCTGTAAACGTTGTTCTTTACAAATCCCCAAAGAAAAAAAGTCCAGCGGCGTTATATCAGGTAACCAAAACCAAAAGAGATAAAAATGCAATTAATAAGCAGACGATATATAGAGAAGTACAGATATTTATACTGGTAAATGAAATTATGTGAAATTAACCACACGCGCAGACGATATTTACAAAAGTAAAGATATTCAAACCTGAAAAGGGAAATATACAAGTTATACCATCAATAAATGCCATAAGTTTGTTTATATCTTCATTATTTTATGAGTTATTAAACATCAAAATGGGTCTGGGACTTTATAAACACCCTGTATACGCACACACAAGGTTCATTACATAAATATACAAGGTGCTGGTGATTACATTCATTATATAAACTGTTTTCATACAATATTAACGTGCTGTTTACATGAGCTTTAATGATTTCCATGTGCGTTCTATGTACCCGATAATCCTGATTAAAATTATATACACGGTGGGATTGAGTTCAAGTAGAACTGGGAAACATTATACAGTCCATATTTACAGTTCTCTTACCCAGAGTCACGAAGTATTCGACTATTAAAAATTTGCGTCTTTAAACGAGTTTAAGCACTAAATGCCTTAGAAATAAGAGATTAACTTATTATCTTAAATTTTTAATTGTTTTGAATCGAGTTAAAATACTAAATGCAATAAAAAAAGAGAATAATTTATTATCTTAGTTTTTTATTTGTTCTAATATTATGTACAAAAGTAAAATAAATTATTTCAAAACTCGGGAAAACAGTATCGAGAAGCAATGAAAAGAACTGAACTAACCCAAAACTATTCGGCCGTCTTAAAAAAATGCAAGTTTCTAAATATAATAATTACATTCTTCCTTCAGTACTCAAACTACAAGTTTCTTAGGTTTTTTGAATAAATAGTTTATTTAAGGTGATATCAAATTTAGTATGGAGAAGTTGTTCTTTTGAGTTTCAAAATGGTGAAAATGGGAGAGAGATTTTGAGTAAAATAGAAATCATCATCAATAAGAAAGAAAATAGTTTTTGCAAAGACGGATTTCCAAATCGATTAAAATTCAACTTCCAGTAGTATGAAGTGCATAGAAAAACTGTCAACAAGGAAACTTGAACAATAAATTCAGAAGTGAATTATTAGATATTCTGATCGTTGCGAAGAGATGCGAATTGTTGTTATTCGTGCCGAAGGGAAATCCTGCTGAACTTAGCCAGGGAAATTCCTTTTGAGTTGCTTCATTTTCTGTACGAATTTAAATATTGTTAAAAAGAGTCGAATATTACGAAATCGTAACTCGGAAACCAGAAGGAAACTGTGGATTAGTGTGAATAATAGGAAAAATAGAACGGATTTTACAAAAATCTCTGCTAACATCAGAAATTTTGCAATCCTGTTATTTTCTGTGACAACTGAAAATTCGAATTCCATGGAAAGACGAAAATGTTTGAACCTCTGGTGAAGGGTATGCTTGAGCTGTTGTTTCTCTCATTATGATTTCTCTTAAGTAATCACAACCTATATCAGTGCGTACGAGCATTCTGACGACACATTTTCATCGTCAAGTATGGAGGGAGTTAGGTTTTAGAAATGTTATTTCAGCTGCAAAGAGATAGATGGTATTATGGGATCAATAATATACTATATTGGGGGGGGGGTAATTCAAAAATGGTGCCAGGAAATTAAGGTTTAACAAATACTTCGTTTTATAGTAGGACAAAGATCCGAAATTCACGGTACTGCATACGAGGCTACGCATTTATGTAATATTCCTAAGTGTCTTATAACTCTACCTCAGTTACGAGATTTGAGTCCCATTGGACATTTACTGTTCCGCGGGCCGGTTTGACTTACTAATGTAGATAAAAAAATACGTAGTACAAAATTTTATTTTAATTATTCAACAGTATACATGAACATTTCAACATTATAATCAACCATTCAATACAAAATAAATAATTTAAAATTTTAACTTACACATTAAATATAATTATTAATTTTTTACGCAATTTTTTAAACCAGGCTAAACAAAGTGCCGCCTTTGCCCTTGCAGTTATCGTAATATGTTGTTACGTTCTTTGCTCTATTCGTGGCGTACTGAGTACCTTTTAGGCTTGCTAAGCATTCTTTGCATCGTTTTGTCGTCTTTCTTCGTACGTGAATCCTTCGTACAATTTATTTATTTATTTTTTGGTATTATTACTTCTCTAGAGGGATTGACAAAATGGACGGACCACGAAACGAAAAGAACAGTGAATCAGCGCCGCCATCAATGCGTTAAAGAAAATTTCTGCAAAGCTTTTCAAACAGAATTGGAACTAAATAACAGCAGATTGCCCTCAGAGCTGATAATGTTAGTGTGTTCTAGACAGCAGTCTTATGAGTAGATAGAAAGTAAGAAAACTCTAATGAATAAATGCTAATTTACAGCCAGTGGCCGAATACTTTTGTTTTGTTAGTTTACACCCTGTGTTTGTTTATAGGTGTAATTTTATTTTATTTATTTATTTATTTATCATTATTATTTGTTTTTGTAACATTTTAAGCAGAAGTTGAGAATTTCAGATAGGTGTTTTTTTTTTTTTTTTTTTTTTTTACTTGTTTCACAATTATTATATGAAATCGCTTAATTATGTGTTTCTTTTCTCTGGTCAGCGCAATTATTGCTCTAATGTACCAGATTTATAAGTTTGACGAATACCTTCGGAATCCGTTGTACATCATGTGTGACGAACAACACTACTGTTAAACAACAATTACTGTGAAAGATTTCGCTGAAGTCATCATGGAAGAGTAATTTTTTATTATACATTAGGCACTATTTCAAGCTTAAATACAAAGCTGTCATTTAATACAATGAGTGCGTACAGAAAATAAGTTTTACGATTACACGAAAAGAGAACGTAGCGGAATTCTTCCTACATACAGATGTGAAGTTCAGCAATTTTGGAATTGTTCTGCAATTATAATAAATCGTTTATTATCCTAACCTTTTTTTTTTGTTATGTGCATACCTAGTGGATATATACAAGTGTAATATGTGCCTGTAATATAAATTTTAATGATGGAGAATCGTGGTAATGAAAGTGCCCATCCTTGATCACATTTGTGGTTTTTACACGTGTTTATAACAATTCATTTCGATGAAAAATAGAGTAGTGTTAGCAAAGTGTGGAAGCAAAATGAGAATGCTACACGTCCATTATGAAAATCCGGTTCAGAATATATCAGTTTTGTTCTGTTGTTATGCGTATTGGTTGTTTTCACAAAACTTGGTTCCCAGAATTTGAAATTATAATTAGCTGAAGCGTTATGTAAGTATCTGCCTGTACAGCACCATATAAGAATAATGTTCGCTTCATTAATTAGTGAATTAATCAAATTCATTCAGCTTTAAAAATTGAATGTTTTTCATATAATAAAATTCACATGTAGTTAACTAAATCATAAAACTGTATTTTTGCTTTTCAGTATTGTTTCATTGTCTCAAAGAGAGCATTAGAAGTTATTGTTTTACGTCATAATGTTAATTAACATGAAAATATTTTATCATGAAAATTGCTAGCATTTTTATCTTTTTTTTAACCTCACGTGAAATAATAAACTATTTCCTGCTTTAAATTAGCTTTTATGATTAATGTAAACTTAATAACGGGTATTGGTCTGGAAAAGTCATTTTTTCGTGGAACCAGTTTAAATATTCAAATCACTTTTCGTATTGTTGTCATCAACTCTTATTGCCCTGTATTATATTTAAAGAAATTAAATAATGAAGAATTTGCAAAAATGTGTGTATATTTCTAGCATTGTGAAAAAACAACGTTATCTACAGCTATCAAATTTTGAATAGCGTTGTCATCCACGCGAATATGGGCACCTGGAATCCCGAATCCTGAATTTCGAATTTGTTGTATTATCTATATTATACTTTTTAAACGTTAACAAATTTTTGATCAAGAAACTCAACGATTTCTAAGCGAGCAATTGACTGCACTGTACGAAAAAAAAAAGTACTTTTATCTCCAGCGCACGAAACTGTGTAAGGTGTCGTAGTGCGAAACTGCACGTAAAAGAAGATCATTAAATAAAAGTATGTTTTTTAGTCCAAAGGGGCTTTGTCCCTGGGGGATATTGTTTTCGTTTTGCGATTTTGTGTCGAATTACTCTGAAAGTCCGTTTCACTTTTCAAATTGTTGCCACCGAATGTTAGCACCCTGTATTATATTTGAAGAAATTAAATAATGAAGAATCTGCATAAATGTATGCATGTTTCTCGCATTGTGATAAAACAACAGTACCTAGAGCCATTAAATTATGAATGATGTAAACCTACTGAGAATATGTGCATCTGAAAGCCCAAAATTGGAATTTGTTTTCTTATCGATTTCATATTTTGTAAAACATTAACGTATTTTTGATTAACAAACTCGACGATTTAAAAGCGAGCAAAGGCAACACTCTACGGGGGGGGGAACCTTTTTATCTCCAGCGCGCGGAACTGTGTATCGCAAATTCTTAAGATATGCTCTTTTTAAATTATTTTGTGATATTGCTGTTGAATTGAATTTTACGGTTTAAACGCGAAGAACATAATTTAGTAAATAAAGGTAACACACAAAATGTTAAAAAATTCCCTTTGGGCATAATACGAAAATCTAAAATCTTTCAAATTAAAAAAAAAAAATCTTTGTTTAAATGTATTACTTCTAAAGCTGCAGCTGCACGATTTTCTGGAACTTAACATACACTTCAGTTTTTAAGGCAAGTCATGAGTTAACAAGAGGATAATGTTTAAGCCATGTTAATGTGTGTAAATATACCAAATGACCGACAAAATTACAGATGCATTGCTAAGTCCGTGAAGATGAAAATAGGGCAAACTGCTAAGTGACCTGAGGAGGATTCCTTTTTTAAAATTCTAATCACAGTTTGAAAACTGTCCACCGTCAAAAAAGGAAAGGATTAGTGACGCTTTTTTGAGGATTTGATAAATTGTTTCTAGATTAGCTTAATGGTAGTCTTTTCATAATCTGCAAAAACAGTAGGATTTTTTTCGTGTGTTTTGTAACATTTGTATCAAATATGCAGAAGCTAGTGAAAGTCACACTAACCCGTAAAAGCTGTATTCTTTCCCTTTCGCTCTGTCCTCCGTTACGCCTGCATGCACTGTTTATCATCTCTGGACATTCTGTATCTTTAGAAAGCGGATGCCTTTGACACACTTTACGCTGTTTCTTTTTACATCGGATAAAATGGCTTTTCTTGACACAGCGTTGTTATTTTGCAGTTGAAACAACAAGGTTTTATTTTTCAAATTCAATATTTGTTTAGTTAAATTAATATTGGCGAAAAGGTTTGCGCGAAGAAGTACGAACACGTTTTCGTAAAAGCTATTAGCACTTGATACCCATATGAAGATACCATAGCATTTCTGTCTGTTGCCAGATTTTTTAAATATCCTAACATATAATAATAAATAAGCAGAATATTCATTGTTTTTTAATAAATTGATAGAATTTGCATAATAAAAAAAATCTGAAAGATTTCAGATTTTATATTACGTCTAAAGAGGCCTTTTTTTAAAACATTTTATCTGTTACAGTAAGACCCCGCTTAACGCTGTTTCGGTTTAGCGCTCTTTTATTTCAACCCGGGGATTCTCCGAAATTGTGCGGAGCGCTAGGTTTCCAAATAACATATCCGAAACAGTGTAGTTGTGTTTCTTGCTTTGTGCACGCATTTTTATCATTTGAAACATTTGTTGACCTTATTGTAAGTTTAAATTTGTATAATACTATAACGATTAATACAATGACAAATATTATGATCTTTAGTTTTTATCATGGGTGATAATAAAAAACAAGAAAAGAAAGCAACCAGAAAAAGCATTTCACTGGAAACTCAAATGCAAGTGATCAGAAGATTAGATTCTGGTGAACGTCAGTCTCAAATTAGTGCTGCATTGATTTTGGCAACTTCAACAATAAGGACAATTCTTAAGAATAAAGAAAAAATACTGTCATCGGCAACTGCAACTACGTCAAGCTCTGCAACTAGAATTACTCGTTCTAGAAATAACATTATAGAGGAAATGGGAAAACGACTGTCTATATGGATTGACGACGAAATTGAACGCAATATGACATTAAGCCAATCTATCATAATGCCTTCTTGACAAAAAGGCAGAAAATTGGAAACCCAGAATAGACTGAATGATCTGACTGAGAATTTTATTTGTTTTTAAAAGTATATGCGTTTATATTGTTTTTATTTTTGTAAGAAATAAATGTTTGATTTTATTTTTATTAAAAAAACATTATTAAATTCAATGCCTAACCATTTTTTATCCGTCTTCCCCTAACCCCATTATTTACATGTTAAGATAGCCTAGCTTAGCGCTGTTTCGCATTACGCTCTACTTCGATGGAAACGCGGGGTCTTACTGTACCTGTATTTATTTAATCTCATGTTCTTCGCAACTTAAGCCATAAAATTCAATTCAACAGCAATATCTCAAAATAATTAAAAAAAGAGCACACCTTAAGAATTTCTTATACACAGTCTCGCGCGCTGGAGATAATTCCCTCCCCTGTACTGTGTTGCCATTATTGCATCGTTGAGTATGCTTATCAAAAATTCGATAAAGTTTTAAAAATTATGAAGTAGATAATAAAACAAATTCCAAACTCGGGTTTCCAGATCTGTCAATATTCGAGTGGAGGACTACGTTATTCAAAATTTGATGATTCAAAGTACCGTTGTTTTACAATGCGAGAAACAAACATACATCCATGCAGATTCTTCAATTTCTATAAATATAATGCAGGGCTCTAATATTTGGTGGCAATTTGAAAAGTTGAGCCAACGCAAAAAGTCAAAATGATATTAATAGCCTTTGCTGGCAAATTGCCCCTTTTGGGTTAATCACAATATATAATATTTGATACTTTGGAATGAGATAGGAGATTTAAAATTGAGCTCAGTATTGAAATTATTATAGGGGTATTAAATATTATAATAACAATAATATTATAAAGGGTTATAAATTATTATAGTAACTCAGAAGGGTTATTAGTCTCGAACTGGCATTTTGCGTCTAATCGCTACAAATGGCTGTATCAGTTTTCAAATTGTTGCTACTAAATTTTTATTGCCCTGTATTCTATTTAAAGAAACCGAAGATGAAGAACCTATACGAATGTATTTATGCTTCTCGCATTGTGAAAAAGCAATGGTACCGAGACTCATCATATTTTGAATAATGCAGTCCCCCACCCGAACATGGGGACCTAAAATCCGAATGTGTAATTTGTTTTATTGTCTGTTTCATATTTTGTAAAGCATTAACGAATGTTAGGTTAAAAATCTCGACGATTTCAAAGCGAGCAGTGGCAACACTCTAGGAAATAAAAGTATTTTTATCTAAAGCGAGCGAGACTGTGTATCAGAAATTCTAAAGGACTCTTTTAAAATTATTTTATGATATTGCTGTTGAATTGAATTTTCTTGTTTAAGGGCAAATAACATGATATTTAGTAAATAAATGTAACACACAAAATGTTAAGAAAACGGCCCTTTGGGCGTAATATAAAATGTGAAAACTTTCAGATTGTTTTTGGGGGGGTTGGATTTATTTCAAATGCTGTATTTTTATTGTACATAACATTAAGGTACTATGGAGCTGTAATATTAGTTATTATTCGTTACTGTATATACATATAGAGGAAATCTATTACGTATTATAGAAAGCCACTCAAGGTAAGTGAATATGGTATCTATAAGGTCCGGTTTGGAGCAGAACATTGCCATTTGATGTTTTTGTCATGGAACTGAGGCAGACTGTGGGAAATATAAGTGAGTATAATTCCGTATTTCAAGCGGAGGCCACATCTGTTTATTTTGCTTTAGAGTGGGTAAAAGGATTCTTAAAAATCGGATGTACGATCAGTAAACATATATGCTGACAGTTCATCAACGTTACAGGCCCCTGCTCGAATCAGACAGATGAATTGATTAGATATGAAAGAACTTCAATTTTGAACTCTTTGGGAGGTTTATAATTAATTTGAACTGCGTAGAAGCACACGCGCGTTTTATTGGACTAATTTGGGAAAGCACTGGGGATTTTTCCTATGTGTAACTTGAATGCAAAACTCCTTTCCCTTAAATGTACTTTCAGGAGCCTTATGTGCTTGTCGTAATCCAAGAAATATGATTTTTTCTCTTTATTCGTGACGTCCCGAAACTGACAAGTATTCGATATTTCAACTATAGATGATCCCGTTTATTGTTGGAGGACCACGTTATTTGCATGTGATTTTAAGTTATACTCATGTAATATTAGGGATCGAAATTTATCCAATAAAAGTTATAGAAGAGAGTTTATCTATTTTGTAAAAATGGACCAAATCCTATGGAATTCTTTCAACAGCTTTTGTGGAGGCTTCTGTTACGTTACATCCTGACACTTATCTGCTAAAAAGTTCCAGTGCCATCTTAAATGTAGTAAATTGAATAATTACCTCACTTGCCATACTAAAAATTGATAAGTGATTCGTTTATATGCTTTGATAAACCCATTCTACTTGCTTGTATACTAGCTTGTATATTCCCCTTCCCTTTATATGCACACTGCATTGCAAGATCGTTTGAACCTTGCTATACCAGATCATTAAAAAAGTTTTAGAATAATATGAGAAGGATTTGCGAAATTAAGAGGTTAGATAGAACCTCCTATGATAAAGAATTTTTGCGTATATAATTCAAATTTTTTTACGTGCGTAGCAGTTTTCACCGCAAAACGCTTCTAGTAAACCACTGAATTTACGTGTAGGTGAAAAACTCGCCAAATTGGCGCTGTGTGTTACATTTCTGGTAACCTGTTTTTCGTCAGCGTAAGTTTCGTTAAATGAATTTTATGACTCGCATGAAGTGTAGCTTTTTTTTTTTTTTTTTTTTTTTTTTGTGATTTATCTGCCTGCGCAAGATGATGTGCCCGAAATGTTTACAGCTGGCGTATTTTGATTTGATAGCATTTGCGCAACTGAGTGGATGTATTCCGCATATTTGCATGTCAATTTTTGATAGCTGAAAAGACCTTGAGCAAATCCAGCCATTTTCGCTGTAGAAACTTCATAACTCACAAAAACAAACCAGAAAAATAGTGTTATTGAATAACAGCTATAATTATTAAAAAAAGCACATATAAATCATATTAAAAATTGTATTCATATTTATACGCGATATACCGAATTTGTTTTTTTCCATAAACTTATCAGCGTTAGTTTGGCTCAAACCGAAGTCTAGTTGCCATTAGTTCGAGTTAATTAAAATAAATTATCGTCAGGGCAGGAAAAGAAGGAAAAAATTAACTGTTCCACAGTTTGCTGAACAAATGGAGTTACATGTTCTGGTAATATCCCTCGACTGAAAGAAACACATAATTTAGGAAAGAATTTCGAAGTACAGAATTCCATGCAACGAAATTTATTGAGATCTCTCAGTTAAAAACCAAACAATCGAAAACAACAGACACACCAGGCGAGGGACCTCCGTCCCGGGTCCTCATTATACGAGACCCATCCAGAGTTGAAAATCCAACGCACGTGGGACCTCGTTCTCGCAGGCGCCACCCCCGCAGTCCCCGTCCGGCTTTTACGAAGCATTGGGCAGAACTTAAACGTTGCCAACAACAGATTTTTTTTTTGAGGGGGGGGGTCAAGAAATATAGCACTGAAGACAATTTGCTATAATATTAGAAAGCTCAGAAGATAAGAGGATATTTCGCCAGAAATTCCCCTGGCGCCCAGTCACAATTAAAAAAATGATGATGACGAAGAAAACGTTAATATGTAAAACTTTCGATTAAGAAAAAATAAAGGTACTTGCATATTAACCACCTTCGCGCAATTTGGTTTTTTTTTTTTTTTTTTGTTTTTTTACAGATGAAAAGGTAGAAGTTTCGAGCCTTTTTTTTTTAAGAAAACAAATATTGATTATTAAATAAAGGATTACATAATGCATTAAAAACTTAACATTCTTTTTCAAATCTTTCTGTATTTTTTTTTTTTTTTTTTGGTTCTCCCGAAGTACACAGCGATTTCTTTTCACTTAAAAAAATTGCGGCTTCACGCAAACCTCGTCAGCAGTGCTATCTACAAAACGTTTTCTTCGTTGTTCCCTTCAGAAAAATTTACCACAGTTTCTTCCATTGCCGGAAAATTTCGCAATTTCATATTTTAAAAATAACGCCAAAAATATCACTGTTTTTGAAAAAAAAAAAAAATCGTAAAATGCAACAAAAAAAGAACGCACAGGAAAATGGCGGCATTGCTTGAGTAATGGATTGTTATAAGCATGGTTGCCAAAAGAATAGTCATGCGCGCATGGCTGATAGAGTTTGGCACATTCTGAAAAGTCGGCGACTTCTACGAAGGACACTTATGTATATCAATACATTTAGTAATCAAAATTAATTAATTAATAATAATGACAGCAATACGGCATTTTTTATGCTGTTTTGCTGTCATAATTAACAGTAATTCGTTATCCTTAAATTAATATCAGATTAATAATAATTACAGCAGGACGGAATTTTTTTAAAATCTGTGACCATTTAAGGGAGGAGGTACTTACCTTGTCTTTTAAGTATTCGTCGAGGGTATTGTTCAAGTATTACACCTTTTTTTCAAGTATCATCGGATATATTATGTATTATTACTTTTCTTCAAGTAGTCATCATGTCGAAGCCAAATACACTGGTGTGCAAAAATTAAGGACGAAGTCGAAAAATTAGCATATCAGCTGAACAAAGAGGCAGAGCGGACAGAAAGAGCAATCAGGAGATCAAGTAAGGTGATGTACGGTAGTACATGCGCAGATTATGCAGGTAGACGTAATGGGGGAGTGTCTGAGTAGCATGTTGTCGGTGTAAGATCAGTATTTCTGGCAAAGAGATTGCACGCCGTATAGCAGTTAAAATACCACCAAGTTGCTGCCTCAGCGAGAAATGGCGAATAATCAATCTGTTAGACGACATCTGGATGCTTTTACCCGAGGTCGAATAATTGGGAAGTTGGAGGAAGGCCGCAGTGTGACAAGTGTGGCTGCAGAGTTCGGAATTGCTCACAGCATCGTTTCACGACTTTGGAGACAATTTCAAACTACAGGAACAGCTATTCGGGGTTTAGTAGTGGTCGTCCACGAGGAGCCACACCCGCAGATTACCGGTATATTGCCTTACAGGCCAGAAGAAACAGGCGGCAGACAGCGGGAGAAATCGCTAGACACACGACACAGGCGAGTGGACGACCGATATCGCGTTTTACCGTGGCCAGAAGACGGCACGGTGGTGGTCTGTTTGCACGACGCCCTGTACGGTGTGTACCTCTAACGCCTGCCCATCGGAGAAGGCGTTCTCTGTGGTGCCGGGAACACCGGAATTGGAGAGACAATTAATGGGGACGAGAACTCTTTACAGATGAGCGCAGATTCAGTCTAAGTAGCGATTCTCATCGCATACTCATCTGGAGAGAGCGGGGAAGCCGCAATCATCCCTCGAACATCATTGAAAGGGACAGGTATGGAGGTGGCGGTGTTCTCGTTTGGGGAGGCATCATGCTTGGTAGTCGTACAGACTTTCACATCTTCGACGCAGGTTCAGCCAACGGGACCCGTTATTGTAACGAGATTCTTCTTCCATATGTGCGTCTTTTTAGAGGCGCTATGGGTCCGCAGTTCCTTTTCATGGACGACAATGCACCATGTCATCGCACAGTAGCTGCGGAACAGCTCTTAGAGAGTGAGGATATTGAACGTATGGATTGGCCGGCACGATCTCCGGATCTCAATCCCACCGAGCATGTATGGGATTTTCTAGGCAGACGCTTGGCAGCTCGTACCTTACCACCAGTAACGATTCCGGAGCTTCGATTGGCGCTGCAAGACGAATGGGCAGCAATGCCTCAACAACTCATTGACACACTCATTCTCAGCATGGGCAAACGCTGTGAAACCTGCCTAGCAGTCAGGGAAGATCATATCCCCTATTAAAGATCGGATGTTTCTTGCTGGATACCCATCACAGGGATGTTTCGGCCTTCAGTCGCATTGCGCTCCATGCTACTTTTTCAATAAAGCTTCTTTTTATCCTTCTGATTTCTCTCTTAGTAAGTGTTGCTTACATTACTCATGTCCGTGCGTATTGGGGATCTTACGGTATAAAATGTGTTGATTTGGAAAGCTTTTGTACAAATTTATATTGAAAAAAACCGTCTCGTCCTTAATTTTTGCACACCGCTGTATACCACCTACTAAGATTATAACTTTCTATAACTTGGGAAATTAGAAAATTTTATATGTCGTTTTGGCTTAGAAATAGGTGCTTGCATCGGGAAAAGCTCGCCAAGACGTCTCATTTATGAGCTTACGTCGTCGCATTTATAAGCTTGTTATTTAGAGTAGCAAACTGATTTAAACGCTATAGTGATAAAATTAAATAAGAATACTTTAAATGATATTCCACTCATTTTTCAAGCTTATCTTAATATATATATATTTAATGTAAGAAGTAGTAGATATCTGTCAAGTTCAGAAAATCGTAAAAAAAAAAAAAGGGGGGGGGGAAGTATACTCTTTTTTTCAGGCCAGTATGAGAATTTTCATGTTTTACCATCAGTAATTAGTTTAAGGTTGCGCATGCGTCTTTAAGGTCTGAGTTGTTAAAAGAATTAAAAATACAGAATTGCTTACTAAAACTCTCTATTATGACATGATCAAACATTGCTGATGCAGTTACATTCGTTCAAGTTTCTTTTCCTTTTTTATCCTTCTGTCTTGAAAATGATTTTCGTCATTTTCTGCATTGTGTTGCGTGTCGAAATGAATGACAGTTGATCACTTGTGTATTTTCTGCTCTGTGTAGCAAAAGAAAAATATTTTGTCGGGCTGTGAGAAACGCCACTCATTAAAAGTGCCGCAACTAGCTGTCTCGTATGTTTTTTCGTAAGGCTTTCATGTTATTATAAGTAGCATTACCCTTTTATATTACATTTCTTTCCTTTCGTATGAATAAAATTGCATTGAGATTTATGAAACCTCCTGAGAAAACGATTTCCTTAATAAGATCATTAAGAAGCGAAAAGATGATGGAAAATCCTTACAAGTTAAATGTTTTTACCAATGGGTGACATGATCTGAAAGATTTGGGATTGACTGTAGGAGATTAAAAGGGAAAAATGGTCATAAATTAATTGTCTGACAAAAGGCAACTCTTAAGAATACTTGGACATGATTGCATTTTGAGTTCTTTGTCCTTATAAATTCCCAGACAAGATTAGCAGCAGTCAGTTTAAATGTGTTTCTTTATGCCCATTTACTTCTTCAGATTTTGCAGAAAAGAAAAGAATTTACCCTGAAGTCGTTGACTTTGACTAACATTTCAATGAGAAAATTTATTATTATGTATGAAAAATTAATTCTATTTGCTAAAACAATTGCAGTTTTAACACTACATTTCGTAGATAAGCACACTATTTACTAGCTCAGCTCTTGACGTGGCCCCCTATACTTTTGATCTTTAAAAAGAAATGAAACACATTAATTTATTTGCTACTTTCGCAAAGATAGGCCTAAGGGACTGCAATCAATTGAATTGGATAGCAAGGATAGCTCTGTTAGTAGAGCTTACCTAGCCGATATGCTAAACTGCCTCACTGTTCGTTGTTAAGGTAAGGCAAAACATGGCAGATATTATCACAGTTAAATACGTGAAATCGTTGAAATGATGACACTGATACTTTTAGCTTTCAGTTGCATTTTGCCCACCAATGGCGTAGCTAATAAGACCACCGAATGAAAGTTGTTGGACACGCATTGAAATCCTTGCGAAAGATGAACGAAGCCGGCTGCAAAACTTTATTCGTGGTCTTATCCATGAGTAAACATAGATTCTAATCAGTATCATTTTGTAGTCCTTTACGTAAGCATTCCTGCCTTAAGTCATTTCGACCATTCTCATCTTCGTGCGACTTTAATCAGCCGAGATATTAATTAAAAACTCTGAAAATGCTAATTTTCGCCCTCATTTATCCGAGTGGCAACAGTCTCGCGCGCTGGAGATAAAAAACGTCCGTCTCGGTTTTAACCCAAATCCTCTAATTATGCAGCGCCATTGCCTGTTTAGAAATATTAGGATTTTGCGTGGGTTACCATATTTTGTCTTTTATCACTTACTCGGCAATTAAAAATTTCAAAGCAAATAAAATATATATTGCCAAATATAGCTTAAACTAAACAGAAAATTTATTTACAGGTTGGTTCTTTGCTTGAAAATTCCGCTCATCTGGGCGGGCGTACCAGCTAGTAATAAATAAGTACCGGTATGGGTATTTGTTTAACCACTTCATCCATAGTATCGAAGTATTTTCATAAAATTCTCCATCTTGTTTTCAGAAAGTGTGGAAGCAGTACATGTGCAAGAATGAGCCAAGCTTCGAATGCATGAATTCTAGTTGTACATAAAAAAATTAAATTATTTACTGTCGAACAATTATAGATGACTCTAAATCTATCATTTTAATTCCACAGTGTATTGACATGAATAATGTAACTAACTGTATATGGCTTGCAAGTTTTATAGTTATTTTTATGTCTTCTTAATGGTGCTGTTGGAGTATTTTTGAGTCAATAAAGCGGCTTTTTTATTTGGATGTCATGAAGCATTTCATGCCTATGGAAAAGAATCAAGAAATGCTCCCATATTAAAGAGCTTTCTGTTTCTTTAATGTACTGATACTTCTTATTTAGCATTATTGTATAGTAGATAAGGAGGTAATTTATTTCGACAATTGTAACATTTTATAATTGTTATTACCTTTATGTAAATATAATTATTCAGAAGTATGTTTGTTCTAATGGGATGAAATACAGCTAAGGATAGGTTGTCTTTCAAGCTCATTGAACTATATGAAGTTCATAGTATTTTTTGTAATCCATTGTTGTATGCAAGCAAATTGACTAATTTATCCTCAATAATTTGAAAATGCATGTTTCTGGATTAAATGATATTCGCGGAATAGACTCTAAAATGCGGTTTGTTGGATCGATAAATGCTAAGTACAGGCATTATAATATAATTACATTTAATCATAGATGTTCGTAGCTCATTTTCATTCTTTTGTGCTTTGCCGTAACCTACAGTTAGTCAATAAAGTCTGCGTACATCAGGAAAAGTAATATCAAATCCAAGTTTTAAGGTGCGAAAAGGGTAGTTTCTTAAAGTTTTATTTTTTAAATATTTAGTTTCAATAAGGGACTTTGAAATTATTTAACTGTAATATTTTCATATCTAATAATTTATGCACACTAATTTTTAAAAGATAAGTGGCCAGAAATCAAAGCCTATAAAGTTTGCGTACAACGCGAAGGAGGCGGGGGATTTCTTATCTAACTTTTAAACTTCAAACTTGAGGATGCAAAGAAGGTTACACTTTCAAGGTCATTGACTTCCGAAGCAAATTTCACGTTGATTGGAAGTTGCTATTTCTATTTTCTTTGAAGAAAATGACAACCAATAAAGAAATTCCTTTAGTTACGAGACAACTAATTATCAAATTGAGAGATGAAGGTAAAACTCTTCGTTATATTGGTAAAACCATTGGAAAACCATTTTCTAGTGTGCAAAGAGTTATTCAAAACTATCTTGACACTGGTAGTCTTGCTGTAAAACCAAGATGTGGGAGACCGAAGAAGCTAACGCAGAGAGAAGAAAGAAAAATTCTTTTACGAATTTAAACAAAATCCTAAACTTTCTTCTGCAAGCATTGCAAAAGACATTTTTTTAACTAGCAACAAGGAAATTTCTCCTGAAACTGTACGAAAAGTGCTGCGAAAGTCTGATTATCATGGACGCAAACCTAGGTCTAAGCCATACATTTCCGAGACAAATAGAAAGAAAAGAATTGCTTTTGCCAAAACATATTAAAACTCTTCGCAGGACTTCTGGAACAATGTAATTTGGTCAGATGAAAGTAAATTTACAATATTTAAAGTTAATGGCCACCCTATTGTATGGAGAAAAGCCAGGAACAGAACTGAATCTGAGAAATTTAAATCCAACTGTCAAACATGGAGTTGGCGGTGTGGTAGTATGGTAGTGTATGTCGTCGAAAGGAGTTGGAAATTTTCCCATTATTGATAAAGTCGTGGATAAATATGTTTATCTGGATATTCTTAAGAAAAATCAACGAGACAGTGCCCAAAATTTAAACCTTTCTAATACCTTTATTTTCCAACAAGACAACGACCCGAAACATACAGCTAAAATTGTTAAGGAATATCTCCTCTATCACACTCCAAAAGAGTTGCGTACTCCTTCACAGTCACCAGACCTCAATCCAATCGAACATTTGTAGGCAAAATTGGAGAAATTAATTCGAAAACACAATATTACGTTGCGAAATAAGCTAATTAGTAAATTGCAGGAAGAATGGGCGAAATTTACGTAGGATGACACTGAAAAACTAGTTCAGTCAATGCCCAGACGTCTGCAAGCTGTTTTGAAGAATAAAGGATATCCTACAAAGTATATTGAAGTAATATAAAAACCTTATATTTTGCTTTTTTTATTTTTTAAAGTGTACGCAGACTTATTGGAGGGAATTTCTGAGTTTTTTTGACAAAATATATTTTTGAAAAAATGTAAAAAGTATTAACTGATATTATTTACTTTTTATTTAAGCTTACAATTTTAGCTAATAGAAGAAAAAAATGCAATGATTAAAATACATTTTTCTATGCTTTAAGTGTTTTTTTAATTTAAAATTGAGTCTCTACGCAGAATTTTGTGACTAACTGTAAATAATCCTGATCTTTAGTGCTGCTTCTTTTCTAAATAAATGAATATACGAAAAGGTCTATTATTCAGTGCTTTTAACAGAAGTTAACAGTACATGAAAGATACAACTTGGAAGGCAAAATAAGACTTTCTTTACTGTGAATTTTGAATGCAAGTTTTTTACTTTCATGTAAAACACAGTATGGTCCATTACTGAATCATATTGTATTTTACAAAGAAGGCCCAATATATTAACACAATAAAAATATTTTATTTTCCTATCTTATAGCTAAACGTTTGTTATATTCGTATTTCTTATATTGAGACATGATTGCTTATGGATTTTAAATAAACATATCCTGTATAGATTATTTACGATTTAACACAAATTCTCAAATGAAAAGGAAGGTTTGGTTTGGTTAATTACAGCAAAGCCTCGAGGGCTATCTGTCTAAGGGAAGGGATGCCTTCGTGGAGGACTTTCTTAGGGAAACCGGCTTGTATACACGTTACACATGGAGAAAACCACGAAAACACCCTCCCATGCAGCCAACTCGTAAAGGGAAAGAAGGAAACCTGTTCGAGGTGTTTTAAATATTTCCATTTCGCAAAATCTAACATTCTGTTAAGCCTTTGCACTTGAAAGCGTTTTCGCTTGGGCGAATCAGCAAATCGAGATGATTTTCCACATGTTTAGTGAATTTCTTACAGCTAATTTAAAATGATTTCACCCATAATTAAAATGATTATAATTGTTTTTATGTCTGCAATCCTGTGCCTATTCCGTGGGATACAAACCGAATTCTTTGCAGTAGATCTTCGGATTCTATGCACGTTATCCATTCTGAATTTTCTCTTTCTCTTACTCAAATCACCGTCACTTTCATTTTCATTATTCTATTACCTCGACCTTTCGCTTTCTCCCACTTTTTACTTCATCGCTATCGTCATCACTGATTTCCTTTCGTCTATCGTCAAGTAGTCTATGCATATAAGTAAGTTCATTCTTCATCAACGAAAAATCGAATTTATTTTCACATAAAGTGATTTCTTCATAATAATCGATGCTTATTTAGCTCCGTAACTCTGAAAATAATATTCCTTTTGCCACGACAGTCGAGTTCGAACTAATGTTGAAGACGAATGTATAACAATAAATCTAAAAATCCTATTTAAGATTAAAGATTGGGAGTTATTTTATACGCATGCATTGTTGAATACAGTCATGAAGTGATATTGCCCAAACCAAACTTTAAATAAATATTGTTACTCATCTAATTATCCAAGCAAGGTTTCCGAGCTCTTACCAGTTAGCTAATAAGACCTATGAGAAATGAGCAGTTTTCGGTTTCAAAACTGCGACAAAGCCTTTCCCTGGAGTTGGGATTTTATGCAGCTGTTGCTGATCGACGCATTGACAGTGAGTGATAAGAAGCTTGAAAGTAGATTACGTAAATCTACGGATAGCATTGAAACCAGTAATAACGAAGACTGTGAGGGTGGTTATAGTAGTAAACTATGCAGATATATCAGCTTGTGATAAAATATTTGAAGTGCGGTTTAAATTCCGTATGTGAAAGTGTACTGATTATGTTATATAAAAAGAACGGACCAAAGAATTAATTGTAAAGTAGCACGAATCCAGTGAAGATCAGCTGAAAAAAAAAGTTCCACTACATTTGAAGAGTCCTGGGTACACTTGTATTATCAGGACTGGATTCAGAACTGTATGTATGTATGCACGCATGTTGGTAGGTGTGTGCGTGTATAGGTGCATACATTAACACGTACATCCATATGTACTTTGCCCCCCCCCCCACACAAAAAGGGGAGCAGTTCTATATTTCTCGTTCTGAGTCGATTGGCGAAATTGGAATTGCGTTTTTCATGTTTAGAAAGCATGACTTAAGATATGTATTACATTTATATATATCGATGCTCTAATATAGGTATTTTGACACAAAATCGGACTTTTTTTTTTTGAAACGATATGCCAATGTTTTTTCATATGTCGATGTACATTCATTTTTGTAAAATTTGGTGCGAAATTTATGGAGAAATTAAAAAATTTACCTTGGCGCTTTTTTTCAGTTTGCACCAAGAATAATTCCCTTGCCATACTTCTTAATTTATAGCAACCTATTTTTCTTTCTTTTACCGTTCCTACTTTCAAATAATTTTAACAAAGTGCGTAAACCACAATTATCGTTATTATCGCTTATAAAAATATCTCAAATTTCAAAACGGTCAATATGTAAATTCACGTATATCTTAGGAAATTTTGAATAAAATTTTTAATTTGCAGGTGTGCTTAGAAATACATCTACTTAAAGATGATATTAAAACTTTTATAGGTTATAATTCAATTTTTTTTGAAAAATTTATAAAAATTATTTAAAAATACAAATTTTAAAAATAAATCATAAAAAATAGTCGAATTTTATGTGGAATTAAATTAAATTTTGAAATGTGAAAGGAAGAGTCAAATACGTTTAATAAAAAAAGAGGCATCAACAAATATATACTTAATTCAATTAACACTGAGGAATCAAACATTTTGAGAGCCATTTTTTTAAAGCTACTCGTGCGATTTTTACAGAACTTGCCCGTTTGCCATAAGGAGTCGTAGACTCGAAGTATGGAAAAAAAATTGGCATGTCATTTCAGGAAAAGTCCGATTTTGTATCAAAATACGTTTATTAGAACTATGCTATATATAAATCTACTACATGTCCTAAGTCGCGCTTTCGAGACATGAAAAACGCAAGTTCAATTTCGTCAATCATCCCAGTAGAACGTGAGATACAGAAGTCCAAAGGGGCTCTGTTCCTGAAGGATTATTTTTTCGTTTTGCGATTTTGCGTTGAATCACTAATGTCCGTTTCACAGGGTTCGTAGCGGTCCTTACAAGTGCTTATAAGTCCTTATATATGAAAATCAAATATAAAGGCCATCATAGGTGCTTACTTTTTCTTTAAAGCCCTTATTTTTTGTTTTTAGTGCTTATTTTTTGCTTTTAATGCTTTTTGTAATGAACGCGCATTTATCCCTAGTACCAAACCGAAACTAAATAAACAACTTTTCTTCCTTATATGGAACGTCAGATGGTGAATCATACTCCCGGAAATAGCTTTTTCCCCTTTCTCTGCATTAACGTAACGTATGGTGCGCGCGAGAGTACAGACAGGTGCACTATTCGTCAAATAATTGCGAAAACAGTAAAAAATTCCGGTACATTCGGTATTCTTTTCCTCACACCCAAATACTACACCCGTTTGAATTTCTATCAAGATTTTAATAATTTGCATTCTCGTTCCGCGTGGTCAGTTCATATTCCTGTTTATTATGATCGTTATGCTTATATTATGAGCATATGTATGAACATTTATAATAATATAGTTGCAGTAGCTGCTGAAGTGTAGATAAACTTCCAAAAATGGGTGTATTTGTACACAGATTAGCTTTCTAAGGAATAATATTCGGAATGGCTTAAAGAAAAAGAAAGTAATCGAATAGTCAAAATAATTCCCCCCCCCCAATACATTACACAGTACGGAGGTTGGGAGGTTCTCCCCTTTCACCGCAAAATCTCTAATATTGAAGCAGCGGACTTTTTTTTTTTTTTCCCACTGTCCAATCTGGATTGAATAGGACTAAAAGTTTTTGCGGTCTACCCAACCCAAGCGAAGAATGATTCTATCCGGAAATTTAAGGCAGTCTGTTCAAAATTAGAATCAAAAACACCCCAGATTAGTAAGTCTCTTTCTTCTCCTTTATTTAGTTCTGTATTCTTCAAATACCGGCAGCTGTTGATTCCGATTCCGATTACGCAATATCACGTATGGAAGAATTACGCCGCACATATTGCGCAATAATGTTTGCGGTGTTTTGCAGAGATAATTAATTTTGATGTTCAGTGTGAGATTTATTTATGAACACTTAAAAGAGTTTTACTGTGCTTTCTTGGCAGAATATTTCTCAGTTCCGTTGGTCTATTTTTATATGATGCACTATCTAAATGTCAAAATCATTTATTTCGCCGGGAAATCTAAAGAACGGCTTACAATCTCTCCCCCCTTCCTCTTTTTCCAGTTACGCTCGACTATACGGAATATTCGGCAATTTCCGAGTATGCGGGTTAGTTAAGCTTTTACTGTTAAAGGATGACTGCATGAAGCAATTTCCCGTCTCCTGATTTCAGAAATGTTCCTCATTTTTACTTAAATTACTTTGCTTGGAATATATGTTAAGAGAAAACTGTTATGCAATGAAAATTTAGAAAATGTTCAGAATTTTGATTTAAGTTAAATTATTTAAATATTAATATGAGTGGAAAAATGTATTTATTATTAGGTGACAAGCGAATACAATTAATATGGCTTATTATTATTTATTTTCTATATTTGGAACTGAAATTTCATCATTAAATCTTGTAATATAGTTTAGTTCTGCATAGTTTTTTTTCTCTCATTGTAAACTAATTCTGTAAATTGAACTGTCATTTAAATTTTTTTTTAAAAAAAGTTAATTGTTTTCCATGGTTGAGGCAATGCTCATTCTCTTAATAAATATTGCATTGCTCATATTTTAAATTGCAAGTCTAAATTTTCTTTTAAGGTTATGCAGTTGTGTATAATGTAATTAGACAGGTGCTTATTTTTTTTCTTAAAATGTGCTTGAAAAGTGCTTATAGGTGCTTATTTTTTTTAACTAAAATGTGGCTACGAACCCTGGTTTCACTTTTCAAACTGTTGCCACCAAATGTTAGAGTCCTGCATTATATTTGAAGAAATTAAATCATGAAAAATCTGCATAAATGTATGTATGTTTCTTGCATTGTGATAAAACAACGGTACCTTGAGCCATCTAATTTTGAATAACGTAATCCTATATGAATATGGGCATCTGAAAGCCCAAATTTGAAATTTGGAGTTTATTTTATTATCGATTTCATATTTTGTAAACCTTTAACGTATTTTTGATTAACGAACTCGACGATTTAAAAGCGAGCAAAGGCAACAAACACTACGTGGGGAAGGAAAAAAACCTTTTTATCTCCAGCGCGTGAGTCTCTGTATCGGAAATTCTAAAGGGATATGCTCAATTTAGAACTATTTTGCGATAATGCTGTTGAACTAAATTTTATGGTTTAAGTCGAAGAACGTGATATTTAAAAAATAAATAAAACAGACAAAATGTTTAAAAAATGCCTCTTTGGACGTAATTTAAAATCTGAAACCTTGCAGATTTTTTAAGAAAAATGTATTTATTTATTGTTTTGCACAGTGTATATGCATACATACATATATTTCCGGATCCATTCCCGATAACATAGAGTAGAGGAGTCCTGCAAATTTCCTCAAGCTACTACATTAGATTCTTATTGCTTTTCATGTGGCACTTTAATATTTAGTCTACATATGGTAGGCGAATAGTAGAAAAAGGGTATGCTAGATGCAGAATGTTTGAAAATGTGGTAAAATGGTGTCTAAATTTATCAACGAAGTTTTGTTACAAGAGGTGTCAAATTTTAAATAACTTGTAATATGGTATAGTTTAAATGGCATCATTGACTTTGTCTTTTCCAGGGCAGTTTTAATTGACTTTCAAGTTTTCTAGCCTGATTGAAAGAAAGAATGTCCATTTCAACGCTTTTGCAATTTATTACTTTAATAAATTTAAATGCTTGTGATGTGTTAGGCCTGTTGATGTTACAGAAACGTAATTATCTCGAGTAAGCAGCTTTCACTGGAAAGACACTTATGAAAGAAACTATTTCATTATACCAGTGTCCAGCTTCCTGGTTATAAATTTATGGTATTTTCTGACTAGCATCGTAAATAATGCGCATACACAAGATGTAATTAGCGAGATTAAACCCAACCGCGGAGTTCTCTGTACGCCATACTAAATAATTATGTAAAAGCTTCGTTCATTTCCGTATTCGTTATTTATTAGTGGACTTTCGTCACTGTCCATATACTCTGGAACGACGTTTACGTTCGTCCAAACACGTTGGATCGAAATGTGCCTGCTTCAAGTTTTTCTTGGAACTTGCATGACCTCGCATCAAAAGAAAATGTCTGAAATGTAGTAAACAAAGATTTCAATGAGAGATTCCAGAAGTGTTGTTGTTTTTGAAGTTTAAAAAAAAATGTAACTTTTGAAAACTCACCAATAAGTTGAGAAATACAGAGCATTTTTTTTATTATTATTTCATCAATCTAAGCAATAAACTACGACTTTAACTTCCGTATAAAGTTTTGGTAAATAGTTGTTCATAGTTACCGTTAGCTGTGTAGAGAAAATGATCAACAAATATTTTTTCTTTATTTCTTTTTCTTTTTAGTAATTAATGTCGGGAAATAAAAATGGAGTTTGTTAAAAAATAAATACTGGAAATTGGAAATTTTTCTTTAAAAAGTCAAAACGTGTTTTTGATATTTTGTTGTAACGTAACAAGATTACGCCTAGTTTTGCATATTTTTTTTATTCTTTCTTTATTTATTTTTGTAGTCACTAAATACAGTCATTAGTTTGTAGAATTAAAAAAATAATTTTTTTTGAATTACATAAACTAAGCTTTTAGCGTCACTAGAAGCCGCCATTGGCTTATATTTATTTTTTTTTTAATCTGGTAATCTTTAATTATTTGTTATGCATCGAAATGTGTAAAAGAAATGAATACTGTGAAATATTTTTGTTCATTTAATTTCCATAAAACCTAATTTATAATCTTGCCACATATTTTAGTTCAACTTGTTATACAATTTCTCTTATATAAATTACATGCAGGTTACCAGCGATTAAGTCGCTGAACACCGATAGTTCCAACCTGGATTCGATTCCAGGCGACCGGGTTGGCTGCATGGGCGTTTTCTACATATGTTATGTGTATACGAGCCAATTCCTCTCAGGAAGTCCTTCACGAATGCATCCCTTTCCCTACGAAGATAGCCCTAATGTGCTTTGCCGTAATCTCAAAAACCAAACCACCATCTTGGAAGGGCAAATGTGACTCGCCTGACTCACTCACTCACTCCCATGTTCCTCTGAAAACAGCGTTGCTGCAATAGGAGCAAGGAACTTATAAACTACCTCATTTCCAATATGAAGCTGTGTGACTGTTAGAAGGGACTTCTTTAAGTCTCTTAAGACTTCCCCTGCGCCAATGAGCCAAACCAAATTTTATTATAATTTGTCCATCAAGTGTGGAAATACTCGACTAAATGTGAAATTCTCCGTAATTTTGAACATCGGATCTGATTGGAGAAAATATGCTTTTGTTGGAAGTAATTTCATCAACAAAATTGTTGTTGCCATCAACAACAGCCTCTCTTTCAAGGAGGGCATAAAGATCTTTGCCACATACATACACAACATACATACACACATACATCAGACGTCTGCCGAGCACGTATTAAGCTGCTCTAAAAGGGAGGATATTTTCTTCAATCTCCTTTTGCTCGACTTTCTTAGAGTCAACGGTCTTTTAGACCTCGTCTGACCGGAGGAAAAGCAACAACAACATAATTTCATAGAGATAATTAAAGTTGTGTTTGCAAGAGCTAATTCAGCTTTATTTTGAAGTTTTTTCCCAGTCGTTCTCTTCAGTCAGTTTAAGCTGCCATCAAACTCAAGAAATGGTCGCTACAGTTTATCTAATTGAAATGTTTCTAGGTATGGAAATATCATGCCCACAGCTTGGCGGTATTGGAGAGAACTGAAATCTCAATACTTCATTTAATTGACTACTCGAACGATTCACCGCTGAAAAAAGCCTTATTGAGACAGTCTAGAACTTTATGCATAAAGGAAGTCTAAGGTTCCCAGTTTTTTGTTTCTGTGAAAGATAAAAAAGCAGCCACATAAAGGTTTATAGTATGATTTGGGAACTTTTAAAACCTGGCGCCCAGTTCGGAGCATAGGCCAGTAATAAGCTTTATTACTGTGGAACAATAATTGATAGATATATACATTTCAATAGAATAATTATTTACTGAATGTTTATGTGTAATTAATGGTTACTTTAAAGATATTATATTCTAGTAAATGACGCTTTTATTCTCAGGGTATGATTTTATTCATTTAAATACTTCTGAGTATGGTATGTGTTATCATTTGTAAAAAATAAATAAAAAAAAAGAAAATCTAAAAGCTTTCAGATTTTACATTACACCCAAAGGGGCGTTTTTTTTTAACATTTTGTGTATTACCTTTATTTATTAAGTATCATGTTCTTCACATTTAAGTCAATAAAATTCAGCAGCAATATCACAAAATAATTTTAAAATCAGCATATCTTTAGAATTTCCGATACACAATCTTAGCGCGCTGGAGATAAAAATGTTTTTTTTCGTACGGTGTTGCCATTGCTCGCGTTGAAATCGTTGAGTTTCTTAATAATAAACTCAGTAATGCTTTATAAAATATGAAATAGATAGTAAAACAAATTCCAAATTCGGGCTTCCATAATTGGGTTAAGACTTACGTTATTCAAGATTTGGTGGCTCTAGGTACCGTTGTCTTATCACAGTGCGAGAAACATAGATCGATACATTTATGCAGATTCTCCACTATTTAATGCCTTTAAATATAAGACAGGGTATCAATATTTGATTCGCCGTTTATAGTGAATCAACGCAAAATGCCAAAACGAAATTAACAGTCCTTCTGCGTAGATTGCCTGGTTGGACTAATTCTATACAATATACCTTATTTCCAAATTCGCTGATGTACGTTGTATTTTCTTGAACTACAGTAGAAATATTTGTGTTCTGACTTCTCTGTGACAAAGGATTATAAACTTTGAAGGTTCAGAAATTTTGCCTTGGATGTTTTGCAGATGTTAGTGGTATTTTGTTGGCCTGAAATTCTCTGACGGTTCTTGATCTCCTTGCATTGGCTTGGTCAAATATGCGCAAGAGGAATAAAGGCAAGCTTGACTAGCTTTTAAAAACAGCATCAACCTTACGCTGATGTTATGGAGAGGAAAAGACTTAGTCATATATCATTTCTTTTATTATGTAAATATAAAGTGTAGCTTTAATTCTAAATAGAAACTCTCGTGTTATCAACCAGCGAGTCAGTGATTGCATCCATGCATTTTATTCGAATAGTATGTGCCATTTTAATGGAACATAAAATGATCATTAATTTTTGTACAGTTAATGTATCCGATTCGTGTAGTTATTATTTTTTAGGAAATTTTGCTTGCTATTTTCCCATAAATATTTTGCAACTTTTTGCGACAACTTAATATTATGTTAACAACTAGAAGGGTTCATTCCCTTTCAAAAGGTGTCTTCGAAATTAACTTTTAAAACATCATATTTTGCAGAGTGTTTATAAATGAATGGTGCGGTTTTAAAAATTAATATTAAATTGACGTATTATTTTATATGGGCAAACCTTACAGTGGCATCAATAACTTGATGCATTAATCCCAGTCCTTCAATATGTGCACCGTTGGTCACATGACACACATATATATACACAGTAATCAAATTCTTCTCATACTCGGTATAGCATGTCCGTCTGACGGTCTGCAGTGCATGTTTTATCTGACCACAAACGTCCTCAAGCGGCACGGGCATTCGCGGTACATAAACTTGGTCTTTAACAAACCCGTAAAGAAAGAAATTGCATGGTGATAAATCCGGCGAACGGGGTACCCGGGGGAAAAGGTTGTTGTTTGCTGTTGCAGCAAGTGCAGTGGTGAAGAACACGAAGCTGTCGTATAGTCGTGTGAAAATGGAGTGGAGAACCGTGCATTTGCAAAATGTAATCATCATAAATTGGTGTTACGCGGGGGGTAAAGGTTTCCAACATGTCTGGAAATTAGTCACGCTGTACTGAAACCACAGCTCTAAACACCTCAAAACGGAGCACACAGAAAGCCTTTTCCTATTGAGGCGCCATCTTGGAAACTGACGCTGCGGCTGCGCAATAAGTATGAAAAGCAAACAGCAGCTAACGCATGAGAAACTTAGTTGCCAATGCTTACGATGTAGGCTTTACACCGGTAAGGTATATACGTCGATTTATTATTAAATTTAAAACCACACCATTCATTTATAAAACAGCCTCTACTGTAACGGTTCTTATTACGTTATCTTTTCTTTTTGCAGATTTGTCTAATGTTGGCGACTTCTTGAATAATTATTATTTAATATCGAAATTTGAAACGACAGAAAACAAATTCCGTCGTTTATTAAAGGAAAAACATGGGAGCAGAGTTGTCTCTAACTATAACATGGTCTGTATTTTTTTTCTCTGAATAACGTGAAGTGCTGGTTTGTACTTTGCCTTATTCAGAGAGAAATTCAATAAAGCTGTCACTATCGATCAAGTTCTATAATACGCAAAATAATGTAGTATCGCTGGTTAGTATGGCTTAAATGTAGAACAAAATACAATATCCGACAAAGAAAAAACCAGTGTGGTATGAAATGGAAATTATGAAGACGATGGAGAGAATGTTGATGAGACATTTGGCATCTTTAGTGCCAACATCTTATAGGAATGTGCTTTGACTCTATAGCACATTCTAATTTTGACATTACATCTGCATACAGCGTCTATACAAGGCATACGGGAACTTTTTCTTTAATGCCTTATGCCATTCTTACGCTTATACTTACTGACACCCCATTGCTGTGATATCTTCAACGGACCTGCCAGTTTTAGATTTATTTCTTCATTTCCAGACGTCTGGAAAGTCTGGTAGACTTCAAACATTGTTTTCCTCCAATGGCGGGCATTGGCCACTACTAAGGCCTGAAGCGGTGGCCATTTTGTTGTGGAGGCACCTAATAGGTGGCCACCATTAGGAAGGGACAGACAATTTTACATCCATGCCTTACAATCTTTAATTTACCTTAATGAGGTGGTAACCATATAATATTTTCAAAAACAGAGGGCTTTTACTTGGCAAACCAGGCCCACCGGTTAAGTCGCTGAACACTAGTAGTTTGGTCCGAGGATCGAATCCCGCAAACGGGCTGGCTGCATGAACCTTTTCGTCCCCATGTGTAACGTGTATGCGAGTCAGTTTTCCTTAGAAAGACTTCCACGAAGGCATCCATTCTCTTAGGCAGATAGCCTCAAGTGTTTTTCGTAATCACATAAACCAAATCAAACTTGACAAACAAATATTCGAAAATGTCCGCAACATGGAAATGTTAACATCGAAACTATTTGGAAGTACAGTGTTAGAAATTGCAAAATGAAGAAGGGCCTCCGTGTTGGAAACTGGTTAGAAGGATCCAAAATATTGTTCATCACTGCAATTAGGTTTATATATTCTTCGGCGTAGGAGTTGACGTCCATGGAATGACGTAACAAACAGCTTAATATGTGGGAAAATGCTGCAGTTGACTGGAACAAATTACATGCGATAAAATAATAATAACAAGGCTAAGAATTCCTAAAATATTCTTAGGAAATGATATGCAAGTATTATTGTTATTATTAAATATTGTGTTGTTGATTTTTATGTTTGCTCTTCACGAGCTTGAAATTATAGCTGAGACCTTGGCGCAAATCTAAAATCGACAAATATTGTATGGTTGGGGGCCACTATAACAAAGAAGTACCAAAGCTGATACGTTACGTTATACTGAAACTTTATACGTTACGTTATACTGAAAGAAGAGCACGAAAGCCGGGATTGAAACATTTTTTTTACAAACAGAGTGTCTTCCGTAGTTTTAACCATCCGTCCTCTTAATTGTGTGCCTATCCCCCCTCCCATTTTGAACGTAGTGTCAAAAAACGTTTACAATTGGCTCAGTGGAAACCATCATTCTTGTAATAAATTTCTGGAGGAACTGCGACAGTAATATAAATGATTCTTCAAAAATTGGAAAAACCTCTTAGTGTTATCCATTTCTTACAGCCACATAAGCATGCTGTTGCTTATAGGTGCATAGTACAGTCTCATCATTAGCGTCGTTTGATTCATTACCTGCATTTAAAAGAATTCTCTTGTAGCAGAGTCACTGCTGGATGTCTGAGTTTATATAGTCATCACATGGAAAGCAAACTCTTTCTCATAAATCAGAAGTTCAAGTGGGCGTTGCGAAAAGTCTGTGGAAGTCTGCTTTAATAAATCATTGTAGAAGCTAGTGATGAATGCAGTTTTGAATAAATACGAAAATATCTGGACATTTTACGACAAATCATGTACAAGTTGGCATTCACGCAATTTAATTTGTTAGTTCTTCCAAGTTGCAGTCTGGTAGTATCAAAGAAGGGGAGATATAGAAATTTGACTCCCGCCCCCACCTTTGGCCGGATTAGCAAAATATTAACCCTCCAGCTGTTGTCTCCGAAAGGCCCAGAGTTCCTTGAAATGCCATGACAAATGGGTTTTTCTTGATCGCAAGGACCCCACCCCTTCTGTTCTGAAAAATATGCTTAATTGCACATTTGGACACATTTTTAAGATGAACGTACACGTAATTATTTAGAAGTATAAGTAAAAATATTTTTCGCTTCATATATATATACAGTTAGTCAATAAAGTCTGCGTACATCAAGAAAAGTAATACCAAATCCAAATTTTAAGGTGCGAAAAGGGTAGTTTCTTAAAGTTTTATTTTTTAAATATTTAGTTTCAATAAGGGACTTTGAAATTATGTAACTGTAATATTTTCATATCTAATAATTTATGCACACTAATTTTTAAAAGGTAAGTGGCCAGAAATCAAAGCCAATAAAATTTGCGTACAACGCGAAGGAGGCGGGGGATTTCTTATCTAACTTTTAAACTTCAAACTTGAGGATGCAAAGAAGGTTACACTTTCAAGGTCATTGACTTCCGAAGCAAATTTCACGTTGATTGGAAGTTGCTATTTCTATTTTCTTTGAAGAAAATGACAACCAATAAAGAAATTCCTTTAGTTACGAGACAACTAATTATCAAATTGAGAGATGAAGGTAAAACTCTTCGTTATATTGGTAAAACCATTGGAAAGCCATTTTCTAGTGTGTAAAGAGTTATTCAAAACTATCTTGACACTGGTAGTCTTGCTGTAAAACCAAGATGTGGGAGACCGAAGAAGCTAACGCAGAGAGAAGGAAGAAAAATTCGTTTACGAATTACACAAAATCCTAAACTTTCTGCTGCAAGCATTGCAAAAGACATTTTTTTAACTAGCAACAAGGAAATTTCTCCTGAAACTGTACGAAAAGTGCTGCGAAAGTCCGATTATCATGGACGCAAACCTAGGTCTAAGCCATACATTTCCGAGACAAATAGAAAGAAAAGAATTGCTTTTTCCGAAACATTTAAACTCTTCGCAGGACTTCTGGAACAATGTAATTTGGTCAGATGAAAGTAAATTTACAATATTTAAAGTTTATGGCCACCCTATTGTATGGAGAAACCCAGGAACAGAACTGAATCTGAGAAATTTAAATCCAACTGTCAAACATGGAGTTGGCAGTGTGATGGTATGGGGGGTGCATGTCGTCGAAAGGAGTTGGAAATTTTCACATTAATGATAAAGTCATGGATAAGTATGTTTATTTGGATATGCTGAAGAAAAATCTACGAGACAGTGCCCGAAATTTAAACCTTTCTAATACCTTTATTTTCCAACAAGACAACGAACCCAAACATACAGCTAAAACTGTGAAGGAATATCTCCTCTATCACACCCCAAGACAGTTGCGTACTCCTCCACAGTCACCAGACCTCAATCCAATCAAACATTTGTGGGCAAAATTGGAGAAACGAATTCGAAAACACAATATTACGTAGCGAAAAAAGCTAATTAGTAAATTGCTGGAAGAATGGGCAAAATTTACGTCGGATGTCGCTGAAAAACTAGTTCAGTCAATGTCCAGACGTCTGCAAGCTGTTTTGAAGAATAAAGGATATCCTACAAAGTATTGAAGTAATGTAAAAAACTTATATTTTGCTTTTTTTTTTAAAGTGTACGCAGACTTAATGGAGGGAATTTCTGAGTTTTTTTGACAAAATATATTTTTGAAAAAATGTTAAATGTATTACACTGATATTATGTACTTTTTATTTAAGCTTACAATTTTAGCTAATAGAAGAAAAAAAATGCAATGATTAAAATACATTTTGCTATGCTTTAAGTGTTTTTTTTAATTTAAAATTTAGTCTGTACGCAGACTTTTGTGACTAACTGTATATATGACCTGATGAATTCGAGGGAATTAGGAGTTGAATAATTTCGGATTCAAAGGATACTCCAGAATTCCAAAATACGCTGATCTGCATTATAAAAAGGGCCGCCCAAATGGAAGCAGTGATGATTTGTGACTTAGCAATGATGATTTGTGACTCCAACTGCCCAGGCTCGAATCCCGGAGATGGCATGGATGTAACGTGTTCGTCTCTTCATACGAGGCAATGGTGGCCCACCTATTAGGTGCCTCCGTAATAAAGAGATCACAGCTTTCAGGTTATTATTAGTAGTATAAAACCGTTAGAGCCCGTCAATCGGCGGAGGAAGGGGAGAAAGAAAGGAAAAAGCATTATAAAAATTAAGCGTATATTGGAACATGCTGCATATACAAAACATTCAGGTGGCCTAAACCAGGGGAAAATTCCTCCCTAGGGACTAGTTTCAGGGGGGATTGGGTCAGGCTTTTATTTAGCTGTTAGGTATTAAATTTTAGTTTGTGAACTTGGTTTGGTTTGGTTTATTAGATTACGGCAAAGCACTCGAGGGCTATCTGCCTTAAGGGAGGGATGCCTTCGTGGAGGACATTTTAAGGGAAACTGGCTCGTATACACGTTACACATGCGGAAAACCACGAAAACACCCATGCAGCCAGCCCGTTCGTGGGATTCGAACCTCGGACCGAACTACCAGTGTTCAGCGACGTTACCGCTCGACCGCTGGTGGGCCCCTTATGAACTTGAAAAACCACTTTTATTCATGTTCCATTATTTCCAAACATTTTATCTCCCATCATTTGGAAAATCCTCCACGAAGGCATCACTCCCCTTAGGCAGATAGCCCTAATGTGTTTTAGCATAATCTATCAAAACCGAAAGCAATCCAAACGTTTTCTATACTTTTTTTTCAATTTATAAGATGCGTTAAAAGTAATATAAATCTAACTGAAGGTAGATTACCGATTGGGCTCTAGAATTGGATGCTCCTTCGATTAGCGACCTTTTTTTTAAAAGTTTTGGCGATGAAACCTCACTTCTGGTTACCATGATAGCTTTAACTTTGTGTTAGCTTCCTGATTTTATTTAAATGAAAATAGATTGATGTGTACATGGACAAATTTAAGGCAGTGCGCAATGTCTACTTTGTGCAATTCTACGATGTTTTTTCAAGTGAAAACAGATCTATGTGTACATAGACACAGAATTTGTGCAATTCTTTGACTTCTTATTTTGGTTTTGTGTAGCAGCCATCTTGAAATTGTGCTTTCCTGGCGCCGATCTTGGCATCAAAAAAGAATCGCCAAAAAACAAGGTGCACCGAATTGTAAACCTTTACCGTAGATTGGTGTATCCCCTTGATAAGTCGATTAATCTGCGATCAATGACAATAACTACTTTTTATATATTTAGAATTTACTTTTGGTATTTTTGCGATTTAAGATTTTTCTTAGCAAAATCTTTAAACAAGAAGTTGAAGTTACTACTTAAAATACTAATTTAAATTCTAACTGAAAATTTTTTTGGTTTTAAATTGAATTTGTGTTCCTTGGAGATGGTATATGGAAAGTTTTTCTTATTATAAATTATTAGTTTATTACTTTGCAGCTTTAGCACAAGTCATGGGCTTTTTTAATTTACTTTTAATTACTATATATATATATATATATATATATATAAGTCTGGTGAATTTCGTAAACTTTTCATTCATTCGCAAATTTAAAACAGTATGAATATGCAGTTATTTTTTACAACATAAATTTCTGTAAACAGACACATCTAAGTACGAAACTGAGAGGTTTACCGTCTTCAATGGGAATGAGTAGTTTAAAACATCACTACGCAATAGTTTGTTAAGTTATTTTTCGAGAAAATGCTTTTTCCTTTTTTCCTCTTTGTCTCTGCATTTTTATCACCGTTTATTGCCCCTTAAAAGCTGCAGCGCTTAAATGTACCTCTCTAAGGAATTGAGAAACGTAAAGTTATAGCATGAAATTGCTGCTCGGTTATCTTTCACGTTTGTTACACATGCATGTAACAATAGAATCTAAAGCTTGCGTAAAGGATCTTAGATATTTATGGTAATGTGCTGTGCATTTACTTTGAATTTTTATTAGTGATTTTTTGTCTTTTTCCTTTTCGCTTGAATATGTTTCCGAAATTGTTTTATCATCTTGCGAATTGCGGCAGAAGAAACAGCGTTTACAATTCAGCTGTCATTTTCGAAGGACGTAAGTTCATGTTAGGCTTAGGGAATAATTTGGCTTCGAGTGTTCTGTGCGTGTTTAGATATGCCAGGAAAAGCGTCAGATAATATAAAATGTAAATAATAGATACATTTGCTGTGTTTAAAGCAGCGGCATTAATATTTGCATTCATATTACTTTTACGAAATTTTAGCTGAGTTGTGCTAAGTTATGCCACATTTTATGAATTTTTAAAGCTATTTTTATTTTATTAATCCAAAGGGACAATTTGCACAGAAGGGTTATTTATTTCGTTTTGTCAGTTTGCGTTGATTCACTATAAATGATGAATCACTTTCTAAATTGTTGCCACCAAATATTGATACCCTGTCTTATATTTAAAGGCATTAAATAGTGAAGAATTTGCACAAATGTATGTATGCCTTTTCGCATTTTCATACAACAACGGTACCTACAGCCATCAGATTCTGAATAACATACCATCTCCACCCGAATATGGGCATCTGGAAGCTCAAATTTGAAATTTGGCATTTGTTTTATTATCTATTTCATATTTTGTAAAGCATTTGGTTCTTGATCTGTGTACAAATGACTCAACTTGGAATTGCCGCCAGAGCGGACAACACACAACGGCATATGAGGAACATTACTGATCAGCCTTGTAAAGCATTTATGAGTTTTTGACTAAGAAACTCAACGATTTCAAAGGGAGCAATGGCAACACTGTACGGGGGGGATACAGCATTTTTATCTCCAACGCGCGAGACTGTGTATCGGAATATGCTCATTTTAAAATTATTTTGGGATATTGTTGTTGAATTGGATTTTGTGGTTTAGTGCGAAGAACATGATATTTAATAAATAAAGGTAACACAACCGTTAAAAAAAGACCTTTTGGGCGTAATGTAAAATTTGAAGCTTTCAGATTTTATATGTTTTCATATTTTCAGAGGTACTTTTAATTCATTTTGAAAATATTTTCAAACTAACGTCATGTTAAAAAGCTAAAATAAACTATACGACTTCATTCTGAGTTACTGGTCCAGGGATATTATTTCCCCCTCCCTTCCCCTTTTTTGTGTATAACCATTCGCATGAGCAAACGTTCAGCAACGTGTTTTACTATTTTTATGAAGTACTATGTCTGTAATTTACTCTTTTTCGTGCCGTTAGGTTAAATTATTTATCATCTAGGCAATTTGTCAGATGCTATTCTTCCTGGAGGCATAGGATCTTGAGCGTCCCCACTACCTGGCAAGTAGCCATTTCTCGGATGTTGCCACTTGCCGTGATTTAAAGTTTTTATATCGCAGATTAAAACTTATTCATAGCCTAGCTAAGTAATTTAAAAAAAAAATGTGTTTAATGTGTTTGTTGATTTGTATTTATTTTATTTTTAATGTCTCTTATTGATGTAATTTAAAATACACTTAATTCATATAACTTTTAATCTGTTTAAGTGGTAATTTTTATTAATATATGCGCCAATAATGTTATTAATTAAAGATATTTTTTGCAATATGTATTACGACTTAAGTACAAAATATCTGTTTGGGCTTTTCCTAATGGCGAACGATACTTGTGTATTACCACAACCACCTTGGTGCAGTTTGGCGATTTTTTCAGAAGAAAAAACGGTGAATTGCAACTTACAGTGAAATATCGTTACCTAAAGAATTGTTATCCGCATGTTTGCCAGAATTTGGCGACTTTAAAAACTCAAACTATAAAACTCAGTTCAACATCAGTATCGCAAAATAATTTTTAAACGAGCATATCTTTAGAACTTCCAATACACAGTCTCGCGCGTTGGAGATGAAAATGGGTCCCCCCTTTACAGTGTTGCCCATAGCTCGCTTTGAAATCGTCCAGTTTGTTAATTAAAAATTCGTTGAAGTGTTACAAAATATGAAATTGATAATAAAACAAATTTCAAATTCAAGTTAGGGCTTCCACATGCCCATATTCTATAGAAGTTACGTTATTCAAATTTTGATGGCTCTAGGTGCCGTTGTTTTATCACAGTGCTAGAAATATACATCCATTCATGCAGATTCTTCATTATTTAATTTCTTTAAATATAATACAAGGCGATAATATTTGGTGGCAACAATTTGAAAAGTGTTTCGCCGTTTATAGTTTTCAAGGGAAAATTCCAAAACGAAATTAATAGTCTTTCAAGGCAAATTGCCTCTTTGGACTAATAACATGCCGAATAATGATTATTGTAGAAGTCAAACAACAAGAATCAGCGTAACATTTATTACGCTGAATTCCACGTATTCAGCGTAACGATTCAACGTAATAATATTCAGCGTGACGATTCATCGTAATATTTTTTACACTGAAAGAATTGGCGTAAAATAAATATTACGCATGTTTTTGTTGTTTGACTTATCTAATGGTTTCAAAGTGATTAAATGTATAGAGAACAAGGGTTAAGGTAATTTCGATTTTCAACAAATTCAAATATCACATATATTTCGTTACGAATATGTTAAGTTATGAAGCAGATATTTTATTGAAAATGCATGTAATGAAATTTATTTTTCCCCCTGAAATGTAAATGTAGAGCTTTTGATATTATCTGGTAAGAACTAAAACATTTACTCAGAAGTAAAACGCGGGCAACGGCCTGCTTCGTGTAACATGTTTCTGTTTTTCTAAGTAACTGTCTTGAAACCCAGTTGGCAGATAATTACTGTGTGCACCGTTTTAAAATTTGGCTTACCGTGTAGTTACACCGTTAACCTTTCCATCCTTTACGTCATCGCCAGAAGTCGTTTTCCTTTCTATGAATTGGCAATCGAAGAAAGTGCATGTCAGGTATTTTAATTCTCCCCCCCTTGCTGTCTAGAACGCAAGCAGAGCGGTGGAAGTAATGGAAGAAAACCTTGGCTGTATTTGCGCCATTACGTAAGAGAAATGAAATTAAGTAGTTTTTTTTTCCTCTTATGTAAAAGTCAGCTTCAGTTTCCAGGGTCGAATCCATTCATTGAATGATATTCTGTGGTTGATCGTCTTGGTAGTACAATTTCAAATACACGGGTAGAGAAGTAACATGGTGATTCCAAGGTGTTTGTGGAAATATTCCAGTTAGCTAATTTAAAAGACTTCTGGTTTTGCTGTGTTTTAAATTTTATAGTGTGTTTGTAACTTCATTATCTATGCAATAGATTTCAGAGCCTGATTGACTGCAAAAAAAAATTCAGTTGTCTATGTATAAATTAAGGGTCACTCTGAAATTTTTTGAGATACAACGTTATACCTACGAAATTGTAGAAATGTTCAAAGCAGTATCCCCCACCGTATGCACTTCTGTAGGCGAATTTCCCTAAGATTAAATGCTTCAATCCATTCATTTCTTGGAATCAATGAAAATAAAAATACATTTATAGCTCTCATCTTCGGAATGAAAATGATGTCAAAAGTAACACATAGCTAGATCAGTTGAATAGGGTGGATGTTCTAATATTTTATATGTTTTGTTCAAGGGACTCAACTGTTTTATCTTGCTGACAGAAACGTTGCATTGTCACGGTGTCGAATTTGACCTCTAACATTCACTTATTGAAGAATTTCTGGAAGACACTTAGTAGTGTGTCACTGAACTGTGACTGTCTTCTGTCCCTCCAGCTTAATGGCTTTGACCAGTTCTATACGTCTGGGGGAAAAGGCATGTATTACTTTAATTTGGCTTCGTTTCCTTTCTGGAATTTAAACTGCGTCTGTAGAAAAAACATTGCCATCTGCTCTTATCCAGTAGCAGTCCTAAGTCTAAACAAAGGATTCAGAGCTTATGAATATACGTTTGCTGGAGCCACGTTTCTACTTGTTCTTGCCTCCTAGTGTATGTTTCACTCATTTATTGTATTGTCCACTGTCTAAACATGAGGTAATTTATATATAGAATGTAGGGTGTTTGTCTCACCCCATAGTGATGTACAAACTAAAAATACATGTCCCAAGAAATTATTCTTGAAGAAAATAAAATTATGTGTCGAATATCCAGCTATTTGTAGTTGTCCGATTTCCATCCACCTAATTACGTATCTTATTTGTACGCCAGCAACGAATCTAAACATTTTGGCCATGACTGCAAAATAATAAGTAATTCTGTCCTTAGCTCATCTGTAATATCTCATATATAAAACTAAAAATAGTATCACATATATTTGTAAGCTAGAAAATGTGAAAGCAAAGTATTAATTTTAATTTTGCAGATGCTCTTTCATTCTTCGTTTTAATTTTGGGTACGTCCACTTTTCATCCTTTATTATACCCCAGCAGCGATCGAGCGGTAAAATCACTGAACACCGGTAGTTAATTTCGGGTTCGAATACCGGTGAATGGGCTGGCTGCATGGGCATTTTCGTGTTTTTCTCCATGCGTAAACGTGTATAGGAATGATACAGTTTCCCTTAGAACGTCTTCCACGAAGGCATCCCTCCACTTAGGTGGGTGGCCCTCAAGTGCTTTGCCGTGATTAAATAAACCAAACCATCCTCCTTTATATAATGACAGAACTAATTCGGAACTTATTCCAGAACCGAATATTATATATTTCCAGAACCGAAACGTTTCTTTTAATTAAGCTTCCATATTGAATAATTGTACACTTTCCCGCTTGCGTGCATCAAAATAATACGTGTGTCGTTGTCTAAGATATGCAAAGCTTCCGAAGTTATTGCTCCCATAATGATGTGTGAAGGAGAACATGTATTTTAATAATTAGTTGTCCTGTAATAAAATTAGGTGATGGTTATCAACGACCACTATCTATCACTTCTGAATTTCATTGTCATCTTCATTCTATTTGACAAATATCTTGCCTCATAGCTGAAAAAGTGTTAATTGTCTTGCAGATGCTCTGATTTCATGCACATTTTTTGATAATAAATTTCTTACGACTGTTCATATTAGAGGTCGGTTGTCGTAACTGAATGGCAGCCTGTAAGTTGACAGTAAAAAGCATAATGGTCAGGTGAGATCCGCAGACACATGCATTGATAAGCAAAAGCAATGGAAATACAGATTGGAAAGGGGCAGTGGCCCGTAATAAAATTAGTTAGTTTTGAGATGGCTGTGTGTCCAGATGTTGCACCACGGTGAAATCCGCAATACCCCACGTGTTAGAGGAACACCTCACAGATTCTGACGATTTTGGTCGCATCAGATGGTCACCTTAGAGAGGTGATGTTCTGTGCCGATATTATACATTCCTTGAAATAACTTTCACGCTCTTGGAATGATTTATCTACGATTTAACTCTCGCTGTGAAGTTCATTCAGTTACAGTGTGTGCAACCTATTTATTTCTTCATTATGATTATCCGGGTAGATCGTAATATGTACAGAGCCCGCATTCATTCTAGACCCTCGTGGTTTAGAACATTCTTCGATCGTAACTGCTGATGAATATCTGGCACAGCCTAAACTAGATCTGGTACACTTCTAAACGATTTGACCTAACGCCGATTTTCCTCATTACGATAAGCATCACGCTTTGAGCGTCTGGTTTATGCATTCGATAATGAAGTGTTAATATACTTTTATCAAAAGAAGTAAGAAAAGGCGAAGTTTCATCTGGCGTGTATGTATTTACTGGAAATCTGCTTCAAGCCATGCCTGCAAACTTAGTTATTTTATTAAATCTTTAACCACCGGTGTTCCCAACTGAGATGTGCAATTTTTTTAATCTTATTTTTTTTAAATTTTGTGTAATAATTCATTGATTTTACTACTCACTATTTGAATGTGATGTTATCGCATAATAACCATTTTGTGTATACACTTTAGTGTATAGTTATCCCTTGACAAACTCCACTGGGTTAAAAGTTATGATGGATGACGTGCGCTTGACGTAGTAATAACATTTACCGATATTATGGATTGATATTTTTAATGGTTTCAACAGACACACTGTTATTCAGGGATAGGTTGAAGAAAGGGGTTATTTTGAGATAGGTATAAAAATGTGATCCGCTGCCGTAAGTCATCATACCCAGTGCAGGTGTTGAAAAGAATATTTCGCTTCACGACGGTGAAACTTGGCAACATGTATTTAACGTACTGGGCTGCGAAAACAGATCAGCTTCCTGAAGGATATACGGAGAACAATCTCCGAGTAGACAGCTGCTGAATCGTTAAACGGATGATCCGAGAGGTATATTTCGTATATGTACATCTGTATCGCCACCAAGGGAGTGGCTTTCAAGGAAACCAATGGTCTTCCAGTAATATTTCTGTCAATTCACATGATCTTTGCCACGCTTTAAGCAAGATGGTTGAAAATGATTTGCCACACAATTTCCTGTGCAAAATAATTAAAGCATAGTGGATTTCTTGTGAAAACTGTCAGTGCGAAGTTAGATCAAGCATAATTATATACATAAATAGTAGAAGTCTTCAAACTTTTTAACTTCAGTCTGTATGAAAAAGGTGTTCTGTAATAACAGCTAATTCACAATTGTATTCAAAGTGAACTTCCTAATGTACATTCTTACACAGTGTGTTAAATATCACATTAATAACTAATGTATTACCTGAACAAAAAACATTCTTCAAAACAAAATGAATTAATCTTATTCACAGCGGATATATTTAATCTATTTATATATAACTTTTAATGTTAGTAATAGGTATAATCAGATCATAGTACATATTTTGAGTCTTACACTTTCAAAATTAAAGGAATGCAAGCATTGAGATAAGAAAATACTAGAATTAATTGTAACACTTTCAGTTATTCTCAGCTCAATGTAAAAATTATACACCTGAAGTCTCTTAATCCACAGCTGTTCGTAAAGGTATAATATTCTAGGCTAATTGTAGCTTGACTCATTTTCTCGATATAAAGAACGATAATATCCGAATATCAGTGCGTGATATGTTTGAAATGCTGACTATTAAGTAAACTTATAAAATGAAAGCACTACGAGATTTTCTAACTAAAATGATAGTAGCATTTATACGCAATATATTTATAACTGCGAAACAAATGCAGAATAAAATGTAAACGACAACATGCGCTCATGTGCACAGTTTCAAAGATTCAGCGTTAAAAGAACAATAGAAGCTCATTGGTCCATTTTTGAAACCCCTCCCTCAGTGGCGATATTGATGTGCATTTGGGAATTATGCATCCGGGGGCTGTGCGAGGACATTTAGAAAATGTTGACTGATTAGATCGTTTATTCTTTTTATTTTACTTAATCTTTCTTATCTGCTGTTCATGTCTTCCTTATGTGTCAATATTTAAAATGCCCTGTTTTTGCACACACATACCGTGACAAAATCTGCTTATTTCAAGTCTCTGTATATTTCGTCAAATATTTTAGAATAACGGCAACAAAGTATCCTATAGTTACTAGTTGCTCTCCCATGCATAAAGCGGATCATATCGTATTACGTATTTCTAGCCTGAGAAAATGATCAAAATCCAAAATTTGAAATATGGTTTCTACAGAAAACATCATTTTACGCCTCCTTATTACCGCATAAGCATATTATTATCGCATAAGTCGATGTCTTCATGGACGAAAAATGTAGAATTCGTTTAGTGGCCATAATACGTAATCGCCAGTTTCGTGTATTTGGAAAACTGAAATATTTTCGACATGTCTTGCTTTTTTTTTTTTTTTTTTTTTTTTTAAATGTCTTATTCTCGATATTTTAACGACATTGGTATGCAATTCTAGGACATCGCCAGAACATGCAGAAAAACATTATGAAACGTTATACTAAAAAATGTGAAGAATTCGCTCGTAAATCTGTCGACATATTTGCTTTCGTATTTTATGTTGGAAGAGTTTGTCAATAGACTGTTGTTTTTAACTGCAGCGATCGCAGCGCCCTCTTTATTTAATGGAGTTCAACTTCTTACATTTTATTCTTCTTGTGTTCATTAACGTTTCTTCATTCTTTATCTATAAATGCTTTATTCTTCTGCTTCGCTGAGCGTGAGCGGAGCATGCATGTAACTTTTTCTTTTATCTTTGCATTTACGTTCTAATTGCATTGTACTTGAGGATTTTAACGGAGGAAGCCATTAAGAAATCCTCTTTTGACATTTTGATTTTCTCCCTTAGCTGTGAGCATGTTATTTCGGTCTTTTACAGTGTATCCATTTTCCCAGTAGTGTATTATTTTTAGTGTAATTAAGAATTAAAATACAGGACGTATTCATAAAATCTGTTAAAACTGAAATACAAAATTTAATGTTTCTCACAAATTCAAAACTTGAAATGTAGCTAGGGTAATTCCTTTCTAATTTTTGTATTTATTAACATGAGATGTTTTAGTAGCATGATTTGTAGAGTCATTGGGTTTTTTTGAAGCTCGAAAAATATAATTTAACGACTGCAGTATAACATCTAGTACTGTTGCTTATGGTTAAAATTGTGCACAAATAAATTTTAATTATAATCGCATTTAAATAATAAATAATTCAAAATAATTTTAAAGAATAAAAATAAAATTTAAATAATTCAAAACAATTTTGAAGTATTTGGAGAAATACCACAGAGTAATTATTTTGAGTACCATTATATCCTTTCCCTAGTCTGATAGATGTCACTGTAATTGCTAAGAGTTATACTGAAGAGGTTATTCTGAAAATGTTGTTATTGTTTTGTTTGTTTGTTTGTTGTTACTTCATCTGGGGAAAAAAATTTATTCGCAGACCTGTATATTTCCAAAAAGCAATGTACGGTATTCCTAAAGCTTTGGAAATAAATTCAGCTTACAAAATTCAACTAAAATAAATCTTACGTAACGTAACTGATTGCAACTTTATACATTTAACTTTTTCGTTTCGCTGAAAATCGTTTATGTTAGCTAGGAGTAGAGTAACAAATGCAGGGAAATGCAAATGTTTTATGAAATCATATTTAAAATTCTTTAATGAAAAAGCAATCAATGCCACATATGTTTTCATTACTTATATGAATAACTCTTCCCTCCCCAAACCAAAAAAATCTGATGTGTACACCACATGACTTCCTTGTACGGAATATTAATTTATACGCATTTTTTCTTTCATTTTATTTAAACTTATTAGATTGAATTAAACCTACTTCGCCGACAGCGCATAAACCACAATAGAATAAATGCATTCTTTAAAATTCACTTTGTTTACCATAGCGACACTCTGGCGCTAGGTTTACTTAACAGTATTATATTTCATTCATATTATAACTCAGAATGCACAAAATGTATATCATTTAAAGAATATCTAATCCGTTGCCACATATTCTATTCAAATACTATAATAAAGCTAGAACTATGTATAAAAGAAATTAAGGAAACAAAACAAAAAAGAAACAGTTTTTCACAGACGATTGAGTATTTCTTATTTAATTAATTCAGTTCTCACTTTGCGAGAAGGCAAAAATACATAAAAACTCAAAATATCTATATTAAAAATTACGAAGTAAATCTCAAACGCTTATTTCCTCGAAAAAATTCCAGAAAGAATTAAGCATGATTTAATTCGCAATAATAAATGAATGCGTTATTTTTGTTGTTGCAAAGCTAAGTTTCTCTAGATTGGCAACAAATCCACTAGTCTCCTGTTTCAAATGTAAACATCAATGGCCGCCATTAAAAACAGGCTTAGCGGCAATTAAACAACTTTAAAATTACTGATAATTCTAAACATATTGCACACAGATTTACTAAAGACATAAAATCATTAACCGGAAAATAAAAACAACATAATTCAATCATTTTTAAAGCAAAAAATGTACAATTTACAAACATATAAGAGTAAAGAAACTGAGATCACAGAGCCGGGTAACAGAGTGAAAAGAGTATTTTATTCTGTCCTTACGTACAGGTATGACGCAAAAACATCGTTAAATGGCACTCTAAAGCGGTCAAAATGGATATTTTCGTTGAAATATGCTGCCTGAAACTTTTCGCAATTACAATACTTCCTTTTTACTTCGTACAAGGAAGTAAAAAGAACGTCTAACATGTATCAGCATGAAATTTACTGGGTAAATTTAATAAACAATTAGGAAAATTAATTTTAAAGAAATTTTATCCAAACGTCCGTGAATTGCTGTCATAATTGTTATTATTTTGTGTTTTAAATTTTCATTACTTTTTGGTTGTATTCAATTTCCGAATATTTTTAAAGTGTTCAGAAATTATAACTGTTGAATGAAATATATGTTATAATACTATAGTGCAGTTTTTTTTATGAGTGAGTGCACGCCACAATTCACAAGTTCACAGCTGCGCGAATATTTCCAATGTCGAGATTTTTTCGTATGACGTTTTAGATCATCCAGGAAGTTTACACACCTTTGATGAGAGACACACGCTTTACCCACGGTTTGATGAGAGAACTAAGTTTAAACAGCGTCTACTCTTTCTGTTTCCAAAGGAGATTAAAAAGTTTTTAGTCTCAAAACGACATTTTGTAGGGTTTCATTATAAACAGCGAATTACTTTTTAAATTGTTGCCACCAAATATTATCGCCGTGTATTATAATTAAAGAAATAAAATAATGAAGAATCTGCGTGAATGTATGTACGTTTCTCGCATTGTAAAAAAACGACGCTACCTAGAACCATCAAATTTTGAATACCGTAAACCTCCACTGAACATGGGCACCTCGAAGCCCGAATTTTCAATTTGTTTTATTATCTGTTTATTATTTTGTAAAACTTAAAGGAATTTCTGATTAACGAACTCAACGATTTCAAAGCGAGCAATGGCAATACTGTACGGAAAAAAACGTTTATATCTCCAGCGCGTGAGACTGTCTATCTGATATTTTAAAGATACGCTGTTTTTTAAATATTTTGTGGTATTGCTGGTGAATTGAATTTTATGTGGTTTAAGTGCGAAGAACATGACATTTAATAAATAAAGATAACACACAAAACGTTAAAAAATACCTTTTGAGCGTAATATAAAATCTGAAAATTTTCAGATTTTTATTTTTTGTTTATTATCTTAGTAAATGTCTTATAATGAACTAACATTGAATTTCAAGGACATATATTTACTTTACTACGTACGTAATCCTGATCATTCTGAAAATAAGACTTAATATCGTTTTTGTAATTTCGCGAAAGTTGACTGATTGTTAGTGCAATCTGAAATGTCTAAAGCATTAATTTACGATGGGCAGTTTGCTTTGCTCAGTATACAATATGGAGAAGTATGTAAGCAGAATTCCTGAATATTCTTTCGATATTTAAAATTATATGTAAATCAAATCTAATGTAATCGAAAATGCAGGCTCTTGAATTACAGTGCTGAACTTAAAATTGCTGATTCACTTTTTATGACTCCTATTCTTTGAGTCGTTCAGCTTAAGTGGTGCGTAAAATGTCGAAATTATACATTTCTTGAACTGTGCTACTTGTGGCATCATTACCTATTCACCGTCATTGCATATTTAAATGGAAGCTATGACCTTGGCAATTTGATAAAGAAAGCTAAAGTCATATTTCTAGGTTTCGGAACGAAGACGAAGAAGTCATTTGTGTCTTGGGTTCTGTTTGAGCTAGAATTCTAAAACGAAATTAATGAAGAAACGTAAGGCATCCGGAATACGTTTCCTGCTAGACTGAATTAAGAGATTTCTGATTCGGATAATCAGTAATAATTGATGGATAACTTTCAGTCAAAACATTTTATGTACAGTTGTTTTTATTTTCGTAGAATTTTAGAACGTTTTGTAACGAAAATGTTGTTCCGTGTGTACGGGTTCGTAATGGATTGAATGCACACAAAACCTATGATAGCTTTATTTTCCGATGCACAGAACGGATGATACACACAGTACGGATAATAAATTTATTTTCTGTCAGGAAACACGTCACAGGTCTGGAACTTTTCACATAGGTGTTCGTACAGCTAGCTGTTCTTAGTTTGAGACAAAACATTTAGTAGTTACCACTTCGAGTTATTCAGAATGTTAAATACGTGACAGTATAAAAAGACTGAAATACATAAGGTCGCACATTCTCTCAATACCCTGAGCTAAACTCTGAAAACTTTCAATTGATGCTGTCTCCGGTCCTGCCCCGTCTGGCGAGAAAATTCCGGTACCTTCGTTTTCTCGAAATAGCTGGAAGGCATACTCTGTAACAGTTACATAAAGCTGGATGTAGTAGTTATTTACTTCATAGGGATCGGACCAGTTACATAGGTATAGGACCAAAATGTCGCCCAATGGTGGTCAGATTTGGCGACGTGTGGTCATTTGGAAAGAACAGAACATACACCAAAACGGACTGCCTAACATTTACAATTAACGTTTCCAGTCACAGAGGCATAAAAGTGGACAACCTATCCTCATCGCAGCTGGATGTCGGCTGTTGTTGAATTGTTCTCTTCGTCACCAGATGGCATTCGATAAAATAGTTCGGTTAGACCTAGATTGATCTGTTACAAGAATAAAAACCCAATTATATCAACTGTATTCAAGGCCTACCGGCAGCCGATTAATAAAGTTACAGAAGTAGTTCGGTCCAGGGTTCAAGAATTTCGGCGAACGAGCTGGCTGCATGGACGGTTTCGTGTTTTTCTTCATGCTTAACATGTATACGAGCCAGCTTCCCTTAGAAATACCTCCACTTAGGCATCCCGGCACTTAGGAATATAGCCCTCGTGTGCTTTGCCGAAATTGAATAAACGAAACCAAACCAAACACCAAAGGTGATTCTTTTAGATCCTTTTGGAAATGAAGATGCACGTGATCTTGAGGTATAAAATATGTGATATTTTGAATCATTTCATATATTTGGTGGCCTGTTTTCTGTTTCCATAATGAAAGTGAGTATTCTAGTTTCATCATTGATTAAAAAAATCTTTTATGGAATAGCATGTAGTAAACGAATGGTTTGTATATTAACTTCAGTTTATTTATACAAGTTAGAAAAAATTATTTCCAAGCGTATAAAGTTAATAAATACAATTAATGCTTTGATGGGCCGTTGTTAAAATCGTGTTTGATCCAGAAAACTCATTTGGGTAAAATTCGTCATTTACGCTGCAGGGTTAAAGGCGTTTTCATCGATAAAGCTAATGTTAATAAGCATGGTAATAAGTATGATATCATTTTTATCTCTATAATGGTGTGAAAAGTAAAAAGTTTTAACAATAATGATATTTTGTTCTGTTTTGTTAATGCTGTTCTGAAGTAAGACAGCCTGGAGGTAAACAGTCGTATGAAGCTTGAATGGATTGCTATATGCTTGAATTGGTATGCCGTAGTGTGGAAATTACATAGATAAATAAAAGCCAAAGATGGTTTAGACAACATAAATCCATGCTTACAAAGTATATTGAATAACGTTGAAAATCATATTTTCTTTATGAATTTATTGAAATGAGATAGAAAGTTCAATACTCTGAACTTTCAATCTGGATTTTAAACTGGATGTGTAAAATATATTTCCTTAGTATAATTTTATGAACCTTCTCATAATCGTTTGACGGGTAGCTGGGAGTGGAATGTTTGCAATAAATAATAAACATTCAAGTGCTTTAATATATACTATTATATATATATATATACTTTAATATATATTAATATGTACGTAAGCGAATGATTTTTTTTCTTCTCTGTCAGTCCTTTGTTTTCAACTAAAAATTCCCCATTTATTTGATTTTTGATAAAAAGATAGTAGATGCTGTGTTATTATTTATTGATTGTGTTTGTGTGTATATATATATATATATAATTAGAAAACTTTTTATATGCCATCTCCAAGGAACAGAAATTCAATTAAAACCATGAATTATTAAAAACAATTTTAGTCAGTATTTTAATTAGTATTTTAAATTAATATTTTCTAGATCTCTGTGTTGCTTTAAAAACATAAAATTCTGACAAGAAAATCCTTAATCACAAAAATACCAATATCAAAAATAAAAATTTTATTTCAAGTATTGAAAAAGTAGCTATTGTCATTGATCTCAGATCAATCGACTTAACAAGGGGAATAAACCAATCTACCATTAATTAACAACAACTAAATTAAGTGAGAGTGTTTCGTCTTTCTAAACCAAGTAAGCATCAAATTATATTTCTGCTACAGCCAAATCATAAGTCACGAATAATACTCGATCAACATTAGTCCATTTAAGCGAAAAGAATCTTCATAAACAAAATAAATTTGTAAATATTCTTTTTTTATTTAAGTTGCTCACTAAGAACATAACGGAATGCTTACTTTAAAAGATGTATCGCTGACACTCATTTTCAAACTGAATGTTTAAAGTAAGCATTCCGTTATGTTCTTAGTGGTAAAAATAAAAGTTATATATTTTTAAAAATTAAAAAATATTGAAAATCAAAAGAAGATCAAAATTGGCAAAATCCTTAAAATTAAAAATAGTTATTTAATTTTTTTAAAAAAATCAAACCTAGAAAGCAAATTAAAAATAACTTGCTTGTCTGCTAAAATTTAAAACGAAATGGCTGGAAATGCAATTGTATTCAGTGATGGAATGTGTAAGAGAGTGATCGTAAGAAGTGATGGTCTCCATTTAAGAAAGTTTAGCCTTAAATTGGCGATAAAACTTTTGAAAGTTTCTTGGAGATACTATGTATATATAATTTTGAATTTAACAAATATTCTCTCATTCGTATAAAGCTAATTTAAATTTTAAATTATGAAAATTTAATTGTATAAAAAAATATTAATTATTGCTGCGAACTAATTGTCAATATCATTCAGATTTAGAAAGCATATGTAAATTAAGTGCAGGTATCTAAAAACATGAAAAAATATTTAATAATCCACAAAATTAATTCTAAAGACTTAAGGAATTTTTAGTCCAAATACATACATACATACATACACGTATGTGCAGATATCACGGAAAAATACCATTGTAATTCGTTTGGAAAAAAATAATTTTTTTATTCTGTCCGTACATACAAATGTGTTGCAAAAACATCGTTTAAATGAATTTGAGAACTGTCAAAATGGATATTTTCGATGAATTATTTTTCGGTCTGATTGCAACACATATTTCAGAATTAAGAATGTAAAAACATAGTTTTAAATGGAAACATAAATTTTCTTGCAGCCTTAGTGGACTTCTTTTCGAAGCTTCTTTAAAAAAAAAAGCAAATTTGTTGTTTCTTCGTTCCTGATATTTGAATGACAGTCTTGAACTGTGACTGCTCAAAGAAGCTTTTCACTACAAGAAAAGGACTTTTCAAGTTTTTAATACATTGATAAATGAAAATGTGCTCGCGATGTTTTTAATTCACTATAACTCGAAACCGAGAATTCTTCTAATTCTCCTATTACATTAGATCAAACTACTAATGGAGATCATAGTAGCATTCGTTTTGCAATGCATCTGTACATTAAAAAGTGGCTTCTAAGAGAACGCGATAATTTCCTTATCTAGCTTTTACACACGCTCGTAGAAGAAATAATCTTGCTTACGGTACTTATCGAGCTCAAACATTAAATGACTATAATGTAGCTACGTTTGAAAGACAGTTTAAAAGCATTTTCTAATAACGACACTAATAAAAGTTGTTTCTCTAATTATAAGCTTAATTTTTCCCCCTCTTTCATTTTTCCCCGTTTTCTTTCTTCTTTTTCTGTTTTAAAAGAGGGGGGTGTAAAAGGTTTCCGTCTTAAGAGGTATTATTTGTGTAAGGATTATTTGGAAATTAAATAAATAAATAAATAAATAAATAAATAAATAAATAAAAATAAATAAATAAAAATGAAAAAAAGTTTCGAGTTTTAAATTACGTCCAAAGAGGCGTTTTTTTAACCTTTATTTATTAAATATCATGCTCTTTGCACTTAAACCATAAAATTTAGTTCAATAGCAATGCCGCAAAATAATTTTAAAATGAGCATATCATGACAATTTCCGATACATAGTTCGACGCGCTGGAGATGAAAAGGTTTCCCCCCCCCTAGAGTGTTGCCATTCCTCGCTTTTAAATCGTTGAGTTTGTTACTCAAAAATTCGTTAAAAGTTTTACAAAATATGAAATTGATCATAAAACAAATTCCATATTTCAAATTTGGGATTCGCAGTAGGATTACGTCATTCAAAATTGGATGGCTCTGGATACCGTTGTTTTATCGCAATGCGAGAAGTATACATTTATTTATGCAGATTTTTTATTATATAATTTCTTCAAATATAATGCAGGACTCTTAACATTTTGTGGCAACAGTTTGAAAAGTGAACCGACATTTATAGGAGTCCGACGCAAAATGCGAAAACGAAAGTATCCTTCGGGTCGGATACCATAATTTTTTTTTTCATTCATTTTCATGTGAGTAGATTTTATGTACACTTTTGTTTCTGAAAAATATCAACATTACTCATTTGAAAAACTTTTGTGTAGAATATTTGAAAATTTATTGGCAGTATCACAAGTGTTAAAACTCTTTGCTAAAAATAAATGTAAAACATTTTTATCTCGAGAATTCTTTATTCGTTTATTGTAGCAGGAATATGCCAGGATATCCATTAATGATAAATAATAATAATTGATGATGCTGTGCTTCGCTTTTTTGTGCAGGAATGAATGATTAACAATTTTTTTTTCCTTAAAACTACGGGTGATACCTTTAGAAAATACTAAGGTCAACTGAAATGAAAACATTTCCGTTAGGTTCATCAAACATGAGATGAAAAACAATATAAGGTCCTAATGGACATAGGCCGAGTGGATCTGACGCTGTTTGATACTAGTTCTGTCTAGGCTGGGATTCTGGCAAACGGACTGGCTGCATGGATGCTTTCGGGTTTTTCCCTCACGTTTTAAGCTTGAAGACAGGCAGATTTCCTGTATCAAGTCTTTTACAAAGGAAGTCATCCTCTCACCCACATAGCCGTCGTATACGTTGCCGTTTTCAGATAAATAAATTTACATATAAAAAATAATTTAGGTAGGTGTAATTTTATTTTTTGTCGTTATGCTTTGAAGAATGTACAGTGAGGTCTTTTGAATGCTTGCTTGAAGATCTCGTATCCAAATTTTATACCTCAAAGAGTGGCAAAATTATTTGCTGTTAGGGTCCGGTGTCTTACATAAAAATATTACCTTTGAGAGACCTCTTGGCAGATTTCAACACAGTCAAGCTTTTCTGGGTTAACTGATAGCGGAGGACAGGACAAAGATACAATACAGAGCAGCGTGAAATTATATGAATCATAAAACCTGTCTATTGCTGTTATGATATATTGTTACGAAATGTCCATGCGCGGTAGGATAGCTTCCCCGCAATGGAAGTTTAGGGTTGTCAGAAAATGGAAGGATAGGCAGGATTGCATCATTTGGCGAGAAATCACCCATTTAGCGACAAAATTGGCGATATGCCATATAGCGGTGAAGAACGTTCTGGAACGAATTCTGACTGGTTTAGCCCAGAATGTTCTCGAACACAAGCCCAGAAACTATATAAACCCTGCTGGTACGCGAAGAGTTAGTCAGTGTGGAGTCTGTGAGAGTCCGGCGGAGTCGATCGAGTGTCTAGTGCCGAGTTGGTCGTTGAATGCATCGACAGAGTCTCTTAGTGTATCGCGAGTTAGTGCATCGTCGAGTTTTACCTTAAGAGTGTGTTGAGCTCGGGGAACGACCGAACCGAGTCTGGATCTGTACTCTAGTGTATCGTCGAGTGCATCGCGAGTTGTAGCGTGGAGAGTCTCGAGAGTACGTAAAGTTCCGAGATCGATCGAGCAGAGTCGGGAGCTGTACTCTGGTGCTTTGCCATGAAGCTGTCTCCACCGTTATAGCCTGATAGTGTTTCGCTGATTGTGTCAGCGTGTTTATAGTAGTTCTTCGACAACTGTTAACTTGTCTTTGGAGCTTTTTTGAATAATACTGGCCAATAAATTGTGTTTCGATACTTCATCAAGTATCGTCGTTATTCACTCCAAATCCACGAACTGCGTACGAACGTAAAGGAAGAGAAAATGCGCAACAATATGAATGTGGATCTGTAAAAAAAATTACTTGACATCGGCGTTGGATTAAAAATCCCTTTGGGATCGACTGACTGTGATCACGGTTTCTTTCTGGTCGAAGCAGCTACATTGTGATGGATGCAATAGTAGTTCCAAATCCTGATATTTCGCCAAAACTTTTTAATTTTCTGATGAATATTTGTTTAACATGCTAAGGTATAAGACGTAAGTTCTCAGCTGGTGAGGAATTCTGTAGCTTCAGGAAGGGAATGCGGAAGGAAAGCCTTTCATTCTAGCTGCTGAGTGTTTTTTTAATTAATGAATATAAAAACTACTGTTATTTCAAGTTTTGGTATTTAATATGTATAGTTTTTTTAAATCTTCAGTAGTTTTTGTTATGTAATTTAAAAACAATTTAAATTATCGTATATATATCTTTTTCGAATTTTAGAAAGGAAGAGGGAATGATATAGCAATTGTGAAAGGGATGCATGAGACAAAAAGGATGATAACCGCCGATATTAGTCGAGCAAATGGAAGCCTCATTAACTGTATACAGTAGTGCTCTGCGATGAGATGGAACTTGGGTTGACTTGTATCTGATTTGCGTGGGTTGATAATGGAACATCTGTCACTGTTTTCATTCCAGAATGGATTGTTAGTTTTGCTTTTCAACATCGTGGCTTCACATTCCAAAGTGTGTTGGTATGAGCGTCGCTTGTAAAATTCTAAAGCTCTGATAATTTTAGTATTCTCTAACTTCTCTGTCGCATTTTTAACGCACTGCTATGTCAAGCGATTGCTGGTATGAATTATAATCAAAATGAATCTTTAATTAATTGCAATCTTCCTGATTATTTTTTACTTACCTTTCTGTTATACAGTTGGAACCCCGTTGTAACGAATGTTAAGGGACTAGAAGTTGTTTCGCGATATCCGGTGGCTCGCAATATCCAATCTGATAAGGAGAAAAATTTAATATCACACCAAATAATGTTAAAATTGTTTAGTGTGTCATAATCAAGGATTGAATAGTATTACATCTTCCAAAGGAAATGAGTAATAAATCTGATATTAAAAAATCACATTTATGGTTAATTACAATTATTATCACGTCCAATTACTGAATTCCGTTTTCATAGTTTTTCAGTTCCACCTGATGTTAATAATTTTTCACAACGAATTCTGATCACGAGGGAGCTCACCATCGGCGGAGCCGTACAGACGCTGTACACTGATGTTTCGGTTCGAAGTTCGAATTTTACGGTTCTTGCGAACGGGCTGGCTGCATGGACGTTTTCGTGGTTCTCCCCATGTGTAACGTGTATACGAATCAGTTTCCCCTAGAAAGTCCTCCACGAAGTCATCCCTACCCTCGAAGTTTTGCCGTAATTAAATAACCCCTTCCTCGCCGGGGTAAAAAAATGGTCTCGATGGATTCCGACATCGGCAAATGTCGACATTCACCATGCATAGATGGTGAATGTTGAATAAAAATATTTTTGTGACTTTTTAAATCGTACATTATTATTAAAACGTGTGTGTCAGAATAGGAGAAAGCTTAAGTAACAGCGCTGTTTATTGCAACAACTTAAACTGTTATGACACTTTAAATTGCACAAGAGTTCTGTGGTTTTACAACGCCCCTCTGTCGCTCTCTCGTCTTTTCTCGTTTCGACATCCACCAGAGAATGTTTGTGCTTGTCGACATATACTGGTGATGGTTCGAATGGATAAGAATGTAACCAAATATTCGGTCTTTCAGCGACATATTTGATATATGTTTACATTATCTAGTTTCGGTCTTTAACGGTAGCATATAGACGTAATACGAATTCTGTAGAGAACTTGAGGTTTAGAATATAGCTGTTAAAGATATTAATTAATAATTGTTTGGAAAGGCTTTAATGCGTGGATGTATAAGGATGGCATTCATAGACAGATGTGATACCACAACACTACATTAATTTATTCTTGGGCATTCTTGATACATATAATCATTAATCGCACATAATTTTGAATCCGTTAAAACATCTCGCAATTTTTCGTAACATATGACATTTTATAGACATTAGATGACATGGAGAAGAGAGCGATGCAAAAAACTTGTGCTCATTTCGGCAAAGTGGTATTTATAGACAAGGTTATTGTGTTTAAATTTTAAGCTGCGATTGGATAAGAAGTATCCGCAATGCTACTGTTACATAATGGCACAATGCGGACTAATTTTGAAACAACTCGCTTTAGATTCAAAGAAGGAGACGTCGCCAAACTCAAATTAGGAATCAAAATAGCTAGTTCTAAATTAGTTGTTACTTTTCTTTCATATTTTATATCTGTCTCACACATACATTTATATGTGTCTCTTTCTCTCTCCCTCTCTCTCTCTCTGTTTGTATCTATCTCTTTCTCTTTCCTTTTCTTCTCTGTATATATCTATCACTTTCTCTCTCTCTCTCCTTCTCTCTCTCTCTATATATCTCCCCATGTCTCTCTGTATATATACAGATATACATATATATCTGTATATACATCTATCTCTTTCTCTCTCTTTATATATATCTATACTAAAAAGTATGTGCGCGTCTGTTTGTAACCTTATCTCCTCCGGAACGGCGGGCAGTTGAGTTTCGAGAGAGAAGTCACCCCCCCCCCGGATTCCAAAATTTCGTGCTAAGCCGTTTCGACCGTTCTCATCGTCGTACGACTTAAATTAGCAGAAATAGTAATTAAAAACTCTGAAAACGCTCATTTTCGCGTTCATTTCTCCGAGTGGCAACAGTCTCGCGCGCTGGAGATAAAAATGTTTTATTTCGAAAAGTATTTTCACTGTTCGCTTTCACATCGCAGAGTTTGTTAATCAAAAATTTGTAAGTTTTACCAAATATGAAATAACATTAGCATCGCCAAACATTAAACATATTAATATATATGGTCATATTCTGAAATTGAAGAAAGCACGCGATTGCATGTGACGATATTATTATATGTCGAAACTTTTCGTTAATGTCAGCAGTTTAAATAAATAGCTGCTGTTGGCAACTTTTTTGTTTCAGGTTAGGATAATTGACATGATATGTTATTGCCACGTTAATTCTTTTATTGATATTGAAAAACGAAAGTTGATATATTACATTAAATTTAAATCATGAGGCCATACTAACCTGAAGTGTCAAAAGATTTTGTTTCCTGGTTTGGCAACAAAAAAATTATTTACCCATTGGTTGTTGCTTGGAAAGAATGAACTGATTTTATTCGTATTGAAATATTTGTATGCGTTTTTTGTTTTCTTTTTTTTTTCTAGGTGTACATAGAACTTATAAATTTTGTTTTGGCCATTCATCTTTGGACACTAGTGTATAGCGATGTGTTTTTGTATTGCGTAGTATTGTATTTTATAATCTATTTATGATTCTTCCACCACCCCCCGAAAAAAAAATTAAGATTGAGTAAAAATGTATTCACGTAATTAATTATTTCAAATCTTCCTTGTAACATTTTGTGCGGAACAAATTTCGGTCTATGTATTCAAGATATTGAAAAGTAGAGTGTATATCTTATACAGCATAGCGACTCTGAAATTCTTTTTTCTGTTCTGCTTTTTCATACTTTTCATTTATTAATATTTTCCTTAGAAACCCTTTGTTGGATTTTATATGGTCATAAATCACAACATGAATATTTCGTTTTCACTTTCAAGATTAAAATTCCTTTACTTGCAATCGATCTCTTCTTGGAAAACAAATGTGATAAATAATTGAAAAAAAGTCCTCGTTAATACGAAATTCCTTTACTTGCAATCGACCTTTTCTTGGAAAACAAATGTGATAAATAATTGGTTTTGGATAATCAGGTTTCTGTTACACGAAATACGTAATAAATATCTGATTTCTTAAAGATTCTGAATTAAAATTCCTCGTTAATACAAAATTCCTTTACTTGCAATCGATCTCTTCTTGGAAAACAAATGTGATAAATAATTGAAAAAAAAAATCCCTTATGCTGCATTTGGCTACGAAAGTGGTTAACTAAATTGTCACTATGTTGTTGCATTTGTGCTTTGTGATAATCAGGTTTCTGTTACACAAAATACGTAATAAATATCTGATTTCTTAAAGATTCTGAATTAAAATTCCTCGTTAATGCGTAATAATAATAAATGATTCCTTCTTGCGAAATATGAATGAATAACATTATCGAATACCTTTTTGCTTTCGTAACTGTCGGTCGGTCAGTTTAAGTTCGAAAAGCCGCAAAGACTCAATTAATTTTTTTTTTTTAGAAACGTTGGCTTAATTTTTGCCGTTTTTAATTACTTTTAATGTACTGATCGATTCAGTCAGAACTTTTACATCAATCATTTTCATTTATTTATGTCAGTAGCGATGTGATTGCAGTGTTTATATTGTAGATTTGCAATGATTGAAAGGTGAATATTTTTCTTTTCCTTTAGGAGTTTAGTAATGTTAGCTCTTCCGCCAACAAACTGACTCACTCGAGTAAAACATCCTTTTTATAATTAAGGCTTCATGAATGTGATATTTTATTCGCTGTAAATATTTAGTCATACACTGTTCCGGAACAATGGATAAGATAACCGTAATCTTCCATGACTGGCGAGTAGAATAAAATTTTCCTTTTTTCGAAGTAAGAAAAGAGCAGCTAATTTCTCGAATATTCGTTTTTGTTTAAAAAAGCAGTTTTCCATCTTTAACCACGAAATGAACAGATAATTTGTTCCACGAATGGAATAATTTCGGCAGTGTTTATATTTGTCAATCCTTGTACATTTGTTGTTTCGTATATTCATTCGACGTTTCGTGCGCGACTTAAAAATCGTAATTCGGATTGGCTGGCTGAAATTTAGGCAAGCGGTCATTATTTATGGAAGGTTTTGTAACTTATTGAGAATATTCCACATTACTATTGGGAGTTTGATATGAGATACTGCAGAAAAATTTCGTACTTTTGACAATGCAATTCAATCCAGGGTCCACACTTTTATTATTTTCATGAAACAAAGTCGTGGCTGAATACTGTAAAGTGAATTATTTAATCTCTTGTTGCTATTAAATTATATGACAAATTGCCTTTTTTTCCATTTTAGTTCATTAATTATCCGCTTGCACACACTTAAGATAGATATTATGAAAAAGAAAAACATAGATGATGATTTTTATGAAATAAGCGGATGTAATTTCACGGGTCGAGCGTGTAATTAATAGTGATAGAAATGAAGATCTGCATTTGTTGCATTTAAATTGCTTATTTTGTTTATTAATAAGAGAATAAATATGAAAAAAAAGTAATCTAAAAAAATGTGAAAGCTTTTAGATTTTATATTTCACCCAAAAGGGCGTTTTTTATATTTACCTAAACATACAAGTTTAAGAGCATTAAGGTTAATGCCATATTGTGCAAAAAATATTTAAAAACAACATATCTTTAGAATTTTCGATAGACAGCCTCTCGCGCTGGAGATAAAAACGCTTTATTTCCTACAGTGTTGCCACTGCTGGCTTTGAAATTATTGGGTTTGTTAATCAAAAATCCGTTAAAGTTTTACAAAATTTACTTACAGAATAAAATATTTAAAAGCAGTATAACTTTAGAATTTCCGATAGACATGGAGATAAAAATGTTTTTCCCCCGTACAGCGTTGCCATTGCTCGTTTTGAAATCATTGCGTTTGTTAATCAGAAACTCGTTTGAAGTTTTACAAAATATGAAATACCTAATAAAACAATTCGAAGTTTAAAATTCGGGCTTCCAGGTTGTCCGTGCTAGGGTGGAGGCCGACGTTATTCAGAATTTGATAGGTACCGTTGTTTTTTCACAATGCGAAAAACATGCTTACATTCAAGCAAATTCTTTATTATATATTTTCTTTAAATATAGTACAGCCGATAATACTTGTGGCAGCAATTTGCAATGTGATTCGGACTTTTATAGTGATTTAATGCAAAACCCCATTTTCAGAATAATAGCCCTTCTGGGCTAACGCTTCTTTGGGCTAAAAAAAATTAAATATCTTATGCCTAAGCGAATGGTAATATACTACGGCGTGAAAGGCAAAACCATTTTATTTGTGTTGTGGATGCTCATCTGTTTTAAATCACTGTGTTTATTGATTGAATTCGAAAGACAGACCGAGTGCCAGTACATTTTTATATAGCTGAGATTCCTGATTCAATTTGAAACGCAGATATCTTACGCTCTGCAGATTGGCAGCGGATGTCTTTGAAATCACTATTTTTTTTAATCAAAGTTTATCAAATTCACTAAAAATGAAAAATAAAAAATTCGAGCTTTAAGATGTGCATGTTCGGATGGAGGACTGTGTGTAGTCGAACTAGGTGCCGCCATTTTTTCACAATGCGAGAAACACACACATTCACGTTTTGATTTAAGAATAATAAATTTATTACATGCGTTGATTTTTTGAATACATAAATTAATGATTAAAAATATTGTAAGAAATTCGGTATCGTTTAATATAACTGATTGAATTAGACAAGCATATTACCTTTGTTGAATGTAATAATATACAACTAAAATTAGTTTCAGTGTTTTATAGGGAACGCATATTTACCACTTTGCCTCAGGTAAAAAAATATCTATGCATGCTGCACAATTGTTAAATATTATATTGTTCCATTATTGCTGAGGACAACAACTTTATTCAACTTTAACCCTTTGGTTACGAATTTTAAAAAATTAACCTGTTTTCTATACGGGTTAAGAAAATATGTTATGAATAAGGTAAATTTAGCATTTGGGATTTCTTGTCCTAGCCTTGGTTAGTGGTGTGACGCACACCTATTATTCTGGAAAACTTTATTATAAGAAATAGATTTACATCGTGTGCTTACAGGGTAAAAAGCGTTCTTTGCGTAATCGAACATTACAACAATGGGCAATTCATATTTGTTCTTTTTTCTGTGTTCATTTGAGTACAACGAACAGAGCGGCGTCTTGATTTTCCAACTATTGGAAGATGATCCTTAACATTCAGGAGATTCTAAGTCAGCCGGTGCCCAACCTTGTGCTCGCCAATCGTTTTGTATGTGCTCACGAACCCGATTACGTACTATGAACAAAAAATATTTAAAAAATAAACATTCATTTATATTTCTTAATTGTTCAAATATGGTAAGCATTTAAAAATATGGTCATAAGAGATATCTTGCAAGACGTTATAAAATAATTGATTGCTGATAGATGAACTTGATAGCGAACATGGAATCTGATTGCTTCATTCCGATGTTAGATGGATCAGCAGGTGAAAAGTACTTTAACGATTTGTAGAACTTTCGCCAATAAAACAGTTTTGGGAATTCGGAAACCAAAGTTATACAGAATTGAACGATAATAATTGGTTATCCTATCTGTATTTTCTTACGGATATAACATCTAAACTGAACAAACTGAACGAAGATCTCCAGGGAAAAGATAAAAACCCTTTTTCAATGGACTAGGACTGCAACTGCTTTTCAGATAAAGTTAAATTTGTGGATAAATCAGACGAAAGAAAAACAATTTCACCCATTTTCAGAATTTATCAAGCCATATTTAATAACCACAAGGCAATTGAAACGGGGAAATACTCGGAAAACCTAAAAGCACTGAAAAATAATTTTGAACTGCATTTCTCTGATTTCCATAAAGTTCAATCAATATTATTATTCATCTCAAACCCATCTGTCGAAATTAATATTTCAGATGTATCACGTAAGATTGGAAATATGTTTAACAAAAATGTTGATGTTTTGGAAATGTTAGGCCAAAAGTTGGGCACCACTGTTCTAAGTACTCTTTAACCCAGCAATAATTTTTAAACTTTTAGTGGGGCATACATGTCCCGTTTGTAGTCAAAGGTTAAAGCTCTTTTTCACGTGCTTTAAAAATATCAATTAGTAAATGTTTTGTCAGACTCTTTCTCGAGGCCATTCACTTGCATGCATTTTTATTCTACACCAAATGTGATAACGATTCTGCTGTAACCTCGGTTCTTTTAAACATTGTACCTCTCATGTTTAGAAAATCGCCATTTTTTTTTAGGGCTCACATCCCAAATTGATTATAATTTCCCTTCCGTACGCGCTTTAAATCCTCAGGAGCAACTACCAGTATTGCTACAGCCGTTATCTCATTATTCGTTTGCAGATTTAGTTGTGAATCAATCATATTTCTGGGATACATCGTCACCTGTAGTAACAGTAGCTTTTGTTCTGTTCTAGTATTTCCGGCATTTTTGGCCATAAGTTCATCGTTTTATCTTTCAGGGACGTTCGTAGAACTTCGATTCAAAGTAATGCGACTGGTTGTCGACAACTATCTAACGAAATTAGGCGTGAAAATATTACCTTCCTCCTCTCACGCGGAACTCTGGTAAAAATGGAGTTAAAATGGATGGCCCGCTGAACACTAAAATGGCCACAAAACATCGACCAACTGAAGCGTTCCCGCATTTATTCCTTATTTTGATTTTACTTATTGCGTGCTTTGGTAGTAGTGGCACAGGTCGACGATTCTCAAAGCTTCCACACTTCCAGGTTGTAGAAAGCTACTTCGTAATTTATTGATCAGTTTTAAGAAATTTATTTGCGACATCGTTTGATGCTGTGGAATTTTATGTTCGCAGATGCGATAGTAATATTTCAAATGTGTGAGGATTTCAGTAGATTTTTTTGTACAGTACCAGTTGTGTGTAGAATTTTTATGTATCCTTGTATGCAAACGAGCAGATGTGTAGAATGTAATAAAAATAATAATATTCATAATTACAAAACAATTTTTATTTAACATTTTTTAAAATTCTTTATTGCATTTAAAGGATTATTTGAAATTTACTAATTGTGCATTTCAGTTTTTGGTCTTTGTGAAAAATTACTTCTAAATTTCCAACTTTATGCCTTTACTTATATATATATATTCAAAATGAAAGCAATTAAAAGTAAATTAAATAGCCTATGACTTGCGCTAAAGTTGCAAAGTAATAAACCAATAATTCATAATAATTTGTAATAAGAAAACTTTCAATATACCATCTCCAAAGATTACAAATTCAATTTAAAACCATGAATGAAAACAAAATTGGTCAGGATTTTAATTAGTATTTAAAATTAGTATTTTCAAGACCCTTCGTACTTAAAAGCATAAAAATCTGCTTAGAAAAATCTTTAATCGAAAAAATTCCAAAAACAAAAGTAAACATTTTTTTTAAGAATTGAAAAAGTAGCTAATGTCATCGATCGCAGATTAATCGATTTATCAAGGGGGGAAACCAGTCTACCATCAATTAAAAACAACTAAATTGAGAGAGAGTGTTTCATCTTACTTCCAAGTAAGCATCAAATTATTTTATAAATCCAAATTATAAGTACAATTAATACTCAATCCAAATAAAAACATGAGCCCATTTAAGCCAAACCGAATCCTCTTAAACAAAATAAATAGCAAATAATCTTTTTAAGTTTCTCACTAAGAACACAATTAAACTGAACAGAATGCTGACTTTAGAAGACATATCCTCTGCACTGTCATTTTCAAACTCAAAAACAAAAGTATACATTTTAGAACATTAAAAGGTAATTCAAAATAATAAGAAGATCAAAAAAGATACAATCCCTAAAATTAAAGCGTAAAGCAAGTAGTTAATTAGAAATATATATATATATATATATATATATATATATATTACGGATTCTAATAAGTGTGTGACGTTGTTGTCAGAGTGTGGCAAGCGAACAATCGAAATTTTAAACTTCATCAAACACTGTAAACAGCCACGCCCAGATTTAAATTAAACTTTAAGTCGCTAAGTGTGTGATATTGACTCAAAGAATTGATAAAGAAGTTAATGCACCGAAGCATATTAATTTTTTTGTAACTGAAAGTTTTGTTTACCATATATTGTTATTATTTATGTGTTCCGCCTTAAGACACTACATGGAAGGGAAGGATGCCTTCGTGTAGAACTTCTAAGGAAAACCGGCTTATATTAACACATCACAGATGAGGGAAAACCACAGTGCCCATGCAGCAAGCTTGTTCGCGAGATTCAAACCTCGTACCGAACTATGAGTGTTCAGGGACTTTTACCGCGCGGCCGCAGGTGGGCCGTCTACCATATATTGAGACTTTTTTAACGTTGAAAAGTGGTTCAAAAGTTAACATCTTTCTCGTAAGTACACTTTTTTCTTTATTTTCAACTGTGTAAAGAAAGATATTTGTGTATTTTTGCTTGCAAGAAATATTAAAAAATCCCAAGAGTCTTAGAAAAATTTTAATTTCGCAAGAAACATTTTAAATATGTTTTGTCAGCGCTTCCATAATTTTGTTTCTCTGGGATATGTGGTCTTGCAAATTTCTGTTAAATCCATTTATCGTATGCTTAGTTTATGCTTTATATGGCAGTCGAGTCCATTAATTATTATTAATTAAGTTAATCGTGTTATTAACTTCCACTAACCACCCTACCAATGGTCTTCAACCTTTTTTGACCCGTGCATCCCTTTCACCATTGCTAGATCATCCCTCGTTTCCAAAACACGAAAAATACATTACTCTTTAGGGAAATCCACGAAAACGCCCATGCAGTGAGCCCGTTTGCAGGGAGTCGAACCTCGATGCGAACTACCAATGGTCAACGGCTTTTACCGCTCCTCCATTCCATCTTATTTGGATAGTGCATTCATCTGTATTAAATGTGTCTATAATAAATCATGTGTTGCGATGGAACTGTTAAGAGGGCTCCTACACCTTAAAATCCTTAAGATCTTCGAATATGTGACTGTTGCAAGAATTGGGATATTTTATTTATTTTAAAAACAATTACTTCCAACCTTTTTTACAGCTGACGACATAATATAACTGCTTTGGGAACTAGTAACCAGAACGTTTGTGTTGCCACAAATATTTGTATAATTTAATCTGTTCTGTAACAAAAATTTTAATGCGTTCACTTCATGTTTCCACGTTGCGCGCATGATGTTATAAAAATGGCTAATGGTACATACTTGAAATTTAACGGAATTCTTTATATGGGCACTATCTTCTAACTGAACGGAAAATTTGATGACTATTTTAATATTAAAAAATTTTATGCAAGAAAATATTGCAGATTTTTTTTAAATAAAATATATTTTATAAACTCAATTCCAAATAAAATAAAAATTTAACATGAAATTCTTAGGATTTTTGGTTCACAGTAGTTTCAAAATACTATAAAAGCTATATATTAAATATGGAATCTAATTATGCAACAGAATGTTTTAAACTGTGCACGAAAGGTGGAAACATGACGTGAACGCATAAAAAAATTTTGTCACAAAACAAATTAAATTATAGAAATATTTGTCGCAACTCAAACTGTCTGCTTAGTAGTTCAGAAATCAGCTATATTTATGTAGACAGCTGTAAAAGTTGGAAGTAATTGCTTTTAAAATAAATAAGTTATCCCAATTCTTGCAACAGTAACTTATTCGCAAGGGTTGTAAAGTGTATGAGCTCCCTAAATTCTTAATGCATCTATTAAAAAACGAAAATCTAAACAAAAAATATATTTGGAAATGTTCTATATCGATATGCTAAGTATATATATTGCTAGAAACATGCTAATTACAATAATGCTGCAAAAGTTCATAAAATTACTAGTTAGATGTGTTAGTAATTATATTGTCCTAGTTTGATATGTAATTAAAAATAAAATTTTAAATCATTATTAAATTCATGTGTTGTTTTTACGCTTTGTTTGTTAATCGAACGAATTTATTTAGTTTGAAGGGAAAAAATTAAAGAGTCTTTGCCGAATGGCAACACTCTGAACAGTAACTGTGTGCGAGGCCACGTGGTAACTAAATTGAAGTTCTTGTGCTTCAGGGAATGGTAACATTTGTCAAATCGTTTGGATGATAAAGTACATGGTTATGTAGTGCTCAAATATTTTGAAACACAGTGCTAAAGATGTTTCTAATAAATCTTTAACGTATTCATTATAATCTTGAATTTGTGGACAAATGTGAAAATCATAATGCGGCCTGATTATTTAAGATAATTTGTCTGATAAATAATTTATTAATTTAATGAAACTCGGCAAAGCACGCAAAAGCTATTTGTGATAGGCGATAAACGCTTTCTGAGAGCACATTCTGTGAGAAACTGCTTTGTATTCATATTACACGGGGAGAAAACATTCATGCATGCATCCCTTTCGCCCCAAAAAAACCCGGATGTGGTGCTGTCCATTTGGTTACTACGAAAACTAACAAATTATACTAATTTTTCTCATTCGTAAACGCAATATACTTAGTTTTATGGTTTAAAATCTTACTAAAAAGTATAGTGGTGCTAAGATATGCATTCCTATAAGAAATGTTTTTTTTTAATACTTGCTTGTTAAAAGCTGCTTTATGTTGCGATCAGGTAAATAAATCGTTTTAAATTCTAATGATGAAGATTTACTCCGGGATTTGCTCCTTCATGGGAAAAAACTTAATTCTTTTCTCCTACGCGTGAAAGAAGATTTCTCTATTCTCATGAACTCGGGATTTTAATGCTTTTAGATTACAATGTCGCAATTTACAGACCATCAACTGTAATGATTACTTTTAAACTACTAAAAAACTTCTAGGTTTGTAAAATATTATATAGTTTAATTGCTGGTTAAATGCATTTCTTTGTTATAAAATATTTTACCGAAAGTAGGAAGCATCGCCGTGAAGGTAGAAGCGGTGAAATTTTCATTTTATTTTATGTTGACATTAACGTCAAAAATACCTGTAATTTCATATTTAATAAGTCTACATTAACAAGCTTATGCCCATTTCAAAAAGGGAACTGTTAATCATACCACCATTCTGTATGAACGGTTATTTACTTTTTCAATAAACTACCTATTCCCTTAGTGGGTCTATGAACATTTCTAACACTATTTTTTGGAAAGCTTTCAGATTTTATATTACGCCCAGAGGGGCGTTTTTTTAACGTTTTGTGTGTTACCTTTGTTTATTATTTTTCTAATTTAGATTTTAATCTAGAAGAAATTTTAAGAAAAATCGAAAATGATGATAAAAATTCTAAATTTAAATATCTCAAGCCCGTTGTCGTATGGGAATCCAAACGTTTAGAATAAATGTGAACATTTAGTAAATATGCAGGGTCTCTCCAGGAAGTGCTCCTTTTTTTTTTCCAATGGAGGGCACAAGTCTTGATTATAGACGTTGGCCACTACTAATACCAGAAGTTGGAGTCACTTTATTATGGAGTCACCTAACAGATGGGCCACTTTTGTGTAATATGAAGAGACGGGCAATTACAACTATGCGTTCTCCGCTATTCGAACCCGCACCCTTTGGTATCGCAGTGTGCTCCCTTGACCACTATACCGTCTGGGCGGCCTCTCCAGAAAGTAATGAGACTATCTTAATTAATGAGACTGAATTTTTCGCGCCAAGCAGAAGGCCAGATCGGCGGAGTTTGTGGGAAGTACGGGTGGTAGGGGGCTATCAGTTGCAGAGTATGGCGAAAGTCGTCAGTTCTCCCCGAGCCTTTTCCTGCGCACGGATTGCTCCTGAAGCAGATATGCGTTTGAAAGTTGCATTAGGTTTTCAGAATTCGTACGAGCGTCGATCAGTGAGTGATAAGCCATAAAGTTTTGTGTAAAATTAAACAAACCGGCCATTGAGACGGTTACCATGCTACGAGAAGCCACGGGAACGATTCTTTATCCCAGGCCGAAATGTTTGGATCGCACAAAGTCTTCTCAAACTTAAAAAAATCACGTCGATGATGAACAACGCTCTGGTCGTCCATCAAGTTCTCAAACTTCAGACAGTGTGGCTAAAATTAAAGCTAATTGTCGGATGAGTGTCCAAATGACTGCGGAGATGTTGGAACTTAACAAAATCCTTTGTGCATCAAACCGTCAGGGAAGAACTTCAGATGTGGAAAACTTGTGCCAAGCTGGTTCCAAGGATATTGATTGTCGGACAACAAGAGAAGCACGAGTCGATTTCGTGTGAATTGTTGGAGTGTGTAAAATGTGATCCTAATGTTTTGGAGTGATTACCGATGACAAAACGTGGATTTTTTTTCGGTATAATCCTGAAATAAAGAGACAGAGTGGCACACGCTCCAATATCGTCATCAGAAGGCTCAAGTGAACAGATCGAAATTGAAGTCCATGCTCATTGCCTTCTTTGACACCAAAAGAATAGTGCAGAAAGAGTTCATGCCACTCGAGCAAACAGCTAATGCAGATTTTTACAAGGAAGTGGTCCAAAACATGAGGAATTGCCTCTCCGCCCGGAGGTCACAAACCGTTGGATTCTGCCCCACGATAATGCACCGCTCCACACCTCCTTCAAAGGGATTCAGTTTCTGGTAAAACACAGCGTCGCAATGCTGCCTCAGGCACTGTAAAGCTCCGATCTGTCACCACCGAACTTTTACTATTCCCTCATCTGAAATCCAGCTTCGAAGGTCATCGTTTTGGCCAATCTGGGGAACTTGCAGGAAAACGTAATCCGTGTTATGAACAGCATTCCAATTGAAGACTTCCAGGCCGGGCATCAGTGAGTGGAAGAGCTATTGGCAACTGTGTATTAATGCCGGAGGAGGCTATTTCATAGAATATTAAGTGTCTGTAAAATTATCTTCAAATAAAGGAATTTTATAGAATATTAAGTGTGTGTAAAATCGTCTTCAAATAAAGGAATTTTATGGAATCAGTGTCATTACTTTCTGGACAGATCCTGTTATTGTATTATAGACCGTACAAAAATGTTAAATTCCGTAATTTTTACGAAATTGAATGCATAAATATTTACCCCATTTAAAATATGTTTGTAACTGGACGCCCATGGGTTTCGAAGCTTAAAGCCACATATGGACTTCTTATGCAAAGGCTGTAATAATGTTACCCAGAGATTCGTTTTTATGAATGGTATTTATTTGTATCACATTCACTTATATAATCATGATCGACCTTTTAGTATCGGCATAACTGATTCCTTGTTAACTTCCGCATGTATTTCTATTGTTCCTAGAAATATGGGTCGATACGCCTTTGCGCTTTCCGAACTCTCTAACTCCCGCCAAAGAATAACGAAAGTAACATGCACAGTAGAAAGTTTCACAATAGACATCTTTAAATGTCACTTCTTCATTGAGAGCGAAAATGAATATTTAGAGGAACCGTTTTCAGGTTTGACAGGTGGAATTGTAAGGACTTTCTCCTTTTGGCGTTACTGTATATCCAGGTCGTCAGTTCTTAACATTTACCTCTAAAGTAATACATACGTAGGTAGTAGTAATGGTATGTAGTCACAATTATTATAATAATAAATATTATTTATGGGAGTAGCATTCACGAAGTTTTTGTGGTTTAAATTTAAAAAATGAACTAACTGAAGAGTATTTATTTTTACAGAAAAGAGGTTGGGTTTTTCCTTCGTTTTCGTCCTTTCCCAGATTAGTGTAAACCTGAATATGATTCAGTTTCCCTTATGAAATTCGAATTTCTCACGGAAGCGTACCTCAGTATACACCCATTTGATGACATACCATAGACGGATGGAGAACCTTCTGGAACGAATTCTTACCAGTTTAGCCCAGAATGTTCTCGAACACAAGCCAAATGCTGTATAAACCCTGCTGATACGCGGAGAGTCAGTCTGTGCGGAGTCGATCGAATTGATAGTCAGTCAGTGAGTGCCGAGCTGGTCGTCGAGTGCACCGAAACTCTCTCTCAGTGTATCTTGAGTTAGTGCATCGTCGAGTGTGATTTTAGTGTGTGTCGAGCACCGGGAACGACTGAACCGAGGAGTCGGGAGCTGTACTCTAGTGTATCGTAAAGTGCATCGCGAGTTGTAGCGTGGAGAGTCTCGAGAGTACATGGAGTTCCGAGAACGGCTGAGCAGAGTCGGGGGCTGTACTCTGGTACTTTGCCATAAAGCTGTGTTCACCGTTATAGCTTGATAGTGTGAAGGCTGTGTCGTTGATTCTGTCAGCATGTTCATAGTAGTTCTTCGAAGACTGTAAACTTGGTTTTGGAGCTGTCTTGAACAATACTGGCCAATAAAGTGTGTTTTGATACCTTATCGAGTGTTGTCGTTATTCACTCTAAATCCACGAACCCTGTACGAGCGTTTTTTGGTTGTGAAGAAAAAAAAAGTAATAAAGTCTAATCTCAACTGAAGAGTGATGTTCTTATAGTATTCTTTCCAGCCGCCGAGAAATTTCCAGTTCCTTTGATTTCACGAAATTGCTGGAAGACATGCACAGTTACGGTTACATAGAGCCGGATATAGTTAGTTACACTGAGGCGCAGCAATTACAGTTACACAGCAATCGGATAAAAAATGTCGCCAAATGATCGTCAAGCTTTTCGCTCTTGACGGCTTTGGTAGTTTCTTGACAAATTTGGCGATTAGTCCACAGAACCATTGCCTGTTGTGTAATTTGAAGAAAAAGGCTAGAGGGCGCTGTTGCTCGCTTAGTTGTAAGAGAATAAAGTTTGTTCATGTGGAAGGCGGCGGCCTAAGAATACGCTCTGTATATAGTAATTAAAATATTGTTTAAAATGTAAAAGTGTTAAAATTAGTAAACCCACTGAACCACCATCATCTGATTTGGAGATGCACAAAATTATTAGATGGTGCATCGGCGTAAGGAATTAAGGCTTTGTGAAGATTTTAGGTGTTCGATCCAAGTGTTTCGATTTCAATGTATATTTCATATTCAAGTGACAATGGAATTCCAAATAAAGGTAGGGAAATCTTAAATTAATTATTTAGTGATTATTTGTAGTACATTAGTAAGTATTTATTATTGCTGTCGTGGGTGTATTTAAATTAAATAAAATGGAAGAGAAGTTAGATAGATTGAAACGTAAACGTTCCACATTGAGATCGGCTGTTACTAGGTTAATTAAAGTGATTGAAGATAAATTAAAAATTGAAGGAGAGGAAAATTCGATTAAAGAATTACGAGAATTCTTTGAATTATTAACCGAAAAGAAAAATAATTTGAGAACGCTTGATGATGAAATACAAGAGTTAATTGATGTTAACTTAATTGAAGAAGATTGTAGTATAAGCGAAGAATACAATGACAAATGTATAATTGCTAGTAGTCAAATTAAGCAGTTTCTAGGTGCGATAACCGCAGTACCGCCAGCGAGGAATCCCCAAAGTTCTGATTTAAACCAGTCTAGTGGTAATGGAATTTTGCATGTAAGTTCCAGTTTTAGTGGGAGTAGTACGCTGAAATTACCAAAATTAATGATTGATAAATTTTGGATAGACCCCAAACAATGGAATGAATTTTGGAATAGTTTCGAAAATTCGATACATAAAAACGAAACGCTTTCAAAATTACAAAAATTTGTATACTTAAAAACATTCTTAACGGGACAAGCTTCGAATGTTGTGTCAGGCTTTGAGTTAACAGAAAGTAATTATGATAGTTGTGTAGCATTACTAAAGGACAGATATGGTCGAAAAGACCTGATCATTAATTCATTCATGAATAAAATTCTCAATTTAGAAGCCGTTAAAAATTCTGCTAACGTAAAGGCTTTACGTAAATTATATGACGAATTAGAAGTTTCGATTCGTAATTTGGAAACTTTAGAAGTAACTTCTGGCTCATATGGACATTTATTAATTCCAATATTATTAAAATTAATTCCGGACGATTTAGTTTTGGAATTTAATCGGCAAAGAGGATCGAAAGATAAAGTTGAAGTTTCGGAATTAACACAATTTATTAAAACGGAAATAGAATGCAGGGAAGTTTCAAATCTAGTATTAAGCGAAAGGAAAAATCCTGTGCCTCCGCGAGTCGATCAATCAAAATATGAAACTAGAAAATATGTAAAAAATACACCCACGGCTGCATTTCATACTGCAGTTAACCGAAAATGCATCTTTTGTGATAATTTGCACGAGTCATTTAAATGCGAAGTGAGTGTTTCTGATAAATTAAAGAAACTAAGATCCGAAAACCGCTGCTTTTCTTGTTTTAAAAAATTCCATACATCAAAAATGTGCAGAAATAAAACTAAATGTAATAAATGTGGCGGTATGTATCACAATGAATCGATTTGTACTAATAAATCCCTTGTAAACAAAAATTCGGAACAAGGTTATTCCGAAAATGCAACTGAATCTCTGACTTTGAATTCTGAGGAAAGAAATAAAGTTCAAAACTTAAAATTGATTGCTTCTGTTCCTCAAGGTGATAATAATAATGACTGTAATGCCAGGGAAATATTATTACAAACTTGTACAGTTTATGCTTGTTCTAAGTATAAATCAAAATTAACTAGATTAATTCTTGATCAAGGCAGTCACAGATCCTTTATAACGAAAAAATTGGCCGACCATTTAAAACTTACTCCAATCCGTTATGAAAGACTTTCTGTTTATTCATTTGGTGCGACGAAGGCAATGAATCATTCCTATCCGGTCGTTGAAATCGAAATTCAGAATTGGAAACAAAATAATAAAATAAAAATTGAATGTTTGATCTCGGATGTTATTTCCTCGGCGTCCATCAGTGTGCCTAGTAAACAAATTGCAGACTTCATGGAGCATATGGGGTTACAGATCGCCGATTGCGCAAGAAAAAATAACATAGATGTTGAGATATTAATTGGAGGGGATGAATTCTGGAATGTAGTTTATTCTGAAAGAATTAAAATATCTGAAGGGTTGTACGCAGTCAGTTCTGTGTTTGGTTGGGTTGCCGCAGGAATCGAGAAAAATAAAACAAACAAAAATTGTTCTGAAAATTTAGCGGTAATGACAAACACTGTTGTGTTGAAAGATTTAAAAGGTTTTTGGGAATTAGAACATATGGGAATTAATAATTCTGATGATTATTCCGATATTGACTGCGAAATAGTAGACCAGTTTGAAAGAAATTTGCAGTTTAAAAACGGAAGATATGAGGCAAATTTAATCTGGAAATACAGTCCGAATAATTTAGGAAATAATTTTGAGGTAGCTAAGAAACGATTCTCAAACCTTCACAATAAACTAAGTAAAACTCCGGAGATTTTTCAGGAATATAAAAATATAATTGAGAACCAGATATTAGAAGGAATTGTGGAGGAATGTCCAAATAATGATACAAATTTGGGATATTTTATGCCGCACCCAGCAGTGATACGACCTAGTGAAACTACTAAGGTAAGAATTGTGTACGATGCTAGCTCAAGGACAGAGGACACGAATTCGTTAAATGACTGCCTTGAATCGGGACCTAATCTAAATCCAAATATACTAGACATTATGTTAAATTTTCGTAAGTTTAAGATAGCGTTTTGTGGGGACGTTGAAAAAGCCTTTTTGATGATAGGAATTGCTGAAGGTGATAGAAAATTTCTAAAGTTTCTTTGGTTTAATGAAAATAATGACTCCTTTAAGATTATGCAAATGTGTCGCGTAGCTTTCGGTTTGACTATATCTCCTTTCATTTTGGCCGTCACTATAAAATATCACATTCGAAAATATAAAGATAAAATGCAGGATAGTTTCCAAATGTTAAATTCTTCTGTCTATGTCGATGACCTATATTTTGGAGCAGGAACGGTTGAAGATGCATATCGGTTATCTGTAGATGCGGTTAATATATTTAAGGATGCTGGGATGAATTTCAGAAAATTAAGAACTAATTCTAAAGCATTAAACGATTTATGGGTCTCAAATGGGATTAAGGAATCAGATAACAAATTAACTAGTGAATCGAATTTCTTAGGCATGATTTGGAATTCCATTGAAGACGATATAAAGTTAAATTTAAAAAATTTAATTGACTTTTCTACTGGAAACGATTTTGCTACAAAAAGGAAACTTTTACAAAGTATCGCCCAAATATACGATCCATTTGGATTTATTGCAACCTTTGTTATTCGGGCAAAAATTATTATGCAAGAAATCTGGTGTTCCGGTTCTGACTGGGATGACGTTCTTCCTGCAGAGATTAAGGACAAATTCAACATTTGGCGAGAGGAACTTAATGATTTAACTGAAATATCGATACAGAGAAATTTCTTTGATGACGATCCAATGAATATAAGCCTTCACCTATTTTCGGACGCTAGTCCTAAAGCATATGGGGCCATCGCATATTTCAGATATTGTACGAGTGATTCTAAAATTAAAACTTCCTTTATCATGTCGAAATGCAGAGTTGCACCTTTAAGAGCAATCACGCTTCCTCGTTTAGAGTTAATGGGAGCACTCATGGCTGCTCGAATGTATAAATATTTGAAAAAATTGTTTGGTGATTTAATTGAGGATGTTTATTTTTGGAGTGATTCCGAAATCGCCATTACTTGGATTAAAGGTTCGCCAAATAATTGGAAACCATTTATCGCCAATCGTGTTACAGAAATACAGAGTATATGCAACAACAAATTGTGGAACCACTGCGAAGGAAAACAAAATCCTTCCGATTTACTAACTCGAGGAATTAGTGCTCAGTCACTAGTTAAGAATGATCTGTGGTGGCATGGGCCACACTGGTTACGTTTTCCTACTGAAAACTTTCCAAAACAAAAGAAATTAAAACCAAATTCAGAATCGTTGGAGTTAAGAAAAAGTATTATTTTGACTGCACCTGTAATTAACAATGAATCCCCAATTTTGCATATAGAAAAATTCAGTTTTTTAGGAAAATTACTTCGAATTACTGCCTATGTATTTAGATTTATTGGGAGGCTTCGGAAAAGGTCTACAGGGAATGGACCTTTGAATGCTTTTGAGATTAAAGCAGCTGAACATTATTGGGTAAAAATTACGCAACGAGAATCGTATCAAACGGAAATAATTAAGTTATCAAATAAAAAATCAATTCTCGATTCTTCCATCTACTCCCTTAATCCAAGGCTTGATGAGGAGGGAATTCTTCGGTTGAAAGGTCGCATTCAATTTGCAGACTGTCACGAGAATTTAAAACATCCTATTCTATTACCCTCAAAATGCAAGTTTACCGAGTTTGATCATCATGGACTCGCATGAAAGGGTATTCCATGCTGGAGTTAATTCGACTCTAACTCAGATCAGAGACAAATATTGGATCATTAAGGGAAGACAGCGTGTTAAGACTATCATCAGAAAATGTGTGATATGCAAACGATATAGTGCTCGTCCTGGGGTACAGGATATCGCTTCACTTCCTCCAGACAGAATCCAAGAGTCGCCTCCATTTGCTGTGACCGGGTTGGACTTCGCCGGTCCATTTTTTACGAAAGACAGGCAAGGTAAAGTTTACATGCTGTTGTTAACGTGTGCGGTCACTCGTGCCTTACATATAGAGATAGTAACTGATCTCAGCACTGAAAGTTTTTTGCTAGCTTTCCGAAGATTTTTAGCTCGCCGAGGACTGTGTACCACTGTGTAATCCGATAATGCCAAGACTTTTAAAAGAGCTGATAAAGAACTAAAACATATTTTTAAAACTTTGAGTGACTCATCTGTGAAAGAATTATTTTCTGCTAGAGGCATAAATTGGGAATTTATTATTGAGAGGGGTCCATGGTGGGGAGGGTTTTGGGAGCGTATGGTACGAACCATAAAATCCAGCTTGCGAAAAATTATTGGTCGATCATCCCTTACTGTGAAAGAGCTTGAAACAGTGCTCATTGAAATCGAGGCAGTGATTAATTGTAGACCAATTACCTACGTGTTTACCGATCCCAATGAACCTTCTCCACTAACACCCTCTCATTTTCTGGTTGGTAGACGATTGCTATCTCTGCCTGCTAATAAAATAACATCAAATAATTTGACTGGGTCAAGAAATTCAATTATTAAACGATATAAATACCATCAAGATATTTTAAATCATTTTTGGAAGCGTTGGAGATCAGAGTATCTTTTTAATCTGAGATCTGCCAATATTTGTCCTCCACACTCTAACGCATCTCAGTTTAAAATCAACGATATTGTCTTGATTCATGACGACAAACATCCCAGAAATCTTTGGACAATAGGTAAAATTTTGGAATTAATGCCAGGCAGAGATGGTAAAATAAGATCTTGCATAATTAAAACACCTACTGGTACCTTAAAAAGGCCTATACAATTGTTATATAATATGGAACTTAACTAATGTTTGTATTTTGTATTTTTAGGTTTGATTCTCCTGACCTTGCTGATAGGTATCATTTAATGTTTTGTAAAATTTTATGTGCTTATAATTATGTATGCATGTTTGTTATATTTAACCATTTCTCCAGGATTTATTGTCGAAATATTAATTGAATATTCTAGAATATATTATTGAAAGATGAACTCTCCACCGAGTTCAGGTGGGGAGTGTTGTGTAATTTGAAGAAAAAGGCTAGAGGGCGCTGTTGCTCGCTTAGTTGTAAGAGAATAAAGTTTGTTCATGTGGAAGGCGGCGGCCTAAGAATACGCTCTGTATATAGTAATTAAAGTATTGTTTAAAATGTAAAAGTGTTAAAATTAGTAAACCCACTGAACCACCATCATCTGATTTGGTGATGCACAAAATTATTAGATTGCCATCTTGGCGCATTGGCGAGATAACCAATTGCCACCATGTTTAATTGATTTACTCCTGTAATCCTGTTTTTCCGTCGATGCCTCATTTTGAGGCCTTTCATATTACTTTAAAGAGAATTTAGTTAAATTTCACTAAAATTATTTACATATATACAAAATTCGTAAAAGTTAAAAAAAAAAAAAAAAAAAAAAAAAAAAAAATGTAGTGATTTAATTATTAGTCCAAAGGGGCTTTAGAACCATTGCCATCTTGGCGCATTGGCGAGATAACCAATTGCCACCATGTATAATTGATTTACTCCTGTAATCCTGTTTTTCCGTCGATGCCTCATTTTGAGGCCTTTCATATTACTTTACACAAGAGATAAGAGAATTTAGTTAAATTTCACTAAAATTATTTACATATATACAAAATTCGTAAAAATTAAAAAAAAAAAAAAAAAAAAAAAAGTAGTGATTTAATTATTAGTCCAAAGGGGCTTTGTCCTTGAGAGATTATTATTTTCGTTTTGCGATTTTGCGTCGAACAATTCTCAATGTCTGTTTTACTATTGGAACTGTTACCACCAAATATTATCGTCCTGTATTATATTTGAAGAAATTAAACAATGAAGAATCTGCATAAAGGTATGTGTTTCTCGCATTGTGATAAAACAACGGTATCTGGAGCCATCAGGTTTTGAATGACGTAATCCTACTGCGAGTATGGGCATCTGGAAGCCCAAATTTGGAATTTGTTTTATTATCGATTCCATGTTTTATAAAACTTTAACGAATTTTTGATTAACAAACTCCAAGGATTTCAAAGCGAGCAATGGCAGCGTTGTACAGAAAAAACATTTTTATCTCGAGCGTGATACTGTGTATCGGAAATTCTAAACATATGCTCATATTAAAATTATTTTGCGATATTGCTGTTGAACTGAATTTTATTGGTTTAAGTGCAAAGAACGTGATATTTAATAAATAAAAGTAACACACACAATGCTGGAAAAAAAAAACGCCCCTTTGGACGTAATTTGAAATATAAAACCATTCAGATTTTCTTTTGGTATTATTTTTTTTATTTATTTAAGAAAATTCTCCTTGTGCACCGCAAAGGATTTGATGAATGTAGCTATTATAATTTCACGGTCTTAGCTAGTCATTAATAATTGCAAAGATGAACTGCGTTTATTGCTTTTGAATCACTGTCATTAATAGACAAATTTGAAATTAAAATTGAATATCTTACGCTTTGCTGAACGGGAAGACGTTGGTGCTTGGAAGATAAAAAATACTTTTTCTGGAAGTGACAGCACATTTTTTTAAATCGTATAATTTGTTATATATATATATATATATATAAAATTTTTAAGGATTTTGCATAATGTAAATAACTTTAGTGAACATGCATGTGAAATTGTAGTATTTTTTGTATAATGTACCATAAAATGCTTAACAGAGGCGAAGCTCTTGCGAAAAAATCAGATTACAGGAGCAACTCTATTTAAACATTGAGGTAAATGGCTGTCTCCCTACATTGGCGAGATATCGCCAAGGTGGCGATTGTTTTGGCTACAATATTTTGTCACTAAAAATTATGTGAAAATTGTAGATTGTCCTGTATACTTGTATATTGTCGTTTTGCTAATTTTTGTTGCCAAATTTGGCGAAATATCGCCTAAACTCGCCAAACTTAGCAGCCATTTGGCCACATTTTGGTCCAGTCCCTGTGTAACTGTAGTTTGATCCCTGTATGCAACTATAACCTTTTTAACCATACATACCTTCCAGTAATTTTGAGAAGTGGAATGTACTGGAGATTTCTTGGCGGCTTGATGGAAACTGTATAAATACCAAACAGAGCATCTGCTCTCCGTTTCTCAGATAAGAGTCGATTACGGAATTTTGAGATTTCTCTCTTGCATTGCGTTGCGTTGAACGTTTTTTATAGTTTGAAGTGTCTTTTTTGGTTGTGCTCTGTGATACTGAGAAGAGCTGTGGTTATTTTTGCGTGAAAGTTCCATAACTATAAAATTTTATCAGGCTATCACCCGTTCTGTCTGCATTCAATCTATTACGAATGCGGGCAACAGTATTTTACGCTTTCCCAAGTGGTAAAGCATTGCTTATAAATAACCGATTTTTTAAATCAAAATTTCATTAAATTCGCTCAAAATATGAAGTAAATGAAAAGACGAATTCGAAATTCGAGCTTCGAGTTGCCAGGCACAGTCTTGGTTTGAAGATGAACTCATGTTCAGAATTAGGAAGGTTTTCTAGGTGGCGCCATTCCACAGTGAAAGGGTTGTGCATACATACATACAAATTCTTCATTATTTAATGAGTGATTTTATGAGTTTCATTATTTAATGACAGATTCTGCGAAATTGCGAGAACACATACGTTCGAAATTCATTCAAACGTGGTCTTCTTTTCCATTTGAGGGTTCAGTAGTCAGAAACATAAAATTTGAAAGTATAGTTGGAAGTACTTATTTCATGTTCTGATTTGCAATAACCGTTTCTTGAAAACTAGCAGTTGGTTCTAAAACATTTCCTGGATCATTCATATAACAATGATTTGCAGCAGGTAGTCTTCAGGAATTGTCACTGACAAAAGAAAAGTTCCTGAGAAAGCTAATTGCTGTCACATTGAAATACTAGCAAATTATTGTTGTACGTTTCTAATATCGATTCTAGATGCTACGTTGCATTAAAAAAAATTTTTTTTTTGAAGAGGATCAGGGTATATTCACCGAAGTTTTATTACGAGATGTTGCGCGCAGTTCACACTTTTAGCTGCTTTAAATTTGTTCCGACATTTCAAACATCCTTAGCAGATTATTTCCAAAATTTTTAAAACCTTTATCTGCGTTACATTAGGTTGCGTAGCCATGCATATACTATCCACAACTAGCCTCGCAAACAGCCAGTTCTTAGATTGCTGATATTCCCTAGGCTATAAAATCAAATTCTTCTTTTAAATTGAATTAATCCGTTATTATTTAACAAAACAAACAATATAGCAGGCTATAAATGCACTTCTTAGAAATTTAAGTATATTTTCTTAATAACTAGATGCTACGTTGCATTTTTGCAGATGACTTTGCAAGTAGTATATTTGAAACTTTCCGGAATTTTATTCTTCGCAAAGTCGCCTTGATGTCAGGGTCAGAAATCAGCTTTGTACCTGTGAAATTCATCATAATAAACGGCGCCTGTAATTAAGGAACCCTCTTTCAAAACTGCATGCAAGCGAAACCAGTGATCGTGAAATTTTGTGATGGACTTATGAAGGGATGAGAATGTTTTTGAGCGAAAAAAAATTAATATTAATAAAATAGACATTTAGCCATACCTTTACAATAGTTTTACAGTTTTACAAATTTTGTTACCAAAAACCAAAATTCTACATGGTGGCCATTATTTTCAACTACTATCTGAATTCAAAAGATAGTATGTTCACCAAACTGTGTGCTCTGAAATTTTCAGCACGTGGCATCAAATGGTGGCTTAGATAAAGTTCTTGGATTGTAACGACTTACCAGATGTTTAAAATGTCCCCAAAGCCAAAAATTGCATGGATTGAAGTCAGGGAATCGGGGAGGCCCGAAATTACGAAAGTTCCAGCTTTTTTGGTGAAACAATTTTACTAACAAAGCGCAATCTTCGGAACATTTCGTATTGTGAGTAACAAGCATATTGAAAACAAAGTCTTTTTTGATACTTTGTTTTTCCTGGCATTCAGCAGGATGATTTGTTCCCACTCTTCCCAGTATCCTCAGAGAATCCCGACTGGGCCTGACATATGAAGTCCGAAGATGAGAGTTCTCCACACGAGGTAGAATTGAATAGGAGATGCAAGAAGAAGCCCTTTGCTTCGATGTTTTGAGGGCAACGCATGAGACTGGTCACGGGGAATGTGCTGGCAAGTCCGAAACTCCTAACTTGCCAACTACTGTACACAGTAAAACATACAGGATACAAAGAAAAATCAAGTAAAAGTTCATTATTTACATTATATAGAATAGACAGTCCGCTGTTAAAGAGCGGAAATGAATATCTGCGAATTTGCAGGCATGTTGAGGGACAGAGGCTCAATAGTCGATCAGCGGCAGTTGCAAAGTCCAGAATTCGGAAAGGCAGAAATAGCATGTCGCACATGAATACTAGAAGAAACGTCCAAAATGTAGGAAGTAACCACTCAAAATGTTTATAAACATTCGTTCTTTATGTTGGTTACACGAAATCTTCGCGAATGTTTCTGTGTTTTATAATAGCAGCTGCGTCACGTCAACAACGATTTAAATTTTTACCACCGGTTTTCAAAGTTAAACGGCCTCTGACGACGCTATTTGTGATTAACGTTTTTTCGCTGAAAGACATTCTTATCCCTTCATTAAGTTCGCTACAAAATTTATCAATTTTTTTGGTCACTGGTTTCGCATTTAAGCAGCTATAAAATAGGGTTTTTAAACTTGGGACATTTTGACAAAAAGGGACATTACAAAGGACGTAAATGGGACGTTACAAAGGGACATTTTGTTTTCCAGTTTAGAAACATATCAGTGTCCTTAGAAAGCTGCCGATGAAGACACCCTATGTAAGGACGAACAGACCTGCAATAATGTACTAATAACTTTGCGGTCTGTAAAATAATATTTCTTTGTGAAACCACACTGACATGATGCAGGAAAGATAGTGTACGAATCCTTGCTGTTAGCTAATATTTTTTATATTATGCTAAATATTATATTTGTTGGCCAAAACAAATTGCGTGATATTTTCATACAATTTTAATGTCGAAATATAAGCTGTAACGTTGAACTACTATTATTAGAGTGTTTTTAACAAGGTAAAAAAGGTAAACTAACTTACTGCTCAGTAATATACAAATTTCTTTTCTCAAATGATATATGAATAATTAAAATGTTAATCTATCCATGTAGGATAATTTTAATTACTAACAAAATTCAACATTTTTATTAAAATCAGTCCCTAAACAAAGAACTAAATTACGTCGTTAATTTAAATAATCTGAAAATCTTACTGAATAATCATTTAAAATTTTTTTGAAGAAAAAAGGAAAATTTCAATATGAATGGTTCCGCATTGAATAAACTTTGAGATGATTGTGTTTTGTGCATTTCTAGATTAAAATATTTTCTTCTTGGTTTAAATCTTTTAACTTCATCAGGACATTGAAAAAAAGAAAAGAAAAGACTTTCGCTGTAGTTTTCACTATAACCGGAAACCGCGATGTTTTGTGGAAAACTTAAAAGTTTGATGCGTGACGGCGTTTAAATCTGCGGTCGAGGTTACGCTGTCTCGTACGGCCGATAGTATTTTTCCTTCCCCCACTCACCCCACATTTCTTGATTTCTACACTTTTCATAGGCGTGGCACAACGTAAGCTGCTCTTGGAAATCGTAATAAGCTGTTGTTAGCGTCCTCGGAAATGAAACCTACGAAATCGTACGCGAATCAACCGTGAACCTGTTATTTAAACAGCGTCAAAAACGATCAAAAGTAAGCAAAACAAGGCTATGGCCTCTCTCTCTAGTAGTAGCTTATTCCGGTATTCGTTTTCTGTGGTGGTTCTTTTCTTCTTTTAATAAATTTGTTTTCGTTTCGAATTTGTCGCCATTGCTCCATCTGTTGCTTTAAAAAAGCTGTTTATTTCTTAATTTTTTTTTTTTTAATCCAAAGGGGCTTTGTCCCTGAGGGACTATTATTTTCGTTTGGCGATTTTGCGTCGAATCGCTTTTTACTTTTCAAACTGCTGCCACCAAATATTATCGCCTTGTATTAATTATATTTAAAGAAATTAAATAATGAAGAATTTGCATAAATGTATGTATGTTTCTCGCATTGTGATAAAACAACGGTACCTAGAGCCATCTAATTTTGAATGACGTAATCCAACTGCAAATATGGGCATCTGGAAGCCCAAATTTGGAATTTGTTTTATCTATTTCATATTTTGTAAAACTTTAAAGAATTTTTTATTAACATACTTGAAGGATTTCAAAGCTAGCTATGGCAACGTTGTGTTGAAAAAGCATTTTTATCTCCAGCGCGTGAATATGTATCGGAATTTTTAAACATGTGCTGAATTTAAAATTATTTTGCGATATTGCTGTTGAACTCAATTTTATGGTTTAAGTGTGAAGAACATGATATTTAATAAATAAAGGTAACACACAAAATGTTAAAAAAAAAGCCTCTTTGGACGTAATTGAAAATCTAAAAACTTTCAGTTTTTTTTTTTTTTTTTTAACTTTTATTTTTAATGGCTAAGTCTTAACTAAGAATGGCTATGTAAAACAGTGTTTAATGACAACTGTTATTACATACGAAGGCAAAGTAGAGCTTATGCAGGCTGTCACTGGAAACAAGAGTTTTAGCTTCTGTCAAGACTTTCCATTCCGATTTACAAACTAAGCAAACAGAATCGTGAGGTAAATGTACTCTAAATTTGTTGTTATTTAAGCTGTTTGTCATTTTGTCTAGGACTAGTTTTGGGCTTTGTATATAGTTTTTTTTTCATTAATAATTTCCTTTAACAGCAATTCTGTTTTATTTGCTGTTCTGCAACATCCACTTTAAAAATTATTTATGGCCTCCTTTTTCCCTTTCTGCGTCATTTGTCATTAGCATAATAATTTATCTTAATTTCAAAGGAGTATATTTTATACTTCTTTAAATCGGCAGACATAAATACATTAAAGTAGGAGAACTGTACTAAAAGTAATATAAAAGCCAGTTTAATTTATCTTTTCAGCGATACAGGTTGTCATAATAATACGTAGGGAAGTTTCATCAAATGGCAGTATGGAATTTCGTTACTGTTGTATTATTTAGAAACCAAACCGTCCAGTTGCAAACAAAAGCTAAACATTTTTTAGAGACTGTTTCAAGATCCTAATGTGAAATCATATCTCTTACCAGCTGAAACAGATGATGGAATTTTGATTGACACGCCCTACATGTTATCGTAACCCTAAAAGTGATAAAAGATGTACTATAGCTGAAAATTTGTGTGTGTATGTGTATTATGGAAAGCTTCGAGGACTATCTGCGTAAGGGAAGGAATGCCTTCGTGGAGGACTTTCTATGGGAAACTGGATCGTATACACGTTACACATGGGGAAAACCACGAAAACGCCCATGCAGCCAGCCCGTTCACGGGATTCGAACCTTAGCTGAAAATTTGATGCTCTTCAATGAATGTTTGGAGAAGAACGTACTGGAAAAATTAAGAGTATTCTTATCTCAAACAATACAATATTTGGAGAAGCGTGCATATATGATGATTTATGAAGCAGTAATTAGGGGTAAAATGTGATCATTTTTTTTTTCTGTATATGATAATGAGGGAACTAATGTATTGAACCCTTCGAGATAGATTCTTACTTTTTGTACGTACTAAGTTACATTGTAGAGACATTAGGGTTTTTTGGGAGCAGGAAACTTGAAAAATAAGCAGCGCCTTGGCCAGAAATCGAACCACGGAACTCTGGAATACGCGCCCAGCGTACAGACTACTAAACTATGAAGGCATGCTCAGAAGACAGGATAAATACCTTATATACTCCCCCTTTTAAAGGGCGACTGGGGATTTTAGGGGACCTAATCGTCAAATCCTGGGTGTGGAGAATCATCATCCACCACGCTTTTAGTTAGTGCGCCACTGTAGAGACATTAGGTTTTTTTGGAAGCAGGAGACTTGAAAAATGAGCAACGCCCTCGCCGGGAATCGAACCACTGACATCTTTAATACGCGCCCACCGTGCAGACCACTACATTACGAAGGCATGCTTAGAAGGCGGGAGAAATACCTTATAACATGTTAGTTTGTAGTCATTAGGTTTGTCAAAGCTGAAAATTTAGAAAATGTGCAATACCCTCGCTGGGATTTGAACTCCGAACCTCCGAATTGCTAGCCGGATATGCTTCCAGTTACGTGACAATCACGCACGGTAGATATGGAATGAATACCTTGCATTCTGTCCCACTGAAATAGCTTCAAATTCTTATGGTGACGAATTATCTTCTACCACATTTTAGTTGAAAATTATTTACATTATTTTAGTTATTTGTTTTAGTTACACATCACTTATCTTAGTCATGGCATTCATTTCGGAGCGGGAAACGTGAAAACTGAACGATGCTGTACATCCAATTGCACCACGATGGCATGAGGCAAAGGTGGAGAAAATTCCTTGGAGATTCACTTTTATTATATTATAATTATTATAGGTTTAATATTTTGCTGTGGTACAATACTATTTCAAGAATATAATTTTAAAGAAACAATGATGTTTTAGAAATACCATGTTTTCCTGCTTTCTTTCCTCCCGCGATGTTTTTAGCTCGACGCCGTTATCTTATGCGTTGTTTTCGCCCATGATGTTTTCGAACGATACCATTTTTGCCTATAATCTTACTGAATTTTAACTAACAAATTTTAACTTTCTACAGAAATCCGAAAAAAATATTTAATTCTAATTTCACGTAAAACCTTTTAAACTTTCTTGTAAATGGTGGTAAGTACTTATCCTTAAATTTAAAAGCACACGGGCTTCCTTTTTTTTTCTTGCAGTAATATTGTCTTTAGTTCATTCAATGTCTTTTTCACCGCAACGTTTTTTTTTTTTTTCCCAAGGATCATATTTTGACATGCAAGTATATTTTCGAAAGGTAAACTTGATATACGATTCGCATGTGCATGTGTTGTTTTTCAAGAAAAATAACTCTTTGCGTGTGTGGTAAGCGAAAGAAGTGAGAGATTTTTAAACAGAAGGAAAATTGATTGTCAGCACGCAAATTTATTTGTAATTTTCCCCTTTCCTTTAACTCTTCAATGTTGTTTAACAGTTTCTTTCTTTCTTTTTTTTTAATTTGTTATACTACATTCGGAGTGGTTTTAAACGTTGAATCATATGTTTGCTGTGTAAACGGGAAGCTGATGCATTTCGGTGCTCATGAATAGTTTGCAAGTTTCCTTCTTATATGTTTCCATGAAGTCAGTTTCTGAATTCATTAATGCTTAAACAACTAATTTTTCCTTGCGGTAAAAAGTCCAAGCATGGTCAAAATCATGACATCTAAAGCATGGTGTAATTTCTGCAAACCATAAAGCGGACACTGCTCTAATTAATACTATAAATTGCCGTCGTTAAATGAAAATAGCCTGATATATGTATAAATATATTCGCATAATTTTGAAAACATCCTTGACCTGTTGGATAAATAAAATACGTTGTATACTATTTAGCAATATTTGGACACCTGGACTAGAAACGAAAAACAAAATTTATTCATGTTCAGAAATTTATAGAGCCTCCATCGGCGACATAGCCGCTCGTTACGTGTCCTCTGGGGCATGCGTTCCACAAGCTCTTCTATGACGGTTATTGGGATTTTCTTCCACTTGGAGAAAATCATTAAAGTTCCTTCACCAATATCGGACAGTTGCACCCCTTAATTTCGTGATCACACTCGTCTTAGAGGTTTCCGATAGAGTTTCAAGTTTGGGCTGTAGGCGGGTCAGCCCATTCGGTTAACTCCGTTGTCACCATATTAATCCATAGTGGATTTCGCAGCACGACAGCTGAAAAGTTTACGGGTTGGATGATATTACATCCTGAAAGTAATATTAGTTTAACCCGTAAAACTGTAACAACGTACGAAGCGCACTGTCATACAGAATAATGCAGTAGGTGTAGGCATTGAGTTTAGCATGAATTTGCCAGATTTAGACTTGATAAGGCCCTAAGCTATCTGAGGTATGGGGCCCTTTATAATTTTTAATGCTATTTATACTACATTTTAATTTTACGGGGCCCTAAGCTAGTGTAGCTTATACGTAAATCCGGCCCTGACCATAAATTCAATCCATAACCATGAGAAACACCCCCAGATCGTAACTCCACCTGCGTCGAATTTATTGTAGGCATAATGCATTTTGGCAGGAGTCGTTCTTCAGGCAGATGTCATATCCTGCCATCCGAACGGGAAAGGGTGGACCTTGATACGTTGGTCCAGAGAGAATCCCCGTTTCCACTGATCAACAGCCCTCCGTGGATGGTCTTTGCACCACATTAACCGAGCAGTGCGGTTGGACTTCGTGATCTAAGATTTATGGGCGGCAACACAACCATGAAATCCAAGCAAATGTGCTTTCTTACGGATGGTATTCATCGAAGCAACACTCCCGATTGCCTGTTGAAACTCCTGAGTATGTGGGCCATCGGTTGGTTTCGGTTCATCCAGATTTCTCTGAACAGCACCCTTACGATCCTGTGTTCCAGTTTCGTGGGTATGCCAACTCGGGACACATTCCTACAATCATCATTCACCTTCCATTTCTGAATCACACAGCCCACTGTCGAATTTGGTTAACTCAGCTCACTATATATGCCTCTTAAGGATCGGACATTTCGGCGTATATCAGAACCACAGATATCGCCATTTGCATGGATATCCAAATACTTACTGGTAGATAATGTGTATCATATTGGAACATATGTTCTTTAGTAATGTTTTTTTCACATTTGAACAGGTCTTTAGTATTTTTTAGATATTTGTAAAAGAAATAATTCAGAAGTTTGATTTCTTACCTTTTGAAATATTTATAATATTACGCATAAATTGGAAAATTATAAGGTATGTAACAAGTTCAAAAAACTGTATGAGATTTAAAATAATTTTTGATATACATCTATGTAATAATTTCATTTTCTTTGAAAGCTGTAAGCAAATGACATTTCGATACCATGTGATACGTTGGTACTTCGTTGATTATTCCGGCTTGCAGCGGGAGTTGCATTACTCTTGCTCTTTCCAGATTTCCTGAATGAGTCCCCTTTAGGGTCCTGGCATATGTAAAAGTCCAAATATGAAGTTCTCTACTTCAGATAGTCTTGTAAAAGAAAGAGAAGTGAATCCCTGAAATTCGGTGTTCAGCAAGCCATGTCTGGGGCAGCTGGAGAAGAGTAGGTAGGTGGGGAAAGGTGGCTGGAAACACGTGATGAGGTTTCTGGAATCCGAAACGTGGTGAGCTTACAAACTACTATACAATACGAAAAACAATACATATACGCAGAAACATTAAAAAAATTCTATGTAAAAAATAAAAAACATCTGACAAAACAGCAATTAATTGGTAGTGATTGCTTCTTGATTAAGTAACGGGAAGAAATAATATGGTATAACCTATGCACAGCAACTAAATTTTAAAACTTAAATTAATCGATATAAAATGGGTTAAGCTTCTTACAGGAGATGATGATAGGTCGAAACGTTACCTCTGTGATATAGATGATTTTGCAGCATACACGGATATCACATTCCAGTTCAAAGGAAAGCAAACGTTATTTGAAATGTTAGCGTTATAACCAAAAGGTTATTTGAAAATTCTGCAAAATGGAATTCAAACTTTTTTTTTTTGCATCGTAATGCATTGCATTAAAAGAATAATTTTCTTCGTTGACACACTTGCAGTTTTCTTTATTTTGTATAGCATGCAACATTAAATAACTGCACATGCATAACTTAAAGATAACATTTACTTTAAGGGTATGTACAAAAGTTTTGAAAAAACTTAATTTTTTATTTATTCTTATTATCTTTAATTTTTAAAATGCACAAAATCACGGATTCTAATTGTCCAAAAGTTCGATTTTAATGAATGTGATGGCTGCGCTTGAAGTATTGATGCAGTTATTTGAATATTTGGCATAAAATTCCTTAACTCTTAAATGACCTCGTTCAGAAATATTCAACTTTTTCTTATTGTCCATTGTAAATCATTTACTTTACTAAAGCAAGATCCACTAAGCAGCAAGAGGGGAAAATCAGAAATCTTGGTAACAACTTAAATTTTGGGGTCGGAAGCAATTTTGTATCTCCATGTGTGTTTTTTGATGTTTGCATTTTAATAACAATTAACGCGTTAAACTTCTTAAATTAGGACTTATCTTCGGTATATAGGTAGGTAGGTTATGGAGGACGGGGACAGCTGGTGTTTAACAAATGTAAACAGGGTGTGTCTCACACCCATTTGTATCTTATCTTCGCTATATAGCAAAGAAATATTTTTTACGAAATACCTGTTTTAAAAGCAGATGTGTAATAAGTTACACACGAAATTATATCAACTGTATTCAAGGCCCACCAGCGACCAAACTGTAAAATCACTGAAAACCGGTAGTTTCGATTCTAAGAGAACGAGCTGGTTTAATGGGTATTTCCATGTTTTCCTGCATGTGTAACGAGTGTGCGAATTAGCTTCCCTTATAAAATCCTCTAGGAAAGCATTCTTTTCCTCAGGTAGATAGCCGTAATAATCTGTTCCATAATAACTAAACTAAACCAAACTAAATCATCAAATGTATTCATCCTATTGCTGTTCATTGGAGAACTGAGATCATCCCCATCAGTATTTGTATGTATGCAGCATGTTTCAGAAAACATTGACCATAGTTTTATACTTCTTTTTAGTTTCAAAATTGTGGCAAATGTCCTGAAAATTCTGACATGTGAAAATTGTACACATAAAATTTTACGGTGAAATTTTAATAAGGCTATTTTGAACAAAATGATAAATTAATTCCGAAAATTTGTAAATAATGCACATTTAATTAAATATTTGTGTGTATTAAAAAAAAGATTTGACGGAAGCAATTTCTTAACTTGTACCATTGCTAGTAGAAAAAGAAATTATGTATTTCAAGAATAAATTGCAGCATTTCAAGAAGTACTTTGAGTGCGTTTATCGCGGAATGATAAAATGCGAAAAAATTGGATCAAACTTTTACTATACAGGTTTTGTTTGAATGTTGAGAGCTTTTGTGGCACTCTCAAAATTTACTTGAAAGAAAGAAAGTACAATCTGTGTGTTTGCTATAGATTATGTTTTAGGCATATTTAGATGATATTCAATTTTTCAGCGAATCTTTTCGCTTTGTATATTTTATAATTACAATATTCGTTCTTTTCTAAATTAAATTTTTGTACCGATAATAAATTGAAAAGTTATTTATTAGTCCAAAGGGATTTGAATCCCGAAGGACTATTAGTTTCGTTTTGGCATTTTGCGTCGGACTCATAAATGTCGGTTCACTTTTCAAACTGTTGCCACAAAATGTTAGAGTCCTGCATTATATTTGAAGAAATTAAATAATGAAAAATCTGCATAAATGTATGTATATTTCTCGTATTGTGATAAAACAACGGTACATAGAGTCATCGAATTTTGAATAACGTAATCCTCCAACGAATATGAGCATGTGGAAGACCAAATTTGAAATTTGAAATTTGTTTTATGATCGATTTCCTATTTTTTAAAACTTTGACGAATTTTTGATTAACAAACTCAAGGATTTCAAAGAGAGCAATGGCAACGTTGTGCAGAAAAAACATTTTTATCTCCAGCGCGTGAGTCTCTGTATCGGAAATTCTAAAGATATGCTCGTTTTAAAACTATTTTGCGATATTGCTGTTGCACTGGATCTTATGGTTTAAGTGCGAGGAACATGATATTTAATAAAGAAAGGTAACACACAAAATGTTAAAAAACGCCCCTTTGGACGTAATTTAAAATCTGAAACATTTCAGATTTTGTTTTTTTATATTTTATTCCATTTTTAATTTTATTTGTCTAAAACTTTGAGAGCTGATTTCTCTCCGTGGGTGGTGGGAGATTTGAAAATATGTATTCGCATTGGTTATTCAACAGATAGGGTAAGAAAAAATTGCTATCTTATTTTTGAAAATATCAAAGGAGAAAAAAATCAGACAGCAGTTTTCTGTTTTCCAAAAACAGCAGATTTCCGTTTCCCGTAAGAGTGTGGGAATCTGTCGTCTGTTTTTCAATATAACGCAGTTGATTGTCATTATTTTTTAATAAAGAAGTTGTATTTCAATAAAGAATTTTATTAAATTATTCTTAAAACTGCGAAAACTTCTGGAAGAGATGCGAGAGACGGTTTTGAGGTTGTCTGTAACTGCATATGAATATCTCATGATGATCGATTTTTATTAGAATATAAATAAGCAGTTGTGGTAAACATGGTGACCGACTTATACAGGAGATCAAAATCATGCGGTGGTCCTCTTTTCGGAAGCTTTAATTATACAGGGTGGTCATAAAGAAATTCCCCGATATATGAACCTCTGGCGGTTTATCCGCTCAACCAATCAAAATGAAATTTCAAATATTATGTAAAGATATTGACTATATATAGTTTGAAGTTGCGCTCGAGATTGTGATGATTTAAAACAATGCAGCTTTCACGGTTACAGTGAAAACATTTCGCAATTTTCGATCAACATTTTTCCTGCACAAACCGATCAGGCTATTGAAAAACCATAAATAGCTTTGAAAGAATGCGCTTATGACGAAAATTGCCGGCAGGAAACATTTGCAAAGAAGAGCATTGTAAGGGACCAATGACAACACAAAACAGGAGACGGGGGGAAACCTATATTGGAGTTGGCATGTTTTCAACGGGCCCACATTCGCAGACGATAACCCATCGCATGCGGGAGACTGTAACAACAATTAAGAACATGGCAGGAGAAATCAGTATAGCCTTACTTTTTATGATATCTTTCAGCTTTGACAAATAGCATGGATTTGATGTACACACGTTATATTTCAGATAACCTCAGAATGCATGGGAGTGAGGTCCGGGAATCGAGGTGTCCACAAAACTGCAAAACTACGACATATGACTTTGTTTTGAAATGTTGTACACACTGAAAACTTTTAATTCAAATAAAAATATTTTTCCCTCTCTTCTCTTGTGTTGTAATTGGTCCTTTACAATGCTGTTCTTTGCAAATGTTGCAATTTCCATCATATGTGTGCCATTTCAACGCCAGTGATAGTTTGTCAATGCACTGATCAATTTGCGCAGGAGAAAAGTTAAGTATTGCCATTCGGAAATTCCGAACTTTTCTTTCCTCTGTAACCGTAACTGTGAGAGCTCTAGCGTTTAAATCATCGTAATCTCGAGTGTAATATTAATTATCTTTCAAATAACAATATCTAAAATTTCATTTCAATTGGCTGAGCGGATAGGCTGTTACGGTTTCACATGTTGGGGACTTTATGATCACCTTGTATTTGAAAACATTCATCATGTTCTGTATGAAACATTTTCTTGTAATGCGGCGTTTAATTTATTATCAAGAGTCTAAAAGTTTTACGTGGTATCCGCAGTGAGAGAATCGTAGAAAGATGGTAAAGAGATCCGCAAAAAGCCGAGAAATATGTATGAAAAGAGGTGAAGTTATATGCGAAGAAGAGGTTATGTTAAAGGCGGGGGAAGAAAGGATATTCGAATTGTACCGAATCTTAAAAAGACACAAGATTCGAAAACGCAAAAACTCGAAGAGTTTTAATTACGTACTGCGTTAACTGCACTCATGTCCATAAATTAAGGATAATGCAAAATCAGGCAAAGGAAGAGTTAGAAGCAAAACAAATTTGACTTATTTGTAAAGCTTATTTATTAAACAAAAGGTAAAGAGCAAAAAAAGATGCTCTATGTTTGATATTATTAAAAAAATTAGCGATTTTTTCTCCCTGGAGCAAATTACAAAAAACAACTATTTACAAAAAACCAATATTACATGGTTGGTATTATTGTTAATATATTGTATGTCTCCCAGACGATGCAATACAGTCCGTACAACGCCTAGGCATGCTGAGTATCAAATTATCGATCTGATCTTGGGGGATATTACACCACTCAAAAAGCAATGCTCTCCGAAGTTTCGGTAGACATATAGGAGGAGGTTGACGGGCTGCAACTCGTAGGCCAAGCATGTCCCACACGTGCTCTACTGGATTCCAGTCCGGTGAGAATGCTGGCCACTGCATGCGGGTGATATCCTCCGATTGAAGGCATTCACTTACGATGTTTGCACGGTGAGGACGGGCGTTGTCATCCATAAACACAAATTGTACACCCATGGCGCCCCGAAACAAACTTACATATTGTTCCAGAATGACGTCCCGATAGATTTGGCTTGTCATGGTTCCAATTTGAACATGCAGGTCAGTTCTGGAACCCAGAATAATTCCACCCCAAACGAGCACTCCTGCACCACCGTAACGGTGTCGTTCTATGGTGTTTTCTTGGTAATAACGGGTACCTGGAGTTCTCCATATGAAAGTCCGGCGAGAATCAGACTGCAACCTAAACCTCGACTCGTCGGAAAACATCTCACAAGCCCATTGTTGCGGTGTCCACAATGCATGCTCTCTACTCCAGGCTAACCGCAGGCGACAGTGAGCTGTAGTAAGTGGAACGCATCTGACAGGTCTACGAGCATATAGACCAATCTGCTCTAAGCGTCTGTACACGGTCTGCCTTGAAATTGTCGCACCAGTGACTAAAGAGAGCTGACGAGACAGGTCTGAGGCTGTGCTTCGCCTGTTTCTTTTGGCAGTAACTGCCAAATACCGGTCCTCATTTGGCGTTATAACTCTGGGGCGACCTGTGCTGTAACGTCTACTCACATTACCATCATCTTGGAATCGTTGCCAAAGCCTGGAGATGACACACTGGACAATTCCAAGTTCGTCTGATACTTCCAGTTGGATACGCCCACATTCCAGACGGCCAATAATTCTACCACGTTAAAAAATCATCCAAATGCGTCTTTTGTGTCATAACTATTCGGTTATTGCACTAAAATGCTTATAAAGCGCCTGCGAACAATTTTACTTCTTTGCCTGTATTCCTTATATATCACTCTCTTACACTCTCGTCATTGTGACGTACCATAGGTGTCATCTGGTTGTTTCCTGAAATTTGCATATGATTCTTGAAGATGTGTGTAGTGATTTTGCAGGTGATATATTTATTTTAGAGTTCGATTTCCGCGTGACTCCGAATTATCCTTAATTTATGGACATGAGTGTATAAATGTCATTTGTATCTTCTCAATAAATATAGGTGTATTTTAAAAACTCTTTTCTAATTTGTTTTTCAATAAACATAGATTACAAATTTGAATTTATTTTAACGTTTTAAAGATTTTTTCTCTTTATTTAATCTTATTCGAAAAAATCGGCATTACAATACCTGTTGTCTGCCGTATGCGAATCGGAACACTAGTAGACCATCTCGAAATCAATTCCGGGCGAACCGGCTGGCGTTTTCATATCCACCTTCCACCACCCCATCTGTTAATATCATTACTACTTTCCTTTAGAAAGTCCTTCATGAAGGCATATCTTCCTTTATGCAGGTAAACCTCACATGCTTTGTTATGATTGAACACCACCAACCTATTATGATTCATATTTAAGGAAATTTACTTTTTCGTCCGACGTCTCGTCAGAATGTCTTTATTTTTATCTTGATCAAGACGCCTCTTTTAGCATGTTTTAGTATAGTACATAAAAAACTGCAGTTATTTATTCTTAAAAATTTTTGCATGTTTTAATTCTATTTTTTAAGATAATTCTGTCAAGTTTGCTTAAACATATTTGCATATTTTTAATTGCATTTTTTAGTCCAAAGGGATTTGAATCCCGAAGGACTATTAGTTTCGTTTTGGCATTTTGCGTCGGACTCATAAATGTCGATTCACTTTTCAAACTGTTGCCACAAAATGTTAGAGTCCTGCATTATATTTGAAGAAATTAAATAATGAAAAATCTGCATAAATGTATGTATATTTCTCGTATTGTGATAAAACAACGGTACATAGAGTCATCGAATTTTGAATAACGTAATCCTCCAACGAATATGAGCATGTGGAAGACCAAATTTGAAATTTGAAATTTATTTTATGATCGATTTCCTATTTTTTAAAACTTTGACGAATTTTTGATTAACAAACTCAAGGATTTCAAAGCGAGCAATGGCAACGTTGTGCAGAAAAAACATTTTTATCTCCAGCGCGTGAGTCTCTGTATCGGAAATTCTAAAGATATGCTCGTTTTAAAACTATTTTGCGATATTGCTGTTGCACTGGATCTTATGGTTTAAGTGCGAGGAACATGATATTTAATAAAGAAAGGTAACACACAAAATGTTAAAAAACGCCCCTTTGGACGTAATTTAAAATCTGAAACATTTCAGATTTTTTTTTTTTTTTTAGATTATTTTTAAAAATTTTCCTTATACTTACAGAACTTAAAATGCATATTTTGAATGAACACGATTGCCTTGATTACGATAGAACGACTATCGTCGTATAACCGTTGTGAGGTGGGTTTTAGATATATTTATTTTACGTGAACGTAAACGTGATGTGGGCATTTTCATACGTATTAATAGGATGAAAACTTTATTGTAACACGAGCAAAAACAAATATAGTTTACACAAAGTTCGTAAACGTAATATTCCGCTGGCGAATAGTGTTGCCTTAACTTTAATGCTGTCGGTTCCGCGGACCGACGCCAGCCAAGCGAAAATTCCAGTGCCGGTCCCAACGTGTTAATCGTACAGCAATGACGGGCATGCTATTGAGTATTAATATCTTCTAAAGTAGCAAAAGGCTGTGTCAATGTGTTGTTAACAATTTAACACTTCCAATGTCGTGTAGGTTGTCGATTTCAAAGCAGTGATTAAAAAATACTTCTATTTTTTGACGTTCGAAATCAATCATTTCTTTTTTATTTGGAAATAAACCATACATTTCCTTGTGTAGCTTTGCACGAAAGACTAGATTGCTATTATATGCAACTCTTGCTCCATTTTGTTCAGGTCAGTGAAGTAGAATCCTTATGAATTTATCTTTGTGTGGGAGTGAAAGTGAAATAAGAGAGGGTGGGGAAGTTAAACAACGTGGTTAAAGGTGAAACTTCCCAATCTCTTCCATTTTACGCCCCCTCGCAGAAGAACTTGCATAACTTACGATAATGTGATAATCCAGATTACGAGCGTCATATCTCATTGCTTGGTCGGCTTTGGTTTTGTCTTCAGCGTGCTATTTTTGTGTTGCATTTTAAAAGTACCTATTCGCTGCGTAATTGAAGATGAACAACGAACGATTGTTTTATGTGATGAGAAAATGTTTCTACTTATTTTGCGCGCTTTTTGACTGTTTATTACATATATCTTTAAACTATCGAATAAGAAGCGTAAAGCAAAAATCTTTGTTCCAACTTGATATTATTTCAATGAAAATTTGTTTTACAACTTGTTTTCCATTCACAAGTAAAATGGGTAAATTTTACTTTGACTCATGTACCATGTTCCGGCATATATAACGCGCACCTGTAATTTCAAGCCACATTTTTCAAATCTAAGTATATTCGCCATATAACGCGCACCCTTTTCGTTACGAAGAAACCTGAAATATGCATGTGCAAGGCTGTTATCCTTTGGAAGTCGTTCATTTAAAGATTTTTTCCTAGGCTTTTGAATAGTGGGATATTGAATTGACAAGAGGGAAGGGGAACAAACAGTATGTGTTTGGAGGAAATGCGAGAGGGTGTAAATAATTCTGCAGACAGGGCAAGTTATATTCAGTACAGGTGTGCACAAGAATGTTATTCTAGGGTTTCGAGAAAAGAGGAAAGTAATTTGGGAAATAAATGTATTTCCAAACCGAATGAATTTGCAGAAACAGGACTCGGATACTTTCTCTTTCTGTAGTCATTCGAAGACGTGATTTTGAAGTGAACATCGAAGTCTTTAGTACATCGCACTTTCTTTAGCTGAAATACAATTCATCTACTGTTCATTTTAGCAGTAAATATGGCTCTTGCCAAACGAAACAAACACACTGCCGGTTTCAAATGCGAAGTTATTCAGTGTGCGAAAGAAATTAGAAATTGTGCTTGTAGCAAGGATCCGTGATATGGGTGAAAGCTCCATATATGTGTGGAAGAAAAATATCATAGTAATTAATATGCAAAAGGAATAAATGTGCTTTGCGTAAAGGAGTAATGAAATGGCGTATCCTAAAAGAAAGTGTTGCGAAGTGCCTCTAGAAAATCGCCAGTAACAGCATTTAGGATGGAATGTCTGAGCAGTGCCCTTGTCTAGCAGAGATTTAGTTGAGATTATAGTTATTATAAATAGTGGTAGGTTATGTACTCTTAAAAAAACATGTTTTCATGTGCACAGCCCATAAATGTTTCAAAAATAAATGTTCACTATTTTAAACTTCCCAGTAGGTTCCAATGATCAGCTGGTGCTGTTGTGTAGAAACAGCACATAAGTACCAGTTACGGTTATTTAGACTTTAAAAATATATCTTCCACTATAACATTTGTAGAGTTATTAGGTTATTTTGATTCTGGAGACGTGAAAAATGCTCAATGCCCTCGCCGGGACTCGAACCTGGACCTCTTGAATACACGCCGAGTGTGCTACCTTTACAGCACGAAGGCGTGCTAGAAGGAGGGAGAAAACAATTGAGATACTTAATTTAACCATATTCAATGAATTATATATTTTCGTTTTTGTTGGTAATATTGCATATTTAGCAGTTCTACTAGCTGTTGATCATTATTAAGTGATGTTTTCGAAGCCATTGATCAGATAGTATTTTGTCTCTTTTCTTCGATCACGCGTTGGCCCAATTTGAGCGTCGTTGAGTTGACGGATAAATATTATGAATTGAAATTCTTCTCTTTATCTCTTTCTGAACCAGTTCAAGAGGTTTGTGTTGGCGTACTTATCACGTAGTCTAATCTAATAATGCGGGCACAGAGACTGTCAATCTTACATGCAACCAGGATACGGGCACTGGGCTGCGGAATTCGCAGTTGTTTTCAAATGGGTAATGGTGAAAGAATTCTTGGTGACAGTACAGAATTTTTTATCGGAGCGGGTAATTTGTAGATTTAAAGCAGAGCATCCTTTGTTGTGCATTTATTTTTATCTATTTCTCATCTGAATGGCATTTGTGGGGGAGAAAAAGAAACCACAGATTACCTTATGTATTTGAAATTTAGGTGGTTTCGGGAAAATTCCTTTTCTTTCTGTTTTGTGAATGTTTAATAGATACGCAAATTCTCTCAAAGAATATTTCCAGCAATTATTTCATTATATAATTATGAAGGCACATTTTTAAGTGTGAAACGAAGCAAAGAACATTCTTAATTGATGAGCGTTTATCTAACAGTTTATGAAAGCAAACCATGTTCTGTTTTAAATTAGAACAACTCCCCTTCCATTCAGCACCTTTCAGAACAAATTTGAACTAATTCTGTTTTGTCCATTTTTTATCAGTACTCTCATATACATACATATGTATCAGGGGAAAAAAATCTTTCCTGTTATATTAAGCAGTGAAAGTCGATATTTATAGAATTTCTAATTTTGTTGTTACAAAAAGTCGTTTTAAGTAAAATATTAAATTTAATCGTGTGTTTCATTGGGTAATACAAGGTTACGTATCACACTGTAGATAACAATCAGCAGTTCCTTTGCCATATATTACCTGCTACTAATACAACTGCTATATTACAACTACCTGCTCATTTTTTAATATTAAAATGCAAATTTGTCTTGCATTCTTTTTGTAAAATATAAAAGTAAAGTTCATTTTAAACTGTTTGTTACACATTTTCAGTACGTGCGCAAGAACGCATCTATTTTTAGCCCAGCAGAGGGCTATAGTCTCGAAAGGACATTTAGCGTCGAATCACTATAAACGGCTGTATCACTTGTCAAATTGCTGCCACCAAATATTATCGCCCTGTATTATTATATTTAAAGAAAATAAATAATCAAGAATATGCATCAATATATGTTTCAATATCAATATGTGTGTATATGTTTCTCGCATTGTGAAAAAATAAAGGTACTTAGAGTAATCAAATTTTGAATAACGTAGTCGTGAACCCAGGTATGAACCCCGAATCTTGAATTTCGAATTTGTTTCATAATCGTGTAAAGACATTAGGTATATTTTTGGAAGCAGGCAAAATAAAAAATTAGTAACGCCTTCGCCGGGAATCGAACCGCGGACTTCTAAATTACGCGCTGAGTGTGCAGACAACTACACCACGAAGGCTCGCTAAGAAAGCGGAAAAAATACCTTATATACTCAACCTTTTAAATGGCGACTGGGGTTTTTAGGGGACCCAATCGCCAAATCCTGGGTGAGGAGAATCATCATCCAACACCCTTCAGTTCGGGCGATACTGTAGAAACTTAGGTAATTTTTGAAAGCAGGAGTGATGAAAAATAAGCAACGCCTTCGCCGGAAATCGAACCGCTGACCTCTCAATTATGCGCTTAGCGTGCAGACCACTACACCACGAAGGCTCGCTAAGAAGGCGGGAGAAATATCTTATTATCTATTTTATATTTTTTTAAACTTTTCGAATTTGTTTCATTATCTATTTCATATTTTTTTTTAACTTTAACGAATTTTTAATTGGAAAACTCAACGATTTCAAAGCGAGCAGTGCAACACACTGTGCGGAATAAAATATTTTGATCTCCAGTGCGTCAGACTTGTCTATCGACAAATCTAAAGATATCCTGTTTTAAAATATTTTAGCCCAAAGGAGTGTTAATCCAAATGCTCTCAAAACGTGTATGTTTGTGTAAGTGAAAAAAATGTCCCCTTGGGCGTAATAGAAAATCTCAAAGCTTTCAGATTTTTTGTTTTTGTTTGTTTATTTATAATTTAATTAAATTTTTACATATTACTTGGCGCGTTACGAAATTAAATCAAGTTTTCGTTTCTGAAGTAATTAAGAAAAATGTTTTTAACATTTATATCTAATACCTAAATCTAGCAGTTGTCATTCAAACTCAGGAGCATTCGTTGTTATTAAATTACCATATCTATCAAACTATGAGATTCTAGAAGCTTCTAACAAAAGTATTTTAATTTTGTAGTGTATATTCTACGAGAAGGAAATACCTAATGTTTTTCTCGTAATGGCAAAATAATTGAGATTTTAGGTTGGTAGTTATTAAATGATGTATTAAAAATATAAAATTCTTTTCTCGGCAATTGTATTTTTGTTACGAGATTTCAGGAAGTGCAAGGAGTAGCGTCATTCTTCATATGATTATGGGTTTTTCACCAAAAACATACCATTTCGCTTAATAATCTTTTGAATCGTTTTCTCTTCCGCATCCTCCAGATAAGCTTTTTCCTATAGTCAATCATTTTGAAGCAATATTTTATGTGACGTAGAAGTGTTAAATATCTGCTTCATTAAATTTAATGGATATTTTATGTTGCTTTATTCTTTTGTGGCAAGTAGCTGCTTTGTGTATGAAGTTTAATACTTTTTCTATGCTTCCTTATTGTAAATTCCACTCCGTATTCACAACTTTGCTTTCATCTAAAATTGGTAGAATAAATGTCTGTATGGTTTATAATTCAAATCAAATGATTCATTGTTATAAAAGAAGCTAACAGAAAAATTCTCAGAGTATAAGAATATAATATTTATTACATCGATGAAAGCGAGAACATCATCAATTTATCTTTTAAAGTGCATTGAGCTTTTTCACTTAAAGCAATAAAGAATTAACTCTTACGTCTTGCATATTTTATCAAGTGAAGAATTTCATTATTAAACACTTTAAAAGCGTGCAGCGAACCTGATTGTACTGTTTCATTTCACTTCACATTCATTTCGCTTAATCGAAGTAGGTGTGAAGAAAGCCAAGTGTTTTCTTTTCGTGTGGGAAGTGTAGTGTAATAATAACTGATTTTACGCCGAGGTGTTGGTCTTTTGAAAATCAGCTCTTTTGTTGTTATTGTCTTGTCCATGAAATTTCATGGAAGAATGATTGCCAGAGCCTCAAGGAAGTTGGACTTCTACTTTCCACCCTAATTTTGAGGGAGAGCACTCTGGGAGGGAGGTCTGGGGATCTCCCACCCCTCTCCTTACCACTAAACCATATGATTCGGTTCGCCATAGAGTGCCCCCATGCCGCAGAGACACTATACATTTACAAAGATCCATGCCTTCTCCGGGATTCGAATCCGAGTCCTTCGGTACCGTAGTATAGGTAGGCGTTACGACTATACTATTTGGGCTGCCTTTCCAGCCTTAATCATTTTAAATCAGAACTACCACATTTGACGCATGCGCTCTTTTGATCTATTTCATAATCAAAATGGTTATCAAATGCAAATTATTCTCAGCTAATGTTTATGTTAGGTGTTCGGAAATATATATATGTAATATTTTGGCAGTCGGGCACATCAATGAAGCTTGGCATCAAAATCCGGCTTACAGCAAAATCCGGCTCCTAAGTGGCTTACAGCAGAAATGATGATACCGAAAGATTTCATTTTTAAAAAACTCCATATCTTTATTCACTTAAAATAGCAGATCATTATTTATTTAGATTCTCCAATACTACATATCCAATAATGATTTTAATTAAAATAAGGTTGAAGTTGAGTTTTTGACGTCATAACTGTTCTAACAAAGGAAAGAAGAAGGGACAGAGCGGCAGCAAAAAGGTCTTAAGCGGCAGGAGGAGAAAAGCTGTCTGACGGAAAAATGGCGCGAACTCTTCATTTTATAGTACCGATTACGTAAAATGCCAGAATGTTCTTGAAAGTACTGGTCTAGGGGGAAAGATCCTGAAATAGCGGAAAGTTAATTAGAGGTTGCCTGTTCGCGTAGAGCAAAGCCATCGTATAGTCTTTATTTTTAAACGCTAGCTTAGTTATATATAATTTCAATTCAGAATAACCCACTAATGGCCGAATGGTTAAAGCCGTTGAACACTGGTTCGTAGCAAGCTGTGGGTGTTTTTGTGGTATTTTCCGTGCTTAATGTGAATACAAGTAATTTCCCTGGAAACACCTCCAGGAAAGCATTCTTTTTTTATTAGAAACAACCTGTGTGTGCTTCAGTGTATCCGGATTAAAGAAATACCGAAATTCAAACAGAAAAATTCAGTATTCTGTTTACCGTGGACAGAAAAGTTCTCCAAGAATGTAAACTGAAAGTTTACCCCTGGGGGGAGGAGGGAATTTAGATTTTAGATCACTTTTAATTCATTACAGCATTTTTCAGTAATGCTTTTAGTTCATTTTTTATCGGTGACAAGCACTTTTCGGTATCTTTCATCGAGCAGAATTACAGGTCCTTCATTCAGTGTAAAAGATTGCAGAAATGCGAGAAGTTCATTTCGGCGAAGAATGGCTCCATATTGATTAAAACGGCTCGGATTATTCAGTGTCTAGCTGGATCCTTGAAAGTAAAAGGTACAATGTATTTCTGAGAAATATGTGCATAATCATAAGGGTCATTCTGTGTTTATTTATATGAAAGATAGTGTATGTAATATTTTACAACGTACGTTCGATGGCTGTACAGAAATTTGGATTTCGTATTTACGGAACTGTCTTCACTCCCAGTTCTTATAAAACTTTGATTTTAGGAACTTTGTGACTTCAGGTACTATATGCCTAAGCTTGCAGCCATTTTTTTTTTCACTATCTTGTGTGTATGAATACAATAGAATAGTTTCTCTACCTTTAGCATATAGGAAATTTAGATCGTCATTTACATCTCTTGCCTCCCAGTATGCATATGGCAGCTAAACAAGTTAGAGTTCTTATTTTAACGAATTTCAAATGTGCTATGGTCTCCCATATTAAATGGGGGTTATCTTCTCCGCCTATTCCATGAAATTTGACTTTAGATAAGACGAACTCAGATAGAAAACAACTTTGTAATTTCATAATTTTCCAGTACGCTATTTTAAATTACTGCACGCGAGATTAATGGGACGAGATTTTGTGTTTATTATTTTCCAGGTCAAGTGGCTTATAAAGTTGTCTATTACCATAAATAGAAAGCATCATCATCTTGATAATGCGTTTTTAGATTACTTGCACTGGCCACCCGTGATAATGGGGTCAGTGGGGCTACACTTCGTGAGAACTGATGTACAGAATGTTTGGCGTGATAAAGCTTTCGTGTCTATACATGTTTGTTATGACGCTAATAAATGTATAATTCTAGCTTGTTAAAAATGTTATCGAGAATGTGTAATTTGTCCTTGACATGTAAGCCGTTATTTATGGGTTGCTTTATTAATGTTGGAATCGTTTTCGAAATTTATTACTCAGACTTTCGAAATAATGTAACAATATCTCCTTGTATTCTTTCTTTTTCCGAAATTCTGGCAAATTCAGTTGAATTGGAATAAGATTTCTCTAAGAGTTTATAATGAACTTGAGAGGGGGTGTGATGTAGTTGATTTTAGCTTTCATTTAAAAATTTATATGAAAATACTGATTTTTTGAAATATTATCTTCATTCCGTTGTTGATTAAACGGCATTTTTGATTAATGAATGATTTTTTATGGAATTTCAAATGGTATATTGCTTTAACACCCAAAGGCACCATCTGAACTGTAAAATTGCCTGTGTAATAGTAGTTGTAACCTGGGTAATAAAAATAGTTAGTATCATCAGAAAAAAGAAAGGATCTTTTCATACGCCTTTTTCTCTAAGCAAGTAAGAGTAAGTATATTTGCAAACTGTTCGCTCAACCTTCACACATTCTTCCGGATGAATTTTAAAACCCTTTCGCCGTCCTCTCCTGTCCGTCCTCCCCCCCTCCCCTCAGCGGCCGTCTGTTTTTCGTAGCGTGTAATGTTGTTTTCTCTGTATATCATAACTTTCCATACATGACTTTCGTAGTGAAGGAATGTCAATGAATATTAAGTGAAATTATAAGGAAATATAGCAAAATGGAAAAATATTAATACCTCTGCTTATTTCTAACAGCAGGATGATTTGATAACATCTGATCCAGGCGGTCTACTCCTCCCATTTTGTTTTTGTAATCTTTTACAGTTCTTTTCCGTGTTCCAACATCAATCATCGAGTTATTACGGACTGTACTCATCAAACGTATATCCTTCTTCTCTTTCCAATTCAAAATCTCATTTTTTTTCTTTTTCTGCTGAGTAGACGTTGAAGCCATCTCTCACTGTCTTGGATCTTATGTAAAATGGCGCGAATATTCATAAAACCCGGGACAAATTCAATTAAAAATAGAATGCCTGATTAGTGCTACACTCTAAGATGTATTAGAACAAACAAAAATAAAAACTGTAACAAGTAAACATTTAGAAAGCGTTTTAAACGTTTAAAAGGTTTAAAATGTAGAAGAACGCTTGAGGCGCGTTACGGCCGCCCTGCGGAAGTTTCACTTGAACGCGCTAGACGCGTTACGGACGACGAAGAGGTTAAAGAGGTGACTAGACTAAAAAGAGCTCGGTTAATGCATTAATAACTTCAGCAAACGAATTATCTCATCATTTAATGGTGTATTGAATGTATGTAACGTTTGTCAATTTAAAAGAAAATGGTATGTTTTGAATTTTTCGAAAACGATACTGAAGTTGTTGTGAAAAGAATTAATCATCGAAAAGTTATTGCTTATGTATTATATGGATTATAAATTATATCACGTTCAATGTATCTTCTTCATTCCATTTTAGAAAGACCGTTTAAATGGTTACAGTATGAGCAGACTCTTTGATAACGAAAGGCGTTAAGCTTTAAAACGTAAATCTTTTATTTGTTTTAGGCTAGTCGTTTTGTTAACTATCTTCAGAATACTTTTGCGAAAACGTCTTGTAGATGTAGTGAAAGCCATGAATGCATATTTGTAAAGAAGTCGTCTTCAGAAGATGATATCAACTTTTTAAGGTATTTTCTCCTTGCTTACCGCATGCCCATGGACCTTATAAGAAATAGACCAACCCAAATGGGTTTTCTCCCTCGTCTGACACGTTCCCAGCTGTCACCTTGATCACATCCGGAGGAGTAGGGACGACTTGCAGAAATTTAACAGTGGTTGCCTATTGCAGCGTGTATGATTGTCAAGAAAAAGCTGGTTGTATCGCCTTATTTCACAAATTAGAATTTCTGCATATTTTTATTTTTGAAACTGAGATTGATTTTAAAAAATTTAGCATATATTTATCAAGCATAATTAGCGTTGCAAATAATTATAAAGCTAATGCATGCTTTCAGGGCTTTTTTTTAGCTTTTCCTATGCAGTAAGGAAATTTGTAACTACTACTTTTAGAAAATAATATTTTAAACCTGCTTTTTATTTTTATGCTTTTTATTTTCGTAAGTAAGTAAAAAATACTAAAATATATAAAAACGAATTTTTGAAAGTTTTGTTTAAAATTCTAAATTGTGCTGCTTTTTTTAAAATTATAGATGTGTATTATAGCACAATTTCTATAAAAGAATTTTATTTCAATTATATTTCATAATACAAGCATAGTGATAAATATTTTTGACTCCCTTAATTGTTATACATTTAATTCTAGTATTAAAATTGTATTTAACCGTAATAATTAATGTTGCTTGTATTTTATAGTGATTATTTTTTTAATTTATTTTTAGTTCTGCATAAGATTTTTTTATTGACTGTTGATTTAATTTATTAGCTTGAAGCGGCATTTTGCGCTGCTTCACTATAAATGTCGGTGTCTCCTTGAAAATTGTTGTTACCAAGCATTACCGCAGTGTATTATATTTAAAGAAATTAAATAATGAAGAATCTGCATGAATACATGTATGTTTCTCGCACTGTGACAAAAACGACGGAATCTAGAGTCATCAAATTTTGAATAATGTAATCCTCCACCCAAACATGGTCATTAGGAGGTCGAATTTCGAATTCGTTTTAATCTTTTCCATATTTTGTAAAATTTTAACGAAGTTTTGATTAACAAACTCAACGAGTTTAAAGCGAGCAATGGTAGTACTGTACAGAAAATAACATTTTTATCTCCCGTGCGGAAATTCTAAAGAAATGCTGTTTTCAAATGTATGTGGTTTACGGACGAAGAATCATGATATTCAACAGGTAACACACAAAATGTTAAAAAAAGGTTCCTTTTGGGCGTAATATAAAATCTGAGTGCTTCTAAATTTTATTTTATCTTTTATGCTCCGAATTTTATAAATTACTAAAATAAATAATCCACTTTAATGTTAATAATTTAATTATGATATAATCAAATAAATGATCGTTTTGTAATGTTATTATAGTTTTGAAAATCACTGCCTGAAAATGTTCGTTAAATAAAATAAAAAGAAAAAAAAGAAAAACAGATCTTGTTTAATTTTACCTTATTTATTTCAAAACATTATGTACTATCAATATTATTTAATTTTACTTTATATTTATGCAAAATTAAGTTCATAAATTTTGTGCTTACAGTGTTTACCGTTTTACCAAAGTAAAGATGTTTGTGCAAGAATTACGCGTGAAAAAAATGCACGAAATGCAGTAAAAAGTGCTTTAATGAGATTTATTAAATCCTATTTGAAAATAACTGTGACTTTCATAATCGCATCACTATACAACGTATCACATTTAATAATTAAAAACAGTTATGTGATACAAACGCCATAAGTTTCAGTGTTAAAGTAAACCAGATCGTCTCTACTCTCTCTTGCGGACATGTCGGTGACGCGCGCCCCGCCCACTGGGTTAGTCTATCTCTTATAAGGTCCATGCGCGTACCCAAAACACATTGGATGGACTCTGGAAGATGGTTAATTATCTAGAGTCCATCCAATGTGTGGATGGATGGACTCTGGAAAAGTCCATCCACACATTGGATCTATTAAATCCTATTTGAAAATAACTGTGACTTTCATAATCGCATCACTATACAACGTAACACATTTAATAATTAAAAACAGTTATGTGATACAAACGCCATAAGTTTCAGTGTTAAAGTAAACCAGATCGTCTCTACTCTCTCTTGCGGACATGTCGGTGACGCACGCTCCCCCTCCGCCCACTGGGTTAGTCTATCTCTTATAAGGTCCATACGCGTGTCCAAAACACATTGGATGGACTCTGGAAGATGGTGAAGGAGGAGTGAAATAAAATCAACCTTGATGGTTTTAAGAAAAGGATATTTATCTTCGAAATCAAGATGTGATATGATAGTACAACGAAAGGTCTATCAGATTGAACATATTAAAAAATAATATTATGAGGTTTGTTTGTATATAAATCTTTGCAAAATCGTTACAAAAATGTTTGAACACCATCTGTAGATGACAATGTTGATTATGATTCTGATATTTCAACAGTGGTAGCAAAATTACATCACCGAAGAGGTGAAGCATGCGAATTATTGAAAGTGCAAGCCAAGATATGTTAGAAGACTTGGATGAATTTCGTGGAAAAAGGGACTGGGTTGTGTGTTTAAAAAAAGGCCAAAAAGGGATGACAAACGTCAAACTAGTAAGTACTGAGACGAGGATATTTGCCAAGAGAGCGGATGCATTTGTGGAGTACATTTTAAAAGAAACTGGCTCGCATGGAAGTTACACGTAGGAAAATCTTGACAATTCTTAGGCAAGCCACCGCATTCACCGAGATGTGGATTAGCAGTGTTCAACGAGTTTGCTGCACAGTTGTATTGAGAAGACTGGTAATTCTAAATGACAAAATTTTTCTCTTGTCTTTCTTTAGATAAATCATTTGTTAGCATGATCACATCGGAAATATAGTTAGAAATTTAAAACAATAAAAGGTCGTAGTGGGTACAGAGAGTGATATTTTCCCCTCTGGGAATATCATTCATCAAGGTAACGCGCAGTTAAAATTTGCGTCGTTAGTAATTAAATTAAGAGTAATTGACAATAATTGGAAGTACGTATTTAATAATAAAATTTTAATTTGACAAACTTGATTGCCAAATGATAGATATCAAATTTGTCAAATGAAAATTTGGCAAACCGATCTTTGAAAGAGTCACAGCATGATTTCGAAAAACGTTATTTTAAAACTATACCTTTCTTGCATTTCCATTTTTGGTAAAAAGAGTATAGATATGTTAATGTCCACTTTAGTCACGAAAGTACTTCAAAACTCATTAAAGTTTTTTTTTTTTAAAATGAGCTGCGTCATCACTTGTCTCCGTTTTGCTGAAATTTGACCTTGCCATAATTGGGATACGCCGTGATTATTTACAATTTTGCTGATGTCCTTAAGAATGACTTGCTGTTTTCGCTACTTCTACATAAGGCAGAGTTAGTAACCATAGCAATTAAACGAAATTCAAGTTTAGAGATGTTTTCCGTTCCTTTGAATTGGCTGGAATTAAAGTAAAATATATAAAAGTGTGTAAAAATGATGTTTGCAGATATGCCAGCTGCCAGCGCCCTGTTGGGCATATTCTTGAAATTTAATGTTTAAAACAATGCTACTTTTGATCTAGGTTTTAGTTAAGTCGTGGAATAAATAGATTTTGTGTTTCTGTATTTTGCTGGCAATTTTTGTGCATTATCTCAATGTGGGAATTTTTTAATAATCATTAAAACCTTTCTCAATAGCATGTCTTCATATGTATGATGAAACGAATGCGTCTTTTGAGTTTATTTCTGTACAGCTACAGATAAAAGTATGGGGAACAACAGCGATATACCACGGGTCAACTGGTAATGCCTTCCCACGCTAACTTCCCCTCCCCCGAAAAAAAATTTCAGACTCTATAAAAGTTCACATAGAAAAGGTTGAGGACTTGAGCACCTGAAGCTTTCTCGAGTTTACCTATTATAAATGCATCGTGCAATCCCACCATACACCTCGCATCCAATATTCACTAAAAGTAATGATTTAGGAGATAAGAGATTACAGTACAATTTTAAATTCACAAATTGAGAACATTTGTTTCGGTGTGACAAAAATACCTAACTGATAATTATAATGAGATAAATAATTACTGCCAAAACAATGTTATAATGAACTGTAGTAAATATACTAAAGCGTCCACGGGTTGAAATCATTTGAGAATACAGTGGAACCTCGAGATACGAGGAAAGTATGAGCGGAAGATTTCTCTCTAAATGAGCATTGACTCGAGTAACGAGCAATGAGCCAGGCTGTTGGTATGCGTGGCGGCATTTCCCGATCCGGCTCAACTCGAGGTATCCCCTCGTCAGTTGTGTCGTTTGATCTACGTGTTTGTGCGCTTGTTAGTTAATTGTTTATGACATTTAACGTGAAAATAATTATTTCACGATGCCTCCCAAGAAGATTGTTGCCTCAGATAGTGCTGCAAAGAAAACGAAACAAGCCACGACCGTTGAAATTAAGAAAGAAATCATAGAAAACGTAAGCGTGGTGTAAGAGTGACAGAATTGGCGAAGACTTACGACCTTTCGACGTCGACGATCTGCACTATTTTGAAGAAGAAGGAAGAAATTATGAAATTTGATGTAGGAAAAGGAGTTACGGTTACTCCCAAGCAACCGTCCAAAACTCCTAGAAGCTGTTGCTGGTGTGGATTAACGAGAAGCAGTTAAAGTCGGTGTCGGAAGGTATCATAAAGCTAAACTACGGTTATATTATTTACCAGTGCTATTTATTAGAAAAATTGATTTTTATGTTGATATTTTTGCGGTTGCGGAACGGATTAACTGGATTTCCATTATTTTTAATGGGGAAGTATACGAGCTCAATGCTGGAACGAATTAAACTCGTATCTCGAGGTTCCACTGTAGCATCAAAAAACAGTGTGAGTAACAATCTGAAAGCTCAGGATTTTGGAAATGAAAACGCTCAATACAGAAAATAATTTTGAGAAGAAACCGAGCACATTTTTTTAAAGGTACTTCAAAGTTTATGTTGGAGCAGGTTACAGTTTATTAAGTTCATAAGTGGAATCCTTTTGAACATTAAAAGTTCATTACATTTATGCAGCGTCAGGAATTCATACTTCAAAAAGATCTAGACCTTAGGAAAAGAGTCGTTGAATAGTATTTTGAATTTTAGGATACTGATGTTTATTTTAACTAGAAATCTTTGGAATGATAGGCGATCAATTTATGGCGATTTTATGTGATAATACTCAGTTAAAGGGCATGGCAAAGTGTAATGATCAGGAGTTCCTTTTCCCCCACGTATGCATTTGTCAGAATTTGCCATATTTCTTGCGTAGAAATATATGAGATGAAGGGTTCGTGTCTTGCTATATAATAATTTTATGAAGGATTATTGTATATAGATGTGAAGCTTACATTGGAAATCATATTATATGTGCTTCTTCCCTATGAAGTATTATTCCACAAATGTTGCCTTTATTTTTAATTGAACAGTATTTTGAATTTTAGGATACTGATGTTTATTTTAACTAGAAATCTTTGGAATGCTAGGCGATCAATTTATGGCGATTTTATGTGATAATACTCAGTTAAAGGGCATGGCAAAGTGTAATGATCAGGAGTTCCTTTTCCCCCACGTATGTATTTGTCAGAATTTGCCATATTTCTTGCGTAGAAATATATGAGATGAAGGGTTCGTGTCTTGCTATATAATAATTTTATGAAGGATTATTGTATATAGATGTGAAGCTTACATTGGAAATCATATTATATGTGCTTCTTCCCTATGAAGTATTATTCCACAAATGTTGCCTATATTTTTAATTGAACAGTATTTTGAATTTTAGGATACTGATGTTTATTTTAACTAGAAATCTTTGGAATGCTAGGCAATCAATTTATGGCGATTTTATGTGATAATACTCAGTTAAAGGGCATGGCAAAGTGTAATGATCAGGAGTTCCTTTTCCCCCACGTATGCATTTGTCAGAATTTGCCATATTTCTTGCGTAGAAATATATGAGATGAAGGGTTCGTGTCTTGCTATATAATAATTTTATGAAGGATTATTGTATATAGATGTGAAGCTTACATTGGAAATCATATTATATGTGCTTCTTCCCTATGAAGTATTATTCACAAATGTTGCCTATATTTTTAATTGAACCGATGGATGTTTTGTATACCATCATGATTAAGAGCAGCTTCTTTGGCTCATTCATCTGCCTGATCGTTAGCAAAATGGCCGCTATGTCCTTTGATCCCTGAAATTTGAGTTTCTGTAAAATAATGCCCAGCAATAGAGGCGCTCATAAAATGTAAGAGTTGATATGCAGGTTTGAAACTTGGAATTTGCTACCTGGCAAACACGATTGATGCGTATATTGTGAATGCCAGTCATAGAAAATCCTTCACGAAGCCATCCATCCTAAGGCAAAAGGCTTCGTTTGCTTTTTCGTAATCCTCCAATCATTTTTCGTAAAGTCGTTTATGCTATATAAAGTCTGAATGCTGAAATTTAGTAGGTACGATTTATAATGGAGTATAGTGCTTTGGACTTTTCATTTAAGTAGAATCACAAACTCATATTTATACATAAACTAATAGCTGTGTAAAATTAAATTTTTTTCTTTAATATACTCTTTGAATTTAGAACGTTGACTGCTATGGAGGTCACCCGCACTCGACTTGGCTACAGCGCCTTGGGGGCGACCGGCGACGTGACCAATAGTAAAAATGCATAATTAGAATATATACCAAAACTTATATAATAAATAAATATATATTTATATAACTAAATAATAAACTTATATAATAGATAAAATTTTAAATAATACCATTGTTACGATAATGGTTTCAAGAATAATAAATCGCAAAAATTTAAATGCTAAATCGCAAAAGTGGTCTACAGCGCCTCGGAGATCACCACGTGAAATGCATTAAACACGAATATATAATTTACCTTATATTCTGTAGATAATATTTCAACGTAATATTCATCGCATAATAAAAAGTTCACGTTGGTGCCATGGGCAAACCACGTAAAATGCGCGCGGCAGTCAACATGTTTAATTTCTTATTTTTAGTCCAGAAGGGCCATTAATTTCGTTTTAGCATTTTGCGTTGAAAACTTTAAATTTCAGTTCATTTTTTAATTTGTTGCCACCAAATATTATCTAAATGTCAGTTCACTTTTCAATTTGTTGCCACCAAATATTATCGCCGTGTGTTATATTTAAAGAAATTAAAAATGAAGAATCTGCATAAATGTATGTATGTTTCTCGCATTATGATAAAACAGCGGTACTTATAGAGCCATCCAATTTTGAATAACGTACTCTTCCACCAAATATGGGCATTCTAGAAGCCCTAATTTGGAATTTGAAATTTGTTTTATGATCGATTTCATATTTTGTAAAACTTTAACGAATTTTTGATTAACAAATTTAACCATTTCAAAGTGAGCAATGGCAACATTGTACGGGGGGAGGGGGGGAACATTTTTATCTTCAGCGCGCGAGACTGTGTATCGGAAATTCAAAAGATATGCTCATTTAAAAATTATTTTTCCATATTGCTGTTGAACTGAACTGTATGGTTTAAGTGCGAAGAACACGATATTTAATAAATAAAGGTAACCCAAAGAACGTGAAAAAAATGCCATCCTTGGGCGTAGTATAAGATCTGAAAGTTTTCAGATTTTTTTCATTCATTTATTTTTTTTACCGTTCATAATATGTACTTCGAAACGTACACATCTACTAGATTACTTACTAGATTAGTAAACATATCTTCTCTAATTGAGAAATAATAAATGCAAATAACTATTAGCTGTAAATTATTTATAATTTTTGTTTGCAAAATACTAAGGAGCAAAAATTCTATAGGGAAGCCTACCTATTTTCTATGCACGCTAAATAATTTCTGATATTTAGTTAAGCTGAAATGATATTTATTTCAGATTGAACGCTGATTACATTTGTTAAACATGAAACTCCATTTACGCTGAAATGCAGTATAATATTAACCCTTAGCGCTCCGCACATTTTTGTACACTGCCTACTAGCAACTCCGGCACAGTTTCGCAGTGGAATGGAGTCTTATTTTAAGTGAGAAGAATTACACGTGCTAGTGAATATAAATTTTATTTATTTTATGCATATGCACTTTCTTCTTGCAAATGAAAGATAAATATTAAATTTTCTGATTCACCAGGGTGTGATATCTTTGAAAATAATCTCTTATGTGCATCTTGGATTTACTTGGGCAAGTGTCACATCGAAGTCTTCTTGCGAATCTTCATCTTCACTCTCAATAATTCTCATTCGTCGTCTCTTTGGTAGTATAATTTCGGAACCACTACTTGAAGTGTCAGAATAATAACCAACATTGTATTTCTCAATATCTTTTAACACTTTAAAATCAAACTCGTCTTCACTACCACTCAATTCTAAATTCTCATCACAACAATTATTTTTCTCCATGTTGCTAACCATAAAAATGGCCAAAAAATGGTTTAATTGTAGCAGTACAAAGACTGAGCACGTTTTAACTACAGATAACAATTGCCAACGCCGACGATACCGCAGCATCCTATGCGTAATCATGGTAAAAACATCGGAGCCTACGGAGCTGTGGAACAAACGCCGGGTGGTCCCGTAGCGGAGCCAACACAGCTAAAAGCATTTGGATCCACAGCGGAGCCTACGGAGCTGCGGTACAAATGCCGGATGGTCCCGTTGCGGAGAGCCAACAGAGCTAAAAACATTTAGCTCCACAGCGGAGCCTACGGAGCTGCGGAACAAATGCCGGATGGCCCCGTGGCGGAGCCAACGGAGCGCTAAGGGTTAATCTAAAGGTCTGTGTTTTAAACGTAACTTTATATGCGTCACGCGCTTGAGTGAATGAAAATAATTACTAAAGTCAGTTCAGGCAGTCAAAAATAATTATTAGCTTTGAGTAATTAAGAGTTATTAGACTTTAATAGTAATTTTTTAAGAAATAGTTATTGTTTAATAGCTTAATGTAATTTTGTAAGGGGGAAAAAAAGAACGTTAGTATTTTTCAAGGTATTCTAATGATCGAATATTTGCAAATATATTCTATTTGACTTATCTGCTGTAATATTCTAATGATGGACTGTGCTTTAAAATTTACCATACATAAAAAAATTAATTTTTGATTGGCTTTCAAACCATTGTTTTTATTGTGTCTGTTTACTTCCTTGTACGAAGTAAAAAGGAATTGTAATCGCGGAGAATTTCGGTTATCATATTTCAACGAAAACATCCATTTTGACCGCTATCGAATGCAATTTAACGATAATTTTGCGTGACATCTGTACGCAAGGACAGAATAAAGGACTCTGTCCTCAAATGAATTATAAAACTGATTTAAAATGAATTCAGAAGAGATTTTTTTCGTGGCGTCTGTACGTACATATCTCGTATAACTCAACAACGACTAGCCTCAGAACGTTGAAATTTTGTATATAGGACTGCTATAACATGCAGATGTGCACGTCATATTTTAGTTGCAATCGGCCGAACCAAAAAATATATAAATATATGTATTCACTCTGTTACTCGGCTCAGTGTTTATTCTTACATGATTGTAAATTCTGCATTTTTTTGCTTTAAAAGTGATTGAATTATGTTGTTCTTATCTTCCTGTTAAAGTTTCTATGCCTTTAGTTAATCTGCATGGTATAGTTGTAGAATTATCAGCAATTTAAAAGTTGTTTAAGTGCGGCTAAGCTTAATTTTTTTACCTTAGCAGCCATATTTGTTTACATTTGAAACTTAGCAGAATAGTGGATTTGTTGCCAATCTTGAAAAACTAAGCTTCCGAACAACAAAGTAACGTCGTCTTTTATTATTGCGAATTAAATTATCCTTAATCCATCCTGGAATTATCTATTATCATTATTAATTATGTTATATTTTTTCATGTGTTTAATGATTTCATAAAATTAGCATTTTGTTAATATTTATATTTCTTTTATGTTGAATGGCAACGAGTTATGATTCATGATTACTTTGGTTTTCGAATGTTGTTATTCTAGTAGAGGCTCATTTAAACTTAGCTATTTGTTTGTAATTTTTGCTGTTGCTAATCATAAATTAGTTTGAACATTAATAGCCAATGCCACATCATTACCAATGTTAGCAGTCTTCTGAACTCGGGCCACTTGTGAGCCTAAAGCTGTGAAGAAGTTACTCTTATAAAAGCTTAAGAATACAGATAAAAAAAGCAAGTGCGCTGAAAGTTTGTTGTAATTTGTTGCGTAAGATGCATGTAATCTTTTTGAACAACATGTGTTATGCTTCCTTACAGATGTTTACTATAGCATCTGTGAGCGAGAAAAGTGATGTATTGGATTTTGTCTCCCGTCTTTTAAATCTGTCATGTTTTTTTGTGTGAATGGCGGAAACATCCATCAATATTTTTCCTATTGTGTGTCGCTACTTTGAAATGCGATGATGTAATACCAAATCATATTTCTTTTTCTGTATCATATAAAAAATATTGTGCTGGCAACAGTTGTTGTGTCTGTTCGATTTATGGTGACGCCTGTAACAGTGCGTAATAGGAAGGCTGATTCAAAAATCAGATACGTAGAGTAACACTAAAAGTTTGGATTTTCAGTTTCCTTAAAAATCGAGTATGCTTTTTATTTATTATTCAAGGGGATCCTATGCAAAATGAATGAGTATGTTATCTTTTTAAGAACCGCACGATTAGTTTTTAAAAAATTAGATCTCAAAATTTCAGCTCTCCAATGTTAATTGAATTTGATATATATTTATTAACGTCTCTTTTGTTTATTAAATTACCTTGATTCCTTCTTCCATAATTCGAAATTTAGGTTCATTCCGAATAAAATTCTGCCATTTTTTATGATTAATTTTTTAATTGGTATTTTTATATATTTTTCGAAAAAACAATTAAATTTTTACCCTCATGTTAAAGTAAATGTATTTCTAAGCATACCTGCAAAAAATTAAGACCTTTTATTCAAAATTTCCTATCATATACGTGAATTATTTACATATTGACTCATTTTGAAATTTGGCATATTTATTATAAGTGATAATAACGCCAAATGTGGTTTACGCGCTTTGTTAAAATTATTTGAAATAATGAACAATGTCTTTTTTCCCCTTTTGTTTACAACGATTTAAAAAAAAAAAAAAAAAAAAAAATGAAATGTTTCAGATTTTAAATTACGTCCAAAGGGGCGTTTTTTAACATTTTGTGTGTTACCTTTCTTTATTAAATATCATGTTCCTCGCACTTAAACCATAAGATCCAGTGCAACAGCAATATCGCAAAATAGTTTTAAAACGAGCATATCTTTAGAATTTCCGATACAGAGACTCACGCGCTGGAGATAAAAATGTTTTTTCTGCACAACGTTGCCATTGCTCGCTTTGAAATCCTTGAGTTTGTTAATCAAAAATTCGTCAAAGTTTTAAAAAATAGGAAATCGATCATAAAACAAATTTCAAATTTCAAATTTGGTCTTCCACATGCTCATATTCGTTGGAGGATTACGTTATTCAAAATTGGATGACTCTATGTACCGTTGTTTTATCACAATCCGAGAAATATACATACATTTATGCAGATTTTTCATTATTTAATTTCTTCAAATATAATGCAGGACTCTAACATTTTGTGGCAACAGTTTGAAAAGTGAACCGACATTTATGAGTTCGACGCAAAATGCCAAAACGAAACTAATAGTCCTTCGGGATTCAAATCCCTTTGGACTAAAAAAAAGGTTGCTACAAATTAAGAAATTCGCAAATAAATTATTCTTCGCGCAAACTGAAAAAAGAAGCCAAGATAAATTTTTGAATTTCTCTGTAAATTTCGCACCAAATTTTACAAAATTTAATATCTAGGCAACATTTGAGACGTAGAATCGAAATATGTAAAACAATTGGCATGGCATTTCAGAAAAAGTCTGATTTTGTGTCAGAATACTTACATTAGAACAATGTTATATATAAATCTAATATATATCCTAAGTCGCACTTTTGAGATATGAAAAACGCGCTTCGAATTTCGTCAATCGGCCCAGTAGAACGGGAGATATATAACTGTTTCCCTCTTTTTGGGGGGGGGGGTGCGGTGTACCTTTTTAGGGGGGCGTATAAAGCAAACGTGATATTGTCCTGGATTGGTTAACGTATCATTTGAACCAGGAGTTTCATAAATAGAAGGAAGCTAGCAGACATGTTTATAAGAGAAAACTAAATAAAAAAGTCATACCTCTAATTTGAAAATTTCTTATTATAAATCATAGTGGCTTATAATAAGATCTTATTATAAATCACATATTGATTTTTGATATTTAGTATTCTTATATTGATTTGTAAATTCCCTATATCACTACTCTCCACATACAGGCTAAACTTCATTTAGTTCTGGTAATTAGTTCTGGTTCTTCATGTTGTTGCAACTTTCACACACAGAAGTATAAAAGAGTGTAAAATGTAAGTAAGTAAATATATCACGATTTATGTCAATTAAGCGCAATTTCGTTTAGAACCATAAAAAGTTTTCTTCTTACCCGCGTGTTTGAAACATTCTGTCATTTGTTTGTTGACTAGTAGATTCAGATCGCCTACTGTGATCCAAAAAGAAATTAATCTTGCGCTAAGTCGTTCTGAGATTTAAATCCATGGTTCAGTTGCCATTATTTTGTGAGTGACAAGTCAAACTTAAATACCTCAGTCCATTGTGTATGAGGCATATTATGACAGCACTAAAGCTTTGCTTATCTTCTTTGAAAAGAATGTAATGCAAATAGTGGTCTATATCCATTTTCTTGTTGCTGTTTTGTTCGGCCTTGAATCTTACTTCAGATCAAAATGGCTAGTAGCTTTTGTATTTTTTGCATTTGATGTTCATCTGTAGATGGAATACAGCTGGATTTCAAATTAGAATCTAATCTTGAATTCACTTGCATAAAACAATTCCTTTTCAAATACCTCTCCCTCTTGAGATCAAAAGATTTGTATAAGTTTCCACTATCGGTCTTCAAAGGCATGCAAACCGTTCCAGGAACTAATTTTATTGAAATATGGACGATATTTTTTAAGCTAGCAGGCAAGCCTACTAGATGAGCGGGCTGCGCCCAAAGCAAAATCTGTACGTTCTATGTACACCTGAAAAGAAAATGCACAAAAACATTTCAATATGAATCAGTTCATTCTTTTCAAGCAATCTGTAGCAATCTTGCTTTTAAGCAAGAAGAAAGGAGATGAGGACTTTGGCGAACGCCGTTTCTTCCAATCAGTGAGGCTTGGTAAGTTAGTTTCTTTTCTTTTTCCAAGCAACAACCAATTCGTAAATAATTTTTTTGTTGGCAAACGAAGAAACGAAAAGTTTTGACACTTCATGTTAATACATATACGTATGACGTCATGATTTAATTTAATGTAATATAACAACTTTTTGCTCAATATCAATAAAAGAATTAACATGGTAATAACATATCATCTCAATTACCTTAACATGAAGCAAAAAAATTGGCAACAGCTTTTTATTTAAAATGCTGACATTAACGACAGACGTTCGTAGATTTTAATAGTATAGATGCCGCAATTTATTTGTGCTAATTTTAATTATACTATTTACTTTCCTAATGAATAAACATTTCATTAGGAATATAAATGAATAAACTAATGTGTGACGTGAGAATTAACTTTAAATTACATTAGTTTGTGTTTTATTATTTCAATAATTTTTTCATTACAACGATTTTTCATTGCTATTTGTTCAATTATGATACGAAGGAATTTCACTAAAATTAATATATATGTCTATTTTTGCTAGAAGTTATGTGAGTACATCGTAATCTCATAAAGTAAACTTGGGAATAAGATTGGGCAAAAAACATAAAAAAAAAATCTGAAATGTTTCAGATTTTAAATTACGTCCAAAGGGGCGTTTTTTAACATTTTGTGTGTTACCTTTCTTTATTAAATATCATGTTCCTCGCACTTAAACCATAAGATCCAGTGCAACAGCAATATCGCAAAATAGTTTTAAAACGAGCATATCTTTAGAATTTCCGATACAGAGACTCACGCGCTGGAGATAAAAATGTTTTTTCTGCACAACGTTGGCATTGCTCGCTTTGAAATCCTTGAGTTTGTTAATCAAAAATTCGTCAAAGTTTTAAAAAATAGGAAATCGATCATAAAACAAATTTCAAATTTCAAATTTGGTCTTCCACATGCTCATATTCGTTGGAGGATTACGTTATTCAAAATTCGATGACTCTATGTACCGTTATTTTATGACAATGTGATAAATATACATACTTTTACGCAGATTTTCATTATTTAATTTCTTCAAATATAATGCAGGACTCTAACATTTTATGGCAGTAAACAGTTTGAAAAGTGAACCGACATTTATCCGTCCGACGCAAAATGCCAAAACGAAACTAATAGTCCTTCGGGATTCAAATCCCTTTGGACTAACTAGTATAAATTTCATAATTTGGAATTAAATTTTATTGGGTAATTAAACTAAAACTAGTATTTAAATTTAAAAATATCTACCCAGTTTATTAAAAAAATGTATTACTTTCATTAAGAGAAGTATTTTTAACAAAATAATTTGTTTTTATGATATCAGAATCAATTTACAAAAACCTTGGACAAATGGTGTGTGAGAGTGCATCAAATATAATCATCCAAATAGAAGGGGGAAGAATCAAGTTGTTTACATTTCTTCCTCTTAGCCATAAAAATTCAAGTTCATGCGCACAAAAATTTCACAGTGATTGTTAATTTATATCTAATTACCTTGCCGAGAGAGAAAGAAACCGGTCCTGTAGGAATTAACTCTTAAAGTTATTAGCTTTGTGGTTACAGGAAAACAATATTATGATTGATTCCTTTCACTTCTGCTGTAGAAGGCGGTATTGGACCACCTGTGCCATTTTCCTGAACTTCCTGGATGAAAAAGAAAGCATTATTGTTCTTTTCTTTGCGGAAAAAAAAATTGTTATAACCTTTTCAAACCTGTCATTTCGGGGTTCAAGCAACTCTTCTGAGAGAGATTCTAAAAGGTTTTTACTTATTACTGAAACTTAGGGATGAATTATTCGAATTTTTGAATTGCTGGAAATTTTGGGAGATTATTCAAAAACGTTGAATTTGTGGACATTTTTGTCACTCAGATTTCAGAATCCTAGCCTAAAAGCCTATTAAACAACTCGAAAAGTTGGGAAGATTTTAGTTGACGTCCGATAAAAAATACAGGAAGGTGTTTCCAAATTTGGAGCCATTTCAAAATAGTTATATTAAATCAACAAATTGTTTAAAGGCTAACCTCTAAGGCAGTTTATTTATTTATCCGTGTGTGTATGTAGATTAGATGCATTTTTAATTCAAATTTTCAGCTATACATGCTTTACTAGCATCGTGCTATTGAGCAGACGAAATTAAATTTTAATAACATAGCAGCCCGTCGTGAGTCATTTGTTCCCCATTTTGTTCTAAAGGATTTAAACTCGCATATTTCGAAATAATAACCATACAGCTCCACATATCGCATTCTAACATCTTAATTTTTAGCTCAGAAAGGCTATTAGTCTCGAAATGGCATTATGCGTCGAATCACTAAAAACGTTGAATCATTTTTCAGATTGTTGCCACCATATTTTATCGCCATGCGTTATATTTAAAGAAATTAAATAATAAAGAATCTGCATAAATGTATATATGTTTCTCGCATTGTGATAAAACAACGGTACCTAGAACCATCAGATTTTGATAACGTAATCCTCCTCCGAATATTATGGGCATCTGAAAGCCCAAATTTGGAATTCGGTTTATTATCTATTTCATATTTTGTTAAGCATTTATGAGATTTTGATTAACAAACGCAACGATTTCAAAGCAAGCAATGACAACACTATACAGAAAAAAAATTTAATCTCCAGCGCGCGAGACTATGTATCGGAAATTCTAAAGATATGCTCATTTTAAAATTATTTTGCGATATTGCTGTTGAATTGAATTTTATTGTTTAAGTGCAAAAAACACAATACTTAATAAATAAACATACAGAACGTAAAAAAAGTTCCTTTGCGCGTAATGTAAAATCTGAAAGCTTTCAGAATTTGTTTTCCCCGGAAAAGATAAAAACATGACCTTACATCTAAAATTTATTTATCTGTAGCCTTTTCGAGCTAATACATAGCTCGAATAGCATAGACAGTAATTTATCCTTGAGTGTAAAATCTGTTTCCAATTATTTTTTTACTGCTTTGATTCCAGTTACTTGTACAGTGAAAATCCTTCAAAAAATGTATGAATAATTTTTGTCAAAATTATGATTCGTTTGTTCAAGAAACGCTTAGTTCATGTAAATATTTTTCCTGTTTTATTCTGTTTTTAAAATGCTTGGTATTGATGATGACATGACTCGAATCAATTTATTCAACACTTTTTTTGCATTATACTACCTCTAAATTATGACGATTTAGTTAAAAATATTCCTGTCATATAATTTTCTCACTGAATTTTTTATTTATACAAATGTATGATCTTAGAAAGTGTGATAAAACGAAATAGAAGTATTTTAATCCATCGTCTCTGTTCTGATGAACACACCCGTGTCCGTTGGACGTTTCGCTCGAGTCAATATCCTCGTTTCTCAGAAATTCTGCAACTGTTGTCTGAATCAATATGTAGAAAATGATTAACGGATTATGTTTCCTTTGACCTCGAAATAGGAAACACGAGTTTCTAAGAATACTCATTTAAAGGGTATATTCTGCATTCTGTTGAAAGGTTTTTATTGTAAATTTAGGTATTTGCGCCACTTGAGTCTGTTGCAGTGGCTTCTACTAATTCAGAGAATCATTACTTATGTCCAACGAAACACCTCTTTCTCCTATATCCTTGTGAAACTTTTCATTCCTTTATAAATAATATTTTAACATTAGCTAGATATTTAATTAGCGGTGATTGAAATAAAATATACTGCTGATTATTGAAATTTCAGCATTACGAAGAAAACAACACCATTCAGTGAGGAGAATTGTAGATGTGGTTTAGTTTTTGAAAATGATCAGAATTTTAAGCACCTGACTGCAATCAGCTACTCGGGCAGAGGTTTAAATGATATGAAGTCTCATCAAATGCCATATGAGACCATCCTGCCATATGAGACATAAGAAGTCGGATTAAGGTTTGTGATTTCATAATGCGATGTCGACGAACTGCCTAAATAGTTCGTAGACATGCCACTTCATGATTGCCTATCACAAACGGAGAGGGACAGAATCCTTGAACTGGGGGATGTTGATTTATCACTGTGGTAGATCGCTATGTGTTTAGTCCGAAAGGTCAGAATTGTTCGACTCTGTGTAACTAATCCAGCAGCTCAAAGTACAGTGACGCCTTTTGGAGGATAGTAAGCGGCGGCGAGAGCCTAACTTCTGCCCAGATGGATCGTCAAATGACGACGCGGGGTTACCTTTATTCCACTGTTACGGAATTTACTCATTGCATACTAAGATCATTAGGTTCAGTAGTATCTACAGAAATCATCCGAAGGCTGTGCCACAGTATTGGAGTACAAACCAGATAATCAGGGATGTATGTTCGATTGACCTTCAAGCTATCGCTATAAAGATATAGTATGATGTTACATCCAGGCTGCAGTGGAGCTAGAATGGAAGACTGGAATTATCTTCTTCAGCGGCGAGTTTCAGTTTTTTTTTTTTTTTTTTTTTTTTTTTTTTTTTTTTTTTTTAACGGTGATGGTCGAAGAATGCATAACCAACACCATAATTAGTAACTCCATAACGTTATATCGAACTTGGTCCTGTAATAATGGTGTCGAATCGCATAATGTATAAGTCCGACGCTTTGAGTCTTCCTCTTAATACACTGAGAGTTCACCTTTATGTCAGTTTGGTCGTAAAGCCAATGGTATGGCCATTCCTATATAGTAAGCGGTGGGCTAGGAGCAGGCAAACGCTAAACCGCATGTTGCTTGTGCTATTGCGAATATCCATCATGGACTTGGCTTGCAACCTTGGCCTGATGCATCTGCGAACTTGTCTTCCGTCTGGAACAGCTTTGGTCAACTGCTGCCTGCTAATTCTACTCACCCAGGTCTTCCCTCTCACCTTGGAAGTCTACTGGCTATTTACTTTGACAGTCTGTTTTGAGGTATATCATACATGAATTGACTTTCTGATTGCCAGTTACCCAGGAGGGTAGCGCAACGGTCCAAACATTCATAGTTCGGATATTCCTCGAAATCCTGAAATATTTATTGAGAAATCTTGGAGATCGAGCTGAAGCTGGCCAGAGCTAAAAGCCGCTGATTTTGGTACCTTGGTCAAACTACAACATCCGCCTAACACGAAGATCAATAATTAATTTTGACTTAGATGTGAACTGCGGAAGAGAGGGTATTAAGAAGTGTTATTCCTGTACCCAGGTGCATCTGGAGTTGCAAAACATTCCTCAGATGTCCCGGTTGGTAGTATGATAAGACGTAATTGCGTATATTTCTTCGCATATCGGTTATATACCACATTGAATAAATCGGGATAATTTGACTATTTTGTTTCCAGTTTTGAGCATTTGTGCTAGTAGCATGACCATCGTTCCTGTAAATTTCAAATTCTAATGGCATTTATTTATTTGCATTTCAATTTCAAGGCTGAGCTGTGTAGTTTTATTGATTATTTTAATTGTTTGAATGGTAGAAGAAATTTGTATTAAATATGTTGATATTCGATAAGAATTTTGAAAATATTTCCTTGTTCATTACCGTGATATTTTACCTTGTTTCTCCATGATATTTTTTCATATATAAAATTATCTGTGAATTTTAAAATGCAAATTTTTTAGGAATTTACCTGCAGAAATGATCAAAAATAATTACATGTTAGCCAAAAATTGATTAAATGTGATTAGTCCGAAATGATGATGATTTTTGTGATTTAAATTGGTTCCTGAAGATACATTTGGTTTCAGCATTCACGCATGCAAGTGTGAAATAAAGTCTGTGAACGTACCGAACAAACAAGCGGTAGTTCACCTTCCTGCGGCTTTTCTGAAAACATATTAAGAATTTTGCTGCTATTTAGTTCTTTTCTGGTAACCAGTTTTAAGGCTTTTTTTTTTTTTTTTTTTTTTTTGTTGTTGTTGTTGTTGTTGTACAAGTGATACAGTTTTTCGCTACGGTTAGACGATAATTTAACTATTACTTTAAATAGAAAATATCGTTTTATTATAAATTCAGAACACAAACTCTAGTTTTATGCCCAGTTCAGAAAAATATATCCTGAAGATTTATCTTTTGTTATCACTTTGATAAGTATGCTATGTCTAGCGATAGGGAAATTTAATGTTACTTTCTTGCTGACTTTCATGAAGTTTCGTGGAATTCTTATTTAACCTCTTGTTTAACTTTGATACCGTGTGTAAAGATTCCTTTAAACAAATTCTTTTGCTCGATGGCTGTATACTGTTAGATATGGATATCAAATTAACGCACAAGGGTAGTAAACTATGTTTTTTATCTCATAAGATTTATATAAACATCAGCTTGTGGTCTGATATCTCTCATTGAATGGAGTAACGGCGTGTTCCAGAATGTGTTGCGATATATTTCCCATTAAAAGAGCTAAAAAAGGAAAACATTGAATTAAGTGGGAAGTAACTCGGCATTGAATTACTTAGTGCGCGAATAAGCTTATCTATATATATAAAAAAGAAGAGTCTGTCTGTGTGTCTGTGTGTGCGTGTTTCATTCGTGTTGCGCGTAAGCTAATAGACCCAGGGCTACGAAATTTTGAACATAGAGGTTCATCTAGACAAGAGCCAGTGCACCTCGAAGCGATTTTTTTTTTTTTTTTTCAAAATTCGAATGATAATTTTATTTTTTTTTTATTAATTTATTTTTTTGAGGAAATCTCATCAAATCGCTAATTCTCTCTCCAGCACATGTTGCCACTTGGAAACATGAGGGCGATAATTCTGTGCAGTTTTTAAATTTAATGTGTCTCTTGGATAATGGACGTTTGTCGGGAACGGGAAATTGATTAATTTATTTATTAGGATAATTAAGATTTGTATTAAGGGATATTGCTTATTTCATTGTAATTTTTTTTTTTTGATAAAGTTGTTCTGCAGAGTAAAATTCTGTGCAGTTTCTAAATTTAATGTCTGGTGTTTCTTTTAGGCATTTTCCCGGTACATTTAAAAGTCAGACGAAGGCTGGCCGCATAGCGGCTAGTTTATCTATAAATAAGAGTTACAGGTATTGCTGTTGCATGTTATTTATATTTAAAAATTTCAGTTTGCTTGACTAATAAATAAGACTGGATATATTTTAGCTTTTTTCCCCTGAAATGTGAAATGTGCTTTGAAATGTTAAAACGAATTATAATATATTTTGCCAGGGCTCGTGAAAGAAAGATTGTATGGTGGTGTTTCCTCAACATGAGTGTAATATGATACGTGGAATTCGAAATGAGCATGGAAAATGCTATAAGTCGAATTTAACCGAATATCAGAGTGGCCTGGATGTTTTGCATTTGATACACTGTATCTCGGAACGATTTTATAATCATAGAATTTTTACGCAGTTATTTAAATTTTTTTTAAATTAGGAAATAAAATAATTATATTTCTTGACTAAATAATTTTAGGAAATGTGTGGCAACAAAAAATAAAATCAAGGGGCATTTCAAATCGCAACTGTCAAGGCATTTCAAATCAGTCAAGTTAACAGTGGCGCATTTCAAATCGCAACTGTCAAGGAGAATTTTAAGGGAATTGAGTGTAAACATTGTTATAAATGCACTTCGTATACTATTAGCTCTATTTGTTCTTGAAATTCTGTTAGTGTAACTCTTTGAAATTCCTTGGTACAATTTTCAGTTCAACCTCATAATTTTAATTTTAGTCTCATATGACCAAAAATATTGGAATAGCTTTTCAGTGCATTTAACTAAAACCAAGTACTTAATTTTCATGTATTGTAAATCATAGGCTATTGAATAAGGAAAAATAATTAAATTAATACATCACTGCTTAACTGGGGAAAATTATTTTCTTAATCAGCGTAACAACAATTATGAAACAGTACGGGCCTTTTAACCATTGACTACGAATTAAAAAAATATATTACCCCGTTTCCTATTCAAGTGAACGAAATATGTCATAAATAAGGTAAATTTAGCATTCGGAATTTTTTTCACAAATTGTTTTCAAGCCAAAGGCTGGGTGGGGACAGATATGTCCCAGCCGTAGTTAATGGTGGGATACATATGTCCCACACGTAGCGATGGACTTACTATAAGCACACCTATTATTCTGTGGGACATATATGTCAAGTTTAGTCAAATGATTAATCCGATGGCTCAAGATTGCATTTAATTCATATAAATTTCTGTTTTGAGTTATTTAATATAGTATACCCTCTCATCACGTAAAATCATGGCTTCCGCCAATAATGAATGTTGGTTTAAATGCATCATCGTTTAACAACCACGTGCTCGCTGAAAAGTAAGTCGAGTAGTTGTGAAAAACCTATTCAGTAAATTAAGAAATTCTGGAAGAATTTCATTTGCAATAATGTTACTCTTATGATAATATAAGGATCGAAATTCAGTGATATTCGATTCGATCGTAAGCAAGGCTATGTGAGAATATTTCAATACTAAACAAAATTGCGTTGAATTTTGAAATATTTTGGGGAGAATATTGTTTTGTCATTACAAATATATATGTATGAGAATGTTCAGTAAAAACCATTTCTACGGTAGAGGTAAGGAGGGGGGAAAAGTCGGATTTTGAAGCTGCACCAGGGGGTTCCCTTAGTTTACGTCTGTCCGAAAATTTAATTCGAAATCAATTAGTTTCGATTTCGATATCATTTTGATTGGTTTAATTAATTTCTAAAATTATTACTACCTTGTGTAAATTATTTCCGTCAAATTATTCGTCATTTGTTTTCATCATATTTTTCAGCGTTATTAAGTCATGATCATTATAAAAAGTACTTTGGTAGACGGTTGCACGGATTTTGCCAATTTGGGGGGGGGGGACGATACGACTAACTGTAAACCCATTGCAAGACAAGTTATTTATGGTAACCGATACCTTGTTGTCATTTTATTTTAAAAATAATGCGTTTTATTATGCGTAAATTCCGTGTTTTAAATATTATTTATGGCTTCTAAATGTTAAAAATCAATTAAATTTTGCATTTTTATTTGAAATAAAAATTTTATTGTTTATGATATTTTATGGAATTTTATGTTCTGGATGATGTAATGAATGACGTCACGTTACTTTAAAAGTAATTGGTTTTAATATCTATAAATTTAATGTTTTAAACATTATTTATGGCTGTTAAGTATTAAAATACAATTTAATTTTGCATTTTTTAAATTATTTTATTATGTATGATTATTTAAATAATTTTAATTCTATTCGTGATGTAATCAGCTCCCCGATTGGTTACTGAATATTTGTGCATTACCCCGCCATTTTAAAATTTTATTATTCATCTCTTCGAATTCCTTAGATTACATTTAAAAATTTTCCTTAGATTACATTTTTAAAATTATATTAAATTTTTCAAATTTTGTTCATTGATATCTAAATTATGATTTCGATTTCATACGGCAGGTTAAATACTCAAAAAAATGTAAGTACATACTTTTCTTTTACTTTATAATTGTATACTTACTTCAATTTTTATTAAAAAATTAATACACTGTTTTCAAAAATTGCCGAGATATTTATTGCCACATATGTTTTAATGTTAAATAATTATATCCTATAAAACTTACTTTAAAGGTCTTTAATTTAATTAATATTTTAATTCTTTTAAACGTTGGTATGATGTTTTTAATTCGATATTCAATTTAAGTAATATTTCAATTCTTTTAAAAGTTGGTATGATGTTTTTAATTCGATATTAAATTTAAGTAATATTTTAATCCAATTAAACGTTGGCGCAATGTTTTTATAGCGGTGTTTTTATTCTATTTCTTTGCTATATGAATGTAATAATTGAACCTTACTTTAGTATTTTATGCTCATAGTAAATGTATTTATTTACATTTGCCTGCTATCTTAAAAAACGACATTTTCAACAAAAAATTAATCCATTATTTTTAAGGATATTAATTTTTTTAAAGTTTCGAATACTTTACTATGCGTAAAATACGTAAAAACAGCGTTTTTCAAGATGGCTGACGATTGTAAAAACCGCGCCAACGTAAATCGCCAAAAATCCGTGCAACCTTCTACCAAAGTAGCACCTAAAAATTAGTTGTAAGCGCTATGAGCTTCGTGAAAATAAATTATGCACCACAAAAGTAACAGTAAGTTATAAGGGATATGCTTTATCATCCGAAAAGCAAACATGATATTTTTTTAGCATTAATAAGCATTATAAAAATAAGTAATAAAAGCTGTATGTATTATGAGCGTCACTGATGAAGTTACCCTTAAGCATATAGGGAGTCCGCGCGGACCCCTTGAGAAATATTTTTGCGTAAATTTCCGCAGTATCTCAACAAATGGCATTCTATCTTTGCACGGTCTCTTTTTAACTTATAAATTACGTGTTGAAGGTCATTCATTGTCTAGACTTGAATAGTTTAGTGTGTACAAATAAAAACGTCCTCGCGGACCCGACATGTACGGGAATGTGGGTGTTTGGTTTGTTTGTTGTGTGTGTGTGTGTGTGTGTGTTGTTCGAATTACTTTTGATTTGGATTAAAATCTATTTTCGTCTTTTGTTATACAAATTTTTCGGTTTTTTGATAATGGCACGACAAATTTATCGTAATAAGCGGCCTTTGACTGATGAGCAGATTCAGGATATTACCGAATGACTCCCATTTTTTTTTTTTTACTCGATAACGAAGAAAGTGACATTGATGAAAATGTATTTGAGGCAAGCGATCAGTACGGCAATGAAATGGAAGAAAATTATGAAAAAAATTTAAATGATTCTTTTTTTTAATGGGGAAAAATATGTTATATATGGTCAAAAGAATATAGAAAACAAACTCGTAAAAAGAATATTGTGCTGCATTTTCCGGGTGCTCGAGGATAATATGATGTACTTGGAGCTTGGAGATTATTTATTAGTGATCACATTTTGTATCTAATATTATATATTATAATAAAAGAAAAGAAGACATAAATTCATTAAAGAAAATATTCCACTGTAGGCAAAATGTCTGGATCTTTTCGATTTAAAAGCATTTATTGGATTGCTTTATTTATCGTTATTTACTACTGATGATATCTTGAATCTAATATTAATATAATCTGTGCTAATAAAAGAAAAAAGAAATAAAATAAATTCCAATCTAGGCAAAATGTCTGGATCTTTTCGAATTAAAAGCATTAATTTAATTGCATTGATTGTCATTTATTACTAATAATATTTTGAATTAAATATGAATCTTACTAATAACAGAATAAAAGAAATAAATGGCAACAAAGAAAATACTCCGCTTTAGACTAAATGTCTTTATCAAATTAAAAGCATTTATTGGATTAAATGTCTTTATCAAATTAAAAGCATTTGTTGGATTGCTATATTTATCAGGTGTGATGAAATCTTCTAAAGAAGATGTTACTTCACTTTTTGCATCTGATGGAACTGACTGCAAAGGACATTTTTCGGGCTACAGTGAGCGTCAACTGCTATCAAATTTGCCATCTGATGATGTTATTACGAGAAATGGGTGGGGGGGGGGGCACAAGATAAAATTGAGACAGAGAAATATGGGATTCATTTATAAATAATTGCCAGTCCCTGTACAATCTATAATATCTCATAATTAATGAAATGTTAGCCCTTTTCCGAGGTTGAAATTAATTTAGGATGTATATGCCTAAAACACTATCTAAATATATCCTAAAGAACATGTGCATGTGCGATTCTGGTACATTTTACCTATGCAATGCCTGTATTTACTGTGGAAAAGAAGAAAATCCACAGAAAAATGGCCTGTTGGTACCACCTAAGAGTGTGTTACGAAAAGCCCAGCTGCGGTAAGATAGCTTCCCCGCAAAGCGAGTTTAGGGTTCTCGGAAAGTGGCAAGGGAGGACAAGGTGCCAAACTCTGCGAAATTTGGCAATAAAATTGGCGAAATGCCATAGATGGTGCGAGAGAATTCGTTCTAGAATGTTTACTGGTTTTCCCGAGAATGTTCTCGAAGGCAGGGCAGAAATATATATATATATGCACCCTGCTTGTACGCGGAGTATCTTGAGTATGTTGACTTCAGTAGCAGTGTTTTGAGAGCTACCGAACCGAGTCGGGAGCTGTATTGTAGAGCTTTGCCGTGAAGCTGTTTCTACCGTTTTTACCTGTTTTAGCTTGAAGGCTGTGTTGCTGATTGACTCAACGTGTTTGTCGTAGTTTTTCGACGACTGAAAACCTGTCTTAAGAACTGTCCTACGCAATACTGGCGAATAAGTTGTGTTTTGATTCTTTATCATGTATCGTCATTAATCACTCCAAATCGACGAACCCGTAGAACACATTAACAGAATGTTTTAAAATTTACACCACTTCTTGAGAAACCTAACTAACCGAAATATCATTGTTGATAACTGGTTTATGTTGATAGAACTATGTGAAAATTGAAAAGTGAAGGGTTTGAACTGGAAACTCTGAAAATGAATAAGCGGGAAATCTCTCCCGAATCAAAACCAAACAGCAAGCAACTGTTGGAACTTCGGAATTTGGCTTTAAGAAGGAATTACTATTTCTTCATATGTTCCGAGGAAAGAAAGCAGAGGTATTTGTTTAATGTCCACTATGCATGCTATTAAAAATATTAGTTCAGAAAATGGAAAACCTGAAATGATTACAACATCACAAAAGTTGGTGTAGACGTATTAGATCAGATATGCGCTAAGTATTCTGTGGCAAGAAGTAAAGTCGGAAACGCTTTCCTGGCGCTGTAGTGGCGACACAAAAGTCAAGAAGGACACGAACGGAGTGAGAAAACACGTTTGTTAGTCGAAGTACGACAAAATCAAAGAAATAACCACATGAAAAGACAACGATGATCATGAAAGAATGTGTTCGAAATTACGACCCGGACCGTGATGCAGGAACCGCGCGTCATGCATCTTCAGTTCGTGATGCGGATCTGCTATGCGGGGAGATGTGAGGGCTGCATCACCGTCCGGGGTCGTAATTTCGAACACCTTCTTTAATGACGATCGTTTTTGTTTTTGCTGTCATTTGTAGATTTCTGTTGTACTATAATAAAACGTATTTTCTCTCACCGTTTGTGTTCTTCCTCCCGGGCCAGGAAAGCATTTTCTGACCATGCATTCCTATGTGATTTCCCATCGTCTAGATGTACTCTTGTTGTCCTATGGTTATTTTTCATGCCATACTTTAACATCTGTATGGTAATAATTAAATACCAACTCAACGAAGAAGTAAATAAGAGGGAAGAAAATCCGATTCCTCTTCGAAAAGCCCTTATAGAGATCACATAACACGTCGAAATTGGACTCCTTTATCTCATGAACTTCGTAGAGGAATTGAAAAGTTAATAAGAGGAAAATTAATAAACCAGTTTCGTCAGAAAATGAATCAGTACGAAAATCGCGATGCTTTTACTGTCCTCGAAAGAAAGGTAGCAAAGTCAAAACTCTATGCGAAATATGTGAAAAATACATACAGGGTGTATCAGTACAGCGTTGACAAATTTTCAGGAGAGTTAGAGTAACCTAGACGATGGGAAATCACATAGGAATGCATGGTCGGAAACGCTTTCCTGGCGCTGTAGTGGCGACACAAAAGTCAAGAAGGACACGAACGGAGTGAGAAAACACGTTTGTTAGTCGAAGTACGACAAAATCAAAGAAATAACCACATGAAAAGACAACGATGATCATGAAAGAATGTGTTCGAAATTACGACCCGGACCGTGATGCAGGAACCGCGCGTCATGCATCTTCAGTTCGTGATGCGGATCTGCTATGCGGGGAGATGTGAGGGCTGCATCACCGTCCGGGGTCGTAATTTCGAACACCTTCTTTAATGACGATCGTTTTTGTTTTTGCTGTCATTTGTAGATTTCTGTTGTACTATAATAAAACGTATTTTCTCTCACCGTTTGTGTTCTTCCTCCCGGGCCAGGAAAGCATTTTCTGACCATGCATTCCTATGTGATTTCCCATCGTCTAGATGTACTCTTGTCTCTTTTGAACGTTTGTCACGTACTAATTTATTGATGACTCTGGTTGATTTCGATATTTTTGATCAAAATATCTGAAGAATAATTATTTAATATAATGCATCCATTTGAATTATGATTTGTTTTTAAATATTCATCGGTTTTATTTTGGGGATCCACACGGACCAGACATGTGAATGAGCATACTGATTTTTTTAACCTGTGTGTTTAACCCCTTCGCGCCGACTGTCACGTATACGTGCCAGCAACGAACACTTATCTACCGGCCGACACGCAGACGTGCCAGAGGATTGTTCCGTTCTCTACCGACTGTCACGTATTTGTGCCAGTACTTTGGAACGTTTTTCAAACTATAATTTCTGCCACAAGATGGCACTGTATGTCCATATGGTTTCAGATACATGTACATTAGACCTTCTACTTGAAATGAGAGAAGCATGACTCACATACACGTGTTTTTGATTATATAAACAAACGGGAAAGTAAATGTTTCCGAATGGCGTAATTTATGACGTCTCTTTAAATCGCACTTTATTCGCACGTGGTAGTTGTTTACTGTAAGTAGAGAAGTTTTATTTGCTCTAAAGCTTTGGGCATTTCGGTTTGCAGTTCAGTTTTTAGAAAATAATTAGATCTTGTTAGACGTGAATTCTTTGTTTTTACCGTTGCAATGTCGAAGCGTCGAAAATGTTTAACAGAGCATGAAATAGCAGAAATGATGCAAAATATTTCAGATATTGATTCTGAAATTCTGATATTCTGATATTGATTCTGAAAGATTAACTGAAAGACATTTTCCAAAACTTTGTTCAGAAGAGACTGATAAGAAAATGAGACGACGATGCTTCGTTTGTTCACATTCCCGGAAAAATCCTCCAAAACGGCAAATGAGTTATTACGAGTGCAAGGAATGTAACGTAGGACTGTGTGTAGATCCCTGTTTTCAAATTTTTCATACGAAAAGAGAATTTTAAGTAATATATTTAGTTTTCAGAGGTATAATGTTAAAATTCATAAAATGGTGAGTAATTAAAATAAAATGTGTAAAATATGCATTTAAACAAGAAATAACGTAATTAAAGTGTATATATATATAAATATCTATAAAGCATAAGCCGTTTAAATACTCTATAGAGCATTATTAAACAATGCATTTATACTTCGGAAATTTCATGGATTTAGGCTTAGTAGCAAAAAAGCCCCCGGCCCTGGAGAGACGCTCGCGTAAGACACTGCCGGCCTCAGCGATAAGCGCGCGTTTTCGCTACCCGGCTCGAAGGGGTTAAATAGTTAGCGAAATTTACGGCAATATCGAATCTACAGCACAAGAGGATTCAACGCAGAATTGAGGATCAACCAACTCGCAGACCAAGAAATAGAGAAATAAAGTTAAAATTGTGTTTAAAAAAAATCGTTCACGCAATTACAAGGCACTTGTACTCTTTGCCCACTTATGTCCATACCGTTAAGTGTTTGTAAACCTTGCTGCACGCTCTTGAAGAAGACGAAGTTCACGACCATTAAAAAAGTCCGGAGTTCCATTCGCATGATTACACACTTCATGGATTGCGCCGACACGAGTTCTTCGCTAAAGCATAGTGAGAACAGTTATAAAACGTATTATGTATGCTCTTATCACGCCTTATAAGAAATAGTGATAAAATTCAGTCTGGCCTTGAATCGTAACGATGACGTTTGAGTGGTTTTTCGATGAGCCACTTCATCCATCGACGCGTACTCAGCTGAACTGATTTATTCATAAGGCGTGCCTCAGATCCAGAATTCTTTGATCCTTTCAACACGAGATTATTTGCTAAGTGTCCAAGACTATGTTAGTTAATATTTCTCAGTTGAGGTTTTCCGTCTTCCCGTCTTCAGCTAGAGAAACATGAGAGAAAAGGCTAATCCAGAGGTTCTGAAACATTTTTTGCCCCATGCATCCCTCTTAAGATTACTAGATCATATCCCCTCCCTTTCTAAAACTTCAAATGCATATGCACATTTATTTAAATTATTTTTTAATGTGTTTTAAAAATTGAACAACATAAATTTTAGAAACTGGTAGATACCAAAACTTGTTTAAAAGTAGTTTCTTAGACTCATAAAATGAGCATTTAACCTTTGTTCCAGTATAATAAAGTTTAATATTGACTACAAATTTTATTTGTTCAATTTTTAAAAATATTTCACAAACTTATGAGTAACCGTGCAGTTAGCAACATACGCATGCCACTTGCAGTGCATTTTGGTATGGGGTTTATAGATATTTTTTTTTCCTGGGGGGTTGTAACTAAGCGAAATCTCAGATAAATGGAAATCGTAGACAAACTTCACTTCTTTATTTCGCTGAACACTGGTAGTTCGGTCCGAGGTTCGAATCCCGCGAACGGGCTGGCTGCATGGGCATGGGTGTTTTCGTGGTTTTCCCCATGTGTAACGTGTATACGAGGAAGTTTCCCGTAGAAAGTCCTCCACGGAGTCATCCATCCCCTTAGGCAGATAGCCCTAGTGTACTTTTCCATAATTAAATACACACGTACACACTCTTTATTTCGCGGTCATTTATTAGTCCAAAGAAGCAATTTGCCCAGAGGGACAATTAATTTCACTTTGGCATTTTGCGGTCATTCACTACAAACGTTGTTTCACTTTTCAAATTGTTGCCACCAAATATTATCACCCTCTTATTATATTTAAAGAATATAAAAAAAAAATAATGAAGAATCTGCATAAATGTATGTACGAGTGTTTCCCGCATTGTGATTAAACAACGGCACCTGGAGCCATCAAATTTTAGATAACGTAATCCTCCTGCGAATATGGGCATCAAGAAGCCGAAATTTGGAATTTGTTTTATTATTGATTTCATATTTTGTAAAACTTTAACGAATTTTTGATTAACACATCTAACGATTTCAAAGCGAGCAATGGCAACACTGTACGGAAAAACAAAAAAACATTTTTATCTCCAGCGAACGAGATTGTATCGGAAATTCTAAAGATAGGCTCATTTAAAAATTATTTTGCCATATTGCTGTTGAACTGAATTTTATGGTCTAAGTGCGAGGAACATGATATTTAATGAATAAAGGTAACACACAAAATATTTAAAAAATGCCCCTTTGGACGTAATTTAAAATAATAAACCTTTCAGGTTTGTTTTTACTCTTTTTTTGTGTGTGTGTGTGTGTGTGAATTTTAAGAGAAACGATATGGTGATAACGATGATTTTTCAGTAATCTTAAACACCAGTATTTCAAAAAGTTTCCGTAAGGGTAAAAATGTTGATCTAGGTAATGTTCGACGATAGTAAAGGGTAGTTTTCATGACTACGGTCGCTATCGTTGTATCTTATATTCTTCTTGAGGAATGTTGACCAATTTTCGGTCCAAAAAAATATTTTCATCATCTGCATTTAAAATCATAAAGCTGATTCTATCATTCTAACTTAAAAAGCGGCAATTTAACATTGGATGAGATTCAATTTCTTGATAAGTTAGGATATTTTTTTCTTTGTGACGTGTGAAGTTGATTAACCCTTTTGTGCTTTACTGGTTTTATTGGGGGACGGATATTACGCACAGCCCCGTTGGTATCGCTGTGGCGAAGGGTGAAACCAGTTTTCTCCATAACCATTATCTAACCCGGAAGGGAAACATGGTAAGTGGTTTTAAGCCTTTAACTCTGGCCATCTTCAATGATGAATGGTACTTATTACAGAAAATGAGGTATGAGGTCTCTTGAACAAGCTGAATTTCGGAAGATACGAGAATTTTGCATAAGCCTAAATTCCATGGAACGAGGATGTCTCTTAGTTAATGGTCATATATTCGTACTGAAAAAAATTCGTGAAGTGCTCAAGGATATCAGATATTTTAAACACACGCCATTTTCTGCATAAACATTCTGTAATGTACCACTAGGAAACATTGCATTATAAATTTATTTTTATTTCCTTGTACGAAGTAAAGGATGTACTGTAACCGCAAAAATTTCGGATATAATATTTCAAAGAAAATATCCATTTTTACCGCTCTCGAATGCATTTCAACGTTTTTTTTTTTTTGGGGGGGGGACATTTGTACATACGGGCAGAATAACGGATTTTTTTATTCCAAAATGGATTGTGACACGAATTTAAAAGTATTTTTACGATAACCTTAACAGCCATTTTTGATCATTTTTAAGTTGAACAGACTACAGCCCCGGACGTAAGTATTTTTCGTCCTTTTTTATTTTCTTCTTTGGTCTTTACAAGACCCATTTCGATACGTTTTATTCTGTTTCTTTTGATTCTTCTCATAAAAAAAATTTATAATTTTTCTAGCTAAAGGGACATCCCTTAAAATTTTTTTTATCTTAAAATTTTTGGACTTATAGCTTTTTAGCTATTCATTTTAATTGTACATTTGCTTAACTAGGCTTTCTTGTATAGCTTAATTAATAATCACTTACATTTACAATTTTAATTACATCGCGTCCATTGCTTTTTAGCTCGTATATTTTCATTGTACATTTGCTTTACTAGGCTTTCTTGTTTATTAGTAAGTGTGACATTTGCAATTTAAATTACCGCGCGTCGGGAAAAGGAGCCATATAATTGGGACTTGCTAAACTTTTTTATATTATTGAGTTGTATTTTTCTGTTAGTGAAACTACGTTTATAATCTCAATTATTATCGTTGGACGAAACGCGCTGTAGATATTAACTTATTCGAGTTTTGAGCTGCTTTTCCCTTGATAAATCCGGCTCAAACCTCGAGTTGAGCTATTTACCATTTATTGCATATTTCTGTACATATTTAATGTGTATTTGAAATGTATTTAATTTTAAAAGAGTTTCTTTTAATTCTTTGTAAGTTAAAATTTCAGTATTTTTATCACCCTTTTTTGATTTTGAAGTCATCTCGATTTGTGATTTTTACCTTTAGTTTTTACGAGATAGCTTTTACTACTTTGATGTTGTTTCTAATTGTGACATGATTTGACATTTTTGCTAAGGAACTGTAGTGCAAATGTATTTTTTAGCATTAGCTTTTAAACATTCCTCTTATTAATATATATATATATATATATATATATATATATATAATGCGACCTTTTTTTGGCAATCATTGGTCGCAGTTATGTACTTCCAGTTACAGAAGTGTATTTTAAATCACGAAAGTAATCATGTTTTGCCAATGCCAAAATAAAATTTAAAAAAAAAAAAAAAAAAAAAAAAAAAAAGAAAGTAAAATAAAAAAATCAAGCGTTTAATGCGATTTCCTGGTTCCTATACTTATATTTGGGAAATTTTTAAATTCGTTATGAAAAAGTAAAATTGCAAGAAATTTTGACTCCCGTGGGACAAAAATTAATTGAGATATTCAAAATTTGCAAATTTTGATGTCATTTTCGACTTGCATTGAAGAATCGGTTAATAAAGCCTGAAAAATTCGAGGAAATAAGTTTAAATAAAATGCAGCCCCCCCCCAAAATGCTTATAATTTAACAGGCGGTGCAAGGAAGTCATGTGGTGTCTACATCAGAGGGGACCCAATCACCAAATCCTGGTGGTGACGAACTATGTCTACCACCCTTTAGTTTTGGCCCAGTGTAGAGTCATTAGTTTTTTTTTTTTTTTTTTTTTTTTTTTTTTGGGGGGGGGGTTAAGGTGGGCAATGCCCTCGCTGAACCGTGGATTTGTAATAGCAGATGTGATTTTGCGAAGGAGCTTTTTCGGCTAACATCGTACAGCGATTGAGTGAGAAAATGTAAGATTTATAAAATGCAGACGCATGATACTGTTCCATGCGTACGGGGGTCGTAATAAATTGAATGCACAAGTCCGATGAAAAGTGAATAAAATTTATTCTTATCATATTTTAAACTACTAAAACTTTTAACAGAACTTTATTCAAAACAGAGAAACGTAGAGTAAGCTAATCCAATCTCTCCACGAATTCGCTACAGTAAACAACAACAGTTATCCAAACAACAACTGAAATGAGATGTTTTCCTCCAGCTTTTATAAGCTTTTTAAATCACGCACGAGAACCTTCTCGTATTTTCTCGACTCTTCTGGATAGCAAAAGAGTACAATTATTATTAAAATGTTAAATGAGCGTGCTCCTATATTTTAATTTTTCCGGCGGAGCTTTCTATTCAAATAAGTCTCGCACAGGAATATAAAACAATTTTAACTATAAATTCTACTAAAACTAGCTAAATAAATACAAAAACCTTAACAATAATTTACCGATTAATACATAAAAGCTTTTGAAATTCTGCCAAAACAGCGAGGAGTTACCTGGGAGTACATCAGGGCACGGAAAGGTGCAATGATTAATTTAGTGTGTTAAAATCAGTGACTTTCAAATCAGTTAGATGAAAATGTGCATGTTTATCATAAGTTATTGTAGATATTGTCTCTTTTATTAATGTAATGTGTGTTTATCAGCATTTTCTTTAATTTTGCTGTTTTATAATTTCAGAACATTATCGATGAATTTGGTCCATACACAAAACAACTGGTTGCAGCTGGTAGAACATATCTAAAGTCTTTGCATGGTAAGTTAAAAGACCTTTAGCTGTCAATATTCATAAATGATGTAAGCATATTATATAAATTATAAATGTAATAAAGGTTTTAAGGAATTAAGAAATAGCAAATGGGGAATATAAACTGTTTTTTAATGTATTTCATTAGCATTAAAATTAAGGGTACTTTTCTGTTTTGCCCGTGCAGGCATCTGTAGTAACATTTGAGCATCTGTAGTAACATTCCAGCTGTCGTACACCATTTGTATTCATGTCCAATAAATGTTTCAAATTAATTGCTCTTGTTTCTTTTCACAACTTACTCCTGACATTTCCGGACATACCTTCCTACGCAATTCTTAACCCTTATGATGTGCACTACATCCCCTAGAAGTTTGTCGCAACATTAACGGTACATCCTGTATATATCCCATTTTTAATGTTCAGATTTCTTAGGGTACTTTTCTGTTTTGCCGGTACAGGCATCTGTAGTAACATTCCAGCTGTCATACCCCATTTGTATTCATGTCCAATAAATGTTTCAAATTAATCGCTCTTGTTTCTTTTCACAACTTACTCCTGACATTTCCAGACATACCTTCCTACGCAATTCTTAACCGTTATGATGTGCCCTACATCCCCTAGAAGTTTGTCGCAACATTAACGGTACACCCTGTATATATCCCATTTTTAATGTTCAGATTTCTTAAATTGCTTTAAATTAACCCGCCGTTTTAAGCATATGAAACCATCAAAGAAACATTTCGGGAAAATAAAGTTAACCTTCAAACCATGGACCCATTTCGTAATTTTGAAATCCAGTACCCAGAAATTTCAGAGATTTCTCTTTTCCCTTTCCTCCATAAAAACGTTTTCTGAGGAAACGTAGATTATTTCTGTATGAGAAATATCTATATGAAATAGCTTTTCTTTCATTCCTGATAAGAGTAATAAAATTTAAGTGGCTTTCAAAATGAGTTGCTTTTTTTAGTTTTCAAAATGAGGATAAAAATTTCAGTAATTTTTCATATTTCTTTCAAGAACGCTGTTAACTAAGATTAATTATGGAAATAGTCTGATATTTTGAAGCATTTTTGTTGCTCAAAATTTTCAACAAAATGTGTTTTAAATAGTTTTTCACCTAAAGTTGCTGCATTATAGGAAAAAAATCGAGCTTACGAACGAGTCAAATTCAGAAAAATGAATTTAGTATCATAGAAGAGTATCAGATTTTGAAGAGTGTAGTCTTCCACCCGAATATGAGCAGGTAGAAGCCCGAATTTAGAATTGCGAATTTGTTTATCTATTTCGTTTATATATTCATTTTGCAAAACTTTAGTGAGTTTTTGATTAACAAACTAAACGATTTCAAAGCGAGCAGTTGCAACCCTGAACGGAAAAAGACATTTTTATCTCCAGCGCTCGAGACTGTCTATCGGAAATTCTAAAGGCATGCGATTTCTAAATATTTCTAACCCAAACGGACATTGGCACAAATGTTCTCGAAACGTGTATGTCTAAATAAAAAAAGGCTCCTTTGGGCATAACATAAAATCTGAAAGCTTTCAGTTTTTTTTTTTTTTTTTAAATTTTATTTTTTATTATCTCTTTGCTTTTTGGGAGAAGGCTAAAGAAAAATACTTTTTCGTTTTTTACCTCACCTAGAAATGGAATGGGCCCACCAGCGGCCGAGCGGTAAAGTCGCTGAACACTGGTAGTTCGGTCCGAGGTTCGAATCCCGCGAACGGGCTGGCTGCATGGGTGTTTTCGTGGTTTTCCCCATGTGTAACGTGTATACGAGCCAGTTTCCCTTAGAAAGTCCTCCACGAAGGCATCCCTCCCCTTAGGCAGATAGCCCTAGTGTGCTTTGCCATAATTAAATACACCACACTAGAAATGGAATGGTTCATCAGTCGAATGTTCTTTACTTTGAATTGCGGGTACGATAGATACGTTATATAAATTGTTCAAAAGTGATACTTTTCATTATTTTATAACAATTTTACTTACAAAATAGATCGAGCTGTTTTATATGAAATCGACCGTATCATATACTTTCAGTTAACACTACTGGTAAGTGTTTACTATGAGCGATTTGAACCATGAGTCATAATACAGATCCTTCCTTTCAAGCATGACGAAGCTTAATTGTTCGTAGAAACCGTCCTTATAATTCTAATAACGCTTCTTTTTGCCTCTGCGTTACTCTGCAGTTTCGTTTATTCATCGTCTAGTCTACGAAGTTTTGATTGAAGGTTGCTTTGTTCGTCACGAAGTCAAAATGCGTGTCTGAAAGAGAAACGGTGTTCAAGGAAATAGCTGTTCACTACTGTTACCTTGATTTGTGCGATATGCATTTTACGGTATCGTATTTACTCGAAAAACAAGGCAGCCTATTTTTGTTCTAAAATATCACAGGGTCTGTGATCGAGTATTTTAATAAGTCAAATTGCGCACAGAAAGCAAAGCGTTTAAATATTACAGTGTATAGAATAATTCGTTTAAATGTTAAATAAACCACACAGGTGGTTTATGCATAAACTACATAAATTCTGCTAATTATAATATCCATGTCTAATTGAGCGATTTCAGTTTAGGTCTGCATCCATTGTACTTATTACTGGTATGCTAAAAAATAAAGTACCATTAATTTTTTAGCTCAGAAGGGCTATTAATTTCGTTTTCGCATTTTCCGTCGAATCACATAAGTGGCGTTTCAATTTCCAAATTGTTGCCACTAAATATTAGAGAGCTGCATTGTATTTAAAGAAATTAAATAATGAAGAATCTGCATGATCATATGTGTATTTCTGGCATTGTGAAAAAACGACAGCACCTAGAGACACCAGATTTTCGTTAACGTAATCCTCCACCCTAATATGGGCATCTGGAAGCAATAATTTGATTTTGTTTTATTATCATTATTATTTTTTATTATCAACTTCATATTTTGTAAAACGTTAACGAATTTTTAATTAACAAACTCAACGATTTCAAAGCGAACAATGACATCACTATACGGAAAATAAAAACGTTTTTATCTCCAGCGCGTGAGACTGTGTTCTCGCGCGCTGGAGTCTAAAAATTCTAAAGATATGCTCTTTAAAGATTATTTTGTGATATTGCTTTTGAATTGAATTTTATGATTTAAGTACAAAAAACATGATATTGAAAAGTCCCCTTTGGGTGTAATCTAAAATCTGAAAACTTTCAGTTTTTTATTTACTCCCCCCTAATATTTCTTTCTAGCGTGTATCATAGTTAAGTACTGTATTTAATTTCGTAGCTATGTTTTATTCTGATTAGAAACAAATAAATTCTAATCAGAACTATGTTGTGTAGTGAAATAAAATATTCACCTACATTTTTTAAAAAAATTTCATTTAAATGTAAGACTTATTTTTGAGTAAATATGATATCTGCAGGATTTGAGTTTATATGTTAACCTGTAAGTAATGGATTCAATTCATATGAATCTGCACAGTTTGTGAAAGCTGGATATGTTAAGAAGAAAGGGTAGGTCAAAACTGGAATTAATAAAAAAGTTGCGATGAAAATTAAATTTGATTAATGCATGTATGCATCTGTCATACCATCTTCATATAGAGTTCTAGTTTGGGGTTTGTATTGACAGCTCGTATGAAAAAATTTGTGAATTAAAAAAAATCGCATTTTTAGATTTGAAGGGTGGGCTTGAATTGCATCGACTGCTCTGAAATACGAAGCTATCGTTTACTGCACCATGTCTCCGCCTAATAAAAGGTGTTATATTTAAAATAATAATAATAATAATAATAATAATAATAATAATTGCAGGCTTTACTTTATTGAAATACTAACCTTCGTCTGGCTTTTAAATGTACCGTATAAATGCCAAAGAGAACACCAAGCATTAAATTTAAAACGTGCGCAGAATTTTACTCTGCAGAACTATATATATATATATAAAGTATCACATATTAAAAAAATTGCAATGAAATAGCAATATCCCTTAATACAAATATTAATTATCCGTAATAAATAAATTAACAAACTTCCCGTTGGAAAAAAAATCATGCTAAACTTTTCAGTATCTTAAAAACCGTGAAATAAGCAATAAAAATATTTTATCTCATATTTTCAACAGTCAGCAGTCCAGTATACAAAGCATTCAGTGGGAAAACTGTTGCCAAAACCGAATTTCTAAAAGAATGAAACTTTTGAAAATGATGCGATTTCATCAAAAAAGATTTAACAAAATCTGATTGGAATTTTGAAAGTAATCGCCTCGAGGTGCACTGGCTCTTGTCTAGATGTACCTATGTTATATTAAAGTGACCATATTTCCATTGAAACAAAGCGGGACAAATGGAATGAAATGAGAATTATAATTTAGTTATGAAAGCAGACGAATAATTCAAAAAAATATACACTCGCTTCCAAAAGTTAAGCACGAAGATGTAAAATGCAAAAAAATCAACAAATACTGCTTTGATTGACACAAATTTCGGCAGGAAAGTAGCATATACGTATATTTATGCATAAAACAAAATCAATAATTATATACAGAAATGAAAACAATATTAAATTTTTGTAAGTTATCAAATAATGACATACTGGAGACTTAAACAGAATTATGTATAAAGTGAAAATAAACAGCATAAAATAAAAAAAGGACATTAATAGGGTATGTGATTCCGCCCCTCATCTGTATACAAAGTTTACACCTTGTGACCATGCTTTCAATTAGGTAGTCAACCACCACAGAATTAAGCAATCGCCATTCTTCTTGTAGAGCAGTTTCCAGCTCAATAAGAGTGGCTGGAAGTGGGAAACGTGAAGATATAGCACGTCCGAGAGCATCCCAAAGATTTTCAATGGGATTAAGGTCGGGCAAATATGCTGGCCACATCATACGCGCAATCCCTTCACTCTCCAGGTAGTCATCAACAATGTCAACTCTATGGGGACGTGCGTTATCGTCCTTTAAAACAAAAGTAGGACCAACTGCTGCAGCGTACAATCTCACAATGGGTTCTAGGACTTCATCTCGATACCGTATAGCCGTCAAAGAACCCCGTTTTAAGATGTGGAGGTCGCTGCGGTATTCTAATGAAATCCCTGCCCACATAATAATGTTTCCGCCTCGGAATGCGTGATTGTGTGTTCGTTGTTCACGCCATATCCTTATACGCTTGTCATCTGGCTCTAAAGCAAATCTTGACTCATCAGTAGACATGACATTGCCCCAGTCAGACATATTCCAATTGACATGTTCCCGGCACCACTGTAATCGTACCCGTCTTGATTGAACGGATAGGAGGAACACAAACTTATGTAATCTTCGGCGTACAGTAGCTGCAGATATCGCCTTACCAATGGACGCTGTAACCATAGATGTCGCACTTGTGGAGGTCGCTCTGCGATTCCGCTTGGCTACAGTAGCAATATATCGATTTTCCGCGGGGGTTGTAACCCTTGGGCGACCGGCTACGGGTCTTCGGACAACTGTCTGTGTGGTTTGGAATTGTTTCTATAAACGTGAAATTACAGAATGATGAACGCCAAAGAAAAGAGCAACATCTGTGATCGACTGTCCTGCTTCAATGCGCTCCACAGCACGCCAGCGCTCAGAATCTTCCATTCGTCTTCTGCAAGTCATAACACGTATGTCTTAACAAATTGTACGAAAGTTTTAAACACCTTCAACTTCTGTAACCCTTCATAAAGCTGGCTTCTTATAAGACTGCCTTTTTTTGCATATTTCTCGACATAAAAGCGCGATTGGCTGTTACTTAACATATTTCCATACTTCCATCTAACTCTGCAGCGAATTGCATCCTCTTCAATTCTGATTGGCTTCCGGAAATTAGCATTTTCCTCTCCGTGCTTAACTTTTGGAAGTGAGGGTATTTTATTATACAGGGGTTGGACAAAAATATGGAAACACCTTTAAAAAAACATGTTTCTTTGCTTAATATGGTGTAGGAAACACGTTGGCATCCAAAACAGCTTGCAGTCTTCTCGGAATGAACAAATACAGTTCCTGTATGTTTGCCAAGGGAATAATTATACCATTCTTCCTGCAAAACGGTGGCAAGTTCAGATAACGATGTTGACGGTGGATAACGAGAACGCACTTTCCGTTCCAATGTACACCACAAAGGTTCGATAATATTCAGGTCTGGTGACTGTGGTGGCCAGGGGAGATGGGACAACTCATCCTTGTGCTCAGAAAACCAGTCCTGGACAATGTGAGCTCTGTGAACAGGGGCTTTGTTGTCTTGGAAGACACCATCACCATCGGGGAACAAAGTTTGTACCATGGGATGAATTTGATCAGCCAAAATGTTCACATAAGTATTGGCAGTCATGTGCCCTGACACAGTTATCATGGGGCTAGCAGAGAACCACGATATGGCTGCCCAAACCATAACAGAACCCCCGCCATGTTTCACTCTTGGCAACAAGCAGTCTGTATTATAGGCTTGAGATGGCGTTCTCCAGACGTAAATTCGGCCAGAAGTGGGAAACAATGTGAAAGAAGACTCGTCAGACCATATTACTCGCTTCCACCGCTCTATAGTCCAGGCTTTATGACTTAAACACCACCTTTTCCTGTTACGGGCATTAGCATCACTGATGAGTGGCTTCTCAATTGCAGCACGGCCAGCAATTCCCTGTTCATGAAGCTCCCTTCTAATTGTTTTGGTACTCACAGGGTTCGGTAACACAGCATTCATTTCAGCAGTAACTTTTGCAGCTGTGGTCTTCTTATTTTTCGTCACAATTGCCCTTAATGATCGTCTGTCACGATCACTCAGGACACACTTTCGTCTGCGCTGTGATTTAGCAGATGATGTTTTTCCGCTTTTCAAATATGTAGAATAAATCTTCGATACAGTACCTCTTGAAACACTAAACACCTCGGCTACCTTGCTTACGGAAGCACCTACCATACGTGCTCCAACAATTTGCCCACGTTCGAAGTCTGTTAACTCTGACATAATGTAATGACAACCTCACATAACAGTACTCCGACAACAACTGAACTGTTTAGCACATTTACGAAGTTGTATAGGTGGTGTCAGTAGTCAAAAACGCTAGCGCCACCTACATATTTCATTAAAATCAAACATGCATTTCACAAGGTGTTTCCATATTTTTGTCCATCCACTGTATATGTACTACATTCATATACTTGTCTATAAATATGCAAAAATATGTTTATTATTAACAATTGGTAACTTATATATTTATAAAATATAATATATTTATAAAATATATATATTTATAAAATATATAAATATATAAGTAATATATTTGTAAAAAAAATAATTTGAATATTATGTTTTTTAATTAATTTAATATTTTATTAAAAAAATTATGATTTTCTTTCACGGTTATATTTTTTCTTGGAGTGAATACTTTGCAATAGATTCGGATCATTTATTAAAATGTCGTGAAATTTCCCACATGAATTGATCTAATTATATTTTAGGCTTAATACAGATTTTAAAGTTTTAATGTTCAACTGCGTTTTTTTCAATTGTCCATATTTTATTGATAACATCAAAAACACGTTCTGTTGCTGCATTTGTTCCTGGAAGGAAGAGCGCGTGTTCAACAATTTTCAAAATATATTATTCATAAGGAATATTATTCTGTTTAAAATGAAGGAATAACTCCGTCCATTTTTTTCTGTTTCCACATTTGCAGACAACCAACATTTAATTTTCTCATCAGTAACGCATCTTTTTATCAATGACACCTCATCAAAAAGATCATTTTCGCAAATATTATTTTTCAGAAAATAGTTACTAGTATATTAAAAAGATTTTTCCACATATTCCCATAAAATCTCCTTTTTTAATGTCACCAAATGGAAGTTTATAATATCCTCGAATCGTCCGTTCGTCAAGATATTCCAAGCAGTTATTATATTATAAAAATTTCTGACTTCTTTCAGAAAATCAAGTCGTTTAATATGGCACCTTGTTCTTCCAGCCTAGTGATGTCCTTTCGAATAACTAAAGGAACGTAATCATTATCAGTTCTTTCTCGTAGTTTTGTTTTTAAATTATTGATTTCATTTGACACTTCCGTAATTGAAATTTTGCCCCCTTCAATAATTTTCACAGTATTGTGAAATAATGTAGCTTGGTAGTGGATGAACTGAAGACAAATTTGTGATGCGTCTTTTTCAAAAAACAGCTGCAATATTCTTGGACATTTATCTTGTGATAAAAAGTATGATTTTAATGATTCATATATTTTTTTAATATTTTCTACAGCTGGTAAAAGAGATAGCCATCGTGTTTTTGCTGTAGCTAATAATTCTTTTATAGTCGATTTCTACGCTTTCACAAAAATCTTTCAAACTTTCGACACGCACAATGTATATATATATATATATACGAATAAATTAAATTTTTGAAATAATATTTTCAACATCCACTGGAAGTAAGTGAGATGCTGTTTGAATAGTATTGTGTAGAATGTGCGCTGCAAAACCTAATCGAATAATTTTTTAGTTCAAACGTTCATTAAGTTTTGTAAAAACGTTATTGATGCCTCTTCTAGCTTTTCCACCAAAATTTGCGTTGGTGTCAACAATAAAATTATTGTCTCACAATAGGCAGTAATTTTATTTTTCAAATTATTCTTTTCTAAAATAGTACTTATTGATTCAAAAATTATTTATGAAGTTTCAGACGGTATAGTGGTTAGGGAAGCCTGACTGCGATACCGAAGAGCCTGGGTTCGAATCACGGAGAAAGTATGGTTGTAACTGTCTGTACCTTCATAGGAGGCAATAGTGACCCACCTATTAGGTGCCTCCATAATAAAGAGAATAGATTAATATGGACTCTGTTACAAAAAATGTAACTGATCACAATCTGCCATTAGGGAAAAAAAAGTTTCACCCGGCAGTGAAGCAAAATCTAATATTCTAATTTTAATTCCTGATTCTGGATCAAAAAGTCTTAACAATTCTGAAAGATAATTTTAAATCTTTGTGGTTGGAAGCATCATAATATATGGACATAAAATGTGCATTTAATCTAATTCTTTCTGCAATTGTGAAAACGAATATGGTGAAAAAACATTACAAATAATTGCTTCGATTTTTGTCCTTGCACGTGCAAATTTTTTGTCGTGCAATGTTTTGGTCATTTGCGACGTACAATCAATTGATCTGAAACCTTGATTGTTGTTTATGGCGTGGAAAGCAAATAGCCCTTCAGCTAATGCTAGGTGTTCCTCCGTTAACAATTTATATTCCTTGACGAGACGTAACGAGAATGATCGAACACCACCGACTAAATCTAATTCATTACATTGCCTAATTTAGTTTACTCTGCATGCAGTTTATGTGCTTTTTCTATTTCTTTATATTCACTGTAATAATTAATAAATAATAGGTAGTATATTTTTACAGTAAATTTAAAATAAGAAATGCAGGCGTTTTCTAAAAAGCGGGACATTTTTAAAAATCTGCGTGGGACAGTCCTCCAAAAAGCGGGTTTGTCTCGCCAAAATCGGGACGTTTAGTCACTTTAACCTATGTGCCAAATTTCGTAGCCCTGGGTCTATTAGCTTACGCTCAAGCGCGAACGAAAGACACACACAGACAGACTCTTTCTTTTATTATATGTATGTATCGCCAAGTACATCAAATTACCAAGTTTTTGAAAGCGTAACTATTAGTATTTTTTATTGTCCATCTATTGCACTTGCAGTTACAAAGGTTAGAAAATTTATCAGTGTAGGTTGAAGTGACGTATAAAATTGTAGAGCATAATAGAGATTCGTCTGCTGAAAGAATACATAGGTGTGTAGCCGATTTGTCCGTTTCACTAAATTCGATGCCATTGAAAATGGCTACTGAGGACTTTGGACAGAAAAACAAGTTTGTTAATGAAAGTACTGCAGACTTCTTGGTTTCATTGTGTTTGGATATCCGCGTTCGAGTTCCTCTGGTCAAATGGCGACGTTTCGAGCGCCATCTGTCTATGAGCATCGATTACTTTTTGATGTTTAAACTAAAATTCTGTTATCCTGTTAAATGTTAGAGCTGAGTCCGCGTTCTAGAATAAGTCGAGAATGAATTGCGTTGAGCTATAATTTTAGCCTTTACATAAATATTTCCTTTTCAAAACACTTTGTTGCCTTTTATCCGTTAACATGCACGTGCAGGCCGCCCAACTTGGATAGTGGTTAGTGCCGCTGACTGTTGTACCGAAGGGCCCAAGTTCGAATCCCGGAGAATGCATGGATGTATGTAAATATATAGTGATTGTGCGGCGAGCTGAAAGCCCTTTCGAGAGGTTGATGGTGGGATCTCCCACCCCTCTTTCCCTAAAATTTTGCTTTGGGAAACAAAAAATTTTCTTTGTATTCTAAAATATCTAAATTAAGATTCCAACATGCTTAGAATATTGAAAATTATCTCTGAAATTCCAAGCTTATTGAAATAAATGAATTAAAAAAATCACTTTAATTAATTCTTGCATGTATTCAGTACATAAGGAAAGAAATTTTATTTTCTTTCTGTAAATTAATTTTTTTTAATTAATATTCGATTCAGGAATGAAATTACATTAGGCCAGAAATAGCTTCTAATCAAACCTGTCTTAATATTACATTTAGAAAATGCCATTAGAAGAAAATAACACACAAAACTTGTCTTTAAAACAGGTTATGCTGTCTACTTAACAGAATTTTTATTTGTGTGAAGGATGCTAATGTAACAGGAACTAATCTAAACAATAAAAAATGTCCATCAAGACCTGCGCTTTAGTTGGCAACATAATTTAAATTGGCCTTCGAAATTATTGAAAACTTGCTTCTTAACGTAGTCTTTTGAGTTCTTTAATTAAACTGCATACCCATGAATAATGTATTCAGCCTCTGTTGTTGGCTAAAGATCTTAATAATTACAAATTTGATAATCATCGGAGCATTTGTTTTGAGTGTCCCTGGTAGTGTGAGGAAAGTAAATATTTACAGCTTTTTGCAGAACATTCAAAGCTGTTTTCACATGTATAAACTTCCCGTTGGTTTTGTTGTCAAGCTTGATAACCTTAAAACAATATTCGCCGCTTGGTGTGAACTAATTACTTCTCAGTTATTTTCAAGAGAATCGGAATATGTCCCCTTTTTCATATAAATGATTATCGGAAAGAGAAATTTTTTTTTATAATAGAATCGGAATATGTCCTCTTTTTCATATAAGTGATTATCGGAAAGAGACATTTTTTATAATATAATATGATCGGAAGAATTCAATCTTTCGAGATTTATTGACTTACTGAGATAAAATCTTCTTACACTCTTGAAGTATCAGCCACTTCAGTTTCTTATATTGATAAACTTTAAAATAGTGTAAAGAAGTTATGCCGTGATAAATTTAAGAGATACTTAACGCCTGGCATTAGATTAGAAACTACTGGGACAAGGACCCTCTTAATCTTTTGCGCTGGTTGAATGGCTTATACTGAATTGTTCGTAGTCTTCAACATTTTTGTCTAAAATGCATCCATGCATTTATATGTCATTGAATTCGGCATAATTATAAAGAATTTTCTAGACGTAAAAGTGTTGTCAACAGGGGTGTTTGTCCGGGGATTTTGAACTTTGGGGATCGTCGTTCAAAAGGAAGTAGGAATAATAATGAATTATTTATTTTGATCTGGGTAATTTTGTTTGCTTTGAAAGCAGAAAACGCAAGGTCAGTGTGTGTGGTGAAAACTTTTCCTTTCTTTCTCCAAAGGCAGTGATAATGCCTGAAAAGGGGGAAAAAACTTCTTTTTTGTTCTTTCCTTATTGCAAGTTATGACTCATTCCTCCGGTTCTCGGACATTCTCTTCTGGATTCTTTTCGGCAAGTAGGCGCGGCAGAAAAAAAGGGAGAGACTTCGTTCGACCAGATGTGCGATCACGTGACTCTGGGTTCAAAGGTCTTATCTCTCCTGGCGTGGCGCCAATAAGTAGAGAAGGGGGATTTTTCGCCGTATTAGCTATTTGTCATTGATCGCTTCTCAACTTTTTTTTCTCCGCTGTGTAAAATTTTCGTTTCATTTATTGATGCACGTGTAAATTTTTCGTTTCGTTTATTGAAATATTTTTTTATTTATGTACGCAAGAGAATTTCAGTATGAAATTTCTCGATATAAATAGTGATATTATACAATTAGAAGAAGGTGTCCGGAATGCATTTAGGTGGAATTGGATTGAACGGAGAGATGGTAATGGGGATACCATCGGCGCATGGTGCAAGAAAATAAATGTTGCTGGACAAGCACTGTCCTGAAGAAATTATCAAAAAATCATCCAATAGCAAAAGAATTCCAAATTTCTCTGATGAAAGCTTATACTAATACAGCACACCATATGAAACAGAAATTACCCCTTAAAAATTCATATCTAATTAGTTTTACAGCATTAGATCCAGAGCTAAGAGGTAAAACCTACAATATTAGCACTCTCCCCCCGGGGGTCGACGTAGAGAACTCTGCGAAGCTACTGGCTAGGATCTGTACCTAGGCAGTCTCGGCCACGGGGGTATAAAATTTATGAACTTGGTGGTTCTGAAGGCTCTGGGAAAGGTCACTTATTGGCCGGCCTCGGAGTCTGGCACGTCCTAGCGCGGCGTGGTGCTAGTAACCCGTGGGGATTTCCCCCGGGGTCGCTGGGTAATGTCCCGCCGCGACGGGCTCGCCCGAGCGACTGGCAGGAGCAATTGACGACCGGTGCTGCCTGGTGACGTATCCAGGTGGTGCGCGACTCCGCTGGAGGGTAATAGTGGAGGTTGAACCTCCACGACGTGCCCGAAGGCAGAGTCGACCTGTAGTGAGCTAGTTCTCGGAACAGGGAAGCCCAAAACCTGTAGTACAATATTAGCTTTTGAAAAATTATCATCTTTTATGTCCCATATTTTTAGTGATAATGAAAAGTCAAAAGTAGAAGCTGAAATAAGGTTATACCAGAGTGATATTGATATCACCAAAGAAATGCTCTACACATCTGATGAAAGTGGAAATCAAGTCAAGTGTACAATTGATAAATATTGGTCTAAAGTTTTTAATTTAAAAGATGATTTCACAAATGATTATAAGTATCCTACATTGGCTAAATTGGTCAAAGCCTGCCTTAGCTGCTTCCATGGCCCATTAGTGCATTCAACTTAATGGATACACTTGTCACTGACTATAGAACCTCTCTTAAGATTGATTCCCTAGATGCAGTGCAGACTATTAAATATGATTTAATGGCTTCTAAAGAAACCTCATGTGAAAAATATGGCTCAAAAAATCCAATGACTGATCCAATTCACAAAGATATCTTACTGAATATGAACAGAAGTTGGAAAACATATCAAGAGGACTTAAAAACATGTATTTCAGATGAGTCACCTATAAAAGTGTCTGAAAAACCTTCTACATTAGCAGAAAAGCAAACTGCTTCTACCTCTGCATGTGCAGTTCACGAGGAAATTTCTTCAACTGTAAATGAGGAAAATAAAAGTCAACCTTCCTGCAATTATGAAGTTCACCACAAAAGAAAGACAAGCCCAGAAACATCAGAAAATAAAAAAAAGCAGCAGAAATTAGATAATTTTTTTAAAGAATTAATTCAGGTAATTTAAAATATTTACATAAGAAATTAGATAATTTTTTTTAAGAATTAATCCAGGTAATTTAAAATATTTACATAAAATGTAGTAGTTTATGTGTTTGAAAATTTATGGTTATTAATTTTGCAAAAAAAGTAATTCATTGAACTTTTATAATTAGGTCATTCAATACTTCATAATTGTAATTTTTCATTTCTCTCCCCCCCCCTTTCTCGAAACTCCAAAATGTCGGTAGTAAGTCCGTAAAAGTTTCAGGGGATTTTTTGGGGTCCCACAAACACCCCTGCGTTAAAAAAATCTGAAAGCTTTTAGAGTTTATTACGCCCAAAGGAGTGTTTTCGTAACGTTTTGTGAGTTACGTTTTCTTTATTAAATATTATGTTCCTAAACTATATAAAATTAAATTCAACAACAATATCACAAAATATTTAAAAACAGCGTATCTTTAGAATTTCCGATAGACAGTCTCATGCGCTGGAGATAAAAATATTATTTTCCGCACAGTGTTGCCATTGCTCACTTTAAAGTCGTTGAGCAATGTGGGTGAAAGCCTTGAATTTTGCTTATTCGCTTGATTTCAGTCATCATTACAACAGGATTTTATAATGCACTGCCGCAAAAAACTCAAGAAAGAATGAGATTTTTTATTTTATTTTTAACTGGGGAGGCATGAGAATGGAAATTTTACATAAGGTACCTCAAGTATAATACCGAAATGATGAGGGAAAACAACACAGTAACAAAATACTAAACGTAAAATGTGCAAAGACAGTTGATTCAGACTGTGTTATAGGACATTTGTTATTAATTTCGTGTGATAAGATTATCCATTCTTCTGTCGGCGCCATTTTCAGTTGTTCACCATTTGCTGGTGGAGTGATATGTTTCGGATTTTTTGCTGAGAATATCAAGACATTTTAAGATGGGCTAGTCTAATTATGCATATCATGTGTCTGCTTTCCAACTATATATCAGTAGTTACATTTTGGTGGGATGACACGTTTTCATCCATCCATAAACTGAGAAAGTCCGATCAAATCAGGTACAATTAACTGTGTGGGGACACCAAAACAGCAACTGAGAAATCCATTAACTCAGGTAGTAAACAACATGAGCATGGAGCAGGATAGGATTATCTCACGACGGTAGTGTTCACCGATTTTAGTAAAGACAGCTGTTATAACTGTTATGTGCAACTTGACCTCTAGAGGCCGCACTAAAGGCTTGTAATCTGAAGAGGTTCAAACCCTGCCAAGGGGACTGCTGTATGGATGTTTTACATGGTTTTCCGCATGTGCAACGTAACTACGAGCCAAGTTCGCTGAAAATTTTTCCCGAAAGTATCTTTTCCTTTAGGCAGACAGCTTGAGTGCTTTTTGAATTTGATAAAATAGCTATATTATCATTTCTGGGTGGTCAGCCTGTCCAGCTGTTAAATATTTAGTTTATGAATCTAAAAAACTACTTTTATTCAAGTTTTGGTACTTTTATTCAAGTTTGGTCATTTATCAACATTTTCTATACTTTTTATTGTTTAATTTATAAAAGACGTTTAAAAATTATGATATGAAATATAAATACATTTTTCTTTCCCTTCCCCAACGGCGGACACTTGCCTTTTTGACATTGGCCTCTCCTAAGGCCGGAAGTGGTGTCCGTTTTAATGTGAAGGCACCAAATAGGCGGCATCCGTTGCTTCCTATGAAGAGATGGACAGTAACAACCATGCTTTCTCCGGGATTCGAACCCGTTTCCCGTCGGCATCGCAGTCGGCTCTCCTAACCACTGTACCATCTGGGCGACATATCTAAATAACTACGTACATGTATTTTTCAAGTTTTGGAAAGGGTTTGTAGTGGTTAGTAACTCTGATTGCCGTACCGAAGGGCCCGGGTTCGAATCCCAGAGAAGGCATGGATGTAATGTATCCGTTCTTTTATTGGAGGCAACGGCGGCCCACCTGTTGGATGCTTCCATTGTAAAAGACAGCCGCATCCGCCTTAGTAGTGGCCAACACTTACAAAAGGCTAGAGCCTGCCATTGAGAAAAGAAAAGTTTTCGAAAGGAGGGTGGAATGATCTTTTAGCAGTGGTGAAAAGGGTACATGGTGTAAAAACGGTTGAGAACCACTGTTGTAGAGATTACATCCAGAATCACTTTTAAGGCTGAATCTGCACTTATCAGAAAGAAGCACTTTGCCCATTATTGTGTTGCCCGTGGCGTCTGAACTAAGTGTCTATGAGCATTCTTAATTACCCAATTTCCGATTTAAAAATTTGTGTTGTATATCGAAATGTAATGTGAAAAATATGATGGTAATAAGTATTTCAAAGTAACTAGGGACCTATAAATACCATTGATCCATTACAAATGCAGAATGCTGTGTATTATACTATCTTATATGTAATGTTGTATGTGTCAGTATTTATAAGTCTGCCTTTAACTTTCTGCCTCAGCTGCACGAAGCATTTCAATAGAAATTCTATCAGCTTTATACACCCTGGGCTGTGTCAAGTTATTACTACACATGTTGGTAGCGGTTAACCTCTTTTAGACGGGGTCAACTATGACATGAATCCTCTCTTTTTGGGTTTGTTTTACCATTGTAAGTAGAGATAGGTTAAACAGATATGTTAGAAAATTTGTAAAAGGGCGCGTCACCCTAATTACTGGAGAAACAATTCTCCTGTATGGAGTCATCTGGTCCCAATAAATCGCAATATCTGGCTCGCATTCATCTGTGGTTATTTTACAATGACCTCTTCTATCTGGTGTCATTCTGTCTTAGCCTGAAAGAACTTACATCACAATTTTCACGTCGCATTGTTGTTTTTGGACACCCCCCACCGTCCTTTGAATATCTGGTTACGTGTTCAAAGCGGACGTGGCATGTTGGAGCGGACAGTGGCTACAGCGGACACGTGAGGGTAATTGGGTGGGTAGAGCGGACATTTTTGCACCTATAGTATTGTTTACCTAATTAGTCACATGTCACCTATTATGTACTTTCGAGCTTTGCACCTGCTGTAGAGATAAGCCGATATTTTAAGAGTAAAGGTTTTTCAGTGGATGTTTTATCCTTATGAAGTGTGTATGTCGTTTTATAGCCTCGAAAACGTCTGTGATGGAACCCATAGCCATTTCAACAAAATTACTCTCTACAAATAAAGGAAAAGGATATTTAGTTGTAGATGATTACCCACGCCGTTTACACCGAAAATATAAATTAGGAATGAGCTGGGTATGTAAGACAGATCGTTGTAAAGCAGGGATGTCAAACTCATAGGTACACTTGGGCCAAACAAACAAGGTTTAACTTTAGGCGGGCCGCAAAAACAAAACAAACAAAAAAAAAAAAAAAAAAAAAAAAATCAATATTCATAGAAACGTAGATTTATTTCGAATAATACAATAATAAACTTATATATATATTTATATAGAAAAGAACAAGAAAAATTTAATGTTTACGTCCTGATACTTGACATCTCTTCTCTGCTATTATCTTTCCTATTTCGGGAGAAATTTTGTTTGTAGTGATAACTTTCAACGCTGACCCAAGGTGAGCATCATTAATACGGTTTCTAATAGGAGACTTATTACCTTTCATGACTGAAAATAACTGCTCGCACCGATAAGTGCTACCAAACATGGAAATAATTTCATATGCGAATTTTCGAGTATTTTCAAACCTTGCTGGTAAATATTTGTAAAATTCAGGCACGCCCACTTCAATGAATTTTGCTTTCAAATTTGAGTTGCATTGAATCTCGATCACCTCCATTTGCATATGGCTGGGTAATGAGTCAATTCAATACTTATTGAGAAAATCGAAGAATTAATAGTATTATTAATAGTACATTAATAGTATTATTACATATCAAGCAGATTATTTTATCTTTTATTTCACAGCAAAAATATTCTAATTCCCATTTTACTTGGAATATTCTATGTTCGTCAGCGATTTTTCGTTTAATTTTACTACCACTTGGTTTTGATATAGACATACTGAATACAAAGTGCTGGAATAAACACGGTTAACGTTAAAAAGCTAACAAAAATTTATTCTTTCCAAAAGAGATAAATCAAAATGCTGAAATATTTCCTCAAAAATATTCTAACAATATCACAAAACGTCAAACGTTTGGCAAAAATCAATTCAAAACAGAGAAACTAATTCTATCTCACAGCGAAATCGCTACAAATCAATCACAGCATTAAGTAAACAAACAGTTCGCTAGAACTACAGCTACTACTGAGATGAGTTGTTTGTTCTCGGCTTTTATAAGCTTTATAATTAATTTCTCGAATATACCGGAACATCTATAAATATCTGGATTTTAACTATGAAATCCGTAACAATATGAATTAAGTAATAATTAATAATAAAGCAATATATCGTACAAAACTATGATTGGAAAACTGAGACCATGAGTTCGGCCACATTCGGCTATCGGGGGATGTGTACAAGTTCTGAGTGCACGTGTCCCCCAAAAGCCGAAGGTAGTTGAACGCAAGCTACTCACACGCATTTGTAATTTAAGTAGTGTGTGTGTCAGCTCGCTGTGAGTAATCTAACAACGCTGAATAAATTATCGTTAATTACTTAGCAGTAAACATTTCATTTTTCATTTTTTCTTCGTCGATATGTTATTTTATTATTATATATTATTATTTGCCGATATATTCGAAGGGTATTTGTTGCAAAAATATTTTTTTGCAAAAAAATTTGCCGGGCCGCAAAAATATTTGTTGTGGGCCAGCCGCATGCGGCCCGCCAGTTTGACATCCTTGTTGTAAAGGAAATGTAAAGACAAATTTTCAGAACGAAGTACTGAAGAAAACTGAACATTCCTGCGTGGCCAACATTACTGAGATGGAAGTTAAAAGGAAATTAGTGACTTGCATAAAAAGAGTCCGAGAAGAAACGTCAGTTCCCGTTCCCAAGATATTTCAAGAACTTTCAGAATTATATCAGAAAGCTTATGATTTCTTCACTAAAATACCGACATACTACAGTGCCAAGAGTAATTCCAGTGCCTTGTAATTCGATAATCGAATGCGAAAACAGAAAACTTCGGTAAAAAAAAAAAGTTATCCCACTTGAAAGAGATTTGCCACTTAAAATACTGTTTAAATTATATTTAAGATTTTTAAAAATATTTATTTACTTATTTATTTGCACCCTTTATCTGTTCTTGGGGAAAAAATGTGTCCGCTCTAACCACGATGAGTTTCGTAGTGTCCGCTCTGACCACGAAATCGTTTGTGTTCGCTCTGACCACGTCCGCTGCAGCCACACCACCGAATATCTGTACCTTTTGAAAATCGATCTAACTTACGACACGCTGCTAGGGATAGTAATCTTCCAAATGTTGTTTGCTGTACGGACTGAAAGTTGCTGAACCGTTCTCATCAAATAAGAGATATAAAGAGAATATATGTATCCTATACTGATTGTTGCTTATCTGACTGCAAGCCAAGTGGATTTTACCGGATCATCTTTTACAAAAGCGCCGATGGCACTTTGGTATAAAATGTAGTGAGGCACAAATTTACTGACTTAAAAAGACACAAATCATTAGCAAAAGTCAGTACAAATTGGAAAAAACTGATAAATCATTCAGAATTTTCTGAGATCAAAAGTTAGGGAAAGCTTGTCTGATGGATATGGGGGGGAAAGGCCATGTGACGCGTCCTGTGAGCTGAAGTAGCCATTTGTGAGAAGCTTTGAACTGAAGTGGCGATTTCTGAGGAAGATAATGCATAATAAGAATGGGATGAAATAAACTGACTCATATATGATGCCGAAGCTACTGTAATGATCTTGAAATTTCGTTAAATTCATGAAAAATGTTTGGATAAGAGATCTTAGTGTAAATTCATGAGGATTTTAAAAATTGGTCTTCGTTTCTGAAGAAATTGCGTTAATGGCAGTGTCGTATTTTCCAAGCTCTTGGCATTTTAATATTGAGTCATGTAAGTTTTCACTGAGTTAATGGTACTTTTGAACGTTTCATTGAATAATTTATAATCACTGTAGGATTTTGGAAGTATTAGCCGAGGCATTATTCTTAGTCTTGGCTGGCGAAATGCCATTTAATGCTAAGAAAACTCCGTCATAGATGGGGAACTTGATTTATCAGTTTCTTAGTCCGTATATTTTTAATATTCTTCTTTTATTTTTGTTTATTCGAGCATAATTTGTTGTTGGACAAACGTTTTCCAGAGCAGGGAGTACGTTGTGCCTTTGCTGGAGCAGCGCATGGTTCAGTGATTTCTGCGCACACAAGGCAACCGGGGTTATTGTGATTTCTTGATTGCATGTCATTGTCTTGTTGAAAATTTCTTACGAAGAAGCTTAACCAGAAATACCGATATATTTTTGATTTATCCAACGTGCATGCACGTCAACTGCTTGACTGGTAAGTCAAGTTCTTTGAGTTCATTAGCAATTTTATTGGAATCCATGTAAGTAGTAATTTCTTTAATTACTGCTTTCATACATGTCTCATCGTTAAGTTTTCGTAAGGGTGGAACGGCCTTTTCTCATTTTGAAATTTTGATGTTACTTTGCGGAAATCTTCGCAGAGTAAACTTCGATTAACAGCAAATCTATTTTCCCTTTGCCTTTAGTTTTGTTGATTCCAAGAACCAAGAATTTGTTTTATAAATTTGACCAGTTTGGGGTTGCTTCAGGTATAAGAGTTCGCAGAATTTTATCTTTTTGATTTATTGATGCTAGTGGCACCAGCTTTAACATTATCGGATAGTTGAAGTGGAGGTTTCAGCGTTGTTGTGTGGATTCTGATCCATGCTTAGCAAGGGATGTGTACTTATTTGAATATTCAGTTGAGTTAGATCCCGAATTGTTTTGTGAATATTTAAGCGTTTAATTTAGGGAATTCTTATTTATCGCCATCCTTGAGAGCCGTTATTGCTAAGAGGAAAATGGTAGTCTGGATATTGTTTATCTGCTATAGCGCGAGACTCGTCTTTGGAGGAAAATTTGGTTAACAGCTACGTACGTGTTTCACTTCGTATTTAGATTACTTGTAGTCATACCATTTAATTTTTCCCTGTCACATAAAACGGGTTGCTAGTTTTGAGTATTTGAAACAATTTTTTATCTGCTTTCACGAAATCGTTCATCTGTCTTGATAATATAATCAAGTGTAGGAACTACTACCATGTTGAAATCTAATACAATGAAAATAACAAGAAAGCCGCCCAGCCGGTACATTCGTTAGTGACCCTGACTGCCGTAGCGATGGGCCCGGGTCTGAATCCTGGAGAAGTCATGGTTGTCCCTAAGGACGGTGGCCACCTATTAAGGACTTCCATAATGAAATGACCACCATTTCCATTGAGAAAAGGGGCCAGCCATTAAAAAAAGGGGGTAGAAGTAGAATGAAATATTTATGGCGAAATGTATCCGCATCCAGTATAATACAGCATTCAAATAATCGTTTTCACTTCATATGTGATTTTAAAAAGAATTTCTTCTTTTATTGTTTATGCACCATGACGTCATCTTTGATATCATGGTCCCCAAACTTGAATATATATCTGCTTTCTGCTAAAAGTTACAATTATAAAAAATCGCTGTGGCCGTTTTCGTGAGGTAGCAGCTTCTAAAAATAATTCTTTACGTTTGGCACCTTAGTGTCAGTTTCCGTACAAGTATGCAGTATTTTTTAAAACGCTGTTGATGCTTGACAAAAGAGTTTTTTAATTTAAAAATAATAAATCTTTTCATTTTTAAGTCCAAAGGGATTTGAATCCCGAAGGACTATTAGTTTCGTTTTGGCATTTTGCGTCGGACTCATAAATGTCGGTTCACTTTTCAAACTGTTGCCACAAAATGTTAGAGTCCTGCATTATATTTGAAGAAATTAAATAATGAAAAATCTGCGTAAATGTATGTATATTTCTCACATTGTCATAAAATAACGGTACATAGAGTCATCCAATTTTGAATAACGTAATCCTCCAACGAATATGAGCATGTGGAAGACCAAATTTGAAATTTGAAATTTGTTTTATGATCGATTTCCTATTTTTTAAAACTTTGACGAATTTTTGATTAACAAACTCAAGGATTTCAAAGCGAGCAATGGCAACGTTGTGCAGAAAAAACATTTTTATCTCCAGCGCGTGAGTCTCTGTATCGGAAATTCTAAAGATATGCTCGTTTTAAAACTATTTTGCGATATTGCTTTTGCACTGGATCTTATGGTTTAAGTGCGAGGAACATGATATTTAATAAAGAAAGGTAACACACAAAATGTTAAAAAACGCCCCTTTGGACGTAATTTAAAATCTGAAACATTTCAGAATTTTTTTTTTAATTTGCGTGATTTATATTTAGTTTAATTTACTGCATTTTTTATTTTTATTTTCAGCAATGGTAGCTGCATCTCGCAATTACACTGAAGCCCTCGCAAAAATGGCCTCTCTCGCCAGCAACAGTACACTCAGTGGTTCTAGGGATATAGGTAAGTCTTACGTCTTTTGTTGATGTGTTTATTTCTGTGATTAAAAGTCTAAGCGAGTAAAATTTTACTTTCGTAAACTGATAATCGCGAATGCTAGCAAGTTTTCTTAGAATGTCCTCAACTTCCAAAAGGTACAGACTCGTCTTAGATAGGCATCACGTCTTTGCTTTAATCGATTAAGCAAACTGTTTACTAATGTACTAACAAAATGAAATTATAGGAAAAGGAAAACGTATTTGCTTCTTCTATGTAGCATTGTTTGCTTATAATCTACGCTATGGATTCGTGTCATATATAATGCGTAAGCCTTATCTGTCATTTTCTGTTTTTCATAAGAGTTCCTAGAATGTTAATAAGCTTAAAAGGGTGCGTCAGTTGCTTCGAGATTCTGAGCGCACATAGCATTCAAACAAAAGTCGGGAATATTTATACTTATAGCGTAGGAATATTTCAGTGTTGATAAAGCGTAAATTTTCAAGATTAATTCATTGTTAAATACATCGATTAAAATAAGAATTAATTTTTAGTACTAAAATAATTTGCCTACCCCCCCTCTCCTGTTTTTTTTTTTTTTTTTTTTTAAGAGAAAGAGAGAAGTATTACATTTATTAGAAAATAAATATGCTTGGAAATCTGCGTAGACGTATAGATCTATATTTGGCAAATATATAGAAATATATTTGGCCAAATGCGAGCTCAAATTTTATTTGTTACCGAAAATTATTATTTAGTAGTCCAAAGGGGCAATTTGACCAGAAGGACTATTAATTTCGTTTTGGCATTTTGCGTCAATTAACTACAAGCGTTGTTTCACTTTTCAAATTGTTGCCACCAAATATTATCTCCCTGTATTATATTTAAAGAAATTAAATTATGAAGAATCTGCAAAAATGTGTGTATGTTTCTCGCATTGTGATAAAACAACGGTACCTAGAGCCATCAAAGTGTGACTAGCGTAATCCTCCTGCGAATATGGGAGTCTGGAAGCCCAAATTTGAAATTTGGAATTTGTTTTATTATCGATATCATATTTTGTAAAATTTTAATGAATTTTTTTATTAACATATTCAAGGGTTTCGAAGCGAGCAATAGCAATGTTATTCAGGAAAAACATTTTTATCTCTAACGCGCGAGATTGTGTATCGGTAATACTAAAGATATGCTCATTGTAAAATTATTTTGCGATTTTGCTCTTGAACTGAATTTTACGGTTTAAGTGTGAAGAACATGAGATTTAATAAATAAAAGTAACACAAAAATACTAAACAAACACCCCCTTTGGACGTAATTCAAAATATGAAACCCTTCAGATTTTATTTTTATTTATTTATTTATTATTTATTCGCTACACAATTTTGCTGAATTTCTGCTAGTAGATGGAAAAAGAAAACGATTCAATGGTGAAACGTAGTCTACTGTAGATATTTCCAATTATTTTTCTTTTAGTCATTTTTTAACCCCTAGTATGGGGTGTAACAAAAAAAGACTGGTGGCTTGTACACAAAGCGAATCTACTGACGGAAAATTTGAATTTACCTAAGTCTCTTGAACCTTGAAATGAAAGTGCAGAGGGCAGAAAATTGTTTGGAGAGGGTTGGGTTTTTTCCAGGGGGGGGGTAATATTTGATTATGCGTATAGTAAGAAAAAGTGTTATAAGAACACATCATGTAATTCAGTTTTCATAAGTATAAATTATTCAAGCTTTGCTATTTTTCGTAAGTATAGGGCAGTGACTTTCTGCTTATATGAGTTTGGTCTTTTCAAGTTTTTCTCTGTGGATTCGCTCGTATCTAAATTGGCAGTCTTGACTATTTCACGAAAATATTTTTTATGAACTTCTGAAGATGTGAAAACTTAGACAAGGTGGGGAAGGAAGGGAAAAGGCGGCTTCTGAGTGTCTTTTAATATTTTTGTACTTTGCTTTCCTTATAAATGTGATCGTAAAATGCTCTATACGAGATAAATAAATAGGGTCAATCAACCTAAATCTGAGACACGTTTTTTAAAAAAACAGTGAGGTAGATTTCTAGCAGTAAAAACAATAAACAAATTTCATAAAAATTAGCGATGGACACCGAAATGTCGCGAATTCCAAAGAATATTCGATTTGAAAATTCGAATCGAAAGATGTTTTCTGAGTGTCTTAATATTTTTGTACATTGCTTTCCTAATTAATGTGGTTGTAAAATGCTCTATACAAGATAAATAAATAAGAGTCAATCAACCTAAAACCGAGACACTTTTTTAAAACAACAATGAGGTAGATTTCTAACAGGAAAAACAATAAACAAATTTCGGTGCTTACCAGGGATAAGTAGTCCTGGGTGCTTACGGAAAATCCCGTCGACCACAACAGACGGCGCAAAAAAAAAAAAAAAAAAAAAAAAAAAAAAAAATACTAAATACAAGAAAAAACGCGTTCTATTCTTATTTTTCTTTCAAATTTATAATATTTTATCGCACAAGCCTTAACGTTGCAACTCCATTTCTTCTCAGTTTTTAAATAAAGTGCCATTTCGTGGCCATTAATACGTAGCGTATTCGGAAACTAAGTACCGTTTCATTCTAGCGCCGTCGCAGCGCTGTGGTAGGCGTCTCGCGCATGCGCACTAGTCTTTCTTGTTCACTGACTTTCAATTGTCGCCATTTTGGTTGCTCTATGTGCAAGACAATTAGTTCTCCCGCTGACTGTGAGATTCGTGCTGTGATTAAATTTTTGAACGCGAGGAATGTTAAACCGGCCGAAATTTATCGTCAAGTGACAGAAGTTTACGGTGAATACGAGATAAGTGATGGAATGGTGAGAAAGTGGGTAAGAATGTTTAATGCCGGTCGAACAAATGTCCACGCCGAGGCTCGGAGTGGTCGGCCTTGATTGATTTGGTAAGGAAAGTTGATGAAGCAATTCATGAGAACAGACGCTTCACAATGACAACTCTTTCAGAGGCATTTCCACAAATTTCACGTACTGTTTTGTTCGAAATTGTGTCTGGCCGCTTGAATTATCGCAAACTGTGTTCCCGATGGGTTCCAAAAATGCTCACTGATGTTCACAAAACAAAGCGACTTAGTAGTGCCCTGACATTTCTCACGCGGTACAGTGTTGAGGGAGAAAACGTTTTAAACCAAATTGTGACAGGTGATGAAACTTGGGTGTGTCATTTCACACCAGAATCGAAACAACAATCGATGGAGTGGAGACACATTCATTCTCCGAAAAAACAAAAGTTCAAAGTGACAATGTCATCACAAAAAATCATGTGCACTGTCTTCTGGGATAGGAAAGGTGTTTTGCTTACTGAATCTCTTCCCAGAGGTGAAACCATTAATGCGGCACGATATTGTGAGACTTTAACAAAACTAAGGCGTGCCATTCAATACAAACGAAGAGGAATGCTCAGTAAAGGAATTGTGTTGCTCCATGACAATGCTCGGCCCCATACTGCTGGTGTCACTTAATCGTTAATTCGACAGTTTCATTGGGAGCAGTTCGATCACCCGCCGTACAGCCCGGACTTGGCGCCGTCCGACTATAACTTGTTCCTGCACATGAAGCGCGAGCTTGGTGGCAAGCGCTTTGGATCTGACGATGACAAGAAAAATGCTGTGGAGTCGTGGTTATCGAAACTGGCGGGAAGTTTCTTTGACGATGGTATACAAAAACTGGTCACCCGCTATGACAAGTGTTTGATCATTTGCGGAAACTATGTTGAAAAATAGTTTAAGACATGTATTTTCATGTAAAAATAAAATTGGATTCGAAAAATTTGTTTTACTATTTTTTTTATTTTTATTTTTATTTTTCAAAATGGTACTTAGTTTCCGAATACGCCTCGTACATTTATTTTAGACCGGTAAGATTCCATAACTTTGAAAATGTTCATGCGCTTCTGTTATAGGCAGTCCCAAATTGTAATTATTTTTTTCCTCCAAAATGTGTGATAGAGGGGGGGAAAAGGAGTCTTTATTCAAGAATAATAACCAACATGTGTAATCAAGGTTACAACCAAACCCAGCGTTTTGAAGAAGACTTTTCCATTTTTTGGCGAAAAATCGCGTACTTTGGCGACTTTTCTTTAATAGGCAAAAATGGTGGACAGGATTTTCCGTAAATACCCAATTTTCATAAAAATTAGCGGTGGAGACACCGAAATGTTGCGATTCGAAAATTCGAATCTTTACCATTATTATTTGAAACTTTCGAATCTTAACCTATAATTCCACTAAGTGTTTTAAATCAAAACTTTGCAAAGAAAAATTTTATTGGCATCCAGGGATGTGGTTGTTGCAATTTCAGTAGTACCTGCATCGTCCTTATCACCTCGGAGAGGAGCCTGAATGCATATTCCTTCAGTTTCCCAGCTAACCAAATCTACTAGAATTTTCAAATAATTCTTACTTTGAGATTTCTTGAAAATTCGCGAAACTTTCTCTCCGATCATCGTAATATTTATGTACTTCAGGTAGCCTACCATTAATAGGTGCCAGGTACTTCAGATGACTTACCAGTATAGGTGACAGGTACTTCTCGCAGTACACGGCATGGTATATAAAAGCACTGCGTAGCGTTGATGTATTTCATGTATTAGCGTTGATGTATTTCATGTATTAAATTTCGTTTATTCTTCATAATAAAATATAAGCGTATTTTGAAAAAAATACATTCTCTCTCTCTTTTTTTTTTTTTTTTTTTTTTTTTTTTTTTTTTTTTTGGTCAAATGCAGATAGATATCGAGGTTTCATTTAATTTAAACTGTTTGTTATTAGGTTATTCTTTCCCTTATTATTATTTTTATTTGAAGGATTCGAAAGATTGGAGTGTTTTCAGGGATTCAGATTCAAAAAAAATTGTGGGATTCGTCAAACCTTTAATTGAAATCCAGCCATCTGCATTTCATTTAATAAAGAAATGGAATGTATATTACCGCAAAGTGCTTTTAGTACAGATCAAAAGATATTTAAAGTGCTATTACGAATTAAAGTTTGAATTTCATCTTAATATATATTATATAAAGGCTGCAAAATAATAATAATAATGGCTGCATATTTTCTATTGGATGGATGCAGCGTTAAATCCTTCATTGTCATAAATGACACTGTTGCAAGCTTAAAGAGCCATGTTTTTATCTTTCTGAAATTCTAATGTAATATATAAATTATTAGGTCATTCGAAACTTTCCGTGTGTTTTGATGATAAATACAAGTGAAGCAGTACAGAAGCACAAGAAAATGTTATTGAATCATATCAGCACAACTTCATTCTACGATTTTTTGCCATTTCTTCAGTAGTTGGGAAATTTCTTTTTCAAAAAGTCAAATTCATTCGTAAACAAGTTATCGAAGTGCTGTTTAACAGCCTGCAAAGCAGTGAAACTCCAGGCCGTTCAGAGAATTTTTAAGTGACCCGATCGATGATAATCCGAGAAGACAAGGTCTGATGAATATGGAGGGTGACGTAAAACATCCCCCCGTTTTCAAATAGTCTTTGTCTGAAATAAATGTGCAGGGCGACTATTGTCGTGATGGAAGACAGCACCTTGACGATTGGTCAATTCTGAGTGCTTTTCTTCAGTTTCTGCTTTTAAACTACAAATTGGCAACAGCATTTTTCCGAATTTATCGTCTGAATTGATAGCAACAGTTCCTTTATTGTCCTATGATACGCAAAGTGTTACTTTTTCAAGATGGAGTTCCGCTCTCAGTGTTTCTGAAGTAGTTCTTTTGGATTACCTCATGATATTTTTTTGTGACGTGTACTGTAGTAACTCCTTGACGTCTCCAGTAATGAATAAATTTCAGGGGGGGAAAGTGCCGAAATTTGAGCAAGCAGCTGCTCTGTTAAAGAATGGAGTATCTATGCATCATATCGGTTTACATACTCATTCTGCTTCAAATTATCACATTATAAGGTATTTCTCCCGCCTTCTTAGCATGAATCCGAGGTGTAGTGGTCAGCACACTCGAGAGGTCTGTGGTTCGACTCCCGGCGAAGGCTTTGCTCATTTCACGTCTCTCTCATAAAATCAAAAAAAAAAAAAAAAAAAAAAAAAAAACCCTAAATGATGATTTTTCGCCTCCAGAATTTGGCGATTGGGTCCCCTAATCTCCAGTCTCCCTTTAAAAAAGGGAGTATATAAGGTATTTCTCTCACGTTCTTAACATGCCTTCGTGGTGTTGTGGTCGGCACGCAGGGCGCGTATTCGTGAGGTCCGTGGTTCGAATTCCGGCGAGGGCTTTGCTCAATTTCCATCTCTCCTGCTTCAAAATAACTTAATTTAACTCCAACATAATGTAATTTTTAGAATATTTAGGCTCTATGATAATTTCTGAACTATATAACTTGGATGTTCTGCGATACTTCTTTTAATAAGCCTTTGTCTGCAGAGAACGATCATCGAAGCAGACATTTTCGCGTTTCTGAAATGAACTTCAGAAATAATATGTTGTCCATATACAGCTTAAATTCTGCTTCCAATCTGAGTAACATTTTCTCTGTCTCTTTTGCCTACCAGACGTTGAGCGGTAAAGTTGCTCGACGCTGAACGGGCTGGCTTGCATGGACGTTTTCGTGGTTTTTTCCATGTGTAACGTGTGTGCGAGCCAGTTTCCATTAGAAAGTCCTCCACCAAGGTATCCCTCGCCGTAGGCAGATAGCCCTCGAGCCTTAATGCATAAATCAAACAAACTCTCGTTTTTTTTTTTTTTTTTTTTTCCCACCTCCTTAAAAAAGCATAATATGACGAAAATGAACTTCTCCATTCGTAGCACTGCACAAAGTAAAAAGAAATTACGTTGCAACATTTGGTAGAAGTTATGCAACGTGACTAGAAAAAAACTGTCTTTAAACAAACCGCTTCGATCGAGGCCACTCCTTATCAGCAGTAACAAAATACTTAGAGGAGAACATGCTGCTTAGCGAAAAGTCATGGAATTTTTTAAATCTCTATGTGTATGTAAAAGAATTCAAAGTTAATTTTGCTTGTTATGCAATCATCTGTACTTGTTTGTTAATGAAACGGCAATGAAAGTTTAAAATCACTGTATATGTATAAATTTTAAAAATGCATTAAAATCTCTGTATCTATCTTTGCTTTCTGTGATTTCATCAATGGTACCGTAGAAATATAACCTGAATGTAAATCACCTTAAAATAAAGAAAACTTTTGCATTTGCTCAATTCACTTTTTATGTTCTGAAAATAGAAATTGTTCTATGAAGTGTAATTTCATTACTACAGATGTTCAGAAATCGAAATTAGATTTAGAATACTGATAACTTAACTTACCATAAGGAAGTTCTATTTTGAAAGTGATCCATTGGCTATCTATCAGTGCGCAGTATGAAATTCGGAATCCAGGTTATTGAGATGTAGCACTTCATTGACCATCCGACAGATAGAAGATTGTCATCATCGGAATTACTAGTTCATGCGTGAAATTTGAAGAGCTTGAAATACTATGCATCGTATGGTACTTACTGAAACGGATCAAATTGCGTTTTGAATACTTTCAATATTCTGTTTGTATATTCTTGACGTATGAATGCTGTTCCGCTGGAGAAAGTTTGTTTTGCAAAAATGAAAAGAAATCCCAATTTTTTTTTTTTTTAACTTTTCCTTATGTCCATTATAAAAATTTATATTTTTATTCTAACTTTTCGTCTGAAATTTTGATAAAATGAGTATGTTTCCTGAAAATATGCATACTGTCGCGAAATGCCAGCGGCTGAGCGATGAGATAGCTTACTCGCAAAGCGTTGTTAGGGTTACCAGATTTGGTACGAAATCGCCCATTTGGCGACATTTGGCTTCAAAATTGGCGATATGTCATAGACGGCCCGAGAACATTCTAGAACGCTTTCTTAGCAGTTTTCTCGAGCATATTCTCGAAGGTAGGTTAAAGCTATACATACCTTGCCTGTAGGCGAGAGAGTAGAGTATCTTGAGTTCCGTCGACCGAGTCGGGAGCTGTACTTCAGGGCTTTGCCGTGAAGCTGTCTTCACCGTTATAGCCTAAAGGCTTTGTTGCTGATTATTTCAGCGTATTTATCAAAGTTTTTTTACGACTGTAAACGTTTCTTTGGAACTGACCTGTGTAATACTGGCGAACAAATTGTGTTTTGATTCTTCATCAAATGTTATTATCAATTACTCCAAATCCACGAACCTGTAGAACGCAACAATGTCTTCTTGAATATATTAATTTCTTTAGCCGATTAATTAATTTTTTTTTTCCAAAAAATTAACAATGATGCGAAAATTATGCAGCGTTAAAAGTAAGCAATTATTATCAGTGATTCTAAAAACATTTTGCAAACTTGGTATTTCCCCTTTCTGTTGACATTTAAGCCGCTACGTGAGAACTTCTAAATTAATGTAATAGTTTTCGATTTAATCAGTGGGAATTTTAACGCATCTAAATGTAACTTCGGAGATAATGATTCTTTGTATTCATTACAGCAACGAAGTACTATGTGATTTCACCTTTCTCTTGAAATGTACTGATCTATTTGATGGCTAAAATTAAGGTTATTTCATTCAACTTTCTTTTTACCTCAACTGTGATTCTACCATATTTAGTAGCTCTACGAACATTTTTAGCAGCCGCGATTGTTAGCAGTGCATTGATTCATTCTGGAAGAGTTATCAAAACATATTTTTTAAAATATTGGTCAGGGTCAGATTCAGGGGGGAAAAAATCTGAAAGCTTTCAGATTTTACATTATGTCCAAAGGGGCGTTTTTCAACATTTTGTGTGTTACCTTTATTTATTAAATGTCATGTTCTTCGCATTTAAACCAAAAAATCCACTTCAACAGCAATACCGCAAAATAATTTTAAAATGCACCTATCTTTAGAATTTCAGATACACAGTCTCTCGCACTGGAGATAAAAATGTTTTTTTTTTTTTTTTTTAGATAAAAATGGTTTTTTTCCCCTTCTTTCTTCTTTTTTTTTTTTTATCCCTGTACAGTGTTGCCATTGCTCGCTTTGAAATCATTGAGTTTGTTAACCAAAAATTCGTTAAAATGTGATAAAATATGAAATCGATAATAAAACAAATTCCAAATAGCAAATTCGGGCTTCCAGATACCCATATTTGGTGGAGAATTACGTTATTCAAAATTTGATGGCTCTAGATACCGTTGTTTTATCACAATGCGAGAAACAAACTTACATTTATGCAGATTCTTCATTATTTAATTTCTTTAAATATAACACAGAGGATAATATTTGGTGGCAATAATTTAAAAAGTGGAACGGACAATTATAGTTCTCAACGCAGAATGCCAAAGTGAAATTAATATTCCTTCTGGGCTTTAGGCTAATAATAATAATGAATGAATATAGCTTTCGACAACTAATAAATTAATGCTTAATTGTACAAAGTTAAAGCAAGAAAAGTTTGAAACTTTGTCTGCTCATCAAAAATTATCCATGTTCCTCATTTTGAGAATCCCTTATTTAAACTTTCTACATTTGCAATTATCAAGATGTAATACATATTTTTGTAATGCAGTTTCATTCAAATTTCCGGGAGAAATGACAATGTTGCTTAAAAGAAATTATTAAATGTGCTGATAATGCAAAACAAAATTGTGGAATGTTATGCAGTTCTCAATTATTCTTTTATCGCAAGTTGTGTCTAAACATTCTGTTAATCATCAGGTCTGATTGATCTGAGATTTTTCTTTTTCATAGATCAGACAAGTATAACATTACTCAGATTTTTAAGATAATTATGATTTTTAAAAATACATCTTTGCAGCTGTTTTCCCTCTTTTCAAATGTGCGTCATTTCTTTTAGCTTTATCGTCTCGACCGTTAGTCAAGCATGTATTTTTAAGAGCAGAATAAGCACTAACACCTCTGAAAAGTAGTTATTGTTTTTGCTAGAATTTCATGTTCTGGAAAAGAAACTGTTAAACTAAGTAATTCTGTTTTAACTATATAGCTTAAAATTATTTCATATGTTAAATGAAATGTGAATGTGAAAATATAACATATTTCTTCTATACTTTTTTTTCCTTTTGAAATTTTAACGGTTCGATAAATAGTAATACAGGTTTTCAGATTACGATTTTCAAAACTTCGAAGAACGTGTGCTGTATATTGCCGTATATTAGCTGAGAGGTTTTAGCAGTTTTTTTATTTCCGAAATTTGGAACTAGGCTTATATACAAGTTCGAAATAATTCTATCCCAGAAGCGATATTATTGGTTAACTAATTTTAAAATAATATTGTTTTTCAATGTCGATATCTGATTCAAAATTTTCTAGCAATGCTAAAAAACCTTCGCTTAGAGGTGAATCCGGTGAATATCATCATCCTCCTTTTCATCATTAACCCTTTGCGGCACAGTATGTCCGGTCTGGATACACCTAAAATTTCCCTTCTGTACGCACAGAAAAATTAAATGAAAAAGGATTTATAAGCTACTATAGCTTACTCTGAACCTTCTTTATTTATAGTAGATGGCAGCTCAGCACAAACCAGTCCATATATTTTAGCCATGCTTAGTTTTTTAAGACCCTCATTTTTCAAAGAAATCTTCCAGATTTATTTTAGGGTATAAAAGGAATTGCTTGAGAAGAAATTTGTATGTTATTTTTTGGCTGTATGCTAATCTCCTTATTCTATATTAGTTTTACATTTTTATCTTGAAATCTTGCCTAAAATCAAACGGCGAACCCTAGGTGTGCCCAGACAGGGCTCACCGATAATCTAGGACAACTGAGAGTCTATATTCTTTGTTTCTCCGCATCTCATCGGTCAGTTCATTGACAATAATGCTCGTTTCAGCACTCTTTTCGAAACTCTATTCAATCACTGTGGCCACAGAATTAAATGAGAAGTTCTATCTTCACAAAATTTTACTTGTGTACTCATCTAGGCCTAATTAAACTGCCTACTTTTTTTTTTTTTTTAAATCAAAACTCCAACTTTAAAAGGTAGCGTGCCGGAATGGGTTAAAAACATATTAGTCTTGAGTGTCCTAAATGCCATCACCTTCATTTCAGTTGATAATACTTAAGAACTTCAAAACTAACAAAATGGCGGCCTATTAAATTATATATATTTTTGCTGCATTTCATTTAAACTTACTTATTTCCTCAAATTTCATTATAGATAGTATTTATCATATTCCTCATTCAATCAGTTGGTTTTTCACTTCGCTTTAAAGCAAAAATACATCAAAGCTCAAAACGTCTTCATTAAAAATTGTAAAATACGGTAAAACATAAAACACCAAATACAGTTAAAACAGTTTTTAAAGGAATTTTTTTTTTTTTTTTTTTTTTTTTTTTTTTTTTTTTTTTTGCAATTAAAATTAGTCTCTACGAAAAACCAGGAATTGGGCCAGCGGGGCAGGACGACAGATTTTTCGGTGCACAATACTGAAAGCTTATTTTTAAATCCACTCGGCAAAACGACACTGAAGTTGGTGCAGAAATAATGATGCAGAAGACACTGAATTTGGTGCACTATTTTACTAAGTTTCAAATTTAAATAAATTGCGGCTTTGTTATGCTTAGTAAAACTATTCCATGTCGATTAACTAAAGGCATCAAAACCTCAAACGGAACATAAGAACAGCATAACTCAGTCACTTTTGAAGCAAAAAATTCACAATTTACCAACATAAAGAATGAAATAACTGAGCTCACTGAGCTGAGTAACAAAGAGAGTATATATATTTAAGTCATATCACTCTTACATAATTCTGATGGTGTACATGGAACTAAAACTCAAGCAGCCAATAAGGATTTTATAGACGTATTAACTATCCAATCAAAATGCATTGAGAACCAAAACTAACTCAGTCTGAATTAAGATTTCACCCTGAACATAACGCACTTGCTTTCAACGCTTTGGCCTAGCTGGACTGCTGTCTGTTTGCTCCTTTCTTCTTGCTGAAAAGTTAAAAAATTGTAAACCTCTTGGAATAGGCGCAATTAATGTACCAACTTGATTGTGGCCGCAACATGTTTGGTGAAATAAATATACCTTGACTGCCAAATTTCTTAAATTAATCGGCGTTTCAGCATTCTATGACAAAAATCAAAATTCTCGCTGTTCGTTACGGATTCAACTGCCTGTATTCTGCTACAGAATCTATTATATATATGTATATGTTACCGTGAAAGACCGAAATTGGAGAATGTCGACTTTCACCGGAGAATATCAACATTCACCAAATACGTCGGTGAAAGACGGAATATTTCACTACATTCTTGTACATTCGGACAATTCGTGTATGTCGACAATCACAGATATGCTCTGGTGAAATTCGAAAAGAGAGGTCATAATAGTTTAAGTTGTTGCAATAAATAAGATTTGAATCACATAATTTAGTAAGTTTTTCATTACTTTTATTTTATTTTTTCATATAGAACGTACCGTATATAATTAAGTAAGTTTTTAACTTCTATTATTTTCCTTTCTCATTTTGAATGTATTGTGTGTTTTAGGTTCTCATGTTGTTAAGTTCTTATTTCAAGTCTCAAGTGCGTTTATTCGCGACTGAATTACGGAGAAGAAAATATAATATTGTTATATGTTTAACATTCACCATTAGTAAATGGTGAATGTTCACTTTGAGCGGTTAAGTCAGAAATAAGAGTATTTGGAAATAAATGGTGAATGTCGACTTTGAGCGGTTAAGTCAGAAATAAGAGTATTTGGAAAATATTTCGGACATACACCAAGAGACTATGTGAATGTTGACATTCACCGGTGAAAGTCGACATTCTCCAGATTTCGGTGTTTCACCGTAACATGTGTTATATATATAATGTACACATTTGGTGCGGTCGATTTTAATCAAAAAGGGAGATGAACATTACAACTACTACTCGTTTTTGAGTTATGCGAGATACATGCATGCGTTCGTAGAGACGTCACAGGGGGGAAAAAAAAAAAAATCTATCTGGATCCATTTTAAATTCCTTTCACAATCCGGTTTGGGAAAAAGAATTCTTTACTTTGTCCGTACGTGCAGATTTTGCTTCGTGTAAGGAAGTAAAAATGTATTTTACTCGTAAAAGAAAGAGCGCAGTATAGGGGGGAGTGAGCTTTTTGTGACTGCTTGAAGTAGTCACCGCAAGTAGCTGCAAACTTCAGCGGACACAACTTATTTTTCATTTTTGTGACTGTTTGAATAGTTACTCGACTAAAACCGAAGTAAAATTCATCACGCTGTTACCAAAGATCTAAGTGATGGCCATGTCCAAAATTTGAGGAAATACTGCCCCCCCCCCTGGAAAAAAAAAAAAAAACACCCTTTTGGCATTAGCTTCGAAACTTTACTGGTTTCTCTCGGTGGGTCACCGAATCACCCGGTTTCTTAATTTCTAGTCTTTTCTAAGCAAAACTACTGAGGAAATATTTTCTCAGCGATAAATTAAACTTAATTTCTGCAAATTCTATTCCCCCATCCTTAGTGATTTTCAGCATTATTTTTCTTATTAAATTTAATTGTCATGTACACATTTGTAAAAGTTTTTATGCATATTTAACCAGTGTTTAATCAGTTAATATGTGTATTTACTTTAAATATATAAATGGTAAATAGCTTTTCTTCCCTACTCGGCTTTTTTCTCAATGAGAAGCGTAAGAAAATTACAAAAGAAACTATCCAAACAAATAACATAAAATTTAGAATGTCTGATTAAGTATTAATATGTTTTTATCAAAATCATATTATTAATTGTTCAATAATCATGTACTACGAAGTAAAATGGTTAGTTCTTTTGAAACCGCATCGCCGCGCAGGGCAATAAAACCTCCCTAAAACTCTCTGATTTCGCTCGAGAACCTGCTGGTATTTCATATTTCAAAATTTGCAGCTGTGTTTTCTACGATGGTTTCAGCTGCATTTGTCGAAAGAAAGTTGAAGATGAATTGATTTCACCTCCTCTCTTAGGTGTAGATAAGTTAGACTACCAGTTATTCGCAGTTTTGGCGATTTGTAGGTGAATAAAGAGGGCGGTTTTAAATTCGGCTTATTTACAGTGGTCAGGTTTTCACCGCAATATCTCGGTTCTCCTTCTTGGCTTGCATTCATTTCGGCCTGTATTCGGAAATATACGGTAATTCATTTTCATTAAGTGCGTTTCATTTCCTAGCCAAGTACAAAGTGTTGCCACTTCGCTTTCAGGATATGTACGTTGCCAGCCTTGTGCTCAATCCAGCAAAAGAATGTATACATCCCACCTCTTGAATAATTAATTTTTGTGTGCATGTGTTAAATAATTTCAAATGTCTCCCAGTACTAATTTATGGTGAAATAATGTCATAACAGTTATCCATTTCTGCCGTTTTCAGATTGTAATAGAGACTTGATCATTTAGTCTCTAACACTCCAATATCTCTTCACCTCAGAGGCTCCACACAGCCCCGGCCACCTTCTGATGTGGGTTCTGTCCATTTTCTTCAGTTAAACCGCAAAGTGGACCGTTTGGTCTGGTAAGAATTCCAACACGATAGAGACGGCTCGCCAAGCAATCGTGACCAGTTTCAAGCCTAAAACTGGCCACAGCTTTGCCCCTTAGTTTGTCTAGTAATTTCTTTCCAAGATCCCTTCTCCCTTCAGCTCTTGGTTGAAACACGCTTCATAATTTCATCTCTCCTTTTTTGTTTAAAACTTTTACGAATATATAGTTTAGTAGAATGCTAAGAACAATTTGTAGATGTCTTTTTAACAATTTCCGTAAATATTTTTGCACATTTGTCCACCTGATCGTTACTATAAAGTCCACGATGACCGGGAATCTATTGTGATACAATCTCGTTACCCTCTAGTCTCAGTTTCTTCAAAAGTATTTGGCATTCAAGGATTTTTCTCTCAGATTGCGCAAGCTCCTGATCCAATAGCCTGTAGTCCGAGAGCATGACTACGTTGTCATAGCTGAAATTTGGGATGTTAATCTGTCTTACACAAATAACCATTATCTCGTCATCAAACGTAAATCTCCGTGTACCCATGAGTATGTAGAAAGAAAACTAGGCGTGAAAAATTCCCGCGCCAGCATTTGGTGAACCCTTAGTGAATGAACTATCCATACAGATGTAAAAGCAATGCTGTTCAGGATAAAGTGTACGTGTAGTCTCAAGGGCCAAAATTGTCTTCAGCTGTTGTATCTTTCAAACTACGTTGAATAAGATCTAAGAAGTCCAAGGGTCTGCGGCGTTTCAGAGAGGTCTGAAAAGTCTCTTTTTCCAGTTCAATGTCTAATCTAAGTTTCTTCACCTTCTGAAGGAATTTATATTCTGTTATAAGGTCATGTGGTCGTTCTTGTAACAATTCCAAAACAGGATCTCATTTCTCGTTAATTTCGCAAAAAGCAGCACGACTTTCTCTTCGATAATAACTGTAATAAGTCTGTTGCTTGTGAAAAGAAGCATTACATCTATAGGGTTTGCCTTTACCACCCCAATAATTAATCTTAAAGCATGATTTTGTAAGATTTCCAAATGTAATTATTTATTAATTTCTGGAGATGTGATTAAACCCTCACAACAGTAGTAATGAATATGCTGTGCCGGTAAAAAGGTGCAGTGAATATGCTGTGTCGGTAAAAAGGTGCAGTGAATATGCTGTGTCGGTAAAAAGGTGCAGTGAATATGCTGTACCAGTCTTTATTGCTGAGCAGGAACAACCTCAGAGACAACCAGTTAAACAATTTAAACTTTAAAAAAAATCGTTTTAAGGCAATTTATTCAAATACTCTTACTGTTCCTAATCTGGAATTGCAGAATTTCTTTCACTTATAATTTTTCTTTTGCAATAGAATCTTAACCGGGAGCAGTAGGATCTTGCCGATTCAGGATAATCGATTATTATGTTTCTAAAACTTACTCTTTAATGTTTTATGACGTCATATGCAGAAATTGCAGCCAACGTATCGGCCCAAATTAAATAAATAATATGGAAAATCGTGCAGATTATTTAAAAATTAAAACTCATACATGTGATTTTATATTTCAGAAATAGTTAAGTAATATTTTTAAAAGTATCATATTCATTGTAGCACATGAAAGTTAGGAACGTTATAGGGCGAATGCAAGTGACTTCGAATGGCTGTCTGCTTACAAGATTGTCACCGTACTTTTAAAAATTGCCTGCGTGTAAAATAAAGCGTCATAATATGTACTGATATAGAACATAGACGAATATTTCACGACATCTAAGTTTGTAATCCTTCGTCAGCTTCCTGCCACGTGACTTTCTTGCTCTATGTGTCTTCATTTTCATCCTCCCCCCTCCTTGTACTCATCTTTCTTCTTTCTCAGTTACATGTCCGGTTATTTTGTCATCTTGAGACACTTCCTTTTCACTAATACTAAACCTTCTCTGTGCATGTATTTAAATCCAAGATATAAGTCGCCAACGCCAAGTGTGTTTTAAATCCAAGGTTATCTTCGTCAATCACCTCGTCATCTACAAACATGATTATTAGTCCCAGTCTACGCCGACAGCGTAATTTAATGTTCTTTACATCTTTCCAAGCAAAAGACGATCCCCCCCCCAGTGGCTGGCACCAATCAGCCTAGACGTTAGCCACTACTTAAGACCAAAAGCGGTGGTTAACTTATTATAGAGGCATCTAATAGGTGGGCCACTTATGCCTCCTATGAAGGGACAGACAATTACTGCCATGCCTTCTACGGGATTCGAAGCCAGGCCCTTTGGACTTTGCGATTCCTTAACTACGGTACGCGGCACAAGAGTCAAAATAAATCTGGCGTCTTTCTGTACGAATTGTTCCTGAATATCACGGGCACTACGATCAAAGTTCTACCATGTTCTTTACATCTTTCAAATCAAGAGACGATTTCCCCACCCAGTGGCTGGCGCCAGTCATTATAGATGTTGGCCACTACTAAGGCTAGAAGCGGTGGTTACTTTATTGAGGCTTCTTCTAAGTTAGCCATCTTTGTCTTCTATGAAGGGAAAGACATTTACAACCATGCTTCGAATCCAGGCCCTTTGGTATCGCAGTCGACTATCCCAATCACTATACCGTCTGGGCGGCACAAGAGACAAGTAAATCTGGCATCTTTCTGTACGAATTGTTCCTGAATATCACGGGCGCTACCATCAGAGTTCACGCATCGACGCAAGTTTCTCTTTACATTCTGGATAATCCATTGTCCAGGCTTGGTGTAATTAGCGTCAGAAACGTAGCAGAAATGTTTTCCATGTTTAAATCTTTAAATTGTTAACCCATTATATGTTTTTTTTTTTTTTTTTTTTTTTTTTTAATTTTTAAAGCCTAAATTTCGGATTTTAAGTTAACTGTCAAAAACGCTGTTATTTTACATTGATGGGTTACATGTGTGCCAGTTACGAGAGATTTTATTGTATTAAAAAAAAGTGACTAAGATTTGCCAGAATTAATTATCTTCACTTTTTTCTTGAAGCTATCGCGTCTTCATTTTGTAGATAAAGCTTATTTGAGTTATCTCTCAAGGATGTGCTGCTATTTCTGTTCGTAACTGTGCCGTACTATCTGTTGGTAATTTACTGCATCTTTTCTGGGCATGCGATTTTCCCTCTTGAACTTATTTATAGCCCTTGCATTGTATTTTAGCCTGCATTCTCCAGTCCTTTTCTGGTATAAATCAATCTGAAGATTATATAACTTTCTCCTGTAATCTTTAGATTATTGTAATTTCCGGCTTTGTAAGTTCATATTTCGGCGGAAATGTTTTACCTGTTATACTTTTTAAATCTTTGTGTTTTTTTAGCTTCATTTACTTTTTAAAACTGAGTCTGAAAAATTGTTTTTATTTGTGTTGTTATCCATTTATACCATGAATGTACGCGATGAGCAAGAAGAAAATTCTTATACTTAAACATAATCCACCCCAGTTTCAGCTAAATTGAAACAGTGAAAATTAATTTTTATTGGTGCGCATACTTGAATTTTTATCATTAGTAATTAATTGCATGTCACTGATTATCTTAGTTCATTATTTTTCTCATTTTACTCATTTACTTCAGTTCCTGTTTATTTAATAATTCATTTATTTAAGTATATATTTGAATTTTAAAAATTCATTCCAATAGTTCTACCGTTTAAATAAAAAGTTATAAATTTCAAAAATTTAATAATTTATATTGTTTTCTTAACTTTTATAAATTTAGATGAAATAAAAATTAATATTTTAGAAATAGATGTGCGTTTCGCTTTATAAAAATGTAAAATATTTTTATATTGAACTATAGAACAATGAAAAGGAAAGCGAACGTATACGTTGGTAAAAATTAATTTCATGTTCCAGTTTAGGTGAAATTGGAATGGTTTATGTTTAGGTATAAAAAATTTTAAGCTCGTGTGTTGTGGTGGCATAACTGGAAAGACGTCCGCCTAGCAATCGGAAGATCTGGAGTTCGAATCCCGGCGAGGACATCTCTAATTCTTCATGTTTCCCGGTTTCCAGAATGTCAGAAATCCTATAAATGGCACCCGAACTAAATTGTAGTCGACGATAATTCGTCGCCTTGGCGGCTGCACCCACTTTGTTCCCAGTCATCTTTTAACTGGCGGAGAATGTAAAGAATTTTCTTCTTTCTAACTAGATGCTTTCGTGATGTAACTGGAAACAAATCCGGTTAGCAATCGAAACGGCTGGAATTACAATCCCGTGCCCGCTAACTTCTCACGTTTCTCTCTTCATATGAATAAACAATAGTTCCACACAGAATAAGGAAATAAAAATACATTTTCTAAATTAATTTTTAAAAAGTGATTTTCATCTTTAGTTTTACGGGAATAAAAATATTTTGTTTTTAAAGTTATATAATTTGTAAGAGAGATACTGTAAAAGAAAAAAAAATTCTCTCATACTGCTTTACTGTAGTAGCTATTTTCTCCCTCCTTCCAGAATACGGGCTCACCAGCGGCCGAGCGGTAAAGATGCTAAACACTGGTAGTTCGGTCCAAGGTTCGAATCCTGCGAACGGATGGGCGCATGGGTATTTTCCCCATGTGTAATGTGTATACAAGCCAGTTTCCCTTAGAATGTCCTCCACGAAAGGCATCCCTTCCATTAGGCAGATAGCCCTCGTGTGCTTTGCCATAACTGAATAATCCATCCTTCCAGCATGCCTTTGTAATGTAGCACACTGGGCGCGTATTCGAGAGGTCCAGGTTCGAGTACCGGCGAAAGTGCTGCTCAATTATCATGTCTTCAGCATCAAATAACCTAATGTACACTGCTCAAAAAAAAAAAAAAAAAAATGGGACAGTCCTATATCTCCCGATCTACTGGGCCGATTGACAAAATTCAAATTGCGTTCTTCATGTCTCGAAAGCGCGACTTAGGATATATATTAGATTTATATATAGCACTATTCTAACATAGGTATTTTGACACAAAATCGGACTTTTTCTGAAATAACATACCAATTTTTTTACATATTTCGATTCTACGACTCAAATTACGCCTAAATATGAAATTTTGTAAAATTTGGAGCGAAATTTACGGAGAAATTCACAAATTTATGTTGGCACTTTTTTGTCAGTTTGCGCCAAGAATACTTCACTTGGCAAACTTCTTAATATATGGCAACCTAGTTTCCTTAGGAAAAAAAGTCACCATCGTTCCTTTTTTCCAAATAATATTCTTTATATTATATTTTTAATTATAACTTATTATTTTAAGTAATTTTTTCTTTTCGAATTTCATTTTAATTGTTTAAGTTGCACCATTTTTCCCCCCCCCCCCCGAATAACTGTATTAAAAATTTCTATTTACCTATTCGAACTGCGTAAATAAAGGTGCGGCGTTTATTTTTTTTATTTTTTTTTTCAAATAGTTTTCTTTATATATATTTTTCGTCATAGCTATTATTTTAGGTCATTTTTAAATTTTTATACTTTTATTTTAATTGTTTGTGTTGCATTGTCTCTTCAGATAATTGTTTTAAAATTTTCTATTTATTCCTTCGAACTGAGCATTTTAAATATATTTATTAATATCAATTTTCCAGAATTTGATATTATTTACTTGAACTGCGTTTTTTTCGGAAGAATACTTTGTAACCCAGACTACGATGCGTTTGAAAACTGCATACTATATTAAAAGAGAAAATACAGTAAAGCACAGTTTTACACGCCTTTCAATGTTCCGTTCAGAAAAAATATATACAAATAAGAGAGATGTATAACCGATATTTTAACTTAGGATGACTTGCATACACTGCTTTAAACAGTTTTATCATTGTGCCCATTGCTTTACACAATTTTATCCTACATTTGGTTTCTTAAAATGTTATTCATATTTTAGTCAAATATTTTATTTTTAAAATCGCAAGTATCAAATACCATAAGATTGAAAAGTTTTAAATTAAAAAAAATTACGAATACTAAATTTTACGAAAAAAATTATTTTTCTTCTCTGTTTCTTTAAGCATTCTGAAAGTATATTGAAAAGTATCCAACTTTTCGAAACATTTTGGTATTTCTGACAATCATTTTAAATAAAGTTATAGCCTTCCATTTCATAAAGGCCCACAAACGGCCGAACGGTAAAGTTGCTGAACACTGGTAGTTCACTCCGTGGTTCGAACCCCGGTAAACGGGCTGGTTGCATGGGCGTTTTCGTGGATTTTCTCATGTGTACCGCGTATGACAGCTGGTTTCCCTTAGAAAGTTCTTCACGAAGTATTTCGTCAGAGCCTTTATCAGTCTTTAGAGGCTAAACATTTTGAAGCTATGAGATGAAAGGAAAGACTGGTTTCATCAAAAGGTTTTGGTTTATTTTATTATGACAAAGCACACTACGGCTATCTGCCTAAGGGGAGGGATGCCTTCCTGGAGGACTTTCTAAGGGAAACTGGCTCGCATACACGTTACACATGGGGAAAACCACGAAAACGCCTACGGCCAGCCCGTTCGCGGGATTCGAACCTCGGCCGCTCGGCCTTTACCGCTCGGCCGCTGTTTCATCAGGAAGGGAAAAAAACATCTTTAAGTGACATCCACATACATCACTGGATAAACACCTGAATCTTCAAATAATTCGACTGAGGAAATCATGGGATTCACCATTTATGATACGATATGATGTTCTATAACGTAATTTACACAACCATATAGTTTAAAACCAGTCGCTCTTCACTTTAATCTGCAAAGATATCGTTTTGTCTTTTCTGTTAACACAAGCTCAATTGATGGTATTTGCTGGTGTACTCGTCCAAGTGTTTTCTCTTTGAACACCTAAATTCTTTGAAGTATCCTGAAAGTATATTCGAAAGTGTCCAACTTTTTGAACATCTTGGTACGTCTGACAGCCAAATTTCCCTGCAAATTTTTGCTTACTTTTTTCCTTAATTTTCTTCTTTCCTTCTACAGTTATTTTCAGTGCTCACACAAGAAAATTAAGATTTTTCGACTGCTAGACTTCCATACATTTTGCATTCTTGTCAATTTTTTAAAATATCAGTTATATGAATTGCGTTTCACCTAAAGACAGCTTTTCATTTTCTAGTCATTTTAGCTATAAATAAAGCTTAAAGCGAAGTCCAAAGGATAAATATTTTAATTAAAAGATTTTTGCTAAATGACAAAGAAATAAAACAGTCCAGCAGGGTTTATTCTGTACCACAGAGTAACCCGATTCTTATATCGGCTGAAACAATCTAAATCATATTAAAGATCATGTTTTTTTATACAATCTATAACGCGAGAGAAAAATTAGCTTCTTAAAACATGCTTTCTAAGAGAATTAATATAAAAATTTATATTTATATATATATTTTTTAAAGTTGGGACTTGAACCAAACTGTCAGACTTTTAAAGCTTATTTTACATGGTGGTTATTATTAAAGTTCCACTTTGAAATGGTCATAAAAGGAAAACTACCGGACCAAATGTTATCAAACTTGGGAATCGTGTAAAGGAGGTTATGAGAATTTATTTTCGGCGGAAAAAAAAAGAGTTCAAAAACTCACCATCAGGGGAAAAATGGCGCTGTATACAATATTGTTAAATGAAATAAGACACGAAAACATCTGTTTAAAATGTGTTTAATGTTTTCCGAAACGTGTTACAAAGCATGTTCAATGTAGCGTCCAGCATTTTCCGAAAGCAAGTTAAATCATGTTACTGCATTCTCAACAGCAGCTCTTAGCATATCAGGTTTGGTTTTGGTTTGGTTTATTAGATTACGGCAAAGTACTCGAGGACTATCTGCCTTAAGGGAGAGATGCCTTCGTGGAGGACTTTTTAAGGGAAACTGGCTCGTATACACGTTACACATAGCATATCAAGAGGGATGTTATCAGTGTATCACATTTTTCATTTCTGCCAAATTGTTTAGATTATCACCATAAACAGTGCTTTTGAGATAACCTCATAGACAAAAGTCACAGAGGTTGAGGTCTGGTGGGAAGAGGGGAAGTGTTGGCCTATAAGACGTTCATTCGTGAAATGTTGCCTAAGTAACTATGCGACACTCTTGAGGTGATGCCCAGCCCTGCATAAAAATCGTAGTATCTAAAATGCCACGTTACTGCAGTTCATGTATCACGAAACATTTTAATATTGGCTCTAAGTGAGCTGCAATCGCAGTGGTCCAGCTGTCGACTGCTCTTCAGAAAAAAATGGTTCTGTTATAAAACTAGCTGTCATTCAACAGTAAACGGTGTGAAATGACTGTTATGCAATCGAATGCAGTAGGAGAATGCAATGGAACTAGATAGATAACATAAGAGATTTCTTTGGCCCAAATCGATTAAAAGCGTTTTGAATCAGTATCTTCATGTTTTAGTGCCGAATTCAGGCTTAAAAAATTACAAATTAGCGATCTGTAAGAAAACGATTTCCAGATTGTACGCACTTGTGAGAGTGATTTGCGATCTCACATTTTCTAATCGCTAATTCGTGGTTTTCACGGACGAAATTCTCACTTACAGGGATGGCGCACTCGACATTTATCGAATTTAACGTCTTTAAATAATAATTTGCCTACTTCAAAGTTTCTTAAGGGTATACAACATATTAAACCCGTTTAACAAAAGGTTAAGTTAGATTCCGACCCATATTTTGTTTAACAATATTGAATACAGCGCCATTTCCCCCCTGGTGGTGAGGTTTCGAACTTCCTTTTTTTCGCGGAAAATAAATTCCCATGACCTCCTTTACACGATTTCCAAGTTTGATAACATTTGATCCAGTAGTTTTCCTTTTATGACCGTTTCAATGTGGAACTTTAATTATAACCACTCTGTATATTATTAAATTTTAATTTGAAGCTATGCGTTATATGTATACCATGCGTAAAATTTTCGCTTTTATGGAAAAGTAAAAAATCGAAGCAAATATACTTAGTATAATGGACCAAAACTGAAAACATTTTACCCTCCCTCCGAAAATAAAATATTGAAATTTCGAACTTGAATTTACTGGGTTATCGAAATATTTAATTTGACTTACCTTCTAAGTCCTAGTTCCGACAACAATTCCGTCAAAAATTCCGAATTACTTAAGCTAAAGTTAAAGATTTAGTATATATTCACTGTATGTTAATAAAGGAATCAGAGTGTAATAAAAATAGATTATAGAATTTACGCTGATGTAACTTTTTGTCTGACTGCACAATATGTAATGGAAGAGAAGGTTTGTAGAGATCTGTTTTTCACATGCCTCTAAAAGTAGATGTCATATTAATTTTGTCTCTTCAATGTCAAAAAACTTTCCTTTGAGAGGCAACTTTAGTTTTTGAGAAAGAAAAAAAATCACAAGAAGACAAATTTGAAGAACATGCAGGACGATTGAATATACATACTTATTTTCCGAACACAAGCGGTTCTCCGACTGGTTATTGAATAATGAAAAGATGCATTGTCATGCAATACAAAACATTTGGAATACGTTTTCTGGCTGAATAACGTAATATTAAAAGTCATCTGCTTAATTCACATCCATTTACAAGTCAACTACTCGGGCAATTGCAGAATCGTTTTGATCCTGAGCTTGTAAGACAAACCTAATATCACTGGATTTAAACACTTCTTTAATCTTCCGAGAACGTTCCTTCTTTAGCTCATATTCCAAGAATATTAAGTGAATACAATTATAGCCAAAGAAATTGAATATTCATTTGCACTACGGCTTGGTAGTTTACTAACGAGTTAACAAAACTTAAATTCTGCTTTTTGTGTCAAAGAATACAACAATATTTTAAATATTTACAAATAAAATATTAAATTGGAGATTTAATTGGAGCCTCATCAGTTGCCTAGCATTTGAAAAAGAAAAGATTGTTAAATACTAATTGTTTGCTGCTCAGTCTAACCCAGGCTGCATGGTTGGTTTTCGTAGTTTTTTAGGTTCTCTTTACAAAGATTCTCTATGAAAGCATCTTAATCAAGTAGCTCCCATGTTCTTTCTATGTTCAAATAACCAACTAACCTAGTTTAAGTGCGATTTCCAAGTGAAGTTACTAGTAAAATCCGAATACTCATTAAAAATCATGTAGCTAGCCAATCGGGAGTAACATGAAAGATACGGAACCAATAATTGAAATGTTGTTACTGTACGCTGTTTCTTAACTTAGATGGTCATTCCTTAATTAAATAGTCCACCAACAGCCGAGCGGTAAAGACGCTGAACACTGGTAGTTCGGTTCGAGTTTCGAATCCCGCGAACGGGCTGGCCGCATGAGCGATTTCGTAGTTTTCCCCATGTGTAACGTGTATACGAGCCAGTTTCCCTTAGAAAGTCCTCCACGAAGGCATCCCTCCCTTTAGGCAGATAGCCCTCGTGTGCTTTGTCATAATTAAATAATCCAATTCAATTCTTAATAAAATATAATTGATTTGTAAATTCTATTAGAACTGACGGTAAGAATTGAAGTGGAAATAAGTAATATGGTGTGCAATCTTGATTAATATAAAATTAAAACTATTTGCATAGAAAAATGTTTGCATTCAGACAGAAAGTTTTTTGAAATATTTGCAATTACTTTATAAGAAGGATTTATTAATAACAGTAATAATTACTTATTATATTACTGATGATTAGGATTCAGTTCTTGACAATTACATTCTAAATTAGAATTTTAAGGATATAATGAAAATACGCTACGCACAAAAATACATTTTAGGAAAAAAATGAGTTGATTTTTATGTTTTAAAACTTCTTAAATACATTTAGTAAACATCGTATCCTCGTTGTTTATTGAATCCAGAATGTTGGTGTCGTTTATATAATTATTCTTACTTGTCCACAGAATCTGCTGACTTATCCAGCCATTAAGTAGCTGCAAATCATTTCTACATAACCATTGAACTTCCATTAATTCAGTCTCTAGAGGGTTGTATGTTTATATCATAATTTGACTTTTATAAAAAATGATTATTCTAAATATTATGTTTCTATAAAAATATATTGTGCTTTAAAAATATGGATAATAGTATCACCCGCTCTTTCAGCCACTTCAAAAGCAACAGTTTGTTTAGAAATAAATTATGCAGTTAATGTCATAAAATTCAAATAAATATCAAACGAAAATTCTCAGTTTTAGACAATTCGATTTAAACGAAGTAAAGTAGCAGACGATAAAACGCCGAAGGTAAAAACTTACTCTTACAAAAACTCACTCTTAAATTTTTTAAAAAAAGGAAAGATACGAGAGAAATTAAAAAAAAATAGTTAAAAATTTGAATAATATCATCTATAATTTAAAAAAATAGCCTTTCATATAGTATTAATAAATATTTATTATGCATCATTGAGGAAAAAAATGTCATATAATTAATTCTCCGTAAAATTTTACTTGAAGTTTAAGGTTAAAAATAACTGTGGCAATTCAGTGTAACAAAAATCCATAGACCACATTTGGTGTTATTATCGCTCAAAAAAAAGGTGCCAAATTTCAAAACGCGAAATTATGTAAATTCGTGTATATCTTAGAAAATTTTGAGTAAAAAAGTCTAATTTTTTGCAGATATGCTTAAAAATACACCTACTTTAAGATGATGGTAAAAATTTTATAGGTTATAATTCAAAATTTTTTTCGAAAAATCTATAGAAATTATTTAAAAATAAAAATTTTAAAATTAAAGCGCAAAAAATGGGTAAATTTTATTTGGAATGAACCAAAATTTCGAAATGTGAGAGAAAAAATCAAAAAAGTTTAATAAAAAAAGAGATATTAATAAATATTTGCCAAATTCAATTAACATTGAGGAGCTAAAATTTTGAGAGCTAATATTTTAAAAACTATTCGTACGATTTTTACAAAACTTGGTATTCTGGCATAATTTGAGTCGTAGAATCGAAATATGTAAAAATATTGGTATGTTATTTCAGAAAAAGTCCGATTTTGTGTCAAAATACCTATGTTAGAATAGTACTATATATAAATCTAATATATATCCTAAGTTGCGCTTTCGAGACATGAAAAACGTAGTTTGAATTTTGTCAATCGCCCCAGTAGAACGGGAGATATAGCACTGTCCCATTTTTTTTTTTGAGCAGTGTACATACAAGCTCTTCCTCAAATCGCATTGCTACGAATGTATTTTATACTTAATATTTGGTCAGCTGGAAAAAGTTTAACTGAGTTTTCTGGATATTTCGAGTATGTGCATTAACTGTAGTGTCATTTAGTCCGGACATTTGAAATTTCACTGTATTTCAAAGTGATTATAACTGTGTATTAAAGGAAATGTAAGTTTCACTTTAGCGCCAATGTCCGAAACGCTTATGGACGTAAGTCGAATCCAGAAATATGCTTTTATTCAATCCATATAAGCCATAATGAGAATCGGGATTATCAACAGATTTGCTGTTTTGAAGAGGGAGGGTTATCTTAAGTTCTGAAACCTCAAAATAATTCAAAATTATCCATTCATGTGTCAACATCGGCACTTATAATACTAATGCTATGCTCTTTCTGAAAATTGGAAATTGCTTATGAACTATTACTTAACTCCCACCATCAGTCAGCAGTTCTTTACGTCAGCCAGATGTGTGTCCATATTCGCAAATACAGAATTCTAAATAATATATTAAAGAATAATATGCATGTATACTTTGAAATAAATTATTTAATGTGTTAAATTATACCATAAAGCGAACGTCTGTGCATCTTTTAGATTTAATTGTATATCATCCTACGGTACTGAGAGAGGGGATCAAATATGTCATGTTAAAAATCCCTCAGCCTAAAATTATCCCTGAAAAGAAAACTGTTTTTCGTATGATGTCTTACTTCTGGGTTCGAATCCCAAAGATGGCATGCTTGTAAGTGTAGACTGTCTGTGCGACATAGGGGCACTTAGAGCTGAATGTCGAGTAGTTTCCTAGTAGAAATTCTCGGGTGCCTCCCTCTATCAAAATTGGGGCAGATCTGTACGATGCTAACGCTGAAATTCTGATGTCCCACCCACTTTAGCGCGTACGTATCCATTATGAGTGACTGCTAATCATATAGTTTGCGGTGAGAGAGGTAAATCTTGTGAAATTAATCAAACAGAATAAAATTAAATGGAATTAAATTGCGTGATTACTAATTCTTGGTCATGAGAGAGAGAAGTAGGTAGAGTATTGATTCAGTATTTTGGCGATGAAAGACGGGGATTGGTCTAAAAGAAACTCACAAAGGAGCTTTCTCTCGACCTAACTGCGCCCAAGCATTGTAATCGCGAAAAATTACGGGTATCGTATTTCAACGAAATTATCCATTTGAACGATGTTTTTGCGTGACATCTGTACGGACGGACAGAATAAAGGACTCTTTTTCCCAGAACGGATTGTAAAATGGATTCAAAAGATATTTTTCCTGGCGTGAGGACGTACGTATATATGTATCTCGCATAACTCAAAAACGAGTAGTCTCAAAACATTGAAACTTCGTATATGGGACTGCTATAACATGTAGCTGTGGACCTCCCTTTTTGGTTGCAATTGGCCAGACCAAAAGTATGTAAATATATACCCACTTTGTTACCCGGCTTGTGAGCTCAGTATTTTGATTCTTATGTGTTGGTAAATTGTGCATTTTTTGCTTTAAAAAACTTGACTTATGTAGTTCTTATATTCCCGCTATAGTTTTTATGCCTTTAGTTAATCTGCATACAATAGTTGTCAGAATTATCGACAATTTAAAATTCACTTAAGTGCTATTAAACGTAAAAAAGCCGCCGTTTGTTTACATTTGAAACTCGTAGCAGAACAGTGAATTAAGTCAGTTTCTGCAAATGTTTGCCTAATGAGACCAAAACCTAACTGTAGTAAGTTTTATACGCTGAAAAATTTTGTCTTCATGCTCGTTAGCCAACTTGCTTGTTTTTGCTTAGAAACTCTTAATTTTAAAAATTGTTTTTTTTTAACAGTTTTTAAGTGTATTTGGTGTTTTAAGTTTTCTATATTGTTACGAAAAGTACAGGCGCGGTAAGATGGCTTCCCCGCAAAGCAGTTTTAGGGTTGCCATAAAAGGGCAAGGGAAGGCAGGGTTGCCATATTTGGCGGAAAATTGCCTGTTTGCGACATTTGGCGACAAAATTGGCGATATGCCATGGACAGACGGAGAACCTTCTGGAACGAATTCTTACCGGTTTAGCCCAGAATGTCCTCGAACACAAGCCGAAAGCTATATAAACCCTGCTGGTCCGCAGTCAGTTAGTATCAAGAGTTGTGTGCCTCGTCTTGAGTGCGAGTTAGTATGGAGTTCGTGTCTCGTCTAGTGAGTCAATCCCTGCGGAGTCGATCGAGTTGACAGCCGGGGAGCGAGTGCCGAGTGGGTCGTCGAGTGCACCGAAGGAGTCTCTTTTAGTGTATCGCGGTTAGTGCATCGTCGATAGAGCGTGTTGAGCTCCGGGAACGACTGAAATGAAGAGTCGGGAGCTGTGCTATGTGTGTCGTCGAGTGCATCGCGAGTTGTAGCGTGGAGAGTCTCGAGAGTACGTGGAGTTCCGAGAACGACCAAGCAGAGTCGGGAGCTGTACTCCGGAAAGCAGAGTCTGGTGCTTTGCAGAAAGCTGTCTCCACCGTTATTGCCTGACAGTGTGAAGGCTGTGTCGCTGATTGTTCCAGCGTGTTTGTAATAGATCTTCGACGACTTGTTATCGGAGCTGTCTTGATTAATATTGGCTAAATAAAGTGTGTTTCGATACTTCATCATCAAGTGTCGTCGTTATTCACTCCAAATCTACAAACCAAGTACGAACGTGAAGGAAGAAAATAACGCAACAACTGGTGTCAGAAGAAGAAAAACGCAACAATATTTTACAATTTTTAATGAGGATGTTTTGAGTTTTTATGTATATTTTGCCTTGCCACGAATTAAAAACTGAATTAATTGAATGAGAAATACAGGATGATCTTTTTTAAAGTGACAGTGTTTGGAGCGCCCTGTAGCGCGATCTAATAGCCAAAATGGCACCAAACTTGGTATTTAGACTAATCAAGACATGCAATCGTACAGTTAAATTATTAATGTTTATTTACTACATTAACTTCCCTGGTGAGAACCTCATTCAATGTGAGCACCGTTCTCAGAAATAACACCGTGCATTCTGTTAACAACGTTCTCCACAGCCGTATGTAACATATAACGAGAAATATTCCGCACAGTCTTTCTTATGTTGTCCTTTAGAATAGACAAATTTGATACTCCATTAACATAAACTTGAGATTTCAAATAACCCCAGAGCCAAAAATCGCTTGGCGTGAGGTCAGCAGAACGAGGCGGCCATGCAACTGGAAAACTGCGACTTATGATTCTATCATCAGTGAAGTTTTGGCGCAACAGCTGCTTTACCTTATTACTAATGTGTGAAGGAGCACCCATACTGCATAAAGATTCTCTGTTGGAGACGGTTTCTTTGCTGAAGTTGCGGAATAACAAACGTTTGCAGCGTTTCGTGGTACCTTTCTGCATTTATGGTGCACGTTTGGGGTCCTGTCGGAGTGTTGGTCTCAAAAAATAATGGCCCAATTACGAATTCGGCTGGGAAACCACACCAAATAGTGACTTTTGGGGAATTTAATAGGATTTCGTGCACGGTGTGGGACTGCTCAGAAGCCCAAATTCGGCTATTTTGTGTGTTTACGGACCCATTGAGATAAAAATGGCACTCATCTCCCCCACAGAATGTGGCATGGGAAAGCATCATCAATTTCTACCCCGGCAAGAAACGATAGAGCGAATGTCACTCGCTTATCATAATCACATGGTTTCAGTTCGTGCAAGCGGCTGATTTTGTAGGGGTAAATTCCAATAACGCCCCGCAAAACTCTGCATACCGTGAAATAACTCATGTCCAATTGTCGACCTACACCCCGGGCGCTGCTAGTACCAGCAATGGTTCCCTGCGATCCTTCGACAATTGCAGTAGCCACATCAGTTATTACATCTTCTGATACTGGTTTACGTCCTCTCCCAGCGCGAATGGTCAGTGACTCCGTTTCCTTGAACTTCTTAATCATTTTCTTAAGACCATTCAGCGATAAAGTCCCCTTTCGTAATTTTTTTCTGGTTCGAAATTCCCGAACAGCTGCGGATGCATTACATTGATTCATGTAATACCAGCTTCACCAGTAACGCACGTTCCGGTAACGTGAGAGGCATGTCCACTGGAGCTAGTTTACTTCAGCTGAGATTATTTGTCGGAGCTGTCTACTACTTGCTTTTATAACCCCTATTACTGGCGCTGTCATCGCACAACATTTGCTTTGTTCTTTGATACCCGTGTTTTATGCTAATTCTCGTTATTGTAAGCTACAGCAGCGCCACAAAATGCCCTAGCGGTGATGGAACTTTTTTTCCCCACAGAATCCTTTTTTCCATGTCTTGATTAGTCTAAATACCAAGTTTGGCGCCATTTTGGTTATTAGATCGCGCTACAGGGCGCTCCAAACACTGTCACTTTAAAAAAGATCACCCTGTATAACTGTAATGAAATTCGGGGAAATAATTTCAAATGAAATGCTGGGGAAAAAGAAAAAAAAATGTGTATAGTTTAATAGGCTGTACAGGGATGTCTGGTTATCTACATCAGATTTTTTTAATATTCGTATGGATTTTGAAATTTGTATATCTGAGGTACTGTAGGTTATTCGGATTAATGTTACTTCAATATTTATGATGATTTAAAAAATTTCAAGGAATGTCCTTTCATATAATAAACTTTTATTTACTGCGCGGGCAGTATCTATGAGAAATATAGCTTTTTATTACCCCAAATATATATTATATTGATTTTAAGTTATGCCTTCCACAACACGTAATATTTTCCTTTATAATAATCAAACTCGTCTACCAAATGGTTTTAAGTAATTCTAATTCTACCAGTATTTTTCCTAATAAAAAGTTAGAAATAAATATTAACTCCATGCCATTTGCAGTCGTGCCAACTTCATTTTACTCTCATCTTCTTTGTATTCGCTAGGATGACTCTTACGCCACTAGATTGAAAAGTAAATATGTATTGGCGTAGGTCGTACACGCAAATCTGAAAAGAAAATTAATGCATAACTGTTTTGGCCTTCAAATCAATTCTACTGTCATCTCAATAAATACAAATGTATTCGTTGGAATAATGCAAAAGCATTTTCATACCTCATCTTGGACTTCAGCCAGACGTTGCCAATTATCATTTATAAATAAATAGCTCTTGTCTTCTCTGATGTAGCGTTTTTTAACTGCCAAAATATTATCACCCGTTGTTTAAGTTCCGCTTGGTAGAGCTGGAAGAACCCATTCTTGGCTAATGCGAGTTGCATAATTGAAGTGAATAGAGGAAGATGGAAAGCGTTCAATTGACGTTTTCATGATACATTTCAATCGAAATTGTATTTGTGGAGATGTTTAAAAAGTGTATATGGGGACCAGGAAAAGAAATAATCAAAATGTTAATTTTAGCAGTCTCATTAGGTAGAATAAATTTCCAGAATTCGACTAATGCAAAATATAGTTTAGTTTTCTGCAATTTTTTATCTCCCTCATCATCACTTCTCTCTTCCCCCAATATTAATACTCACAAATACATAATAAAATAATAATTACTAATAGCTAAATAATAAAATCGTTACAGAGAACATTGTTTATTCCGGAACTCAAGCATTATGAAACCAATTTCAACCTTTTTTTGGGGGGGGGGAGGGGGGAATTGCCTTCTTTTTTCTTTCTTCTTAGTCTGAAGGGGCAATATGCCTAGAAGGACTATTCGTTTGAGCATTTCGCGTTGATTCACTTTTCAAATTGTTGCCACCAAATATTATCACCCTGTGTTATATTTAAAGAAATTAAATAATGAAGAATCTGCATAAATGTATATACGTTTCTCGCATTGTGGTGAAACAACGGTACCTAGAGCCATCCAATTTTGAATAACGTGATCTTCCACCGAATATGGGCATCTGGAAGCCCTAATTTGGAATTTGAAATTTGTTGTATTATCGATTTCGTATTTTGTAACACTTTAACGAATTTTTTAATAACAAACTCAACCGATTTCAAAGTGAGCAATGGCCACTTTACGGGGGTGGGGACATTTTTATCTCCATTGCGCGAGGCTGTATATCGGGAATTCTAAAGATATACTCTTTTTAAATGATTTTTTGATATTGCTGTTGAATTGAATTTTATGGTTTAAGTGCAAAGAACATGATATTTAATAAAAAAAAAAGGTAACATCCAAAACGTTAAAAAAACGCTGAAAGGCTTTCATTTATGTTATTTATTTATTATTTCATTTATGTTATTTATTAATTTTATTTATGGTTAATATCTGGTTAATATCATTAGATGCAAAAAGATTGAAATTTTAATATTTTGGGTTGCCGTTGTATACCGTCCTCGTATACCGTTGGTAGCTTTTTAAATCAAGACTGCGGTTAACTTGGCGCGGCCTATTTCACAAATGCACTATCCTATCTTACTGATTTCAGGGTCAGTTGATGTATAATCTGTGAAATAACGCGAGCAGTGAAATAAAATATTTAATGTCATATTGATACTGATTGGGTAGAATTTTAAGAAGAAAGATTATAAAATTTGGATATATTCTGTAACGTTCGAAGAAAATGCTAACAAAAATCAAAGAAAGAGGAAGGAGTTAATATCGTGAACTGTAAACAAACTAGAAAGATATCATTTCTGTCAAGCGAAAGATAGCATTTTCTACAATAAAACTTACAAAGAGCGAAAGTATACTCCTGTCGAATTTTTGAAAATCCAATGAAGAGATTTTAATGAAATTTGGTATGAATATACATTAATAACAGAGGAAAAGATGTGTCATTTAAAAAGTATTTTTGTATGAATGAATTTTAGGAAGCTCATGCTGCAGGGATGATGTACAAAATCCACATTGTGATATTGAACTGGAAATGGGTCTAATATAGGGAGGGTATGGTCCCCTCTCGCAGGCAACGGCAATATGACTGCAAACTGGACAGGAAACAGTTGAGGAGCCCCTTTGACTGCCTATCCCACTCCTGCAGCAGGGTAGTTTCCAACTCCGGGAAGTGTAATGGCAAACTGAGTGGATCACTGAGTTAAGCACATTGAGTTGATCAATGTTAACGAATTTCGTTTATTGCGCATGCTCAGTGGTGTGCCGTTGGCGTGGCAGGAAATACTGGCGACTAAGCAATCATTACACAAGCTTGTTCATCATGTAGGTCTTATCGACTATTTACAATTGCAATACTACCAAAATTTATTTGTGCTTAAAGCATTTACTTCTGTTTCATTTCATTTTGGTTTATTTTGTTCATAAACGTTATATTTAATACCAGTTATTTATAATAATTTCCTTGATTTTAACTCAGTGATTTAAACTGGATTTATTCTTTAATTTGTTAAAGTATATACGAGTGGAACATATAGTTATTTACCATACGCAGTTGCTTTTATTCCTCACAAAAATATTCAATAAAGGTTCAGCTAATATATCCTGCAATGTTGCCTGTTTCGTAATCATTCTTAAACGAAAATTTGAGTAGTTTGCAATTGATAAGTAATAAAGGAACTTACAACCTAACGAGTTTTAAAACCCCGAACTGTTTACGCCCAGATAACAGAATATCAACCACACACCGTTATTTATTTTCTTTTAAAATTGTACCAAAGTCGTAATTACGCCGAATTCTCTTCTAGGCATGCGCAGTATGCGAAATTCGTTTAACATTTATCAACTGAATGTGCATTTTGCCATTACGCCTTTGGGATAGTTCTCGGTGAAATTGCCCTCCTATGAGCGTTCCAGACATGCTTTATAGGGTTAAAAGGTCAAGAGATCTGGCTGGCTAATTCTTGTAGCAAATATCCTCACTTTGCAGGTAATTGTGGATCAGCTGAGATCTATCAACTGGAACCCAGGACCAACTGCTCTCGTGAAAAGTCGAACATCGAGCTCTAAGATCTTGTAATGCAGGATGTCTTCGTCGAACGCTTGCAGAGACGTGCGGCAGTCCAACATATATAATGGTCTAACATAATGTCAACCTAAACCACAACTTCTCCACAGTGTGCAGGCTAGATCTCAATTCATTTGTAAAACGCGCGATGTTTCACGGAAGTTTGGTCCTAGGGGTATATAGTCTGCACCATGGTAAACATGCCCTTTTTTGTGCTGCAGTGAGCGAGACTCAGACAACGTATCTTCTGGTGACAGCCTTATCTCACGAAGTCTTTGGGCAACTTATAGACCGTAAAAATCGGTTTCCGGTGGTAGCATACAGCTCACGTGAGAGCTGTGAAGCTGTAGCAGTCTTTTGTCGCCGTGTGGAAAGTGCCAAATAACGAACGTTCCTCATTTGTCGCTGTAGATCTTGGTACCTCGTATAGGTCTTCCCGATATGAATCCAGTGTTCTGAAACTGTCTTCACAAATTGCAGACGGCACCTGATTTCTGTAGCCACCTGCGCTTATGATTGGCCTACCTCAGTCTGGCGATAATTTTCCATCTCGTTAGGTCGTCCATATGTTCTTGGTTACTCATTTTATCTGATACCTTAAAAAATTTACCGAACTCTTCCGTGACCAATGTCGTGAAGGAAAATGAGCACGCAAATCGCCAAAAACCCTCCTGCGCTCGTATCCCTTCCACAGTCGCAGCTCCGCTGATACGCGGGATTACGCTTACGTATTCGACTCTGAATATTTGCCTTATTCTTCGGTGGCATAATTAGTGCCTTTGTCAGCAGTTTCTCGTAATTTTGCACATGAGTGTAGATAGCGTGCTCTCGAACATCCAAGCGTAGTGCGATCCCGTTTACACAAAATCCTGGCGTTGAAATGATCGCATGATAGATACTATCGGAGGATCTCAGAAAAAAAAGATGTCAAGATAGTACACTCAGCAAAAGTACCCAACGTACGAGATGAGTTGGTCATATAGCCATTGGGTACCCTTAGACGAGGAAACTTAAATCGCCTACAATACCTTATTTGATCGTTCTTCGGATTGAATTCGTTGATCAAAAAATTGTCCCAGTTTAGTGTTTGTGAAACGTGCTAGCGCTGACTGAAGCGAAGATCCAACTACCTGCGATAACAAATAGATTCAGAATCCACCAAAGCCGCTTCGCCTATCTGCTATCTATTTGCCATCTTCGACAAATTTTTTTTAGGTTACGTTTTATGCAAATGTGACTACTTTGGCACAGCGCAGTGATAGTATAGTCGAGCAGATGAATCAGTGAACGACGACAATAATGTATTTAATGTAAATAATATGAAAACGGACTTCATCCGTGACTCTATTTGCATTTTTCTTCCGGAAGTCAAGCGTTCGAGCTTGTTTAGCATACATTCAGCAGACATGCTGCTCTACAAACACCACAACACAAACTTTTTTGCAAAAAAATCGAAGCACCATGAAGGAAGTGGTTGTTTTTGATGAAATTGAATATGTGTATAGCTCATACACAGATAATAAAATGATTAAAAAAATCAAGGTCATAGTACCTGTTCACGGCTCACAACCATCCAAAGTGTTCAAATTACTAGTTGCTCAAACCGCACCTGGCGCCAATGGATGCTTGAATTCGTCGAGGCAAGGAATGATAGAGGTTCCTAATGTTATCCTGCGACACATTTTGCCGGGCATTCATCAGTTGTCGCTCCATATGTGCGATATTTTGTAGTGCCCGAATCTGGCGGCCTACCATGTCCCAAACATGCTCGATTGGTGAAAGGTCTGGTGACCTTGCTGGCCAAGCAAGGAGTATCAACCGCACGGAGACAGTGCAGAAATATGCGAGCGGTATGTGGCATGGCATTATCTTGTTGGAAAATGGCCGCATGATGACGTGCCATGAAGGATAATGCAACCGGCCGCAGAATGGTATCAACATATCGTTGAGTTGTGAAAGATGCACGGAAAATGATTAAAGATGATCTGCTGTCATAAGAAATAGCGCCCCACACCATCACATCAGAGGTTATGGCTAACAAAGGTTGATTGGGACCGCTGACCGCGTCCTGTCCAGACACGAACACGGCGGTTCGGGCCTGGCGAATAATCATCCTATCTTGCCTCGCATTTGTGCTCCTTGGCCTTCCGGAGCCTTCATTTCGTCGGTAATTTCCTGGTAGTAACCATTGCTGCCAACATATTTACACAGCAATGTCTGTAAGCTACAGGTGTCGGCCTATTGCTTGGTATGAGCACACAGCTTCACGCAAGCCTCGAAGTCGTTTAGTTGTCTGTAAGGTTTTCGTCTTAGTGGCATCTTTAGTTGCCTGTTTACGGAAATACAATGGCAGCAACAAAAAAGATAAATTTTCCGCTTGTATTACTTGTTTTATACTTTGTGAATTGTGCATTAGGAATGCGCGCTGTGATCGCAATTCCTGTTCATTTGCCATGAAACTTCGATCATTTGCATGTTCGATCAAGATGTTTTTACATGCCAAATTTCGTCACGATCGCAAAAGTCCTTCTTGGTGCTTCGATTTTTTTTTCAAAAGTGTGTATGTTTATTTCCCGCCGCAAACTTATGAAGCTGGGAACTGTGGGCCAACAGTATGTCGAGAGTGTTGTGACGAAATCTCAGGTCTACAAGTCTCGGCAAATGCATTTGTGAATCTAATATTCACTAGAGAATTCTGTACAAAATTTAGCATATGTAGGGTACTTCTTGTACCCGTATTCATTAAATTGATATTAGTAGCAATAAATGTGTTCATAAATAAAGTGTGGTGATAAGTAAATGCATTCTTAAATGGATACTTTTTTTAACCAATGAGACGGTAGCACAAAATGGCTGTTAGTCTGAAAACGGCATTTTGTCACTGTCAAACTGATTTTTTTTCCCTTTTTAGTTTTGTTAGATGAAATCAATATCAACAACTGTCACATATTTACTTCCATACGATGGTTTTGGGTAACGAACTAAATTTTATATAAGAATTGCATTAATTCGCAAGCAATTAATTAAATAAATTGCTCAAATTTGAGGAATTCAGCTCTGGATTGACATTATTTTATGTTGTTTAATATAGGCGGATCTTATGGCTTTCTGCTTCGAAATACATACTGTTTTTAGTATAAAATCAACATCTATCTCAGATTTGAATTCTGCTTTAATTTAAATCAAATTGCCGTAATCCGTATTGCGTATTTATTCAAAATTTTGCTATGTATCTAACAGCACGTAGTAATAGTATGTAACAGTAACAGTTAAAACAGTATGTAACAGTAACTAACCGTATGTAGTAACAGTATGTATGCGATATTAAAAAAGCAAGACTTCGTGAGTGTTTCTATTGACTAGTGAAGGTGTATCTATATAGTAGTCGGAAAATACTGCAAGAAAAATATTTATGAGTTGAATGTTGTATGGATTGTTTTAATCATATCCAAAAATTATTTGAGCAAATCATTTTCCCTGTCACATATTCTGTTTGACAGCTGTAATTATTATTTTACTCGAAAATAAGCTCCCCTTTTTTTTCTGTATTTTTTGTTTTAAAATTTTGTATGGTTAATCGGATATCTTAATAAATTCAATTTTAAAATGAGAAGAAGGACTTTTAATTACCGTACTATGTAGAAATAGTTACACTGTTAAAACGCTAAATAAACCATACAGGTAATTGCCATATATAATATAAACTGCATAGCTACCGCACGTGTAGTTGAGCGATTTCAGTATAGGGTCTGCATAACTGTACTGTTATTAGCTGGGGCGGTTAGTGCTATGGGGTATTCAGGAACTTTCCCGAAGCGCTCGTGGCCATAGGTCCTCCTTATTACCTTATTTAGACTGTCATGTGTTCTAGGATTGGGTATTCCTTCTTGTGTGCTGCGTTCATGCTCCCACCCCAAACTCCTCAATGTACCAACTAGTGCTTTAGGGAGGTTAATACAAACTTCTTGAGCTCATCTACAAATAGCTTAATCCCAGTATCATTATTGCACCTAGCAGAAACAAAATAAAACTTCAAACATACCTGATTTAGACTGTTTAAAAACGGAAGAAACATTTATCTTGTAATGTAGAGCTACGCTACCACGAAAAAGATTTAATGGCACTCAATAAAAAAAGGGGCGGGGGAAGCTAAACTAATGGTAAATATATTTAAACTTATCGTCTTAACTCCATTATCGTTAACACATAGCAAATTCATAGCTGTTCGTAATTCTCTTAGCCTAAAAGCGGGTAATTTGTATGTCCATCCAACCCCACGATTTTGTAACAATGCCGGCACCTTTAATACAAGTCATTGGGACCATCCAGTGAGATAAAAATCTTTACATGAGCGTCCCGGTATCTTGATGAAGACTGCATACATCATGGCATAAATTGACTTTCATAAGGGTATTGGGCACCCTATGACCAACGAGCAAAAGACATCGGTACCTCCATGCTAATTGGAGTATTGTTCAAAAGATGTCGGTACCTCCATGCTAATTGGAGATTGTTCACTTGCATAAAATATTTACCTAGATATCCTGGCATCTTGATGATTGAATTCGTCATGGTATCAACTGAACATAAGGGTGCCTTGTGACCAACTTGCAAAAGGTGCTGATAACTTCATGCTTGTTGGAGACTGTTCACTGAAATAAAATTCTTCGCGTAGGTATTGCATCATCTTTATGAAGGTTGCATTCTTCACAGTACCAAGTAATTTTCATGAAAGTGCCGGGGTCACCCATCCCCCCTCTGTCTTGGCGAACGTGTTGAAAGGGATGCGTGTACCTTTTGTAAATTGGTCGCACCGTTTAACATAGCCGCGTCAGTTCCTCGTTATTGGTAAGCCTGAAAACAAAAGTGTAACTATTACTTTTTTCCCCATACCATACTATAATAAAATATTATAGTGTCAATATTTAATTAATATATTTAATTAAGAATATTTAATTAGGCAGCCGGCTTTTCTCTTTTGTCAGAAGCAAGTGAATTCTCAACTGAACCATGTTCTTTGGAAACATTCATCAAGTTTTTATATTTTAGTATTTTTTCTAAAATAAGGAAAGATTCTTAAGTGGTACGTATCAGGTGAAAGGAATTCGTAGTTAATTAAATGTTTTGTTCTTTTCTATGTGTCTTTTTATTTAGATTTAATGTAAAAGTTTCTTCCATACTTTCATACTGTTTCCAGCGTTCTTTCCGGTCTCATCCGTGGTGATTTAACCGTTTTAGTTTTTTCATTGGTTTACTGGGAAAAAAATGATTTTTGTGTTTCTTATCCTTTGAAATAATGCATTATGTTGTGCATTGAAGGATTCAACGCAGCCGCAATCCGGCACCGAATTTCATTAAGTTTTTTAGTAAAATTGTTATTTTATTCAGAACCCAAAATAAGTTGGGGTACGGTGTTTTATTTCACAGCTTATAAATTTGCTTTTAACTTAACTGAATTTATTAAATTTTTATTTGTATACTTTTTTTGAAATTTTAATGATAATTGTTATCTTTCCCCCCAATTTTCCTTGACGCCCTTCCATAGGGCTCAGGTACCTCGATTTTTTAAAATTTAACTCCTGCTTACAGTTACTGTTTTGAACATTCATATAAAAAATTTCTTGTTTGCAATGCATCTCAAATTTTAAAATGGAATGCAGTGTTTTCAAACTGAAGTAGCGCTAAGCATATGCAGTTAGTTATAAATATTGTCACTAGATGGCGATATCAGATTAATTGGAAATTTCTCAGTTGGAATAAAGAATTTCACTTTGTTTCAGCCTTTGGCGTAAGAAGTGGCACATGTGTTGTTATTTTTTTAGGGTGATATTTGAGGAATGAGCCTTAAAAAACACAGAACAGTAAAAGCCATGATTCTTGTAAGGCAAGCTCACTATATAACAGAATGGAAATGTATGGTGAGGTTTTTGGATAAGAAACTTACCTCTCATTTATGTTTCACATTAGAGAAACTCTAAAACTCTGTATATCCTGTCAATTCAGATAATGCACTGGCTGAATGGACAAGTTCTCATGAAAATTGAAATAGAATTAAACTACCAGGGTTACCTATTCGATCACTGGAAAGGCATGGGAAAATGAAATTTTTCACTCACTCATTTTATATTTTCTGGTAGTTGAATTTTATAATTATTTTTTTAACTGTATATTCGTAATTTTCAGTTTTTCTGAAAAATGATTTTAGTTAATGAATAAATTTTTATCACTTTTTGAAGGAAAATGAATGGCAAAACAGAAAGTTTTATGGAAAAAGTTTCTAAAACTGATGATTGTTTCATATGTTAATGTCATCAGGGATGAATGAGTTATAATTTCAGTGATATTTTAAAATTGTAAGTATACATTAGGCGAGGAGGGGTGTAGAAATAAAATGTTCATGTTATCAAACTGTTCAAATGAAATAATTATTGAAAAAAGAGGCATAAATCACAAATGTTAATCAAGTAAAATGAAAAATATAAATTATTTCTTATTGAGTTATTTTATTAATTTTTGAGCTTATACTTTATATATTGATATGTCTTTCACATATATTTTTAGGTTCTACATTGTATAATATAGTTGATGTTAATAAAGAAATTTTAGCACAGCAGTCAAATATTGTAAGTATATAAATTGGGAAATTATTTTAATATTTATGTAGCATTTTAATTATGTATTCCTCAGTACTATATAAAGAATAGTTTGAATTACATATAGAGAAAACGTATAATGCATATTTTTTTTAATGTGACTATTTTCCTCTTCCCAAATTGTCTTCTTGCAAAAGTAAATATGCAATTAAAAGAGATAGTATTTTAACATAGTTTGAGTTATAACACTTAACGTTTTTCATTTAGTAATACATGTTTTATTTCTGATCCTTAGATAAAGAGCTTAGAATTTGATTTCTTGGAACCAATGGAAATAGCTGCTGAGAAAGACACAAAACTTGTTGGGGTAACATGAAATTTTATATATTTGAATGCCTTTTATTTAATAAGTGGTACTGTATCTACAGTTCTATTATTTTCTTAGGCTATTAACATATATACTAACCAAATATTTAATACTAGACTAAATTGCTCAAAGAATTTAAATAATATATTTCATATAATTTATATTCGTTCAGATTTATCTGCATTAATAGCTTTAAATATTTCATATTTTCAATAACTCATTTAATTTCATCTAATCTAGAATTATTTTCATGTGTAAGAGCTTATTGGTGTGTTATGTTACTTACATGAACATATGTCATTAAATTTTAATAACAGTAAAAAATGTAATATTTGTTATGTATATAATGTTAATTGAAATGAAATGTTGAGTAAGACATGGATTGTTTTAAATTTCCTTTATCACAAATTATAAATTTTTACAACTGTCTTCTAACTAGTTGAATACATTAACAATTTTCCACATATATTGGTAATTGCACCTTAAAACTGTGAGATATATCATATTTCCTTGCATGTTTCTCTGTCTCTCTCTCTCTTTTTTTTTTTTTTTTAAACTGATTTTATCGTATACGAAAATCAAGAGGGAAAAATTATGCGTATAATTTAATTTCTCAAGATTGCAGTTACAGCAAGAACATAGCAAATGAAAAGTAGTCATTGATAAACTACTGGTAACTGTAACAATATTGTTTCTTTAAAAAAAACTACATTCCAATAAGAATCTATAGTAATGTTAACATGACGATATCTAATAATATATTTTCATTTCTACTTCCTTGTAACTTCAATCTTACCCATTCTTATTATTGTCTCTGCTACTCCTTAGGCCTTACATCATCCATAAGTAATTAGAGAAGGTAAATAATACAAAAATAGTGGCTGTGTAATGAACCCATTTTAAAATATAGGGTCCTCTTTGAATGCATTAAAGAAAGGAAAATTATTTGAACATTTTTAAAGTTTTCAAAACTTGGCACTAAAGCTAGGGAGAAAATTACACAAGGAAATACAGTAGTCAGATTTACATGTAATAATTTATAAATCAACTTTAGTGTTGAAATGTTTTTAAATGGTTGTAATTAATGATTATGATTTTTGAAAATATTTACTATACATAGAAATTCTTCTTTGCTTAATTTAGCTTAACATTTATTTGAGATGTATGTAATAGCTTTTAGAATGTTCATAATAAGTATCCTAAAGATAAATAACTGGCTTGGAATTTTCACTGAATGGCGGAGTTGTTTAGGAACTAGCATTAAGTTTTAATCATGAGTAATTTGTACAGTTTCTTAGCAAAAAGTATTCTGTAAGTTATGTTATCATTTCATTATATATCTTTACAAAAATAAATATTAGGTTGTTGAATTTGAAAATATTAGTGTTGTGCAGTAAGGCAGTTCAGTAGAATAAGAAATTTTTCTTCTGTGTCTCTGTCAATTCCTGTTAATGCCATGAGTTTGAAGTATTCTCTAGATCAGCGATTCTCAACCAGTGGTACACAAGGAAAAATAAGTGGTAGCAAAGAAACATTCTGTTATATAGTGGTATGCAAAGAAACAAAGTGAAAAATAGGTGGTATGCAAAGAAACAAAGTATTAAATTTGTAAAGATTTAAAAAAAGGTGATTCAGAGGCCGATGATAATTAAGTAAAGGCTTTATTAAATGATGGAATTTCAAGCACATGGAACAGCACATTTCTACACGTCACACCATGACCAAGAACTACCACACTGTTGCCAGATCAACCTAAGAAAACCTCTTCAGCATTCAAGAGCCTTTGCATAACAAAGTCCAGCGTAAGCATTTCATTTGGCTGGTTCTCAATCGTCGATTTAATAATGTTGTACTCAGAAGGTAGCAAAATCAACAAATAAATAATCACATCCATATCTTTGACTTCAGCACCCAAGAGCCGCAGCTCGCAGTTCATTTATGATCGCCAACAGTTCGTTAATATGTGACTGCATACTACAATCTCGGCTTTTCTTCAATGTCGATAATTTCTTTCGTACTAATATTTGACTAACTGCCCTCACCTTGTGGTATTTATTCTTTAAACTGCTCCAAATTTCACATGCAGAATATTTACTCGACACGGTCGCCAATATAGCATCATCTAGAAGGGTTAGTAGCAAGGCATAAGCCTTTTTTGCATCTTTGATTTCAGCAACTTTTGTTTCATCCACTTCAAAGTCTAAATATTTATCAAGTTCTTTGGCTGCAAACACAGCTTCAACACGACGCTTAAACAGAGAAAAGTTTTTACCGTTAAACGGCTCAACATAATACTTTGTGTTCTCATCACATGCTGCCATTTCAAATTTCACTTAACGCGCGATTCTGTTCCAAACAAATAAGTTCCACAAAACAAATATAAATGCTTTGCCTCTAGCGTGTTCAATATCACAACCATGCTCTGCTGTAAAGATTATAAAAAAAAGTGAATCAGAGGCCAATGATAATTAAGTAAAGGCTTTATTAAATGATGGAATTTCACACACATGGAACAGCACATTTCTACATGTCACACCATGATCAAGAACTACCACACTGTTGCCAGATCAACCTAAGAAAAAGTATATAACAGTTACGATTAAAATACATGACATTAAATCAGGAACCGGGGAGTACGTGTGATTATTCTCAACAAAATTGAAAAATTAAATACCTCAACATTCTATTTAAATTTTTTCTCTAACACTAAATTTATGTGACCTGAGCTTTGTTCAAGGTCAGCAGCTGCTCATAGACTTTAGCAAAATAATCTGTTCCCTCCCCCACCACTATACACTAATATTCTTAGTTTACGCTTTATGTCACTGTCATTTCCAAGCTCATATTTCTCTGTTTTCAATTAGCATAATTTTTTTATGCCGATTTGCTGTTCTTTAACAGCAAGTATTTTGCCTTCTTGTTGCTTTGTATTCTTTACTTTTCTACATGATTTGAGAATATCGTCGTTTGTTTTTGAAGAACTCATAATATATTGTGCATTTAAATATTTGTGAAAAAATAATAAAACAAACTTAGATTTTTCAAAATGGAAAAATGGCAGAGAAAGTGGAAAAGTCATGATTCACAGGTGATGGATTCAGAACAATCTACTAGCACTAAGAATATTGAAAGATTGTTTATAGAAAATATAATGAAAGCTAATTATTATTTGGGTTTACTTGGAATGAAGATGAAATTGACCCTCAAACTCAATGTGTTGTTTGGGGTGAACTGTTATCCGATCAAAGTATGAAGCCATCATTTCTAAAAAGACATCTTGAATCTAGCATGCCAATTTAGAGGATAAATCTAAAGAATATCGTAGGAGGAGATTATCTAGTTCAAAAATAGTAAACAAGTAATGAGAGGTTTTGTTACTCAAGTGAAAAAGCTTTGGAAGATAGTTACCTAGAAGCCTAAGAATTGCCAAGACTGGGCTGGTTCTCACTATTGGAGAAAACCTTATATTACCAGCAGCTAAAGTTATCGTTTTGCCAAGACTAAAGAATTGCCAAGACTGGGCTGGCTCTCACTATTGGAAAAAACCTTATATTACGAGCAGCTAAAATTATCGTTTTAATATTATTCAGTGAAAAAGCGGCTAATGAACTTAATAATATTCTGTTATCAAATGATACAGTAAGTAGATGAATTCATGAAATGCAAATTCCATAAAAGAGACACTTATTCAAATAATAAAACACAGTGAGTATTTCGCATTGCAATTTTATGAAAGTACTGATATAACGAATGGTGTTCAATTATTGAAATTATAGTGTTCAGTTATTGTGTACTGATATAATGAACTGTCTACATGTGTTTTGAAAAAGGTAAAAGAATTGCAGAAGAGTATTTTGTGAATCTCTTCATGATAGAACAACTGTAAATGAAATTTCAAAGTAATTGACAATTTTATGTCTGAGAATGATCTTCCTTGGAATAAGTGCATTGCTGTATGCGGTGACGGAGCTGGGGCTTTAGCAGGGAAACATTCTGGTATTATTTTTAAAATAAATAAAAATGTACCTGGAACTAAATTTACTCACTGCTCCAATCATAATGGAGCTTTAGTAGCCAAAACAATCCTCAAAAACATGAAAATTGTTTTGAATCAAGATGTGAAAATTGTTAATTTTATTAAAAACCAAACTTCAAGAATATTTACGATTTTATGCTAAGAGATACGCTGTGAACGTGAAACATTTTTGCTACATTCTGAAGTAATGTGTTAATCCACAGGCAAAGTTTTAAATTGTCTTTTTGAACATTAATCAGAAAATCCAATATTCCTTTGTGATTTAAAATTTGAATTGCAACATGATTTATTTATTTAGTGAATTATGGTCGCCACGTTTAGCATATTTAGCTGATATTTTTGGAAAGTTAAATTTATTGAATTACTATGGATTGAATGATTACAAGGATAAAGTGTTAATTTGTTTACCATTAGAGATAAAATAAATGTAATGGTAAAAAAATTCAAGCTAATAATCAAGGAATTGGATACTAATATTTTAAGCTTTTTAACCACTTTTAGAAAGTTTTCTAACCAAAAAAAAAAAAAAAAAATTTGAAAATGTAATAAGACTTAACATCCGACATTAAAAGTCATTGTTTTTCATTGACAAATACAGTTTCAACATGTATTTTCTGAGAATTATGAAAAAGAAAATTAGAAATCCATTTTGTTCAAATGTACCTGAAATTTTATCTCGTGAAGAAAGAGAATAATTGGTAGAAATTTCATGTGATTGAACTGCAGATTTCAAAAATAACACATTTGCTAACTTTTGACTGAAATGAAAAAAGAAGTTAAAGGCATAAAGTTATTAAATTTTTATTATATTTTTGCACAGCCTATTTGTGTGAATAAGAATTTTCTTCCATGTTATGTTTGAAAAACTAATACAGAACAAAATTAATTTTAAAAAATCTGAAAGCTTTCAGATTTTAAGGGAGTTTTTTTAACATTTTGTGTGTTGCCTTTATTTATTAAATATATATTAAATATAAAATAAATTTCTTTGCACTTAAATCGTTAAATTCAGTTCAACAGCAATATCGCAAAGTAATTTTAAAATGAGCATATCTTTAGAATTTCTGATACACAGTTTCACGCGCTGAAGATAATTTTTTTCCCCTGTTCAGTGTTGCCATTGCTCACTTTGAAATTGTTGAGCTTGTTAATCAAAAATTCGTTAAGTTTTACAAAATATGAAATAGATAATAAAACAAATTCCGAATTTGGGCTTTCAGATGCTCATACTTGAGTGTAAACATGTATTATTCAGTATTTGATGGCTCTAGATACTGGTGTTTTATCAAAATGCAAGAAACGTACATATATTTATGCAGATTCTTCATTATTTAATTTCTTTAACTATAATACAGGGCTCTAATATTTGGTAGCAACAATTTGATAAGTGTACATCCATTTATAGTGAACCAACACAAAATGCCAAAGCAAAATTAATAGCCCTTCTGGTCTAATGTCCTTTGGGCTAAAAATGGATCCTAATTTATGGTTAAAACTAAGTGAAATAAGACCAGACATAAAGAACTTGATCTGTCTTAAAAAGGCCAAAATTTTGCACTAAGTTTTAGAATTAAAGTATTATAACTTAAATTTTGATCATTAAAATGGTAACCAAGTTTTAATCTAATATTTTTTATGTGTGCATATTTAATACAAATACCCAATAAATTGTGGAAATGGCAATATATATATATTTTTTAATATTTTTAGAGTAACTGAAATATCATTGTAAAATGCAGTGTTGGTACTAAGGTTTTTCAATTTTTATTAGGTGGTGTGCGTTAGTAAAATGGTTGAGAACCGCTGGCTCTAGATGCTAGTAAAAATTTTTTTAATTAAGTCAGTTGTGTTTTAAGAATATTTCTGATTAATAGTAGTGCATTTTCTGAAATTTCTTTACGTATGTTTGTCGCAATTACTGCTGGAAGTTGCTATTTTCTTTGCTGATCATTTTCTTTTCTTTTAATCATGTTGCCATTTTGTTCTATCTTTAGTGTAAATGGAGAGGTGGTATTATAAATAAAACAAGAATTACATTACATTTTCTGTAGTAGAAGTTAGATATTACAGCTGGATTTGAACTATTTGAACATAGCATGACATTTTACATGTTGATAACTGAAAACTATCTGATGTTACCAGATTTACATTTAATAAATTGATTGATAACAAAATACAAAATGATTATAGTATTAAAACATTGTTAATATTTAAAATATATTGGTGAATAGTAACCATTGAATTTGGGAAATATTACCTGCAATCATCACATAAATTCAGTTGCATTAAATTGTGTGACTAAATCAGACTGTTGTTATTCTGTCAAACCATAGAATTAAAAATATGCAAGATAGATTTAATCTTGATCATCATGCTACCAAATTAAGTTTAAATTTTACTTCTATATTTTTTTTTTTCAATCTGCTATTGTAAAGCTTCATTTTAATGTCAGCCTTAAATACTTAAAGCTAATGTGAAATTTTTGGTAAGAACAGGAAACATATAAATATGAAAAGCTGCAAACTAATAGACAGCATATGCATAAGCAAAATGTTAGGAATTGTAAAATTTATATTAATTCTAGAAGCTATGTTCTGTGTAGTTAATATTATTATAAATAAATTATCTTTTATTCATTGGTAATCCTAGAAGAGAGAAATAATTCTCTGATTTTGAAATGAATTCTATCAGAAGAATAAAACTCCAAAATTCCTTTGAATTTCCAAAAACAAACATGTGTTTGAAGCCATTCTTCTAAGCTTATTTATACAGATGACCTCAAAAATATGTTAATAAATTAGATATTAGGAATAAAATGTTCAATTTACATAAAATATATTAATAACACTGTAAACTATGCATAATTTTCTGAAAGCTTATGCTTGTATTAAAGCGTAAGTTAATTAAGTGTATTTTAAGATATAAAAATATAATTAATAGCAGCAATAAAATTTTTCATTTATATAATTAAAAAATTTTAGTTTATCAAGTTATCTAAAATTGTTATATTATTTAACATATTTTGAAATTAGTTTTGTAAAACTAACCAAAAAATATAATTTTCAGAGGGAACAAAAGAGATTTCAGCAGTTATATAAAGGGCGTCGAGAAGCATATATGAAATGTGTGACAACGCTCAAGAAAACTAGAAGAAAAAAGAATATTAATACAGATAAGCAGCTCTCTGTATGTATTATATTAGATTATTCTTTACATCTAATTTTTCTGAATTAAAAATATAATAACAATAATTTCTTTAAAGAGCCATGTTGTGTAGTAATAAGTTTGTTATCTTGCAGCATATGAAAATGCTGGAAAGTGCCAAAGAAAGATTAGAAGTATTCTGTAATGATAGTCTGAAAGAGGTTTGTTATATTTTAGTCTTAGTATTTTAGGCTGTTTACAGTAAAATATTTCATATGAATATAGATGAATGTGTTAGTAAATGATTTTGAATCTGAATAGTAATTGCTAAAAATATATAATTTAATTTCCTTTTGATATTTTTACATTTTTCCGAGGAATTTTCCGAGAATTTTGTGGAAGAATTCCAATGCAAAATAGTTTCAGAAGCTTTTAGAATTATGAAATTTTATTTATCTTTAATGTGGAGATATTTCTAGCTATAACCGAAACTTTCCAAAATATTTCATTGGAAGTTGTATAATATTCTATTTATAGCAAAAGAAAACTTAAAGCTGATAAAAGGAGAAAATGTCTGCCAGATTTTGGAATACCTTAATGTAAATTGTATGCAACCTCCTCATACGAAGGTTTTCTTGTCTGTCTGGAATTTGTAAAGGAATGGAGTCTGCTTTTCATCCATTTCTCCCAATAAGTAGTTTGTGCTTCAGAATTCTAATGATGATGAGATCCAGTGGTTGCAAAATTTTGGAAGCCCACTCGGTGTCACTGAGACACAAATGCTCATTCCCCCCTTCAAATTTTACCATTTCCACTAAATGAGATCGCATTGAATCCAAAATGATGAGTTCATGATGTTGCAAAAAAGGTTCCTTTTCAATAAATTTCTTTCAATCGAAAGAACATCATTTCTTTTTTTGCACATGCATCCGTTTTCATTGGTGCAAATAATGACACTTTTAGGGAAGTTTTCTTTTGGAACTGTTTTTCTTTTGAAAATTATCAAAGGGTATCAAATCTCCATTGGTGGCATGATCCAAAACATAAGAAAAGAAGTCTTTTTCATTCTCGATTCTAGATAAAGAAATAGTTTTTTTACCTGTTGAATGAACAGTGCTGCTTGGATTGCATTAAAAAGTAACAGGCACCTCATCCATATTAATGATTTGCTCTCTGTTCAAATTTCGTTCTTTAATTTTCTTTCATGTGTCCCCCAAAAAGCCATCTTTATTATTATTATTTTTTCCTCAAGCCAGTCCATGAGCAACTTCTATACAATTGTTTTTTAAATCCTGATGGATAATTTCTTTTGCATCAAGAACCTGAAGCGTACTTAGATCTTGCAGCAAAGTTTGTAATGCCCATTTGTTGAGCAGTTACTTTTGTTTAAAGATGAATTCCTACTCTTGATACTTTTCTTTCTCCCTGCTCTGTTGTTCCTTTCTCTAAATTGTGTTCCAAAACAGGCCAGGCAATGATTCTAGTCCAACAAGATTGTTTATTCATATGCACTTTCCCTAATTCTTCTTTTTCAACCCCCCACTGCCAAATGCAGTTTTCATCAACCTGAATTCTCTAGCCACAGATGATTTTTAACTTCTGTACTTTTCTTTACTGCTGAAATAGCTGTTTTACTTTTTCTTAGAGTAGGAGCATAATAACAGTAATAATTTTAAAAATCCCACAATACAAATGATAAAGTAAGCTCTGCAGCAAGCCACAAAGCAGTAAGCCTTGCATAAGGATGAACATGAGGAAATAAAAATTCCTGTGGCCTTTAAAAAGACAATGGTTATTAGAAAACACAGACAAAATCATGGAGCTCAGCATTGAAAGTACATGTATAACAGAATCTTTACTACAGTTAGGTGAGTTTAATAAACTTTACTCAAACTTGTTATATGCCTTAATGCAACCTAAGGGCTTGTATCAGTCTGAAATGTTGCAGCGAATTCTACATTAATTTTTCACTTGCACATGACTTAACAATATAACTTAGCGAAGTTCTAAATCTGAGAAAAAAAGAAAATTACTTCAGATAAGCCACTCTGGCAGATTCACAGCAGCCCTAAATTTTCAGCTTTTAAGCATGTATAAGCCATGGCTTATCTACCTGAAATTACAGTGCTTGTTCTTTTTTCTGTTACCTTATATGTCACTCTGTACTTTCATATGCATTCCTTACCTTATATTATCTTATAAACATTTCCATTTTTTACACGTCCTAAGGGGATTTGTCCCAATCGTTGCCACCAAATACTATCGCCCTGTATTATATTTGAAGAAATTAAATAATGAAGAATCTGTATAAATGTATGCAAGTTTCTTGCATTGTTATAAAACAATGGTACCTATAGTGATTCAATTTTGAATGAAGTAATCCTACTGCGAATATGGGCATCTGAAAGTCCAAATTTGGAATTTGTTTTATTATCGATTTTATATTTTGTAAAACTTTAATGAATTTTTGGTTAACAAACTCAACGACTTAAAAGCGAGCAATGGCAACACTCTTTTGGGGGGGGGGACATTTTATCTGAAATGCGTGGTACTGTATATTAGAAATTCTAAAGATATGCTCATTTTAAAATTATTTTACAACATTGCTATTCAACTGAAACGCTATTAAAAAAAACGCCCCTTTGGACGGACGTAATTTAAAATCTGAAGATTTTCAGATTTTTTATTTTTGTTGTAGTAAATGGTAAATCTATACTATTTTGTCTTATATAAAATTAAATGTTTTGAATGAAATAAAGTTTTCTGTTAAAGGAAATGTTAAGTATGCTTATATTATTTCAGGCAATTATTCAAGAACGAGTCATGTATGGAACAGTCCTAGAACGCCAGTGTGCCTTAAATAGGCAGTTTCTAATCTATCATACTAAGGTGATTGATAATTTACTCATTAGCAAAAGTAACTAATAATGTTTTTAAAGAACATCCAGTATGCATGAAGATTTTTTGTAGATCCAGTCTCATATCTAAGGTTGAACTATTGAAGTTTTTTCTTTCATAATTACTAATAGTGAGAATTTCAGAATTTAATTTATTTCTCTTCATTTCTTCCTGATGCATTTTTTGTAGTTTCAACTCATAAGCAGAGATGTTGCTGTATCTTAACCCTCTCGCTGTGTAACTTTTTAAAATTAAAATAGGTTCAAAATTTGCCTATTTATTATTATTTTATTTATTTATTTTTTTATTATTATTATTTAATTCCAATTCTACATATATTTTACAATTAAAATATACAAAAAATTTTGTAAAAAAGTTACCCTTCCAATAGACAATTAGATGATAAATAAAGGTTGTCAGAAAATTTAAATTGGAAGAATAATCATATAAAAGCAAAATTTTGAAAATTAATCTTAGCTAAATTATGATTTATTTTATGAAATACAAAGGTAAAACGTATATATTAATGAAAATATGCAAAATATGTATTAGAAACAAAGTTTAATATGATAAACTTTGAAACAAGGCTTGAGAGGAAATCCTACCTTGCAATCTCTGCACCAAATTTTCAACTTGTATTTCCAGCCTCTCTCTCTCTCTGTGAGGTTTTTTTTTTTTTTTTTCTTTTCTTTTTCTTTTTTAAGCAACAGACAACACACTGTCTAATAGGCTCTTTCTTGGGGGGGCTAGCAAAATGATGAGCAGTTAGTCTTATGAGATTGAGAGTCAAATTATAGATATCTTTGAGCTCTGAAAAGAGTGCCCAAAATGAGGCCAAACATGCTTGCATATTTTGCAGAAATGCGGACAACTAACGGCATGTGTTAACCCAGATCTGAATAAACAATTAAACATCACAGAAAAGCCAAAATGAAACCATGACAGGGGCGTAGCTAGAGGGGGGCAAGGGGGCATCTGTCCCCGGGCGCAGAATCCAAGGGGCGCCAAACTGATGTTACGACATTTTAGAATTAAATGTTTTCCATCCTTGGCAAGCAGTAGGGGGCGCAAACTCTTCAGTTGTTCCTGGGTGCTGAAAACCCTAGCTACGACTCTGAACCATGAACAAGAAAAGAGCGGGTTGCGCAAATTTGGCTACTACTACATTGCATGTGGAAATCGCGGGATATTTTGCGAGAGGGTTAAAGCACAAATGCATCATACAGTTCAGTTTCCCATGGCTTTCTCTACTTTCTTCTATGTAAGGTAAATATGAGCCCTTCTCTTTGAAAAGCCCTCATAGAAAGCATCTTTTTCTGCTTACACAGAGGGACCTTGAATGCTTTGTGTAAATAATTACAAAACAGTTAACATAAAATGAATATTTTTTATAGAGTTAGAACAACTGACTGTAAACATTTTCATTATTTTAAATTGTTTTATGCAGAGAACACTTTTTTTTTTGGCAAGTGTTATTATTGAGGTAGCACATGGTCTAATAAAATATTTTAATTATTTTTAGGGATGTGAAATTTTGGAAGAACAATTACCCCAGTGGGAATCTATTGCTGAGACAAGAGACAAGTTACCAGAGTCCTGTTATGCGGCTGTAAAAAATGGACCTGAGGTATTGCTTTTTAGTTTTGTAAAATGTTTTAGCTTGTTCAGCAAGATAGTTTTGATTTGTGCTTTTTCAGGGCTTCATAAGTCTAGTGTATTAGGCACTATTGTATACCTGTTAGTGTTTTCTAAAGTGGCAACTCTCTTAAATGCAAGTTTTCTAAATTTTACTGTGAAAATAATAAATTAGCTATTGAAATGCATACTTTATATCATTTATGGGGGAATTCCTTTGTTTTTTTCTGAACAATATTAATTTTTAGATGTTCCTAATCCCCATCTAAAATAATTAAATGTCCAGAAATTTTATATTCGCTTGGATTAAGCTCAATGTTGGCATTTCTTATGCAAAAGTCATATTTAAGATAAACAAAGTATAGCATTTAAAAAGGATGTATGATATTAGGATTCTGTGCAGTGATTTCCAAAAACTCATTGATAACTTGGTAGTCTGAGGTATACTTTTATTTAAAAGGAATATTGGCTATCAATAAATCCAACACTGCATGCAGATCTGTAGGTAAAGCAAATGAGGATCTCATTTACCGTATTTGACAGCATGTAAGACGCACTTTTTTTCCTAAATTTGGTCTCAAAAAAGTTACCTGCATCTTATACGTGAAGGACAAAGGTTAACTTTCAATACTGAATGCTATTTTTAGCCTGGATAAAGGTCTAGACACACATAACTTTTTCTACATCTGCCATAATTATTTTGCGCATGCATGAAATATCTGTCGCCAAAAAGCGCCAAAGCTCAAAGCTGATGTCGAAGCTCGAACAGGTTCGACGATCACATTACGTCTATGGAGCCTTTCCGTTTTTACATAGACTTTCTTTGACTCAGCCGACACACGTATCGGTATCGTTGCTTACTCTGTATAAATGTTTCGGTATTGGTGCTTAAAAATATTTGTTTTAAAAAAAATGCCGTGGAAAATATGACCACAGGAAACAAGAGATTAAGCTATACAATTCAGTATAAACTAGGAGTGTTAAACTACGCCAAAGTGCATGGAAACAGAGCAGCAGCAAGGCATTTCGGTCCACCACTTACCGAAAAAATGATACGTACTTAGTGACTGCAGGAAGATCAACTGAAGACTGAAAAAAAATAAAATAAAATAAAATAAAACCTTTGATGCCCAGCTCCATCTTGGCTTGAACTTGAAAATGCTGTAAAAATGTGGGTGATAGATAAGAAGAAATCTGGGATAAGTGTTTCAACCAAAATGATAATCAATGAGGCCAAAGGATTTGCAGAAAAACATGGGAATCAGAACTTTCAGGGTCTGAGGGCTGGTGCTACAGGTTCATGAAAAGGCAAGGCTTATCAATGTGCACAAAAACAACTATTGCACAGAAAATGCCAGCAGATTATGAAGAAAAAATACTAGCATTTCATAGGTTTGCTATAAATGCACGCAAGAAAACTTCTTTTGAGCTTGGTCAAATAGGAAATATGGATGAAATTCCACTCACATTTGATGTACCATCCAACAAGACTGAGTTTTAAAGGGTCTAAATCATTAACCATAAAAACCACAGGTCATGAAAAAACCCGATATACGGTAGTTCTAACATGTTGTGCTGATGGCACAAAACTACCGCCGTTTTTCATATTCAAAAGAAAAACTCATCCGAAAGAAAAACTTCCAACGGGTGTTATTGTTCATGTTCATCTGAAAGGCTGGATGGACGAAGCTGGAATGAAACTGTGGTTGCAGAACGTATGGTCAAGGCGACCTGGTGGACTCTTAAGAAAACACTCTCTTTTTGTTTCGGAACAGTTTAGTGCCCGTAGAACTGAAACCATAAAGAATAAAGCGAGAGAATTAAAAACCCAGATAGCTGTCATTCGTGGTGGACTAACTAGCCAATTGCAGCCTTTAGATGTATCGGTGAAAAAGCCATTTAAGGAAAAAGTGCGAGAACGATAGAACAAGTGGATAGGAGAGCCACGTCACGCCCTCACACCCTCAGGTAGAATGAAGCGGCCCTCTATTTCACAAGTGTGCGAGTGGGTAAAAGGATTTTGGGAGGACGTAAAGGCTGAAGTAATTGTTAACTCCTTTAAGAAGTGAGGGATCAGTAATGCTCTTGACGGAACAGAAGATGGCGCATTATTCAAAGAAGGTGATACTAGCGATGACGGAAACAGTAGTGATAACGATATTTTCGTTTTCGATGATGATGATAGTGAAAAGGATTTTATGGTTTTGAAAGTGATTAAAGTCTTATTTCATGATAGGCAACGTTTTCCTTGAATCTGTGTTTTTTGTTGTTTCTGCTTTATTTTGTATTATGTTTGATTGCTTGCCGTTCATTCATTTATTCATTATTGAAATTTACATATCATGTTCAAAATAGCTTGCCGTATGTTAATTTTCCTTAATAAAAATATGTTTGGTAATTGCATTCAATAGGTTATGGCAAAGCACTCGAGGGTTATCTGCTTTAAGGGAGGGATGCCTTCATAGAGGACTTTTTAAGGAAAACTGGCTCGTATACATGTCACACATGGGGAAAACCACGAAAACGCCCATGCAGCCAGCCCGTTAGTGGGCTTCGAACCTCGGACCAAACTACCAGTATTCAGCGACGTTACCGCTCGGCCGCTGGTGGGCCTTACGAAATGTGAAAACTAAAAGAAACCACATTTGAAGTTATTGTGGACTATTGAAACTTTTTTTCCGTGTGTGTGGTCTTCTAAATAAGGGTGTGTCTTATATGCTGTCAGATACGGTATTTTATTAGCCCAAAGGCACAATTTGCCCGTAAAGGCAAATTTTGTGTTGGTTCACTGTAAATGATGTTTCACTTTTTAGATTGTTGCCACCAAATATTTAAAGAAATTAAATAATCTGCATGAATATATATGAATGTTTCTTGCACTGTGGAAAACAATGGCACCTAGAGACATAAAATTTTGAATAAGGTAGTCATACACTCGAATATGGGCATCTGGAAGCCCAAATTTGGAATTTGGAATTCTCTTTGTTATTTGTTTCGTATTTTAAACTCAGCAATTTCAAAGTGAGCAGTGGCAACACTGTATGGAAAAAAGAACATTCTTATCTCCAGTGCCTGAGACCTTTGGAAAATAAATCTGGAAGCTCTTAGATTTTTTAAAAATTTATTTATTTTATTTTTTGGTGTATGAAAATGTAATTTTTACTTAAAGTTTGTTTGTGTTGATTATGCACTATAACATGAGAGAGCTCAGATTTTTAAAGCATTAAATATGTATTTACTTAACACATTATTGTGTATCATTGTTATTAGCAAAGTAATTTGTAATATTTTTGCACATTCAGAACTACTTTGACAGTAAATGATGCAGAAAATTTCAGTGTAAATATTCTAACAATGTGTGCAGCAAGCAATTAATTTCAAAATTTGCATTGCAAACATTGACATTTTTGGCAGTTATCATTTTATATGGGGCCAAGAAGCTGAGCATGAAGTGCTAGTAATACTAGTAAAATATAATAATATAGGTTATGCAGTCTTATTTGATATATCTTATGTTCTGCATTCACAATGCAAGACCAGTAATATTTAAACATAGCATATTGAAAGTTGGAAATAAATTTATTGTATTTTAACTAGACATTTATATATTTGAATAACTATGTTACAGAAATTAGAATAAAAATTAAATTCTGTTCTGTGCATTCCAAATTAACTTCAGCAGGCATTGAAGTTGCTGAACTGCTGAGAATTAAGAGTTTCTAATAAATTATAACTTTGATGCTAATTTAATTATATATATTTCCTCTGAAAACTGTTCATAAGTTTAGCTTTAATTCTAACATTAAAAATTTTAATCCATTCAAAGTTTTTTCATATTATTGTACACAAATAACAAGACATGCTTATAATCTGTGACACTTGTTTTCTTGTATTATCTTGGCATATGTGAAATTGTGTGCCTTAAATGTTATAATTTCAATGTGAATCTTTTAATATTGAAAATTTTCAATAATAAAAATGCTGTTTTGCCATTTGTTGAACTTTATTTTTAAAGCATTCGAAATGTATATATATATATTAGTTTATATATATATATTTCAAATGCTTTTTTTAATTATACATATATATATATAGCAATATTTTAATACCTATATTTTAATGCTCATTTCCTAGCCTTTACCTGGAAGTATAGAGAATCCTTATTCTTTGGATAGTATGCTGGATGTAGTGATTCGAAATAATTCAATAGCACGAAGTTATGGTAAAAAAGATAGAGATTCTCTTCTGTCACATACTTTAAGGTTACAGTGTTCAGAAGATAACATTTATGCTAGACCAATTGTTCGAGCAAAGTCAGAATATTGCCTTCCAACTAATTCATCTCCTCCTACACTTACTGGTAAGTTCATAATTTAATACTGTTGGAAAATAGATTATATTTACTAGTTGAGTTTTCACTGATCACTTTTTTTCCTTCTCTAAAAAAATGGATAAGGCCTTAATTTTGTATATCAAATAAACTTAAGTAAGATCATTTTTCATTCATTTCGTTCAACATCTTTGGAGATATAAATATAAATGAAATTTTCTTCACTGAAGAATTTAAAAACAGATATTGTTAATTATTATTATACTATATATATTCATGAAAATTATCAGTTGAATAAAAATTAAGCATTTTAAATTATTAAATGTTATTAAAAAATAAATTATTAAGAAATGCTTTCATTCTTTTAAATTGCTCAATTATTAATGCAACAGAATTATAAATTGAAAATCTTTTGTCACGTAAAATATCAGCACTCTGGAGATAGGCTTTTTTTCATGAAACAAAGATAATAATAATGTACTGTCTTGTGCAGCAGAATCTTTTGTATGGTCATGCTAAAATAACAAAATAATAGGTAATGGCAGAAAATTTGGAAACATTTTGTTTAAAAATGTTGTAATGGCAAAATAAAATTTTGTTATTATCAAATTTAATGTTTTTATTTTGAGGTAAATTTTTTCCACGTAATATGTCACACCTTAAGAACTTGCGAAATTTTCATTTAAAAGAAATGTAGACATCTTTGTGCTTAAAAGAACACTATTTCAAAATTAATCGTAAAAGAAAGATAAATCAGCTGAGACTAGAATTAAATAGTTAAAGAATTTCAGTTGTTGTTTTTAATGGGTTCAGTTTTTTTTTTTTTTTTTTAAATTAAATTTGCTTGTTTCAGGATTTTGCTTTTAGTTTCTTTTAATGAATGAATCCTGAATTCTTCCTTTAATACAAAAAGTGAGTCCCATTGTATAGGTTTTAAAAGAAGACATAATTTTTAGCCTTTTACCTGTCGGGGGTGGGGGAGGATAAGCTTCTTTGCTGTCATGGAAAAAAAAAATATTAAAAAGGGAAAGAAAATCTAATAAGATTTTGATTGCAGCATCTCACCAGAGGGTTTATAAAGGCTTTCTATGATCAAGCTGAACCTAAATGTAAAAAATCTGCTGCTAGACTCACTCCCACTTTCACAATTCTTTTGTCTTTTTGGTTTAATTATTAAATATTTGCTTTCTTTGCACTTATGCCACAAACAGCTCGACAGCAATATCACAAAATATTTAAAAGCAGCATACCAGCATATGTTTAGAATTGACAATACAGTGTTAAGTGTTGTCATATATTTTTCTACTCATTTCAGTCTTTTCTCTGTTCGTCATATTAGTCTTCAGTTTTTTTTAGTAACACAGCTTACAAAACTTTTTTTTTATCTCTTTGTTATTAACTTTTTTTATGTTGAACACTATTAAACATCACGTTCCTTGTACTTATACCACATAATTCATTTCCGAAGATCCTTCATCATCTGAGATGTTCATAAACTAAAACTGTTTTGCCCATCGACATTCATGTAAATTGGGTTAATTTGTTTCTCCAACTTGGACAATTGTTTACTTAATTTATACCACAAAGTTAAAAAAATGTGGTGGTAAAGGATTACCAGCCGGGATATGTCATTTGGCATCAGTTGTATCATTTTGGGGGATTTTATCGCCAGAACCGCCAAAATGGAAAAGTTGGCGCAAATAAAAAAAAAAAAAAAGAAAGAAAAAAAAAAGAAAAAAACCACGCACTGTAAAAACACACAGTATATGCATAAAAATTTCAACAAATGTTATTTCTAAGAATTTTTCACTTTAGAGGCATAAACATTTTAATATTTAACATTTTTTTAAATGGGTCTGTCATTTCCCTTCTCCACATAAATTCTGCAAGACAACTTTTCAGATGATGACATGCTGTTCATCTGACCGTTCTCGTACTGCTCCAGTCACAACTCTTTAATGACTGATTTCCAACTGACTCATTTTCACACCATTTAACTGAACTTGCTTCTTTCCTGCAACCATAGATAAACCTCACACAATTTCGATGACTTGAACCACGTGCTATGTTTGCTGTGACAAATTCAAAGGTTGCAGCGTTGCTGCAATTCGTCTCTGAAATACAATTTCATTTCAGAATTATTATCACAAGTAGCAATCTTAGGCAAAACTTTTTTCACTTGAAAGAATTTGACAGATTCTTCCTCTGTTCTGGGCAAATCTGAAATTTTCATTGATTTTTCTTTCATTTTTGACATATTAGGAAAAGGACATGGCTGATAAAGATAAAAAGTGGCCACAACTTGTTTTGGATATGGGGCAGTAAAAAGCTACCAGCTGGGATATATTGTTTGGCATTGTTTGTATCGGTTTGGGGGACTTTATCGCCTGTGCTGGCGAAATGGAAATGTACCTACAAAGTCAATAAAAAATCATTAAATCTGAAAAATATATATGTAAACACAATATTAAACAGAATATTACAATGCAGGGCATAAATGCAAAATAATGAGAAACAGAAAAGATTTATTGTTTATATGAAAAGTTTCTTTCTCTGAAAATATTTATCTCGAGTATTTTCTTTAATCTTTTTTTAGTCTCTTAGTATAACATGATTCTGCTTGAGACCCACTTTCACTCAAAATCAGTTTGATATTTCTTGTTATCTGCTTTTTAAAGTGTTTCTAAAGTGAGACATGGCATTGTCATTGAAAACATTGATGCTGTAACATGCTTGTCTGAGGTTCGAATCCAGCAAGTGGGTTGGCTGCATGGGCATTTTTATAGTTTTCCCCGTGTGTAACATATATACGAGCCAGTTTCCCTTAGAAATTCTCCATGAAGGCATCCTTCCCTTTGGACAGATAGCTCTCGAGGCTTTGCCATAATAACATATGCCAAACCAAACCTATCAAGGTGGTATCATTATGTAAATCATTTCACCTTATCACTTTTGCCCAAATTTTGTGAATAAAGTTTAATTTTTCTTCTGTCCTCTTACTCCAATACGCTTTTGTTGTTTCTCTTGAATTGATTCGGCTCTTTCTCATTGAACTCTGTTTTATAGACTTGTAGGAAATCTTCACCTTGATTGTTGACCTTCAAGGCAAGGTTTTTTCTGAAGACAGAGTACATAAATAATGAAAACATCATCAGTATCAAAGCCCTTAAAATCTCTACTTGCAGTGTAATATGGTCATAATTTATCTGCTTCCAAATTTATGGTCCTTGCTACCAGGCATTATTAATGAGAGTTGAGCAAAAGAAAATATTAAAATATTGCTTCAAGAAATCTCCAAATGTTAATTCTGTACTGGTGATTGTCTCAAAACAATCTTGAAAATTATTTGTTGCCACCTTTTGTTTCTAACTCAAGAGCAGTTCATTAAAGATTTTTTTTTTTTTTTTTTTTTTTTTTTTTGTTGTTGTTGTTGTTGTTGTTGTTCAGATTTACTTTAATTCAGTAAATTTTTATTTAAATCATAGTATGTATTTATATTATATCAATTAAATTATATGTAAAAATCTTAATGCCAAATTGCAACACTGTGGTGGTGTGGTGTATTTAATTATGGCAAAGCACACAAGGGCTATCTGCCTAAAGGGAGGGATGCCTTTCGTGGAGGACTTTCTAAGGGAAACTGGCTCGTATACACGTTACACATGGGGAAAACCACGAAAACGCCCATGCAGCCAGCCCGTTCGCGGGATGCAACACTGTGAGAATTGATTATTTGTGAAGCTGTATGAATGATAAATACATGGGAGTCAGTGTAACACGGTCTACAAACTTTAAAAAGACTACAGTAAAGGTGCTCCTAATGTTAGAGAAATAAAATTTGGAATTATTATACAGTGTGTTTATAGCTTTTAAATCACTTAAAACAATTATAATTTGAAAGATAAAGATCATGTGCTAGGTCAAATAGCAGCACTCTGAAAATTTGCTCTTTGCCAAGTCATGTCAAATAAAATAATATTTTGAGCAGTTGAAGCACTTGCCAGATAAATAACATGGTATCATAATGTAACATAACATCTTAAGAAAACTAGGGAGGTTCACGCATTGATGTTTAGTAGTTTCAAAATACTCCAAACTAATTCATAATAATTGAAAAAGTAAAAATCTGAAAAAGTTAAAAATTGATTAATTTGTCTTCATCTAAGGTGCATTAATTTAAGGCAATAAATTAAAATAAGCCTCTACTTCTGTGATTTATGCAATGAAATAATGCAAAATATAATGTATATAAATTTATCATAAATAGTAACTTTTTAATTGAATAGGAATCTAGAAAACCAAAATATGTTATAGCTGTTTTGCATGTCCACTTGATTAAAATATGCAGTGTAAGTAAATGGGAAAAAAAGAATTCATCCAAGGCATAGTCATGTATGTATTTAAAAATACCTACAAAATCTAAGAAATAATTATAAAGAATTGAGATGTTTAGTTACATAATTTTATTTATCATACTTCTCATTCTGTTCTGTTCATTTAATGTAACAAATTTGATCTAAGATGTATCTTATACCCCTCTCTCAAAAAACATTGGCCTTTGTAATTAAGTGTTTAGGTGCAAATCATAATGCAAGTTTCTTAAATTTTTATGACTTTTTAAAATGTGTCCAAATTTAAGGAACGCTTTGTAGATATGAAATATTTCTTAATATAGGCATTGAAAAAACTTTTGAAATACTTGTGTATAATGCATCTTATGATGCTAATTACATTCATTTCTCTGAGAAAGCTATTCCATTATTTTTATGTGTATTTTAAGAAAACTTTTTATGTTTGAAGAATCAGTGTTGTGTATTTAATTGCATTTTAAATATTAGTAAGTAATTGGTATTATTTCCTTTTTTATGAATTGCTAATTTTTTTTTTATTATGGTTGTTTCCATTTAAATACTCTTTGCAACGAAACTGATGGTTATGAAATCAACTGTTTTTTTTTTTTTTTTTTTTTTTTTTTTTACCTCTTAATTCCTGATGTATGCTTCAAAGAATGTTTTTGCATACATAATTTAGTTTTAGTTTACAGTATTTATTGATTAGTTTCTTTATGAAGCATTTCTATTAAAGTTACACTTTTGCAACAGATAATTATAAACTTTTTCAAAGAATAATTTCATTTACATTTGTTTTTTCATGTTTTTGGGGTTATACATACTTAATTTATAAATGTTCAATTAATATTTAAAAATTTTCATTCATTACGATTTTTTTATCTATAACCATTTGTATTGTTTTTATTTTCATGCTAGATGCTAGTCGAAAGAGGTACAGTCGAGTAATTCAATATAATGGTGATGGACAGACTAGTTATGCCAAAGCACTTTACAATTATGAGCCAACTGGGGATCATCAACTAGCGCTAAGGGAGGGCGATATTATAGAATATATTACTGAAGAAAATACAACTGGCTGGCAATTTGGAGACAATTTAACAACTGGAAGGTATTTTATCATATATTATAGTTGGACAAATCTTTATGTTTCATACTGTAAAGTCTAAATCAGAAATTCAGACTTTTAGTTTTATTTGGATGCTTAGATTAAAAGATCTTTAATGAAAGACCATAGAAAGTACTTTTTTGAGAACCTACTCTCTAAATAAGGAAAACATATCACCACTAGAACTGAAGTATCTGATTTATAAATATTTTCCCTTCCCACATGCACCGAGATGAGTAGATGTCAAAACTGTCAAAATCACATTACTGTACAGATTTGTAATATAATAATTTGCATGTTAGCTGTGAGAAACATTAAAATTACATATAAATACCAGGAATAAAGAGGTGTAGCAAATTGCCTTGAAATTTTATAGTTTCTTCATTTTGAATTTTACTAGATTTTTCAATAGAAATATACTTTGTGGTAATGCTATCTTTGTAATTGTTTATTACTCATGCATTCTTGATACTTAAGATGCTTTTATAAGTTTTGATTTATTTTCATAAGCTCATTTTGTAACATATTTCAGTGAATGCATGTTATGGCAGTTATTTCATTGCTCATGTATCATTTAAGAAAACTGTACTGCATATGCTGGAAAAATTCTGTTCTTATGATTGGTCACAATGCAAATGATGTCTAGATGTTAAGTTACATGACTGACATTTGCATGTAATATTTTCATCAATTTCTTTTCACTCTGTAATTATGTCTAATAAAAAATCTTACATGCCCTTTTTTGAAGATGACAATTCTGTTTTATGGACTAACATAATTATACGGAAGGTCATAATGTAATCATTAAGCAACAATATGCTTGATGCATTGTTATAAAAATTCATCAGTTCCCATTAATAGTAAATGCTTTTATTCTGTAGAGTGTGGGAAAAAAATCACCCCCACCAGAAAAATTATTGCTTGTAATCATGTAGAAATTGCCTGATAAATTATTTCAGAAATTCCAAATGCATTAAATATTAATACTGTACTTTAAATTTTCCAAAAGTTAATGCATACTGTATACAATTTTTAATTTCTTTTCACTCAATAATAATACTTATTTTCTCTCTATATATACATGTTTTAAAAGAAAATTATAAATATATATTCTTGAAAAAGATATATTAATATACTTCGAAATAAAATTTGTTAATTGCACGTTTTAACTCTTCTCTCAATGCTGTGTTATCTAAAATGAAAAAAAAAGTGTGAAATTTCACTTCAATTTAAGTATTCATGTATGAAAAATTTTTTTTCTTTCTTGATAAATGCCAACTGTTTTTGTAAAAGACACAAAATAGTCGTACATTTTTTTTTTAATGTAGGATATTGGACAATTCATTCTCATGTATCCTTATTTCTAAGTTCCATATTTTCAAAATTTAATCTTAAAACAGATTTTTTTTCTTGGGCCAGATTCCCAACAACTTTAATTTTTGTGAAAATTGATATTATCTGATGCTTTTGGAATAATATTTGTATAGTATAAATATATAATTTGTATGAAATATCGAAGAATAGTAACCCTATGTTTACCTGTATGGTTTTAATTCCTTAAGATTTCTTTGATGACTTATATTGTTGTGAACTTCGACTGAATTCATCATTAATAAATATTTATGGAATTAGCAAACATGTGGCCACTGTAATCATCATCCTCTTCCCAAAAAATGTTGCATCATTCGTATTAAATTCACCACTTATCACTGTAGTTATTCTCAAAGTAACACACAAATCATGCTTCATTGCTAATAATAGTTTTTTTATTATATATATATATAATTCTTAGATCATAATACAGTGTTCAAAACTAAATATAAACAAACAGTACATCAGTGTTGCATCAAACCGAAACAGCACGAAAGCATTATCTACCAACGGAGAAATGATATCATCAAAAAAACATATCCAGTCATGAGGATTAATTTGATTTTCCCCAGTATTCGCTACATGATGTGGTTCACTTAGGTGCACACAAGCATTGTGGTTTTCTCTGACTTTTTCTCTGAGGCTCTATTGTTTTCGTTTTGCGTCAGATCGCTCTGAATGTCCGTTTCACTTTTCATACTGTTGCCACCAAATATTATCGCCCTGTATTATATTTGAAGAAATTAAATAATGAAGAATCCTGCTGCAAATATGGGCATCTGGAAGCCCAAATTTAAAATTTGGAATTTGATTTATTACAGATTTCATATATTGTAAAACTTTTATCAAATTTTTTATTAACAAACTCAATGATTTCAAAGGGAGCAGTGGCAATATTGTATATAAAAACCATTTTTATCTCCTGTGCATGAGACTGTATCGTAAAGTCTAAAGATATGCTGAATTTAAAATTATTTTGCGATACTGCTGTTGAGTTGAATTTTATGGTTTAAGTGCAAAGAACATGATATTTAATAAATAAAGGTAACACACACAGCTCCCTTTTGGACGTATTTGTAAATCTGAAACTTTTCAGATTTTCTTTTATTTTTCTCTTTTGAAGTGTTATTGCAGTAGTGTCATGCAGTAGATTTAGAAAAGCACAACCAAATTAGAGCTTTCCTTTTCATGAAAAATTAATTGTATGCATTGAGTGAAAAAAATGTGATTTTTTTTTTTTTTTTTTTTTTTTAATGACAAAAAAATGTTAAATTGTTTTTTTTTCCTGTGGAGAATAATTTGTAGCTTTGCATAACTGTGCCTACATTTTAATGATTCAAGTGTGAGGACTAGCATTTGCAGTAGCTGTGATGCTTCAGGTTAACTTCTCTAAAAGTATCCCATTTTTATAATAAGGCCTCTGTCTGATGCAAATTCAAAAATTTTTACAAAGGTGTGAATAACTACATACGTTAATTATAGCATTCTATAAGTAATCATTTTACATTACTTTTAATTTTTTCTTTATGATATGTATGGAACTATGCCTGAAGTATCGAAAGTCAGGCAATGAAAATCTAATAGCAGGCTATTTTTTTCAAGCCCATGAGAGTGAGCAACACATTTATTCATGGATTCGGAAAATTTCTGAACTCTTCTGCGATAATTTCTGTCTGCACAATTGACAGTGTAGCCTGTAATTTTTCCATAGTATGGTGAAAATTTCATAGATTATGTCTTAGAACTTTTGTATTAGGTTTGTATCAAGTCAGTTCGGAGGCCAACTCATTGTGTTAGAGAAATATTCTTCCATATGTTTTCTGGCCTCAAGGACTTCTAGCATTAATTTATTTGAAAAAGTCTTCAAGTTTCAAAAGTTCTTCATAATTCTGAGGAGGAGATATGAAGAGATAAAAATGATTTGCAAGAATGTTCCCACAATGCACAGCAATCAGTGATTGCTTCAAATAGTTCATAAAGCCAGTATGTAACTCATGAGCATGCTACCACCAAGAACTGTCACTAGCCTACATTGCAAAAAGAAAGAGTCGGTAGTTTCATGGTACTTATACACCCTGTAGTGGCCTGACAGTGTAAAGCATTTGAAATATTGCTCGTTAAACAATAATACCTGACTACATTGTTTTGGTCCATTGTTGATATTATTTATTGCATTTGAAATTAAACCCTTGACTACCAAATCTGAAGGAAGGCATGTAGCAGTAGGCAGTCCTTGAAAAAACATATTATGATTCATCCACACTAAAATTTTCACTGACATCATGTAATATTGACTTTTCAGTAATATTTTATGGCAACTCATGATAGCTGAAGAGAGCTTTGGATTTAATCCCAAATACGATCAATTCACTAGCTAATGTGTTTTTATGTCATCTTACAACAATGAGCCAGCCTACCAGCGGCCGAGCGGTAAAGTCGCTGAACGCTAGTAGTTCGGTCCGAGGTTCGAACCCCGTAAACGGGCTGGCTGCATGGGTTTTTTCGTGGTTTTCCCCATGTGTAATGTGTATACGAGCCAGTTTCTCTTGGAAAGTCCTCCATGAAGGCATCCCTCCTCTTAGGCAGATAGCCCTCGAGGCTTTGACATAATTAAATAACCTAACCTAACCATACAACAATGCTGATTAGCTGTTCATGTCCTGGATCTTGTAAAACAGAGTTCTTGCACAGATTTCTAATATTTCTAAAATCCATGTCTTTGATAATGGTAATTATGACACTCATAATTTATGGTGTGCAGCCATGCCGAATGAACAGCTGTTCTGAATTTCTAATAAGCTACCTGCTGCCGGACCTCCTGAAAGGGAGAGATATGCGTATAGTGAGTTTCAGCGGGAAAATGCAGTCAGCCTCTTGGTTACCTGTTAAGTATTTAGTTTTAATTTATAAGTGTAAAAAACTACTTTTTTTCAAGTTTGTTATTTATCAACTACGTGTGTATTCTTTGAGTTTTGGAAAGGAGGGGGAAATCACCAAATAGATGCATGATGCAACTATTTAGCTACTAGTCTTATTACTTTTGATTTCTCGCTACATTAGTTTAAATATTTTAGTTAAGAGGCATATATGTTGTGTGCATTTTTGAAAAAAAAAAATATTTTTAATAAATGTTAATCATTTATAATTACAGATCAGGATGGTTTCCAGTATCCTACACAGAACCTGTAAAAGATCCTTCAAGATATCTATTGTGAGTATTGCATTTTCAATGATTTCTACTTTTGATAAATTTTATAAATATTTATCTACCCAACTAATTGGTTCTTAATTTTCATTATTTTTGTGTAATCTTTTGAATGCTGTAAATAATTTTTTTAAATTCTTTTCTATAATTTCCTCTGGATTTTTTTTTTTTTTAATATATATCCAAATTCTGGCTGCAGTTGCTCATTATTTGCAGTTTTTTTCTCTTAGGGGCTACCTGCAGTGTAGCTACCAAAATGTGAACCAGGTCTGGCCCATCCAATCTGGCCCAAAGGGTGATTTCAATGGCCATTGAACCTGGTCCACTCCAACCACAAACGAGAGCGGCCACTGAGCCGACCATGCCCCAAACAAGCCCAGAGAAGCCAAAACCCAGAATCCGAGTAACTAAAAACGCTAGTTAACAGAAATCATAGAAATAAAAATAAGACGGTAGTCTTTTACAATACTGCCTCTTAACAGCACAAAAGGAAAGCTAGAAGAACAAAAATAATTAAACAAATAAAATTAGTGTTAATAAAACTAAACATAAAATAAGGAATGAGTACATAACACAACATATAAACACATAAATGGTTGCAAACTGAATGAAGAACACCAACAGCAACACAGAAAATGACAAAGGACAAACCTCAAACGTAAATAACCCACTGCCAGTTGCTTATTGTTTAAAACCCTAACAATATCTGGACGAAAACTACGAAATTCATTAAAACTATCTAGAGCATTATTCCAACTAATTTTATATTGTGATCTTATTTGTGAAAAAAGGAGAGTCTTTGAGAATGTGATGCGTGTCACCAACTTCATTACATATCAAACACATGGTATTTGTTTGAATATTAAATCTAGCGAGATAGCCCGGGAAGCGCCCGTGACCAGTCAGGAATTGATTAATATGTATATTAGAAATAGGTAATCATTTTTTATGTTTTTGTAAATGAAAATGGGCTAAATAGTTTTTTCTTTTATCTGAAATTGACCAAGAATCATTCCATTTAGAAAAATAATATTTATAAATATTAGTACATACAATTCTTTTTGAAGCTTGGGCACAGGCAGTTCCCGTGCGATCTCCCAGAGCAGCATCCTTAGTGAGGACATCAACCCTCTCATTCCCCATATAACCACAATGTGTCTTAATCCAATTCAAATATATATTATGTTTCCTAATTATAATTTATAAATTTTAAAGTCATAAATTAAAATATTATTGGAATCTGCCACACCCAACGCCTCCAACGATGACATGTAGAAATCATGTTTGTCAGGAAACTTTTGTTTATTAACCCATTTTATAGAAAATAGGAGGGCAGTGAGCTCTACTTGAAAGACTGAGTTATATTGATCAAGTTTAATCTTCTCACTATAAATTTCAATTCCAAAATAAAATACAACAAAAGCAGAGCCCATGCCCCCCTCAATACAAGAACCTTCCATATAAATTTCAAATTCTCTAATATCATCATAATAAACACCATATGGAATAATGAACCTATCACTTGGATGTACAAGATTATAATTAAATTTAGCAAAAGCTGATAAAAATCAAGTATATCCATTATCATAGCTAAGAAAATCAATTAAACCATTTCGTAAACGTGCTTTATCATAATAGTATTGATAGAGGATGGAGAGTGGTGGTATTCCCGCCAAAACGCACATCAATTCATTAGATTCTATAGGAAACTATGAATAAGCAATATCAGCCAGCTCTGTTGGACCAAGTCCAGCTTCATTCTTAGTCTAATGAGCTCTCCAGCCCTGGAGCCCCATGCACAAATTCCATACATAATAATTGGTAAAAAGAAATTTTTATAAAGAGATTTCAATATATCAATTTTAAGAGATAAAATTCGAAATGAGAACTTATTTACAGAAAATCTCAAAAAACCATCGCATCTCTTCTAGATACAATTAAAATGATCAATAAAATTCAATTTTTCATTAATACAAATTCTCAAGTATTTAAGACTTCGAACAGTTTTTTTAATTTTTACCTTTCAGACGAAATTTTGGGGAACGAACATGGCGACCCGCTTTTGGAAAGAACAGAAATTGTGTTTTTGACTCATCAATCAGCATTTTTTCTCTCTCACACCAGTTATCCAAAGTAGTTAAGAACATATCAAATTTAATTTCCATTTTTTTCAAGGGAATCTGCATGTAACAAAATGGTGTGCACTTGATTCCTGATGTCCTTTGTACCAATTAAAGTGATTCCTCTTTTGTTTTGATGGCATAGAGACCTTTTTCATTAAGCCTTCTCCATACAGTCTGAAGTGATGCAGCCAACAATTCCATTGGTACCTCCAAGCTCTGAAATGTATACTGGCATTTATTGTCAGATATTAGCCCTGAGAAGCAGTTGTTATTCATTTACAACTTTGTATACCAGCTTCCTTATGGCAAATTCAGAGTTCTGAAATTGTTTCCATAGTGCAGAGACCATCTGTCACACGTTTGATTGCTTTCTTGTTTTCTGTCCTGCTTCTAAATGGCTGATGATTCGTCACTTCACAGGTTCTTCGAAATAATACTTTGGAGCTAAGAAATCCATACTGAATCCTTATACACTGAAATCAAATGCTATATTGGAGAAATTCACTCAGGTACTCACTTTGTGCAGAACACTTTATATACCTTTTGTTGAAAAATAAATAAGAGGGGGGTGTATATCAGATTGGGTAAGGTTTATTTAAGATAATAAAAAAGATGCAAACAAGGATCTAGATAACATCAGGGACCTAAAGAACTGCATAATAAAATGCAGCCAACAACAATTACAACTAGTCTGAACTAACTGACTGTGTCCTTATTTATACTTGTACGTGAATAAACTGGCTTTATAAGATTGGGGACTTGGAAGTGAGTTGGACATGTTTTACATGCTGTTTTGTCAACTGAAAGAAAGCTATAGAATTCGAAATGGAGTGTGTAATTACTTAGCTTTTACATTCTACAATATGTGAATCTTGGATCAAAAAGTATGTAAGCAGGCTCAGACTGGTCGAAGAAATGGGAAGATTGTAAAGTTGTTGATAAGTGCAAAATGCATTTATCATGAACTGTTGATGGGTTGTATGGAGAGGTTCCAATACACCTTAATTGTGAAGTTGTTGATAAGTGCAAAATGCATTTATCATGAACTGTTGATGGTTGTATAGAGATAGAATACACCTTAATAAGGCATGATCTTTCTATGGAATCAACAATAATTCTCTTGTTTGTTGGCAATTCCGGTGTATTTCTCTACAAATTCCAATTAATTATTACCAAAAAAGCACACATTTGCTTTCTAAATGTTGCTTAAATTTCCTAGAAAATAATTTTCATATATATTCTGTATTATTTTATTAAATTAAATATTATCTTTGCAGCAATAGTGCAGAATTAAATTTTAAAATTTACAAAAGTTTTTCTTTATTCTTCACTATATTGTTAGTTTGGTACATTTATATTTACCGTATTGGCAACACCAAGCTCTCTTCTCTGTGTGCGAGCTATGGATGCCGAAGTAATGTTGTGCACGTGTTGTTGAGTTTCAATAAAAAATGTGAAAAGATACGTTTCTTATTTTTCGATTTGCTCTTCATATGATATCGATTTATTTAACATGGTAGCAGTTCTCGTGGTTTGTGAATATGAATGAAGAATTTAGTAGTTATAATTTGTTTTAAAAGTTACCGGTACTAGCGTAAAAATGGCATGTACAAGAAGCAGCGATATCGGCATACCGCTATTTGATGGTTCAGACTATTTTAATTGGAAAGTGCGTATGATGAAATTTCTTCAATTTAAAAAGTGTAAAGATGTGGTTCAGCGAAAAGTCAGTGAAAATGATGACGTGGAAAAATGGGAAGAAAAGGATATACAAGCTACAAATTACATTTACGGCGCCATAACAAACAAGCAATTGGAATACATTCACGAGTGTGAGACTGCATTTGATATAATTACGAAATTTGATGCAATGTATTTAAAAACTTCAACATCTCTACAAATTGTTTGTTGAAATAACTTAGAATGTGTGAAATTAAAAAATTATCCTGATGTAAATATATTTTTCGATGATTTTGAGAAGTATGTGAACGAACTGAAACATGCCGGCGCCACCGTGACTGAACAAGAAAAATTGAACTATATGCTAAGAGCATTACCTTCAAATTACAGTCACATTGGTGACTTAGTAGATGTATTACCAGAGAAGGACAGAACAGTCGATTACCTAAAGAGCAAAATCAAATCAAAATTACTTGAAGAGAAAAATGATTATGAAGATTGTGCTCCAGCAGAAAAATCAAATGCGTTCAAAATTGAAACAAGCAAATCGGGCCCACAAGGGAATGTCTGTTTTAACTGTGGAAAACCTGGTCACATTAAAAAGAATTGTTGGCATGTCCATCAAAGGAACTATCGTTGTAATGGCTCCACTAATTATCGCGGTCGAAGTTCTTCAAACAATCGAGGACGTAGTCGTGCTTTTAGTGGACATCGTGAACGTGGAACATACTCTAATCAGAGAATAAACACTCATCAAGGCAATAGTTTTCACACCACTGTTATCGAAAGTAACATGACAAGTTCCAGTGCGAATATTGTGAAAAATAAAAATGAAATCAATTGGTTACTGGATAGCGGATGCACAGACCACATTATAAACAGTGATGAATATTTCAAAGAGCAAGTCACTTTGAAGGATCCTATTCAAGTGAAAGTCAGTGACGGAAGGATTTTGAAAGCTACAAAGGTTGGCAATATAATAGTTTCTTTTCCTGTATATAACTCTGAATCTATTGTAACATTGAAGAATGTATTTTATGTAAAAGAAATGAAAGCAAATTTATTAAGTTATTCAAAGATTACTGATAATCATAAAATAGTTTCAAAAGAAAAGTTTTCTAAAATATATGATGTCAATGGTTCATTAGTAGCAGTAGCAAAGAAAGAAGAAAGATTATATAAAGTAAAGAGTTATGTTAAAAATAGTAAAATATTTGCAAATTTGACCAACAATAAGTTAACGTTAAAAGAAAAATTGCACCGTTCTTTTGGACATGTAAATTTTAAATATCTGGATATTATGTGCAAAGATCAGCTATTAGAAGGAATCCCTAAAGAAATAGAAACCAAATATATGAAGTGTGCCATATGTATTGAAAATAAAATGCACAATTTACCATTCAAGAATAATAGAAGAAAAGCAGAAGATATTCTGGAGATTATACATACAGATGTAAATGGACCTCACAGAACAATTGGATGTAATGGTGAGAAATACTTTGTGAGTTTTATTGATGATTATAGCAAGTTGGCAAAAATTTATTGTATCAAATCTAAGGATCAAGTCTCTGATTGCTTAATTGAATATGTAAATGAAATTCAAAATTTAACAGGGAAGACTATCAAAGAACTAAGATGTGATAATGGTAGTGAATATATGAATAGCAAGATATACAAATTTGCAAGAGAAAAAGGTTTCAAGATAAAGTCATGCCCACCATATGTACACAAATTAAATGGTACTGCTGAGCGTTACAACAGAACTATAATGGATATGGCAAGATGTCTTTTAGCCGAAGCAAAAGTTGACAGACGTTACTGGCCTGAAGTAATTAAAGCTGCTGCTTATTTGAAAAACAGGACATTAACAAATACTATTGTAAAGAAGACACCATATGAAATATTTTTCAATAGGAAACCATCTGCTAATGAATTGAAATTATATGGAAGTAGAGTGTATGTAAGAATACCAGAAGAAAAGAGAAAGTCTAAGTGGGATAAAAAGGCTGAATTTGGAATTTTACTTGGGTATACAGAAGTTGGATATAGAGTTTCGATGAATAACAGAATAATAGTTGCCAGACATGTTGATATTATTGAAGAAGACATAATGTGTGTAGGTTGTGATGATGAAGATAAGAATGATGATACAAATAAGAAAAATGAACCTCAAGAAGTGTTGTGTGAATCGAGTAATGATAACTCCAAGGACAGTGTGATAAATGAAGATGAAACAAAAGTGGAATGAGACCAAGAAGGCAAATCAAACCACCAGTTCGATTTCGTGAAGAATTCGGGTACTACTGTGTTAGTGCAAATTTTTGTGATGCTACAGTTCCAGGTAACTTTGAGGAGGCAACAACATGCAGTGAGGCTGGACATTGGAAAGAGGCAATGGACAGTGAAATGAACAGTCTTGTTAAAAATAGCACTTGGACACTAGTGACTAAACCAGAGGATAAAGCAATTCTAGATGTGAAGTGAGTATTCAAAAGAAAACCAGGTAATGTTTTTAAAGCTAGATTAGTGGTTCGAGGTTTTCAGCAAAAAGATAGTATTGAGGACACTTACTCCCCTGTCATCAAGATGCAAACCTTAAAATTGTTACTTTCATATTCCTGTCAGTATAATTTAAATATTCATCAAATGGATGTTGAGACTGCCTTTTTAAATGATTATGTTGTGTCTGAGGTTTATGTTAAACAGCCACAAGGCTATAATGATAATTCGAATAGAGTGTATAAATTAAAGAAAGCACTATATGGGTTGAAAGAAAGCCCTCGTGCTTGGTATGAGTGCTTTAACGAGTATATTGAGAGTCTAGGATTTCGTAGAAGGAAATATGATTATTGTCTTTATGTAAAATCTGAAAATGATGTATTTGTATATATTATTTTATTTGTTGATGATTTTTTGATATGTTGCAGAGATACTCGGGTAATTAATGATATTAAGGAACAACTTCATAAAAAATTTAAAATGAAGGATTTAAATAAAGTAAAAAGCTACATTGGAATTGATATTGAATATGATAATGAGAAAAGTAATATCTTAACACTGAGTCAGGAAAATTATATTGTATCTTTAGCTAAACTGTATGGTATTGAAAATTCAAAGCTTTATGATACACCAATGGAGACTAATCTTAAACTAAGCCAATCTAATTTAAATCAAAATGTCAAATATAGAAATCTAATAGGAGCACTCTTGTATATTTATTAGTCATGGTACTAGACCAGACATATCTTTCAGCATAAATTATTTAAGTAGATTTCAAAATTGTTATGATGAGACACATTTCAAATATGCTTTGAGAGTTTTAAAGTATTTGTACTTAACAAAACATCTAAAATTAACCTATAGTAAAAATCTTAAAACTGATATTATGAATTGTTATGTTGATGCTGATTGGGCAGGTGATATTGTTGACAGAAAGTCAACTACTGGGTTTGTTATTGAATTATTTGGTAATCCAATTTACTGGAAATCCAAAAAGCAAAATTGTGTGACAAAATCTTCCACTTTTGCCGAATATATTGCTCTATCTGAGGCTGTGACAGAAATTAATTTCTTGAAAAATGTTGTGAATGATGTTTTTGCTGATATAACTCACCCCATTAAAATTTATGAAGATAATTCAGGAGCTTTGGCCATTGCTAATTATGGGAACTTCACTAAAAATTCAAAACACATAGAAGTTCAATATCATTATGTTCACGAAAATGTTCAAAATGGAGTAATTGAAATTGTAAAGATTGATTCAGAATCAAATATTGCAGATATCTTTACTAAGTCTTTAGGAAAGATTAAATTTATGAAATTTAGGGAAGGTTTGAAATTGAAATAAATTTTGTGTACTGTTTATTTAAGTGATGTTTATTTAAATATATTTGCTTGAAATGAAATAGATTTTGGTAATGTCCTTATGTAAACTAAATTGTGTTTAACTTTGATTTTAACATTTAAGTTAATGAAAGAAACTTTTTTTAAAAATAATTTGTGTTAAGTGTTGAATGTTATTGTTTATATCTATGCTTAATTGTAAATGGTAAAGATGAAAAGATTGCTTATATCTATGTTTGTTTGTAATTAGTAAATATAAATGTAAGGAGGCGTGTTAGTTTGGTACATTTATATTTACCGTATTGGCAACACCAAGCTCTCTTCTCTGTGTGCGAGCTATGGATGCCGAAGTAATGTTGTGCACGTGTTGTTAAGTTTCAATAAAAAATGTGAAAAGATACGTTTCTTATTTTTCGATTTGCTCTTCATATGATATCGATTTATTTAACATATATATATATATTAAAGAAAATATTTACTATGAACATGCAGTATAAATTAGTTGGGTAAGGAGTTGAGCTGTATCATTTCGTTTGGATTATTTATTGGAGGAATTTAAAAGGCTTTAGATATTATTTTTTATTGCTAATAGGGATATAATGGTTAACAACTGTATTTGGTTAAAACTGTGTTGTATTCACTGAGAATTAGTTGTTGGGAAGAGAGTTCGGAAGTTTTCTAATAAATTTTATGTGAATTGTGAATATGTGAAATTGCTTTACACTCATATATTTATCTCAAGTTGAGGTTGCATTGTATTATTATTAGTTCTATAGATCATTGTAATCATATGATAATGATCATTGTAATTATTAGCTAAATATATGTATTGAACAAGCTGTTAAAATTTGATTGCTGTTATTGATGAAAAGTTATTAATTTTCTTAGGAATGGAGGCTGTCCAAATGTAAATCCACCACCTCCTCCACCTGCCACTATAGGATCAGTGAGGTCAAAACTGAGTAATCCACAGGTAATTTCCTCTGTAACATCTTATACAGACCATATATTGAATACCTGAATAATTAGCATATATTTCTGAAATGTAAAAAGAACAAGCTGCTTAAAATTCAGAAGTTCACCTCACAAGGATGTTTGGAAGTTCATAGATTGAATCAGTACTGTTTGACTCACAAGTTTCATTAGAAGTACCATCTTCAAAAATTAATTTATTATTAAATTTTCTATTCTTTGCCTTTTAAAAGCTGTAATACTAGTTTTTATATCCTTAATTTATAACTGTTTGTGAGAAAAAAAATATTTATCGGAAAATTACTTATTCTTTGATTGCAGAGTGTATTAAAATATTAAAAGATATGTCAACTTCCTGAAATCAAAATATATGAAGCTTAATTTTAGGGTACTATAGAACATTATTTTTTAAATACTAAGCAAATGAGAATAGTACCCAAGTAATTGTTCTTTTTGCTGCTGCTGAGTTTTTAGTGCATTCTGGGTTACTTCAACATTTATTTTTATCCAGTGAAATGCTTTTCATTTGAGCAAATATCTATCCATTCATGGGGAGACTGAATAAAATTATTTAATGCATGCGATTTATTGGGAATAATATTTAACATATTCATTTTCTCAGCATAAAAGGAAAAAATTGATCATGGATCCTTATTTTATTCACAAAATGCGAATCCATTCCTTTTTGTTATCTAGGAATCTGTGTGTTGCGTAGTTTTCTTAAGCATCCCCTTCACTTCTAGTGTCTTTTCTTCCAGTGCTTTTCATGATGATTTTTATAATCCATTACTGCTGTTTTGACTTGTTTGTCATGTTTCAATGAACTTGTCTGAAAAGATTATATTGGACAGTAGTGTGACATTCATTGACATACTGGCAGGAAAAAAGCCATTTTCAAATTTCTTTCACTCAATTTAAATTAGATTAAAAATTTCCAGGGTAGAAAAGAGTAAATCATTTCAAATATTGTTAATTTAACAGTAAAATTAGGATCCAAGTCCATCCTATGGATGGTGCAGAATATTTTAGGTCATTAATGCGAAGAATTTTATAATAATGTTTATTGCCTAAGAATTTTACAGACATCTACTAACGAAGATTTCCATTTAAATGGTATAAACTCAACATGTTGTTTAAAGAAACTGGTTAGTTATGTTTTACTGGCAGCGACTCTGTGGAGAACTCTTTATTATTATTTGTCCACTGATCCAAAAGAGGGCGCTGCCAGCTTTCTCTCTCTCGTCCTGTAGGAGAAAATTCGGACTGCTCCCTCATTCTGTTCCTGATGGCCGTCAGTGAAGCACGAGCTCACCTCTCTTCTGCCTCGTGTTGTCTGCATAGCAGATATTACGACTTTCATGCCTTTTTGCTTTTACTACCTATAAAATGCGTATGTTGTATGATCTGCATCCAATGTTATTTTGTGACTAGTGAACATATGTATCCTTTCTTGCTTTTATAGAAATGATAATGTCACTGATCCAAGTTATCATCATTTTATCTGCATCAACAACACACGTCACCAAAACTGGCATCCATAATTTATGACCATAACTTGACATGTGGTAATTATACACAGAGATGGATTAACCATTAACCCCTTGAGGACCTGTGCACAGAAAAAAAAGTACAGCCACAGAACCTAACCCCCCCCCAAATGGAATGTCGCCACCGGCCCATGCATTTTGAGCAGTTAAGCCTACTTTTACAAAAAAATTCATATAAAATCAGCATTTTAATATAATGACTTCAATTTTTGAATTTACGTTCTTAATATGTATTATAATATAAATAATATCACATTAATGGAAATTAATCAAACATGCAAGATACTAAAATTATAACTATATGCATGAAAACAAATACTATACACATGAAATCAAAATTACAAATGCCAAATGTAAAAGAAAATTAGGCAATAATTAAATTAGGTAATTAAATTCCAATTTAATAATTTTGTTGTGTGTGGAGTAATTCAAAACACAGGACAATGGTGGCTTTATTCGCCGAGCATATGCAGAGCAAGTAAGATGCATCACACATCGGGAAAGCTGATGTCTTTTCCCTTCTGTAATCATGCTGTAAAGTCAACTGGTTTTAATTAACGATGAAAGGTCTATGTTAAGTTTTAAAATAAATATAAAAAAGGACAACTTGTAGAGACATTAGGTATTTTTGGAAATAGAAGAGATGAAAAATATGCAATGCCTTCGCCGGGAATCGAACCGCAGACCTCTGGAGTACCGGCCCAGCGTGCAAACCACTACACCATGAAGGCGCGCTAGGAAAGCGGAATAAATACCTTATATACTCCCCTTTTTATAGGGTAACTGAGGTTTTTAGGGGACCCAGTCACCAAATCCTGGGTCTGGAGAATCCTCATTCAAACACCCTTTTAGTTTGGGTGCAACTGTAGAGACATTAGGTATTTTTGGGAGCAGGATAGATGAAAAATTAACAAACGCATTCGCCGGGAATCGAATCACAGACCTCTGAAATACTGGCTCAGTGCGTTGACCACTACATCACGAAGGCACGTTAGGGAAGACCCTTTTAAAGGGCGACTGAGGTTTTTAGGGGACCTAGTCACCAAATCCTGGGTGCAGAGAATCATCATCCAACACCCTTTTAGTTTGGGCGCCACTGTAGAGATATTAGGTATTTTTTGGAAGCAGGTAAGATGAAAAATTGAGCAAATGCCTTTGCTGGGAAACGAATCATGAACCTGTGGAATACAGGCCCAGCATGCAGAACCACTGCACCACGAAGGAATGCTAGGAAGGGTGGAGAATTTTCCATCATGGAAAATTAACCTTTTAACTGTCAAGTTATTTTGATGATTTGAGTGCATAAATTGTCAATTTTTTCTTATTCCAAAAATGAAAATTTGCCTCGCAGTCAAAAAAAAAAAAAAAAAAAAAAAAAAGCTGCGCACTTTGAACTTTAACCGCTATCCTTTAAAACATTCAGTAAAGTCCTGCCATCTGTTGAATTGAAGCCGAAATAAACTTCTCACGATATAAATTCGGGTATAACAATACGATGAACTCAAAAAAAATTAGCCCGAGTAATGTTCGGGCTTGACATTTTGGAATACCAGTGCTGTGTCTGAGGTTATTTCGGGCATGACAGTTAATAGATTAAAACATTGAGCTTGATGCATGTCCCCACATTCTAATAATGAAAAACGAAAAGAATAAAAACAAAGACAACATACACACACACACACACACACACACACACACACAAAAAAAAAAAAAAAAAAAAAAAAAAAATTCATAACGAAATAAGCTCGTTGGTGTCCCTTTAACTTTAAGAGCTTTGATTCCCAGTGTGTATGCACCAAAACAATCTATTAAAACCAGAAGCGATCATACATGAAGATCAAAAGCCACATGACTTAACCCATGTGAAAGCTGTTAACATTTAGCACCATCTACTGGCATTTAAAAATGGGGGGGGGGAATCATTCCATTGTCAAGTTACGCATATGGGGATGCTGGGCTGAAGAGGTTGATTGGAGCACTTCACGTACAAGTGATGCTTTGCTGGTAAGAGTGGAATCATTGCCTCACATGTAATGCTACGTAAGTCCTGAATGCGTTAAGCAGTATAAGCTTGTGCTTAGGGCGTCAAAGGAAAGGAGCACTAAAAGAAGGTCCTTAGATATTCAAGAAAGGAGGCACCAGAAGATTTTCCATAGTCTGTTCTACTATGGAATGTATGGTGCAACTAAACTAAAACAGATAGAGAGGAGTGAAGAAAACACTGCTGTAAAGATACATATCGGGGGACCCAAATCTTTTTAGTGCTTAGGGCATTTAATCCAACACTAGACATTGAAATTGTATACCTTATGTACTTCCATTAAGATAATTTTAGGAGATTATGTATGTGCCACCCATCTGCCAGACAGTATAATAATCATGCAGCCACTGACTTCTTCCAGTCTTTCATCTCATCTTCCTGTCACCTGATAGATAATGGAAGCTTTTTTATTTTTATTTATTTATTTATTTATAAATTTTAAGGGATATGTTTACAGCAACAAATTAAATTTATTGAGCGATTGAAACTTATATTGTGCAGCTTCCTTCTCCACCCCTACTGATTTTTACCATACTCATTAAATTTATTTTATTTGAACTGTCTTAGTATGTAGAGTTTGTAGAACTTTTTATAAAGATTCAACCAGCGTTTAAATCAGTAATATTTGTATTTAATTTAGTTTTACATGAATAAATGATATGTTACTAAGTTTATCTACGTGATAGAATGTTTAAAAATTATTAGTTATATTTTCATTGTATTTAAAAGTATTGATAAATAAAACCTATTCTAATTATGAAAATGTTAGAATAAAATTTAAATTAAATTAGCTAATAAACATAAAACTTAGAATACCTAATTAAATATTGATACATATGCATTATAATGTGAATTTAATTCACTTTGGTGTTCTTTTGAAATGGCGTCACTGTGCAGCAGGATTTTGTACAAAAACCTCGCGATTTTTTCATATGTCATAATGGATATCTATGGGAACCTCAATGGTTCTTTTATTTTAAAAATTCCTTTATATTAAATATGCAAAAGTATTTAATTTTTAGTGATCTTGTATTTTTTATGTGTGAATTCATGTAATGTAATGAATTTATTATAATTATTTTACTACAGGAAGGGAGTGAGTATGCAACACTAACTCGTTCAACAAAAAAACTCCTTCCAGTTGATCCCCCAATAGTTAGTACTTCTGTTATTGAAAATGGAACATTGAAATCCAAGCATTATGCATCTCATCCTGATATTTATGCAGCAGCATCATCTTCTATAGGCCAAAGCAATGGAAAAGTATACCATAATGGGCAATACCTGCCTTCTATGCGATTATAGATAGATTATCATCTTTTCTAATATATGATGAATTAATTACTTAATATCTGATAATTCTGTATGTTTCTGTAAATATGATTTTAACATATAATATAAATTTTGTATGATTTTCTCTGGTCTGTTCTTGTATTAGCCAAGAGACTGAAAAGTTTTTAAATATAAATATATGTATATAGTGTAATAATGGAGATGTACTGATTTTTTGAATGTATGGAATGAGCTTGTTTTTGCTGTAGTTTATATTAAAGGTAGCCAAAAAAGAGAGCAAGATTTTCTAATTATGCTTTTGTATTTATTACAGACATATGTAATAAAGATAATTAATTTTAGAAATGTTTCCTAAAAGAATATGAATAGTCTTCAGTCTGTCTCATGCGTAGTGAAAATAATAGTAATTTATTTTTAGATAACCAAATTTCAATATTTTCATGAATTCATTGAAAGTCTCAGTTTTTGTGGTGCTAAATGGTTGGTATTTATCAAACATTTAATAGAATTCAAATTATGTTATTTTCATATACTGTCTCATTGTTTGGGAGAGGAGAATTATCTTGATTGTAATTACATGTCACATTTATGCCTACATAATTAGCTATACCATTTTGAATCTATTTGGTGCTGTTTGTTGAAATGTGATGTATAAAAATTCGTTTTTTAATTCACAAATATTAAAATACAAAAAAAAAAAAGCATTAATATAGTATAATAGTACTTATTTATTTGTCAAGATAGTGTTGAAGGATCTGTATAACTTCTTAATTGTTGTACTGGCAAGTATTTTTCGTATTCTTGTGCAACTACTTTATAAAATCTTTTATTAAATTGTACTACAGGAAGAAGAAAGAGAATTTTATTAAATTTTGTTAATAATTAATTTTATGTTATTTTAATAAAAAAAATACTTTAAATTTATGTAAACTCTAAAAAATCTCATTATCATAGTTTTTTCCTTTTCTCGTGCAATAAGATTCATTTTCATTATTTAAAAAGAAATATAAATTTCTGTAAATAAAATGTTTTTGAAAATATTTACCCTTCTTCTTTGTTTATATATAGTATATATTTTTGCTTTATTTGAATTTTATTATAAAACACAATTATGTAAGAAAAAACATTCTATAGGGAAACTGAAGTCAGTATGTCTAAGATACGTTAATTATATATTGAGTAAAAATTCAGTCAGTGTTTTAGGTCTGTATATTAAGTTTTTCATTCTGTAATCATTGAAAAAAGAAACTCAGTTGAAATATATTTTTAAAAGTGCTCTATACTGTTATGATTAAAAATGCCTTAAAAATTAATGTAGATGATAATGCAATCCATTCGTAGGTATCTGTAGAATATATTTATCTGTAGCTCTTCTAATGAAATGTTTTAAACACTAATGAAATTTTAAATTGACATGTGAATATATATATCTTTATTATCATATACGTTTAATGATTTTAATATTGCAAAAATGATAGATTTTTTTATATTTAAAAAGAGAAGTTCATTTTTTTAATATCGGCACAATATTTCTTAGTAGAGTGTTAAAAAATTATTACTTACCATTATTAGCAATATGAATATTTCATATTTTGGCGTATAGTTTTAACCTTGTTAAAATAGATCTTCAGCGCTGCATTAATAACAAACATGTATCTGTGCAGAATATTATATTATGTATATTATACAAAATATTATATAATATATATTTTATATGTGCAAAATAATGTGTGTTTATAATCTCTTTGTGAATTTTAACAATTTTGATAAAAAGAATTCATTATATAGATGCAAAGGAATATTTATGTATACAATGTTACTTCTGAACCAAATGTATCTCAAGTGAGATTTAATTGAATAAATGATTTATAAACTGAAACTTGTTTAGACATGTATCTAAAATAAGTGGAGAGTAAGTTTGCTTAAAACCAATTTCTAAAGTTTGTTGTTGTGCATGGTTTAAACTCAAAACAAAAAATTTATTGAAAAGTACATAGTAATAAGAATACTTGATTATAATACTGATATACTTAATCAACACTACAAAGAACTCTTTTCTTCATAGTTTGGCCCCACAAAATGAGTTATGAGAATATCTCTTCAGAAATAAAAAATTAAAGGATATATATACTTTTCTTTGATATATTACTGAATATTGAGATAGAAAAAAACTAATAAATTGAAAAAAATATTTTAAAAAAGTATAATATACAGGTAGTTCCATGTTTGCTAAATCTGAAATGTATCAATGAAAAACGAATTTTTTGATTTCCAGACAGTGTAAATTCAAATCAGAAATGGCTTATAAATTAAAGTAGTGATGTCTCCAGCAGCTTAACTGTATTGCTTTCTTTGCTATATCATTCTTTTCTAATTTGTTTTGTTTAATTCTCGAATTTCATCCAGATTTGCAAATGTCTTTGAGAAAGACATTTAGACATGAGCTTTCATGTTTTTTAATCCATTCTGTATAGTGAATATACTGAGAGAAAAACTGGAACCTTTTCTCTCTAGTATTTCTTTTAAAGAGAAATTTCAACTCAGTATTCCAGAATATTGTTTTTAAGATTATTCCACTGGAATTGGCTTTTTGTATTTCATTTCATTTAAGTTGCTATTTCAGATACTCACTATTCAGTAGTTGCTATATTATATTGAAATTTTGCATTTTCAAAATTCTTATGTTAACTAAATTTGCACTATATCTGCAGATCAGATAATGGTGCCTTTAATTCACATATTCTTAGTTATCTTTTCATATTGCATTTTAAAGTACATCTTAGCATAATTCTTAAGAATGCTTTTTTTATAATCTCATAGCATAATCCAGTATTTGATACGTTTCCTTATAGAGTTAAGGAGTAAGACATTACTTCAGAATAAACTTTACTTGTTGTCAAAATTATAGAGTTAAGGAGTAAGACATTACTTCAGAATAAACTTTACTTGTTGTCAAATGCCAAAATCTTCTGTGTACCATGTCACTATGTCAACCATTTCACCACAGAAGGATATGGGAGGAATACTTTTATTTCCTCACATTCCATACAAGTAGGTTAAGTGTGACTTTAGAAAATGTTAATTGATCTCCACTCGGCCAATCCAAATTCAGTTACAGCTTTTTATTTTTAGCCCAGCAACAACAACAACTTTATTTTAGCAATTTGTCCAGAAGGGCTATTAATTTCGTTTTAACATTTTCGTTGATTCACTATAAACGGCGAATCCCTTTTTAAATTGTTGCCACCAAATATTAGAGCCCTGTACTGTATTTGAAAAAATTAAAAAATGAAGAAGCTGCATAAATGTGCACTGCACCCCCCTCCGAAAAAAAGGGGGGACAGGTCTATATCTTAAGTTCTACTGGGCCGATTGACGAAATTCAGCTTGCATTTTCCAGGTCCTGAAAGCAGGACTTAGGATATGTATCAGATTTATATATAGCATTGTTCTAATATGGGTATTTTGATACAAAATCGGACTTCTTCTGAAATGACATGCCAATTGTTTCTATATTTTGATTCTACGACTCAAATTAAGCCAAACTGCCAAGTTTTGTAAAAAGCGCATGAGTAGTTTTTAAAAAGTTAGCTCTCAAAATTTTAACTCCTCAATGTTAATTGAATTTCATATACAGTAAGACCCCGCTTAACGCTGTTTCGGTTTAGCGCTCTTTTATTTCAACCCGGGGATTCCACGAAATCGCTCGCAGCATACGGGGATTCCCCGAAATATTATGCAGCGATAGGTTTCAAATACATATCCGAAAGAGTGTACTTGTATTTCTTGTTTGGTGCGGTATTGTAAAGACATATTTTGAAGGGGTAAATGTGGAAGATGTCGAAGAAATAATTCAAGAAGCAGCGGCTAGTCTTTCTAATGATGAGCTCAAGGAATTAACTGAACAAGAAGAAAAAAAAAAAAAAATGTTGACAGCAGTGATTCAGAAGAGCAAAAAGAACTTTCGATGGCGTTTGTAAAAAGGAGTTTGTCTACCGTAACTGAAATAATGGATCAATTCATTGAAAATGATCCGAATTTTGACAGGAGCTCAAAAGTAAGGTGTGGTGTTAGAGATGCTCTATCCGTTTATGAAGAACTTTTAAGAGAACAAAGCAAAAGAAAAAGGCAAACAACATTAGATGCTTTTGTCACAAAAAGGCAGAACACTGAAAACGCGGAAGGCTAACTAAATATGACTAACTTAGAATTTTATTTGTTTTTTTTTAAGAATATTCGTTTTGTTATTTATATTTTGTTTTTATTTTTGCAAGAAATAATAATGTGGTATTAATTTGGGCTTTAAGAAATAAATGTTTGGTTTTATTTTTATTAAAAATACATACTTTTTAAATTTAATACCTAACCAATTTCCTAGCCATCTTCCCCTAACCCCAATATTTACATGTAAAGATAGCCTCGTTTAGCGCTGTTTCGCATTACGCTCTACTTTGATGGAACGTATCCCCCGCGTTAAGCGGGGTCTTACTGTATTTATAATAATATCTCTTTTTTTTTTAATTAAACTCACTTGATTCCTTCTTCCAGAATTTGAAATTTAGGCTTAATCAAAATATAATTTGCACACTCTATGATTTATTTTTAAAATTTGTATTTTTATAAATTAATATCAGTTTAAAATAGATGTATTTCTAGGCACACCTGTAAAAAACAGTTTTTTTATCCACAATTTCCTAACATATACGTGAATTTAGGTATTGGCGTGCTTTGAAATTTGGCATATTTGTTACAAGCAATAATAATGCCAAATGTGGTTCAGTCACTATATTAAAAAAGTATTTGAAAGTGGACCTTTTTTCCTTTCGTTTACAATGAAAAAAAGGAAAAGAAAAAGTGGACCTTTTTTCCGTTCGTTTACAATGAAAAAAAGGAAAAGAAAATGGATTGCTATAAATTAAGAAGTTCGCCAAGTCAATTAATTATTCTTGGCGCAAACTGGAGAAAATCCGCCTAGATAAATTTTTTAGTTTTTTCGTAAATTTCGCACCAAATTTTACAAAATTAAATATTTAAGCATAATTTGAATCGATATATGGAATAAAATTGGCATGTCATTTCAGAAAAAGTCCGATTTTGTGTCAAAATACCTATGTTAGAACAGTGTTATATATAAATCTAATATATATCCTAAGTCATGCTTTCGAGACATGAAAAACGCAAGTTGAATTTCGTCAATCAGCCCAGTAGAACGGGAGATATAGAAGAAGTTCTCTCTTTTATTATTATTTTTATTTTATTTATTTATTTTAGCAGCTATCAAATTTTGAATAACGTACGTCTCTATCCGAATATGGGCATCTGGAAGCCCAAATTTTGAATTTGCTTTCTTATCTGTTTCATATTTTGTAAAGCATTTATCAGTTTTTGATTAAGAAACTCAACGATTTCAAAGCCAGTAATGGCAAAACTGTACAGGGAGGGGAAAAAAATTATCTGCATCGTGCCAGACTGTGTTTTGAAAATTCTAAATATATGCTTTGTGGTATTGCTGTTGAATTGAATTTTATAGTTTAAGTACGAAGAACATGATATTTAATAAATAAAGGTAACACATAAAGCGTTAAAAGAACGCTCCTTTGGGCGAAATATAAAACCTGAAAGCTTTCAGATTTTTTACTTTTTTTTAATTGCAAGATTTCTTGAAAAAATTTCGATATACTACCTCATGCAAAAACGAGCACAGCATTTTTGAGTGTGCCAGACCGTTGTGCTAACTCCTGTACCACAAAATCAGATGGGAAGAGTGCTGTAACAACATAAGATGCTAGTAAATGTAAACTAAAACACAATGTCGCTTAAAAAATAAACTAGATGGCATATTAAAATTTGTGCTGGCACATCAGAAATTTACTGTCTCTGGCATTTTATATCTATAAATGAGTTAAATTAGTGTTTTAAAAATTTCCTTACCCATGTGTCTTCCTGACATAATTGGAAGCACATCCAGCTGGAAATTGGGATGTCTGGAGTTTGAATCCCGGCGAGGGAATTGCATATTTTTCGTGTTTTCCGGCTTAAACCTGATGACTCTATAGTAGCAGAAAAAAATTCAAGTCGGCCTCAGAGATTAGACAAATCCTACACAAGACGTATCATAGATTACCACTCATAGAGTAAACTCTGAAATGTAATCACATGCAGTCAGTCCATCTTAAATTTATTACCAATAATGCAAGAATTAAATAAATATACATGTTTAATATTGAAATTTCTTTATTTTCGCTATGAACTGTGACAAATGCATCCAGACAGCACTCTCCCGCTTTCTTAGTGGCCATTTAAGAAGCCTTGTCTTCCAAAGAGGTAAAAAAACCCACCCGATTTGTCAGAAATGTAACAGTGAGCAGGCTTCTCTAGCACTTAGGTATCTGAGTTCGTCCTACGACAACCTGGTTAAGTTTCCTGTGCTAGTCTATGACTTTTTGGAAATGAATAAACTCGTGGATCTCATCGAAGCTGGACTTGAGGATTAGCAACAACAACAACATTTTTCGAAGTCCGAATGTTACTCGGGTTCAGCTTCTGACATTCTAACTATAGCATTTCTTATTGCCTCTTCCTCCCCCTTCTTAGATACCAGCCTTTTACTTAAAAGAAGTATATATAGATGGCAGCACTGAACTGATATCGAGAATGTTTTGTTACTCTTAAAAGTGAGAAACGAGAAGCAGCAATCACGTTCCACCAGCAGCCGAAGTCGCGGAACGCTAGTGGTTTTGTCCAGAGCTCGAAACCTGGTGAACAGACGGACGTTTTCATAGATTTCCCCATGTGTTAGGTGTATACGAGCCAGCGTTAGGAAGTCCTTCACGAAAGCATCCTTCCTCTTAGGCAGATAGCCATCATGTGCTTTGTCGTAATCAAATAAACCAACTCAAGAAACACCCAAACATAGTCAGCATCCAAGCCACGGGGTGCAAATATCCTTAAAGTGAACAAAACTAATTAACACGTTGAGCGCCTCGCGTATTTCTTAGGCAATCCCGTTCAGGCCACGCACGCCGCTTAAAAGCGCTGGTATTGTAGGGCCAGAAGTAATGGTCAGAAAAAAGACTAAGAGAGTTGTCACATTTTGTAATAGCTTTAATGAAGAACCGTTTTTATGTTTAACGTGTTTCAATGAAATCCATTAGTCCAGTAAAGAATCAAAATTAAGTAAATTTTCTGTAATTCCATAAAACAGTGTAAATTTTATAGTTATATATTATGCTACACACTGTCAGCCACCGGCAGTCGACGTGGCCTAAACGGAAAGTCTAGTGTCAGCCACAGATGGCTGACATAGCGCTCAACGTGTTAAGAATGGATTTAAAGCAGATAAAATTACTCTGCGCGCGTAATTCGGCTAAATATATCTAATCCCGGTTCAGTGACTGGCTGCATTAGCACTTTCTTGTTTTTCTAATCTGTAAGGTGGATAAGAATTAGCTTTCTTTAGAGATTCCTCCACCAAAGCATGCCTTCTCATAGGCAGATAGCCCTTGTCGCGTTCTTTGTCGTTGCTAATAAACAGTGGAATTGAATGAATGTAAGTACATTGTTGAAGGTTAAGGAACAAAAATAAAGAGACTCTTCGTTTTTTTCCCTCTTTTTCTAAGCTTTAGCTCATATAATAAACACATTTCTTCTTGTCTGGGCTAAATCCTTCTAGAAATTCTTTCACTATTTCTTCTTTTCTGAACTAGCTTTTGATGTACAAACGTACATACGCCATGCAAGCGATCTTTCATCAGCTTCTCAACATATATTCCTCAAGCCTTGACACATATAATTGGAAATAAGAACAAGTTCATATGCGAAAATTGATATTCATCAATTTTTGATTTTTAACAATGAAATTTTCATTAAACTCCGATTATTTTATGAATAATAAAAATTACAAACTTAAATTACGAGCGGCATGACCACGAAAGTCCCTTCCCCTGGGGTGGAACGCTAAAAGCGTCGCCCCGTGGCAGTTGACCTGCCAAAGTATGCATAGCACACGCAAAAGAAAAAACAAAAAGTAGAAAAGGGTGCTTCCTAAATTTTCAGCCTAAATAAAATTTCGGTATAAAATCACAGCGTAAATAAATTTAAAATAAACAAAATTTCGAGTAAATTAACTTCGTTTATCGTTATCGGCGGTGTATCTAGAATATTTGCAACCAAAATGAAATTTCTTCCTACAGCATATTTTGCTTCTTCATATCACCCATATACAGCGTCCTCTCTTTGATTGTAGACCAGGAGCCCTTATTCGTGTGAATGATGGAGGCGACGATACTACAATTAAAAGCAATACTGTTGTCGCCGATGTCAATCAAATGAGACAACAACACACTTTTCGATCTATTGTTTAGTGCTGTTTACTTCACAAGCAAAGAAAAGCTTCCAGTCTGAAGGAGGAAAGATGATTTCTTCCGATAAGTTTACGTTTTGAAAATAACGCGCGGAGAAAAGGCGGACAGCACCCTTAGTGAAGTAAAAGAAAGTGACGAGCTTTTCAATATGGACATTGAATCTATTTAAAATTTAAAAATTTAGGCATGATACTCGTGACGCATAAGATACGCCTTGCGATATGAAAAACATAAAAAGAAAGGACTGTATGTAAGCTCCATATTTTTGCTCACACACCAAAGGGGCGGAGCTACGAAAATGAAGGTTTGGGGTGAAACGGGGATTTACTCTTAAAATGATTTACTCCTCAACATATATTCCTCAAGTCTTGACACATATAATTGGAAATAAGAACAAGTTCATATGCGAAAATTGATATTCATCAATTTTTGATTTTTAGCAATAAAATTTTCATTAAACTTAGATACTTATTTGTAATATACTGAGTTTCAACTGTACTCTGGCAGTACTTCCCGGTGACAGGAGAGAAATCCCTAAGAAACTTATCTCTGAAGGAATATCAGGTAGGTCTTGCAACATGGAACTTTGGAACTTTGCGGTTATACTGGCTTTCAGCAGGAAATTAAAGTCCTGCTCTTGCCAGTTCCTGATGTGATCCCATGTGGGGCCTGACAGAGTAGAAACCTGAAAGAAATTTTCTCTCGTGGAGGTAGAAGTGTGCTGGGGAGAGAAAAAGAAGCACTTTGCTCCTGTACTGCTACATCTTGGATGGAATCCGCCAAGCAGGGGCCGGAGAAAGAAACTTCGGATGACCTGTGTAGGATAGCCCGAATACTAACTGTTCATTCGTCGGAGCCAGTCACGCACCCTCCCAGAAACTGACCCCGATCGATGCTGCTTGAAAACCAGAAAACTGGAACTTTGAATTCTGAACTCAAGAGGTGGGCGACAAATGGGCGGAGGTTTTTGTCTTCAGCCAGGATTTCGTAGATAAGAATGTCCGTGAAATTAGCGGGATTCACATTGATAATATTATTAAAAAAGTTGTTGTTTATTCTGCTGAGGTAGTCCTGAATAGTATCTATTTTCAAGTCGGAGTGGAGAGTCCTATTCCGAACATAGTAAGGAGCTTTTGTGATGATTCTTAGCACCTTATTTTGAAGCACTTGGAGTTTGCTAATTTCGTTTGCTTTGTAGTTTGCCCAGGCTGGGGAAGCATACGTGAGAATGGGTCGGATTACAGTTTCATAAATCCTCTTTTTCAGTCTGAGGGTGAGGTTTTCATTCTTTAGGAGAGGGAAAAGCCTGAAAATGATCCCGTGTGCTTTTCCGCTTACTCTAAGCATATGATCCTTCCAATTGTAGTTCTTGTTAAGGGTAACTCCCAGGTAATTAGCTTTATCAACTGTAGGGATGATTTTGCCAAAAAGTTTAACCTCAGTTCTGACCCGTTTCCTCTGTCTGCGATTTCGAATGAGTAGAATCTTGGATTTTTCTGGCTGAATGCACGTTTTCCAGCGACTGCACCACCCCTCAATAGCAGGGATTTTCGCCTAAATTCTTGACAAGGCATACTCTGGGTTTAGAGACTTGGTGGCTATCGCTGTATCATCAGCTTAGCTGGCTGCGAGAACATTTGTATCCTCGGAAAAGCAAGGGAAATCGTTGGTATAGATGATGTAAAAAATCGGGTCTAAAATTGACCCTTGAGGAATACCTGCGTAAATATTTTTGACACATGAAGTTGCATTTCCAACTCCAACGGTGCAAGTTCTATTTTCAAGGAAGGACTTGATAATGAGTATCAGATTTCTGGGAAAACCGAGATGAATTAGCTTATAGATTAGCCCTGGATGCCAGACGCGGTCAAAAGCCTTTGCCACGTCTAGCATCAGGATAGCAACACTCATTCTGTTGTGCATAGCCGCGCCGATGAACTCCGTGAGCCTGACTAACTGCGTTGTGGTCGAAAGTCCTTTCCGGAAACCGTGCTGGTGATCAACGAGAAAGTCCAAGTTTTCTTGCATTCTGAGATACATAATACGTTCCAGGATCTTGCTTATGGAGGACAGCAGGCTGATGGGTCTAAAGTTTGCCGGGTAATCCTGTGTTTTCCCTGGCTTAGGAATCATCAGGATGCTTGCTTGCTTCCAGAAAAGCGGGAAATAATTTTGATACAAACATGCATTGAGAATGCCTGTTAATTTGCATACGGTCTTAAAAGGCATGTTTTTCAGCATCTGGTTCGTGATCTTGTCCTTTCCTGGAGCTTTCTTTAATTTAAGTCCCTTAATAATGTTCTGCACTTCGTGCGGCGTGGTTAGTTTGATAGAAGGTTCCGTAGAAGGGGAGTGCAGCCATTGATCGTTAAAGTAATGAACTTGAATGTCCGAACTATGATCTGAGGGAAAGGAATTTGGAATCAACTGTTTAGAAAGGTGTTCCGCAAAAAGTTCCGCTTTGTCTTGATCGGAGTAAGCAAAACCGTTATCGCATATAAGCGGTTTTCTAACAGAACAGGGGCGTTTTAGTGTCCTTGTATGACGCCAGATGGCACCAGGTTCGTCGTTGATCTTTTCCATCTTAGCCTGCCATAAGCTAGAACGATGGTCCTGAATCTTTTGCTTGATTTTCCTATTAAGCCTGTTAATTTGAGTCTTGATAGCAGGAACCCAGGTGAGATTAAATTCCTTTCGGAGATGATTTCGAAAGCAGATTATTCCGCGAATATTGGTAGGAAGCGTGTGCTCATGTCTGACACGGTCAACCTCAGTCGTAGCTAGGGACTTAGCAGAATGCAGGTACGAAGTAAAGTCTGTTATAGCACGTTCAATATCCGAAGTACTTTGTAACGAGTCACAATTAAAATCAGTGGTCATCAAAGTATTAAGATTCCAATCAGTATGCTTAATTGGCGGTAGGTTCTTAGCATTTTCCACTCCAAGGTAAGCAAGCGCAGGTACATGATCAGAAGACATGTCACATGTTACCGTAATAGCCATAGGAATATTGAACGTCGTAATAAAAATATCCAGAATGTCAGGCCGATGGTTGAGTATATTTGGCCTATAGGTAGGCTCATCCGCCACATGCAGAAAGACAGGGTAATTACACACAAAATCATGCACTATGCGTCCATTATAATTCGAGTTGCGGCATCCCCAGTCGAGATGCTTGGCGTTTAAATCGCCACCTAGAAAGGTGGGGGAGTCTGAGTTAATAAGTCTATCCAGAATTTCAGCACTGAGCTTGTTCTCAGGGCGGTTATACACCGCACAGAAAGTGACATCCCCAATGTTGGGTAGATTCACCATCACTTTAACACTTTCCATTCCATCACAATTTTCTGCACTTTTCAGATATGAATCAAAAGTCCTTTTAACATAAATGAGCACTCTGCCACCACGGTGGTGGAGTCTGTCACTACGGTAGCTGAAATAATTGGCTATCCTTAAGGAGTGCGAAGGGTTAGCATGGGTTTCTGTAATTAAGCAGATGTCTACGTCATTTTGCTGGATAAATTCATGAAGTTCCGGTATCTTGGAGGTAACGTTCTGCGCGTTCCAGAGCAGGATCTTAACAGGAGAAGTTTGCAGGGAGGTGGGATTATCCATGGTTGGGGGAAGCTGGCCTGACTGTGTCCTCTATCATAGAGGCGGTAGGAAGTGCCTTCGCTACATCAGCAAACATAGAGATGGCTGTTGTGAGCTTTTGAATTACCGCATTAGCTTCGTCGAGCTTTGCTTGAAGCTCACTGAGTTGTGGGAAGGTTGCTTGGTGCGCCATCTGTGGGGGAGTAGCATTACTATTGTTTACTACCCTATCTGCATATGATATGCCTTTTTGCACAAATGATGAGCGAGGCTTGGGGTAGAACGAACAACCTTTAAAACTGGCAGTATGAGGAAGTCCGCAATGACAGCACTTTGGTGGCACATCCTTGGGCTTGGTGCAGTCACGAGACTCCTGCCCCTGACCACATTTGACACACCGTGGTGCGTGACGGCATTGACTTTGAGCGTGGTAAAAGTCTTGGCATCGGAATCACTGCGTGATACCGCGTCTACCTCTGTATCTTTCAACTGTTATCTTTAGCCTCATAAGATACTTTAGATTATTAAAAATGTCCTTGGTTTTCTCATTCCTTTCTAGCAAGATCAGGAATAAAGACATGGGGGCAATTTCAGGACCTTTTCGGCGAGACATTTGTACAACCTTTTTAACAGCGTATCCTTCTGCAATGAGAGCATCTTGGATATCCGTAACTGGGGTGTCAATCGGAAGGCTACGAATGACGACTTTGATGTTTTTGTCTTCAGCAAGCTCATATGAATGAAATTTAATCTTTTTGTCGTCAGGGAGGTCCGTGATGTTACGATAAGTCTCACTGGAATTGACTTTGATTTCAAATTCATCTACGGCTTTCATCTTTGCATTAAGTTCACTGTAGCCGGAGTTATCCAATAGATCACCATTTCCAGTTTCAATCCTTAATGACAATCGGCGGAAGCTTCGAACTTCTTTTCGGAAACTGAAATTCTTCAGATACATGAGCATCACTTATTTGCCCAGCCTGGCACGTGACCTCATCTGTATTTCCGATAGGCCGCACCATGCTTTCCGTCAGGGACGTACTTGCAGCCGGCTTCTCGGAGGATTCACTAGATGGCGCCACTTTAGCGTGGCTACTGGTCGCTACTTTAGATGGCTTTGGGGAGGAGATTTCATACGGCTTTTTGGATGAATCATCAGCTTTTGCAGCCCTCGGTTTCATCCTGCGTTTTACTGCAACATCGCCTTGGGTAGTTGAGTGAGTACTCCGTTCAGTACCATGGGTATGAGCGTTTTCGGGAGGAAGCTGAGTTAGCACATGGTATTTGTTTTTCAAATCCAATTCGGCTGACTTTTCAGGGCTGAGCGGCCGTTTAACACTGTGGCTGGGGGTAATCCATTCCATGCTTGAATCCACATCGTTAGAATGGTTAGACTCAGATAGAGAGGCAAAATCTCTTTCCGTGTTATGTATTATATCCATAAATCTGTTCAGGAATGCCAATTCAACTTGCTCATAGGGGGTCAGGCTATCATTTCTGGAAGTCAGTGCATGAAAGCGATCAGCAATTTGCTGAATAATTGACATTTTCCAGATAAAGTCAAGAAAATTAAGCTAGGCAAGAAATAGGGCACGCAAGGACCTTTTACAGTCCCCAGAACACAAGGTTCAACGGGAACAAACCTTCTGTATGTGCCAACAAGTGCACAAATATGCGAGCAGTTAGCAGAGTAACGGCAATCAAGAGCGAGGAAAAACTCACCACCGCGAGCAAGTAGCAAATCACTACTATCTACCGAAAAATCTGATCGTCTTGCAGCAGTTCATCAGCAGAGGCTAAAAAGGAAAGAGAAAATCCAAACAATGTCCTTGCTCGTATCGCCATCTGGTGGCGGTGAAATTTATCATTATTACCTGGGCGAAGGGAAGGCGTTGTTGTTGTATTTAATTACGGCAAAGCACACAAGGGCTATCTGTCTAAGGGGAGGCATGCCTTCGTGGAGGACTTTCTAAGGGAAACTGGCTCGTATACACGTTACACATGGGGAAAACCACGAAAACACCCATGCAGCCAGCCCGTTCGCGGGATTCGAACCTCAGACCGAACTACCAGTGTTCAGCGACTTTACCGCTCGGCCGCTGGTGGGCTCGAAGGGAAGGCACTCAGTGGATTATTAGAGCATGCTTCAGTACAGTGGCTTTCAAATTTCACTTCCCACAGTTCGCGAATAAAAAAAAATAGAAATTTTGGTGCAGTTGCATCAAAGTATTTTATAAAATATTCAGAATCTGCATCCATATTATATATAAGAATTTCAGTCATCCTAAAAAGAGATGATGATATATCCTAAAAAGAGATGATGGCAAAAGAAAAGTAACATATAAAGCTCCCATTTTTGGCGTTGAATGTATAATAAAGCAATAAATTGCATTAGATATAAGAAAACGAACACTCGGGGACCTGGAATATATTCTACAGATGAAATATGTATTACAGGAAATGAGAGAAGAAATAAGTATATACATGAAAATTCGCGAACCAGAAAATAAGTTACAAGTAAAAATGAATGTGGAATGGAATTCAACAAAGATATAAGATGATTGTTGAAAATTAACCCTTGCTATTTACTAATCATTATTTTACATATGTGAAATAAAAGCGTCGGCCAATATTAACCATTTTTGAGAAATGTAATTAACCACCACAATAAAAACTCCGAATATTGCATGAATAATAAAAATTACGCTTGATCTTTGAATTATGGTAACTTGGCGATTTCTTGGCAAAAACTTGGCGAACAACTCTCCTACAGCAACCTCTATTTTTTTTCCCGCAGCCATTTTGTCTTCACGAAGTAAAGAGATGTTTCTATTCTTTTTATTTACTGAACACTTTTTCCAACAATCTACTATCCAAATTACACTTTTACTAGAAATTTTATCTAACAAAACTTCTTAATCATGACATTTATTCACTGCAAAATTTTGAAAAATTGCACAATCGCCAACTCCTTGCGCGTTTTTCACAATAACACATACACATAAACCATGTACACGTCGACTTATTTTTACTTAAAAAAACATCCCAGAATTGCACAAAAATGGCATTGGGCACACTCTTCACTATATCCATGTACACTGCTTTTTTGTCATAAATTAGAAAAATTTCACGAAAATGTATGACAATTTTCTGAATCTTTAAACCCGGTAAAAAGAACATATATGAAATTACCTTATCGCGAGAAAGTATATACCCTTTCCAAATATGAACATTTCCACGTATAAAATAAATAAAATATCCAAAAACTTTTCCTCTAAATTATCTATTATATTATAAGCGTCACCAACGGATTCATACCGCAAACATTACAAATACTTAGTGTCAATATTTAAATTATTTCCATGCACGTTTACTTCAACTAAAACGTATACCAAATTCCTACAAACATAAAATTAACCAAATAACTATCATTCAATTAAAATATCACTAAACCATGTACACGTCGACTTATTTTTACTTAAAAAACCATCTCAGAATTGCACAAAAATGGCATTGCGCACACTCTTCACTATATCCATGTACACTGCTTTTTTCTCATAAATTAGAAAAATTTCACGAAAATGCATGAAAATACTCAACGTATACTACTCAAACATATTCCAAAATACTACAAACATATAACTCACAAAATCACGATCATTAAATTAAAATATAATTAAATTAAAAAACACTACTTAAAATATAAATAAGTACATACATTAAATTAATAAAAATTAGATTACAATCCTAATTACTTTAAACTAAATCATTGCTAAAAACAATTTTCAAATAATACCATTTTAATTTATTTACTCCTTACATTTAGTACAATGCGTAAAAATAATATACTCAAATGATTAAAAACACTAACTTACCTAATCTTCTTCAGAATCTTCATTACGTCGCTGCAGTACTACTGCTAATTTCTAAATCCTAAATCTAGTAGTCAACTGGAAGTTTATTCACCAAGTAATAAGAAATTAATAAAATTTCACCTATACTCAAACTACTTTCAACAAACCACGTACCTTTCCTTACACTCCTTTTCACAAAATGTCCATTTTCACCATATTTCTTGCGACGCCATTTAAACTTGTAATATCCTTCCTTTCACACAATCTCATTATTATTATCAGATAAAGGCATTAAAAATTTAGAATTCACTTTACATAGCGCCATGCAATCCGAAAATTAATCAACACTATTGCACACAACACACAATGAAGCTTTTCCATATTAACCCCCTTTTCCAATTAAAGAACTGTAATTCGTCCATTAATGTCACGTTTCACACAACACAGAATATAGCTAAATACGAAATTTCCAGATTTCCCCCCTTTTCCGCTTAAACAACTGTAATTCGTCCATTAATGTAACATGACATATCTCATGATCTCTCATTTCCCTCACACAAAATAATGCGTAATCGGAACTGAGTGCTTCTCACATTATTACCTAGTCCTAGGTAGTAACCTTTATCGCCTCCAAAATGTCGCCAAACTACCAGTTACCATATTCCAAAGATCAGCCAAAATTACAAACTTAAATTACGAGTGGCATGACCACGAAACTCCCTTCCCCTATGGTGGAACGCTAAAAGCGTCGCCCCGTGGCGTGGCAGTTGACCTGCCAAAGTGTGCAGAGCACACTAAAAAAAAAAAAAAAAAAAATTAAAATTATGTCCCAATTTCGGAAATTACCCATATACATTAATATGGCATCAAACCTACGTATTAATATTCATATTAAAATCCCTTTAAGAACAAATTATATTCGGCTTACCCAAGATGATGTTCTAAACAGCGCTTGTATGCGCTTGCAGTTACTTAAAAATTTAAAGAATATTTATATTTCCTATTACAGACACAACACCAATTGTCCCAAAAACTTCGATCCATTTTCCGTTACGTGAAACACTCGGCTGTTTGGAACTGATTTCGTTCGTTAATATTTCTATCTGATAATTGTTTAAAATTACTCTGGCACAATCCGAAAATAGCGAAACGAAATCAATCCCTAATTTACCGGGCTTGAGAGACGTGAAAACACTAGCACGCTGTATATGGGTGATATGAAGAAGCAAAATATGCTGTAGGAAGAAATTTCATGTTGGGTTGCAAGTATTCTAGATACACCGATAACGATAAACGAAGTTAATTTACTCGAAATTTTGTTTATTTTAAATTTATTTACGCTGTGATTTTATACCGAAATTTTATTTAGGCTGAAAATTTAGGAAACACCCTTAGTGAAGTAAAAGAAAGTGACGAGCTTTTAAATATGAACATTGAATCTATTTAAAACTTAAAAATTTAGGCATGATGCTCGTGACGCATAAGATACGCCTTGCGATATGAAAAACATAAAAAGAAAGCACTGTATGTAAGCTCCATATTTTTTGCTCACACACCAAAGGGGCGGAGCTACGAAAATGAAGGTTTGGGGCAAGGTATGTAGAAAGAACAGGTTAGCTCACTTGGGGTAGACAAACGAAAATGCGTTCTCGCTGTCTATTGGCTATGACGTCACTGAGGTTTTCTCTCCTCAGATCAACGTAGATTTTTGCATGCTGAATGTAAGCTTGTGCGCGACTGTGGAAACTCATTCTTTTTTTTTTTTTTTTTTTTTTTTCTCAAATATAATTAAATTTATGTAGTATAATGGTTGGTACGCACTGCGCGATTGCATTATGCACCAATAATGCAGGCAAAATAAAAAATAATCAGCAAAATGTATTATTTCATAGGTATAGAAACTTATAATGTTTCTTGATTTGATGCAAGTTATTTTGAATTTTCGGGTTACTTAAATTAATTTATTCATTAATATATATAGAAACGTCTATGCATTTTATTAGGTGTATTTAAATGCCAACGGTTTTGAATATTGTTGTAAATTATGACAGAAGCATATAAATATGCCTAAATAGTTTTAAATTATGTGTATGTAGCTCACTGCATTAACTAACTCGTGTTACACATGGAAAAAATGGCCATGCAACCAGCCTTTTTTCCAGGAATTGAAGTCAAACCACCAGTGTTCAGCTGATGGGCCTTGTCAATTACTTAGAATTTGAGCCTATTGTACTGTTAATATGGTACATGCCAGAAATACAATATCATTAATACACGGGGTACATGTAAGCAATAAGAAGGACTAACAACACCGCAGAGTACAGAAAGCAACATATTAGAAGTCCACAATTCATTTGGCGAGAAATTAAGTTGTATTATTATACTTAACGCTATCAGTTCTGGATAATTTAGTTACAGTAATTTTGCAAAGATAGTAAAGCAGTTCCTTCAGCAATATTGATTTTCTAATTAAAAAGGCTTTTTTCTTTAATATTATTTGAATACAGAGTAATGCACAACATGCATTTAAATGCAATCAAAATTTAGGAAATGTATGATTTAAGAATATAGAAACGTTTAAAAAACAAATATGCTAAAATTTTTGTAAAATATAAAATTTCATTTTCTATCTGTATTTATAATTTGTTATGATTTGTATTATGAATGAATAATATAACTTAAGCAAATATTTTATTTATTATAGTTGTAAAATTTGCATTCCATTACTATACAGTGCACCATGATATATTTCATCCATATTAGATCCATATTTACTAATTAAGATCCATATTTACTAAGATTTTGTTGAATGTAGTGTTTAAAATTTTGTACCAATTTTGACTTTTGCATTTAATTATATAAATTTACCTGCAGAATTATATTTTGCTAGTATCTACGTATGTAATCATTATGTCTATGTATGGTTAATAATATGAAGGATTGTCGCAAATTTTGTTTATTCGTTCGTGACCGAAGATCAAATTTGCACTTTCTTATTGATAGCGGAGCTGACGTAAGCATAATTCCTGCTACTTCACAGAATAAATGTAAAACTGAATATAAACTGTATGCAGCTAATGGCATAGATATTTCCACTTATGGCATAAAAACGCTAACTCTTGATTTGGGATTACGTCGTGATTTTCAGTTTCCATTCATAATTGCTGATGTCACAAAAGGTATTTTAGGAGCTGACTTTCTTCACAAATATAAATTGCTTATCGATATAAATAAGCAAAAATTAATTGATGGCGTAACACAGCTTTGTGTCCAGTGTGATGTCGCTGCTATTTCCAGTGATTACTCAGTAACCACATTAAATAAATCCATAAAAATTTTCGATTTACTGTCGAAATATCCAGAAATTTCTAAACCTAACCTTTTTCCTACACAAATTAAACATGGTGTTACACATTTTATTACGACTGATGGTCAACCCGTTTATTCAAAGGCACGACAGCTCGATCGAAAACGCTTAGCTATAGCTAAAGAGGAATTTAAATTTATGCTTGACAATGGAATAATTCGTCCATCAAACTCCCAGTGGTCAAGCCCCTTGCACCTTGTTACGAAAAAGGATGGTTCATATCGTCCTTGTGGAGACTACCGACGATTGAATGCGCAGACGATACCTGATCGATACCCAATTCCTCGCATTGAAGATTTTCATCATATTTTAAGAGGTACAAATATTTTTTCTAAAATTGATTTATTCAAAGCTTATTTTCAAATTCCCATTGCAGAAGAAGACAAATGTAAAACGGCTATCATCACTCCTTTCGGTTTATACGAATTTAATGTAATGAGTTTCGGTTTAAAAATGCTCCTGCAACGTTCCAAAGATGTATTCATGAAGTCTTTAGAGGATTAGAATTCGTTTTTCCCTATTTAGACGATATACTCATTGCATCCAGTACCCATGAAGAACACGAAAATCACCTTAAATTAGTTTTCGAAAGATTACATACATTTGGGTTAAGAATTAATGTTTCAAAATCTGTCTTTGCTGTTCCCCAAATCGAGTTTCTAGGCTACCTAATTACACCTAAGGGTTCCCGTCCTTTCCCAGAAAGAGTTCAAGCTATTACTCACTACAAACGACCAGAAACAATTCATGAACTTAAAACCTTTCTTGGAATACTTAACTTTTATCGTCGTTATATAAAGGATGCAGCGAAGAATCAAGCATTGTTACATGCGTATCGCAAGGGAGCTAAAAAGAGGGACAAACGTAAAATCGAATGGACTGAAGAAGCTGAAAAGCAGTTTGAAACGTGCAAGAATGACCTGGTGAACACGGCACTGTTGTCTTTTCCCAATTCTGAATTACCGCTGGCGTTATTTACAGATGCTTCAGATATGGCGATTGGCTCAGTGTTGCAACAATATGAAAACTCCTCGTGGAAGCCAATAGCATTTTTTTCTAAAAAATTAAGTGATACTCAGCAAAAATATAGCACCTATGATAGGGAACTATTAAGCATATATCTTTCAGTTAGACACTTTAAGCATTATCTAGAAGGAAGAGTATTTACAATTTATACAGATCACAAGCCCTTAATATTCGCCTTTCGACAAAAACTTGACAAAGCAACACCTAGACAGGCTCGCCAACTTCAATACATCTCCCAGTTTTCGACTGATATCAAATATGTAATAGGTGAGAATAATATTGTGGCGGATACACTATCTAGAGTTAATGAAATTTCATCGATAGATTATGATAAAATAGCTGATGAACAAACTCAAGATGAAGAACTGAAGAGTTTGCAAACCACTACTTCCTTGAATTTCAAGCAATGTTCTCTACCTTCGGGGAAATATTTGTGGTGTGATACATCAACTAAACATGTTCGGCCGTATATTCCTCAGGCTTTCAGACAACACGTCTTTCAACGAATTCATGGTTTATCACGTCCAGGAATAAAATCGACTATGAAATTAATGACATCAAAATTCATTTGGCCTAACATAAAAAAAGATGTACAGTTGTGGACAAGAACCTACATTCCTTGCCAAAAAGCTAAAATCAGTCGGCACACCAAAACAAAATTAGGTGAGTTTGAAGTACCACCAGGAAGATTTTCTGTCATCCATATCGATCTCATAGGACCACTTCCACCATCTAAAGGGAATATTTATTGTCTTACTTGCATAGATAGATTTTCGAATTGGACGGAAGCAATTCCTTTAGAAAATATTTCCGCTGAGAACGTCGCAAGAGCCTTTCATAGCAACTGGATTGCGCGTTTCGGAACGCCAAGAAAACTCATTAGTGATCGTGGATCCCAATTTAAAAGTGATACATTACGAGCTTTGTCCAAAATCTGTGGCATCAATTTACAACACACTACTGCCTACCACCCCTCGTGTAATGGCAAAGTTGAGCGCCTTCATCGAACATTAAAAACAGCATTAAAAGCCCACAACAACATATCTTGGACGGACACGTTACCAACAGTACTTTTAGGTTTGCGTACTGCTATTCAAGAAGATACCAATCATTCTATTGCGCAAGTAGTTTATGGCCAGAGTCTCAGACTTCCTGGAGAGTTTTTCAGCGAACCAAGTATCCAGGCAGCATCGGAGACTTTTGCTAATAAACTCCAGAAACAGATGGAAGTTGTTGGACCGAGACTAATTCGTAAAAATTCATCTGAACAGATATTTGTCCATAAAGACTTACAAACTTGTTCTCATGTGTTTCAGCGAATAGATCGGGTAAAAAAACCTTTGGAACCTCCTTATGAAGGACCATTTCCTGTTATTGATCGCAAGGACAAATATTTTACTATTAGCATAAAAGGAAAACATGTTAATGTATCCCTGGATCGCTTGAAACCAGCATATATTTTAGCTGAGGAAAATTCTCAGTTGATACAACCTGACTACACTACTTTGCAGAGACCGGACTCACATTCGGATGTGAATCAAAAACATTCTCGCACAGGCAGAACTATACGTTTACCTGTTAGATTCGGGGACTGACTAAATTATTTTGATACACGTTAACACTGCAATACTAGTTATTACCTATTTCTCCATCTTCGTAACGTAACTTAGTTACTGGTGGGTGAGTAGTGTAGTGGCCCAGTTAGTGCATGAGAAATAATTATTTTTTATTTCATATATTTGTTCATGTGTTTAATTATTTTATAAAATTAACTTTAATATTTTGTTAATATTCATATTTATATTTCTTTTATGCTGAATGGCAATAAGTAGTTCATATTTATATTTAAATTTCTTTATGCTGAATGTCAACTAGTTCTAGTTCTGATTCTTGATTGCTAGGTTTTGGTTTAAAAACGTTGCTCGTAGCGTCGCATTTCGACAGCCGGAAAATAAAATGCAATAACTTAGCTATTTATTTATAATTCATGCTGTTCCTAGTCATAAATTAATTTTAAATATTAGTAGCCAAGGCTACAGATACACAAGATGGCAAAAGAAAAGTAACATATAAAGCTCCCACTTTTGGCGTTAAATGTATAATAAAGCAATAAATTGCATTAGATATAAGAAAACGAACACTCGGGGACCTGGAATATATTCCACAGATGAAATATGTATTACAGGAAATGAGAGAAGAAATAAGTATATACATGAAAATTCGCGAACCAGAAAATAAGTTGCAAGTAAAAATGAATGTGGAATGGATTTCAATAAAGATGTAAGATGATCGTTGAAAATTAACACTTGCTATTTACTAATCATTATTTTACATATGTGAAATAAGAGTCGGGCATTATTAACCATTTTTGAGAAATGTAATTAACCACCACAATAAAAACTCCGAATATTGTATGAATAATAAAAATTCCAAACTTAAATTACGAGCGGCATGAACACGATACTCTCTTCCCCTGGGGTGGAACGCTAAAAGCGTCGCCCCGTGGCAGTTCACCTGCCAAAGTGTGCAGAGCACACGCAAAAGAAAAAAAAAAGTTAGAACAAAAATTCCAAGTCCCAATTTCGGAAATTACCCATATACATTAATATGGCATCAAACCTACGTATTAATATTCATATTAAAATCCCTTTAAGAACAAATTATATTCGGCTTACCCAAGATGATGTTCTAAACAGCGCTTGTATGCAGTTACTTAAAAATTTAAAGAATATTTATATTTCCTATTACAGACACAACACCAATTGTCCCAAAAACTTCAATTTATTTTCCGTTACGTGAAACACTCGGCTGTTTGGAACTGATTTCGTTCGTTAATATTTCTATCTGATAATTGTTTAAAATTACTCTGGCACAATCCGAAAATAGCGAAACGAAATCAATCCCTAATTTAACGGGCTTGAGAGACGTGAAAACACTAGCACGCTATATATGGGTGATATGAAGAAGCAAAATATGCTGTAGGAAGAAATTTCATAGTGGTTTGCAAGTATTCTAAATACATCGATACGATAAACGAAGTTAATTTACTCGAAATTCTGTTTATTTTAAATTTATTTACGCTGTGATTTAATACCTAAATTCTATTTAGGCTGAAAATTTAGGAAACACCCTTAGTGAAGTAAAAGAAAGTGGCGAGCTTTTAAACATGAACATTGAATCTATTTAAAATTCAAAAATTTAAGCATGATGCTCGGGACGCATAAGATACGCGATATGATAAACATAAAAAGAAAGCACTGTATGTAAGCTCCATATTTTTGCTCACACACCAAAGGGGCGGAACCACACCAAAGGAGCGGAGCTCCGAAAATGAAGGTTTGGGATGAAACGGGGATTTACTGTTAAAATGATTTACTTCTCAACATATATTCCTCAAGCCTTGACACATATAATTGAAATAAGAACAAGTTCATATGCGAAAATTGATATTTATGAATTTTTGATTTTTAGCAATGAAATTTTCATTAAACTTAGATACTTATTTGTATATACTGAGTTTCAACTGTACTCTGGCAGTACTTCCCTGTGACAGGAGACAAATCCCTAAGAAACTTATCTGTGAAGGAAAATCAGGTAGGTCTTGCAGCAGGAGTTCATCAGAAGAGGCTAAAAAGAAAAGAGAAAATCCATACAATGTCCTTGCTCGTATCGCCATCTGGTGGCGTTGAAATTTATCATTATTACCTGGACGAAGGTAGGGCACTCAGTGGTTTGTCAGGGCATGCTTCAGTACAGTGGCTTTGAAATTTCACTTCCCACAGTTCGCGAATAAAAAAAAAAATAGAAATTTAGGTACAGTTGCATCAAAGTATTTTATAAAATATTCGGAATCTGCTTCCATATTATATATAAGAATTTCAGTCACGCTAAAGTGAGATACACAAGATGGCAAAAGAAAAGTAACATATAAAGCTCCCACTTTTGGCGTTGAATGTATAATAAAGCAATAAATTGAATTAGATATAAGAAAACGAACACTCGGGAACCTGGAATATATTCCACAGATGAAATATGTATTACAGGAAATGAGAGAAGAAATAAGTATATACATGAAAATTCGCGAACCAGAAAATAAGTTGCAAGTAAAAATGAATGTGGAATGGATTTCAATAAAGATGTAAGATGATCGTTGAAAATTAACACTTGCTATTTACTAATCATTATTTTACATATGTGAAATAAGAGTCGGGCATTATTAACCATTTTTGAGAAATGCAATTAACCACCACAATAAAAACTCCGAATATTGTATGAATAATAAAAATTCCAAACTTAAATTACGAGCGGCATGAACACGATACTCCCTTCTCGTATGGTGGAACGCTAAAAACGTCGCCCCGTGGCAGTTGACCTGCCAAAGTGTGCAGAGCACACGCAAAAGAAAAATGAAAATTCCAAGTTACAATTTCGGGAATTACCCATATACATTAATATGGCATCAAATTTACGTATTAATATTCATATTAAAATCCCTTTAAGAACAAATTATATTCGGCTTACCCAAGATGATGTTCTAAACAGCGCTTGTATGCAGTTACTTAAAAATTTAAAGAATATTCATATTTCCTATTACAAACTCAACACCAATTGTCCAAAAAACTTCGATCCATTTTCCGTTACGTGAAACACTCGGCTGTTTGGAACTGATTTCGTTCGTTAATATTTCTATCTGATAATTGTTTAAAATTACTCTGGCACAATCCGAAAATAGCGAAACGAAATCAATCCCTAATTTACCGGGCTTGAGAGACGTGAAAACACTAGCACGCTATATATGGGTGATATGAAGAAGCAAAATATGCTGTAGGAAGAATTTTCATAGTGGTTTGCAAGTATTCTAAATACATCGATACGATAAACGAAGTTAATTTACTCGAAATTCTGTTTATTTTAAATTTATTTACGCTGTGATTTTATACCGAAATTTTATTTAGGGTGAAAATTTAGGAAATACCCTTAGTGAAGTAAAAGAAAGTGACCAGCTTTTAAATATGAACATTGAATCTATTTAAAATTTAAAAATTTAGGCATGATGCTCGTGACGCATACGATACGCCTTGCGATATGATAAACATAAAAAAAAGCACTGTATGTAAGCTCCATATTTTTGCTCACACCCCAAAGGAGATGAGCTACGAAAATGAACGTTTGGGGGGGAACGGGGATTTACTCTTAAAATGATTTACTTCTCAACACATATTCCTCAAGCCTTGACACATATAATTGAAATAAGAACAAGTTCATTTGCGAAAATTGATATTTATGAATTTTTGATTTTTATCAATGAAATTTTCATTAAACTTAGATACTTATTTGTAATATACTGAGTTTCAACTGTACTCTGGCAGTACTTCCCGGTGACAGGAGAGAAATCCCTAAGAAACTTATCTCTGAAGGAAAATCAGGTAGGTCTTGCAGCAGGAGTTCATCAGAAGAGGCTAAAAAGAAAAGAGAAAATCCATACAATGTCCTTGCTCGTATCGCCATCTGGTGGCGTTGAAATTTATCATTATTACCTGGACGAAGGTAGGGCACTCAGTGGTTTGTCAGGGCATGCTTCAGTACAGTGGCTTTGAAATTTCACTTCCCACAGTTCGCGAATAAAAAAAAAATAGAAATTTAGGTGCAGTTGCATCAAAGTATTTTATAAAATATTCGGAATCTGCTTCCATATTATATATAAGAATTTCAGTCACGCTAAAGTGAGATACACAAGATGGCAAAAGAAAAGTAACATATAAAGCTCCCACTTTTGGCGTTGAATGTATAATAAAGCAATAAATTGAATTAGATATAAGAAAACGAACACTCGGGAACCTGGAATATATTCTACAGATGAAATATGTATTACAGGAAATGAGAGAAGAAATAAGTATATACATGAAAATTCGCGAACCAGAAAATAAGTTGCAAGTAAAAATGAATGTGGAATGGATTTCAATAAAGATGTAAGATGATCGTTGAAAATTAACACTTGCTATTTACTAATCATTATTTTACATATGTGAAATAAAAGAGTCGGCCATTATTAGCCATTTTTGAGAAATGTAATTAATCACCACAATAAAACTCCGAATATTGTATTAATAATAAAAATTACAAACTTAAATTACGACCGGCATGAACACGATACTTCCTTCTCGTATGGTGGAACGCTAAAAGCGCCGCCCCGTGGCAGTTGACCTGCCAAAGTGTGCAGAGCACACGCAAAAGAAGAAAAAAAAGTTAGAACAAAAATTCCAAGTCCCAATTTCGGAAATTACCCATATACATTAATATGGCATCAAGCCTACGTATTAATATTCATATTAAAATCCCTTTAAGAACAAATTATACTCGGCTTACCCAAGATGATATTCTAAACAGCGCTTGTATGCAGTTACTTAAAAATTTAAAGAATATTCATATTTCCTATTACAGACAAAACACCAATTGTCCAAAAAACTTCGATCCGTTTTCCGTTACGTGAAACACTCTGCTGTTTGGAACTGATTTCGTTTCGTTAATATTTCTATGTGATAATTGTTGAAAATTACTCTGGCACAATCCGAAGATAGCGAAACGAAATTCATCCCTAATTTAACGAGGTTCAGAGACGTGAAAACAATAGCACGCTCTATATGGGTGATATGAACAAGCAAAATATGCTGTAGGAAGAAATATGATGTTGGCCTTCAAATATTCTAGATACACCGATAACGATAAACGAAGTTAGTTTAGTCGAAATTTTGCTTATTTTGAATTTATTTACCCTGATATTTTATTCCCAAATTTTATTTAGGCTGAAAATTTAGGAAACACCCTTAGTGAGGCAAAAGAAAGTGACAAGCTTTTAAATATGCACATTGAATCTGTTTAAAATTTAAGGTCTGGACTAAAGGAATTTTCTAAGTAATATTTGTCAGAATCTCCAGCAGTTCAATCGCCTTATAAATGCCATGGAATGCAAATAGAGGTACGAATTATGCATAGAATAATTTATTTTTATATATAATTTTAATCAACTAAATATCAATTATTATGCACTAGAAACAATGCCTCTCTCGCTTTTGGATTTAAATATTTCAAAACCAGGAGTTCCTGACGGAATCAATTTCAATAGTTGAACATGCACGAGCAGTAGATCGGCATATTCAAATATTACTGCAAAAAGAATAATAAAAAAATGATAACTTTTTATTGATATCAAGCTATATCAGATAGTAAGAAAGGATTTATACAAAATAGGGCGATACACAAATACTGTTGTCTGTTATTGAAAAGAATATATCTTCACAGAGGATATATAATGATATCACCACTGATTTGTGATATATCATATATTATGCTTCAGTAAGTGTTAATTCCAATGAAGAAGAAACATCCCAAAATAAGTATTGTTACATTTAACAAACATTATTGACTTTCCTCTCTTCATACCTACTGGAAGCAGGCTTTAGTCAAGTCAATTGACCATCTAAAACAAGCTGAAATTTTTTTATGTCATTTAAAAATTAGACAATTTTATGCCAAATATTGAAAAGTTGTGTTCATGCGTTTAATAAAATGGAACCTTTATTCAATTGCAATCTGCGATTTTGCTTCTGAAAACTTGTTTATATTTGCAAAATTAAAAACAATAAAACATTAATCTAACTTTAAAATTTCTAAACTTTTGTTAATAGTCTAATTTGCATGCTGTTTGTTATATAGAAAAAAGTAACAGTCGATTGCTATACGTTATTAATTGGATAATGTAATATATAAGAATTCATAACTTATAACAATAATTATTAACAAGCATTTCCATAGCAACAATGCAATAAATAAATAGCAGAAGAATCAGCAGAAAATGGCTAATGTGAAATTTTATGCCTCTGCTCTGGAATAATTTCCTGTGCCTTATAACTAATAGTTAAAAATAGTAACAATTAATTGTAAATATAATTATAATTAACGGTCTACGGTATTTCTAAATCATGGTTCAATATGTCTCCAATTTATGGTTCAACGTATTCCAACTTCATGGTTACTCATTCTCTAAGCATGGATGCCAATTCATGGTTCAACATATGACCAAAGAATGGTTCACTCAAAGCACCAAATTATGGAACAACATTTTACCATCTTTTGGTTGCAACTTTTTTGGTACCATAATTAGGTGAAACCTCGAACCAAATTTTTTACAGTGTAGTGTACTTATATTGATTGCAATTATTTAGCAAATCTTCTATTCTTACTTTTTGGCCCTGAAAACTTTTTACAACTGTATGATCTTAACCTTATATTCTGGAAAGAACTATACTAATGGCTAGTTGAATTTCATCTTGTGTGATCATGCTTTTTCTTCTCCCGATAGTAATATTCAAGGCTACTTGCAAAATTTCAGTAGCCAGGTATCCCAAAAATTCGGACATACAGGTAACTGCATCCAATTTTAACCTGATTATCTGTCCATTTAGTCGCTTTCGGAAAAGACGACGCATTTTTCTGACAGGAATACAAACCGTAGACGGAACTAGCCCGTACATATCCATGATACAAGATAAGAGAGCAATGCCTCAGACCCAGTGGAACGGTGCCTTGGTACACCAGGGTACCTGGGCCGAAGGCCCTACCCCTTGTAGAATATAATTTAGACATTACGATTTGTTGATTTTTCATTAACTTTTACAGATTAGTCTTATTTTTTTTTAATATATATTTTGAAATTTTTATTTTTTTGTTTATTTTAGGGTTTTTTTGTATATTAAATGCTAAAAATCCTATTTCCTGTATTAACACAGGTTACTTTTTCAGTTGCTGTAAAGGACTGGAAGGCCAGAAAGCTATCGAGTGGTGAAAAACCTGGAAGTCAAGATGTTTAAACACCAAGCAGTGCACAAAGTGATACCAGCCCTTGGTAAATAAATATCTACATATATACATACATATATAAGAATGCGACAAGAATTTATAAATATACATAAGGAAGGTGTTACAAAAAATATATGATTATATTAAGCAGAAATACATTACTATGCTATGCTACATTATCCACTCATTTAATATGGCCAAAGGTTTGTATTTGTTGTCCAGATTGTATGGGTCGTACTCAGGTATCTTAATGGCAGGGTTTTGAATTTCTAGCTGCCTGCTGTGGAATCTTTTTGCAATTCTGTAGTACACAGATTTTAGAGGGCGAATGCCCAGTTCTTCCTGTATCTTTTTATTTCGCACATACCAAGGTGCGTTGGCTATTTGTCGAAGAATACAATTTTGGGCTGTTTGCAATTTGCCCCGATACCTATTGCATACCCATACAGGACATGCATAGCATAGTAATGGACGCAATATGGATTTATAAATGAGTAACTTGTTATCTATAGACAAAACACTGTTTCGAGCAATTAAGGGGAAGAGTTGAGCTTTAAGGGCTCGAAACTTATTGATAATATTTGTGATGTGTGGGTTCCATGACAGAGTTTTACTGAGGATCACCCCAAGATAAGGGACTTGCTTGGCCCACGGGATACAGTTGCCATACATAACAAGATTCTTCTTGAATTTCTTTTTTCTGGTAAACAAGATGGCTTGCGTCTTGTCAATATTGACTTTTATTTTCCACTGTGTGAGCCAAGTCTCCAGTGCATGTATGTAAATGTTGGATAGTTGAACCAGGAAATGCACTTTGTGTGAGGATTGCTGTGTCATCGGCATACATAGCCAGTGTTGTGTCCTGTGTTGTAGGGATGTCGTTCACGTAAATATTAAAGTAGGTGGGCCCTAAAAGGGACCCCTGCCCTTATGGGGTGTAGATTAGAATTTGTTCCTGAGACGTGAAGGACAAAATTTCTACCTGTTAGGTAGGATTTGGTGATGTTTTTGATGTAATCTGGGAAGCTTAGATTGTGTATTTTGTAAACTAGTGCCTCCAGCCAGACCCGATCAAAGGCCTTGGCTATGTCAATAAACAGACCACCAGTTACTCTCCTCTTGTGCAGGCCATCAGAAATTAGCTCTACCACCCTGTAGAGTTGGTTGTTAGTTCCCAAGCCTTTCCGGAATCCGAATTGGCTTAGGATTAGGATGTTGTTTCGCTATAAATGACTGTTGATCCTGCTAAGTAGCGTAGCTTCATAGATCTTGCTCATGGAGGAGAGCAGACTGATCGGTCGGTAGGCAGTTGGATCAGATGCTGACTTTCCTGGCTTGAGGATGGGTACAATCTTGGCTGTTTTCCATGCCTGTGGAAAGTATTGTAGTTCCATTATCCTAGTGAAGATCTTTGCCAGGATGAAAATGATCTTCAGTGGTAGGTTCTTCAGCATGGAGTTTGTGATGCCATCCAAACCAGGGCTCTTCTTCTTCTTGAGTTTATTGACATAGTCAACAACCTCCGAGGGCATAACCGGAGGGATGTTGTTTATGTTTGTATTTGTTGTGATATTGTTATGAAATGAGTAAACAATGTGTTCTGTTGATATATCATGTATGGTGTTCGTGCAAAACTGAGATTCCAGTTGCTTTGCTAACAGTTCTGCTTTCTCAGTTTCAGTGTAATGAATCCTCGTGGGGCCTTTAAGGGGCGGAATTTTGTTGTTGCATTTTGTATACCTAGAAACAGCTTTCCACAGAGAGTTATCATCTGTGGAAAGTGAGTTAATGTAGCTGGTCCAGCTTTGTTGTGCTTGCTCGCGTGTGAGAGACTTGGCTGCATTGGCAAGGCGATTGAACTGATTCTTGTCTTCTCGGCACCAAGTGCGTTGAAAGCGTCTCCTTGCAGCATTCCTTTGTTTGATTAATGCATCAAGATCTCTACTTCTTGCATGCTTCCTTTTGTGGATTTCTATTTTTGCTTTGTCATGAGCATCTTTGATTTTTTGGGTGAGCTCCTGAATGAAACTATCAAGGTCATCCCCAGTCTGTATCGTAGGGAGTGTATAGTGTATGTTGTAGAGAGCTTTGGCAAATATATGCCAATCTGTTCTAAAGGCTCTTGTGTCTGTTGTGGTATACCTACTAATGTCCAGATCATCTTAACCGGGTTGTGATCCGATGACAATTCGTCCAGCACGGAAATATCCAGTGGAACACTGGTATTTCCGAGCAGGAAGAAGTCAAGGATCCCGGTGGACCTAGTGGTGTACCGTATTGGGGTTTTCGGAGCTGCTATGTGTAATCCAGCCGAGTGGGCTAAGTTGAAAATTACACGTCCAGTGTCGTTTGAGTTGTAGCAGTTCCACGCGCGGTGTCGTGCATTTAAGTCTCCACCTAGGATAATGTGTTTACCAAGACTGAGTAATATTTGTAAGTCAGTCAGGACTGCAGAAACATGACGTCCTGGGGGAATGTAAGTGGAGACAAGAATGTATGTTGTGGAAGTGTTTGTTGTGAATGATATTGCAGAGGCCTCCACGACCGAAAGCTGCGGTATTGTGACAGGAAGATGTGGGATGCAGCGTTTAATCAGGAGTGCTGTTCCACCCCCTCTTGGGCGGGAGATTGCCGGAGCTCTATTGGAGCGATGTACCACGTAATTTTGCACGTAAATTGGAGTAGCTGGGCCAAGCTTGTGTTCTTGTAGGAACATAACATCAGGAGTGTACTCATTTATAAAATCTCTTAGCTCGTGAATTCTATGAGATAATCCATTTGCGTTCCATGTAATTATGTTTAAAACAGTATTCAAACTATACACTATTTACAGTATTGGCAGAACCAAAAATTTCTTCAAATAAATCAAAAAGTATAAACAATTTGTCCACAGTATTTTGGGTAGCCTGTAGTTCAGGCATTTTGTTGGTAATCTTACGTAATACATTTACAAATGATATCCCATTAAACATATTTACAATGTCTTTCACTAATTTTGAGATCTCAAATAGGCCAGACAGGCCCATATCATTCCGATTACATGGCTTATTGGTTTTAGTATCAGTTTTTACAATTTTCTCATTTTTGGCTAAATCATCAGTACTCTGGGGAGTTTTCGCGCTCGTTACATTTGCATATGAAACTCCTGGTTTAATATAACTTTCCTTAATGGGTAATATTTACTTGTTTTGCATTCTGGCACCTTGAGGAGCTGGGAATTTAGGGCATCCGCGATAATTCGCAGGATGTCCTGCCTGCCCGCAGTTACAACATTTTACATTGTCAATATATTTACTAGCACAATCCTCAGTTTTGTGGGTGCCAGCGCATTTTACACAACGTGGTTTCAACTTGCAGTTCTCAGATGAGTGATGGAAGTGCTGGCAATTATGACATTGTACAACACTCCCATTTACTCTGTAAGGTTTGATACTAACAAAGAAATTTAGAAATTTGGTTATATCGTATATTTTATCTATTTCAGAAGTTCTTTCAACGTGAATTTGGAACAAGGGCATGGGGACTCTTGTCCGAATCTTATGCATCTGGGCGACTTTTCGTACTTTATATCCCATTCTAGTTAGTTCCTCTTGAATATCTTCAGTGGCACAGTCTATTGGTAGTCCTCTAATAACCACTTTGAGTGGCTTATCAAGTTTAGATAGAATTATGTAGTGATCAACTTTTTTGTCGTCAAGGAATTTGGTAATTGTTCTGTGATCATTTTCAGTTTCAGGGAAGATTTTGAGGAAGTCCCCCTGCACCTTGCCCGCAAATTCACATTTTACATCATCACGTAACACCTTCATAAAGTCATTAAACTTAACATCAGGTTTTACCATTATGGGTTTAGGTTTGGGAATCTTAACAAAAACATTTTCCATTATCACATCATCATTATCCTCATCAGGTTTAGAATTTATATCTTGCGTGCTTAATTTTTCAAATTTGTTTGCCAGTGGCAATTCAGCATCGCATTTAATTAGTTTACTTGGGCGCGCAGTATTCTTTGGGAGGATAAAACCATCTGCGTCCCTGTCATCGTTTATCGAACGTTTAGCCAATTTTTTTGATGGGCGCTTAGGCCTAGGTTTAGATAACTCGGCCTGATTACAATTTTGGCCGGCATTACAATTAATTAAATCATTATTCATATCAGTATTTTTACAGGTACTCAAATCATTAGCAATTGAAAACAGACTATTAATTAAAACATTTCTACGTGCAAGTTTAACATTGTCAGAATTCAAATTACAACCAAGGGCAGAAGCAGCACTTTGGCACTTACCTTCAAAGCTTGCTCTGAGTGACGATCCGATGGCTTGTTCCCTTTCCAGATTCCCCCGGATGTTCTTCGCAGTCGCTTCATCAGACACAAATTTTAGAACGTTCTTGCACGAGTCTCCCCGCGCGATCATATCCGTATTTATTTGAGTAACTATTTCCACACCACGGCAGACATCATCGTAAGTCCATATTTCTTTTGCGTAAAATTCTTGCCAGTCCGAGCCCAATATTTTGTTTCCATAATCCAATACGTCAGAGCCAAAATCACATAATTTCTGCTAACAGTCGGCACATCCATTTTCTGTATATCCGGTAACGGCGGAAAGTCGTTGCCCACCATGTGGGACGAAATCACACTTTCACCAAAAGCACAAAAAATCTTCGAAAATATTCTCAAAAACACAAGCGGAGCACTTCACTAATCCCGAGAAATAACCATTGATCAAAAATAATCGTGTAATCCAAAATAAGAGCACAAAAATTGTTGAGTAGAAGCCAAAAACACAAAACCATCCAAGATGGCGGCGAAAATGGCGCACGCTAGCACGAGGTAGAATCGGAGCAACGCAAAAACACGTCCTTCACTCACCAAGTCACCAGCCGAACTCCCAATGCCTCAGACCCGGTGGAGCGGTGTCATTGTACACCAAGGTACCTGTGCCGAAGGCCCTACCCCTTGTAGAACAACTAGTAGTTTCGAATAGTTGACAGGAAAATAACCAAGATGAGACCTAGAATAGCTGTGAGCAAAGAAAAAGTATAATTACACAACATAAAACAGGTAGAAAGCGCCAAGCTGGTACGAACAATTCTGCGAATCATCGAAAGGCAAGGAATTCAGGATGCTAGTAACTGATTCGCCGGAGCCAGTCACGTGGGAGGTCACCCTCCCAGGAGCTGACCTCGGCGATGCTGCTTGAAAATCCCGTTAAGGGCATAGATGCGATGTAGAAAATTTTAAAACATAAGTTTCTAGTCGACACTGGAATGTAAAGTCCTTAGAATTCATCTTCGGCAATCTTCAGTAGATAAACTGCAGCTGTAAAGCATATTGAAAGTTTTTCAGCAGTGGTTTTCGGTTTTTTGATGCTCGTGAGTGAGTGCATGATTTTTTCAATAAACATTTGAATTTTGTCTTCATATTTTTTAGGTGTTCGCTGGGTAGGTCTCCCTTTTAAGACTTCACTGTAGAGGGTATCTCTAACTGGTGGTGTTTTTCCATCCGATTCTTCAGAGAGGCGCGGAAACTTATCCTCAGTCAGCGTTGTGATAGCTTTTTTCCGGAATGTTTGGCGTTTTTCAAACTTCTTTTTGTACACTTCACATCCGCGGTAACTTGCGACATGGTTTTTCCCGCAGAATAGACAGGTAGGAGTTCCATCTTGGTTCTTTGGGCAGGAATTACTTCGGTGGCCATCGCCGCACTTACAACATCTTATTTCGTTTGTACATAAGTGCTGGGAGTGCCCCCACTCCTGGCATCTGAAGCACTGTAGTGGTCGTTTCTTCGGGCTGTATTTTTCGATCCTAACACTTAGGCTGAACATACAGTTCAACTGAAATATTGCATTTCCTGCATCATTTCGTTTCAGCTCAATGAGCCAGATCGGCAGCTTCTCCGAGTTGAATTTTTTGCTTCGACAGAATTGCTTCACTTTAAGTACTGGGAACTTTCTTCGGGCAAGATCGTTAAAGATCGACTGTTCTGTAATTTTCGTCGGCAGATTTTTCATGATGACTTTCAGGGGTTTTTCATTATCCGTCTGATACGTATGAAAAGGGATCTCATTAGTCTTCAGGAATTTTAAGGCACTTTTGTAATCCGCCATAACTTTAGTGTTTACATAGATGAGTTTCGCCTTCATGTTCGCTTCAATTTCTTCAGTACAAATTTCCCGTAAGTCACGTTCAACTATGAGCCAGTCCACCAGTTCCTGCTTGAAAACAATAGGGGGTGGTTTTTCATCCGTACATTCGTTTTCAGGTTCCTGTGCAGTCTCATTCAAAGTTTCACATCGGTTTTCCGTGGGAATTTCCATCTGTTCCGTGTTCAGTGGTTGCCTCGCCGTCTTCCGGGGTGACGTCCATGGATTTTCATTCGGTTTACCGCTTTCCGGTTGGGAAGTGTTAGCTGCTTGCCCATTTGCATCTTCTTCGGTAAGTTGATCCATAATGCCAAGTTCTCTCATTATCCTTGCATATTCGGGGTTCCTTTGACAACTGTACCTCATCACCTTCTTTTCAGCCTCACTAAAAATTACTTTGCTGAGATCACCCGAAGTCGTAATCTTCTTTTTCTTAATCTCCCTCTTGGGAGACTTGACAAAGTCTTCAAGTCGTAGTGGGAAATGTGCAGATTTTGAGGAGATCATCGATCGGTCAGATTCCATATCATCGTCAGAGGAGTCCTGTCACTACCTGTCCTAAAAGAGGACATTTTGATGTACCCAAGGGTACCTGCAAAATCAAGTAAAAGTTACAGTAAAAACCTAAGCAAAGAAAACTTAACCGCCCGCCTACGGGACTGGGACGGTTATCAGCACGAGAAATCTAGAGAGCTCAGAAATGCGTCCGTCACGCTCGGCTGCTACAGCTCCTCCCAATGCTCCCTCCCTCCTCCAATGCCTCGACGACGAAGATCATATGCTTTGTTATAGTGTCAGAGCGCGAAGCGCTCTTTTACTATGTTTCATATTAAAACTATCAGGAGTTAGTGTTCGTTAATGAGCTGTCCGAGACTGGTGTTTGAGTATAGAATTGAGGTGAGCCGTTCTTCAACCGGCGAGGCGGTGGTGGCGGGGCCACACTGGTCTAGCAGTGACGTGAAAGGTAATGTAGTGTTTTTGTATAGTGGTAGCTGTAGTGACGGTGTCAGTATTAATGCCTGTGTTATGGGGCAAGTATATGTGCTGGGTACCTGTGTTTTTCAACAGGGATTGGAGTATATCGAAGGTTTGATATTTCTGGATTATGATGAAATTGGACTGATTGAAAGAAGTTGGTGGAGAGTTTGCGTATATATTCTGCAATGGTATTGATATTGAGATCTGTGTGAATGGTGTTATTTGGGATAAACCAAGGTGCATTTACAATTTCACGAAGCATTTTGTTTTGAAGAATTTGTAGTTTTTTGATGTGCATTTTTGCCGCTTGTCCCCAAATAGGGCAGGCATAGAGTAGAGCAGGTCTGAGTATCATTTTGTAAAGTATGACTTTGTTGAATATGGAAAGTACACTGTGTCTGCCTAAGAGTGGCCGCATAGTGGCCGCTGTCATTTTAAATTTTTCTGTGACAGTACTGAAGTGTTGCCTAAAGGTGAGTTTGCTATCCAGAGTGATCCCTAGGTATTTCACCTCGGAGACCCATTCTATATCATCATCAAAAATTTGGGGTGTAATTCGAGATACCTTGATTACGAAAGATGATTGAGATACGAAAGATGATTGCTTTTGATTTATTAGTGTTGATTGCTATTCTCCAAAGTGTGAACCAGTGCTCGAGTGCTATGAGGTAATGCTGTAATTGAAGTCGAATGTGATTTGTATGTATTGCCCTCGTGAGAATGGCCGTATCATCAGCGAACAGGGCTAGTGTGATAGTGGCATCTTTGGGTATGTCATATGTATAGATATTATAGAGTAGGGGAGAAAGAACTGCTCCCTGGGGGACGCCAGCTGTGATGGGTCGTATGGAGGAGTGCGTATTGCGAATTTTGATGGTAAATGTGCGATTACTAAGATATGAAGCTATAAGTCGAATAAGATGATCTGGAAAGTCCAACTTGATAAGTTTGTAGATGAGGCCTTTATGCCATACTCTGTCAAATGCTTTTGACACGTTTAAGAAAATTGCTCCTGTGGGGATTTTGGCATTGTAACCATCTGTAATGTAATTGATGACTCTTAGAAGCTGATGTGTAGTGCTGTGTGAATGACGAAAACCAAACTGTTCTGAGGGTGTGTAATGGCTGACTGGAATGATTTTGTGAATGAAATACAAAATAATTTTTTCCGTGATTTTAGATAGGCTGCTAAGCAGGCTTATTGGCCTATAGTTCTGTGGAAATGTATTATTCTGTTTGGGTTTTGGGAATACTATGATGGATGCATTTTTCCAGGCTGATGGGAAATATGAATATTTGATAATAGCATTGATGAGTTTAGTAATGTAGGTAATCCCATTTATGGGGAGACTTTTTAATGCCTTATTTGGGATCCTGTCTTGGCCAGAGGCTTTCTTATTTTTAAGTGCACTGATAAATTGAGCAACAAGTGTTGGTGTGGCAAGAAAGGTGAAATTTAGTGGAGCCGGAATGCCAAGATAGCTATCAACCACTGTGTTGACGTGATCAATATGATCATTGTCATAAGGGGCTGGATTAGGTGTAAAAGAGTTTTGAATGACATCTGCTATTGTGTTGGCTTTGTCAAGATCAGAGTAAACCATTCCCGACGGTCCATGTAAGGGGGATTTGCTTATAAGAATTTTTGAGTTTACGAGAGATGTCGTACAGTGAGTTATCTTCAGTGGATAGTGTATTTAGAAAATTTGTCCATTTGCTGCTTTTGTACTCCTTGATTGCTCTTTTTATACTGTTTTGGAGTTTTGGAGTTGTTTTGCCAGAATTTGCGTACTCTATTTTTTAAGATAATCTGCTCCCTTATGTTGCGTGGAAGGGGTTGGAAACGTCTGTTGACATAGAATGTATTAGTAGCGTCATTAATGGCTGCTTTGATCTGAGTGGTGAATTGTTCAATTTCCTTATCAATATCTTCTTTATTATTAATGAGGGGGTTGCCTGGGACTGTACTGCAAATAATATTAGTAAATTTGGGCCAGTTTGTAACACCAATTGAGCGTAGTAGTGAAGGAGGGCTAGCATTTGTAAAAATTTTCAGTAATACTGGATTGTGATCAGAAGAAAGTGCTGGGATTGAGGTAATTTCATGCTGGTATGGAAAATCCCTTGCGATGAAGAAATCAATAATAGTCGATCTGTTTAGGGAGAAATGTGTGGGTTCTTCTGGTGCTAGCAGTGAGTAATGATTTTGATTAATGAGATCAAAAAGTAAGTTGCCATTTCTGTTTGCTCGTCCAGGATTCCAGCTAGGGTGCTTTGCATTATAGTCACCTCCTGCTATTGATTTGGGGGTGTATAGTGATCAGGCTATTGAGTTCTGTAATGTTAAGGTGATTTGTGGGTGGTATGTAAATATTGGTAATTGCAAATGAGGTATTGTCAATTGTGATAATGACGTTGACGTTTTCAAAGCTGTTTGTGAGCACTGGCTTGTGGAAGTGTGAGATACTGCTTTTAACATACGTGATGACCCCGCCGCCTCGTCCTGAGAGTCTATCACATCTGTAGGCAAAGTAATTTGGAAAGAGGACCGTCCTGGCTGGCTTGAGATGAGTTTCCTGCACTAAAATTACATCCGGCTCGAATTCTAATATGAGATCGCTTAATTCATCTTTTCTGGAGAAAAGTCCATTGGCATTTCAAGTGAGAATGCTGTAGTATCTCCTATTATTTGCTGCTGGAGTGTTAAATGTGACTAGTGATTTTTTCAATAATGTCCACTATTATTTCTATTTTGTCAAATATTGAAGTTTTTTTTTGATTGTTTTTATTCCGTTTTTGATGTCATTCCATATGACTTTTAGCGATTTGAGACTGAAGAGGTCGTCAGAGCTTTGCATTATCTCTGAGGTTTCTGTCTGGGCTGCAGCAGCTGGTTCTGTGAGTGGCGGGAAATTTTCTGAATTGCTTGTCCAGGGGTTATTGGCAGGCGGCTGGCTTGGGATGAAATTGTCAGTTTTCCTTTTTGTCTTTGGTATGGCCGGGCAACCGGAAAAGGACGCAGGATGTGGCCCCCCGCAGTGACAGCTCCTTGCAGGTCCTTTTGGTTTTAGTTTACATTCGCCGGACGTCGATCGATGTGATCCCCCACATCTCACACCCACCCATTCTCTTGTACATAATAATAAGTTGTGGAAGAACCCCTGGCACCTATAGCACTGTGGAGGTCCTGGTTTTCTTTTAAGTGCCTCTACGGTAACTCTGAGATAGCCAATGTAAGTGAGGTTATAAATGGTTTTGTTTTGCTCGTTTCTTGGCAAATGCACTAGAAAGAGCGGCATTGGTTTGTTTTCGCGTCTATTTCTAAGATTAGTTATGTAGGTAGCTCCATATCCTTGATTTCTTAATTCTTGTACTATGTACTGATGGTCCATAGTAACAGGAAGTCCTCGTATAACAATTTTTAAAACCTTTTCATCTTGAAGTTGGTAAGTGTGAGATTTTAACTTTTTCTCCTTAATGACCTCTCACATATCTGTGAGCATCTGCATCAGGGAGAGTCACATGCAATTTGGTGCCTTTTAATTGGCCTGTGATTGTTTTCCCTGTTTGAACACTAAGCTCAGCCAGGAATTTATCAGCTTGAGGGACATCATCTATAATAATTGGCGGGACTCTGATTTTTCTACTGTTCGAGGGTTCAGGGGCCGCCGGATTATGTGTATCCTCACTTTCATTATCCATTTTTTCCTCATTGTTGTCTATATTAATTTCACGCATTTCTGTTTCAAGTCCACTGTATCTGTTAGCGGTTTTAATGGCAGGTTCAAGTTGTTCTGTGTCGTAGTTTGTAGAAGCCGAAGAACGGCGCCTATGTCTTTTACGTTGCTCCTTAAATGGTTCTCCATGTTAGGCGTTCATTAAGTGGCCGACATTTTGTTCCAATTCTTTAATTTTTTGGTCACGATATTCAATTTCAGTTATTGCTTGGTTTTCTTCTAATACACGTGTTTTGTTTAAGATTCATATTAGAAAGTGTTGCAGTCTATGTGAAGCATGATAAGTAATTGTTTCGCTAGTTAATATGTCTTGAGCTAGTGCAGAGAGTCTAGCGCATTCCTCAACAGTGGATAGGATGTGTAGTTGTTTTTCCAGATACGTGATTAACTGATCAGTTTCTGCTTCATTTTGGAAAAGCTTTTTTCTTTCCTCTGGATAAGCAATGATCTTTGAAATTGGTGAGCTAGGTGGTGAGTGCGACATTTTATCTCTATTCTTTTCTGGGCTGATATCTGGTGGAATTGCAGCAGAATCCTTAAAATGATCTGTCATTGTGTATCATGTAATACTCAAAAAGAGTATCGACCGCAGGAACAGGAGAAAAAAACAAAAAATCGAAGAGCCACTTTTCCCGCACCGCGCCGGGTGTGCAATAGGTGGAATCTCCGATGAATACAACCAGTGCCTCTGTCAAGCGCCGACACGCAAGCTTGGAGGGTACTCTGGTTGCAGAACGACCAAATTTCTAAGTTATTTCTTGTTAATCACAAAAAATTATTTGCACAGAGTGATTCCGTGCAATAAGCATATATGGCACAATTGCTTCGTCGATACCAAAGCTGCCACGTGTTATTCCTAGTAACTTCACGAGACGAGCGAGGGGACGGAGCACCTTCACGCTCGTAAGTCAGGAGACGAATGAATGCCTCCAATGCCTCAGACCGTAGGGGAGCTGCTTTATTTGCTCTCGGAGGAGATTGTACTTTAAGCCAATCAAATTCGAGGGATTCTCAGTTACGCTGTCCAATAGAATTCATTACATAAATTCTTATTTCGACATGTCTCCTGGTGCGTGCATTGCTTTAAATATTTATTTATTATTTTTTTTACTTTAAAATGTCTAATTTAAGGACATCTCTGAGATTAACCTGACCGTTCATATGAGATTTTATAAAAACTATTTGTAATTTAGCTTCGACATCCCAAAATTAAAACCTTTACTTTAAAATTTCTATAATCATAAACGTTCTGGCAATTTCTAAATTTTAGAAAATAGTAAATGTGTAATGATAAAATAAATCTGCCGTTTAGTCTTAGATGACGTTCTACAATACCAGGCAAAATATAAGAGGACAAGGCTTCAATTACACTATATGTCTTTAAACCACTCATAGAATTTTAAATGGACATTTGATTAGTTTTGAAGTGGTTATTAAAAAAAAACAGTTTGAAACAGCGTTTGGTGATAGTTTAATTATAAATTTGTATATAATTTGAATGATTAGTTGGATGTTTAAAAATTCATACATGTGAGTATACTTTATTATACTCTCTTACATGTGGTTTGTTTGATTCTCTACACAATGCAAATACGTTTGCAAATATTCGAAAGATTATTTCGTTTTGATTTCACTTGTTTATTAGAGGCAAATTCAAATAATCCACTGCTCGAATTCGCCACACACCATCAGAAAGATTTATGCAAAATGAAGATAAAATAAAGCCTGTAAATGCATAGCATTAAAACATGTTTAAGTTAGTTACTGCCTCATTTAAACATTTTATTATATTCCCCAAAACAAGACGTGTACACTGTTTGCCTGTGTATAGTCATTATTTATTTACAACTTTGTATTCCCTAGACAGGATTATGTCCGAAAAACTGGTAAGTTCAGTTCTTCTCAATAACATGATAATTGTATAAATTAGAAGTGATATCAAATAAACGTTTTGGCACTGTTCATTTCTATATTCATATATACCAAATAAGTCGTAATAGGATTTTCATAAAAGAAATTAAATTGTGTAAATTAATGTAGGTGTTGATATGAATAAATATAACAAACTTGATATAACAAAATAAATAAGTTATTTTGAAGATCTTTAATTAAGAAAATATAATTTTTTGCAAAAATGCAAGTAAACATTTAGCTCACATAATAAAATTCCTCGAAAAATTTAACCTCATATATGAATGCCCCTTTTTTCATGTTCGTGGAAAAGGAAAACAAAGTGAAATGCCAAAAATGCACTAAACATTTTTAATTAATAAACTTCATTTTCAATCTTTTTAGACTTCGTATAATATCCGTAAAAGTGACGAATGAAATATACCATAAAAGCAGTGGTTTCTTTCAGAACATTCGATTCGTATAATATGCGTAAAAGTGACGAATAAACTATACCATTATGGCGGTAGTTTTTTTCTGTACATTCGGATTCGTATAATTTTCGTAAAAATAACGTGTGGAAAATAACGATCAAGAGTCAACAGTAACTTCAGCCTTTTTCATTCGTATAAATTTCGTAAAAGTAACGTGCATGAAATACCATACCCTTATTTCACCAAAATTATACATATATTTTTGGAGACGTGCTGCCTGGGGTGGCTTTCAAATTTCACTTCCCACAGTTCGCGAATAAAAAAGTAGAAATATTGGTGCAGTTGCATCAAAGTATTTTATAAAATACTCGGAATCTGCATCCATATTATATATAAGAATTTCAGTTACCCTAAAGAGAGACATACAAGATGGCAAAAGAAAAGTAACAAATAAAGCTCCCACCTTTGGCGTTGAATGTATAATAAAGCAATAAATTGCATTAGATATAAGAAAACGAACACTAGGGGACCTGGAATATATTCTACAGATGAAATATGTATTACAGGAAATGAGAGAAGAAATAAGTATATACATGAAAATTCGCGAACCAGAAAATAAGTTGCAAGTAAAAATGAATGTGGAATGGATTTCAATAAAGATATAAGATGATCGTGTAAAATTAACACTTGCTATTTACTAATCATTATTTTACATATGTGAAATAAAAGTGTCGGCCATTATTAACCATTTTTGAGAAATGTAATTAACCACCACAATAAAAACTCCGAATATTGTATGAATAATAAAAATTACAAACTTAAATTACGAGCGGCATGAACACGATACTCCCTTCCCCTGGGGTGGAACGCTAGAAGCGTCGCCCCGTGGCAGTTGACCTGCCAAAGTGTGCAGAGCACACGCAAAAGAAAAAAAAGAAAAATGAAAATTCCAAGTCACAATTTCGGGAATTACCCAAATACATTAATATGACATCAAACTTACGTATTAATATTCATATTAAAATCCCTTTAAGAACAAATTATATTCGGCTTACCCAAGATGATGTTCTAAACAGCGCTTGTATGCAGTTACTTAAAAATTTAAAGAATATTCATATTTCCTATTACAGACAAAACACCAATTGTCCAAAAAACTTCGATCCGTTTTCCGTTACGTGAAACACTCTGCTGTTTGGAACTGATTTCGTTTCGTTAATATTTCTATGTGATAATTGTTGAAAATTACTCTGGCACAATCCGAAGATAGCGAAACGAAATTCATCCCTAATTTAACGAGGTTCAGAGACGTGAAAACAATAGCACGCTCTATATGGGTGATATGAACAAGCAAAATATGCTGTAGGAAGAAATATGATGTTGGCCTTCAAATATTCTAGATACACCGATAACGATAAACGAAGTTAGTTTAGTCGAAATTTTGCTTATTTTGAATTTATTTACCCTGATGTTTTATTCCCAAATTTTATTTAGGCTGAAAATTTAGGAAACACCCTTAGTGAGGCAAAAGAAAGTGACAAGCTTTTAAATATGCACATTGAATCTATTTAAAATTTAAGGTCTGGACTAAAGGAATTTTCTAAGTAATATTTGTCAGAATCTCCAGCAGTTCAATCGCCTTATAAATGCCATGGAATGCAAATAGAGGTACGAATTATGCATAGAATAATTTATTTTTATATATAATTTTAATCAACTAAATATCAATTATTATGCACTAGAAACAATGCCTCTCTCGCTTTTGGATTTAAATATTTCAAAACCAGGAGTTCCTGACGGAATCAATTTCAATAGTTGAACATGCACGAGCAGTAGATCGGCATATTCAAATATTACTGCAAAAAGAATAATAAAAAAATTGATAACTTTTTATTGATATCAAGCTATATCAGATAGTAAGAAAGGATTTATACAAAATAGGGCGATACACAAATACTGTTGTCTGTTATTGAAAAGAATATATCTTCACAGAGGATATATAATGATATCACCACTGATTTGTGATATATCATATATTATGCTTCAGTAAGTGTTAATTCCAATGAAGAATGGTCTTAAGCATAATCTCTAAAGTTTTGGAATCTGAAAGTCATTCTGGAGAAACATCCCAAAATAAGTATTGTTACATTTAACAAACATTATTGACTTTCCTCTCTTTATACCTACTGGAAGCAGGCTTTAGTCAAGTCAATTGACCATCTAAAACAAGCTGAAATTTTTTTATGTCATTTAAAAATTAAACAATTTTATGCCAAATATTGAAAAGTTGTGTTCATGCGTTTAATAAAATGGAACCTTTATTCAATTGCAATCTGCGATTTTGCTTCTGAAAACTTATTTATATTTGCAAAATTAAAAACAATAAAACATTAATCTAACTTTAAAATTTCTAAACTTTTGTTAATAGTCTAATTTGCATGCTGTTTGTTATATAGAAAAAAGTAACAGTCGATTGCTATACGTTATTAATTGGATAATGTAATATATAAGAATTCATAACTTATAACAATAGTTATTAACAAGCATTTCCATAGCAACAATGCAATAAATAAATAGCAGAAGAATCAGCAGAAAATGGCTAATGTGAAATTTTATGCCTGTGGTCTGCAATAATTTCCTGTGCCTTATAACTAATAGTTAAAAATAGTAACAATTAATTGTAAATATAATTATAATTAACGGTCTACGGTATTTCTAAATCATGGTTCAATATGTCTCCAATTTATGGTTCAACGTATTCCAACTTCATGGTTACACATTCTCTAAGCATGGATGCCAATTCATAGTTCAACATATGACCAAACAATGGTTCACTCAAAGCACCAAATTATGGAACAACATTTTACCATTTTTTTGGTTGCAACTTTTTTGGTACCATAATTAGGGGAAACCTCGAACCAAATTTTTTACAGTGTAGTGTACTTATATTGATTGCAATTATTTAGCAAATCTTCTATTCTTATTTTTTGGCCCTGAAAAGGGCCTTTTTTTACAACTGTATGATCTTAACCTTATATTCTGGAAAGAAATATACTAATTGCTAGTTGAATTTCATCTTGTGTGATCATGCTTTTTCTTCTCCCGATAGTAATATTCAAGGCTACTTGCAAAATTTCAGTAGCCAGGTATCCCAAAAATTCGGACATACAGGTAACTGCATCCAATTTTAACCTGATTATCTGTCCATTTAGTCGCTTTCGGAAAAGACGACGCATTTTTCTGACAGGAATACAAACCGTAGACGGAACTAGCCCATACATATCCATGATACAAGATAAGGGAGCAATGCCTCAGACCAGATCAGATCAGATCGGTTCTTGGTATAAGCAGCATTAGTCGATACACGACTTTAACTGCTTCATTTGGTAATTTCTGCCCTAAGGCGATGAAGTGAAAGAGTAGGCGAAAAAATCGCCGCGCCGTTAATGGCGAAGCTCCGAAGCGAAGAACGCTGTCTGGGAAAGGTAGAAGGCGGTGAAAGCCTCAGTCAAGCAGTATTCTCATCTGAAGTTAGGCTCCTCCTCTCTAGAATTCTTAAAGGTGGTTCTTCGAGGCCCGTCACGTGGGGGGTCACCCTCCCAAGTACTGACCTCGATGGCTGCTGGATAAAAGAAAATTTGCTTAGTAAGCAAATAGAATCAAAGTCCATTTTTTCCTTATTTTAAAGTTAATCCAACTAATTATCCTCTTCGGCAATCTTCATGATATACATCGCAGCACGAAAGCCGGCGGCAAATTTTTCACTAGTGTTTTTTGCTTTCTTTATATTGTCCATATGTTTTATAATGTTGCTGATGAAATCTTGGATTTTTGCATCTTGTAACCATTGCATTGCTTCATATATGTCTTTCGGTATTTCCTTAATTTTGCCCTTAACTTTTTCGCTATAAAGCGGTATTTCTGTTCGTCTATTAACTTTTCTGCTTTCCGTTGTAAGCTTTGGGAAATCATCCGCGCTTTCTTTGTAATCTTTAGGTGTTGGGTGAAAATTTTTTCTTTCTGCCTTCTCGAATTTCTTTTTATATTCAATACATCCACGGTAACTACTTACATGTTTTTCTTTAAAAAATAGACAGGTAGGATTTTCTTCTTTTTTTAATTTGCAAAGATTGCTACGGTGTTCTTCTCCACATTTGCAGCATCGTTCTTTATTAGTGCATAAATGTTGCGAGTGTCCCCACTCTTGGCATCTGAAGCACTGTGTAGGTCTCTTTTTTGGATTATATTTTTCAATTTTTATGTTAAAGCTGAACATGTTATTAAGATTATGAATTGCATAGCCGCTAGTATTTTTCTTAAGTTCCAGTAGCCAAATAGGCAGTTTTTCAAAATTATTTTTTGAGCTTCTTCGGAATTGTTTCACTTTCAGTATCGGAAATTTTCGTCTCTCTAGATCTTCGTGAATCGCTTCTTCCGTTATATTGCACGGCAAATCTTTTAATATTACCTTTATGGGTTTTTCGTGTTGCATAAGGTATGTGTGAAACGGGATGCCTCTTTTCTGCAATAGTTCAGTAGTTTTCCTGTAGTCGATTGATGTTTTTACATATACGAAAATCGCATTTGATTTCATTTGTGCATCGAATTCTTCCTCGCATGTATTTCTTAAGTCTTTTACGATACTCATCCATTCGACCTTTTCCTGTTGGAATACAATAGGTGGTGGTTTTTCTTCTGTGTTGTATTCTGCATCATCTTTCGTCTGATCGACCTCTAATTTTTCAAATCTGTTTGTCTTAGCAATTTCCATCGGTTCACTGTTCTGTGGTATTTTAGCTACCTTTCATGGTGAGATCCATTTTTCTTTTGCTTGCTCTTCTTTCTGAATTCTAATTCTTTCCTTTTCTTTTCTCTTTGCCTCTGTTTCCTCTTCAGTTAATTTAGACCTTTTCACAATATCCATCAGAGTTTTTGCTGCCTTATCGGCTCCTCCTAGTCTTTCTAGGTATTCTGTTAAAGCTAACTCCTTGCTGGAATAGTTCGGATTTGGTTCATCAGTTTCAGATTCCGACATCTTTTTCTTTTTTTCTACTTATTTTCTTAGGCGATTTTACATAATCTGCTTTTCTTAATGGAAAGGATTTTTTAGATCTGAACGATATATCCAAGTCAGTTTCTGAATCCGTCATTTCAGTGGGTGCCCTGAAAAAGGACATTTTTTCGGCACCGAAGGTACCAGGACCTTTGATTTTTAGATTTGAGTAATTAAGATCTATAGATACTGAACTGTCCGCCTACTGGACTGGGACAGTTACCGCAAAAATCGATATTGCCTCAGACCGTAGGGGAGCTGCTTTATTTGCTCTCGGAGGAGCCAGTCAAATTCGAGGGAATCTCAGTTACGCTTTAAGCCAGTCAAATTCGAGGGATTCTCAGTTACGCTGTCCAATAGAATTCATTACATAAATTCTTATTTCGACATGTCTCCTGGTGCGTGCATTGCTTTAAATATTTATTTATTTATTTTACTTTAAAATGTCTAATTTAAGGACATCTCAGAGATTAACCTGACCGTTCGTATGAGATTTTATAAAAACTATTTGTAATTTAGCTTCGACATCCCAAAATTAAAATCTTTACTTCAAAATTTCTATAATCATAAACGTTCTGGCAATTTCTAAATTTTAGAAAATAGTAAATGTGTAATGATAAAATAAATCTGCCGTTTAGTCTTAGATGACGTTCTACAATACCAGGCAAAATATCAGAGGACAAGGCTTCAATTACACTATATGTCTTTAAACCACTCATAGAATTTTAAATGGACATTTGATTGGTTTTGAAGTGGTTATTAAAAAAAAAAAAAAAGAGTTTGAAACAGCGTTTGGTGATAGTTTAATTATAAATTTGTATATAATTTGAATGATTAGTTGGATGTTTAAAAATTCATACATGTGAGTATACTTTATTATACTCTCTTACATGTTGTTTGTTTGATTCTCTACACAATGCAAATACGTTTGCAAATATTCAAAAGATTATTTCGTTTTGATTTCACTTGTTTATTAGAAACAAATTCAAATAATCCACTGCTCGAATTTGCCACACACCATCAGAAAGATTTATGCAAAATGAAGATAAAATAAAGCCTGTAAATGCATAGCATTAAAACATGTTTAAGTTAGTTACTGCCTCATTTAAACATTTTATTATATTCCCCAAAACAAGACGTGTACACTGTTTGCCTGTGTATAGTCATTATTTATTTACAACTTTGTATTCCCTAGACAGGATTATGTCCGAAAAACTGATAAGTTCAGTTCTTCTCAATAACATGATAATTGTATAAATTAGAAGTGATATCAAATAAACGTTTTGGCACTGTTCATTTCTATATTCATATATACCAAATAAGTCGTAATAGGATTTTCATAAAAGAAATTAAATTGTGTAAATTAATGTAGGTGTTGATATGAATAAAAATAACAAACTTGATATAAGAAAATAAATAAGTTATTTTGAAGATCTTTAATTAAGAAAATATAATTTTTTGCAAAAATGCAAGTAAAGATTTAGCTCACATAATAAAATTCCTCGAAACATTTAATCTCATATATGAATGCCCCTTTTTTCATGTTCGTGGAAAAGGAAAACAAAGTGAAATGCCAAAAATGCACTAAACATTTTTAATTAATAAACTTCATTTTCAATCTTTTTAGACTTCGTATAATATCCGTAAAAGTGACGAATGAAATATACCATAAAAGCAGTGATTTCTTTCAGAACATTCGATTCGTATAATATGCGTAAAAGTGACGAATAAACTATACCATTATGGCGGTAGTGTTTTTCAGTACATTCGGATTCGTATAATTTTCGTAAAAATAACGTGTGGAAAATAACGATCAAGAATCAACAGTAACTTCAGCCTTTTTCATTCGTATAAATTTCGTAAAAGTAACGTGCAAAAAATACCATACCCTTATTTCACCAAAATTATACATATATTTTTGGAGACGTGCTGCCCGGGGTGGCTTTCAAATCTCACTTCCCACAGTTCGCGAATAAAAAAGTAGAAATATTGGTGCAGTTGCATCAAAGTATTTTATAAAATATTCGGAATCTGCATCCATATTATATATAAGAATTTCAGTTACCCTAAAGAGAGATATAGAAGATGGCAAAAGAAAAGTAACAAATAAAGCTCCCACCTTTGGCGTTGAATGTATAATAAAGCAATAAATTGCATTAGATATAAGAAAACGAACACTCGGGGACCTGGAATATATTCTACAGATGAAATATGTATTACAGGAAATGAGAGAAGAAATAAGTATATACATGAAAATTCGCGAACCAGAAAATAAGTTGCAAGTAAAAATGAATGTGGAATGGATTTCAATAAAGATATAAGATGATCGTGTAAAAGTAACACTTGCTATTTACTAATCATTATTTTACATATGTGAAATAAAAGTGTCGGCCATTATTAACCATTTTTGAGAAATGTAATTAACCACCACAATAAAAACTCCGAATATTGTATGAATAATAAAAATTACAAACTTAAATTACGAGCGGCATGAACACGATACTCCTTTCCCCTGGGGTGGAACGCTAAAAGCGTCGCCCCGTGGCAGTTGACCTGCCAAAGTGTGCAGAGCACACGCAAAAGAAAAAAAAAAAAAAAAAGGAAAATTCCAAGTCACAATTTCGGGAATTACCCATATACATTAATATGGCATCAAACTTACGTATTAATATTCATATTAAAATCCCTTTAAGAACAAATTATATTCGGCTTACCCAAGATGATGTTGTAAACAGCGCTTGTATGCAGTTACTTAAAAATTTAAAGAATATTCATATTTCCTATTACAGACACAACACCAATTGTCCAAAAAACTTCGATCCGTTTTCCGTTACGTGAAACACTCTGCTGTTTGGAACTGATTTCGTTTCGTTAATATTTCTATGTGATAATTGTTGAAAATTATTCTGGCACAATCCGAAGATAGCGAAACGAAATTCATCCCTAATTTAACGAGGTTCAGAGACGTGAAAACAATAGCACGCTCTATATGGGTGATATGAACAAGCAAAATATGCTGTAGGAAGAAATATGATGTTGGCCTTCAAATATTCTAGATACACCGATAACGATAAACAAAGTTAGTTTAGTCGAAATTTTGCTTATGTTGAATTTATTTACGCTGATATTTTATTCCCAAATTTTATTTAGGCTGAAAATTTAGGAAACACCCTTAGTGAAGCAAAAGAAAGTGACAAGCTTTTAAATATGCACATTGAATCTATTTAAAATTTAAGGTCTGGACTAAAAGAATTTTCTAAGTAATATTTGTCAGAATCTCCAGCAGTTCAATCGGCTTATAAATGCCATGGAATGCAAATAGAGGTACGAATTATGCATAGAATAATTTATTTTTATATATAATTTTAATCAACTAAATATCAATTATTATGCACTAGAAACAATGCCTCTCTCGCTTTTGGATTTAAATATTTCAAAACCAGGAGTTCCTGACGGAATCAATTTCAATAGTTGAACATGCACGAGAAGTAGATCGGCATATTCAAATATTACTGCAAAAAGAATAATAAAAAAATTGATAACTTTTTATTGATATCAAGCTATATCAGATAGTAAGAAACGATTTATACAAAATAGGGCGATACACAAATACTGTTGTCTGTTATTGAAAAGAATATATCTTCACAGAGGATATATAATGATATCACCACTGATTTGTGATATATCATATATTATGCTTCAGTAAGTGTTAATTCCAATGAAGAATGGTCTTAAGCATAATCTCTAAAGTTTTGGAATCTGAAAGTCATTCTGGAGAAACATCCCAAAATAAGTATTGTTACATTTAACAAACATTATTGACTTTCCTCTCTTCATACCTACTGGAAGCAGGCTTTAGTCAAGTCAATTGACCATCTAAAACAAGCTGAAATTTTTTTATGTCATTTAAAAATTAAACAATTTTATGCCAAATATTGAAAAGTTGTGTTCATGCGTTTAATAAAATGGAACCTTTATTCAATTGCAATCTGCGATTTTGCTTCTGAAAACTTATTTATATTTGCAAAATTAAAAACAATAAAACATTAATCTAACTTTAAAATTTCTAAACTTTTGTTAATAGTCTAATTTGCATGCTGTTTGTTATATAGAAAAAAGTAACAGTCGATTGCTATAAGTTATTAATTGGATAATATAATATATAAGAATTCATAACTTATAACAATAATTATTAACAAGCATTTCCATAGCAACAATGCAATAAATAAATAGCAGAAGAATCAGCAGAAAATGGCTAATGTAAAATTTTATGCCTGTGGTCTGCAATAATTTCCTGTGCCTTATAACTAATAGTTAAAAATAGTAACAATTAATTGTAAATATAATTATAATTAACGGTCTACGGTATTTCTAAATCATGGTTCAATATGTCTCCAATTTATGGTTCAACGTATTCCAACTTCATGGTTACACATTCTCTAAGCATGGATGCCAATTCATAGTTCAACATATGACCAAACAATGGTTCACTCAAAGCACCAAATTATGGAACAACATTTTACCATTTTTTTGGTTGCAACTTTTTTGGTACCATAATTAGGTGAAACCTCGAACCAAATTTTTTACAGTGTAGTGTACTTATATTGATTGCAATTATTTAGCAAATCTTCTATTCTTATTTTTTGGCCCTGAAAAGGGCCTTTTTTTTACAACTGTATGATCTTAACCTTATATTCTGGAAAGAACTATACTAATGGCTAGTTGAATTTCATCTTGTGTGATCATGCTTTTTCTTCTCCCGATAGTAATATTCAAGGCTACTTGAAAAATTTCAATAGCCAGGTATCCCAAAAATTCGGACATACAGGTAACTGCATCCAATTTTAACCTGATTATCTGTCCATTTAGTCGCTTTCGGAAAAGACGACGCATTTTTCTGACAGGAATACAAACCGTAGACGGAACTAGCCCGTACATATCCATGATACAAGATAAGAGATAAATGCCTGAGACCGTAGGGGAGCTGCTTTATTTGCTCTCGGAGGAGATTGTACTTTAAGCCAATCAAATTCGAGGGATTCTCAGTTACGCTGTCCAATAGAATTCATTACATAAATTCTTATTTCGACATGTCTCCTGGTGCGTGCATTGCTTTAAATATTTATTTATTTTTTTTTACTTTAAAATGTCTAATTTAAGGACATCTCTGAGATTAACCTGACCGTTCATATGAGATTTTATAAAAACTATTTGTAATTTAGCTTCGACATCCCAAAATTAAAACCTTTACTTTTTCTATAATCATAAACGTTCTGGCAATTTCTAAATTTTAGAAAATAGTAAATGTGTAATGATAAAATAAATCTGCCGTTTAGTCTTAGATGACGTTGTACAGTACCAGGCAAAATATCAGAGGTCAAGGCTTCAATTACACTATATGACTTTAAACCACTCATAGAATTTTAAATGGACATTTGATTGGTTTTGAAGTGGTTATTAAAAAAAAAGAGTTTGAAACAGCGTTTGGTGATAGTTTAATTATAAATTTGTATATAATTTGAATGATTAGTTGGATGTTTAAAAATTCATACAGTTGAGTATACTTTACTACACTCTCTTACATGTGGTTTGTTTGATTCTCTACACAATGCAAATACGTTTGCAAATATTCAAAAGATTATTTCGTTTTGATTTCATTTGTTTATTAGAAGCAAATTCAAATAATCCGCTGCTCGAATTCGCCACACACCATCAGAAAGATTTATGCAAAATGAAGATAAAATAAAGCCTGTAAATGCATAGCATTAAAACATGTTTAAGTTAGTTACTGCCTCATTTAAACATTTTATTATACTCCCCAAAACAAGACGTGTACACTGTTTGCCTGTGTATAGTCATTATTTATTTACAACTTTGTATTCCCTAGACAGGATTATGTCCGAAAAACTGATAAGTTCAGTTCTTCTCAATAACATGATAATTGTATAAATTAGAAGGGATATCAAATAAACGTTTTGGCACTGTTCATTTCTATATTCATCTATACCAAATAAGTCGTAATAGGATTTTCATAAAAGAAATTAAATTGTGTAAATTAATGTAGGTGTTGATATGAATAAAAATAACAAACTTGATATAAGAAAATAAATAAGTTATTTTGAAGATCTTTAATTAAGAAAATATAATTTTTTGCAAAAATGTACGTAAAGATTTAGCTCACATAATAAAATTCCTCGAAAAATTTAACCTCATATTTGAATGCCCCTTTTTTCATGTTCGTGGGAAAGGAAAACAAAGTGAAATGCCAAAAATGCACTAAACATTTTTAATTAATAAACTTCATTTTCAATCTTTTTAGACTTCGTATAATATCCGTAAAAGTGACGAATGAAATATACCATAAAAGCAGTGATTTCTTTCAGAACATTCGATTCGTATAATATGCGTAAAAGTGACGAATAACCTATATCATTATGGCGGTAGTTTTTTTCAGTACATTCGGATTCGTATAATTTTCGTAAAAATAACGTGTGGAAAATTACGATCAAGAGTCAACAGTAACTTCAGCCTTTTTCATTCGTATAAATTTTGTAAAAGTAACGTGCAAAAAATACCATACCCTTATTTCACCAAAATTATACATATATTTTTGGAGACGTGCTGCCCGGGGTGGCTTTCAAATCTCACTTCCCACAGTTCGCGAATAAAAAAGTAGAAATATTGGTGCAGTTGCATCAAAGTATTTTATAAAATATTCGGAATCTGCATCCATATTATATATAAGAATTTCAGTTACCCTAAAGAGAGATATAGAAGATGGCAAAAGAAAAGTAACAAATAAAGCTCCCACCTTTGGCGTTGAATGTATAATAAAGCAATAAATTGCATTAGATATAAGAAAACGAACACTCGAGGACCTGGAATATATTCTACAGATGAAATATGTATTACAGGAAATGAGAGAAGAAATAAGTATATACATGAAAATTCGCGAACCAGAAAATAAGTTGCAAGTAAACATGAATGTGGAATGGATTTCAATAAAGATATAAGATGATCGTGTAAAAGTAACACTTGCTATTTACTAATCATTATTTTACATATGTGAAATAAAAGTGTCGGCCATTATTAACCATTTTTGAGAAATGTAATTAACCACCACAATAAAAACTCCGAATATTGTATGAATAATAAAAATTACAAACTTAAATTACGAGCGGCATGAACACGATACTCCTTTCCCCTGGGGTGGAACGCTAAAAGCGTCGCCCCGTGGCAGTTGACATGCCAAAGTGTGCAGAGCACACGCAAAGGAAAAATGAAAATTCCAAGTCACAATTTCGGGAATTACCCATATACATTAATATGGCATCAAACTTACGTATTAATATTCATATTAAAATCCCTTTAAGAACAAATTATATTCGGCTTACCCAAGATGATGTTCTAAACAGCGCTTGTATGCAGTTACTTAAAAATTTAAAGAATATTCATATTTCCTATTACAGACACAACACCAATTGTCCAAAAAACTTCGATCCATTTTCCGTTACGTGATACACTCGGCTGTTTGGAACTGATTTCGTTTCGTTAATATTTCTATCTGATAATTGTTGAAAATTACTCTGGCACAATCCGAAGACAGCGAAACGAAATTCATCCGTAATTTAACGAGGTTCAGAGACGTGAAAACAATAGCACTCTCTATATGGGTGATATGAAGAAGCAAAATATGCTGTAGGAAGAAATATGATGTTGGCCTTCAAATATTCTAGATACACCGATAACTATAAAGGAAGTTAGTTTAGTCGAAATTTTGCTTATTTTGAATTTATTTACGCTGATATTTTATTCCCAAATTTTATTTAGGCTGAAAATTTAGGAAACACCCTTAGCGAAGCAAAAGAAAGTGACAAGCTTTTAAATATGCACATTGAATCTATTTAAAATTTAAGGTCTGGACTAAAAGAATTTTCTAAGTAATATTTGTCAGAATCTCCAGCAGTTCAATCGGCTTATAAATGCCATGGAATGCAAATAGAGGTACGAATTATGCATAGAATAATTTATTTTTATATATAATTTTAATCAACTAAATATCTATTATTATGCACTAGAAACAATGCCTCTCTCGCTTTTGGATTTAACCCATCAACGAGCCCCGCCTCTCGGAACGAAACGCTTCGAAAACGGTCGCGTTGTCACACAACAAACCCCTCCAAAAAAAATCGCTTTCGTTTTCTGAAATCTCTCTAAGATGGCCCAGCCTAAGGCAGTATGTTTGCTTCCCCTTAGTGTGATGGATAAGCCGTAAAATTGCCTCCCCGCTATTGAATGCCAAGAAGAAGTTGTTCCGTTTAGTTTCGTCTCCCTCCTCTTTCTTTGTACTAGTAGCCTGTAGACTTGTTTCTTTTAACATGTGACTGCCGAATTTTCCGAAATCTTTTTAGAATTTTAGCTTCCAAGCTTGTGAACATTCAATTATTCGACATGATTTATTGGGCAGTATTTTAAGAAAGATCATTGTTTATTTTGTTACACAATTTTTTTACTATTTACTTATCTATTTTATTTAGTTTTAGTAAACCAATTTATTTTGGGAAATTAAATTTTAATCCATTCTTTTACCGACTCAGTTTTCATCACATTATAAGTCCATACATATTTACGATGAGAGTACAATATTTATCAGAAATTTTTTGGAAAATTTCGCATATGCATTTATATTTTAGCGTTGAATTTTTTCCACAAGTTGTTCGTTTATTGTCGAGCTCATCTTCGTCTTTTCAGCGTGGAATTGGCAAGCATAATCTTCCTAATATTTTTCGGGATTTTATAGCAATTTCTAGAATTTTGGCGGTTTTCTGCAAATATTTTGGTAAGTTTAGCTATTATACAGTTGCTACTAATGTAGAATTTAAAGCTAAAAATGTATTCCTTCGTTGATTTGAGAGATCGCATTTCGAATTTAAACGGAAGTTTAAATGAATTTGATACAATCTTACCACAGACTAGAAAGAATTATTTCTCTGTGTTGGATGGATTTTTCTCACTTTTCTACATTTGATACATTAAATGCATAAAGCAGACACTCACAAATAGAATTTAAATAAATTTATTTAAATAAATTTCTATTTTCATTTAAAATTTGTCATTATTAGCACCTCCCGCAGTTTTATGCAATCATAGGATTTTCCGAATTCTATTAGGTCATTAACATAATTTCAAGGCCTAATAGAAAAGTGATAATATGGAAAGACTATGTCTTGAGTACCAATAGCCAAGTATTTGTAATTAAATAAAATAATATTGAATACCAGCCGCTTTTTTATTTATTTTTAGTCATATAACAAAAGATAAACAAGAATACTATTACATCTAAGAATTATTTAGTAAATTATTTTGCTAATGTTTTATGAATGAGGAAACACGGTAAAAATGTTTTAATGATTGAATTCACCGTTAAAAATCAAACAAACCCCAAAATTCCTTTTTCCCATAACTTCGTAAAATGTTTTGATTAAATATGGTTTGAATGAGTTTTCCAATTCTGTTTTGAGTGATATAAATATTATTAAATTAGGATATAAATATTGGGATATAAATTATTATTAGTAATAATTTTTGTATTATAACTTAGCAGAATATCGTTTATCGTTAAAAATTATATCTAAAAGAATTAAATTTTGAAAAAGAATAAAAAATATAATTAACTTTTCCATTTTCTCCTCTATGCATCTATTTATATAAAAAAGGAAACTGGCTAGGGAATTTACGACTTGTATATGAACTAAAAATTGGTATCTTGACAAAACTTGTCAGAGCATAAAAAGCTTACATTCTGTGATATTAGTGTATTAATCATACTTCTGTATCCGTAAATGCAGTTTATAATTACCACCATAAGTATCATAATGGATTTTATTAAAACGACGAAAACTGAATGCATGATCCTAGCATTATCAAAGTACGGCTTTTTATCCCGTTAAGAATTGCTTGGTTCGTAACCAACACGAGTTTTATTTTTGAAATGTTATTCCAAATAAAACAGGAAGCGTTAAACTATATGCATTTTAAACAGTTTTACTTTTCTTTGGAAGGGAACCTGACCTCCGCAGGCTAACTGACACTAAAATCTCGAAAGACTATTTCTAGTCAATAGAGTTTTTTCATTCTAGAAATACTCATTATCTAGAGCTATCTTTTTTTCTAGCCATTGTAAACTACAGATATAGTGGGAAAAAATTCTCATTTTACATAATTTTCGCATAATTACATTTTATGTTAAATAATTTTAGATTTTGATTAACGCAATCGATGAATATGGCAGAATAATAGTTTGTTGTAAACATTGTAAATTTCAACTTTTTTAAGTAAAGTTTTCAAGTAAACCAAACCAAAGATTATTAAATTAGTCTTATAATGTTTACTGTTTGGTTTTCAGTGTTCTGAATTTGCATTTTAAAAAACATAATTTAAATAATCTTTCTTCACGCTAGTCGCTTTTAAAATGTTTACCTATGTAAACACTTACTAATGTTTAATGTAGCAACTTTGTATGTACTTAACGAAAGACTTAAAGTTCACATGGAAAAAATCACGAAATCTTCCTTACAGCCAACATATTGACCAGAAACCAAAACCAGGTCAAAATACTTATGATCATCTCTTTTATCCACATAGCCATCGGTTAAATTTTCAAACTTATACTTGTTCTTATTGCAGTTATAAACAGAAATGTGAACACTCAGATACTGCGCTTGTTAAAGTTAGTACAGTCTGCGGCTGATTCTATATCTGCCGAGGTGTTTTCGAAAAAAACTTGAAAGATTATGTTACCTGTTGAGTCATCGAAATATTATATATTTGTTTATTGAAACTGAAAATTTTATAATTTTCTATAAAACTGCAATGGAATTATTGCATTGAGTAATCTTCAGTGTCATGTAATTAGTGTCCTAAATATAAAAGTATGCAAAAATCAAATTGGAAATTACAGAAAATCAGTCCCTAGAAATATGCTATGCCTGTATTAATCTAGTAGCAATCAATTATTCATGAACATTATAGTATGCATGCCATATAACAATTTGTCAGTAGTACAGGAAACAATTTCGATATGCGTGCCTTTTCTTTTAACATAGTTTTTCTCTCGTTACTTTTAAGATAAACATATAACTTGAAATAGTTTTTCTTCCTCCAGCTTTCACTTATTTATTTCTTAAAATATCTCCACTAAAATCAGAGTGATATTATTAACGATTTTTCTTTATTATATAAATATAAAATTTATCCTTTATTATACAAATAATTGAAATACTTAAATTTGACATTCTAATAAATATTTTATAGTAACTCTCTGAAAAATTTAACTTCTTTTAAAATGTATGAAAATGAATTAAATCGTGTATTTTTTCCAGTCTTAATGATAATAGAATTTTAGAATCATCAGTTATATATCCGTATTGATTATGAGAAATTATCTCATTCTTCTTTGAGCTGGAAATTGCTCAATGGAGCTTCTTCCAGCTAGAATTTGAACTCGGGGTGTAAGTGATAGTAGATCGGACTATCAGTCGGAATGCCTGTGGTTCGTATTCCGCTGATAGGATAACGGATTTTTCGTGTTTTTTTTTCTCATAAAAACGCTATGTCTCTTCAATGGCACCCCAACGAAAACATGTCAGACGATAATTCGTTAACACATGAATTATTCCGACAGTGCCTCGTGCTTCTTCTCTCTCGCCCTTTAAATGAAAACAAATAATAAGGAATTATGCCATTCTCACTATCTTGTTATAAATGGAAGTCCTTCCAGCTAGAATTTGGAAGACCTCCTTATTAGAAGCACAAAGAGGGCACTGCTGAATTTTCGCATTTCTTGCTTCGAAAAAAATCCAATGTATCTGCATGGTATCTTTCTATTTGTGCAGCATTCGAAATTATTCCGCTTTCGCAAATTTTTCAAATTTACTTTTTCTTGTATCGTTATTCTATTTGTCGTATATTGATAGGTGAAACAATGCAGATTTCTGTCTATTTTCTTAAGTTTTCGTATCGGCAGGAAAATATACTGTCACACTTAAAATTGGTTTTAATGCTGAAAATGATTTGATTGTTTGGTTCTATTTTCCCTTTTTCTTCCTTTAAAGATTTATTTTTCTTCCATATACTTATTTATTTATTACATTTTAATCTAATAGTCTCCCAAAAACTAAAGCGATAAAAAAGTTCTTTGATTCCAAGATAAAAGAAACTTTCATTATGCTTTGAATTTCTTCAGCAATCTTTCACCAGTAGGATTTATTTTCTTCTTTCACCTACTGATACTATGTGATTCTATATATGTAATATATCTGATTATGTATGTGTGTGAGTGTGTCTAAAGGTTTAATTGATATATATATATGTCATCAATGATATATATATATATATATAATCAATGATATATATATATGCATTCATATTTTAGCATATGTATATATTATAATGCATATATATATATATTGCATTTTATAATTTCATTACACAAAAATTTTATACCTTAGGGAGTATATCTTTTATAGTAGATTTTGGGAATGCTTGAATTTTGAGTGAAAAGGAAAGTCAAGATTTCTACTACTTTACCCCGTTCAGTGCTCTCTCTTTTACTGAGGAATTAACATCATAGGAGGGTTGTTTTTGCCCAAAGGTTCGGCCTTTGTGGGAACGGTTAGGGGAAACCGGAAAAGCAAGAAATAATTTTTCATTCCTGAATTGACATCTTCAAGAAGCATTGACTCTCAGTGAGTAAAAGACAAACATCTGGAAAGATGTATTTAAGCATAAAATGGTTTTCGATTCCAAATAACATTAATTTAGAGAAATTTTTGTGGATGCAATATATAATATTGAGATAAAAGTATAAAAGTAAGTAAAAGAGGGCGATGTAGGGTGATTTCATTGTTCGACTGTTCGATACACTATTCGACTATGTTAGAGAAAGGCCTCAAACATAGTACTGTCGGCCCTGTGTTTAGATTTGCTAAATTTACTAAAGCACACGATATCTATCTACCAAGATAAAAGTATTCTACTTCCGACGAGCTTTCTAAGAAACACTTACACGCATTTATTTTACATGTTGAGAAAAATCATAAAAATTCCATGCAGTTGATCTATTTCGTCGCTGAAAATAGAAGCCAAGAAGAATCGATAGTGTTCTCTGGCTTCAGGCACCTAGATTTCTCACTTTGAATTTGGAACTAGAAATATAATTACAAATGTCTTTACTAGGGAAGATCAAAATTCATTATTTTTTCATACATGTAAAATCTGGATAAATACGTTTTCTCGTTTATAAATTACAGAAGATTTTTCAATAATTCCTGATATTTTAAAGGAAACTTTTGATGTATTTGTTTCCTGTAACAGGTCTAAATAATCATTCATTAAAGCCACACTAATTTTAACGATCTGAAAATTAACAAATGAGTTGAACTCTTTCATAATTATAATAAAAAACTTAATTTGGGTTTAAGATTACCTCAGAAGTGATTTTTTTTAATTTCTTAATTTAGATGCCTTACAATCCAACAGTTATTTCCCCTATTCAACTACGGCCATATTAGTGGCCGGTAAATACTGGTAGTTCGATTTACACCCTGACGAACGAATACGATGGCTGAATGGTATTTTTCCATGTTTTTCCCTATATATAACATGAATATGAGACTTTTCTCGTTAAAAAGTCCTCTACGAAGGCATCTCTTTCCTTAAAAGCAGATAGTCCTCGTGTGTTTTGCTGTATTCAAGTAATCCTTACCTTCAAACTACGGCACCTGTCACACTAAATCAAGATTAAAGGTTTCTAAACAAGATTTTTAATCGGCCTTCGGTGGCCAAGCGCTAAAACCGCTGAGTACTGGTAATCCTACATAAGTTCAAATCCTGGTGAACACGCTTGTTCGGTAAAAGTTTTCTACGTTCAATGTGAAGGAAATCTAGTTTTCCTTAGAAAGTCCTCCCTGATAGTTTCCGTCCTCTTGCGCAGATGCCAATTCCATTAAATTTTCTGCATTAAACACAATTGTAATTCTTTCTTTTTAAAGAAATCTCAGGGGAAATAATTGTAAACATCAGATTCAGTGCGATTATGAATTATTATTTTAAAGTAGTTAAAATTTTGAGTGGGAAAAGCATTTTTAATACGCTCATAAACAACCCCTCCTCTAAACTGGCATCAAACTGTGTCGATTTCTAAAACAATCTATATAAATACGTTTCCAAAAAATTCTGCTAAAATATTAAAAGTTGTATTTGTAGAGCATTTATTAGTTAGATTTGTGACTACCTACTGAACTTTTGGTTTTCGTAACCTATAAGGTATTTTCTCCCGCCTTCTTAGCATACCTTCGTGGTGTAATGGTCAGCACGCATGGCGTGTATTCGAGAGTTTGGTGGTTCGAGTGCCGGCGAAGGCATTGCTCCTATTTCACATGTCCTGCTTCGAAATAACCTAATGTTTCTATAGTGGCACCCAAACCAAAAAATGGTGGTGGATGATGATTCTCCGCCGCAAGGATTTGGCGATTCGGTCCCCTAATCCCCAGTCGCCCTTTAAAAGGGGGAGTATATACGGTATTTTCTCCCGCCCTTTTAGCATGCATTCGTGGTCTCAGTACGCTCGGCGCGCATTCGAGAAGTCCGTGGTTCGCGTCCCGGGCAAGGCATTGCTCATTTTTCATGTCTCTTGCTGTTAAAAAAAAATGTAATGTCTCTAAAAACCTTCCATTCATCAGAATAGTAATAAAGTCATGAAGCATAGGGGGCAGGGGGGAAAAAGGAATTTTAAAGAAAAGATTATTTTTACAAAATGACTCAAAATTTCTTGAGACAGTATGAGTAGTTATATAACTCAAATAATTAAATATTTGACCTCTTAATTTTACCAGTATTTCTGTATGGAAATAAAACATAATTAAATATCTTTAATGAGTATCATAGATAGTGGAGCACATCGAGTGAGCTTCACAATATTTTCAAAAGCAGCCACTTTGACAAATGAACAGAACTGTCGGGAATCGCTTATGAATGTCACTTACACGTTTCATAATGCCAAGAATGTTATAAAAATAACGGTTATGCTATATCAACAACTTACCGATCTTTCCAAAGTGCTTAAAAATAGAGCTGTTCCAAAAATTGTATTCAGTTCATTCACGGTGTTTAATCAAAAGCTCGTCGTCGATTTTTGAACTGCTTATCGATAAGCTATTGAATTCAGATTTTGTACAATTACGTTTACGGATGATAATAATTCGATTTAGAGTTTTTAAAATTTAATGTCGAAGAAATTTTTTGCGCATATTTCCATTTATGAATAAACTAAAAATCTTAAATTTTTAAGTTTGCATCATTTTACAGAGCGTAAAATAGCTTTTGAAATAAAATTTGCAAGAAATTTGTAACCTAATTTCTGATTTGGGGGCGAATTTTGTTTTAAATTTATATATTTTTTCGATTATTTGAGGTAAAAGCATACTTGGAAGTAAAAGACTGAACCAAAAGTAATTATAATAATAATAATTTATCGCATAGATTAATGGTAATAAGAGATTACTTTAATAGCTTCTTTGCTAAATTCCTGTACAGTTTTATAAGAAGAATCATAGGCTCTTAAATTACGAAATCAAATAATTGAATCGCATTGTCAGATGTATAATATTTATAAATTTATCAAGACAGCCTCACGTTTTTATTATTCGTGATATACATTTGTAGAAGAATTTTTTAAAGAGAATTATTTAATCTCGTATTCCCATTAAATTACACGATACATTATTTTTAAAACAAAGGGCGTTAGCCGAGAAGGTCTATTAACTTCATTTTTTCATTTTCCGTTGAAAACTATGTCAGTTCACTTTTCAAACTGTTGCTACCACATATTACAGCCCTGTATTATATTTAAAGAAATTAAATAATGGTTTTGGTTTATTAGATTACGGCAGAGCACTCGAGGGCTATCTGCCTTGAAATTAAATAATGAATAATCTGCATAAATATATGTATGTTTCTCGCATTGTGATAAAACAACGGCACCTAGACCCATCCAATTTTGAATAACGTACATTTCCACCCGAATATGGGCATCTCGAAGCCGAGATTTGGAATTTGTTTTATTATATGTTTCCTATTTCGTAAAACTTCAATGAATTTTTTATTAAGAAACTCAACGATTTTAAAGCGAGCAAAGACAACACTGTATGAAAATAATAATATAAAACATTATCTTCAACGGGCGAGACTGTGTATCGGAAATTCTAAAGATATGCTCATTTAAAATTTATTTTGCGGTATTGATGTTTAACTGAAGTTTTATGGTTTAAGTGCGTAGAACATGATATTTAAAAATAAAGGTTACCCACAAACCGTTAAAAAACGCCCTTTGGGCGTAATGTAAAATCTGAAAGATTTGCATTCTCAGATTTTTATGTTTGCATTTATTACTTTTATTTTTCTCGTTTTAATTCATTAAAGCTCTTATAGGTAAACGTTCATTTTGTAAAAAATTCTATTTTTTATTCAATAACTGCTCTAAAACGGAAATTCTTAAATCCCTTTATATATGCATCCACTTTGTAACTGGTAATAAATTTGTTTCTTTAGAGTCAGTGTAAGGCCTTTATCCCAAAACATCAAGGAGATTTCTCCCCACGCTAATGACAGCCATTACCCATTGTCGTCAGGATTGCATGGACCCTTGTCCCCTTAGGCATTGGAGGTTGGAAGACATGCAAAAATACGTGCTAGTACGTTTTGGCGTGTTTTTTCGATAATACAAAAACACGGGACTGTCCGTTTTCGAGGGTACATTTAAACTAACAATAATCCGTAACGAACCGTTAAGAGACCTGCATAAAAGAACGAGAAAATCCGGGTGAAACCGTTAATGGGTTAAATATTTCAAAACCAGGAGTTCCTGACGGAATCAATTTCAATAGTTGAACATGCACGAGCAGTAGATCGGCATATTCAAATATTACTGCAAAAAGAATAATAAAAAAATTGATAACTTTTTATTGATATCAAGCTATATCAGATAGTAAGAAAGGATTTATACAAAATAGGGCGATACACAAATACTGTTGTCTGTTATTGAAAAGAATATATCTTCACAGAGGATATATAATGATATCACCACTGATTTGTGATATATCATATATTATGCTTCAGTAAGTGTTAATTCCAATGAAGAAAGGTCTTAAGCATAATCTCTAAAGTTTTGGAATCTGAAAGTCATTCTGGAGAAACATCCCAAAATAAGTATTGTTACATTTAACAAACATTATTGACTTTCCTCTCTTCATACCTACTGGAAGCAGGCTTTAGTCATGTCAATTGACTATCTAAAACAAGCTGAAATTTTTTTATGTCATTTAAAAATTAAACAATTTTATGCCAAATATTGAAAAGTTGTGTTCATGCGTTTAATAAAATGGAACCTTTATTCAATTGCAATCTGCGATTTTGCTTCTGAAAACTTGTTTATATTTGCAAAATTAAAAACAATAAAACATTAATCTAATTTTAAAATTTCTAAACTTTTGTTAATAGTCTAATTTGCATGCTGTTTGTTATATAGAAAAAAGTAACAGTCGATTGCTATACGTTATTAATTGGATAATATAATATATAAGAATTAATAACTTATATCAATAATTATTAACAAGGATTTCCATAGCAACAATGCAATAAATAAATAGCAGAAGAATCAGCAGAAAATGGCTAATGTGAAATTTTATGCCTGTGCTCTGCAATAATTTCCTGTGCCTTATAACTAATAGTTAAAAATAGTAACAATTAATTGTAAATATAATTATAATTAACGGTCTACGGTATTTCTAAATCATGGTTCAATATGTCTCCAATTTATGGTTCAACGTGTTCCAACTTCATGGCTACACATTCTCTTAGCATGGATGCCAATTCATGGTTCAACATATGACCAAACAATGGTTCACTCAAAGCACCAAATTATGGAACAACATTTTACCATCTTTTGGTTGCAACTTTTTTTGGTACCATAATTAGGTGAAACCTCGAACCAAATTTTTTACAGTGTAGTGTACTTATAGTGATTGCAATTATTTAGCAAATCTTCTATTCTTATTTTTTGGCCCTGAAAAGGGCCTTTTTTTACAACTGTATGATCTTAACCTTATATTCTGGAAAGAACTATACTAATGGCTAGTTGAATTTCATCTGTGTGATCATGCTTTTTCTTCTCCCGATAGTAATATTCAAGGCTACTTGCAAAATTTCAGTAGCCAGGTATCCCAAAAATTCGTACATACAGGTAACTGCATCCAATTTTAACCTGATTATCTGTCCACTTAGTCGCTTTCGGAAAAGACGACGCATTTTTCTGACAGGAATACAAACCGTAGACGGAACTAGCCCGTACATATCCATGATACAAGATAAGAGAGCAATGCCTCAGACCGTAGGGGAGCTGCTTTATTTGCTCTCGGAGGAGATTGTACTTTAAGCCAATCAAATTCGAGGGATTCTCAGTTACGCTGTCCAATAGAATTCATTACATAAATTCTTATTTCGACATGTCTCCTGGTGCGTGCATTGCTTTAAATATTTATTTTTTTTTTTTGTTTACTTTAAAATGTCTAATTTAAGGACATCTCTGAGATTAACCTGACCGTTCATATGAGATTTTATAAAAACTATTTGTAATTTAGCTTCGACATCCCAAAATTAAACCTTTACTTTTTCTATAATCATAAACGTTCTGGCAATTTCTAAATTTTAGAAAATAGTAAATGTGTAATGATAAAATAAATCTGCCGTTTAGTCTTAGATGACGTTCTACAATACCAGGCAAAATATCAGAGGACAAGGCTTCAATTACACTATATGTCTTTAAACCACTCATAGAATTTTAAATGGACATTTGATTGGTTTTGAAGTTGTTATTAAAAAAAAAAGAGTTTGAAACAGCGGTTAGTGATACTTTAGTTATAAATTTGTATATAATTTGAATGATTAGTTGGATGTTTAAAAATTCATACACGTGAGTATACTTTACTATACTCTCTTACATGTGGTTTGTTTGATTCTCCACACAATGCAAATACGTTTGCAAATATTCAAAAGATAATTTCGTTTTGATTTCACTTGTATATTAGAGGCAAATTCAAATAATCCGCTGCTCGAATTCGCCAAGCACCATCAGAAAGATTTATGCAAAATGAAGATAAAATAAAGCCTGTAAATGAATAGCATTAAAACATGTTTATGTTAGTTACTGCCTCATTTAAACATTTTATTATATTCCCCAAAACAAGACGTGTACACTGTTTGCCTGTGTATAGTCATTATTTATTTACAACTTTGTATTCCGTAGACAGGATTACGTCCGAAAAACTGATAAGTTCAGTTCTTCTCAATAACATGATAATTGTATAAATTAGAAGTGATATCAAATAAACGTTTTGGCACTGTTCATTTCTATATTCATATATACCAAATAAGTCGTAATAGGATTTTCATAAAAGAAATTAAATTGTGTAAATTAATGTAGGTGTTGATATGAATTAAAATAACAAACTTGATATAAGACAATAAATATGTTATTTTGAAGATCTTTAATTAAGAAAATATAATTTTTTGCAAAAATGCACGTAAAGATTTAGCTCACATATTAAAATTCATCGAAAAATTTAACCTCATATATGAATGCCCCTTTTTTCATGTTCGTGGAAAAGGAAAACAAAGTGAAATGCCAAAAATGCACTAAACATTTTTAATTAATAAACTTCATTTTCAATCTTTTTAGACTTCGTATAATATCCGTAAAAGTGACGAATGAAATATACCATAAAAGCAGTGGTTTCTTTCAGAACATTCGATTCGTATAATATGCGTAAAAGACACGAATAAACTATACCATTATGGCGGTAGTTTTTTTCAGTACATTCGGATTCGTATAATTTTCGTAAAAATAACGTGTGGAAAATAACGATCAAGAGTCACCAGTAACTTCAGCCTTTTTCATTCGTATAAATTTCGTAAAAGTAACGTGCAAAAAATACCATACCCTTATTTCACCAAAATTATACATATATTTTTGGAGACGTGCTGCCTGGGGTGGCTTTCAAATTTCACTTCCCACAGTTCTCGAATAAAGAAATAGAAATATTGGTGCAGTTGCATCAAAGTATTTTATAAAATATTCGGAATCTGCATCCATATTATATATAAGAATTTCAGTTACCCTAAAGAGAGATATACAAGATGGCAAAAGAAAAGTAACTTATATACTCCCTTCCCCCTGGGGTGGAACGCTAAAAGCGTCGCCCCGTGACAGTTGACCTGCCAAAGTGTGCAGAGCACACGCAAAAGAAAAAAAAGAAAAATGAAAATTCCAAGTCACAATTTCGGGAATTACCCATATACATTAATATGGCATCAGACTTACGTATTAATATTCATATTAAAATCCCTTTAAGAACAAATTATATTCGGCTTACCCAAGATGATGTTCTAAACAGCGCTTGTATGCAGTTACTTAAAAATTTAAAGAATATTCGTATTTCCTATTACAGACACAACACCAATTGTCCAAAAAACTTCGATCCATTTTCCGTTACGTGAAATACTCGGCTGTTTGGAACTGATTTCGTTCGTTAATATTTCTATCTGATAATTGTTTAAAATTACTCTGGCAAAATCCGAAGATAGCGAAACGAAATTAATCCCTAATTTACCGGGCTTGAGAGACGTGAAAACACTAGCACGCTTTATATGGGTGATATGAAGAAGCAAAATATGCTGTAGGAAGAAGTTCCATGTTGGGTTGCAAGTATTCTAGATACACCAATAACGATAAACGAAGTTAATTTACTCGAAATTCTGTTTATTTTAAATTTATTTACGCGGTGATTTTATACCGAAATTTTATTTGGCTGAAAATTTAGGAAGCACCCTTAGTGAAGTAAAGGAAAGTGACGAGCTTTTAAATATGAACATTGAATCTATTGAAAATTTAAAAATTTAGGCATGATGCTCGTGACGCATAAGATACGCCTTGCGATATGAAAAACATAAAAAGAAAGCACTGTAAGTAAGCTCCGTATTTTTTGCTCACACAGCAAAGGGGCGGAGCCACACCAAAGGGGCGAAGCTACGAAAATGAAGGTTTGGGTGGAACGGGGATTTAATGTTGAAATGACTTACTTCTCAACATATATTCCTCAAGCCTTGACACATATAATTGGAAATAAGAACAAGTTCATATGCGAAAATTGATATTCATCAATTTTTGATTTTTAGCAATGAAATTTTCATTAAACTTAGATACTTATTTGTAATAAACTGAGTTTCAACTGTACAGTGGCAGTTCTTCCCAGTAACAGGAGGGAAATCTCTAAGAAATTTATCTCTGAAGGAAAATCAGGTAAGTCTTGCAGCAGGAGTTCATCAGAAGAGGCTAAAAAGGAAAGAGAAAAACCACACAATGTCCTTGCTCGTATCGCCATGTGGTGGCGGTGAAATTTATTATTATTAACTGGGCGAACGTAAGGCACTCAGTGGATTATTAGAGCATACTTCAGTACAGGGGCTTGCAAATTTCACTTCCCATAGTTCGCGAATAAAAAAAAAATAGAAATTTTGTTGCAGTTGCATGAAAGTATTGTATAAAATATTCGGAATCTGCATCCATATTATATATAAGAATTTCAGTCACCCTAAAGAGAGATACACAAGATGGGAAAAGAAAAGTAACATATAAAGCTCCCACTTTTGGCGTTGAATGTATAATAAAGCAATAAATTGCATTAGATATAAGAAAACGAACACTCGGGGACCTGGAATATATTCTACAGATGAAATATGTATTACAGGAAATGAGAGAAGAAATAAGTATATACATGAAAATTCGCGAACCAGAAAATAAGTTGCAAGTAAAAATGAATGTGGAATGGATTTCAATAAAGATGTAAGATGATCGTTGAAAATTAACACTTGCTGTTTACTAATCATTATTTTACATATGTGAAATAAAAGCGTCAGCCATTATTAACCATTTTTGAGAAATACAATTAACCACAACCATAAAAACTCCGAATATTGCAAACTTAAATTACGAGCGGCCTGACCAGGAAACTCCCTTCCCCTGGGGTGGAACGCTAAAAGCGTCGCCCCGTGGCAGTTGACCTGCCAAACTGTGCAGAGCACACGCAAAATAATAAAAAAAAAGCTAGAACGAAAATTCCAAGTCCGAATTTCGGAAATTACCCATATACATTAATATGGCATCAAATCTACGTATTAATATTCATATTAAAATCCCTTTAAGAACAAATTATATTCGGCTTACCCAAGATGATATTCTAAACAGCGCTTGTATGCAGGTATTAAAAATTTAAAGAATTTTCATATTTCCTATTATAGACACAACACCAATTGTCCAAAATGTTCGATCCATTTTCCGTTACGTGATACACTCGGCTGTTTGGAACTGATTTCGTTTCGTTAATATTTCTATCTGATAATTGTAGAAAATTACTCTGGCACAATCCGAAGACAGCGAAACGAAATTCATCCCTAATTTAACGAGGTTCAGAGACGTCAAAACAATAGCACGCTCTATATGGGTGATATGAAGAAGCAAAATATGCTGTAGGAAGAAATATGATGTTGGCCTTCAAATATTCTAGATACACCGATAACGATAAACGAAGTTAGTTTAGTTGAAATTTTGCTTATTTTGAATTTATTTACGCTGCTGATATTTTATTCCCAAATTTTATTTAGGCTGAAAATTTAGGAAACACCCTTAGTGAAGCAAATGAAAGTGACAAGCTTTTAAATATGCACATTGAATCTATTTAAAATTTAAGGTCTGGACTAAAAGAATTTTCTAAGTAATATTTGTCAGAATCTCTAGCAGTTCAATCGGCTTATAAATGCCATGGAATGAAATTGAGGTACGAATTATGTATAGAATAATTTATTTTTATATATAATTTTAATCAACTAAATATCTATTATTTTGCACTAGAAACAATGCCTCTCTCGCTTTTGGATTTAAATATTTCAAAACCAGGAGTTTCTTACGGAATCAATTTCAATAGTTGAACATGCACGAGCAGTAGATCGGCATATTCAAATAATACTGCAAAAAGAATAATAAAAAAATTGATAACTTTTTTATTGATATCAAGCTATATCAGATAGTAAGAAAGGATTTATACAAAATAGGGCGATACACAAATACTGTTGTCTGTTATTGAAAAGAATATATCTTCAGAGAGGATATATAATGATATCACCACTGATTTGTGATATATCATATATTATGCTTCAGTAAGTGTTAATTCCAATGAAGAAAGGTCTTAAGCATAATCTCTAAAGTTTTGGAATCTGAAAGTCATTCTGGAGAAACATCCCAAAATAAGTATTGTTACATTTAACAAACATTATTGACTTTCCTCTCTTCATACCTACTGGAAGCAGACTTTAGTCAAGTCAATTGACCATCTAAAAGAAGCTGAAATTTTTTTATGTCATTTAAAAATTAAACAATTTTATGCCAAATATTGAAAAGTTGTGTTCATGCGTTTAATAAAATGGAACCTTTATTCAACTGCAATCGGCGATTTTGCTTCTGAAAACTTGTTTATATTTGCAAAATTAAAAACAATAAAATATTAATCTAACTTTAAAATTTCTAAATTTTTGTTAATAGTCTAATTTGCATGCTGTTTGTTATATAGAAAAAAGTAACAGTCGATTGCTATACGTTATTATTTGGATAATATAATATATAAGAATTAAGAATTTAAAACAAGCATTTCATAGCAACAATGCAATAAATAAATAGCAGAAAAATCAGCAGAAAATGGCTAATGTGAAATTTTATGCCTGTGCTCTGCAATAATTTCCTGTGCCTTATAACTAATAGTTAAAAATAGTAACAATTAATTGTAAATATAATTATAATTAACGGTATTTCTAAACCATGGTTCAATATGTCTCCAATTTATGGTTCAACGTATTCCAACTTCATGGTTAAACATTCTCTAAGCATGGATGCCAATTCATGGTTCAACATATGACCAAAGAATGGTTCACTCAAGGCACCAAATTATGGAACAACATTTTACCATCTTTTGGTTGCAACTTTTTTGGTACCATAATTAGGTGAAACCTCGAACCAAATTTTTTACAGTGTAGTGTACTTATATTGATTGCAATTATTTAGCAAATCTTCTATTCTTATTTTTTGGCCCTGAGAAGGGCCTTTTTTTTACAACTGTATGATCTTAACCTTATATTCTGGAAAGAACTATACTAATGGCTAGTTGAATTTCATCTTGTGTGATCATGCTTTTTCTTCTCCCGATAGTAATATTTAAGGCTACTTGCAAAATTTCAGTAGCCAGGTATCCCAAAAATTCGGACATACAGGTAACTGCATCCAATTTTAACCTGATTATCTGTCCATTTAGTCGCTTTCGGAAAAGACGACGCCTTTTTCTGACAGGAATACAAACCGTAGACGGAACTAGCCCGTACATATCCATGATACAAGATATGAGAGCAATGCCTCAGAACCAGTGGAACGGTGCCTTGGTACACCAGGGTACCTGGGCCGAAGGCCCTACCCCTTGTAGAATATGTTTAGACATTACGATTAGCTGATTTGTCATTAACTTATACTGAATTCATCTTATTTTTTTATAATATATATTTTGAATTTTTTAATTTTTTTTGTATATTTTTGGGTTTTTTGTATATTATATGTTAGGATCCTATTTCCTGGACTAACCCAGGTTACTTTTTTCAGTTGCTGTAAAGGACTGGAAGGACAGAAAGCTATGGAGTGGTGAAAAACCTGGAAGTCAAGATGTTATAACACAAAGCAGTGCACAAAGTGAGACCAGCGCTTGGTAAGTGAGAATATTTACATATAAACATACATATATAATAATGCAACAAGGATATATGATTATACAGAAAGAAGGTGCTACTTAAATATATGATTACATAAAGCAAAAATACATTACTATGCTATGCTACATAATCCACTCGTTTAATATGGCCAATGGTCTGTATTTGTTGTCCAGATTGTATGGGTCGTACTCAGGTATCTTAATGGCAGGGTTTTGGATTTCTAACTGCCTGCTGTGGAATCTTTTGGCTATGCGATAGTACACAGATTTTAGAGGGCGAATGCACAGTTCTTCGTGTATCTTATTATTTCGCACATACCAAGGTGCATTGGCTATCTGTCTAAGAATACAATTTTGGGCAGTTTGCAGTTTGTCCCGATACCTATTGCATGAGTACGCCCATACAGGACATGCATAGCATAGTAATGGACGTAATATGGATTTATAAATGAGTAACTTGTTATCTATTGACAAAACATTGTTTCGAGCAATTAAGGGGAAGAGTTGAGCTTTACGGGCTCGAAACTTATTGATAATATTTGTGATGTGTGGGTTCCATGACAGAGTTTTACTGAGGATCACCCCAAGATAAGGGACTTGCTTGGCCCAGGGGATAGAATTGCCATACATGACGAGATTCTTTTTAAATTTCTTTTTTCTGGTGAACAAGATAGCTTGCGTCTTGTCTATATTGACTTTAATTTTCCACTGTATGAGCCAAGTCTCCAGTGCATGTACGTAATTTTGTAAATGTTGGATAGCTGAACCAGCAAATGCACTTTGTGTGAGGATTGCTGTGTCATCGGCATACATAGCCAGTGTTGTGTTCTGTGTTGTAGGGATGTCGTTCACGTAAATATTAAAGTAGGTGGGCCCAAAAAGGGACCCCTGAGGGACCCCCGCCCTTATGGGGTGTACCGTAGAATTTGTTCCAGAGACGTGAACGACAAAGTTCCTACCTGTTAGGTAGGATTTGGTGATGTTTGTGATGTAATCTGGGAAGCCCAGATTGTGTATTTTGTAAACTAGTGCCTCCAGCCAGACACGATCAAAGGCCTTGGCTATGTCAATAAACAGACCACCCGTCACTCTCATCTTGTGCAGTCCTTCCGAGATGAGCTCTACCACCCTGTAGTGTTGGTTGGTAGTTCCCAAGACTTTCCGGAAACCGAATTGACTTGGGATTAGGATGTTATTCCGCTCTAGATGGCTGTTGATCCTGCTAAGGAGTGTAGCTTCGTAGATCTTGCTCATGGAAGAGAGTAGACTGATCGGTCGCTAGGCAGTTGGATCAGATGCTGATTTTCCTGGCTTGAGGATGGGTACAATCTTGGCTGTTTTTCCATGCCTGTGGAAAGTATTGTAGTTCCATTATTCTAGTGAAGATCTTTGCTAGGATGAAAATGATCTTCAATGGTAGGTTCTTCAGCATAGAGTTTGTGACGCCATCCAAACCAGGGCTCTTCTTCTTCTTGAGTTTATTGACATAGTCAACAACCTCCGAGGGCATAACCGGAGGGATGTTGTTTATGTTTGTATTTGTTGTGATATTGTTATGAAATGAGTAAACAATGTGTTCTGTTGATATATCATGTATGTTGTTCGTGCAAAACTGAGATTCCAGTTGCTTTGCTAAGAGTTCTGCTTTCTCAGTTTCAGTGTAATGAATCCTGGTGGGGCCTTTAAGGGCCGGAATTTTGTTGTAGCATTTTGTATACCTAGAAACAGCTTTCCACAGAGAGTTATTATCTGTGGAAAGTGAGTTAAGGTAGCTGGTCCAGCTTTGTTGTGCTTGCTCGCGTGTGAGAGACTTGACTGCATTGGCAAGGCGATTGAACTGGTTCTTGGCTTCTCGGCACCTAGTCCGTTGAAAGCGTCTCCTTGCAGCATTCCTTTGTTTGATTAATGCATCAAGATCTCTACTTCTTGCATGCTTCCTTTTGTGGATTTCTATTTTTGCTTTGTCATGAGCATCTTTGATATTTTCCGTGAGCTCCTGAATGAAACTATCAATGTCATCCCCAGTCTGTATCGTAGGGAGTGTATAGTGTATGTTGTTGAGAGCTTTGGCAAATATATGCCAGTCCGTTTTAAAAGCTCTTGTGTCTGTTGTGGTATACCTACTAATGTCCAGAATCATCTTAACCGGGTTGTGATCCGATGACAATTCGTCCAGCACGGAAATATCCAGTGGAACTCTGGTATTTCCGAGCAGGAAGAAGTCAAGGATCCCGGTGGACCTAGTGGTGTACCGTGTTGGGGTTTTCGGAGCTGCTATGTGTAATCCAGCCGAGTGGGCTAAGTTGAAAATTACACGTCCAGTGTCGTTTGAATTGTAGCAGTTCCACGCGCGGTGTCGTGCATTTAAGTCTCCACCTAGGATAATGTGTTTACCAAGACTAAGTAATATTTGTATGTCCGCCAGGACTGCAGATACATGACGTCCTGGGGAATGTAAGTGGAGACAAGAATGTAGGTTGTGGAAGTGTTTATTGTGAGTGATATTGCAGAGGCCTCCACGACCGAAAGCTGCGGTATTGTGGCAGGAATATGTGGGATGCAGCGTTTAATCAGGAGTGCTGTTCCACCCCCTCTTGGGCGGGAGATTGCCGGAGCTCTATTGGAACGATGTACTACGTAATTTTGCACATAAATTGGTGTAGCTGGGCCATTTATTTTTGTATCATTTTTTATAATTTTCTCACTCCTAGCTGATTCCTCAGTGCTCTGGGGGGTTTTCCCGCTGGCTACATTTGCATAGGATACACCTGATTTACTGTCCTTAATAGGTTGATTAGTATTGGTCAAGATTTTTTTATTTTGCATTCTGGCACCTTGAGGAGCTGGGAATTTAGGGCATCCGCGATAATTCGCAGGATGTCCTGCCTGCCCGCAGTTGCAACATTTTACATTTTCTACAAATTTACTGGCACAATCCTCAGTTTTGTGGGTGCCAGCGCATTTGACACAACGGGGTTTTAGCTTGCAATTATCAGATGAGTGATGGAAGTGCTGGCAGTTGTGACACTGCACAACACTCCCATTTACTCGGTAAGGTTTAATACTGACAAAAAAAATTAGAAATTTGGTTATGTCGTAAATTTTTTCAATTTCAGGAGCTTTTTCAACGTGAATTTGGAACAAGGGCATGGGGACTCTTGTCCGAATACGATGCATCTGGGCTACTTTTCTAACTTTGTATCCCATTCTAGTAAGCTCTTCCTGGATATCCTCTGTAGCGCAGTCTATAGGCAGACCCCTTATAACCACTTTGAGCGGTTTATCAAGTTTGGATAGAATTATATAATGATCAACTTTCTTATCATCCAGGAATTTAGAAATTGCCCGGTGATCATCTTCAGTATCAGGGAAGATTTTTAGGAAGTCCCCCTGCACCTTGCCCGCAAATTCACATTTTACATCAGCGCGTAACACCTTCATAAAGTCATTGAACTTAATATCAGGTTTAACCATGATGGGTTTAGGTTTGGAAACCTTAACATAAACATTTTCCATAATTACATCATCATTATCCTCATCAGGTTTAGAATTTACATCATGAGTACTTAATTTTTCAAATTTGTTTGCCAGTGGCAATTCAGCATTGCATTTGATTAGTTTACTAGGGCGCGCAGTATTCTTTGGAAGAATAAATCCATCTACGTCCCTATCATCATTTATCGATCGTTTAGCCAATTTTTTTGATGGGCGCTTAGGCCTAGGTTTAATTATCTCAGCCTGATTACTAATTTGGCCAACATTGTGATTCACAAATTCATTAGACATATCATTATTTCTACTAGTACTCAAGTTATTAGCAACCGAAAACACATTATTAATTAATACATTTCTACGTGCAAGTTTAACATTATCAGAATTCAAATTACAACCAAGGGCAGAGGCAGCACTTTGGCACTTACCTTCAAAGCTTGCTCTGAGTGACATTCCAATAGCTTGTTCCCTTTCCAGATTCTCTCGGATGATCTTCGCAGTCGCTTCATCAGACATCAAACTTAGAACGTTCTTGCACGTGTTTCCCCGCGCGATCATATCCGTATTTATTGTAGTAACGAGTTCCACACCACGACAGACATCATCGTAGGTCCATATTTCCTTTGCATATAGTTCTTGCCAATCCGAGTCCAGAATAGAGTTTCCATAATCCAATAAATCAGAACTAAAATCACATAATTTCCTGCTGACAGTCGGCGCATCCATTTTCTGTTTATCCGGCAGCGGCGGAAATTCGTTACCCACCATGTGGGACGAAATCACACTTCACCAAAAAACACAAAAAATCGAAGAAAATACTCACAAAAACACAAACGGAGCACTTCACTATTGCCGAGAAATAATCATTGATCTAAAATAATTCGTGTAAATCCAAAATAAGAGCACAAAATTGTTGAAAAAAGCCAAAAACACAAAACCATCCAAGATGGCGGCGAAAATGGCGCACACTAGCACGAGGTAGAACCGGAGCAACGCAAAAGCACGTCCTTCACTCACCAAGTCACCAGCCGAACTCTCCAAAAAACTCCAAAAAAGCTCCACATCCTCCCGTCCCAATGCCTCAGACTCTCCAGTGGAGCGGTGTCTGGTACACCAGGGTACCTGGGCCGAAGGCCCTACCCCTTGTAGAACATATCAAGACATTGCGAATTATTGCAAAAATTAGCCAGATATTACATGTATAGCATTTTTATGACTATGTACATTTACATTTACATGAGGATTTTTATTTATTTTTTTTATTTTGTTATTTATTCTTTTTTTTATTTATTTATTATTATTTTTTTATTTTTTAATTGTTTATTTATTTTTTTTTCTGTTTTTCCTAATAGGATCAGAAAGCTGTCCGAGCTGATGTCCTGCAAGGTAGAAGTTAAGTGGTGCAAGGAGTACAAAAGTGCTACATGCCCATACACAATATATAAAGGTGCCAGGTTACTATAAAGGATATGCATACATGATAGAACAAATAATACATAATAATGGGAACAAAAAGAAAAATAATGAAGGTGCTCAGAGAGAAGAATATTACTATGCTATGCAGTACACTTACATTATCCATTCATTGAGAATGGCCAGTGGTCGATTTTTATTTTCGAGGTCATACTGATCATAATCAGGGATCTTAATTGCAGGGTTGGTGATGGTGAGTTGCCTATTGTGAAACCTCTTGGCTATTTTATAGTAAAATGATTTGAGGGGACGCACTCCTAGTTCCTCATGTAACTTGTTGTTACGCACATACCAAGGTGCGTTGACAATTTGGCGTAGCATACAATTTTGGGCCACCTGTAGTTTCCCTCGGTATCTGTTACATGAATACGCCCAGACAGGGCATGCATATCATAGTAATGGACGCAAAATGGATTTATAAATGAGTAGCTTATTATCTATTGATAAAACACTGTTTCGAGCAATTAGGGGGAAGAGTTTAGCTTTACGCGCTCGAAACTTGTTAATAATATTTGTAATGTGTGGGTTCCATGACAAAGTTTTACTGAGGGTCACCCCAAGGTAAGGGAGTTGCTTGGCCCAGGGGATAGAGTTTCCATACATCATGAGGTTTCTTCTGAATTTCTCCTTCCTAGTGAATAAGATGGCTTGAGTCTTTTTTATGTTGACTTTGATTTTACATTGTACAAGCCAAGTCTCTAATGCTTGTATGTAATTTTGTAAGTGTTGTATAGCTGAACCAGCAAACGCACATTGTGTGAGGATTGCTGTGTCATCTGCATACATAGCCAGTGTTGTGTTATGTGTTGTAGGGATGTCGTTCACGTAAATATTGAAGTAAGTGGGTCCTAAAAGGGATCCCTGGGGGACCCCAGCCCTTATGCGATGTACAGTTGAGTTTGTTCCTGAGACGTGAACGACGAAATTTCTACTTGTTAGGTAGGACTTTGTGATGTTTGTGATGTAATCTGGGAAACCCATAGTGTGTATTTTGTAGACGAGTGCCTCCAGCCAGACTCTATCGAAAGCCTTGGCTATGTCAATAAACAGTCATCCAGTAATTTTCTTCTGAGCAAAGCCTTCTGAAATCATCTCCACAACTCTGTAAAGCCGGTTTGTAGTTCCCAAGCCTTTTCTGAAACCAAATTGGCTTGGAATCAGGATGTTGTTGCTTTCTAAGTGATTATTGATTCTCTGTAATAGAGTTGCTTCAAAGAGTTTGCTCATTGATGATAGAAGACTTATCGGCCGATAAGCCTCAGGATCTGAAGCAGTCTTCCCCGGCTTAAGGATTGGTATAATTTTGGCCGTCTTCCATGCAGTAGGGAAAAATTGCTGCCGGAGGATTTTAGTAAAGATCTTGGAAAGCAGGAAGATGATCTTCATCGGCAGTTTCTTCAACATGGTATTGGTGATGTTGTCCAATCCTGGACTTTTCTTCTTTTTGAGTTTATTGACATAGTCAACAACTTCCGAGGGCATGACTGGAGGGATGTTGTTTATGTTTGTATCTGTTGAAAGGTGTAAAAAAGATTTTCTGTTGTAGTGTCAGATATGTTGTTTGTGCAAAACTGAGATTCCAGCTGCTGTGCTAACAATTCGGCTTTCTCAGTTTCAGTGTAGTTAATCCTCGTGGGGCCTTTAAGGGGCGGAATGTTATTGTAGCATTTAGTATACCTTGAGATTGCTTTCCACAGTGAATTATCATCTGTGGAAAGTGAGTTAAGGTAACTGGTCCAGCTGTGTTGTGCTTGTTCGCGTGTAAGAGACTTGACTGCATTTGACTGGCGATTGAGCAATTGTTTATCTTCCCTGTGTCTGGTTTGCTGAAATCTTCTCCGTGCAGCATTACGCTGTTTGATAAGCAGTTTCAATTCTCTATTGCGTACCTCTTTCCTTTTAGGTACTTCTACCTTGGCATCATCTCTCGCCCTAGAAATGTTTTGAGTAATCTCCTGAATAAAACTGTCAATGTCATCCCCTGACTGTATCGTAGGAAGAGTGTATGGTATGTTGTTGAGAGCTTTGGCAAATTTTTGCCAGTCAATCCAAAAGGCTCTGTTGTCTGTTTTGGTATACCCACTGATGTCCAGAATCATTTAAACCGGGTTATGATCCGACGATAACTCATCCAGCACGGAAATATCCAGTGGGACACTAGTATTTCCGAGCAGGAAGAAATCGAGGATTCCGGTGGACCTAGTGATGTACCGTGTTGGGGTTTTCGGAGCTGCTATGTGTAATCCAGCCGTGTGGGCTAAGTTTAGAATTACACGTCCAATGTCATTTGAGTTATAGCAGTTCCACGCGCGGTGTCGTGCATTTAAGTCTCCACCTAGGATAATGTGTTTTCCAAGATTGAGTAAGATTTGTAGATCAGCCCGGACTGCAGATACATGACGTCCCGGGGGAATATAAGTGGAGACAAAAGTGTATGTTATGGAGGTGCTTGTTGTGAGTGAGATTGCAGAGGCCTCCACGACCGAAAGCTGCGGAATTGTGGCAGGGATATGCGGGATGCAGCGTTTTATCAGGATTGCAGTGCCACCCCTTCTAGGGCGGGAAATGGTAGGAGCTCTGTTGGATCTGTAGACAGCATAGTTCTGCACGTAGATGGGTGAGGCTGGGCCAAGCTTGTGTTCTTGTAGGAACATAACATCGGGGGTGTACTCATTTATAAAATCTCTTAATTCATGAATTTTCTGAGATAATCCATTTGCGTTCCATGTAATCACATTCAAAATATTGCATACATTACTCATGATTACTTATATTAACAGAGCCAAAAATTTCTTCAAACAATTCAAAAAGAAGGAATAGCTTGTCAACAGTATTTTGCGTTGCCTGTAATGCAGGCATTATGTTAGCAATTTTCTTTAATACAGTTGAAAAGGAGATTCCGTTAAACATATTAACAATGTCTTTAACTAGTTTAGTGACCTCAAAGAGACCAGAGAGGCCCACATCATTTCTATTCTGAACATTATCATTAACATTACCATTGTTATTATTTACATGTACATCATTTTTTTCCTCAGATTTTTTACGATTAACAATTTTAACATTGGTGGTGCTAGCCTCGACTTTTGTGTCAGTTCGTCCACTAACAACATTAGCGTATGACACACCTGGTTGGACGGGGTTGCTGTTAATTGCAGTGGGTTTAATGACAGAGGGAGTAGGTTTTCCTCTGCTGGTCTGGGTTTTGGCTTCCTGATATACTGGAAATTTGGGACACCCACGATAATTCGCAGGATGCCCCGTTTGTCCACAGTTGCAACATTTGACATTATCAATGAATTTACTGGAGCAGTCCTCCGTTTTATGTGCACCAGCACATTTCACACAGCGTGGCTTAAGCTTACAATTGTCGGAGGAGTGGTGGAAGTGCTGGCAGTTGTGACACTGCACAGTACTTCCATTCACTTGGTAGGGCTTAAAGTTAACATAAAAACCTAAGAATTTAGTGATATCATAATTTTTTTCAACTTCTTGCATTTTTTCAACTTGAATTTGAAACAAGGGCATGGGGACACTTGTTCTTATCCTATGCATTTGTGCAACGCGTCTGACCTTATATCCTAACTGTGTTAATTCTTCGTGAATGTCCTCTACCGGACAGTCGATGGGCATTCCTCGCAGGACGACTTTAAGTGGCTTTTCCATTTTTGATAATATGATGTAATGATCAATTTTTTTATCGTCTAAATATCTAGTGATTGCACGGTGATCATCTTCTGATTCGGGAAAGATCTTCAAGAAGTCCCCCTGCACCTTGCCTGCAAATTCACATTGAACATCTTTTCTAAGCACCTTCATGAAGTCATTGAACTTAATTTCAGGTTTAAGCATGATCGGTTTGGGCCTGATAATTATTACATTAACTGTGTCATCCATATTTACATCATTAGCATTACCGTTATCAATAATCTGGATATCATTATCAGTTGTACTTAGTTTTTGGAATTTGTTTTCCAAAGGAATATCAACATTGCATTTGATCAATTTACTGGGACGGGCGGTATTCTTTTGCAGAATGAAACCATCCGCATCCCGGTTGTTGCGATGTAAATGTGAAGGAACTCAAAACACGTCCTCCTTTTAAACATGAAACTTATATTAAATAACTGCACAATACAAGTATAAACAAGAAAATAACATATAACACTTATAAGTACGAGAACAGAACAAAATAGTGAAGAATAGACAGCATAGCAGCTGCCTTGCGAATGCGTTCGTCTGAGTCTGACTATTCAACTGAATTAAGAATGTTCTTTGGCATAGTTCCAAAAGCGAAAGAGTGAGGTTGAGTTGTTCTGTTCCGGTGCACCGGAACATACTCCCACCCTATCAGGCATTAGTCCTGATATATGGGCAAAGGTGCTAATTTATGAATGTTTCTTTTAAAAATAGAGTTTTTAGTTTTAACCGTGGCCACACGAACTAGTCCGTCAATACCATGATGAAGTTCGACCACTTGTCCTAGTGGCCAAGAACCTGGAATATGACCATCATCTAGTAACAGGACGATGTCTCCAATTTTCATATTCGGCTGAGTGTCCTTCCATTTCTTTCTAGTTTGAAGAGAAGAGAGATATGCTTTGGTCCATGATTTGCAGAAGTCCTTGCGCATCTTTTGAAGGAGATCCCACCTATTCCGTATATTAGCAGGACTAGTAAGAGGTAGTTCAGGAGGGGATAGGATCACGTCTCCTGTAAGAAAATGTGAAGGAGTGAGAATATTAATGCAATCAATGTCAGTATTGTTTACATAACGGACGAGAATTTAAAATGGCTTCTATCTGAGCCAATAGAGTTGTCAATTCTTCGAAAGTAAGTAGCGTTTCACCTATTACTCTTTTACAGTGATATTTGGTTGATTTAATTGCGGCCTCCCAAATTCCTCCGAAATGAGGAGATGCTGGATGTATAAAGTGCCATTCTATTGATGCTTGAGTTAAATGATGAGCAACGGCTTCGTTCTTAGGAAGTGAGGCCCACAATCGTTGTATTTCGCTGAGTTTTCGATTAGCCCCAACGAAGTTTGTTGCATTGTCGCTGTAAATGTGACTTGGAGCTCCTCGACTAGCACTGAAGCGACGCAAAGCAGCTAAAAATGCATCAGCGGTTAAATCGCTCACTGCCTCGATGGTTAGTGCCTTAGTAGCGAGACAAATAAATAGAGCAATGTAACCCTTGGTTGATTTTGCTCCACGACCCTTGTTGAATTTGATTGAAATAGGACCGGCATAGTCCACTCCGCAGTTGAAGAAAGGCCTCTCGAGTGTTACACGATGCTTAGGTAGATTACTCATAAGCTGGGATGTGGTGGATGCTTTAAATTTGAAGCATTTGATGCATTTGTGAACACATTTATTAATGAGCTTTTTTCCACCTATGATCCAATATGATTGTTTGATAATGTGGGACAGTAATGAAGCACCAGCATGTAAATAAGTCACATGCTTTTCTTTTACGATGAGCTCACTTATCTTGTGTTTAGCAGGTAGAATCACTGGGTGCTTTTGATTAAAAGACAATTCTGAATTTTGTAAACGCCCTCCCACCCGTAAAAGACTGTTTTCATCTATAAACGGATGGAGGGAGTGTAGCTGACTTTTCTTAGGCAACGATCTTTGATTTTTAATGCATTTTAGGTCTTCATTAAAATAATCTTTCTGAACCCATCGAATTATGATTACTTCTGCATTTTTAGTTTCCGTGTAAGTGAGTGGAGAAAAGGAATCAGTTATAAGTGTTTGACATTTGTTATTGGTTTTGCACTTATTGATGAATCTTAAACAATATGCTAAAATGCGTATAATCTTAGAAAATGATGAATATTTTCCAAATAAATCACTATATAATTCATTTGATGTAGCACTATGAAATGAAAATATAGGATCAAATCTTTGTTCAGCTTTAATTAGATCCTCGATTTCTTTGGAAGCGGATTCCTCTTTCGGCCAGTGAGACGAATCCAAAAAAAGCCAACTTGGGCCATTCCACCACAAGTTTCAATTAGGAAGACATTTGGGATCAATACCACGCGAAGCGATATCTGCTGGGTTCTCTTTGGAAGGGACATGCCTCCAGTATTTTGTTGGAAGTACTTCGATTATTTGAGACGTCCGGTTTGCAACAAAAGTCTTCCATTTACGGGGATGTGCCGAGAGCCAGGATAGTACGACTTTGGAGTCAGTCCAAGCGTAAACATCAAACTTATATTTTTTGAGAGTGTTCATGACTGCACGATATAACTTTGAAAGCAAATGAGCACTGCATAGTTCCAATTTAGGAACAGATACTTGTTTAATAGGTGCGACTTTAGTTTTAGAAACTAAGAGAGAAACCTTTATTTCATTTCCGTGTATTTGTTTGCAATATATTGCAGCAGCGTAAGCAAGTGTTGACGCGTCGCAAAAGCCGTGCAATTCAAATGTGTCAGAGGAAATAAGCGTGACACCTCTAGGAATGGTAAAATGTTCAACTGCATTGAAAGATTTCTGAAATTTAAACAAATCTTCAGCAAGATTTTGTGGAATAGGAGAATCCCAGTCCCCTTTTGTAAGCCAGAGCTTCTGATAAAAAATTTTCATTACAACCGTACATGGTGAAATTAATCCTAATGGATCGAAAATGCGAGCCGATTGGGACAAAATGTGTCTTTTTGTCAGCGGTGAGGTGAGTGCAAGGGCGGGTTTGAAAATGAATGTGTCTGTTGAAGAATTCCAAAATAATCCTAAGACTTTCGTGCTTTCCTTATCATTAGGAATTATTTCTAAATTAGTGTCCGTTGAACAATGTTCTTGAAATTCAGCAAGAAATGCATTTGAATTAGAATTCCACTTTCGTAGGTGGAAACCGTGTGTTTGTAAAATATTGGTAATTTTCTTACAAAGTGATATTGCATCACTATCGGTACTAGAACCCGATAGCAAATCATCCACGTATACATCGTGTAGTAAAGTATGAGACACAGCACTATTTTGTGAATAATCTAATGCAATTTGCTTAATGCACCTAGTGGCTAGGAAAGAAGCTGGAGCTAAACCATATGTTACGGTGTTTAACTTGTATGTGCGTATTTCTTCGTTAGGATTAAACCTCCAAAGAATTTGTTGGTAGTTCCGATCCTCATCGGACACTAAAACTTGCCGGTACATTTTCTCTATGTCTGCTGAAAAGACTATTTCCGGAAATCGAAAATTAAGTAAAATTTCGAAAATGTCTCGTTGCAATTTAGGACCAACACCCAAGATAGAATTCAATGATTTACCGTTGGAAGTTTTACATGAAGCGTCGAAAACGACTCTTAATTTAGTAGTTGTACTAGACGGCTTGATCACTGCATGATGGGGAAGGAAATATTGCTCATTCTGAAATCTATTTAAACAGGTTTGTGTGACTAATTCCATATGACCTAAATTTTCATATTCATGCATAAAATCCTTGTATTGGTTTTCAAATTCCGAGTTTTCCTTAAATTTACGTTCCATAGCATATAATCGAGAAAGTGCAGCTGGTTTTGAATTCAGATTTAGATTTTAAAAATGGCAACTTCACCACAAAACGACCATCTGAATTAATTGAGTAATTTTCCCGAAAATGTGTTTCAACAAATTGTTCTTCAGGCGAGAATGCAGTGTCAGTTGAATTTGGCACTTCTTCTAACTCCCAAAACCTTTTCAATTCGCTGTCAATATTTATTTCATAAATATGCATGTTTGAAAGTGAATTTGATTTCGTTTGAGATTCCGGTAGTTTTCCGGATATGAGGAAACCAAAAATTGAGTTTTGAGCAATTTGAGAACAGGTTATTTGTCCAGGAAGTAAAATAGAAAACAAGTAGTCAGATCCTAGAATAATATCTATCTTATCCGGAATGTGAAAATATGGATCAGCTAACTTTACATTTTTCAAATGCGAAAAGTCTTTCTCATTTATTTTTTGGCTTGGAAGCGCAGCAGTTAGTTTATCTAATACAAATGCCTTAATTGGCATTCTCACTGATGCATCATGGATTGACATCAACTCGATTTCAACACAACCTTTTGTAACTGCGACTTCTGACTCAGCTAAACCCTTGACAGGAAAACGCGCATTTTTCCTTTTAAATCCCAATAAATTAATACAAGATTCAGATAATAATGTTGATTCGGAACCACTATCACAAAGCATTCTAATATTACGTTTTTGACCCATCGAATCAATTACATTTACATATGCAGTTGGCAATAAACCAAAAGTTGTTTGAACGCTATTATTTTGAATTACAGTTCCGTTTTTATTTTCATTCGTAGACGCAATGTTTGGTATTTCATTCGCGGTTGGATTCTTTCTTTGCTGTTCTGACTGAAAACTGGTCTCAGAAAGAGACGCAGATTTTGAATAACTTTTTAAGTGATTTTCACACAGAGTACTATGATGCAATAACTGGCAATAATGACAACGATGTGGAGACATACATTCAGATTTTTTGTGCTGACTAGAAAAACAATTTAAACAAAGATTATTTTTCCTGACAAACTGATTTCTTTCTTTGACAGTTAGTGCTTTAAATTTGGGGCATTTGAAGAGAAAATGATCTGATTTACACATAATACATTTGATAGTTTTGTTAACAGAAAATCTTTTAACACTAGGCTGCGTTTTTTCCCTTTCTTTTTCGTGGAAAATTTCTAAAGAGGAACATCTATCATTTATAAATTGAATAAACATTTCATAAGTAGGAAATTCCATTTTTGCTGAAAACTCAGACCATTGTTTACATGTTTCGTTGTCAACCTTCTGTAATAAAATATAAATTAGCCAGACATCCCTTTCACTAGCTTTTGGATCAATAGATTTTAAACCTCTGATAATTTCATCAGATGTATCGGCAATTTTTCGCAAATTAATTGAGTTTGCATTAATCACACAAGATTGTTCCATGAAAGTTTTTATTAGTGATGTGACAATTTGTTTTTTTTTTTATCATACCTAGATAATAATTTTCCCCAGGCTTCCATATAACTATTTTCTGAAATGGGAATATGTTTAATAACAGAAGCCGGTTCATCAGTTAATAAACCCTTTAGGTATTGAAATTTTTGAATGTTACTTAAATTTTCATTGTTATGCACTAATGATACATATAAGTCCTTGAAAGACATCCAGTTTCTGTAATTACCGTTGAAGGATTGCATATTTATTCTCGGTAATTTAAAATTATTAGCAGTATTTGGAGTACTATAACCTGGCATTTGACGTTCATTAACATTAGTAACTTGCATATTAACAGTAACATTTAATTTCTCAAGTTCTTGTTGTAGTTTGGCTTTGGTTTCATAGTATTTTTTCTCAAATTCTTCCATTTCAGAACTTTCCGGCGGAAGTTCTGAGTCTGCCTTGTCAAAATCAGAATAAACGCTTTCAATTTTTTGAAGTTTATTCATTAAATCGTATTTTTCGAATAACTGCTTATCATCATTAATGAAATTTGAAATTCTGGTAAGAGCAGCTTTCGCTCTACCTTTTGCAATCTTAATCTTGTCTTCCATTACGACGTAATGGTGCAATGAGGAAAACCAAAGTCAAACTTGTAAAAAAAGAAAAAAAAATACTTATCTTGCTTGGTCTTTAAATGAAGTTCGAAGCTAAAAGTATCCAGTAGTATCCATTACTGTACCGAATGCAGTGTTGCAGTGCTGATGAAACCGAAATCTCGCCGGTGCCTCCAAAATATTATGTTGCGATGTAAATGTGAAGGAACTCAAAACACGTCCTCGTTTTAAACATAAAACTTATATTAAATAACTGCACAATACAAGTATAAACAAGAAAATAACATATAACACTTATAAGTACGAGAACAGAACAAAATAGTGAAGAATAGACAGCATAGTAGCTGCCTTGCGAATGCGTTCGTCTGAGTCTGACTATTCAACTGAATTAAGAATGTTCTTTGGCATAGTTCCAAAAGCGAAAGAGTGAGGTTGAGTTGTTCTGTTCCGGTGCACCGGAACACCGGTCATCATTAATGGAACGCTTGGTCACTTTTTTTGAGGGCCGTTTGGGCCTAGGTTTAGTAACAATATTATCAGTATCATTTGGGCCAGTTTTAACAGAATTGGTAACATTATCAATACAAATATCATTAGCAACTGAGCACAATTCCTTAAGAAATACATTATTATAAACACATTCATTACTATTTACATTAAGGGCATGAGCACTTTCGCACTTACCTTGTATTTCTTTCCTGAGGGCACTTGCAAATATCCGTTGTTTTTCCAGGTCACTCATCATTGCTGCAGCAGAGGTTTCATCCGTGACATGTTTAATTAACTTCGCAGAACAATTACCGCGTGCAGTCATATCCATATCAATCATAACCAAGAATTTTAAGCCCCTGCAGACATCATCTTGGGTCCATGGGTCTTTAAATATAAGATCTTGCCAGTCCGGGTCAAGTGTGATATTGCCGTATTCCAAGAGATCAGAGCTGAGTCCGCAGAGCACTTCCTTACTTGCCGAGGTCACTGGATCCATTTTTGATCTATCCGGTAGCGGGGGAAACGCATTACCCTCCATGTGGAAAAAACACTACACTTTCACTAACACAACACTGTAGAATCACTCGCGAAAAATGTAGAAAAAAGCACGCACAAAACACTAAAAGAGGAGCACTACACTGTATCCAAGATAAATGCGTATCCAAAATATCTTGAAAACATTACACCGTAGAATAATAATCTTCAGAAAAGAGATGAACACGATCACATTCAAGATGGCGGAGAAAATGGCGCTAAGAACACGAGGCAACACGGAGCTGAACCAGAGCACGTCTTACACTCACCAAGTCCACCAGTCGAATGTCCAAATGCCTCAGACCGTAGGGGAGCTGCTTTATTTGCTCTCGGAGGAGATTGTACTTTAAGCCAATCAAATTCGAGGGATTCTCAGTTACGCTGTCCAATAGAATTCATTACATAAATTCTTATTTCGACATGTCTCCTGGTGCGTGCATTGCTTTAAATATTTATTTCGTTTTTACTTTAAAATGTCTAATTTAAGGACATCTCTGAGATTAACCTGACCGTTCATATGAGATTTTATAAAAACTATTTGTAATTTAGCTTCGACATCCCAAAATTAAAACCTTTACTTTAAAATTTCTATAATCATAAACGTTCTGGCAATTTCTAAATTTTAGAAAATAGTAAATGTGTAATGATAAAATAAATCTGCCGTTTAGTCTTAGATGACGTTCCACAATACCAGGCAAAATATCAGAGGTCAAGGCTTCAATTACACTATATGTCTTTAAACCACTCATAGAATTTTAAATGGACATTTGATTGGTTTTGAAGTGGTTATTAAAAAAAAGAGTTTGAAACAGCGTTTGGTGATAGTTTAATTATAAATTTGTATATAATTTAAATGATTAGTTGGATGTTTAAAAATTCATACATGTGAGTATACTTTACTATACTCTCTTACATGTGGTTTGTTTGATTCTCTACACAATGCAAATACGTTTGCAAATATTCAAAAGATTATTTCGTTTTGATTTCACTTGTTTATTAGAGGCAAATTCAAATAATCCGCTGCTCGAATTCGCCACACACCATCAGAAAGATTTATGCAAAATGAAGATAAAATAAAGCCTGTAAATGCATAGCATTAAAACATGTTTAAGTTAGTTACTGCCTCATTTAAACATTTTATTATATTCCCCAAAACAAGACGTGTACACTGTTTGCCTGTGTATAGTCATTATTTATTTACAACTTTGTATTCCCTAGACAGGATTATGTCCGAAAAACTGATAAGTTCAGTTCTTCTCAATAACATGATAATTGTATAAATTAGAAGTGATATCAAATAAACGTTTTGGCACCGTTCATTTCTATATTTCTATATACCAAATAAGTCGTAATAGGATTTTCATAAAAGAAATTAAATTGTGTAAATTAATGTAGGTGTTGATATGAATAAAAATAACAAACTTGATATAAGAAAATAAATAAGTTATTTTGAAGATCTTTAATTAAGAAAATATAATTTTTTGCAAAAATGCACGTAAAGATTTAGCTCACATATTAAAATTCATGGAAAAATTTAACCTCATATATGAATGCCCCTTTTTTCATGTTCGTGGAAAAGGAAAACAAAGTGAAATGCCAAAAATGCACTAAACATTTTTAATTAATAAACTTCATTTTCAATCTTTTTAGACTTCGTATAATATCCGTAAAAGTGACGAATGAAATATACCCTAAAAGCAGTGGTTTCTTTCAGAACATTCGATTCGTATAATATGCGTAAAAGTGACGAATAAACTATACCATTATGGCGGTAGTTTTTTTCAGTACATTCGGATTCGTGTAATTTTCGTAAAAATAACGTGTGGAAAATAACGATCAAGAGTCAACAGTAACTTCAGCCTTTTTCATTCGTATAAATTTCGTAAAAGTAACGTGCAAAAAATACCATACCCTTATTTCACCAAAATTTTACATATATTTTTGGAGACGTGCTGCCTGGGGTGGCTTTCAAATTTCACTTCCCACAGTTCGCGAATGAAAAAATAGAAATATTGGTGCAGTTGCATCAAAGTATTTTATAAAATATTCGGAATCTGCATCCATATTATATATAAGAATTTCAGTCACCCTAAAGAGAGATACACAAGATGGCAAAAGAAAAGTAACATATAAAGCTCACACTTTTGGCGTTGAATGTATAATAAAGCAATAAATTGCATTAGATATAAGAAAACGAACACTCGGGGACCTGGAATATTTCTACAGATGAAATATGTATTACAGGAAATGAGAGAAGAAATAAGTATATACATAAAATTTCGCGAACCAGAAAATAAGTTACAAGTAAAAATGAATCTGGAATGGATTTCAATAAAAATATAAGATGATCGTTGAAAGTTAACACTTGTTGTTTACTAATCATTATTTTACATATGCGAAATAAAAGCGTCGGCCATTATTAACCATTTTTGAGAAATGCAATTAACCACCACCATAAAAACTCCGAATATTGCATGAATAATAAAAATTACAAACTTAAATTACGAGCGGCCTGACCAGGAAACTCCCTTCCCCTGGGGTGGAACGCTAAAAGCGTCGCCCCGTGGCAGTTGACCTGCCAAACTGTGCAGAGAACACGCAAAATAAAAAAAAAAATTTAGAACGAAAATTCCAAGTCCCAATTTCGGAAATCACCCATATACATTAATTCGGCATCAAACCTACGTATTAATATTCATATTAAAATCCCTTTAAGAACAAATTCTATTCAGCTTACCCAATATGATATTCTAAACAGCGGTTGTATGCAGTTACTTAAAAATTTAAAGAATATTCATATTGCCTATTATAGACACAACACCAATTGTCCAAAAACTTCGAACCATTTTCCGTTACGTGATACACTCGGCTGTTTGGAACTGATTTCGTTTCGTTAATATTTCTATCTGATAATTGATAAAATTACTCTGGCACAATCCGAAGACAACGAAACGAAATTCATCCCTAATTTAACGAGGTTCAGAGACGTGAAAACAATAGCACGCTCTATATGGGTGATATGAAGAAGCAAAATATGCTGTAGGATAAAATATGATGTTGGCCTTCAAGTATTCTAGATACACCGATAACGATAAACGAAGTTAGTTTAGTTGAAATTTTGCTTATTTTGAATTTATTTACGCTGCTGATATTTTATTCCCAAATTTTATTTAGGCTGAAAATTTAGGAAACACCCTTAGTGAAGCAAAAGAAAGTGACAAGCTTTTAAATATGCACATTGAATCTATTTAAAATTTAAGGTCTGGACTAAAAGAATTTTCTAAGTAATATTTGTCAGAATCTCCAGCAGTTCAATCGGCTTATAAATGCCATGGAATGCAAATAGAGGTACGAATTATGCATAGAATAATTTATTGTTATATATAATTTTAATCAACTAAATATATATTATTATGCATTAGAAACAATGCCTCTCTCGCTTTTGGATTTAAATATTTCAAAACCAGGAGTTCCTGACGGAATCCATTTCAATAGTTGAACATGCACGATCAGTAGATCGGCATATTCAAATATTACTGCAAAAAGAATAATAAAAAAATTGATAACTTTTTATTGATATCAAGCTATATCAGATAGTAAGAAAGGATTTATACAAAATAGGGCGATACACAAATACTGTTGTCTGTTATTGAAAAGAATATATCTTCACAGAGGATATATAATGATATCACCACTGATTTGTGATATATCATATATTATGCTTCAGTAAGTGTTAATTCCAATGAAGAAAGGTTTTAAGCATAATCTCTAAAGTTTTGGAATCTGAAAGTCATTCTGGAGAAACATCCCAAAATAAGTATTGTTACATTTAACAAACATTATTGACTTTCCTCTCTTCATACCTACTGGAAGCAGACTTTAGTCAAGTCAATTGACCATCTAAAACAAGCTGAAATTTTTTTATGTCATTTAAAAATTAAACAATTTTATGCCAAATATTGAAAAGTTGTGTTCATGCGTTTAATAAAATGGAACCTTTATTCAATTGCAATCTGCGATTTTGCTTCTGAAAACTTGTTTATATTTGCAAAATTAAAAACAATAAAACATTAATCTAACTTTAAAATTTCTAAACTTTTGTTAATAGTCTAATTTGCATGCTGTTTGTTATATAGAAAAAAGTAACAGTCGATTGCTATATGTTATTAATTGGATAATATAATATATAAGAATTCATAACTTATATCAATAATTATTAACAAGGATTTCCATAGCAACAATGCAATAAATAAATAAATAGCAGAAGAATCAGCAGAAAATGGCTAATGTGAAATTTTATGCCTGTGCTCTGCAATACTTTCCTGTGCCTTATAACTAATAGTTAAAAATAGTAACAATTAATTGTAAATATAATTATAATTAACGGTCTACGGTATTTTTAAATCATGGTTCAATATGTCTCCAATTTATGGTTCAACCTATTCCAACTTCATGGTTACACATTCTCTAAGCATGGATGCCAATTCATGGTTCAACATATGACCAAACAATGGTTCACTCAAAGCACCAAATTATGGAACAACATTTTACCATCTTTTGGTTGTAACTTTTTTGGTACCATAATTAGGTGAAACCTCGAACCAAATTTTTTACAGTGTAGTGTACTTATATTGATTGCAATTATTTAGCAAATCTTCTATTCTTATTTTTTGGCCCTGAAAAGGGCATTTTTTTTACAACTGTATGATCTTAACCTTATATTCTGGAAAGAACTATACTAATGGCTAGTTGAATTTCATCTTGTCTGATCATGCTTTTTCTTCTCCCGATAGTAATATTCAAGGCTACTTGCAAAATTTCAGTAGCCAGGTATCCCAAAAATTCGGACATACAGGTAACTGCATCCAATTTTAACCTGATTATCTGTCCATTTAGTCGCTTTCGGAAAAGACGACGCCTTTTTCTGACAGGAATACAAACCGTAGACGGAACTAGCCCGTACATAACCATGATACAAGATAAGAGAGCAATGCCTCAGACCGTAGGGCAGCTGCTTTATTTGCTCTCGGAGGAGATTGTACTTTAAGCCAATCAAATTCGAGGGATTCTCAGTTACGGTGTCCAATAGAATTCATTACATAAATTCTTATTTCGACATGTCTCCTGGTGCGTGTATTGCTTTAAATATTTATTTCGTTTTTACTTTAAAATGTCTAATTTAAGGACATCTCTGAGATTAACCTGACCGTTCATATGAGATTTTATAAAAACTATTTGTAATTTAGCTTCGACATCCCAAAATTAAAACCTTTACTTTAAAATTTCTATAATCATAAACGTTCTGGCAATTTCTAAATTTTAGAAAATAGTAAATGTGTAATGATAAAATAAATCTGCCGTTTAGTCTTAGATGACGTTCCACAATACCAGGCAAAATATCAGAGGTCAAGGCTTCAATTACACTATATGTCTTTAAACCACTCATAGAATTTTAAATGGACATTTGATTGGTTTTGAAGTGGTTATTAAAAAAAAAAGAGTTTGAAACAGCGTTTGGTGATAGTTTAATTATAAATTTGTATATAATTTAAATGATTAGTTGGATGTTTAAAAATTCATACATGTGAGCATACTTTACTATACTCTCTTACATGTGGTTTGTTTGATTCTCTACACAATGCAAATACGTTTGCAAATATTCGAAAGATTATTTCGTTTTGATTTCACTTGTTTATTAGAGGCAAATTCAAATAATCCGCTGCTCGAATTCGCCACACACCATCAGAAAGATTTATGCAAAATGAAGATAAAATAAAGCCTGTAAATGCATAGCATTAAAACATGTTTAAGTTAGTTACTGCCTCATTTAAACATTTTATTATATTCCCCAAAACAAGACGTGTACACTGTTTGCCTGTGTATAGTCATTATTTATTTACAACTTTGTATTCCCTAGACAGGATTATGTCCGAAAAACTGATAAGTTCAGTTCTTCTCAATAACATGATAATTGTATAAATTAGAAGTGATATCAAATAAACGTTTTGGCACTGTTCATTTCTATATTCATATATACCAAATAAGTCGTAATAGGATTTTCATAAAAGAAATTAAATTGTGTAAATTAATGTAGGTGCTGATATGAATAAAAATAACAAACTTGATATAAGAAAATAAATAAGTTATTTTGAAGATCTTTAATTAAGAAAATATAATTTTTTGCAAAAATGCACGTAAAGATTTAGCTCACATATTAAAATTCATGGAAAAATTTACCCTCATATATGAATGCCCCTTTTTTCATGTTCGTGGAAAAGGAAAACAAAGTGAAATGCCAAAAATGCACTAAACATTTTTAATTAATAAACTTCATTTTCAATCTTTTTAGACTTCGTATAATATCCGTAAAAGTGACGAATGAAATATACCCTAAAAGCAGTGGTTTCTTTCAGAACATTCGATTCGTATAATATGCGTAAAAGTGACGAATAAACTATACCATTATGGCGGTAGTTTTTTTCAGTACATTCGGATTCGTATAATTTTCGTAAAAATAACGTGTGGAAAATAACGATCAAGAGTCAACAGTAACTTCAGCCTTTTTCATTCGTATAAATTTCGTAAAAGTAACGTGCAAAAAATACCATACCCTTATTTCATCTCAATTATACATATATTTTTGGAGACGTGCTGCCTGGGGTGGCTTTCAAATTTCACTTCCCACAGTTCGCGAATAAAAAAATAGAAATATTGGTGCATTTGCATCAAAGTATTTTATAAAATATTCGGAATCTGCATCCATATTATATATAAGAATTTCAGTTACCTAAAGAGAGATATACAAGATGGCAAAAGAAAAGTAACATATAAAGCTCCCACTTTTGGCGTTGAATGTATAATAAAGCAATAAATTGCATTAGATATAAGAAAACGAACACTCGGGGACCTGGAATATATTCTACAGATGAAATATGTATTACAGGAAATGAGAGAAGAAATAAGTATATACATGAACATTCGCGAACCAGAAAATAAGTTGCAAGTAAAAATGAATGTGGAATGGATTTCAATAAAGATATAAGATGGTCGTGTAAAATTAACACTTGCTATTTACTAATCATTATTTTACATATGTGAAATAAAAGCTTCGGCCATTATTAACCATTTTTGAGAAATGTAATTAACCACCACAATAAAAACTCCGAATATTGTATGAATAATAAAAATTACAAACTTAAATTACGAGCGACATGAACACGATACTCTCTTCCCCTGGGGTGGAACGCTAAAAGCGTCGCCCCGTGGCAGTTGACCTGCCAAAGTGTGCAGAGCACACGCAAAGGAAAAATGAAAATTCCAAGTCACAATTTCGGGAATTACCCATATACATTAATATGGCATCAAACTTACGTATTAATATTCATATTAAAATCCCTTTAAGAACAAATTATATTCGGCTTACCCAAGATGATGTTCTAAACAGCGCTTGTATGCAGTTACTTAAAAATTTAAAGAATATTCATATTTCCTATTATAGACACAACACCAATTGTCCAAAAACTTCGATCCATTTTCCGTTACGTGATACACTCGGCTGTTTGGAACTGATTTCGTTTCGTTAATAAGTCTATCTGATAATTGATAAAATTACTCTGGCACAATCCGAAGGCAGCGAAACGAAATTCATCCCTAATTTAACGAGGTTCAGAGACGTGAAATCAATAGCACGCTCTATATGGGTGATATGAAGAAGCAAAATATGCTGCAGGAAGAAATATGATGTTGGCCTTCAAATATTCTAGATACACCGATAACGATAAACGAAGATAGTTTAGTTGAAATTTTGCTTATTTTGAATTTATTTACGCTGCTGATATTTTATTCCCAAATTTTATTTAGGCTGAAAATTTAGGAAACACCCTTAGTGAAGCAAAAGAAAGTGACAAGCTTTTAAATATGCACATTGAATCTATTTAAAATTTAAGGTCTGGACTAAAAGAATTTTCTAAGTAATATTTGTCAGAATCTCCAGCAGTTCAATCGGCTTATAAATGCCATGGAATGCAAATAGAGTTACGAATTATGCATAGAATAATTTATTTTTATATATAATTTTAATCAACTAAATATCTATTATTATGCACTAGAAACAATGCCTCTCTCGCTTTTGGATTTAAATATTTCAAAACCAGGAGTTCCTGACGGAATCAATTTCAATAGTTGAACATGCACGAGTAGTAGATCGGCATATTCAAATTTTACTGCAAAAAGAATAATAAAAAAAATTGATAACTTTTTATTGATATCAAGCTATATCAGATAGTAAGAAAGGATTTATACAAAATAGGGCGATACACAAATACTGTTGTCTGTTATTGAAAAGAATGTATCTTCACAGAGGATATATAATGATATCACCACTGATTTGTGATATATCATATATTATGCATCAGTAAGTGTTAATTCCAATGAAGAAAGGTCTTAAGCATAATCTCTTAAGTTTTGGAATCTGAAAGTCATTCTGGAGAAACATCCCAAAATAAGTATTGTTACATTTAACAAACATTATTGACTTTCAAAATCGTAAAAAACAACCTTATATTTAGCGATGTTCGGAAACGCAGAAGGATACATTCCGCCACCTAATTACTCATAACGTTAATTTTAACAATAAATCTTTGGGTTCTAATCTTAGCAAAAAGGAAAATGAGATCTTACGTGAAATTCATTCTGATACTAATATCATTATCTCTAAAGCTGATAAGGGCGGACAGATCGTTGTTATGGACAAACACACATATATTACTGGAGTCTCTAAATTGATAAATGAAGGCCCATACTGCTCGATCCCTAAAGATCCTTCAACTTCGGACCTCATGAAAGTAAAAAGTGCTATTAAATCTTCCCACATTCTGCCAACTCAGTTGAAGAAATCACTTATTCCGCCTATTACTAATTGCGCTAGACTTTATGCTCTTCCAAAAGTCCACAAAACCGGTATTCCTTTTCGACCAATTGTTTCCAACATAGGTACTGCTTCATATCCTTTGGCCAAATATTTAGTTTCCAGATTTTCTCCTCTACTTGCTAACAATATTCACACTGTAAAAAATTCTGTTGAAGTCATTGATAAACTTAAAAATATTTCCCCACTTCGTTCCATTATGGTTTCATTTGATGTCAAATCATTGTTTACTAATGTTCCGGTCGAAGGAGCACTAAATTGTCTTGAAACTAGGCTTCGGGAATTTCACTTCACACATACTGAAATTAATGAGTTGGTTTCGCTTACTAAAGTTTCTCTAAGTCAAACCCACTTTGTTTTCCAAAATGCATATTTTCGTCAAGTTGAAGGATTGGCTATGGGTAATCCTCTCAGTCCGGTACTTGCTGACATTTATATGCACTATTTTGAGATGAAATTATTTGATAAATTATCTTTTCGTCTTTGGATTCGGTATGTTGACGACACTTTCGCACATTTTGACGGTTATAAAGAGGATTTATCCGAGATTCTATCTATTATGAATTCAATTGATCCAGCCATCCAATTCACTCTTGAAATTGAATCCAACAATTCCCTCCCCTTCCTCGATATTCTTATAATCCGCAATGAAACCGATTTTAGCACCACTGTGTACCGTAAACCCTTTGCAGTTTGTTTACCACCCCATGCCAAGTCATGCCACCCTGTTAAGCAAAAAATGGCTTCTTTTTACTATTATGTTTTCCGCGCGCTAAAAGTTTGTTCCTCTGAATCTTTGCTTACCAATGAACTTAATTATTTGAGAGCAGTTGCGATTGACCGTGGATTTTCTCCCGTGATTATTGATAAAGCCGTCAAAAAATTTTCAGATTCCCATCAAAGAAGACATTCCACTGGTAGAAATAATATTAATGACCTTGTCGTGCTTCCATTTTATCCTTCTGTTAGCTATAAAATTGCACGGATTCTCCAGAAATTCAATTTTCAAGTCGGTTTCTCCCCTATTAATAAAATTCAACCTTCGATTCTAAAAGATTGCGTTTCTGTCTTGAATTCTTGGGGAATTTATAGTATATCATGTCAGTGTGGTTTAAGATATATTGGCCAAACAAAAAGAGCGTTGAAGTTTCGTATCAAGGAACATGAATCTTATGTCAAAAAAGGCGAAATTAACAAGTCTTCAATAGCGTATCATAGCTGGACTTTTAACCATAATTTTGATTTTGGGTCTGCAAAAAGCATCCAAAAGGCTTCTTCCATAGGCGAATTGGATTTTCTTGACGCTTTTCACATTCACAAAGATTTAGAAAGTTTAGTTAATGATTTGAAGTCCAATCCAGTCCTTCCTAATGCCTTTAAAATTCTACTATCTTAATTCAATTATTTTTGCCGATAGATGGCGTTACCTCCTCGCGCTTGGTACTACCAGAGGGTATAAAAATCCGTTCAGTGGTTGCTTTCCATTATTTGAAGTTCAGATTTTGAGCGTAATGTGCATTTGCCCCTCGCTCCCTATTTTAACTTCGCTAATATTTCTTTATGCTTGATCAGACAGCCTGGCTCAGTAAAAGTAGGCGGCCAGTGCAACTCTGATTAAAAATCTAGTTATAACCACGTGCAGTGCTGATAAGCACTACGTGTTTCTGTGACTCCTTCTCCTATTTTCTTCTTTCTATGTATTTCTTTCTCCTGATGAGGAGGGACCTTTAGCTGCCCTCGAAATCGATTGAGTGTTTCATTATACCTACGCTAAACATAAGGTTGTTTTTTACGATTTTGATTGTCACATTAGCGTGTTTCTCTTCTAGTCTATTATTGACTTTCCTCTCTTCATACCTACTGGAAGCAGACTTTAGTCAAGTCAATTGACCATCTAAAACAAGCTGAAATTTTTTTATGTCATTTAAAAATTAAACAATTTTATGCCAAATATTGAAAAGTTGTGTTCATGCGTTTAATAAAATGGAACCTTTATTCAATTGCAATCTGCGATTTTGCTTCTGAAAACTTGTTTATATTTGCAAAATTAAAAACAATAAAACATTAATCTAACTTTAAAATTTCTAAACTTTTGTTAATAGTCTAATTTGCATGCTGTTTGTTATATAGAAAAAAGTAACAGTCGATTGCTATACGTTATTAATTGGATAATATAATATATAAGAATTCATAACTTATAACAATAATTATTAACAAGCATTTCCATAGCAACAATGCAATAAATAAATAGCAGAAGAATCAGCAGAAAATGGCTAATGTGAAATTTTATGTGTTTCAGCCACCAGAGCTCTCTGCCTGTCTGTGAGATATTATTTCGCAATGCGCAGATTGTATGCGTAGTTCGCATTTTGTTCTTGCATTCTTTAAAACCGCTAATTGTAACTCTGTCGTTTTACTTTGTGCTGTGTTGTGTTCGAAAGTTAAAACCGCCGAATAAAGGTTAAATTTACAGTCCACTCGCATTGATGTATTCTTAGGTTTATTAATTTAAAGTTAAGATACCGCTTCGCTACATTATTTGGTCCGTCGAGCCGGAGCTTCGAGAAAAACCCGCGCTTGTGAATAAGAATTCTACGTGTCCGTAATGGAGTTGATAATGCAATTTCGGTTTAGAATTCTCAAGACTTACGGAATGCATACAATGTTCGAGGTGAGTGAAATAGTTAACGCATTTTAATTGCATTTGAGATTTCCTTATTGCTACTATTGTTGTGTTTAAAGTATTAGTAAAATCGAGAATTTAGAATATTTTCAAAATGTCAGATATAGAAAAAAAGCGAAAGAAAATTTTGAAAACACAGTTAACTAAATTTATTGAGAGAATAGATTATGATAACTTAGATAATGCTGAAGCTGAATTAATCTTAGAAAAATGTAAAATTTTTAAGGAAGATTTTAAATCTCTATTTAGAGAAATTTATACAAATTGTGATGATGAAAAAATAGACACTTTCGTTGAGGAAGAACAGTCGATTTTAGAGAAAATTGAGGAGGTTCACTTAAAAATTATTCGTAAGTTAAAGGTTTACAAGGTCGTAAATGCAAATGGCGACAAACCTGTCGTACCTGAATCAATCTCTGAAAGTTTAAAGTTACCGAAATTATCTTTACCCACATTTAGCGGAAATTTAACTGAATGGATAACATTTAAAGATTTATTTAACGCTAGTGTTCGCAACAATCCAAATCTTTCTGGAGCTCAAAAATTACAATATTTAAAGAGTTCTTTGAAAAATGATGCTTATCGCATTATTCAGTCAATTCCCATAGCTGATCAAAATTTCAGTATTGCTTGGAATTTACTAGAAGAGAGATTTTCTAATAAGAGAGAACAGATATTTGCTTTTATTAAAAGAATTCTTAACGTTTCACAATTACAAACGGAATCTGCATCCTCGATATTAAGTTCAGTAGATAACGTAAACGAAATAACTCGCTCATTGGAAATATTAGATCAAAGGATAGATAATTTTAGTGATACTTTGTTGTTGTATATTATTTTGCAAAAACTTGACGTTTCGACAAAGTTGTGGTGGGAGCGTCAATTAAAAAAAGACGAAATACCAAAGTTGAATGACTTGATAGAATTTTTGAAGAATTACGCTAGAACATTACAGAACAGTAAACCTTTAGTTAGTAAAACGCATAAATCAGATAAACCAGTGTATAATAGGGTTACTTCTCTGATTTCTAATTCTACCTGCTTATTTTGTAAAGAAGATCATTTTTTATACAGGTGTTCTAATTTTTTAAATTTACCAGTGCGAAAACGAATAGAGTTTGTTAAGACTAATAAACTTTGTTTTAATTGCTTGTCTAATGTCCATAAAGTTAAAATGTGTAAGAGTGCAAACACCTGCAAGCATTGTTTTAAGCATCATCATAGCATTTTGCATTTAGAAAATAATTTCAAACCAAAAAATGCATCTAGATTCCCTTCACCGGAAGCACAAGTGTTTGTTCCGAAATCGCAAATTAAACCAGAAAACACTTTGAGTGAGGTTTCTCCAACTGTTTGTGCAAACAACTATGAAAATAAACATTTTGGAGCTCATGCTAATGGTAAACGTAGTCATGTACTTTTGTGTACTGCTTTAATTAAAGTTCAAAACTCAAACCAGGAATTCATAAATTGTAGATGTTTACTAGATTCAGGTAGTGAAAAATCATTCATTCGTCGGAAAACAGCTATCAATTTAGGATTGAGCATAAAGGATTCGAAGATATTAGTGTCATGCTTAGGTACTTTCAATACAACTACTACTGGAGAAGTTGACTTGTTGTTTACACCTCATTTTAATACTAATTACAGAATTTCAACATCCGCTTACATAATAGACAAAATTACAGGAAACATTCCAAGTGTAACTTTACCTTTGAATTTATATGAAAATTTCCAGGATTTAACTTTAGCAGATCCTACATTTCATGAATCGGGAGAAATTGATATTTTACTTGGAGTTAATGTATTCCTTACTTTAATAAATGGCGAGGTAATTAAAAGGGGCAAAAATCTTCCATTTGCATGTTGTTCTAAGTTAGGATGGATAATTGCTGGAACTACACATTTTGAATTCCCAAACCGTAAGCAGGTTTCAGTCAATACGCTAAACGTAAACACGGAGGAATTAGTTAAATCATTTTGGGATTTGGAACAAATTCCCACATCGAAACCTTTAACTAAAGAGGAAAGATTGTGTGAAAATCATTTCGTGGAAAATCACGTGCGTAGTGAAAAGGGTCGTTACTCAGTAAAACTGCCATTCAAGCCTAAAAGAAATGAGTTGGGTAATTCCAGACCATCAGCCTTTCGCAAGTTTCTTAGCTGGAACAAAAATTAATAAAAACTCCTGAAGTATATCAACAGTATAAAGACTTCATGTCCGAATATTTATCACTTGGACACATGGAAGAATTATCCGATGATAATCCAGATAAAGTAAATTTTCATTATTATATACCTCATCATCACGTGCTAAAAGAATCCAGTCTTACCACAAAATTACGCGTCGTTTTCAATGCTAGTGCCAAAACTACATCAGGGATATCGCTTAATGACACGCTAATGAATGGTCCCAAGGTACAAGACGACTTATTTACTATTCTTTTGAGGTTTAGATGCTATCCCATAGCCATTACTAGCGACTTATTGAAAATGTATCGACAAGTTCAAATTCATGATGAAGATCGCGAATTCCAAAAAATATTTTGGAGAGATGATCCATCGAAGCCGATTAAAACTTACAGGTTGTGCACAGTTACGTGCGGCACTACTTCCGCTTCATACCTGGCTACTCGCGTACTCAAACAACTAACAATTGAGGAAGGAACTAAATTCCCAAAGGCAGCTGAAATAATATTACACAATTGTTATATTGATGATGTCCTATTTGGTTCAGACACAGTAGAAGACGCAGTAGAGTTAATTTCACAACTGAAAGAACTTTTACAAAAAGGTGGCTTTCAATTTCATAAATGGTGTACTAATGATCGCTCGATTTTGGAAACTGCTTTGAGTGCTCGGAACTCAAATTCTTCATGTACAGTAGTTGATACTAAATCCATAAAATTATTGGGTTTGGAGTGGTATCCAACGCAAGACGAGTTTACTTGCCACTTTGGAAATCTCGAAAACAGAGAGTGTTCTACTAAAAGAATAATTTTATCTTCTATTTCGAAAATCTTTGATCCACTTGGTTGGTTAGCACCTTTTATAGTTGCAGCAAAAATCTTGCTTCAAGACATATGGAAATTACAAATCTCGTGGGATGATCCCTTGCCAGATGAAATCAATCAAAGATGGAAAATCTATTGTGAAGATATCGCAAATCTTGAATGCATTCATATTCCTAGGAGAGTATTATTGCCCAAATCTACAAATGTAGAACTTCATTGTTTCTGTGACGCATCAGAGAAAGCTTACGCCGCAGTGATTTATTTAAAGTCTTCAAATCATTCTTCAATTTCGGTGCAGCTACTAACATCAAAAACTCGCGTAGCTCCCCTGAAAGTAATCTCTATTCCTCGTTTAGAACTCTGCTCTGCAGTTCTATTAGTGCATTTGGTTCAAGCTGTGCAGAATTCATTGCAAATTCATGTTGACAGTATTTACGCATGGAGTGATTCAATGATAGTTTTGTCCTGGATACAATCAGAACCAACACGCTGGCAAACCTTCGTAGCCAACCGCGTTTCAGAAATTCAATCAGTCTTACCTTCATCGCATTGGAATCACATAAAAGGAAAGGAGAATCCAGCTGATTGCGCATCAAGAGGTCTTTTGCCTTCAGAGCTTTCTACTCATGACTTGTGGTGGATAGGTCCTCAGTGGCTTAATTCAAATAATATTCCATTCTCTATCAACTTACCATTTTCAGAAGATTCTTTAAGGGAACAACGGAAAAATATTTCTTGTTCAATTGGAACAGTCACTTCGCAAATTCCAGTCCTTAATGAAGTTTCATCATTTTTGAAACTTAAAAGAATCATCGCATGGTGTTTTCGGTTTGCGAATAATTCAGCTAAATCTACCGCAACAAGAATTAAGGGTTACCTTAAAACCGAAGAATTGCAGTACGCTAGAAATGCAATTGTTAGAGTAGTTCAAATGGATGAGTTTTTTAATGAATATAATCTTCTGAAAAAGAATCAACCGTTAAACTCAAATAGTAAGATCCTTTCTTTGAACCCGTTTATCGATAAGAATGGACTTATACGCGTTGGAGGAAGATTAAGACAATCCAACATCGCGCAGGACAGAAAATATCCTATTATGTTGCCCAAGAAACATCACATAACACAGATTATAGTGAATCATTTTCATGAATCCCATCTTCATGCTAGCCCCCTGCTATTGCTATCAGTAATTAGAAGAGAATATTGGATAATCCACGCTAGGTCAATTGTAAGACAACAGATTTGGAAATGTGTGAAATGTCATCGTGTACGAGCTAAAACATCTACCCAGATAATGTCTGATTTACCATCGTCTAGAGTCGTTCCGTCAAAGGTTTTCTCCAAAGTTGGAATTGACTACGCCGGGCCATTTCAAGTGAAGCCCAGGCAAGGTCGAGGAGTAAAACCAATGAAATGCTACATTTGTGTATTCGTGTGTTTTACTACAAGAGCTATACATATTGAATTAGTAGGTAATCTTACATCAGAATCATTTATTGCCGCTTTAAAGCGCTTTGTGTCTCGAAGAGGAAAACCAGGAACTTTTTTCTAGCTCAGATAATATTGTGCGTATCGTGAAGATCAAAACCGCTAACGGAGTTTTCAAAAGGCCAATTCACAAACTTAGTGTTTTGCCTATCAATGATTAAGTTTTTTTCCTAAAGCATTATAACTTTGTACTTTGCTTTAGCTATATAAGTTCCTGAATTGTATCAAGGCTTCTGTGCATCTGTTTTGAGAACAATTTAGTTTCATTGCATAATTACATATTATGTTTTCTTGTGAATATTTTGATGATACATTTTTGCATAATTTAATATTGTTATGATAATTTCATTTTGTAAAAGCTATTTAGTTTGAAACGATGTTTCAACGCCGGGCGGAATGTTTCAGCCACCAGAGCTCTCTGCCTGTCTGTGAGATATTATTTCGCAATGCGCAGATTGTATCCGTAGTTCGCATTTTGTTCTTGCATTCTTTAAAACCGCTAATTGTAACTCTGTCGTTTTACTTTGTGCTGTGTTGTGTTCGAAAGTTAAAACCGCCGAATAAAGGTTAAATTTACAGTCCACTCGCATTGATGTATTCTTAGGTTTATTAATTTAAAGTTAAGATACCGCTTCGCTACATTATGCCTGTGCTCTGCAATAATTTCCTGTGCCTTATAACTAATAGTTAAAAATAGTAACAATTAATTGTAAATATAATTATAATTAACGGTCTACTGTATTTCTAAATCATGGTTCAATATGTCTCCAATTTATGGTTCAACGTATTCCAACTTCATGGTTAAACATTCTCTAAGCATGGATGCCAATTCATGGTTCAACATATGACCAAACAATGGTTCACTCAGAGCACCAAATTATGGAACAACATTTTACCATCTTTTGGTTGTAACTTTTTTGGTACCATAATTAGGTGAAACCTCGAACCAAATTTTTTACAGTGTAGTGTACTTATATTGATTGCAATTATTTAGGAAATCTTCTATTCTTATTTTTTGGCCCTGAAAAGGGCCTTTTTTATACAACTGTATGATCTTAACCTTATATTCTGGAAAGAACTATACTAATGGCTAGTTGAATTTCATCTTGTGTGATCATGCTTTTTCTTCTCCCGATAGTAATATTCAAGGCTACTTGCAAAATTTCAGTAGCCAGGTATCCCAAAAATTCGGACATACAGGTAACTGCATCCAATTTTAACCTGATTATCTGTCCATTTAGTCGCTTTCGGAAAAGACGACGCATTTTTCTGACAGGAATACAAACCGTAGACGGAACTAGCCCGTACATATCCATGATACAAGATAAGAGAGCAATGCCTCAGACCGTAGGGGAGCTGCTTTATTTGCTCTCGGAGGAGATTGTACTTTAAGCCAATCAAATTCGAGGGATTCTCAGTTACGCTGTCCAATAGAATTCATTACATAAATTCTTATTTCGACATGTCTCCTGGTGCGTGCATTGCTTTAAATATTTATTTCTTTTTTACTTTAAAATGTCTAATTTAAGGACATCTCTGAGATTAACCTGACCGTTCATATGAGATTTTATAAAAACTATTTGTAATTTAGCTTCGACATCCCAAAATTAAAACCTTTACTTTAAAATTTCTATAATCATAAACGTTCTGGCAATTTTTAAATTTTAGAAAATAGTAAATGTGTAATGATAAAATAAATCTGCCGTTTAGTCTTAGATGACGTTCCACAATACCAGGTAAAATATCAGAGGTCAAGGCTTCAATTACACTATATGTCTTTAAACCACTCATAGAATTTTAAATGGACATTTGATTGGTTTTGAAGTGGTTATTAAAAAAAAGAGTTTGAAACAGCGTTTGGTGATAGTTTAATTATAAATTTGTATATAATTTAAATGATTAGTTGGATGTTTAAAAATTCATACATGTGAGTATACTTTACTATACTCTCTTACATGTGGTTTGTTTGATTCTCTACACAATGCAAATACGTTTGCAAATATTCAAAAGATTATTTCGTTTTGATTTCACTTGTTTATTAGAGGCAAATTCAAATAATGCGCTGCTCGAATTCGCCACACACCATCAGAAAGATTTATGCAAAATGAAGATAAAATAAAGCCTGTAAATACATAGCATTAAAACATGTTTAAGTTAGTTACTGCCTCATTTAAACATTTTATTATATTCCCCAAAACAAGACTTGTACACTGCTTGCCTGTGTATAGTCATTATTTATTTACAACTTTGTATTCCCTAGACAGGATTATGTCCGAAAAACTGATAAGTTCAGTTCTTCTCAATAACATGATAATTGTATAAATTAGAAGTGATATCAAATAAACGTTTTGGCACTGTTCATTTCTATATTCATCTATACCAAATAAGTCGTAACAGGATTTTCATAAAAGAAATTAAATTGTGTAAATTAATGTAGGTGTTGATATGAATAAAAATAACAAACTTGATATAAGAAAATAAATAAGTTATTTTGAAGATCTTTAATTAAGAAAATATAATTTTTTGCAAAAATGCACGTAAAGATTTAGCTCACATATTAAAATTCATGGAAAAATTTAACCTCATATATGAATGCCCCTTTTTTCATGTTCGTGGAAAAGGAAAACAAAGTGAAATGCCAAAAATGCACTAAACATTTTTAATTAATAAACTTCATTTTCAATCTTTTTAGACTTCGTATAATATCCGTAAAAGTGACGAATGAAATATACCATAAAAGCAGTGGTTTCTTTCAGAACATTCGATTCGTATAATATGCGTAAAAGTGACGAATAAACTATACCATTATGGCGGTAGTTTTTTTCAGTACATTCGGATTCGTATAATTTTCGTAAAAATAACGTGTGGAAAATAACGATCAAGAGTCAACAGTAACTTCAGCCTTTTTCATTCGTATAAATTTCGTAAAAGTAACGTGCAAAAAATACCATACCCTTATTTCACCAAAATTATACATATATTTTTGGAGACGTGCTGCCTGGGGTGGCTTTCAAATTTCACTTCCCATAGTTCGCGAATAAAAAAAAATAGAAATTTTGCTGCAGTTGCATCAAAGTATTTTATAAAATATTCGGAATCTGCATCCATATTATATATAATAATTTCAGTTACCCTAAAGAGAGATATACAAGATGGCAAAAGAAAAGTAACATATAAAGCTCCCACTTTTGGCGTTGAATGTATAATAAAGCAATAAATTGCATTAGATATAAGAAAACGAACACTCGGGGACCTGGAATATATTCTACAGGTGAAATATGTATTACAGGAAATGAGAGAAGAAATAAGTATATACATGAAAATTCGCGAACCAGAAAATAAGTTGCAAGTAAAAATGAATGTGGAATGGATTTCAATAAAGATATAAGATGATCGTGTAAAATTAACACTTGCTATTTACTAATCATTATTTTACATATGTGAAATAAAAGCTTCGGCTATTATTAACCATTTTTGAGAAATGTAATTAACCACCACAATAAAAACTCCGAATATTGTATGAATAATAAAAATTACAAACTTAAATTACGAGCGACATGAACACGATACTCTCTTCCCCTGGGGTGGAACGCTAAAAGCGTCGCCCCGTGGCAGTTGACCTGCCGAACTGTGCGTGTGCAGAGCACACGCAAAAGAAAAATGAAAATTCCAAGTCACAATTTCGGGAATTACCCATATACATTAATATGGCATCAAACTTACGTATTAACCAGTTCGCCGTTAGGAAAATCGCAAACATTTCGTGCCATTTTTCGCATCCAAAGGTAAACTTTTTGTGTCTAAAACTGGGCTCAGAGTATTTCTTTCCCCCTTTCACAACCTGTGAAAGCCTATTTAGGAGTTCTGTTCAAATCAGATTGATCAGCGTATCTGTCACACTGAAGGATGGTGAATAACGAACCCTAAGGGGCAACATAAAACACAAAGACTGGTGTAGTACTTAGAGCAGATATTTTTCCCTTTGCACTCAACCCCACTTCCACTTCCTGCACCCAACCCCAAATCTATTGCAATCTATTACAATGTAAATGTAATTTTTAATTGTCCAGAAAAAGCTTTATATAAAGTAAAAATAAGGACATTAGTTAGTATTTGAAATGTTCTTGAATTTTGTTTTATTATTTTGATGGCCTGTAACAAAAGAGAAGATTTGAATCGTTAAGAATTGAAAAGATAGCATTCAAATCCCTTTGTTCGTTAATAGAAAGGGAGAAAGCTGTTGTGAATCTCATAAGATATGTTGAGGGTGTAGCTATTCGAAGAAAGTGTCCCCATCCTTTACTTTCCTGAAACAGCCCCGCTGTGATCCTAATGCGACACCGCTGAGAAGATAAGTAACCCATCAATCACCCCTTTCGATTTTCAACTCATTCTGTGGGGGTTGGAAAAAGGTCGCTGCGTCGTATGTGTCTCGGGGGTTAAGGTTCAGCCCAAATTTCACCCCGACGAGAGTCTGCCGACGCTAACGGATGACGATGCCTTTCCTGTGAACGTATCTCTCTCGGGGCAAACGGTGACTGGTTAATATTCATATTAAAATCCCTTTAAGAACAAATTACATTCGGCTTACCCAAGATGATGTTCTAAACAGCGCTTGTATGCAGTTACTTAAAAATTTAAAGAATATTCATATTTCCTATTACAAACACAACACCAGTTGTCCAAAAAACTTCGATCAATTTTCCGTTACGTGAAACACTCTGCTGTTTGGAACTGATTTCGTTCGTTAATATTTCTATCTGATAATTGTTTAAAATTACTCTGGCAAAATCCGAAGATACCGAAACGAAATTAATCCCTAATTTACCGGGCTTGAGAGACGTGAAAACACTAGCACGCTTTATATGGGTAATAAAAAGAAGCAAAATATGCTGTAGGAAGAAGTTTCATGTTGGGTTGCAAGTATTCTAGATACACCAATAACGATAAACGAAGTTAATTTACTCGAAATTTTGTTTATTTTAAATTTATTTACGCTGTGATTTTATACCGAAATTTTATTTAGGCTGAAAATTTAGGAAGCACCCTTAGTGAAGTAAAAGAAAGTGACGAGCTTTTAAATATGAACATTGAATCTATTGAAAATTTAAAAATTTAGGCATGATGCTCGTGACGCATAAGATACGCCTTGCGATATGAAAAACATAAAAAGAAAGCACTGTAAGTAAGCTCCGTATTTTTTGCTCACACACCAAAGGGGCGGAGCTACGAAAATGAAGGTTTGGGGTGGAACGGGGATTTAATGTTGAAATGATTTACTTCTCAACATATATTCCTCAAGCCTTGACACATATAATTGGAAATAAGAACAAGTTCATATGCGAAAATTGATATTCATCAATTTTTGATTTTTAGCAATGAAATTTTCATTAAACTCAGATACTTATTTGTAATATACTGAGTTTCAACTGTACTGTGGCAGTTCTTCCCAGTAACAGGAGAGAAATCTCTAAGAAATTTATATCTGAAGAAAAATCAGGTAAGTCTTGCAGCAGGAGTTGATCATAAGAGGCTAAAAAGGAAAGAGAAAATCCACACAATGTCCTTGCTCGTATCGCCATGTGGTGGCGGTGAAATTTATTATTATTACCTGGGCGAAGGTAAGGCACTCAGTGGATTATTAGAGCATACTTCAGTACAGGGGCTTGCAAATTTCACTTCCCATAGTTCGCGAATAAAAAAAAATAAAAATTTTGTTGCAGTTGCATCAAAGTATTGTATAAAATATTCGGAATCTGCATCCATATTATATATAAGAATTTCAGTTACCCTAAAGAGAGATACACAAGATGGGAAAAGAAAAGTAACATATAAAGCTCCCACTTTTGGCGTTGAATGTATAATAAAGCAATAAATTGCATTAGATATAAGAAAACGAACACTCGGGGACACCCTGGAATATATTCTACAGATGAAATATGCATTACAGGAAATGAGAGAAGAAATAAGTATATACATAAAAATTCGCGAACCAGAAAATAACTTACAAGTAAAAATGAATGTGGAATGGATTTCAATAAAGATATAAGATGATCGTTGAAAATTAACACTTGCTGTTTACTAATCATTATTTTCCATATGCGAAATAAAAGCGTCGGACATTATTAACCATTTTTGAGAAATGCAATTAACCACCACCATAAAAACTCCGAATATTGCATAAATAATAAAAATTACAAACTTAAATTACGAGCGGCCTGACCACGAAACTCCCTTCCCCTGGGGTGGAACGCTACAAGCGTCGCCCCGTGCCAGTTGACCTGCCAAACTGTGCAGAGCACACGCAAAATTAAAAAAAAAAGTTAGAACGAAAATTCCAAGTCCCAATTTCGGAAATTACCCATATACATTAATATGGCATCAAACCTACGTATTAATATCGGCATATTCAAATATTACTGCAAAAAGAATAATAAAAAATTGATAACTTTTTATTGATATCAAGCTATATCAGATAGTAAGAAAGGATTTATACAAAATAGGGCGATACACAAATACTGTTGTCTGTTACTGAAAAGAATATATCTTCACAGAGGATATATAATGATATCACCACTGATTTGTGATATATCATATATTATGCTTCAGTAAGTGTTAATTCCAATGAAGAAAGGTCTTAAGCATAATCTCTAAAGTTTTGGAATCTGAAAGTCATTCTGGAGAAACATCCCAAAATAAGTATTGTTACATTTAACAAACATTATTGACTTTCCTCTCTTCATATCTACTGGAAGCAGACTTTAGTCAAGTCAATTGACCATCTAAAACAAGCTGAAATTTTTTTATGTCATTTAAAAATTAAACAATTTTATGCCAAATATTGAAAAGTTGTGTTCATGCGTTTAATAAAATGGAACCTTTATTCAATTGCAATCTGCGATTTTGCTTCTGAAAACTTGTTTATATTTGCAAAATTAAAAACAATAAAACATTAATCTAACTTTAAAATTTCTAAACTTTTGTTAATAGTCTAATTTGCATGCTGTTTGTTATATAGAAAAAAGTAACAGTCGATTGCTATACGTTATTAATTGGATAATATGATATATAAGAATTCATTACTTATAACAATAATTATTAACAAGCATTTCCATAGCAACAATGCAATAAATAAATAGCAGAAGAATCAGCAGAAAATGGCTAATGTGAAATTTTATGCCTGTGCTCTGCAATAATTTCCTGTGCCTTATAACTAATAGTTAAAAATAGTAGCAATTAATTGTAAATATAATTATAATTAACGGTCTACGGTATTTCTAAATCATGGTTCAATATGTCTCCAATTTATGGTTCAACGTATTCCAACTTCATGCTTAAACATTCTCTAAGCATGGATGCCAATTCATGGTTCAACATATGACCAAACAATGGTTCACTCAAAGCACCAAGTTATGGAACAACATTTTACCATCTTTTGGTTGTAACTTTTTTGGTACCATAATTAGGTGAAACCTCGAACCAAATTTTTTACAGTGTAGTGTACTTATATTGATTGCAATTATTTAGCAAATCTTCTATTCTTATTTTTTGGCCCTGAAAAGGGCCTTTTTTATACAACTGTATGATCTTAACCTTATATTCTGGAAAGAACTATACTAATGGCTAGTTGAATTTCATCTTGTGTGATCATGCTTTTTCTTCTCCCGATAGTAATATTCAAGGCTACTTGCAAAATTTCAGCAGCCAGGTATCCCAAAAATTCGGACATACAGGTAACTGCATCCAATTTTAACCTGATTATCTGTCCATTTAGTCGCTTTCGGAAAAGACGACGCATTTTTCTGACAGGAATACAAACCGTAGACGGAACCAACCCGTACATATCCATGATACAAGATAAGAGAGCAATGCCTCAGACACCCTTCAGTGGAGCGGTGTCTGGTACACCAGGGTACCTGGGCCGAAGGCCCTACCCCTTGTAGAACATATCAAGACATTGCGAGTTATTGCAAAAAATTAGCCAGATATTACATGTATAGCATTTTTATGACTATATGCATTTATATTTGCATGAATTTTTTTTTATTATTATTTTTTATTATATTTTTTATTTTTTTTTTGTTTGTTTTTCCTAATAGGATCAGAAAGCTGTCCGAGCTGATGTCCTGCAAGGTAGAAGTTAAGTGGTGCAAGGAGTACAAAAGTGCTACATGCCCATACTTAATATATAAAGGTGCAAGTTAACTATACGGGAAATGCATACATCATAGAACAAATAATACATAAATGGAAACAGAAAGAAAAATAATGAAGGTGCTCAGAGAACATTACTATGCTATGCAGTACACTTACATTATCCATTCATTGAGAATGGCCAGTGGTCGATTTTTATTTTCTAGGTCATACTGATCATAATCAGGGATCTTAATAGCAGGGTTGGTGATGGTGAGTTGCCTATTGTGAAATCTCTTGGCTATTTTATAGTAAAATGATTTGAGGGGACGCACTCCAAGTTCCTCATGTAACTTGTTGTTACGCACATACCAAGGTGCGTTGACAATTTGGCGTAGAATACAATTTTGAGCCACCTGTAGTTTCCCTCGGTATCTGTTACATGAATATGCCCAGACAGGGCATGCATAGCATAGTAATGGACGCAAAATGGATTTATAAATGAGTAGCTTATTATCTATTGATAAAACACTGTTTCGAGCAATTAGGGGGTAGAGTTTAGCTTTACGCGCTCGAAACTTGTTAATAATATTTGTAATGTGTCGGTTCCATGACAAAGTTTTACTGAGGGTCACCCCAAGGTAAGGGACTTGCTTGGACCAGGGGATAGAGTTTCCATTTATCATGAGGTTTCTTCTAAATTTCTCCTTCCTAGTGAATAAGATGGCTTGAGTCTTTTTTATGTTGACTTTGATTTTCCATTGTACAAGCCAAGTGTCTAATGCTTGTATGTAATTTTGTAAGTGTTGTATAGCTGAACCAGCAAACGCACATTGTGTGAGGATTGCTGTGTCATCTGCACACATAGCCAGTGTTGTGTTATGTGTTGTAGGGATGTCGTTCACGTAAATATTGAAGTAAGTGCGTCCTAAAAGGGATCCCTGGGGGACCCCAGCCCTTATGCGATGTACAGTAGAGTTTGTTCCTGAGACGTGAACGACGAAATTTCTACCTCTTAGGTAGGACTTTGTGATGTTTGTGATGTAATCTGGGAAACCCAGAGTGTGTATTTTGTAGACGAGTGCCTCCAGCCAGACTCTATCAAAAGCCTTGGCTATGTCAATAAACAGTCCTCCAGTAATTTTCTTCTGAGTAAAGCCTTCTGAAATCATCTCTACAACTCTGTAAAGCTGGTTTGTGGTTCCCAAGCCTTTTCTGAAACCAAATTGGCTTGGGATCAGGATGTTGTTGCTTTCTAGGTGATTATTGATTCTCTGTAATAGAATTGCTTCAAAGAGTTTGCTCATTGACGATAGAAGACTTATCGGCCGATAAGCCTCAGGATCTGATGCAGCCTTACCCGGCTTCAGGATTGGTATAATTTTGGCCGTCTTCCATGCAGTAGGGAAAAATTGCTGTTGGATGATTTTAGTAAAGATCTTGGAAAGCAGGAAGATGATCTTGATCGGCAGTTTCTTCATTATGGTGTTGGTGATGTTGTCCAATCCTGGACTTTTCTTCTTTTTGAGTTTATTGACATAGTCAACAACTTCCGAAGGCATGACTGGAGGGATGTTGTTTATGTTTGTATTTGTTGTGAGACTGTTGTGAAAGGTGTAAACAAGATTTTCTGTTGTAGTGTCAGATATGTTGTTTGTGCAAAACTGAGTTTCCAGCTGCTGTGCTAACAATTCGGCTTTCTCAGTTTCAGTGTAGTGAATCCTCGTTGGGCCTTTAAGGGGCGGAATGTTATTGTAGCATTTAGTATACCTTGAGATTGCTTTCCACAGTGAATTATCATCTGTGGAAAGTGAGTTAAGGTAACTGGTCCAGCTGTGTTGTGCTTGTTCGCGTGTAAGAGACTTGACTGCATTTGACAGTCGATTGAGCAGTTGTTTATCTTCCCTGTGCCTGGTTTGCTGAAATCTTCTCCGTGCAGCATTACGCTGTTTAATAAGCAGTTTCAACTCTCTATTGCGTGGCTCTTTCCTTTTAGGTACTTCTACCTTGGCATCATCTCTCGCCCTGGAAATTTTTTGAGTAATCTCCTGAATAAAACTGTCAATGTCATCCCCTGACTGTATCGTAGGAAGAGTGTATGGTATGTTGTTGAGAGCTTTGGCAAATTTTTTGCCAGTCAATCCGAAAGGCTCTGTTGTCTGTTTTGGTATACCCACTAATGTCCAGAATCATTTTAACCGGGTTATGGTCCGACGATAACTCCTCCAGCACGGAAATATCCAGTGGGACACTGGTATTTCCGAGCAGGAAGAAATCGAGGATTCCGGTGGACCTAGTGATGTACCGTGTTGGGGTTTTCGGAGCTGCTATGTGTAATCCAGCCGTGTGGGCTAAGTTTAGAATTACACGTCCAATGTCGTTTGAGTTATAGCAGTTCCACGCGCGGTGTCGTGCATTTAAGTCTCCACCTAAGATAATGTGTTTTCCAAGATTGAGTAAGATTTGTAGATCAGCCCGGACTGCAGATACATGACGTCCCGGGGGAATATAAGTGGAGACAAAAGTGTATGTTATGGAGGTGTTTGTTGTGAGTGAGATTGCAGAGGCCTCCACGACCGAAAGCTGCGGAATTGTGACAGGGATATGTGGGATGCAGCGTTTTATCAGGATTGCAGTGCCACCCCCTCTAGGGCGGGAAATAGTAGGAGCTCTGTTGGATCTGTAGACAGCGTAGTTCTGCACGTAGATGGGTGAGGCAGGGCCAAGCTTGTGTTCTTGTAGGAACATAACATCGGGAGTGTACTCATTTATAAAATCTCTTAATTCATGAATTTTCTGAGATAATCCATTTGCATTCCATGTAATCACATTCAAAATATTGCATACATTACTCATGATTATTTACATTAACAGAGCCAAAAATCTCTTCAAACAATTCAAACAAAATGAATAGCTTATCAAAAGTATTTTGCGTTGCCTGTAATACAGGCATCTTGTTAGTAATTGTCTTTAACACAGTTAAAAAGGAGATTCCATTAAACATATGAACAATGTCTTTAACTAGTTTAGTGAACTCAAAAAGACCAGAGAGGCCCACATCATTTCTATTCTGAACATTATCATTAATATTACCATTGTTATTATTTACATGTACGTCATTTTTTCCCTCAGATTTTTTACGATTAACACTTTTAACATTCGTGGTGCTAACCTCGACTTTTGTGTCAGTACGTCCACTAACAACATTAGCATATGACACACCTGGTTGGACAGGGTTACTGTTAATTGCAGTAGGTTTAATAACAGAGGGAGTAGGTTTTCCTCTGCTGGTCTGGGTTTTAGCTCCCTGATATACTGGAAATTTGGGACACCCACGATAATTCGCAGGATGCCCCGTTTGTCCACAATTGCAACATTTGACATTATCAATGAATTTACCGGAGCAGTCCTCCGTTTTATGTGCACCAGCACATTTCACACAGCGTGGCTTAAGCTTACAATTGTCGGAGGAGTGGTGGAAGTGCTGGCAGTTGTGACACTGCACAGTACTTCCATTCACTTGGTACGGCTTAAAGTTAACATAAAAACCTAAGAATTTAGTGATATCATAAATTTTTTCAACTTCATGCATTTTTTCAACTTGAATTTGAAACAAGGGCATGGGGACTCTTGTTCTTATCCTATGCATTTGTGCAACGCGTCTGACCTTATATCCTAACTGTGTTAGTTCTTCGTGAATGTCCTCTACCGGACAGTCGATGGGTATTCCTCGCTGTACGACTTTAAGTGGCTTTTCCATTTTTGATAAAATAATGTAATGATCAATTTTTTCTCGTCTAAATATCTGGTGATTGCACGGTGATCATCTTCTGATTCAGGAAAGATCTTCAAGAATTCCCCCTGCACCTTGCCTGCAAATTCACATTGAACATCTTTTCTAAGCACCTTCATGAAATCATTGAACTTAATTTCAGGTTTCACCATGATCGGTTTGGGCCTGATAACTTTTACATTAACTGTATCATCCATATTTACATCATTAGCATTACCGTTATCAATAATCTGGATATCATTATCAGTTGTACTTAGTTTTTGGAACTTATTTTCCAAAGGAATATCAACATTGCATTTTATCAATTTACTGGGACGAGCGGTATTCTTTGGCAGAATGAAACCATCCGCATCCCGGTCATCATTAATGGAACGCTTGGTCACTTTTTTTAGGGCCGTTTGGGCCTAGGTTTAGTAACAACATTATCAGTATCATTTGGGCCAGTTTTAACAGAATTGGTTACATTATCAATACAAATATCATTAGCAACAGAGCACAATTCCTTAACAAATACATTATTATGAACACAATCATTACTATTTACATTAAGGGCATGAGCACTTTCGCACTTACCTTGTATTTCTTTCCTGAGGGCACTTGCAATAATCCGTTGTTTTTCCAGTTCACTCATCATTGCTGCAGCACAGTTTTCATCCGTGACATGTTTAATTAACGTCGCAGAACAATTACCGCGTGCAGTCATATCCATATCAATCATAACCAAGAATTTTAAGCCCCTGAAGACATCATCTTGGGTCCATGGGTCTTTATATATAAGATCTTGCCAGTCCGGGTCAAGTGACGAGGGTCTTGAAGGGTCAAGTTCGAGGGATTCTCAGTTACGCTGTCCAATAGAATTCATTACATAAATTCTTATTTCGACATGTCTCCTGGTGCGTGCATTGCTTTAAATATTTATTTCTTTTTTACTTTAAAATGTCTAATTTAAGGACATCTCTGAGAATAACCTGACCGTTCATATGAGATTATATAAAAAACTATTTGTAATTTAGCTTCGACATCCCAAAATTAAAACCTTTACTTTAAAATTTCTATAATCATAAACGTTCTGGCAATTTCTAAATTTTAGAAAATAGTAAATGTGTAATGATAAAATAAATCTGCCGTTTAGTCTTAGATGACGTTCCACAATACCAGGCAAAATATCAGAGGTCAAGGCTTCAATTACACTATATGTCTTTAAACCACTCATAGAATTTTAAATGGACATTTGATTGGTTTTGAAGTGGTTATTAAAAAAAAGAGTTTGAAACAGCGTTTGGTGATAGTTTAATTATAAATTTGTATATAATTTAAATGATTAGTTGGATGTTTAAAAATTCATACATGTGAGTATACTTTACTATACTCTCTTACATGTGGTTTGTTTGATTCTCTACACAATGCAAATACGTTTGCAAATATTCAAAAGATTATTTCGTTTTGATTTCACTTGTTTATTAGAGGCAAATTCAAATAATCCGCTGCTCGAATTCGCCACACACCATCAGAAAGATTTATGCAAAATGAAGATAAAATAAAGCCTGTAAATGCATAGCATTAAAACATGTTACTGCCTCAGTTAAACATTTTATTATATTCCCCAAAACAAGAAGTGTACACTGTTTGCCTGTGTATAGTCATAATTTATTTACAACTTTGTATTCCCTAGGCAGGATTATGTCCGAAAAACTGATAAGTTCAGTTCTTCTCAATAACATGATAATTGTATAAATTAGAAGTGATATCAAATAAACGTTTTGGCACTGTTCATTTCTATATTCATATATACCAAATAAGTCGTAATAGGATTTTCATAAAAGAAATTAAATTGTGTAAATTAATGTAGGTGTTGATATGAATAAAAATAACAAACTTGATATAAAAAAATAAATAAGTTATTTTGAAGATCTTTAATTAAGAAAATATAATTTTTTGCAAAAATGCACGTAAAGATTTAGCTCACATATTAAAATTCATGGAAAAATTTAACTTCATATATAAATGCCCCTTTTTTCATGTTCGTGGAAAAGGAAAACAAAGTGAAATGCCAAAAATGCACTAAACATTTTTAATTAATAAACTTCATTTTCAATCTTTTTAGACTTCGTATAATATCCGTAAAAGTGACGAATGAAATATACCATAAAAGCAGTGGTTTCTTTCAGAACATTCGATTCGTATAATATGCGTAAAAGTGACGAATAAACTATACCATTATGGCGGTAGTTTTTTTCAGTACATTCGGATTCGTGTAATTTTCGTAAAAATAACGTGTGGAAAATAACGATCAAGAGTCAACAGTAACTTCAGCCTTTTTCATTCGTATAAATTTCGTAAAAGTAACGTGCAAAAAATACCATACCCTTATTTCACCAAAATTATACATATATTTTTGGAGACGCGCTGCCTGGGGTGGCTTTCAAATTTCACTTCCCACAGTTCGCGAATAAAAAAATAGAAATATTGGTGCAGTTGCATCAAAGTATTTTATAAAATATTCGGAATCTGCATCCATATTATATAAGGGAATTTCAGTTACCCTAAAGAGAGATATACAAGATGGCAAAAGAAAAGTAACATATAAAGCTTTCACTTTTGGCGTTGAATGTATAATAAAGCAATAAATTGCATTAGATATAAGAAAACGAACACTCGGGGACCTGGAATATATTCTACAGGTGAAATATGTATTACAGGAAATGAGAGAAGAAATAAGTATATACATGAAAATTCGCGAACCAGAAAATAAGTTGCAAGTAAAAATGAATGTGGAATGGATTTCAATAAAGATATAAGATGATCGCGTAAAATTAACACTTGCTATTTACTAATCATTATTTTACATATGTGAAATAAAAGCTTCGGCCATTATTAACCATTTTTGAGAAATGTAATTAACCACCACAATAAAAACTCCGAATATTGTATGAATAATAAAAATTACAAACTTAAATTAGGAGCGGCATGAACACGATACTCTCTTCCCATGGGGTGGAACGCTAAAAGCGTCGCCCCGTGGCAGTTGACCTGCCAAAGTGTGCAGAGCACACGCAAAAGAAAAATGAAAATTCCAAGCCACAATTTCGGGAATTACCCATATACATTAATATGGCATCTACGTATTAATATTCATATTAAAATCCCTTTAAGAACAAATTATATTCGGCTTACCCAAGATGATGTTCTAAACAGCGCTTGTATGCAGTTACTTAAAAACTTAAAGAATATTCATATTTCCTATTACAAACACAACACCAATTGTTCAAAAAACTTCGATCCATTTTCCGTTACGTGATACACTCGGCTGTTTAGGACTGATTTCGTTTCGTTAATATTTCTATCTGATAATTGTTGAAAATTAATCTGGCACAATCCGAAGACAGCGAAACGAAATTCATCCCTAATTTAACGAGGTTCAGAGACGTGAAAACAATAGCACCCTCTATATGGGTGATATGAAGAAGCAAAATATGCTGTAGGAAGAAATATGATGTTGGCCTTCAAATATTCTAGATTCACCGATAACGATAAACGAAGTTAGTTTAGTTGAAATTTTGCTTATTTTGAATTTATTTACGCTGCTGATATTTTATTCCCAAATTTTATTTAGGCTGAAAATTTAGGAAACTCCCTTAGTGAAGCAAAAGAAAGTGACAAGCTTTTAAATATGCACATTGAATCTATTTAAAATTTAAGGTCTGGACTAAAAGAATTTTCTAAGTAATATTTGTCAGAATCTCCAACAGTTCAATCGGCTTATAAATGCCATGGAATGCAAATAGAGGTACGAATTATGCATAGAATAATTTATTTTTATATATAATTTTAATCAACTAAATATCTATTATTATGCACTAGAAACAATGCCTCTCTCGCTTTTGGATTTAAATATTTCAAAACCAGGAGTTCCTGACGGAATCAATTTCAATAGTTGAACATGCACGAGCAGTAGATCGGCATATTCAAATATTACTGCAAAAAGAATAATAAAAAAATTGATAACTTTTTATTGATATCAAGCTATATCAGATAGTAAGAAAGGATTTATACAAAATAGGGCGATACACAAATACTGTTGTCTGTTACTGAAAAGAATATATCTTCACAGAGGATATATAATGATATCACCACTGATTTGTGATATATCATATATTATGCTTCAGTAAGTGTTAATTCCAATGAAGAAAGGTCTTAAGCATAATCTCTAAAGTTTTGGAATCTGAAAGTCAATCTGGAGAAACATCCCAAAATAAGTATTGTTACATTTAACAAACATTATTGACTTTCCTCTCTTCATACCTACTGGAAGCAGACTTTAGTCAAGTCAATTGACCATCTAAAACAAGCTGAAATTTTTTTATGTCATTTAAAAATTAAACAATTTTATGCCAAATATTGAAAAGTTGTGTTCATGCGTTTAATAAAATGGAACCTTTATTCAATTGCAATCTGCGATTTTGCTTCTGAAAACTTGTTTATATTTGCAAAATTAAAAACAATAAAACATTAATCTAACTTTAAAATTTCTAAACTTTTGTTAATAGTCTAATTTGCATGCTGTTTGTTATATAGAAAAAAGTAACAGTCGATTGCTATACGTTATTAATTGGATAATATGATATATAAGAATTCATTACTTATAACAATAATTATTAACAAGCATTTCCATAGCAACAATGCAATAAATAAATAGCAGAAGAATCAGCAGAAAATGGCTAATGTGAAATTTTATGCCTGTGCTCTGCAATAATTTCCTGTGCCTTATAACTAATAGTTAAAAATAGTAGCAATTAATTGTAAATATAATTATAATTAACGGTCTACGGTATTTCTAAATCATGGTTCAATATGTCTCCAATTTATGGTTCAACGTATTCCAACTTCATGCTTAAACATTCTCTAAGCATGGATGCCAATTCATGGTTCAACATATGACCAAACAATGGTTCACTCAAAGCACCAAGTTATGGAACAACATTTTACCATCTTTTGGTTGTAACTTTTTTGGTACCATAATTAGGTGAAACCTCGAACCAAATTTTTTACAGTGTAGTGTACTTATATTGATTGCAATTATTTAGCAAATCTTCTATTCTTATTTTTTGGCCCTGAAAAGGGCCTTTTTTATACAACTGTATGATCTTAACCTTATATTCTGGAAAGAACTATACTAATGGCTAGTTGAATTTCATCTTGTGTGATCATGCTTTTTCTTCTCCCGATAGTAATATTCAAGGCTACTTGCAAAATTTCAGCAGCCAGGTATCCCAAAAATTCGGACATACAGGTAACTGCATCCAATTTTAACCTGATTATCTGTCCATTTAGTCGCTTTCGGAAAAGACGACGCATTTTTCTGACAGGAATACAAACCGTAGACGGAACCAACCCGTACATATCCATGATACAAGATAAGAGAGCAATGCCTCAGACACCCTTCAGTGGAGCGGTGTCTGGTACACCAGGGTACCTGGGCCGAAGGCCCTACCCCTTGTAGAACATATCAAGACATTGCGAGTTATTGCAAAAAATTAGCCAGATATTACATGTATAGCATTTTTATGACTATATGCATTTATATTTGCATGAATTTTTTTTTATTATTATTTTTTATTATATTTTTTATTTTTTTTTTTTGTTTGTTTTTCCTAATAGGATCAGAAAGCTGTCCGAGCTGATGTCCTGCAAGGTAGAAGTTAAGTGGTGCAAGGAGTACAAAAGTGCTGCATGCCCATACTTAATATATAAAGGTGCAAGTTAACTATACGGGAAATGCATACATCATAGAACAAATAATACATAAATGGAAACAGAAAGAAAAATAATGAAGGTGCTCAGAGAACATTACTATGCTATGCAGTACACTTACATTATCCATTCATTGAGAATGGCCAGTGGTCGATTTTTATTTTCTAGGTCATACTGATCATAATCAGGGATCTTAATAGCAGGGTTGGTGATGGTGAGTTGCCTATTGTGAAATCTCTTGGCTATTTTATAGTAAAATGATTTGAGGGGACGCACTCCAAGTTCCTCATGTAACTTGTTGTTACGCACATACCAAGGTGCGTTGACAATTTGGCGTAGAATACAATTTTGAGCCACCTGTAGTTTCCCTCGGTATCTGTTACATGAATATGCCCAGACAGGGCATGCATAGCATAGTAATGGACGCAAAATGGATTTATAAATGAGTAGCTTATTATCTATTGATAAAACACTGTTTCGAGCAATTAGGGGGTAGAGTTTAGCTTTACGCGCTCGAAACTTGTTAATAATATTTGTAATGTGTCGGTTCCATGACAAAGTTTTACTGAGGGTCACCCCAAGGTAAGGGACTTGCTTGGACCAGGGGATAGAGTTTCCATTTATCATGAGGTTTCTTCTAAATTTCTCCTTCCTAGTGAATAAGATGGCTTGAGTCTTTTTTATGTTGACTTTGATTTTCCATTGTACAAGCCAAGTGTCTAATGCTTGTATGTAATTTTGTAAGTGTTGTATAGCTGAACCAGCAAACGCACATTGTGTGAGGATTGCTGTGTCATCTGCACACATAGCCAGTGTTGTGTTATGTGTTGTAGGGATGTCGTTCACGTAAATATTGAAGTAAGTGTGTCCTAAAAGGGATCCCTGGGGGACCCCAGCCCTTATGCGATGTACAGTAGAGTTTGTTCCTGAGACGTGAACGACGAAATTTCTACCTCTTAGGTAGGACTTTGTGATGTTTGTGATGTAATCTGGGAAACCCAGAGTGTGTATTTTGTAGACGAGTGCCTCCAGCCAGACTCTATCAAAAGCCTTGGCTATGTCAATAAACAGTCCTCCAGTAATTTTCTTCTGAGTAAAGCCTTCTGAAATCATCTCCACAACTCTGTAAAGCTGGTTTGTGGTTCCCAAGCCTTTTCTGAAACCAAATTGGCTTGGGATCAGGATGTTGTTGCTTTCTAGGTGATTATTGATTCTCTGTAATAGAATTGCTTCAAAGAGTTTGCTCATTGACGATAGAAGACTTATCGGCCGATAAGCCTCAGGATCTGATGCAGCCTTACCCGGCTTCAGGATTGGTATAATTTTGGCCGTCTTCCATGCAGTAGGGAAAAATTGCTGTTGGATGATTTTAGTAAAGATCTTGGAAAGCAGGAAGATGATCTTGATCGGCAGTTTCTTCATTATGGTGTTGGTGATGTTGTCCAATCCTGGACTTTTCTTCTTTTTGAGTTTATTGACATAGTCAACAACTTCCGAAGGCATGACTGGAGGGATGTTGTTTATGTTTGTATTTGTTGTGAGACTGTTGTGAAAGGTGTAAACAAGATTTTCTGTTGTAGTGTCAGATATGTTGTTTGTGCAAAACTGAGTTTCCAGCTGCTGTGCTAACAATTCGGCTTTCTCAGTTTCAGTGTAGTGAATCCTCGTTGGGCCTTTAAGGGGCGGAATGTTATTGTAGCATTTAGTATACCTTGAGATTGCTTTCCACAGTGAATTATCATCTGTGGAAAGTGAGTTAAGGTAACTGGTCCAGCTGTGTTGTGCTTGTTCGCGTGTAAGAGACTTGACTGCATTTGACAGTCGATTGAGCAGTTGTTTATCTTCCCTGTGCCTGGTTTGCTGAAATCTTCTCCGTGCAGCATTACGCTGTTTAATAAGCAGTTTCAACTCTCTATTGCGTGGCTCTTTCCTTTTAGGTACTTCTACCTTGGCATCATCTCTCGCCCTGGAAATTTTTTGAGTAATCTCCTGAATAAAACTGTCAATGTCATCCCCTGACTGTATCGTAGGAAGAGTGTATAGTATGTTGTTGAGAGCTTTGGCAAATTTTTTGCCAGTCAATCCGAAAGGCTCTGTTGTCTGTTTTGGTATACCCACTAATGTCCAGAATCATTTTAACCGGGTTATGGTCCGACGATAACTCCTCCAGCACGGAAATATCCAGTGGGACACTGGTATTTCCGAGCAGGAAGAAATCGAGGATTCCGGTGGACCTAGTGATGTACCGTGTTGGGGTTTTCGGAGCTGCTATGTGTAATCCAGCCGTGTGGGCTAAGTTTAGAATTACACGTCCAATGTCGTTTGAGTTATAGCAGTTCCACGCGCGGTGTCGTGCATTTAAGTCTCCACCTAAGATAATGTGTTTTCCAAGATTGAGTAAGATTTGTAGATCAGCCCGGACTGCAGATACATGACGTCCCGGGGGAATATAAGTGGAGACAAAAGTGTATGTTATGGAGGTGTTTGTTGTGAGTGAGATTGCAGAGGCCTCCACGACCGAAAGCTGCGGAATTGTGACAGGGATATGTGGGATGCAGCGTTTTATCAGGATTGCAGTGCCACCCCCTCTAGGGCGGGAAATAGTAGGAGCTCTGTTGGATCTGTAGACAGCGTAGTTCTGCACGTAGATGGGTGAGGCAGGGCCAAGCTTGCGTTCTTGTAGGAACATAACATCGGGAGTGTACTCATTTATAAAATCTCTTAATTCATGAATTTTCTGAGATAATCCATTTGCATTCCATGTAATCACATTCAAAATATTGCATACATTACTCATGATTATTTACATTAACAGAGCCAAAAATCTCTTCAAACAATTCAAACAAAATGAATAGCTTATCAAAAGTATTTTGCGTTGCCTGTAATACAGGCATCTTGTTAGTAATTGTCTTTAACACAGTTAAAAAGGAGATTCCATTAAACATATGAACAATGTCTTTAACTAGTTTAGTGAACTCAAAAAGACCAGAGAGGCCCACATCATTTCTATTCTGAACATTATCATTAATATTACCATTGTTATTATTTACATGTACGTCATTTTTTCCCTCAGATTTTTTACGATTAACACTTTTAACATTCGTGGTGCTAACCTCGACTTTTGTGTCAGTACGTCCACTAACAACATTAGCATATGACACACCTGGTTGGACAGGGTTACTGTTAATTGCAGTAGGTTTAATAACAGAGGGAGTAGGTTTTCCTCTGCTGGTCTGGGTTTTAGCTCCCTGATATACTGGAAATTTGGGACACCCACGATAATTCGCAGGATGCCCCGTTTGTCCACAATTGCAACATTTGACATTATCAATGAATTTACCGAAGCAGTCCTCCGTTTTATGTGCACCAGCACATTTCACACAGCGTGGCTTAAGCTTACAATTGTCGGAGGAGTGGTGGAAGTGCTGGCAGTTGTGACACTGCACAGTACTTCCATTCACTTGGTACGGCTTAAAGTTAACATAAAAACCTAAGAATTTAGTGATATCATAAATTTTTTCAACTTCATGCATTTTTTCAACTTGAATTTGAAACAAGGGCATGGGGACTCTTGTTCTTATCCTATGCATTTGTGCAACGCGTCTGACCTTATATCCTAACTGTGTTAGTTCTTCGTGAATGTCCTCTACCGGACAGTCGATGGGTATTCCTCGCTGTACGACTTTAAGTGGCTTTTCCATTTTTGATAAAATAATGTAATGATCAATTTTTTCTCGTCTAAATATCTGGTGATTGCACGGTGATCATCTTCTGATTCAGGAAAGATCTTCAAGAATTCCCCCTGCACCTTGCCTGCAAATTCACATTGAACATCTTTTCTAAGCACCTTCATGAAATCATTGAACTTAATTTCAGGTTTCACCATGATCGGTTTGGGCCTGATAACTTTTACATTAACTGTATCATCCATATTTACATCATTAGCATTACCGTTATCAATAATCTGGATATCATTATCAGTTGTACTTAGTTTTTGGAACTTATTTTCCAAAGGAATATCAACATTGCATTTTATCAATTTACTGGGACGAGCGGTATTCTTTGGCAGAATGAAACCATCCGCATCCCGGTCATCATTAATGGAACGCTTGGTCACTTTTTTTAGGGCCGTTTGGGCCTAGGTTTAGTAACAACATTATCAGTATCATTTGGGCCAGTTTTAACAGAATTGGTTACATTATCAATACAAATATCATTAGCAACAGAGCACAATTCCTTAACAAATACATTATTATGAACACAATCATTACTATTTACATTAAGGGCATGAGCACTTTCGCACTTACCTTGTATTTCTTTCCTGAGGGCACTTGCAATAATCCGTTGTTTTTCCAGTTCACTCATCATTGCTGCAGCACAGTTTTCATCCGTGACATGTTTAATTAACGTCGCAGAACAATTACCGCGTGCAGTCATATCCATATCAATCATAACCAAGAATTTTAAGCCCCTGCAGACATCATCTTGGGTCCATGGGTCTTTATATATAAGATCTTGCCAGTCCGGGTCAAGTGACGAGGGTCTTGAAGGGTCAAGTTCGAGGGATTCTCAGTTACGCTGTCCAATAGAATTCATTACATAAATTCTTATTTCGACATGTCTCCTGGTGCGTGCATTGCTTTAAATATTTATTTCTTTTTTACTTTAAAATGTCTAATTTAAGGACATCTCTGAGAATAACCTGACCGTTCATATGAGATTATATAAAAAACTATTTGTAATTTAGCTTCGACATCCCAAAATTAAAACCTTTACTTTAAAATTTCTATAATCATAAACGTTCTGGCAATTTCTAAATTTTAGAAAATAGTAAATGTGTAATGATAAAATAAATCTGCCGTTTAGTCTTAGATGACGTTCCACAATACCAGGCAAAATATCAGAGGTCAAGGCTTCAATTACACTATATGTCTTTAAACCACTCATAGAATTTTAAATGGACATTTGATTGGTTTTGAAGTGGTTATTAAAAAAAAGAGTTTGAAACAGCGTTTGGTGATAGTTTAATTATAAATTTGTATATAATTTAAATGATTAGTTGGATGTTTAAAAATTCATACATGTGAGTATACTTTACTATACTCTCTTACATGTGGTTTGTTTGATTCTCTACACAATGCAAATACGTTTGCAAATATTCAAAAGATTATTTCGTTTTGATTTCACTTGTTTATTAGAGGCAAATTCAAATAATCCGCTGCTCGAATTCGCCACACACCATCAGAAAGATTTATGCAAAATGAAGATAAAATAAAGCCTGTAAATGCATAGCATTAAAACATGTTACTGCCTCAGTTAAACATTTTATTATATTCCCCAAAACAAGAAGTGTACACTGTTTGCCTGTGTATAGTCATAATTTATTTACAACTTTGTATTCCCTAGGCAGGATTATGTCCGAAAAACTGATAAGTTCAGTTCTTCTCAATAACATGATAATTGTATAAATTAGAAGTGATATCAAATAAACGTTTTGGCACTGTTCATTTCTATATTCATATATACCAAATAAGTCGTAATAGGATTTTCATAAAAGAAATTAAATTGTGTAAATTAATGTAGGTGTTGATATGAATAAAAATAACAAACTTGATATAAAAAAATAAATAAGTTATTTTGAAGATCTTTAATTAAGAAAATATAATTTTTTGCAAAAATGCACGTAAAGATTTAGCTCACATATTAAAATTCATGGAAAAATTTAACTTCATATATAAATGCCCCTTTTTTCATGTTCGTGGAAAAGGAAAACAAAGTGAAATGCCAAAAATGCACTAAACATTTTTAATTAATAAACTTCATTTTCAATCTTTTTAGACTTCGTATAATATCCGTAAAAGTGACGAATGAAATATACCATAAAAGCAGTGGTTTCTTTCAGAACATTCGATTCGTATAATATGCGTAAAAGTGACGAATAAACTATACCATTATGGCGGTAGTTTTTTTCAGTACATTCGGATTCGTGTAATTTTCGTAAAAATAACGTGTGGAAAATAACGATCAAGAGTCAACAGTAACTTCAGCCTTTTTCATTCGTATAAATTTCGTAAAAGTAACGTGCAAAAAATACCATACCCTTATTTCACCAAAATTATACATATATTTTTGGAGACGCGCTGCCTGGGGTGGCTTTCAAATTTCACTTCCCACAGTTCGCGAATAAAAAAATAGAAATATTGGTGCAGTTGCATCAAAGTATTTTATAACATATTCGGAATCTGCATCCATATTATATAAGGGAATTTCAGTTACCCTAAAGAGAGATATACAAGATGGCAAAAGAAAAGTAACATATAAAGCTTTCACTTTTGGCGTTGAATGTATAATAAAGCAATAAATTGCATTAGATATAAGAAAACGAACACTCGGGGACCTGGAATATATTCTACAGGTGAAATATGTATTACAGGAAATGAGAGAAGAAATAAGTATATACATGAAAATTCGCGAACCAGAAAATAAGTTGCAAGTAAAAATGAATGTGGAATGGATTTCAATAAAGATATAAGATGATCGCGTAAAATTAACACTTGCTATTTACTAATCATTATTTTACATATGTGAAATAAAAGCTTCGGCCATTATTAACCATTTTTGAGAAATGTAATTAACCACCACAATAAAAACTCCGAATATTGTATGAATAATAAAAATTACAAACTTAAATTAGGAGCGGCATGAACACGATACTCTCTTCCCATGGGGTGGAACGCTAAAAGCGTCGCCCCGTGGCAGTTGACCTGCCAAAGTGTGCAGAGCACACGCAAAAGAAAAATGAAAATTCCAAGCCACAATTTCGGGAATTACCCATATACATTAATATGGCATCTACGTATTAATATTCATATTAAAATCCCTTTAAGAACAAATTATATTCGGCTTACCCAAGATGATGTTCTAAACAGCGCTTGTATGCAGTTACTTAAAAACTTAAAGAATATTCATATTTCCTATTACAAACACAACACCAATTGTTCAAAAAACTTCGATCCATTTTCCGTTACGTGATACACTCGGCTGTTTAGGACTGATTTCGTTTCGTTAATATTTCTATCTGATAATTGTTGAAAATTAATCTGGCACAATCCGAAGACAGCGAAACGAAATTCATCCCTAATTTAACGAGGTTCAGAGACGTGAAAACAATAGCACCCTCTATATGGGTGATATGAAGAAGCAAAATATGCTGTAGGAAGAAATATGATGTTGGCCTTCAAATATTCTAGATTCACCGATAACGATAAACGAAGTTAGTTTAGTTGAAATTTTGCTTATTTTGAATTTATTTACGCTGCTGATATTTTATTCCCAAATTTTATTTAGGCTGAAAATTTAGGAAACACCCTTAGTGAAGCAAAAGAAAGTGACAAGCTTTTAAATATGCACATTGAATCTATTTAAAATTTAAGGTCTGGACTAAAAGAATTTTCTAAGTAATATTTGTCAGAATCTCCAACAGTTCAATCGGCTTATAAATGCCATGGAATGCAAATAGAGGTACGAATTATGCATAGAATAATTTATTTTTATATATAATTTTAATCAACTAAATATCTATTATTATGCACTAGAAACAATGCCTCTCTCGCTTTTGGATTTAAATATTTCAAAACCAGGAGTTCCTGACGGAATCAATTTCAATAGTTGAACATGCACGAGCAGTAGATCGGCATATTCAAATATTACTGCAAAAAGAATAATAAAAAAATTGATAACTTTTTATTGATATCAAGCTATATCAGATAGTAAGAAAGGATTTATACAAAATAGGGCGATACACAAATACTGTTGTCTGTTACTGAAAAGAATATATCTTCACAGAGGATATATAATGATATCACCACTGATTTGTGATATATCATATATTATGCTTCAGTAAGTGTTAATTCCAATGAAGAAAGGTCTTAAGCATAATCTCTAAAGTTTTGGAATCTGAAAGTCATTCTGGAGAAACATCCCAAAATAAGTATTGTTACATTTAACAAACATTATTGACTTTCCTCTCTTCATACCTACTGGAAGCAGACTTTAGTCAAGTCAATTGACCATCTAAAACAAGCTGAAATTTTTTTATGTCATTTAAAAATTAAACAATTTTATGCCAAATATTGAAAAGTTGTGTTCATGCGTTTAATAAAATGGAACCTTTATTCAATTGCAATCTGCGATTTTGCTTCTGAAAACTTGTTTATATTTGCAAAATTAAAAACAATAAAACATTAATCTAACTTTAAAATTTCTAAACTTTTGTTAATAGTCTAATTTGCATGCTGTTTGTTATATAGAAAAAAGTAACAGTCGATTGCTATACCTTATTAATTGGATAATATAATATATAAGAATTCATAACTTATAACAATAATTATTAACAAGCATTTCCATAGCAACAATGCAATAAATGAATAGCAGAAGAATCAGCAGAAAATGGCTAATGTGAAATTTTATGCCTGTGCTCTGCAATAATTTCCTGTGCCTTATAACCAATAGCTAAAAATAGAAACAATTAATTGTAAATATAATTATAATTAACGGTCTGCGGTATTTCTAAATCATGGTTCAATATGTCTCCAATTTATGGTTGAACGTATTCCAACTTAATTTGTAAACATTCTCTAAGCATGGATGCTAATTCATGGTTCAACATATGACCAAACAATGCTTCACTCAAAGCACCAAATTATGGAACAACATTTTACCATCTTTTGGTTGTAACTTTTTTGGTACCATAATTAGGTGAAACCTCGAACCAAATTTTTTACAGTGTAGTGTACTTATATTGATTGCAATTATTTAGCAAATCTTCTATTCTTATTTTTTGGCCCTGAAAAGGGCCTTTTTTATACAACTGTATGATCTTAACCTTATATTCTGGAAAGAACTATACTAATGGCTAGTTGAATTTCATCTTGTGTGATCATGCTTTTATTTCTCCCGATAGTAATATTCAAGGCTACTTGCAAAATTTCAGTAGCCAGGTATGCCAAAAATTCGGGCATACAGGTAACTGCATCCAATTTTAACCTGATTATCTGTCCATTTAGTCGCTTTCGGAAAAGACGACGCATTTTTCTGCTTTATTTGCTCTCGGAGGAGATTGTACTTTAAGCCAATCAAATTCGAGGGATTCTCAGTTACGCTGTCCTATAGAATTCATAACATAAATGCTTATTTCAACATGTCTCCTGGTGCGTGCATTGCTTTAAATATTTATTTCTTTTTTAACTTTAAAATGTCTAATTTAAGGACATCTCTTAGATTAACCTGACCGGTCATATGAGATTTTATAAAAACTATTTGTAATTTAGCTTCGACATCCCAAAATTAAAGCCTTTACTTTAAAATTCCTATAATCATAAACGTTCTGGCAATTTCTAAATTTTAGAAAATAGTAAATGTGTAATGATAAAATAAATCTGCCGTTTAGTCTTAGGTGACGTTCCACAATACCAGGCAAAATATCAGAGGTCAAGGCTTCAATTACACTATATGTCTTTAAACCACTCATAGAATTTTAAATGGACATTTGATTGGTTTTGACGTGGTTATTAAAAAAAGAGTTTGAAACAGCGTTTGGTGATAGTTTAATTATAAATTTGTATATAATTTAAATGATTAGTTGGATGTTTAAAAATTCATACATGTGAGTATACTTTACTATACTCTCTTACATGTGGTTTGTTTGATCCTCTACATAATGCAAATACGTTTGCAAATATTCAAAAGATTATTTCGTTTTGATTTCACTTGTTTATTAGAGGCAAATTCAAATAATCTGCTGCTCGAATTCGCCACACACCATCAGAAAGATTTATGCAAAATGAAGATAAAACAAAGCCTGTAAATGCATAGCATTAAAACATGTTTAAGTTAGTTACTGCCTCATTTAAACATTTTATTATATTCCCCAAAACAAGACGTGTACACTGTTTGCCTGTGTATAGTCATTATTTATTTACAACTTTGTATTCCCTAGACAGGATTATGTCCGAAAAACTGATAAGTTCAGTTCTTCTCAGTAACATGATAATTGTATAAATTAGAAGTGATATCAAATAAACGTTTTGGCACTGTTCATTTCTATATTCATATATACCAAATAAGTCGTAATAGGATTTTCATGAAAGAAATTAAATTGTGTAAATTAATGTAGGTGTTGATATGAATAAAAATAACAAACTTGATATAAGAAAATAAATAAGTTATTTTGAAGATCTTTAATTAAGAAAATATAATTTTTTGCAAAAATGCACGTAAAGATTTAGCTCACATATTAAAATTCATGGAAAAATTTAACCTCATATATGAATGCCCCTTTTTTCATGTTCGTGGAAAAGGAAAACAAAGTGAAATGCCAAAAATGCACTAAATATTTTTAATTAATAAACTTCATTTTCAATGTTTTTAGACTTCGTATAATATCCGTAAAAGTGACGAATGAAATATACCATAAAAGCAGTGGTTTCTTTCAGAACATTCGATTCGTATAATATGCGTAAAAGTGACGAATAAACTATACCATTATGGCGGTAGTTTTTTTCAGTACATTCGGATTCGTATAATTTTCGTAAAAATAACGTGTGGAAAATAACGATCAAGAGTCAACAGAAACTTCAGCCTTTTTCATTCGTATAAATTTCGTAAAAGTAACGTGCAAAAAATACCATACCATTATTTCACCAAAATTATACATATATTTTTGGAGACGTGCTGCCTGGGGTGGCTTTCAAATTTCACTTCCCACAGTTCGCGAATAAAAAAATAGAAATATTGGTGCAGTTGCATCAAAGTATTTTATAAAATATTCGGAATCTGCATCCATATTATATATAAGAATTTCAGTTACCCTAAAGAGAGATACACAAGATGGGAAAAGAAAAGTAACATATAAAGCTCACACTTTTGGCGTTGAATGTATAATAAAGCAATAAATTGCATTAGATATAAGAAAACGAACACTCGGGGACCTGGAATATATTCTACAGATGAAATATGTATTACAGGAAATGAGAGAAGAAATAAGTATATACATAAAAATTCGCGAACCAGAAAATAAGTTACAAGTAAAAATGAATGTGGAATGGATTTCAATAAAGATATAAGATGATCGTTGAAAATTAACACTTGCTGTTTACTAATCATTATTTTCCATATGCGAAATAAAAGCGTCGGACATTATTAACCATTTTTGAGAAATGCAATTAACCACCACCATAAAAACTCGGAGTATTGCATGAATAATAAAAATTACAAACTTAAATTACGAGCGGCCTGACCACGAAACTCCCTTCCCCTGGGGTGGAACGCTAAAAGCGTCGCCCCGTGGCAGTTGACCTGCCAAACTGTGCAGAGCACACGCAAAATAAAAAAAAAAAGTTAGAACGAAAATTCCAAGTCCCAATTTCGGAAATTACCCATATACATTAATATGGCATCAAACTTACGTATTAATATTCATATTAAAATCCCTTTAAGAACAAATTATATTCGGCTTACCCAAGATGATATTCTAAACAGCGGTTGTATGCAGTTACTTAAAAATTTAAAGAATATTCATATTTCCTATTATAGACACAACACCAATTGTATAAAAACTTCGATTTATTTTCCGTTACGTGATACACTCGGCTGTTTGCAACTGATTTCGTTTCTTTAATATTTCTATCTGATAATTGATAAAATTACTCTGGCACAATCCGAAGACAGCGAAACGAAATTCATCCCTAATTTAACGAGGTTCAGAGACGTGAAAACAATAGCACGCTCTATACGGGTGATATGAAGAAGCAAAATATGCTGTAGGAAGAAACATGATGTTGGCCTTCAAATATTCTAGATACACCGATAACGATAAACGAAGTTAGTTTAGTTGAAATTTTGCTTATTTTGAATTTATTTACGCTGCTGATATTTTATTCCCAAATTTTATTTAGGCTGAAATTTAGGAAACACCCTTAGTGAAGCAAAAGAAAGTGACAAGCTTTTAAATATGCACATTGAATCTGTTTAAAATTTAAGGTCTGGACTAAAAGAAATTTCTAAGTAATATTTGTCAGAATCTCCAGCAGTTCAATCGGCTTATAAATGCCATGGAATGAAATTGAGGTACGAATTATGTATAGAATAATTTATTTTTATATATAATTTTAATCAACTAAATATCTATTATTATGCACTAGAAACAATGCCTCTCTCGCTTTTGGATTTTAATATTTCAAAACCAGGAGTTCCTGACGGAATCAATTTCAATAGTTGAACATGCACGAGCAGTATATCGGCATATTCAAATATTACTGCAAAAAGAATAATAAAAAAATTGATAACTTTTTATTGATATCAAGCTATATCAGATAGTAAGAAAGGATTTATACAAAATAGGGCGATACACAAATACTGTTGTCTGTTATTCAAAAGAATATATCTTCACAGAGGATATATAATGATATCACCACTGATTTGTGATATATCATATATTATGCTTCAGTAAGTGTTAATTCCAATGAAGCATAATCTTAAGCATAATCTCTAAAGTTTTTGAATCTGAAAGTCATTCTGGAGAAACATCCCAAAATAAGTATTGTTACATTTAACAAACATTATTGACTTTCCTCTCTTCATACCTACTGGAAGCAGACTTTAGTCAAGTCAATTGACCATCTAAAACAAGCTGAAATTTTTTTATGTCATTTAAAAATTAAACAATTTTATGCCAAATATTGAAAAGTTGTGTTCATGCGTTTAATAAAATGGAACCTTTATTCAATTGCATTCTGCGATTTTGCTTCTGAAAACTTGTTTATATTTGCAAAATTAAAAACAATAAAACATTAATCTAACTTTAAAATTTCTAAACTTTTGTTAATAGTCTAATTTGCATGCTGTTTGTTATATAGAAAAAAGTAACAGTCTATTGCTATACGTTATTAATTGGATAATATAATATATAAGAATTCATAACTTATAACAATAATTATTAACAAGCATTTCCATATCAACAATGCAATAAATAAATAGCAGAAGAATCAGCAGAAAATGGCTAATGTGAAATTTTATGCCTGTGATCTGCAATAATTTCCTGTGCCTTATAACTAATAGTTAAAAATAGTAACAATTAATTGTAAATATAATTATAATTAACGGTCTACGGTATTTCTAAATCATGGTTCAATATGTCTCCAATTTATGGTTCAACGTATTCCAACTTCATGGTTAAACATTCTCTAAGCATGGATGCCAATTCATGGTTCAACATATGACTAAACAATGGTTCACTCAAAGCACCAAATTATGGAACAACATTTTACCATCTTTTGGTTGTAACTTTTTTGGTACCAGAATTAGGTGAAACCTCGAACCAAATTTTTTACAGTGTAGTGTACTGATATTGATTGCAATTATTTAGCAAATCTTCTATTCTTATTTTTTGGCCCTGAAAAGGGCCTTTTTTATACAACTGTATGATCTTAACCTTATATTCTGGAAAGAACTATACTAATGGCTAGTTGAATTTCATCTTGTGTGATCATGCTTTTTCTTCTTCCGATAGTAATATTCAAGGCTACTTGCAAAATTTCAGTAGCCAGGTATCCCAAAAATTCGGACATACAGGTAACTGTATCCAATTTTAACCTGATTATCTGTCCATTTAGTCGCTTTCGGAAAAGACGACGCATTTTTCCGACAGGAATACAAACCGTAGACGGAACTAGCCCGTACATATCCATGATACAAGATAAGAGAGCAATGCCTCAGTCCGTAAGGTAGCTGCTTTATATGCTCTCGGAGCAGATTGTACTTTAAGCCAATCAAATTCGAGGGATTCTCAGTTACGCTGTCCAATAGAATTCATTACATAAATTCTTATTTTGACATGTCTCCTGGTGCGTGCATTGCTTTAAATATTTATTTCTTTTTTACTTTAAAATGTCTAATTTAAGGACATCTCTGAGATTAACCTGACCGTTCATATGAGATTTTATAAAAACTATTTGTAATTTAGCTTCGACATCCCAAAATTAAAATCTTTACTTTAAAATTTATATAATCATAAACGTTCTGGCAATTTCTAAAATTTAGAAAATAGTAAATTTGTAATGATAAAATAAATCTGCCGTTTTGTCTTAGATGACGTTCCACAATACCAGGCAAAATATCAGAGGTCAAGGCTTCAATTACACTATAGGTCTTTAAACCACTCATAGAATTTTAAATGGACATTTGATTGGTTTTGAAGTGGTTATTAAAAAAAAAGAGTTTGAAACAGCGTTTGGTGATAGTTTAATTATAAATTTGTATATAATTTAAATGATTAGTTGGATGTTTAAAAATTCATACATGTGAGTATACTTTACTATACTCTCTTACATGTGGTTTGTTTGATCCTCTACGCAATGCAAATACGTTTGCAAATATTCAAAAGATTATTTCGTTTTGATTTCACTTGTTTATTAGAGGCAAATTCAAATAATCCGCTGCTCGAATTCGCCATACACCATCAGAAAGATTTATGCAAAATGAAGATAAAACAAAGCCTGTAAATGCATACCATTAAAACATGTTTAAGTTAGTTACTGCCTCATTTAAACATTTTATTATATTCCCCAAAACAAGACGTGTACACTGTTTGCCTGTGTATAGTCATTATTTATTTACAACTTTGTATTCCCTAGACAGGATTATGTCCGAAAAACTGATAAGTTCAGTTCTTCTCAGTAACATGATAATTGTATAAATTAGAAGTGATATCAAATAAACGTTTTGGCACTGTTCATTTCTATATTCATATATACCAAATAAGTCGTAATAGGATTTTCATGAAAGAAATTAAATTGTGTAAATTAATGTAGGTGTTGATATGAATAAAATAACAAACTTGATATAAGAAAATAAATAAGTTATTTTGAAGATCTTTAATTAAGAAAATATAATTTTTTGCAAAAATGCACGTAAAGATTTAGCTCACATATTAAAATTCATGGAAAAATTTAACCTCATATATGAATGCCCCTTTTTTCATGTTCGTGGAAAAGGAAAACAAAGTGAAATGCCAAAAATGCACTAAATATTTTTAATTAATAAACTTCATTTTCAATGTTTTTAGACTTCGTATAATATCCGTAAAAGTGACGAATGAAATATACCATAAAAGCAGTGGTTTCTTTCAGAACATTCGATTCGTATAATATGCGTAAAAGTGACGAATAAACTATACCATTATGGCGGTAGTTTTTTTCAGTACATTCGGATTCGTGTAATTTTCGTAAAAATAACGTGTGGAAAATAACGATCAAGAGTCAACAGTAACTTCAGCCTTTTTCATTCGTATAAATTTCGTAAAAGTAACGTGCAAAAAATACCATACCCTTATTTCACCAAAATTATACATATATTTTTGGAGACGCGCTGCCTGGGGTGGCTTTCAAATTTCACTTCCCACAGTTCGCGAATAAAAAAATAGAAATATTGGTGCAGTTGCATCAAAGTATTTTATAAAATATTCGGAATCTGCATCCATATTATATAAGGGAATTTCAGTTACCCTAAAGAGAGATATACAAGATGGCAAAAGAAAAGTAACATATAAAGCTTTCACTTTTGGCGTTGAATGTATAATAAAGCAATAAATTGCATTAGATATAAGAAAACGAACACTCGGGGACCTGGAATATATTCTACAGGTGAAATATGTATTACAGGAAATGAGAGAAGAAATAAGTATATACATGAAAATTCGCGAACCAGAAAATAAGTTGCAAGTAAAAATGAATGTGGAATGGATTTCAATAAAGATATAAGATGATCGCGTAAAATTAACACTTGCTATTTACTAATCATTATTTTACATATGTGAAATAAAAGCTTCGGCCATTATTAACCATTTTTGAGAAATGTAATTAACCACCACAATAAAAACTCCGAATATTGTATGAATAATAAAAATTACAAACTTAAATTAGGAGCGGCATGAACACGATACTCTCTTCCCATGGGGTGGAACGCTAAAAGCGTCGCCCCGTGGCAGTTGACCTGCCAAAGTGTGCAGAGCACACGCAAAAGAAAAATGAAAATTCCAAGCCACAATTTCGGGAATTACCCATATACATTAATATGGCATCTACGTATTAATATTCATATTAAAATCCCTTTAAGAACAAATTATATTCGGCTTACCCAAGATGATGTTCTAAACAGCGCTTGTATGCAGTTACTTAAAAACTTAAAGAATATTCATATTTCCTATTACAAACACAACACCAATTGTTCAAAAAACTTCGATCCATTTTCCGTTACGTGATACACTCGGCTGTTTAGGACTGATTTCGTTTCGTTAATATTTCTATCTGATAATTGTTGAAAATTAATCTGGCACAATCCGAAGACAGCGAAACGAAATTCATCCCTAATTTAACGAGGTTCAGAGACGTGAAAACAATAGCACCCTCTATATGGGTGATATGAAGAAGCAAAATATGCTGTAGGAAGAAATATGATGTTGGCCTTCAAATATTCTAGATTCACCGATAACGATAAACGAAGTTAGTTTAGTTGAAATTTTGCTTATTTTGAATTTATTTACGCTGCTGATATTTTATTCCCAAATTTTATTTAGGCTGAAAATTTAGGAAACACCCTTAGTGAAGCAAAAGAAAGTGACAAGCTTTTAAATATGCACATTGAATCTATTTAAAATTTAAGGTCTGGACTAAAAGAATTTTCTAAGTAATATTTGTCAGAATCTCCAACAGTTCAATCGGCTTATAAATGCCATGGAATGCAAATAGAGGTACGAATTATGCATAGAATAATTTATTTTTATATATAATTTTAATCAACTAAATATCTATTATTATGCACTAGAAACAATGCCTCTCTCGCTTTTGGATTTAAATATTTCAAAACCAGGAGTTCCTGACGGAATCAATTTCAATAGTTGAACATGCACGAGCAGTAGATCGGCATATTCAAATATTACTGCAAAAAGAATAATAAAAAAATTGATAACTTTTTATTGATATCAAGCTATATCAGATAGTAAGAAAGGATTTATACAAAATAGGGCGATACACAAATACTGTTGTCTGTTACTGAAAAGAATATATCTTCACAGAGGATATATAATGATATCACCACTGATTTGTGATATATCATATATTATGCTTCAGTAAGTGTTAATTCCAATGAAGAAAGGTCTTAAGCATAATCTCTAAAGTTTTGGAATCTGAAAGTCATTCTGGAGAAACATCCCAAAATAAGTATTGTTACATTTAACAAACATTATTGACTTTCCTCTCTTCATACCTACTGGAAGCAGACTTTAGTCAAGTCAATTGACCATCTAAAACAAGCTGAAATTTTTTTATGTCATTTAAAAATTAAACAATTTTATGCCAAATATTGAAAAGTTGTGTTCATGCGTTTAATAAAATGGAACCTTTATTCAATTGCAATCTGCGATTTTGCTTCTGAAAACTTGTTTATATTTGCAAAATTAAAAACAATAAAACATTAATCTAACTTTAAAATTTCTAAACTTTTGTTAATAGTCTAATTTGCATGTTGTTTGTTATATAGAAAAAAGTAACAGTCGATTGCTATACCTTATTAATTGGATAATATAATATATAAGAATTCATAACTTATAACAATAATTATTAACAAGCATTTCCATAGCAACAATGCAATAAATGAATAGCAGAAGAATCAGCAGAAAATGGCTAATGTGAAATTTTATGCCTGTGCTCTGCAATAATTTCCTGTGCCTTATAACCAATAGCTAAAAATAGAAACAATTAATTGTAAATATAATTATAATTAACGGTCTGCGGTATTTCTAAATCATGGTTCAATATGTCTCCAATTTATGGTTGAACGTATTCCAACTTAATTTGTAAACATTCTCTAAGCATGGATGCTAATTCATGGTTCAACATATGACCAAACAATGCTTCACTCAAAGCACCAAATTATGGAACAACATTTTACCATCTTTTGGTTGTAACTTTTTTGGTACCATAATTAGGTGAAACCTCGAACCAAATTTTTTACAGTGTAGTGTACTTATATTGATTGCAATTATTTAGCAAATCTTCTATTCTTATTTTTTGGCCCTGAAAAGGGCCTTTTTTATACAACTGTATGATCTTAACCTTATATTCTGGAAAGAACTATACTAATGGCTAGTTGAATTTCATCTTGTGTGATCATGCTTTTATTTCTCCCGATAGTAATATTCAAGGCTACTTGCAAAATTTCAGTAGCCAGGTATGCCAAAAATTCGGGCATACAGGTAACTGCATCCAATTTTAACCTGATTATCTGTCCATTTAGTCGCTTTCGGAAAAGACGACGCATTTTTCTGCTTTATTTGCTCTCGGAGGAGATTGTACTTTAAGCCAATCAAATTCGAGGGATTCTCAGTTACGCTGTCCTATAGAATTCATAACATAAATGCTTATTTCAACATGTCTCCTGGTGCGTGCATTGCTTTAAATATTTATTTCTTTTTTAACTTTAAAATGTCTAATTTAAGGACATCTCTGAGATTAACCTGACCGGTCATATGAGATTTTATAAAAACTATTTGTAATTTAGCTTCGACATCCCAAAATTAAAGCCTTTACTTTAAAATTCCTATAATCATAAACGTTCTGGCAATTTCTAAATTTTAGAAAATAGTAAATGTGTAATGATAAAATAAATCTGCCGTTTAGTCTTAGGTGACGTTCCACAATACCAGGCAAAATATCAGAGGTCAAGGCTTCAATTACACTATATGTCTTTAAACCACTCATAGAATTTTAAATGGACATTTGATTGGTTTTGACGTGGTTATTAAAAAAAGAGTTTGAAACAGCGTTTGGTGATAGTTTAATTATAAAATTGTATATAATTTAAATGATTAGTTGGATGTTTAAAAATTCATACATGTGAGTATACTTTACTATACTCTCTTACATGTGGTTTGTTTGATCCTCTACATAATGCAAATACGTTTGCAAATATTCAAAAGATTATTTCGTTTTGATTTCACTTGTTTATTAGAGGCAAATTCAAATAATCTGCTGCTCGAATTCGCCACACACCATCAGAAAGATTTATGCAAAATGAAGATAAAACAAAGCCTGTAAATGCATAGCATTAAAACATGTTTAAGTTAGTTACTGCCTCATTTAAACATTTTATTATATTCCCCAAAACAAGACGTGTACACTGTTTGCCTGTGTATAGTCATTATTTATTTACAACTTTGTATTCCCTAGACAGGATTATGTCCGAAAAACTGATAAGTTCAGTTCTTCTCAGTAACATGATAATTGTATAAATTAGAAGTGATATCAAATAAACGTTTTGGCACTGTTCATTTCTATATTCATATATACCAAATAAGTCGTAATAGGATTTTCATGAAAGAAATTAAATTGTGTAAATTAATGTAGGTGTTGATATGAATAAAAATAACAAACTTGATATAAGAAAATAAATAAGTTATTTTGAAGATCTTTAATTAAGAAAATATAATTTTTTGCAAAAATGCACGTAAAGATTTAGCTCACATATTAAAATTCATGGAAAAATTTAACCTCATATATGAATGCCCCTTTTTTCATGTTCGTGGAAAAGGAAAACAAAGTGAAATGCCAAAAATGCACTAAATATTTTTAATTAATAAACTTCATTTTCAATGTTTTTAGACTTCGTATAATATCCGTAAAAGTGACGAATGAAATATACCATAAAAGCAGTGGTTTCTTTCAGAACATTCGATTCGTATAATATGCGTAAAAGTGACGAATAAACTATACCATTATGGCGGTAGTTTTTTTCAGTACATTCGGATTCGTATAATTTTCGTAAAAATAACGTGTGGAAAATAACGATCAAGAGTCAACAGAAACTTCAGCCTTTTTCATTCGTATAAATTTCGTAAAAGTAACGTGCAAAAAATACCATACCATTATTTCACCAAAATTATACATATATTTTTGGAGACGTGCTGCCTGGGGTGGCTTTCAAATTTCACTTCCCACAGTTCGCGAATAAAAAAATAGAAATATTGGTGCAGTTGCATCAAAGTATTTTATAAAATATTCGGAATCTGCATCCATATTATATATAAGAATTTCAGTTACCCTAAAGAGAGATACACAAGATGGGAAAAGAAAAGTAACATATAAAGCTCACACTTTTGGCGTTGAATGTATAATAAAGCAATAAATTGCATTAGATATAAGAAAACGAACACTCGGGGACCTGGAATATATTCTACAGATGAAATATGTATTACAGGAAATGAGAGAAGAAATAAGTATATACATAAAAATTCGCGAACCAGAAAATAAGTTACAAGTAAAAATGAATGTGGAATGGATTTCAATAAAGATATAAGATGATCGTTGAAAATTAACACTTGCTGTTTACTAATCATTATTTTCCATATGCGAAATAAAAGCGTCGGACATTATTAACCATTTTTGAGAAATGCAATTAACCACCATCATAAAAACTCGGAGTATTGCATGAATAATAAAAATTACAAACTTAAATTACGAGCGGCCTGACCACGAAACTCCCTTCCCCTGGGGTGGAACGCTAAAAGCGTCGCCCCGTGGCAGTTGACCTGCCAAACTGTGCAGAGCACACGCAAAATAAAAAAAAAAAGTTAGAACGAAAATTCCAAGTCCCAATTTCGGAAATTACCCATATACATTAATATGGCATCAAACTTACGTATTAATATTCATATTAAAATCCCTTTAAGAACAAATTATATTCGGCTTACCCAAGATGATATTCTAAACAGCGGTTGTATGCAGTTACTTAAAAATTTAAAGAATATTCATATTTCCTATTATAGACACAACACCAATTGTATAAAAACTTCGATTTATTTTCCGTTACGTGATACACTCGGCTGTTTGCAACTGATTTCGTTTCTTTAATATTTCTATCTGATAATTGATAAAATTACTCTGGCACAATCCGAAGACAGCGAAACGAAATTCATCCCTAATTTAACGAGGTTCAGAGACGTGAAAACAATAGCACGCTCTATACGAGTGATATGAAGAAGCAAAATATGCTGTAGGAAGAAACATGATGTTGGCCTTCAAATATTCTAGATACACCGATAACGATAAACGAAGTTAGTTTAGTTGAAATTTTGCTTATTTTGAATTTATTTACGCTGCTGATATTTTATTCCCAAATTTTATTTAGGCTGAAATTTAGGAAACACCCTTAGTGAAGCAAAAGAAAGTGACAAGCTTTTAAATATGCACATTGAATCTGTTTAAAATTTAAGGTCTGGACTAAAAGAAATTTCTAAGTAATATTTGTCAGAATCTCCAGCAGTTCAATCGGCTTATAAATGCCATGGAATGAAATTGAGGTACGAATTATGTATAGAATAATTTATTTTTATATATAATTTTAATCAACTAAATATCTATTATTATGCACTAGAAACAATGCCTCTCTCGCTTTTGGATTTTAATATTTCAAAACCAGGAGTTCCTGACGGAATCAATTTCAATAGTTGAACATGCACGAGCAGTATATCGGCATATTCAAATATTACTGCAAAAAGAATAATAAAAAAATTGATAACTTTTTATTGATATCAAGCTATATCAGATAGTAAGAAAGGATTTATACAAAATAGGGCGATACACAAATACTGTTGTCTGTTATTCAAAAGAATATATCTTCACAGAGGATATATAATGATATCACCACTGATTTGTGATATATCATATATTATGCTTCAGTAAGTGTTAATTCCAATGAAGCATAATCTTAAGCATAATCTCTAAAGTTTTTGAATCTGAAAGTCATTCTGGAGAAACATCCCAAAATAAGTATTGTTACATTTAACAAACATTATTGACTTTCCTCTCTTCATACCTACTGGAAGCAGACTTTAGTCAAGTCAATTGACCATCTAAAACAAGCTGAAATTTTTTTATGTCATTTAAAAATTAAACAATTTTATGCCAAATATTGAAAAGTTGTGTTCATGCGTTTAATAAAATGGAACCTTTATTCAATTGCATTCTGCGATTTTGCTTCTGAAAACTTGTTTATATTTGCAAAATTAAAAACAATAAAACATTAATCTAACTTTAAAATTTCTAAACTTTTGTTAATAGTCTAATTTGCATGCTGTTTGTTATATAGAAAAAAGTAACAGTCTATTGCTATACGTTATTAATTGGATAATATAATATATAAGAATTCATAACTTATAACAATAATTATTAACAAGCATTTCCATATCAACAATGCAATAAATAAATAGCAGAAGAATCAGCAGAAAATGGCTAATGTGAAATTTTATGCCTGTGATCTGCAATAATTTCCTGTGCCTTATAACTAATAGTTAAAAATAGTAACAATTAATTGTAAATATAATTATAATTAACGGTCTACGGTATTTCTAAATCATGGTTCAATATGTCTCCAATTTATGGTTCAACGTATTCCAACTTCATGGTTAAACATTCTCTAAGCATGGATGCCAATTCATGGTTCAACATATGACTAAACAATGGTTCACTCAAAGCACCAAATTATGGAACAACATTTTACCATCTTTTGGTTGTAACTTTTTTGGTACCAGAATTAGGTGAAACCTCGAACCAAATTTTTTACAGTGTAGTGTACTTATATTGATTGCAATTATTTAGCAAATCTTCTATTCTTATTTTTTGGCCCTGAAAAGGGCCTTTTTTATACAACTGTATGATCTTAACCTTATATTCTGGAAAGAACTATACTAATGGCTAGTTGAATTTCATCTTGTGTGATCATGCTTTTTCTTCTTCCGATAGTAATATTCAAGGCTACTTGCAAAATTTCAGTAGCCAGGTATCCCAAAAATTCGGACATACAGGTAACTGCATCCAATTTTAACCTGATTCTCTGTCCATTTAGTCGCTTTCGGAAAAGACGACGCATTTTTCCGACAGGAATACAAACCGTAGACGGAACTAGCCCGTACATATCCATGATACAAGATAAGAGAGCAATGCCTCAGTCCGTAGGGTAGCTGCTTTATATGCTCTCGGAGCAGATTGTACTTTAAGCCAATCAAATTCGAGGGATTCTCAGTTACGCTGTCCAATAGAATTCATTACATAAATTCTTATTTCGACATGTGTCCTGGTGCGTGCATTGCTTTAAATATTTATTTCTTTTTTACTTTAAAATGTCTAATTTAAGGACATCTCTGAGATTAACCTGACCGTTCATATGAGATTTTATAAAAACTATTTGTAATTTAGCTTCGACATCCCAAAATTAAAATCTTTACTTTAAAATTTATATAATCATAAACGTTCTGGCAATTTCTAAAATTTAGAAAATAGTAAATTTGTAATGATAAAATAAATCTGCCGTTTAGTCTTAGATGACGTTCCACAATACCAGGCAAAATATCAGAGGTCAAGGCTTCAATTACACTATAGGTCTTTAAACCACTCATAGAATTTTAAATGGACATTTGATTGGTTTTGAAGTGGTTATTAAAAAAAAAGAGTTTGAAACAGCGTTTGGTGATAGTTTAATTATAAATTTGTATATAATTTAAATGATTAGTTGGATGTTTAAAAATTCATACATGTGAGTATACTTTACTATACTCTCTTACATGTGGTTTGTTTGATCCTCTACGCAATGCAAATACGTTTGCAAATATTCAAAAGATTATTTCGTTTTGATTTCACTTGTTTATTAGAGGCAAATTCAAATAATCCGCTGCTCGAATTCGCCATACACCATCAGAAAGATTTATGCAAAATGAAGATAAAACAAAGCCTGTAAATGCATACCATTAAAACATGTTTAAGTTAGTTACTGCCTCATTTAAACATTTTATTATATTCCCCAAAACAAGACGTGTACACTGTTTGCCTGTGTATAGTCATTATTTATTTACAACTTTGTATTCCCTAGACAGGATTATGTCCGAAAAACTGATAAGTTCATTTCTTCTCAGTAACATGATAATTGTATAAATTAGAAGTGATATCAAATAAACGTTTTGGCACTGTTCATTTCTATATTCATATATACCAAATAAGTCGTAATAGGATTTTCATAAAAGAAATTAAATTGTGTAAATTAATGTAGGTGTTGATATGAATAAAAATAACAAACTTGATATAAGAAAATAAATAAGTTATTTTGAAGATCTTTAATTAAGAAAATATAATTTTTTGCAAAAATGCACGTAAAGATTTAGCTCACATATTAAAATTCATGGAAAAATTTAACCCCATATATGAATGCCCCTTTTTTCATGTTCGTGGAAAAGGAAAACAAAGTGAAATGCCAAAAATGCACTAAATATTTTTAATTAATAAACTTCATTTTCAATCTTTTTAGACTTCGTATAATATCCGTAAAAGTGACGAATAAACTATACCATTATGGCGGTAGTTTTTTTCAGTACATTCGGATTCGTATAATTTTCGTAAAAATAACGTGTGGAAAATAACGATCAAGAGTCAACAGTAACTTCAGCCTTTTTCATTCGTATAAATTTCGTAAAAGTAACGTGCAAAAAATACCATACCCTTATTTCACCAAAATTATACATATATTTTTGGAGACGTGCTGCCTGGGCTGGCTTTCAAATTTCACTTCCCACAGTTCGCGAATAAAAAAATAGAAATATTGGTGCAGTTGCATCAAAGTATTTTATAAAATATTCGGAATCTGCATCCATATTATATATAAGAATTTCAGTTACCCTAAAGAGAGATATACAAGATGGCAAAAGAAAAGTAACATATAAAGCTCCCACTTTTGGCGTTGAATGTATAATAAAGCAATAAATTGCATTAGATATAAGAAAACGAACACTCGGGGACCTGGAATATATTCTACAGGTGAAATATGTATTACAGGAAATGAGATAAGAAATAAGTATATACATGAAAATTCGCGAACCAGAAAATAATTTGCAAGTAAAAATGAATGTGGAATGGATTTCAATAAAGATATAAGATGATCGTGTAAAATTAACACTTGCTATTTACTAATCATTATTTTACATATGTGAAATAAAAGCTTCGGCCATTATTAACCATTTTTGAGAAATGTAATTAACCACCACAATAAGAACTCCGAATATTGTATGAATAATAAAAATTACAAACTTAAATTACGAGCGGCATGAACACGATACTCTCTTCCCCTGGGGTGGAACGCTAAAAGCGTCGCCCCGTGGCAGTTGACCTGCCAAAGTGTGCAGAGCACACGCAAAAGAAAAATGAAAATTCCAAGTTACAATTTCGGGAATTACCCATATACATTAATATGGCATCAAACTTACGTATTAATATTCATATTAAAATCCCTTTAAGAACAAATTATATTCGGCTTACCCAAGATGATGTTCTAAACAGCGCTTGTATGCAGTTACTTAAAAATTTAAAGAATATTCATATTTCCTATTACAAACACAACACCAATTGTCCAAAAAACTTCGATCCATTTTCCGTTACGTGAAACACTCGGCTGTTTGGAACTGATTTCGTTCGTTAATATTTCTATCTGATAATTGTTTAAAATTACTCTGGCAAAATCCGAAGATACCGAAACGAAATTAATCCCTAATTTACCGGGCTTGAGAGACGTGGAAACACTAGCACGCTTTATATGGGTAATATGAAGAAGCAAAATATGCTGTAGGAAGAATTTTCATGTTGGGTTGCAAGTATTCTAGATACACCAATAACGATAAACGAAGTTAATTTACTCGAAATTTTGTTTATTTTAAATTTATTTACGCTGTAATTTTATACCGAAATTTTATTTAGGCTGAAAATTTAGGAAGCACCCTTAGTGAAGTAAAAGAAAGTGACGAGCTTTTAAATATGAACATTGAATCTATTGAAAATTTAAAAATTTAGGCATGATGCTCGTGACGCATAAGATACGCCTTGCGATATGAAAAACATAAAAAGAAAGCACTGTAAGTAAGCTCCGTATTCTTTGCTCACACACCAAAGGGGCGGAGCCATACCAAAGGGGCGGAGCTACGAAAATGAAGGTTTGGTGTGGAACGGGGATTTAATGTTGATATGATTTACTTCTCAACATATATTCCTCAAGCCTTGACACATATAATTGGAAATAGGAACAAGTTCATATGCGTAAATTGATATTCATCAATTTTTGATTTTTAGCAATGAAATTTTCATTAAACTTAGATACTTATTTGTAATATACTGAGTTTCAACTGTACTGTGGCAGTTCTTCCCAGTAACAGGAGAGAAATCTCTAAAAAATTTATCTCTGAAAGAAAATCAGGTAAGTCTTGCAGCAGGAGTTCATCAGAAGAGGCTAAAAAGGAAAGAGAAAATCCACACAATTTCCTTGCTCGTATCGCCATGTGGTGGCGGTGAAATTTATTATTATTACCTGTGCGAAGGTAAGGCACTCAGTGGATTATTAGAGCATACTTCATACAGGGGCTTGCAAATTTCACTTCCCATAGTTCGCGAATAAAAAAAAATAGAAATTTTGTTGCAGTTGCATCAAAGTATTGTATAAAATATTCGGTATCTGCGTCCATATTATATATAAGAATTTCAGTTACCCTAAAGAGAGATACACAAGATGGGAAAAGAAAAGTAACATATAAAGCTCACACTTTTGGCGTTGAATGCATAATAAAGCAATAAATTGCATTAGATATAAGAAAACGAACACTCGGGGACCTGGAATATATTCTACAGATGAAATATGTATTACAGGAAATGAGAGAAGAAATAAGTATATACATAAAAATTCGCGAACCAGAAAATAAGTTACAAGTAAAAATGAATGTGGAATGGATTTCAATAAAGATATAAGATGATCGTTGAAAATTAACACTTGCTGTTTACTAATCATTATTTTCCATATGCGAAATAAAAGCGTCGGACATTATTAACCATTTTTGAGAAATGCAATTAACCACCACCATAAAAACTCGGAATATTGCATGAATAATAAAAATTACAAACTTAAATTACGAGCGGCCTGACCACGAAACTCCCTTCCCCTGGGGTGGAACGCTAAAAGCGTCGCCCCGTGGCAGTTGACCTGCCAAACTGTGCAGAGCACACGCAAAATAAAAAAAAAAAGTTAGAACGAAAATTCCAAGTCCCAATTTCGGAAATTACCCAGATACATTAATATGGCATCAAACTTACGTATTAATATTCATATTAAAATCCCTTTAAGAACAAATTATATTCGGCTTACCCAAGATGATGTTCTAAACAGCGCTTGTATGCAGTTACTTAAAAATTTAAAGAATATTCATATTTCCTATTACAAACACAACACCAATTGTCCAAAAAACTTCGATCCATTTTCCGTTACGTGAAACACTCGGCTGTTTGGAACTGATTTCGTTCGTTAATATTTCTATCTGATAATTGTTTAAAATTACTCTGGCAAAATCCGAAGATACCGAAACGAAATTAATCCCTAATTTACCGGGCTTGAGAGACGTGGAAACACTAGCACGCTTTATATGGGTAATATGAAGAAGCAAAATATGCTGTAGGAAGAATTTGCATGTTGGGTTGCAAGTATTCTAGATACACCAATAACGATAAACGAAGTTAATTTACTCGAAATTTTGTTTATTTTAAATTTATTTACGCTGTAATTTTATACCGAAATTTTATTTAGGCTGAAAATTTAGGAAGCACCCTTAGTGAAGTAAAAGAAAGTGACGAGCTTTTAAATATGAACATTGAATCTATTGAAAATTTAAAAATTTAGGCATGATGCTCGTGACGCATAAGATACGCCTTGCGATATGAAAAACATAAAAAGAAAGCACTGTAAGTAAGCTCCGTATTCTTTGCTCACACACCAAAGGGGCGGAGCTACGAAAATGAAGGTTTGGTGTGGAACGGGGATTTAATGTTGATATGATTTACTTCTCAACATATATTCCTCAAGCCTTGACACATATAATTGGAAATAGGAACAAGTTCATATGCGTAAATTGATATTCATCAATTTTTGATTTTTAGCAATGAAATTTTCATTAAACTTAGATACTTATTTGTAATATACTGAGTTTCAACTGTACTGTGGCAGTTCTTCCCAGTAACAGGAGAGAAATCTCTAAGAAATTTATCTCTGAAAGAAAATCAGGTAAGTCTTGCAGCAGGAGTTCATCAGAAGAGGCTAAAAAGGAAAGAGAAAATCCACACAATTTCCTTGCTCGTATCGCCATGTGGTGGCGGTGAAATTTATTATTATTACCTGTGCGAAGGTAAGGCACTCAGTGGATTATTAGAGCATACTTCATACAGGGGCTTGCAAATTTCACTTCCCATAGTTCGCGAATAAAAAAAAATAGAAATTTTGTTGCAGTTGCATCAAAGTATTGTATAAAATATTCGGAATCTGCATCCATATTATATATAAGAATTTCAGTTACCCTAAAGAGAGATACACAAGATGGGAAAAGAAAAGTAACATATAAAGCTCACACTTTTGGCGTTGAATGCATAATAAAGCAATAAATTGCATTAGATATAAGAAAACGAACACTCGGGGACCTGGAATATATTCTACAGATGAAATATGTATTACAGGAAATGAGAGAAGAAATAAGTATATACATAAAAATTCGCGAACCAGAAAATAAGTTACAAGTAAAAATGAATGTGGAATGGATTTCAATAAAGATATAAGATGATCGTTGAAAATTAACACTTGCTGTTTACTAATCATTATTTTCCATATGCGAAATAAAAGCGTCGGACATTATTAACCACTTTTGAGAAATGCAATTAACCACCACCATAAAAACTCGGAATATTGCATGAATAATAAAAATTACAAACTTAAATTACGAGCGGCCTGACCACGAAACTCCCTTCCCCTGGGGTGGAACGCTAAAAGCGTCGCCCCGTGGCAGTTGACCTGCCAAACAGTGCAGAGCACACGCAAAATAAAAAAAAAAGTTAGAACGAAAATTCCAAGTCCCAATTTCGGAAATTACCCATATACATTAATATGGCATCAAACTTACGTATTAATATTCATATTAAAATCCCTTTAAGAACAAATTATATTCGGCTTACCCAAGATGATGTTCTAAACAGCGCTTGTATGCAGTTACTTAAAAATTTAAAGAATATTCATATTTCCTATTACAAACACAACACCAATTGTCCAAAAAACTTCGATCCATTTTCCGTTACGTGAAACACTCGGCTGTTTGGAACTGATTTCGTTCGTTAATATTTCTATCTGATAATTGTTTAAAATTACTCTGGCAAAATCCGAAGATACCGAAACGAAATTAATCCCTAATTTACCGGGCTTGAGAGACGTGGAAACACTAGCACGCTTTATATGGGTAATATGAAGAAGCAAAATATGCTGTAGGAAGAATTTTCATGTTGGGTTGCAAGTATTCTAGATACACCAATAACGATAAACGAAGTTAATTTACTCGAAATTTTGTTTATTTTAAATTTATTTACGCTGTAATTTTATACCGAAATTTTATTTAGGCTGAAAATTTAGGAAGCACCCTTAGTGAAGTAAAAGAAAGTGACGAGCTTTTAAATATGAACATTGAATCTATTGAAAATTTAAAAATTTAGGCATGATGCTCGTGACGCATAAGATACGCCTTGCGATATGAAAAACATAAAAAGAAAGCACTGTAAGTAAGCTCCGTATTCTTTGCTCACACACCAAAGGGGCGGAGCTACGAAAATGAAGGTTTGGTGTGGAACGGGGATTTAATGTTGATATGATTTACTTCTCAACATATATTCCTCAAGCCTTGACACATATAATTGGAAATAGGAACAAGTTCATATGCGTAAATTGATATTCATCAATTTTTGATTTTTAGCAATGAAATTTTCATTAAACTTAGATACTTATTTGTAATATACTGAGTTTCAACTGTACTGTGGCAGTTCTTCCCTGTAACAGGAGAGAAATCTCTAAGAAATTTATCTCTGAAAGAAAATCAGGTAAGTCTTGCAGCAGGAGTTCATCAGAAGAGGCTAAAAAGGAAAGAGAAAATCCACACAATTTCCTTGCTCGTATCGCCATGTGGTGGCGGTGAAATTTATTATTATTACTTGTGCGAAGGTAAGGCACTCAGTGGATTATTAGAGCATACTTCATACAGGGGCTTGCAAATTTCACTTCCCATAGTTCGCGAATAAAAAAAAATAGAAATTTTGTTGCAGTTGCATCAAAGTATTGTATAAAATATTCGGAATCTGCATCCATATTATATATAAGAATTTCAGTTACCCTAAAGAGAGATACACAAGATGGGAAAAGAAAAGTAACATATAAAGCTCACACTTTTGGCGTTGAATGCATAATAAAGCAATAAATTGCATTAGATATAAGAAAACGAACACTCGGGGACCTGGAATATATTCTACAGATGAAATATGTATTACAGGAAATGAGAGAAGAAATAAGTATATACATAAAAATTCGCGAACCAGAAAATAAGTTACAAGTAAAAATGAATGTGGAATGGATTTCAATAAAGATATAAGATGATCGTTGAAAATTAACACTTGCTGTTTACTAATCATTATTTTCCATATGCGAAATAAAAGCGTCGGACATTATTAACCATTTTTGAGAAATGCAATTAACCACCACCATAAAAACTCGGAATATTGCATGAATAATAAAAATTACAAACTTAAATTACGAGCGGCCTGACCACGAAACTCCCTTCCCCTGGGGTGGAACGCTAAAAGCGTCGCCCCGTGGCAGTTGACCTCCCAAACTGTGCAGAGCACACGCAAAATAAAAAAAAAAGTTAGAACGAAAATTCCAAGTCCCAATTTCGGAAATTACCCATATACATTAATATGGCATCAAACTTACGTATTAATATTCATATTAAAATCCCTTTAAGAACAAATTATATTCGGCTTACCCAAGATGATATTCTAAACAGCGGTTGTATGCAGTTACTTAAAAATTTAAAGAATATTCATATTTCCTATTATAGACACAACACCAATTGTCCAAAAAACTTCGATCCATTTTCCGTTACGTGATACACTCGGCTGTTTGCAACTGATTTCGTTTCTTTAATATTTCTATCTGATAATTGATAAAATTACTCTGGCACAATCCGAAGACAGCGAAACGAAATTCATCCCTAATTTAACGAGGTTCAGAGACGTGAAAACAATAGCACGCTCTATACGGGTGATATGAAGAAGCAAAATATGCTGTAGGAAGAAACATGATGTTGGCCTTCAAATATTCTAGATACACCGATAACGATAAACGAAGTTAGTTTAGTTGAAATTTTGCTTATTTTGAATTTATTTACGCTGCTGATATTTTATTCCCAAATTTTATTTAGGCTGAAATTTAGGAAACACCCTTAGTGAAGCAAAAGAAAGTGACAAGCTTTTAAATATGCACATTGAATATATTTAAAATTTAAGGTCTGGACTAAAAGAAATTTCTAAGTAATATTTGTCAGAATCTCCAGCAGTTCAATCGGCTTATAAATGCCATGGAATGAAATTGAGGTACGAATTATGTATAGAATAATTTATTTTTATATATAATTTTAATCAACTAAATATCTATTATTATGCACTAGAAACAATGCCTCTCTCGCTTTTGGATTTTAATATTTCAAAACCAGGAGTTCCTGACGGAATCAATTTCAATAGTTGAACATGCACGAGCAGTAGATCGGCATATTCAAATATTACTGCAAAAAGAATAATAAAAAAATTGATAACTTTTTATTGATATCAAGCTATATCAGATAGTAAGAAAGGATTTATACAAAATAGGGCGATACACAAATACTGTTGTCTGTTATTCAAAAGAATATATCTTCACAGAGGATATATAATGATATCACCACTGATTTGTGATATATCATATATTATGCTTCAGTAAGTGTTAATTCCAATGAAGCATAATCTTAAGCATAATCTCTAAAGTTTTGGAATCTGAAATTCATTCTGGAGAAACATCCCAAAATAAGTATTGTTACATTTAAAAAACATTATTGACTTTCCTCTCTTCATACCTACTGGAAGCAGACTTTAGTCAAGTCAATTGACCATCTAAAACAAGCTAAAAGTTTTTTATCTCATTTAAAAATTAAACAATTTTATGCCAAATATTGAAAAGTTGTGTTCATGCGTTTAATAAAATGGAACCTTTATTCTATTGCAATCTGCGATTTTGCTTCTGAAAACTTGTTTATATTTGCAAAATTAAAAACAATAAAACATTAATCTAACTTTAAAATTTCTAAACTTTTGTTAATAGTCTAATTTGCATGCTGTTTGTTATATAGAAAAAAGTAACAGTCGATTGCTATATGTTATTAATTGGATAATATAATATATAAGAATTCATAACTTATAACAATAATTATTAACAAGCATTTCCATATCAACAATGCAATAAATAAATAGCAGAAGAATCAGCAGAAAATGGCTAATGTGAAATTTTATGCCTGTGATCTGCAATAATTTCCTGTGCCTTATAACTAATAGTTAAAAATAGTAACAATTAATTGTAAATATAATTATAATTAACGGTCTACGGTATTTCTAAATCATGGTTCAATATGTCTCCAATTTATGGTTCAACGTATTCCAACTTCATGGTTAAACATTCTCTAAGCATGGATGCCAATTCATGGTTCAACATATGACTAAACAATGGTTCACTCAAAGCACCAAATTATGGAACAACATTTTACCATCTTTTGGTTGTAACTTTTTTGGTACCATAATTAGGTAAAACCTCGAACCAAATTTTTTAAAGTGTAGTGTACTTATATTGATTGCAATTATTTAGCAAATCTTCTATTCTTATTTTTTGGCCCTGAAAAGGGCCTTTTTTATACAACTGTATGATCTTAACCTTATATTCTGGAAAGAACTATACTAATGGCTAGTTGAATTTCATCTTGTGTGATCATGCTTTTTCTTCTCCCGATAGTAATATTCAAGGCTACTTGCAAAATTTCAGTAGCCAGGTATCCCAAAAATTCGGACATACAGGTAACTGCATCCAATTTTAACCTGATTATCTGTCCATTTAGTCGCTTTCGGAAAAGACGACGCATTTTTCTGACAGGAATACAAACCGTAGACGGAACTAGCCCGTACATATCCATGATACAAGATAAGAGAGCAATGCCTCAGTCCGTAGGGTAGCTGCTTTATATGCTCTCGGAGCAGATTGTACTTTAAGCCAATCAAATTCGAGGGATTCTCAGTTACGCTGTCCAATAGAATTCATTACGTAAATTCTTATTTCGACATGTCTCCTGGTGCGTGCATTGCTTTAAATATTTATTTCTTTTTTACTTTAAAATGTCTAATTTAAGGACATCTCTGAGATTAACCTGACCGTTCATATGAGATTTTATAAAAACTATTTGTAATTTAGCTTCGACATCCCAAAATTAAAATCTTTACTTTAAAATTTATATAATCATAAACGTTCTGGCAATTTCTAAAATTTAGAAAATAGTAAATTTGTAATGATAAAATAAATCTGCCGTTTAGTCTTAGATGACGTTCCACAATACCAGGCAAAATATCAGAGGTCAAGGCTTCAATTACACTATAGGTCTTTAAACCACTCATAGAATTTTAAATGGACATTTGATTGGTTTTGAAGTGGTTATTAAAAAAAAGAGTTTGAAACAGCGTTTGGTGATAGTTTAATTATAAATTTGTATATAATTTAAATGATTAGTTGGATGTTTAAAAATTCATACATGTGAGTATACTTTACTATACTCTCTTACATGTGGTTTGTTTGATCCTCTACACAATGCAAATACGTTTGCAAATATTCAAAAGATTATTTCGTTTTGATTTCACTTGTTTATTGGAGGCAAATTCAAATAATCCGCTGCTCGAATTCGCCATACACCATCAGAAAGATTTATGCAAAATGAAGATAAAACAAAGCCTGTAAATGCATAGCATTAAAACATGTTTAAGTTAGTTACTGCCTCATTTAAACATTTTATTATATTCCCCAAAACAAGACGTGTACACTGTTTGCCTGTGTATAGTCATTATTTATTTACAACTTTGTATTCCCTAGACAGTATTATGTCCGAAAAACTGATAAGTTCAGTTCTTCTCAGTAACATGATAATTGTATAAATTAGAAGTGATATCAAATAAACGTTTTGGCACTGTTCATTTCTATATTCATATATACCAAATAAGTCGTAAAAGGATTTTCATAAAAGAAATTAATGTAGGTGTTGATATGAATAAAAATAACAAACTTGATATAAGAAAATAAATAAGTTATTTTGAAGATCTTTAATTAAGAAAATATAATTTTTTGCAAAAATGCACGTAAAGATTTAGCTCACATATTAAAATTCATGGAAAAATTTAACCTCATATATGAATGCCCCTTTTTTCATGTTCGTGGAAAAGGAAAACAAAGTGAAATGCCAAAAATGCACTAAATATTTTTAATTAATAAACTTCATTTTCAATCTTTTTAGACTTCGTATAATATCCGTAAAAGTGACGAATGAAATATACCATAAAAGCAGTGGTTTCTTTCAGAACATTCGATTCGTATAATATGCGTAAAAGTGACGAATAAACTATACCATTATGGCGGTAGTTTTTTTCAGTACATTCGGATTCGTATAATTTTCGTAAAAATAACGTGTGGAAAATAACGATCAAGAGTCAATAGTAACTTCAGCCTTTTTCATTCGTATAAATTTCGTAAAAGTAACGTGCAAAAAATACCATACCCTTATTTCACCAAAATTATACATATATTTTTGGAGACGTGCTGCCTGGGCTGGCTTTCAAATTTCACTTCCCACAGTTCGCGAATAAAAAAATAGAAATATTGGTGCAGTTGCATCAAAGTATTTTATAAAATATTCGGAATCTGCATCCATATTATATATAAGAATTTCAGTTACCCTAAAGAGAGATATACAAGATGGCAAAAGAAAAGTAACATATAAAGCTCCCACTTTTGGCGTTGAATGTATAATAAAGCAATAAATTGCATTAGATATAAGAAAACGAACACTCGGGGACCTGGAATATATTCTACAGGTGAAATATGTATTACAGGAAATGAGAGAAGAAATAAGTATATACATGAAAATTCGCGAACCAGAAAATAATTTGCAAGTAAAAATGAATGTGGAATGGATTTCAATAAAGATATAAGATGATCGTGTAAAATTAACACTTGCTATTTACTAATCATTATTTTACATATGTGAAATAAAAGCTTCGGCCATTATTAACCATTTTTGAGAAATGTAATTAACCACCACAATAAAAACTCCGAATATTGTATGAATAATAAAAATTACAAACTTAAATTACGAGCGGCATGAACACGATACTCTCTTCCCCTGGGGTGGAACGCTAAAAGCGTCGCCCCGTGGCAGTTGACCTGCCAAAGTGTGCAGAGCACACGCAAAAGAAAAATGAAAATTCCAAGTTACAATTTCGGGAATTACCCATATACATTAATATGGCATCAAACTTACGTATTAATATTAATATTAAAATCCCTTTAAGAACAAATTATATTCGGCTTACCCAAGATGATGTTCTAAACAGCGCTTGTATGCAGTTACTTAAAAATTTAAAGAATATTCATATTTCCTATTACAAACACAACACCAATTGTCCAAAAAACTTCGATCCATTTTCCGTTACGTGAAACACTCGGCTGCTTGGAACTGATTTCGTTCGTTAATATTTCTATCTGATAATTGTTTAAAATTACTCTGGCAAAATCCGAAGATACCGAAACGAAATTAATCCCTAATTTACCGGGCTTGAGAGACGTGGAAACACTAGCACGCTTTATATGGGTAATATGAAGAAGCAAAATATGCTGTAGGAAGAATTTTCATGTTGGGTTGCAAGTATTCTAGATACACCAATAACGATAAACGAAGTTAATTTACTCGAAATTTTGTTTATTTTAAATTTATTTACGCTGTAATTTTATACCGAAATTTTATTTAGGCTGAAAATTTAGGAAGCACCCTTAGTGAAGTAAAAGAAAGTGACGAGCTTTTAAATATGAACATTGAATCTATTGAAAATTTAAAAATTTAGGCATGATGCTCGTGACGCATAAGATACGCCTTGCGATATGAAAAACATAAAAAGAAAGCACTGTAAGTAAGCTCCGTATTCTTTGCTCACACACCAAAGGGGCGGAGCCATACCAAAGGGGCGGAGCTACGAAAATGAAGGTTTGGTGTGGAACGGGGATTTAATGTTGATATGATTTACTTCTCAACATATATTCCTCAAGCCTTGACACATATAATTGGAAATAGGAACAAGTTCATATGCGTAAATTGATATTCATCAATTTTTGATTTTTAGCAATGAAATTTTCATTAAACTTAGATACTTATTTGTAATATACTGAGTTTCAACTGTACTGTGGCAGTTCTTCCCAGTAACAGGAGAGAAATCTCTAAGAAATTTATCTCTGAAAGAAAATCAGGTAAGTCTTGCAGCAGGAGTTCATCAGAAGAGGCTAAAAAGGAAAGAGAAAATCCACACAATTTCCTTGCTCGTATCGCCATGTGGTGGCGGTGAAATTTATTATTATTACCTGTGCGAAGGTAAGGCACTCAGTGGATTATTAGAGCATACTTCATACAGGGGCTTGCAAATTTCACTTCCCATAGTTCGCGAATAAAAAAAAATAGAAATTTTGTTGCAGTTGCATCAAAGTATTGTATAAAATATTCGGAATCTGCATCCATATTATAGATAAGAATTTCAGTTACCCTAAAGAGAGATACACAAGATGGGAAAAGAAAAGTAACATATAAAGCTCACACTTTTGGCGTTGAATGCATAATAAAGCAATAAATTGCATTAGATATAAGAAAACGAACACTCGGGGACCTGGAATATATTCTACAGATGAAATATGTATTACAGGAAATGAGAGAAGAAATAAGTATATACATAAAAATTCGCGAACCAGAAAATAAGTTACAAGTAAAAATGAATGTGGAATGGATTTCAATAAAGATATAAGATGATCGTTGAAAATTAACACTTGCTGTTTACTAATCATTATTTTCCATATGCAAAATAAAAGCGTCGGACATTATTAACCATTTTTGAGAAATGCAATTAACCACCACCATAAAAACTCGGAATATTGCATGAATAATAAAAATTACAAACTTAAATTACGAGCGGCCTGACCACGAAACTCCCTTCCCCTGGGGTGGAACGCTAAAAGCGTCGCCCCGTGGCAGTTGACCTGCCAAACTGTGCAGAGCACACGCAAAATAAAAAAAAAGTTAGAACGAAAATTCCAAGTCCCAATTTCGGAAATTACCCATATACATTAATATGGCATCAAACTTACGTATTAATATTCATATTAAAATCCCTTTAAGAACAAATTATATTCGGCTTACCCAAGATGATGTTCTAAACAGCGCTTGTATGCAGTTACTTAAAAATTTAAAGAATATTCATATTTCCTATTACAAACACAACACCAATTGTCCAAAAAACTTCGATCCATTTTCCGTTACGTGAAACACTCGGCTGTTTGGAACTGATTTCGTTCGTTAATATTTCTATCTGATAATTGTTTAAAATTACTCTGGCACAATCCGAAGATACCGAAACGAAATTAATCCCTAATTTACCGGGCTTGAGAGACGTGAAAACACTAGCACGCTTTATATGGGTAATATGAAGAAGCAAAATATGCTGTAGGAAGAATTTTCATGTTGGGTTGCAAGTATTCTAGATACACCAATAACGATAAACGAAGTTAATTTACTCGAAATTTTGCTTATTTTGAATTTATTTACGCTGCTGATATTTTATTCCCAAATTTTATTTAGGCTGAAATTTAGGAAACACCCTTAGTGAAGCAAAAGAAAGTGACAAGCTTTTAAATATGCACATTGAATCTATTTAAAATTTAAGGTCTGGACTAAAAGAAATTTCTAAGTAATATTTGTCAGAATCTCCAGCAGTTCAATCGGCTTATAAATGCCATGGAATGAAATTGAGGTACGAATTATGTATAGAATAATTTATTTTTATATATAATTTTAATCAACTAAATATCTATTATTATGCACTAGAAACAATGCCTCTCTCGCTTTTGGATTTTAATATTTCAAAACCAGGAGTTCCTGACGGAATCCATTTCAATAGTTGAACATGCACAAGCAGTTGATCGGCATATTCAAATATTACTGCAAAAAGAATAATAAAAAAATTGATAACTTTTTATTGATATCAAGCTATATCAGATAGTAAGAAAGGATTTATACAAAATAGGGCGATACACAAATACTGTTGTCTGTTATTCAAAAGAATATATCTTCACAGAGGATATATAATGATATCACCACTGATTTGTGATATATCATATATTATGCTTCAGTAAGTGTTAATTCCAATGAAGCATAATCTTAAGCATAATCTCTAAAGTTTTTGAATCTGAAAGTCATTCTGGAGAAACATCCCAAAATAAGTATTGTTACATTTAACAAACATTATTGACTTTCCTCTCTTCATACCTACTGGAAGCAGACTTTAGTCAAGTCAATTGACCATCTAAAACAAGCTGAAATTTTTTTATCTCATTTAAAAATTAAACAATTTTATGCCAAATATTGAAAAGTTGTGTTCATGCGTTTAATAAAATGGAACCTTTATTCAATTGCAATCTGCGATTTTGCTTCTGAAAACTTGTTTATATTTGCAAAATTAAAAACAATAAAACATTAATCTAACTTTAAAATTTCTAAACTTTTGTTAATAGTCTAATTTGCATGCTGTTTGTTATATAGAAAAATGTAACAGTCGATTGCTATACGTTATTAATTGGATAATATAATATATAAGAATTCATAACTTATAACAATAATTATTAACAAGCATTTCCATATCAACAATGCAATAAATAAATAGCAGAAGAATCAGCAGAAAATGGCTAATGTGAAATTTTATGCCTGTGATCTGCAATAATTTCCTGTGCCTTATAACTAATAGTTAAAAATAGTAACAATTAATTGTAAATATAATTATAATTAACGGTCTACGGTATTTCTAAATCATGGTTCAATATGTCTCCAATTTATGGTTCAACGTATTCCAACTTCATGGTTAAACATTCTCTAAGCACGGATGCCAATTCATGGTTCAACATATGACTAAACAATGGTTCACTCAAAGCACCAAATTATGGAACAACATTTTACCATCTTTTGGTTGTAACTTTTTTGGTACCATAATTAGGTGAAACCTCGAACCAAATTTTTTACAGTGTAGTGTACTTATATTGATTGCAATTATTTAGCAAATCTTCTATTCTTATTTTTTGGCCCTGAATAGGGCCTTTTTTATACAACTGTATGATCTTAACCTTATATTCCGGAAAGAACTATACTAATGGCTAGTTGAATTTCATCTTGTGTGATCATGCTTTTTCTTCTCCCGATAGTAATATTCAAGGCTACTTGCAAAATTTCAGTAGCCAGGTATCCCAAAAATTCGGACATACAGGTAACTGCATCCAATTTTAACCTGATTATCTGTCCATTTAGTCGCTTTCGGAAAAGACGACGCATTTTTCTGACAGGAATACAAACCGTAGACGGAACTAGCCCGTACATATCCATGATACAAGATAAGAGAGCAATGCCTCAGTCCGTAGGGCAGCTGCTTTATATGCTCTCGGAGCAGATTGTACTTTAAGCCAATCAAATTCGAGGGATTCTCAGTTACGCTGTCCAATAGAATTCATTACGTAAATTCTTATTTCGACATGTCTCCTGGTGCGTGCATTGCTTTAAATATTTATTTCTTTTTTACTTTAAAATGTCTAATTTAAGGACATCTCTGAGATTAACCTGACCGTTCATATGAGATTTTATAAGAACTATTTGTAATTTAGCTTCGACATCCCAAAATTAAAATCTTTACTTTAAAATTTATATAATCATAAACGTTCTGGCAATTTCTAAAATTTAGAAAATAGTAAATTTGTAATGATAAAATAAATCTGCCGTTTAGTCTTAGATGACGTTCCACAATACCAGGCAAAATATCAGAGGTCAAGGCTTCAATTACACTATAGGTCTTTAAACCACTCATAGAATTTTAAATGGACATTTGATTGGTTTTGAAGTGGTTATTAAAAAAAAGAGTTTGAAACAGCGTTTGGTGATAGTTTAATTATAAATTTGTATATAATTTAAATGATTAGTTGGATGTTTAAAAATTCATACATGTGAGTATACTTTACTATACTCTCTTACATGTGGTTTGTTTGATCCTCTACACAATGCAAATACGTTTGCAAATATTCAAAAGATTATTTCGTTTTGATTTCACTTGTTTATTAGAGGCAAATTCAAATAATCCGCTGCTCGAATTCGCCATACACCATCAGAAAGATTTATGCAAAATGAAGATAAAACAAAGCCTGTAAATGCATAGCATTAAAACATGTTTAAGTTAGTTACTGCCTCATTTAAACATTTTATTATATTCCCCAAAACAAGACGTGTACACTGTTTGCCTGTGTATAGTCATTATTTATTTACAACTTTGTATTCCCTAGACAGGATTATGTCCGAAAAACTGGTAAGTTCAGTTCTTCTCAGTAACATGATAATTGTATAAATTAGAAGTGATATCAAATAAACGTTTTGGCACTGTTCATTTCTATATTCATATATACCAAATAAGTCGTAATAGGATTTTCATAAAAGAAATTAAATTGTGTAAATTAATGTAGGTGTTGATATGAATAAAATAACAAACTTGATATAAGAAAATAAATAAGTTATTTTGAAGATCTTTAATTAAGAAAATATAATTTTTTGCAAAAATGCACGTAAAGATTTAGCTCACATATTAAAATTCATGGAAAAATTTAACCTCATATATGAATGCCCCTTTTTTCATGTTCGTGGAAAAGGAAAACAAAGTGAAATGCCAAAAATGCACTAAATATTTTTAATTAATAAACTTCATTTTCAATCTTTTTAGACTTCGTATAATATCCGTAAAAGTGACGAATGAAATATACCATAAAAGCAGTGGTTTCTTTCAGAACATTCGATTCGTATAATATGCGTAAAAGTGACGAATAAACTATAGCATTATGGCGGTAGTTTTTTTCAGTACATTCGGATTTGTATAATTTTCGTAAAAATAACGTGTGGAAAATAACGATCAAGAGTCAACAGTAACTTCAGCATTTTTCATTCGTATAAATTTCGTAAAAGTAACGTGCAAAAAATACCATACCCTTATTTCACCAAAATTATACATATATTTTTGGAGACGTGCTGCCTGGGCCGGCTTTCAAATTTCACTTCCCACAGTTCGCGAATAAAAAAATAGAAATATTGGTGCAGTTGCATCAAAGTATTTTATAAAATATTCGGAATCTACATCCATATTATATATAAGAATTTCAGTTACCCTAAAGAGAGATATACAAGATGGCAAAAGAAAAATAACATATAAAGCTCCCACTTTTGGCGTTGAATGTATGATAAAGCAATAAATTGCATTAGATATAAGAAAACGAACACTCGGGGTCCTGGAATATATTCTACAGGTGAAATATGTATTACAGGAAATGAGAGAAGAAATAAGTATATACATGAAAATTCGCGAACCAGAAAATAATTTGCAAGTAAAAATGAATGTGGAATGGATTTCAATAAAGATATAAGATGATCGTGTAAAATTAACACTTGCTATTTACTAATCATTATTTTACATATGTGAAATAAAAGCTTCGGCTATTATTAACCATTTTTGAGAAATGTAATTAACCACCACAATAAAAACTCCGAATATTGTATGAATAATAAAAATTACAAACTTAAATTACGAGCGACATGAACACGATACTCTCTTCCCCTGGGGTGGAACGCTAAAAGCGTCGCCCCGTGGCAGTTGACCTGCCAAAGTGTGCAGAGCACACGCAAAAGAAAAATGAAAATTCCAAGTCACAATTTCGGGAATTACCCATATACATTAATATGGCATCAAACTTACGTATTAATATTCATATTAAAATCCCTTTAAGAACAAATTATATTCGGCTTACCCAAGATGATGTTCTAAACAGCGCTTGTATGCAGTTACTTAAAAATTTAAAGAATATTCATATTTCCTATTACAAACACAACACCAATTGTCCAAAAAACTTCGATCCATTTTCCGTTACGTGAAACACTCGGCTGTTTGGAACTGATTTCGTTCGTTAATATTTCTATCTGATAATTGATTAAAATTACTCTGGGAAAATCCGAAGATACCGAAACGAAATTAATCCCTAATTTACCGGGGTTGAGAGACGTGAAAACACTAGCACGCTTTATATGGGTAATATGAAGAAGCAAAATATGCTGTAGGAAGAATTTTCATGTTGGGTTGCAAGTATTCTAGATACACCAATAACGATAAACGAAGTTAATTTACTCGAAATTTTGTTTATTTTAAATTTATTTACGCTGTAATTTTATACCGAAATTTTATTTAGGCTGAAAATTTAGGAAGCACCCTTACTGAAGTAAAAGAAAGTGACGAGCTTTTAAATATGAACATTGAATCTATTGAAAATTTAAAAATTTAGGCATGATGCTCGTGACGCATAAGATACGCCTTGCGATATGAAAAACATAAAAAGAAAGCACTGTAAGTAAGCTCCGTATTCTTTGCTCACACACCAAAGGGGCGGAGCCATACCAAAGGGGCGGAGCTACGAAAATGAAGGTTTGGTGTGGAACGGGGATTTAATGTTGATATGATTTACTTCTCAACATATATTCCTCAAGCCTTGACACATATAATTGGAAATAGGAACAAGTTCATATGCGTAAATTGATATTCATCAATTTTTGATTTTTAGCAATGAAATTTTCATTAAACTTAGATACTTATTTGTAATATACTGAGTTTCAACTGTACTGTGGCAGTTCTTCCCAGTAACAGGAGAGAAATCTCTAAGAAATTTATCTCTGAAAGAAAATCAGGTAAGTCTTGCAGCAGGAGTTCATCAGAAGAGGCTAAAAAGGAAAGAGAAAATCCACACAATTTCCTTGCTCGTATCGCCATGTGGTGGCGGTGAAATTTATTATTATTACCTGTGCGAAGGTAAGGCACTCAGTGGATTATTAGAGCATACTTCATACAGGGGCTTGCAAATTTCACTTCCCATAGTTCGCGAATAAAAAAAATAGAAATTTTGTTGCAGTTGCATCAAAGTATTGTATAAAATATTCGGAATCTGCATCCATATTATAGATAAGAATTTCAGTTACCCTAAAGAGAGATACACAAGATGGGAAAAGAAAAGTAACATATAAAGCTCACACTTTTGGCGTTGAATGCATAATAAAGCAATAAATTGCATTAGATATAAGAAAACGAACACTCGGGGACCTGGAATATATTCTACAGATGAAATATGTATTACAGGAAATGAGAGAAGAAATAAGTATATACATAAAAATTCGCGAACCAGAAAATAAGTTACAAGTAAAAATGAATGTGGAATGGATTTCAATAAAGATATAAGATGATCGTTGAAAATTAACACTTGCTGTTTACTAATCATTATTTTCCATATGCAAAATAAAAGCGTCGGACATTATTAACCATTTTTGAGAAATGCAATTAACCACCACCATAAAAACTCGGAATATTGCATGAATAATAAAAATTACAAACTTAAATTACGAGCGGCCTGACCACGAAACTCCCTTCCCCTGGGGTGGAACGCTAAAAGCGTCGCCCCGTGGCAGTTGACCTGCCAAACTGTGCAGAGCACACGCAAAATAAAAAAAAAGTTAGAACGAAAATTCCAAGTCCCAATTTCGGAAATTACCCATATACATTAATATGGCATCAAACTTACGTATTAATATTCATATTAAAATCCCTTTAAGAACAAATTATATTCGGCTTACCCAAGATGATGTTCTAAACTGCGCTTGTATGCAGTTACTTAAAAATTTAAAGAATATTCATATTTCCTATTACAAACACAACACCAATTGTCCAAAAAACTTCGATCCATTTTCCGTTACGTGAAACACTCGGCTGTTTGGAACTGATTTCGTTCGTTAATATTTCTATCTGATAATTGTTTAAAATTACTCTGGCACAATCCGAAGATACCGAAACGAAATTAATCCCTAATTTACCGGGCTTGAGAGACGTGAAAACACTAGCACGCTTTATATGGGTAATATGAAGAAGCAAAATATGCTGTAGGAAGAATTTTCATGTTGGGTTGCAAGTATTCTAGATACACCAATAACGATAAACGAAGTTAATTTACTCGAAATTTTGCTTATTTTGAATTTATTTACGCTGCTGATATTTTATTCCCAAATTTTATTTAGGCTGAAATTTAGGAAACACCCTTAGTGAAGCAAAAGAAAGTGACAAGCTTTTAAATATGCACATTGAATCTATTTAAAATTTAAGGTCTGGACTAAAAGAAATTTCTAAGTAATATTTGTCAGAATCTCCAGCAGTTCAATCGGCTTATAAATGCCATGGAATGAAATTGAGGTACGAATTATGTATAGAATAATTTATTTTTATATATAATTTTAATCAACTAAATATCTATTATTATGCAGTAGAAACAATGCCTCTCTCGCTTTTGGATTTTAATATTTCAAAACCAGGAGTTCCTGACGGAATCCATTTCAATAGTTGAACATGCACAAGCAGTTGATCGGCATATTCAAATATTACTGCAAAAAGAATAATAAAAAAATTGATAACTTTTTATTGATATCAAGCTATATCAGATAGTAAGAAAGGATTTATACAAAATAGGGCGATACACAAATACTGTTGTCTGTTATTCAAAAGAATATATCTTCACAGAGGATATATAATGATATCACCACTGATTTGTGATATATCATATATTATGCTTCAGTAAGTGTTAATTCCAATGAAGCATAATCTTAAGCATAATCTCTAAAGTTTTTGAATCTGAAAGTCATTCTGGAGAAACATCCCAAAATAAGTATTGTTACATTTAACAAACATTATTGACTTTCCTCTCTTCATACCTACTGGAAGCAGACTTTAGTCAAGTCAATTGACCATCTAAAACAAGCTGAAATTTTTTTATCTCATTTAAAAATTAAACAATTTTATGCCAAATATTGAAAAGTTGTGTTCATGCGTTTAATAAAATGGAACCTTTATTCAATTGCAATCTGCGATTTTGCTTCTGAAAACTTGTTTATATTTGCAAAATTAAAAACAATAAAACATTAATCTAACTTTAAAATTTCTAAACTTTTGTTAATAGTCTAATTTGCATGCTGTTTGTTATATAGAAAAATGTAACAGTCGATTGCTATACGTTATTAATTGGATAATATAATATATAAGAATTCATAACTTATAACAATAATTATTAACAAGCATTTCCATATCAACAATGCAATAAATAAATAGCAGAAGAATCAGCAGAAAATGGCTAATGTGAAATTTTATGCCTGTGATCTGCAATAATTTCCTGTGCCTTATAACTAATAGTTAAAAATAGTAACAATTAATTGTAAATATAATTATAATTAACGGTCTACGGTATTTCTAAATCATGGTTCAATATGTCTCCAATTTATGGTTCAACGTATTCCAACTTCATGGTTAAACATTCTCTAAGCACGGATGCCAATTCATGGTTCAACATATGACTAAACAATGGTTCACTCAAAGCACCAAATTATGGAACAACATTTTACCATCTTTTGGTTGTAACTTTTTTGGTACCATAATTAGGTGAAACCTCGAACCAAATTTTTTACAGTGTAGTGTACTTATATTAATTGCAATTATTTAGCAAATCTTCTATTCTTATTTTTTGGCCCTGAATAGGGCCTTTTTTATACAACTGTATGATCTTAACCTTATATTCCGGAAAGAACTATACTAATGGCTAGTTGAATTTCATCTTGTGTGATCATGCTTTTTCTTCTCCCGATAGTAATATTCAAGGCTACTTGCAAAATTTCAGTAGCCAGGTATCCCAAAAATTCGGACATACAGGTAACTGCATCCAATTTTAACCTGATTATCTGTCCATTTAGTCGCTTTCGGAAAAGACGACGCATTTTTCTGACAGGAATACAAACCGTAGACGGAACTAGCCCGTACATATCCATGATACAAGATAAGAGAGCAATGCCTCAGTCCGTAGGGCAGCTGCTTTATATGCTCTCGGAGCAGATTGTACTTTAAGCCAATCAAATTCGAGGGATTCTCAGTTACGCTGTCCAATAGAATTCATTACGTAAATTCTTATTTCGACATGTCTCCTGGTGCGTGCATTGCTTTAAATATTTATTTCTTTTTTACTTTAAAATGTCTAATTTAAGGACATCTCTGAGATTAACCTGACCGTTCATATGAGATTTTATAAGAACTATTTGTAATTTAGCTTCGACATCCCAAAATTAAAATCTTTACTTTAAAATTTATATAATCATAAACGTTCTGGCAATTTCTAAAATTTAGAAAATAGTAAATTTGTAATGATAAAATAAATCTGCCGTTTAGTCTTAGATGACGTTCCACAATACCAGGCAAAATATCAGAGGTCAAGGCTTCAATTACACTATAGGTCTTTAAACCACTCATAGAATTTTAAATGGACATTTGATTGGTTTTGAAGTGGTTATTAAAAAAAAGAGTTTGAAACAGCGTTTGGTGATAGTTTAATTATAAATTTGTATATAATTTAAATGATTAGTTGGATGTTTAAAAATTCATACATGTGAGTATACTTTACTATACTCTCTTACATGTGGTTTGTTTGATCCTCTACACAATGCAAATACGTTTGCAAATATTCAAAAGATTATTTCGTTTTGATTTCACTTGTTTATTAGAGGCAAATTCAAATAATCCGCTGCTCGAATTCGATATACACCATCAGAAAGATTTATGCAAAATGAAGATAAAACAAAGCCTGTAAATGCATACCATTAAAACATGTTTAAGTTAGTTACTGCCTCATTTAAACATTTTATTATATTCCCCAAAACAAGACGTGTACACTGTTTGCCTGTGTATAGTCATTATTTATTTACAACTTTGTATTCCCTAGACAGGATTATGTCCGAAAAACTGGTAAGTTCAGTTCTTCTCAGTAACATGATAATTGTATAAATTAGAAGTGATATCAAATAAACGTTTTGGCACTGTTCATTTCTATATTCATATATACCAAATAAGTCGTAATAGGATTTTCATAAAAGAAATTAAATTGTGTAAATTAATGTAGGTGTTGATATGAATAAAATAACAAACTTGATATAAGAAAATAAATAAGTTATTTTGAAGATCTTTAATTAAGAAAATATAATTTTTTGCAAAAATGCACGTAAAGATTTAGCTCACATATTAAAATTCATGGAAAAATTTAACCTCATATATGAATGCCCCTTTTTTCATGTTCGTGGAAAAGGAAAACAAAGTGAAATGCCAAAAATGCACTAAATATTTTTAATTAATAAACTTCATTTTCAATCTTTTTAGACTTCGTATAATATCCGTAAAAGTGACGAATGAAATATACCATAAAAGCAGTGGTTTCTTTCAGAACATTCGATTCGTATAATATGCGTAAAAGTGACGAATAAACTATAGCATTATGGCGGTAGTTTTTTTCAGTACATTCGGATTTGTATAATTTTCGTAAAAATAACGTGTGGAAAATAACGATCAAGAGTCAACAGTAACTTCAGCATTTTTCATTCGTATAAATTTCGTAAAAGTAACGTGCAAAAAATACCATACCCTTATTTCACCAAAATTATACATATATTTTTGGAGACGTGCTGCCTGGGCCGGCTTTCAAATTTCACTTCCCACAGTTCGCGAATAAAAAAATAGAAATATTGGTGCAGTTGCATCAAAGTATTTTATAAAATATTCGGAATCTACATCCATATTATATATAAGAATTTCAGTTACCCTAAAGAGAGATATACAAGATGGCAAAAGAAAAATAACATATAAAGCTCCCACTTTTGGCGTTGAATGTATGATAAAGCAATAAATTGCATTAGATATAAGAAAACGAACACTCGGGGTCCTGGAATATATTCTACAGGTGAAATATGTATTACAGGAAATGAGAGAAGAAATAAGTATATACATGAAAATTCGCGAACCAGAAAATAATTTGCAAGTAAAAATGAATGTGGAATGGATTTCAATAAAGATATAAGATGATCGTGTAAAATTAACACTTGCTATTTACTAATCATTATTTTACATATGTGAAATAAAAGCTTCGGCTATTATTAACCATTTTTGAGAAATGTAATTAACCACCACAATAAAAACTCCGAATATTGTATGAATAATAAAAATTACAAACTTAAATTACGAGCGACATGAACACGATACTCTCTTCCCCTGGGGTGGAACGCTAAAAGCGTCGCCCCGTGGCAGTTGACCTGCCAAAGTGTGCAGAGCACACGCAAAAGAAAAATGAAAATTCCAAGTCACAATTTCGGGAATTACCCATATACATTAATATGGCATCAAACTTACGTATTAATATTCATATTAAAATCCCTTTAAGAACAAATTATATTCGGCTTACCCAAGATGATGTTCTAAACAGCGCTTGTATGCAGTTACTTAAAAATTTAAAGAATATTCATATTTCCTATTACAAACACAACACCAATTGTCCAAAAAACTTCGATCCATTTTCCGTTACGTGAAACACTCGGCTGTTTGGAACTGATTTCGTTCGTTAATATTTCTATCTGATAATTGATTAAAATTACTCTGGCAAAATCCGAAGATACCGAAACGAAATTAATCCCTAATTTACCGGGCTTGAGAGACGTGAAAACACTAGCACGCTTTATATGGGTAATATGAAGAAGCAAAATATGCTGTAGGAAGAATTTTCATGTTGGGTTGCAAGTATTCTAGATACACCAATAACGATAAACGAAGTTAATTTACTCGAAATTTTGTTTATTTTAAATTTATTTACGCTGTAATTTTATACCGAAATTTTATTTAGGCTGAAAATTTAGGAAGCACCCTTACTGAAGTAAAAGAAAGTGACGAGCTTTTAAATATGAACATTGAATCTATTGAAAATTTAAAAATTTAGGCATGATGCTCGTGACGCATAAGATACGCCTTGCGATATGAAAAACATAAAAAGAAAGCACTGTAAGTAAGCTCCGTATTCTTTGCTCACACACCAAAGGGGCGGAGCTACGAAATTGAAGGTTTGGTGTGGAACGGGGATTTAATGTTGATATGATTTACTTCTCAACATATATTCCTCAAGCCTTGACACATATAATTGGAAATAGGAACAAGTTCATATGCGTAAATTGATATTCATCAATTTTTGATTTTTAGCAATGAAATTTTCATTAAACTTAGATACTTATTTGTAATATACTGAGTTTCAACTGTACTGTGGCAGTTCTTCCCAGTAACAGGAGAGAAATCTCTAAGAAATTTATCTCTGAAAGAAAATCAGGTAAGTCTTGCAGCAGGAGTTCATCAGAAGAGGCTAAAAAGGAAAGAGAAAATCCACACAATTTCCTTGCTCGTATCGCCATGTGGTGGCGGTGAAATTTATTATTATTACCTGTGCGAAGGTAAGGCACTCAGTGGATTATTAGAGCATACTTCATACAGGGGCTTGCAAATTTCACTTCCCATAGTTCGCGAATAAAAAAAAATAGAAATTTTGTTGCAGTTGCATCAAAGTATTGTATAAAATATTCGGAATCTGCATCCATATTATATATAAGAATTTCAGTTACCCTAAAGAGAGATACACAAGATGGGAAAAGAAAAGTAACATATAAAGCTCCCACTTTTGGCGTTGAATGCATAATAAAGCAATAAATTGCATTAGATATAAGAAAACGAACACTCGGGGACCTGGAATATATTCTACAGATGAAATATGTATTACAGGAAATGAGAGAAGAAATAAGTATATACATAAAAATTCGCGAACCAGAAAATAAGTTACAAGTAAAAATGAATGTGGAATGGATTTCAATAAAGATATAAGATGATCGTTGAAAATTAACACTTGCTGTTTACTAATCATTATTTTCCATATGCGAAATAAAAGCGTCGGACATTATTAACCATTTTTGAGAAATGCAATTAACCACCACCATAAAAACTCGGAATATTGCATGAATAATAAAAATTACAAACTTAAATTACGAGCGGCCTGACCACGAAACTCCCTTCCCCTGGGGTGGAACGCTAAAAGCGTCGCCCCGTGGCAGTTGACCTGCCAAACTGTGCAGAGCACACGCAAAATAAAAAAAAAAGTTAGAACGAAAATTCCAAGTCCCAATTTCGGAAATTACCCATATACATTAATATGGCATCAAACTTACGTATTAATATTCATATTAAAATCCCTTTAAGAACAAATTATATTCGGCTTACCCAAGATGATATTCTAAACAGCGGTTGTATGCAGTTACTTAAAAATTTAAAGAATATTCATATTTCCTATTATAGACACAACACCAATTGTATAAAAACTTCGATCCATTTTCCGTTACGTGATACACTCGGCTGTTTGCAACTGATTTCGTTTCTTTAATATTTCTATCTGATAATTGATAAAATTACTCTGGCACTATCCGAAGACAGCGAAACGAAATTCATCCCTAATTTAACGACGTTCAGAGACGTGAAAACAATAGCACGCTCTATACGGGTGATATGAAGAAGCAAAATATGCTGTAGGAAGAAACATGATGTTGGCCTTCAAATATTCTAGATACACCGATAACGATAAACGAAGTTAGTTTAGTTGAAATTTTGCTTATTTTGAATTTATTTACGCTGCTGATATTTTATTCCCAAATTTTATTTAGGCTGAAATTTAGGAAACACCCTTAGTGAAGCAAAAGAAAGTGACAAGCTTTTAAATATGCACATTGAATCTATTTAAAATTTAAGGTCTGGACTAAAAGAAATTTCTAAGTAATATTTGTCAGAATCTCCAGCAGTTCAATCGGCTTATAAATGCCATGGAATGAAATTGAGGTACGAATTATGTATAGAATAATTTATTTTTATATATAATTTTAATCAACTAAATATCTATTATTATGCACTAGAAACAATGCCTCTCTCGCTTTTGGATTTTAATATTTCAAAACCAGGAGTTCCTGACGGAATCCATTTCAATAGTTGAACATGCACAAGCAGTTGATCGGCATATTCAAATATTACTGCAAAAAGAATAATAAAAAAATTGATAACTTTTTATTGATATCAAGCTATATCAGATAGTAAGAAAGGATTTATACAAAATAGGGCGATACACAAATACTGTTGTCTGTTATTCAAAAGAATATATCTTCACAGAGGATATATAATGATATCACCACTGATTTGTGATATATCATATATTATGCTTCAGTAAGTGTTAATTCCAATGAAGCATAATCTTAAGCATAATCTCTAAAGTTTTTGAATCTGAAAGTCATTCTGGAGAAACATCCCAAAATAAGTATTGTTACATTTAACAAACATTATTGACTTTCCTCTCTTCATACCTACTGGAAGCAGACTTTAGTCAAGTCAATTGACCATCTAAAACAAGCTGAAATTTTTTTATCTCATTTAAAAATTAAACAATTTTATGCCAAATATTGAAAAGTTGTGTTCATGCGTTTAATAAAATGGAACCTTTATTCAATTGCAATCTGCGATTTTGCTTCTGAAAACTTGTTTATATTTGCAAAATTAAAAACAATAAAACATTAATCTAACTTTAAAATTTCTAAACTTTTGTTAATAGTCTAATTTGCATGCTGTTTGTTATATAGAAAAATGTAACAGTCGATTGCTATACGTTATTAATTGGATAATATAATATATAAGAATTCATAACTTATAACAATAATTATTAACAAGCATTTCCATATCAACAATGCAATAAATAAATAGCAGAAGAATCAGCAGAAAATGGCTAATGTGAAATTTTATGCCTGTGATCTGCAATAATTTCCTGTGCCTTATAACTAATAGTTAAAAATAGTAACAATTAATTGTAAATATAATTATAATTAACGGTCTACGGTATTTCTAAATCATGGTTCAATATGTCTCCAATTTATGGTTCAACGTATTCCAACTTCATGGTTAAACATTCTCTAAGCACGGATGCCAATTCATGGTTCAACATATGACTAAACAATGGTTCACTCAAAGCACCAAATTATGGAACAACATTTTACCATCTTTTGGTTGTAACTTTTTTGGTACCATAATTAGGTGAAACCTCGAACCAAATTTTTTACAGTGTAGTGTACTTATATTGATTGCAATTATTTAGCAAATCTTCTATTCTTATTTTTTGGCCCTGAATAGGGCCTTTTTTATACAACTGTATGATCTTAACCTTATATTCCGGAAAGAACTATACTAATGGCTAGTTGAATTTCATCTTGTGTGATCATGCTTTTTCTTCTCCCGATAGTAATATTCAAGGCTACTTGCAAAATTTCAGTAGCCAGGTATCCCAAAAATTCGGACATACAGGTAACTGCATCCAATTTTAACCTGATTATCTGTCCATTTAGTCGCTTTCGGAAAAGACGACGCATTTTTCTGACAGGAATACAAACCGTAGACGGAACTAGCCCGTACATATCCATGATACAAGATAAGAGAGCAATGCCTCAGTCCGTAGGGCAGCTGCTTTATATGCTCTCGGAGCAGATTGTACTTTAAGCCAATCAAATTCGAGGGATTCTCAGTTACGCTGTCCAATAGAATTCATTACGTAAATTCTTATTTCGACATGTCTCCTGGTGCGTGCATAGCTTTAAATATTTATTTCTTTTTTACTTTAAAATGTCTAATTTAAGGACATCTCTGAGATTAACCTGACCGTTCATATGAGATTTTATAAGAACTATTTGTAATTTAGCTTCGACATCCCAAAATTAAAATCTTTACTTTAAAATTTATATAATCATAAACGTTCTGGCAATTTCTAAAATTTAGAAAATAGTAAATTTGTAATGATAAAATAAATCTGCCGTTTAGTCTTAGATGACGTTCCACAATACCAGGCAAAATATCAGAGGTCAAGGCTTCAATTACACTATAGGTCTTTAAACCACTCATAGAATTTTAAATGGACATTTGATTGGTTTTGAAGTGGTTATTAAAAAAAAGAGTTTGAAACAGCGTTTGGTGATAGTTTAATTATAAATTTGTATATAATTTAAATGATTAGTTGGATGTTTAAAAATTCATACATGTGAGTATACTTTACTATACTCTCTTACATGTGGTTTGTTTGATCCTCTACACAATGCAAATACGTTTGCAAATATTCAAAAGATTATTTCGTTTTGATTTCACTTGTTTATTAGAGGCAAATTCAAATAATCCGCTGCTCGAATTCGCCATACACCATCAGAAAGATTTATGCAAAATGAAGATAAAACAAAGCCTGTAAATGCATACCATTAAAACATGTTTAAGTTAGTTACTGCCTCATTTAAACATTTTATTATATTCCCCAAAACAAGACGTGTACACTGTTTGCCTGTGTATAGTCATTATTTATTTACAACTTTGTATTCCCTAGACAGGATTATGTCCGAAAAACTGGTAAGTTCAGTTCTTCTCAGTAACATGATAATTGTATAAATTAGAAGTGATATCAAATAAACGTTTTGGCACTGTTCATTTCTATATTCATATATACCAAATAAGTCGTAATAGGATTTTCATAAAAGAAATTAAATTGTGTAAATTAATGTAGGTGTTGATATGAATAAAATAACAAACTTGATATAAGAAAATAAATAAGTTATTTTGAAGATCTTTAATTAAGAAAATATAATTTTTTGCAAAAATGCACGTAAAGATTTAGCTCACATATTAAAATTCATGGAAAAATTTAACCTCATATATGAATGCCCCTTTTTTCATGTTCGTGGAAAAGGAAAACAAAGTGAAATGCCAAAAATGCACTAAATATTTTTAATTAATAAACTTCATTTTCAATCTTTTTAGACTTCGTATAATATCCGTAAAAGTGACGAATGAAATATACCATAAAAGCAGTGGTTTCTTTCAGAACATTCGATTCGTATAATATGCGTAAAAGTGACGAATAAACTATAGCATTATGGCGGTAGTTTTTTTCAGTACATTCGGATTTGTATAATTTTCGTAAAAATAACGTGTGGAAAATAACGATCAAGAGTCAACAGTAACTTCAGCATTTTTCATTCGTATAAATTTCGTAAAAGTAACGTGCAAAAAATACCATACCCTTATTTCACCAAAATTATACATATATTTTTGGAGACGTGCTGCCTGGGCCGGCTTTCAAATTTCACTTCCCACAGTTCGCGAATAAAAAAATAGAAATATTGGTGCAGTTGCATCAAAGTATTTTATAAAATATTCGGAATCTACATCCATATTATATATAAGAATTTCAGTTACCCTAAAGAGAGATATACAAGATGGCAAAAGAAAAATAACATATAAAGCTCCCACTTTTGGCGTTGAATGTATGATAAAGCAATAAATTGCATTAGATATAAGAAAACGAACACTCGGGGTCATGGAATATATTCTACAGGTGAAATATGTATTACAGGAAATGAGAGAAGAAATAAGTATATACATGAAAATTCGCGAACCAGAAAATAATTTGCAAGTAAAAATGAATGTGGAATGGATTTCAATAAAGATATAAGATGATCGTGTAAAATTAACACTTGCTATTTACTAATCATTATTTTACACATGTGAAATAAAAGCTTCGGCTATTATTAACCATTTTTGAGAAATGTAATTAACCACCACAATAAAAACTCCGAATATTGTATGAATAATAAAAATTACAAACTTAAATTACGAGCGACATGAACACGATACTCTCTTCCCCTGGGGTGGAACGCTAAAAGCGTCGCCCCGTGGCAGTTGACCTGCCAAAGTGTGCAGAGCACACGCAAAAGAAAAATGAAAATTCCAAGTCACAATTTCGGGAATTACCCATATACATTAATATGGCATCAAACTTACGTATTAATATTCATATTAAAATCCCTTTAAGAACAAATTATATTCGGCTTACCCAAGATGATGTTCTAAACAGCGCTTGTATGCAGTTACTTAAAAATTTAAAGAATATTCATATTTCCTATTACAAACACAACACCAATTGTCCAAAAAACTTCGATCCATTTTCCGTTACGTGAAACACTCGGCTGTTTGGAACTGATTTCGTTCGTTAATATTTCTATCTGATAATTGATTAAAATTACTCTGGCAAAATCCGAAGATACCGAAACGAAATTAATCCCTAATTTACCGGGGTTGAGAGACGTGAAAACACTAGCACGCTTTATATGGGTAATATGAAGAAGCAAAATATGCTGTAGGAAGAATTTTCATGTTGGGTTGCAAGTATTCTAGATACACCAATAACGATAAACGAAGTTAATTTACTCGAAATTTTGTTTATTTTAAATTTATTTACGCTGTAATTTTATACCGAAATTTTATTTAGGCTGAAAATTTAGGAAGCACCCTTACTGAAGTAAAAGAAAGTGACGAGCTTTTAAATATGAACATTGAATCTATTGAAAATTTAAAAATTTAGGCATGATGCTCGTGACGCATAAGATACGCCTTGCGATATGAAAAACATAAAAAGAAAGCACTGTAAGTAAGCTCCGTATTCTTTGCTCACACACCAAAGGGGCGGAGCCATACCAAAGGGGCGGAGCTACGAAATTGAAGGTTTGGTGTGGAACGGGGATTTAATGTTGATATGATTTACTTCTCAACATATATTCCTCAAGCCTTGACACATATAATTGGAAATAGGAACAAGTTCATATGCGTAAATTGATATTCATCAATTTTTGATTTTTAGCAATGAAATTTTCATTAAACTTAGATACTTATTTGTAATATACTGAGTTTCAACTGTACTGTGGCAGTTCTTCCCAGTAACAGGAGAGAAATCTCTAAGAAATTTATCTCTGAAAGAAAATCAGGTAAGTCTTGCAGCAGGAGTTCATCAGAAGAGGCTAAAAAGGAAAGAGAAAATCCACACAATTTCCTTGCTCGTATCGCCATGTGGTGGCGGTGAAATTTATTATTATTACCTGTGCGAAGGTAAGGCACTCAGTGGATTATTAGAGCATACTTCATACAGGGGCTTGCAAATTTCACTTCCCATAGTTCGCGAATAAAAAAAAATAGAAATTTTGTTGCAGTTGCATCAAAGTATTGTATAAAATATTCGGAATCTGCATCCATATTATATATAAGAATTTCAGTTACCCTAAAGAGAGATACACAAGATGGGAAAAGAAAAGTAACATATAAAGCTCCCACTTTTGGCGTTGAATGCATAATAAAGCAATAAATTGCATTAGATATAAGAAAACGAACACTCGGGGACCTGGAATATATTCTACAGATGAAATATGTATTACAGGAAATGAGAGAAGAAATAAGTATATACATAAAAATTCGCGAACCAGAAAATAAGTTACAAGTAAAATTGAATGTGGAATGGATTTCAATAAAGATATAAGATGATCGTTGAAAATTAACACTTGCTGTTTACTAATCATTATTTTCCATATGCGAAATAAAAGCGTCGGACATTATTAACCATTTTTGAGAAATGCAATTAACCACCACCATAAAAACTCGGAATATTGCATGAATAATAAAAATTACAAACTTAAATTACGAGCGGCCTGACCACGAAACTCCCTTCCCCTGGGGTGGAACGCTAAAAGCGTCGCCCCGTGGCAGTTGACCTGCCAAACTGTGCAGAGCACACGCAAAATAAAAAAAAAAAGTTAGAACGAAAATTCCAAGTCCCAATTTCGGAAATTACCCATATACATTAATATGGCATCAAACTTACGTATTAATATTCATATTAAAATCCCTTTAAGAACAAATTATATTCGGCTTACCCAAGATGATATTCTAAACAGCGGTTGTATGCAGTTACTTAAAAATTTAAAGAATATTCATATTTCCTATTATAGACACAACACCAATTGTATAAAAACTTCGATCCATTTTCCGTTACGTGATACACTCGGCTGTTTGCAACTGATTTCGTTTCTTTAATATTTCTATCTGATAATTGATAAAATTACTCTGGCACAATCCGAAGACAGCGAAACGAAATTCATCCCTAATTTAACGACGTTCAGAGACGTGAAAACAATAGCACGCTCTATACGGGTGATATGAAGAAGCAAAATATGCTGTAGGAAGAAACATGATGTTGGCCTTCAAATATTCTAGATACACCGATAACGATAAACGAAGTTAGTTTAGTTGAAATTTTGCTTATTTTGAATTTATTTACGCTGCTGATATTTTATTCCCAAATTTTATTTAGGCTGAAATTTAGGAAACACCCTTAGTGAAGCAAAAGAAAGTGACAAGCTTTTAAATATGCACATTGAATCTATTTAAAATTTAAGGTCTGGACTAAAAGAAATTTCTAAGTAATATTTGTCAGAATCTCCAGCAGTTCAATCGGCTTATAAATGCCATGGAATGAAATTGAGGTACGAATTATGTATAGAATAATTTATTTTTATATATAATTTTAATCAACTAAATATCTATTATTATGCACTAGAAACAATGCCTCTCTCGCTTTTGGATTTTAATATTTCAAAACCAGGAGTTCCTGACGGAATCCATTTCAATAGTTGAACATGCACAAGCAGTTGATCGGCATATTCAAATATTACTGCAAAAAGAATAATAAAAAAATTGATAACTTTTTATTGATATCAAGCTATATCAGATAGTAAGAAAGGATTTATACAAAATAGGGCGATACACAAATACTGTTGTCTGTTATTCAAAAGAATATATCTTCACAGAGGATATATAATGATATCACCACTGATTTGTGATATATCATATATTATGCTTCAGTAAGTGTTAATTCCAATGAAGCATAATCTTAAGCATAATCTCTAAAGTTTTTGAATCTGAAAGTCATTCTGGAGAAACATCCCAAAATAAGTATTGTTACATTTAACAAACATTATTGACTTTCCTCTCTTCATACCTACTGGAAGCAGACTTTAGTCAAGTCAATTGACCATCTAAAACAAGCTGAAATTTTTTTATCTCATTTAAAAATTAAACAATTTTATGCCAAATATTGAAAAGTTGTGTTCATGCGTTTAATAAAATGGAACCTTTATTCAATTGCAATCTGCGATTTTGCTTCTGAAAACTTGTTTATATTTGCAAAATTAAAAACAATAAAACATTAATCTAACTTTAAAATTTCTAAACTTTTGTTAATAGTCTAATTTGCATGATGTTTGTTATATAGAAAAATGTAACAGTCGATTGCTATACGTTATTAATTGGATAATATAATATATAAGAATTCACAACTTATAACAATAATTATTAACAAGCATTTCCATATCAACAATGCAATAAATAAATAGCAGAAGAATCAGCAGAAAATGGCTAATGTGAAATTTTATGCCTGTGATCTGCAATAATTTCCTGTGCCTTATAACTAATAGTTAAAAATAGTAACAATTAATTGTAAATATAATTATAATTAACGGTCTACGGTATTTCTAAATCATGGTTCAATATGTCTCCAATTTATGGTTCAACGTATTCCAACTTCATGGTTAAACATTCTCTAAGCATGGATGCCAATTCATGGTTCAACATATGACTAAACAATGGTTCACTCAAAGCACCAAATTATGGAACAACATTTTACCATCTTTTGGTTGTAACTTTTTTGGTACCATAATTAGGTGAAACCTCGAACCAAATTTTTTACAGTCTAGTGTACTTATATTGATTGCAATTATTTAGCAAATCTTCTATTCTTATTTTTTGGCCCTGAAAAGGGCCTTTTTTATACAACTGTATGATTATAACCTTATATTCTGGAAAGAACTATACTAATGGCTAGTTGAATTTCATCTTGTGTGATCATGCTTTTTCTTCTCCCCATAGTAATATTCAAGGCTACTTGCAAAATTTCAGTAGCCAGGTATCCCAAAAATTCGGACATACAGGTAACTGCATCCAATTTTAACCTGATTATCTGTCCATTTAGTCGCTTTCGGAAAAGACGACGCATTTTTCCGACAGGAATACAAACCGTAGACGGAACTAGCCCGTACATATCCATGATACAACATAAGAGAGCAATGCCTCAGTCCGTAGGGTAGCTGCTTTATATGCTCTCGGAGCAGATTGTACTTTAAGCCAATCAAATTCGAGGGATTCTCAGTTACGCTGTCCAATAGAATTCATTACATAAATTCTTATTTCGACATGTCTCCTGGTGCGTGCATTGCTTTAAATATTTATTTCTTTTTTACTTTAAAATGTCTAATTTAAGGACATCTCTGAGATTAACCTGACCGTTCATATGAGATTTTATAAAAACTATTTGTAATTTAGCTTCGACATCCCAAAATTAAAATCTTTACTTTAAAATTTATATAATCATAAACGTTCTGGCAATTTCTAAAATTTAGAAAATAGTAAATTTGTAATGATAAAATAAATCTGCCGTTTAGTCTTAGATGACGTTCCACAATACCAGGCAAAATATCAGAGGTCAAGGCTTCAATTACACTATAGGTCTTTAAACCACTCATAGAATTTTAAATGGACATTTGATTGGTTTTGAAGTGGTTATTAAAAAAAAGAGTTTGAAACAGCGTTTGGTGATAGTTTAATTATAAATTTGTATATAATTTAAATGATTAGTTGGATGTTTAAAAATTCATACATGTGAGTATACTTTACTATACTCTCTTACATGTGGTTTGTTTGATCCTCTACACAATGCAAATACGTTTGCAAATATTCAAAAGATTATTTCGTTTTGATTTCACTTGTTTATTAGAGGCAAATTCAAATAATCCGCTGCTCGAATTCGCCATACACCATCAGAAAGATTTATGCAAAATGAAGATAAAACAAAACCTGTAAATGCATACCATTAAAACATGTTTAAGTTAGTTACTGCCTCATTTAAACATTTTATTATATTCCCCAAAACAAGACGTGTACACTGTTTGCCTGTGTATAGTCATTATTTATTTACAACTTTGTATTCCCTAGACAGGATTATGTCCGAAAAACTGATAAGTTCAGTTCTTCTCAGTAACATGATAATTGTATAAATTAGAAGTGATATCAAATAAACGTTTTGGCACTGTTCATTTCTATATTCATATATACCAAATAAGTCGTAATAGGATTTTCATAAAAGAAATTAAATTGTGTAAATTAATGTAGGTGTTGATATGAATAAAAATAACAAACTTGATATAAGAAAATAAATAAGTTATTTTGAAGATCTTTAATTAAGAAAATATAATTTTTTGCAAAAATGCACGTAAAGATTTAGCTCACATATTAAAATTCATGGAAAAATTTAACCTCATATATGAATGCCCCTTTTTTCATGTTCGTGGAAAAGGAAAACAAAGTGAAATGTCAAAAATGCACTAAATATTTTTAATTAATAAACTTCATTTTCAATCTTTTTAGACTTCGTATAATATCCGTAAAAGTGACGAATGAAATATACCATAAAAGCAGTGGTTTCTTTCAGAACATTCGATTCGTATAATATGCGTAAAAGTGACGAATAAACTATACCATTATGGCGGTAGTTTTTTTCAGTACATTCGGATTCGTATAATTTTCGTAAAAATAACGTGTGGAAAATAACGATCAAGAGTCAATAGTAACTTCAGCCTTTTTCATTCGTATAAATTTCGTAAAAGTAACGTGCAAAAAATACCATACCCTTATTTCACCAAAATTATACATATATTTTTGGAGACGTGCTGCCTGGGCTGGCTTTCAAATTTCACTTCCCACAGTTCGCGAATAAAAAAATAGAAATATTGGTGCAGTTGCATCAAAGTATTTTATAAAATATTCGGAATCTGCATCCATATTATATATAAGAATTTCAGTTACCCTAAAGAGAGATATACAAGATGGCAAAAGAAAAGTAACATATAAAGCTCCCACTTTTGGCGTTGAATGTATAATAAAGCAATAAATTGCATTAGATATAAGAAAACGAACACTCGGGGACCTGGAATATATTCTACAGGTGAAATATGTATTACAGGAAATGAGAGAAGAAATAAGTATATACATGAAAATTCGCGAACCAGAAAATAATTTGCAAGTAAAAATGAATGTGGAATGGATTTCAATAAAGATATAAGATGATCGTGTAAAATTAACACTTGCTATTTACTAATCATTATTTTACATATGTGAAATAAAAGCTTCGGCCATTATTAACCATTTTTGAGAAATGTAATTAACCACCACAATAAAAACTCCGAATATTGTATGAATAATAAAAATTACAAACTTAAATTACGAGCGGCATGAACACGATACTCTCTTCCCCTGGGGTGGAACGCTAAAAGCGTCGCCCCGTGGCAGTTGACCTGCCAAAGTGTGCAGAGCACACGCAAAAGAAAAATGAAAATTCCAAGTTACAATTTCGGGAATTACCCATATACATTAATATGGCATCAAACTTACGTATTAATATTAATATTAAAATCCCTTTAAGAACAAATTATATTCGGCTTACCCAAGATGATGTTCTAAACAGCGCTTGTATGCAGTTACTTAAAAATTTAAAGAATATTCATATTTCCTATTACAAACACAACACCAATTGTCCAAAAAACTTCGATCCATTTTCCGTTACGTGAAACACTCGGCTGCTTGGAACTGATTTCGTTCGTTAATATTTCTATCTGATAATTGTTTAAAATTACTCTGGCAAAATCCGAAGATACCGAAACGAAATTAATCCCTAATTTACCGGGCTTGAGAGACGTGAAAACACTAGCACGCTTTATATGGGTAATATGAAGAAGCAAAATATGCTGTAGGAAGAATTTTCATGTTGGGTTGCAAGTATTCTAGATACACCAATAACGATAAACGAAGTTAATTTACTCGAAATTTTGTTTATTTTAAATTTATTTACGCTGTAATTTTATACCGAAATTTTATTTAGGCTGAAAATCTAGGAAGCACCCTTAGTGAAGTAAAAGAAAGTGACGAGCTTTTAAATATGAACATTGAATCTATTGAAAATTTAAAAATTTAGGCATGATGCTCGTGACGCATAAGATACGCCTTGCGATATGAAAAACATAAAAAGAAAGCACTGTAAGTAAGCTCCGTATTTTTTGCTCACACACCAAAGGGGCGGAGCCATACCAAAGGGGCGGAGCTACGAAAATGAAGGTTTGGTGTGGAACGGGGATTTAATGTTGATATGATTTACTTCTCAACATATATTCCTCAAGCCTTGACACATATAATTGGAAATAAGAACAAGTTCATATGCGTAAATTGATATTCATCAATTTTTGATTTTTAGCAATGAAATTTTCATTAAACTTAGATACTTATTTGTAATATACTGAGTTTCAACTGTACTGTGGCAGTTCTTCCCAGTAACAGGAGAGAAATCTCTAAGAAATTTATCTCTGAAAGAAAATCAGGTAAGTCTTGCAGCAGGAGTTCATCAGAAGAGGCTAAAAAGGAAAGAGAAAATCCACACAATTTCCTTGCTGGTATCGCCATGTGGTGGCGGTGAAATTTATTATTATTACCTGTGCGAAGGTAAGGCACTCAGTGGATTATTAGAGCATACTTCATACAGGGGCTTGCAAATTTCACTTCCCATAGTTCGCGAATAAAAAAAAATAGAAATTTTGTTGCAGTTGCATCAAAGTATTGTATAAAATATTCGGAATCTGCATCCATATTATATATAAGAATTTCAGTTACCCTAAAGAGAGATACACAAGATGGGAAAAGAAAAGTAACATATAAAGCTCACACTTTTGGCGTTGAATGTATAATAAAGCAATAAATTGCATTAGATATAAGAAAACGAACACTCGGGGACCTGGAATATATTCTACAGATGAAATATGTATTACAGGAAATGAAAGAAGAAATAAGTATATACATAAAAATTCGCGAACCAGAAAATAAGTTACAAGTAAAAATGAATGTGGAATGGATTTCAATAAAGATATAAGATGATCGTTGAAAATTAACACTTGCTGTTTACTAATCATTATTTTCCATATGCGAAATAAAAGCGTCGGACATTATTAACCATTTTTGAGAAATGCAATTAACCACCACCATAAAAACTCGGAATATTGCATGAATAATAAAAATTACAAACTTAAATTACGAGCGGCCTGACCACGAAACTCCCTTCCCCTGGGGTGGAACGCTAAAAGCGTCGCCCCGTGGCAGTTGACCTGCCAAACTGTGCAGAGCACACGCAAAATAAAAAAAAAAGTTAGAACGAAAATTCCAAGTCCCAATTTCGGAAATTACCCATATACATTAATATGGCATCAAACTTACGTATTAATATTCATATTAAAATCCCTTTAAGAACAAATTATATTCGGCTTACCCAAGATGATATTCTAAACAGCGGTTGTATGCAGTTACTTAAAAATTTAAAGAATATTCATATTTCCTATTATAGACACAACACCAATTGTATAAAAACTTCGATCCATTTTCCGTTACGTGATACACTCGGCTGTTTGCAACTGATTTCGTTTCTTTAATATTTCTATCTGATAATTGATAAAATTACTCTGGCACAATCCGAAGACAGCGAAACGAAATTCATCCCTAATTTAACGAGGTTCAGAGACGTGAAAACAATAGCACGCTCTATACGGGTGATATGAAGAAGCAAAATATGCTGTAGGAAGAAACATGATGTTGGCCTTCAAATATTCTAGATACACCGATAACGATAAACGAAGTTAGTTTAGTTGAAATTTTGCTTATTTTGAATTTATTTACGCTGCTGATATTTTATTCCCAAATTTTATTTAGGCAAAAATTTAGGAAACACCCTTAGTGAAGCAAAAGAAAGTGACAAGCTTTTAAATATGCACATTGAATCTATTTAAAATTTAAGGTCTGGACTAAAAGAAATTTCTAAGTAATATTTGTCAGAATCTCCAGCAGTTCAATCGGCTTATAAATGCCATGGAATGAAATTGAGGTACGAATTATGTATAGAATAATTTATTTTTATATATAATTTTAATCAACTAAATATCTATTATTATGCACTAGAAACAATGCCTCTCTCGCTTTTGGATTTTAATATTTCAAAACCAGGAGTTCCTGACGGAATCCATTTCAATAGTTGAACATGCACAAGCAGTTGATCGGCATATTCAAATATTACTGCAAAAAGAATAATAAAAAAATTGATAACTTTTTAATGATATCAAGCTATATCAGATAGTAAGAAAGGATTTATACAAAATAGGGCGATACACAAATACTGTTGTCTGTTATTCAAAAGAATATATCTTCACAGAGGATATATAATGATATCACCACTGATTTGTGATATATCATATATTATGCTTCAGTAAGTGTTAATTCCAATGAAGCATAATCTTAAGCATAATCTCTAAAGTTTTTGAATCTGAAAGTCATTCTGGAGAAACATCCCAAAATAAGTATTGTTACATTTAACAAACATTATTGACTTTCCTCTCTTCATACCTACTGGAAGCAGACTTTAGTCAAGTCAATTGACCATCTAAAACAAGCTGAAATTTTTTTATCTCATTTAAAAATTAAACAATTTTATGCCAAATATTGAAAAGTTGTGTTCATGCGTTTAATAAAATGGAACCTTTATTCAATTGCAATCTGCGATTTTGCTTCTGAAAACTTGTTTATATTTGCAAAATTAAAAACAATAAAACATTAATCTAACTTTAAAATTTCTAAACTTTTGTTAATAGTCTAATTTGCATGCTGTTTGTTATATAGAAAAAAGTAACAGTCGATTGCTATAAGTTATTAATTGGATAATATAATATATAAGAATTCATAACTTATAACAATAATTATTAACAAGCATTTCCATATCAACAATGCAATAAATAAATAGCAGAAGAATCAGCAGAAAATGGCTAATGTGAAATTTTATGCCTGTGATCTGCAATAATTTCCTGTGCCTTATAACTAATAGTTAAAAATAGTAACAATTAATTGTAAATATAATTATAATTAACGGTCTACGGTATTTCTAAATCATGGTTCAATATGTCTCCAATTTATGGTTCAACGTATTCCAACTTCATGGTTAAACATTCTCTAAGCACGGATGCCAATTCATGGTTCAACATATGACTAAACAATGGTTCACTCAAAGCACCAAATTATGGAACAACATTTTACCATCTTTTGTTTGTAACTTTTTTGGTACCATAATTAGGTGAAACCTCGAACCAAATTTTTTACAGTGTAGTGTACTTATATTGATTGCAATTATTTAGCAAATCTTCTATTCTTATTTTTTGGCCCTGAAAAGGGCCTTTTTTATACAACTGTATGATCTTAACCTTATATTCTGGAAAGAACTATACTAATGGCTAGTTGAATTTCATCTTGTGTGATCATGCTTTTTCTTCTCCCGATAGTAATATTCAAGGCTACTTGCAAAATTTCAGTAGCCAGGTATCCCAAAAATTCGGACATACAGGTAACTGCATCCAATTTTAACCTGATTATCTGTTCATTTAGTCGCTTTCGGAAAAGACGACGCATTTTTCCGACAGGAATACAAACCGTAGACGGAACTAGCCCGTACATATCCATGATACAAGATAAGAGAGCAATGCCTCAGTCCGTAGGGTAGCTGCTTTATATGCTCTCGGAGCAGATTGTACTTTAAGCCAATCAAATTCGAGGGATTCTCAGTTACGCTGTCCAATAGAATTCATTACATAAATTCTTATTTCGACATGTCTCCTGGTGCGTGCATTGCTTTAAATATTTATTCCTTTTTTACTTTAAAATGTCTAATTTAAGGACATCTCTGAGATTAACCTTACCGTTCATATGAGATTTTATAAAAACTATTTGTAATTTAGCTTCGACATCCCAAAATTAAAATCTTTACTTTAAAATTTATATAATCATAAACGTTCTGGCAATTTCTAAAATTTAGAAAATAGTAAATTTGTAATGATAAAATAAATCTGCCGTTTAGTCTTAGATGACGTTCCACAATACCAGGCAAAATATCAGAGGTCAAGGCTTCAATTACACTATAAGTCTTTAAACCACTCATAGAATTTTAAATGGACATTTGATTGGTTTTGAAGTGGTTATTAAAAAAAAAGAGTTTGAAACAGCGTTTGGTGATAGTTTAATTATAAATTTGTATATAATTTAAATGATTAGTTGGATGTTTAAAAATTCATACATGTGAGTATACTTTACTATACTCTCTTACATGTGGTTTGTTTGATCCTCTACACAATGCAAATACGTTTGCAAATATTCAAAAGATTATTTCGTTTTGATTTCACTTGTTTATTAGAGGCAAATTCAAATAATCCGCTGCTCGAATTCGCCATACACCATCAGAAAGATTTATGCAAAATGAAGATAAAACAAAGCCTGTAAATGCATACCATTAAAACATGTTTAAGTTAGTTACTGCCTCATTTAAACATTTTATTATATTCCCCAAAACAAGACGTGTACACTGTTTGCCTGTGTATAGTCATTATTTATTTACAACTTTGTATTCCCTAGACAGTATTATGTCCGAAAAACTGATAAGTTCAGTTCTTCTCAGTAACATGATAATTGTATAAATTAGAAGTGATATCAAATAAACGTTTTGGCACTGTTCATTTCTATATTCATATATACCAAATAAGTCGTAATAGGATTTTCATAAAAGAAATTAAATTGTGTAAATTAATGTAGGTGTTGATATGAATAAAAATAACAAACTTGATATAAGAAAATAAATAAGTTATTTTGAAGATCTTTAATTAAGAAAATATAATTTTTTGCAAAAATGCACGTAAAGATTTAGCTCATATATTAAAATTCATGGAAAAATTTAACCTCATATATGAATGCCCCTTTTTTCAGGTTCGTGGAAAAGGAAAACAAATTGAAATGCCAAAAATGCACTAAATATTTTTAATTAATAAACTTCATTTTCAATCTTTTTAGACTTCGTATAATATCCGTAAAAGTGACGAATGAAATATACCATAAAAGCAGTGGTTTCTTTCAGAACATTCGATTCGTATAATATGCGTAAAAGTGACGAATAAACTATAGCATTATGGCGGTAGTTTTTTTCAGTACATTCGGATTTGTATAATTTTCGTAAAAATAACGTGTGGAAAATAACGATCAAGAGTCAACAGTAACTTCAGCATTTTTCATTCGTATAAATTTCGTAAAAGTAACGTGCAAAAAATACCATACCCTTATTTCACCAAAATTATACATATATTTTTGGAGACGTGCTGCCTGGGCCGGCTTTCAAATTTCACTTCCCACAGTTCGCGAATAAAAAAATAGAAATATTGGTGCAGTTGCATCAAAGTATTTTATAAAATATTCGGAATCTACATCCATATTATATATAAGAATTTCAGTTACCCTAAAGAGAGATATACAAGATGGCAAAAGAAAAATAACATATAAAGCTCCCACTTTTGGCGTTGAATGTATGATAAAGCAATAAATTGCATTAGATATAAGAAAACGAACACTCGGGGACCTGGAATATATTCTACAGGTGAAATATGTATTACAGGAAATGAGAGAAGAAATAAGTATATACATGAAAATTCGCGAACCAGAAAATAATTTGCAAGTAAAAATGAATGTGGAATGGATTTCAATAAAGATATAAGATGATCGTGTAAAATTAACACTTGCTATTTACTAATCATTATTTTACATATGTGAAATAAAAGCTTCGGCCATTATTAACCATTTTTGAGAAATGTAATTAACCACCACAATAAAAACTCCGAATATTGTATGAATAATAAAAATTACAAACTTAAATTACGAGCGGCATGAACACGATACTCTCTTCCCCTGGGGTGGAACGCTAAAAGCGTCGCCCCGTGGCAGTTGACCTGCCAAAGTGTGCAGGGCACACGCAAAAGAAAAATGAAAATTCCAAGTTACAATTTCGGGAATTACCCATATACATTAATATGGCATCAAACTTACGTATTAATATTCATATTAAAATCCCTTTAAGAACAAATTATATTCGGCTTACCCAAGATGATGTTCTAAACAGCGCTTGTATGCAGTTACTTAAAAATTTAAAGAATATTCATATTTCCTATTACAAACACAACACCAATTGTCCAAAAAACTTCGATCCATTTTCCGTTACGTGAAACACTCGGCTGTTTGGAACTGATTTCGTTCGTTAATATTTCTATCTGATAATTGTTTAAAATTACTCTGGCAAAATCCGAAGATACCGAAACGAAATTAATCCCTAATTTAACGGGCTTGAGGGACGTGAAAACACTAGCACGCTTTATATGGGTAATATGAAGAAGCAAAATATGCTGTAGGAAGAATTTTCATGTTGGGTTGCAAGTATTCTAGATACACCAATAACGATAAACGAAGTTAATTTACTCGAAATTTTGTTTATTTTAAATTTATTTACGCTGTAATTTTATACCGAAATTTTATTTAGGCTGAAAATTTAGGAAGCACCCTTAGTGAAGTAAAAGAAAGTGACGAGCTTTTAAATATGAACATTGAATCTATTGAAAATTTCAAAATTTAGGCATGATGCTCGTGACGCATAAGATACGCCTTGCGATATGAAAAACATAAAAAGAAAGCACTGTAAGTAAGCTCCGTATTTTTTGCTCACACACCAAAGGAGCGGAGCCATACCAAAGGGGCGGAGCTACGAAAATGAAGGTTTGGTGTGGAACGGGGATTTAATGTTGATATGATTTACTTCTCAACATATATTCCTCAAGCCTTGACACATATAATTGGAAATAAGAACAAGTTCATATGCGTAAATTGATATTCATCAATTTTTGATTTTTAGCAATGAAATTTTCATTAAACTTAGATACTTATTTGTAATATACTGAGTTTCAACTGTACTGTGGCAGTTCTTCCCAGTAACAGGAGAGAAATCTCTATGAAATTTATCTCTGAAAGAAAATCAGGTAAGTCTTGCAGCAGGAGTTCATCAGAAGAGGCTAAAAAGGAAAGAGAAAATCCACACAATTTCCTTGCTCGTATCGCCATGTGGTGGCGGTGAAATTTATTATTATTACCTGTGCGAAGGTAAGGCACTCAGTGGATTATTAGAGCATACTTCATACAGGGGCTTGCAAATTTCACTTCCCATAGTTCGCGAATAAAAAAAAATAGAAATTTTGTTGCAGTTGCATCAAAGTATTGTATAAAATATTCGGAATCTGCATCCATATTATATATAAGAATTTCAGTTACCCTAAAGAGAGATACACAAGATGGGAAAAGAAAAGTAACATATAAAGCTCACACTTTTGGCGTTGAATGTATAATAAAGCAATAAATTGCATTAGATATAAGAAAACGAACACTCGGGGACCTGGAATATATTCTACAGATGAAATATGTATTACAGGAAATGAGAGAAGAAATAAGTACATACATAAAAATTCGCGAACCAGAAAATAAGTTACAAGTAAAAATGAATGTGGAATGGATTTCAATAAAGATATAGGATGATCGTTGAAACTTAACACTTGCTGTTTACTAATCATTATTTTCCATATGCGAAATAAAAGCGTCGGACATTATTAACCATTTTTGAGAAATGCAATTAACCACCACCATAAAAACTCGGAATATTGCATGAATAATAAAAATTACAAACTTAAATTACGAGCGGCCTGACCACGAAACTCCCTTCCCCTGGGGTGGAACGCTAAAAGCGTCGCCCCGTGGCAGTTGACCTGCCAAACTGTGCAGAGCACACGCAAAATAAAAAAAAAAAAGTTAGAACGAAAATTCCAAGTCCCAATTTCGGAAATTACCCATATACATTAATATGGCATCAAACTTACGTATTAATATTCATATTAAAATCCCTTTAAGAACAAATTATATTCGGCTTACCCAAGATGATATTCTAAACAGCGGTTGTATGCAGTTAATTAAAAATTTAAAGAATATTCATATTTCCTATTATAGACACAACACCAATTGTATAAAAACTTCGATCCATTTTCCGTTACGTGATACACTCGGCTGTTTGCAACTGATTTCGTTTCTTTAATATTTCTATCTGATAATTGATAAAATTACTCTGGCACAATCCGAAGACAGCGAAACGAAATTCATCCCTAATTTAACGAGGTTCAGAGACGTGAAAACAATAGCACGCTCTATACGGGTGATATGAAGAAGCAAAATATGCTGTAGGAAGAAACATGATGTTGGCCTTCAAATATTCTCGATACACCGATAACGATAAACGAAGTTAGTTTAGTTGAAATTTTGCTTATTTTGAATTTATTTACGCTGCTGATATTTTATTCCCAAATTTTATTTAGGCTGAAGTTTAGGAAACACCCTTAGTGAAGCAAAAGAAAGTGACAAGCTTTTAAATATGCACATTGAATCTATTTAAAATTTAAGGTCTGGACTAAAAGAAATTTCTAAGTAATATTTGTCAGAATCTCCAGCAGTTCAATCGGCTTATAAATGCCATGGAATGAAATTGAGGTACGAATTATGTATAGAATAATTTATTTTTATATATAATTTTAATCAACTAAATATCTATTATTATGCACTAGAAACAATGCCTCTCTCGCTTTTGGATTTTAATATTTCAAAACCAGGAGTTCCTGACGGAATCAATTTCAATAGTTGAACATGCACGAGCAGTAGATCGGCATATTCAAATATTACTGCAAAAAGAATAATAAAAAAATTGATAACTTTTTATTGATATCAAGCTATATCAGATAGTAAGAAAGGATTTATACAAAATAGGGCGATACACAAATACTGTTGTCTGTTATTCAAAAGAATATATCTTCACAGAGGATATATAATGATATCACCACTGATTTGTGATATATCATATATTATGCTTCAGTAAGTGTTAATTCCAATGAAGAAAGGTCTTAAGCATAATCTCTAAAGTTTTTGAATCTGAAAGTCATTCTGGAGAAACATCCCAAAATAAGTATTGTTACATTTAACAAACATTATTGACTTTCCTCTCTTCATACCTACTGGAAGCAGACTTTAGTCAAGTCAATTGACCATCTAAAACAAGCTGAAATTTTTTTATGTCATTTAAAAATTAAACAATTTTATGCCAAATATTGAAAAGTTGTGTTTATGCGTTTAATAAAATGGAACCTTTATTCAATTGCAATCTGCGATTTTGCTTCTGAAAACTTGTTTATATTTGCAAAATTAAAAACAATAAAACATTAATCTAACTTTAAAATTTCTAAACTTTTGTTAATAGTCTAATTTGCATGCTGTTTGTTATATAGAAAAAAGTAACAGTCGATTGCTATAAGTTATTAATTGGATAATATAATATATAAGAATTCATAACTTATAACAATAATTATTAACAAGCATTTCCATATCAACAATGCAATAAATAAATAGCAGAAGAATCAGCAGAAAATGGCTAATGTGAAATTTTATGCCTGTGATCTGCAATAATTTCCTGTGCCTTATAACTAATAGTTAAAAATAGTAACAATTAATTGTAAATATAATTATAATTAACGGTCTACGGTATTTCTAAATCATGGTTCAATATGTCTCCAATTTATGGTTCAACGTATTCCAACTTCATGGTTAAACATTCTCTAAGCACGGATGCCAATTCATGGTTCAACATATGACTAAACAATGGTTCACTCAAAGCACCAAATTATGGAACAACATTTTACCATCTTTTGTTTGTAACTTTTTTGGTACCATAATTAGGTGAAACCTCGAACCAAATTTTTTACAGTGTAGTGTACTTATATTGATTGCAATTATTTAGCAAATCTTCTATTCTTATTTTTTGGCCCTGAAAAGGGCCTTTTTTATACAACTGTATGATCTTAACCTTATATTCTGGAAAGAACTATACTAATGGCTAGTTGAATTTCATCTTGTGTGATCATGCTTTTTCTTCTCCCGATAGTAATATTCAAGGCTACTTGCAAAATTTCAGTAGCCAGGTATCCCAAAAATTCGGACATACAGGTAACTGCATCCAATTTTAACCTGATTATCTGTCCATTTAGTCGCTTTCGGAAAAGACGACGCATTTTTCTGACAGGAATACAAACCGTAGACGGAACTAGCCCGTACATATCCATGATACAAGATAAGAGAGCAATGCCTCAGTGCCAATGCCAATGATTTGAAAATTACGGAGTTCCTATGGTTCAAAACCATTTACCTCCTCATCATAATTACTAAAAGCGAGCAGAAATGAGAAAGATTTTGCATAAGTGAATTACTTGATGCACACTAGAGGGAGCCACTGGCTCAAGAAAGTTTAGGGATAGAGATGAGATAATAAAAACTTAAGAATCATAATATTTTTTATAAGTTTTTAGGTTTTATAATTTTTTTGTATTTTATATTTTATACTTTTTTTGGTTTTTATAAATTTTTATACACAATACAACACTAAAGCAGAAAGCGGAGAGGAAAGATTTTAAGATTAATAGGCTCATTGGCATGTGGCTTGTGTAGGATAGTGCAAATAATAAATATGAACGCGTTGAAAATATTCATAGGCAGATTTTAAAAATCTGCGGGAGATGTGATTCTATGCGAACAGATTGATAACTTTGCGTGAAGATCTTGGTTGCAAGTAGAGATGGTCATAAGCAATTATATGGCAGCTCGCTGAAGAGACTTCCTTCCTTCATGGCGCGGGAGCTGGAACTGATGTTGAGAAATCAAATCAAATCGTTTCATGAACGTAGCAGTGTTAGTCGATCCCGACTTTAACTGATTCTTTTGTAGTTGTTTGCCCTAAGGCGATGGAGTTAAAAGGAGAAGGCGAAAAAATCGCCGCGCCGTTAAGGGCGAAGCTCCGTTGCGTGACAACGCTAATCTGGAAAGGCAAGAAAGCTGTTCGGTGATGCGTGAATGGCGGGATCGGTCAATGACCCCATACGTAGCGTCTTTAAACGCTCTTTTGTGAAACTGGTTTCTATGAATGTTCTCGCGGTGAAAAGGCACTCGTGAATGAGGGAAAAGCTATCTCGGTACACAGAGAGTTTGAGTAAATAGTAAAAAGTCATTACGCAGTAAACTAAATCCGTTAGTAGTTTTCACTGGGGTATTTACACTATAAACACTATTTACAATATATTGTAAATATAATACACTAGTAAAAATCTTGGTTAAATAGTATATGATAAAATGAAAAATTTGAATATAAAACTTGATTATATAGTTGATAAGAGTAAGATAACAATAGTAATGTGCGGTCGGGTACCGGACCAAGTCCATTTTATAAAGTCTTTATATACACTATTTACAGTTACCACTTGGTATTGTGGAAAATGTTCCTCGGTCTTTTAGTTGGTGCGATGACTGTTGGGTCGTAATCTGTAAGTTTTCTGATGTGTTCATATTTTGAATGCGTAATTTTAGAGTAAAGATTATGGCTTGTTCTTAAAATTTCGTCTTCAATGGCATTTATTTTTATATCTTTGTGGAGTTGGATGTTTCTTGTAAACCAAGGAGCATTTAGGATTTCTCTAATAATTTTATTTTGATATATTTGAATTTTCTTCCTGTAAGATTTACATACGGTGGCCCAGACTGGAACAGCATACAGGAGCATTGGCCTGATAAGAGTGAGGTAAATTCTTCTTTTTAGATTAATGCTAAGGTTGGATTTTCTATTGAGGAGTGGTCGTAATGCCATTTTAGCAGCTGTGGCTTTCCTAATGGAGTAGTCAACATGGGTTTTAAATTGTAGTTGCTGGTCGAAGTAAACTCCTAGGTATTTGATGGTGGTAACTTCATTGACTTGTTGATTGTTAATTTTGATATTATTTTGAATGGGGGTGTTTTTATGGTATCTTCTGATGAAAATTACTTGGCTTTTAGTAGGATTAATTTTGAGCTTCCAGATATTGAAGTAGTGGGCGATTTGATTAACTGCAATTTCAAGTTTATCAGCTGCAAGTTGCGGCTTCAGGGATTTGGTGACTATAGCTGTATCATCTGCAAATTTGAAGATTTCCGAATTTAAGGGAATGGGCATGTCATTGTTGTAGATATTGAAAAGTATAGGGCCAAGAACACTTCCTTGTACCACTCCACTTTTGATTTTTTTCTTATTGGATATGCGATTATTGACTCGGACTTGGAAACATCTCCCTTTAAGGTATGAGTAGATTAATTTAATGAAATTGATAGGCAGACGGGCAAGGTATAGCTTGTAGAGTAAACCCTCATGCCATACCTTGTCGAAAGCCTTTTCAAGATCAATAAAGCAGCTTGCAATAGTATTTTTTTTGGTGATGGCCTCTGCCATATATTCTGTGACATTAAGTAGTTGATGGGTGGTGCTATGATCTTTTCTAAATCCAAATTGCTCTTTTTTAATAATATTATTGTTTTCAAGGTGGTAGGAGAGATGCTTTTTCATAACCCGTTCGAAGACTTTGCCCATACATGGTAACAGGCTAATAGGTCTGTATGAGTTTAATTCTGCTGGATTTTTTCCTGGCTTGACTAAGACAGTGATAATGGCATGTTTCCATTGCCCTGGGAAGTAGTTAAGACGAATGCAGGCGTTAATTATATTGGTTAGCAGGACTAGGTACCTATGGGGGAGAATATCCAGTATTTTGTTGGTGATACCGTCAAAACCAGGGGCTTTGCGTTTTTTAAGGTTGTTAATTATAATTTTGATTTCATTTGGAGTAGTAAAGGGCATGCTTTCAGTGTCAGTATAATAGTTGAGTTGGTTGATAAAATTATTGACTTCGGTTTCAGTGTCTTCATCTTGATAATTATTGGCGGTAAAGGTGTTTTCAAAGTGGTCAGCTAATGCTTCTGCCATATCACTGTCTGTGTAAGCCGTTCCGGTATCGGTGTTGATGGGACCAAAGCTGCTATTACTGTTTCTGAGGGTTTTGGCGATTTTCCAGACAGTGTCCTGATTTGTATCCATTGAATCAAGTAGGAGCTCCCAATTATTGGATTTATATTCGTTCATGAGGTTTTTGATGTTTCTAATTTTTCTATTAAGCATGTTTTTAATTCTAGGATCAGCTGTGAGTCTCCAAAGTTTTGCTGTTCTATTTTTATCTTTAATTTTATTGCGGATTTCTTCAGGTAATTTAGGTTTTTTATATTCTTCATACCAGGTAGCTTGATGCAGTGCAGTATTGATGCTTCTATTGATTTTGGTGATATTATATTCTATGTCAGCGGAGTTGGAAAGAGCAGGTCTGGCTGGAAGTTTTTCTAAGTAATTATTGAATATGTCCCAGTTAATTATTTTTTTCATTGGAATTCTATTGTCAAAGCCATAGTAGATGAATCGCACTGGGAGGTGGTCAGAGGTAAGTTCGTGGATGACTTCTAGGTAAGGTGTTTGGTGGATATTATTGGTTATGAGGATATCAAGAACTTCAGATGTGCCGGTGTGGTGGTACCTAGTAGGTTCATTCGGTCCTTGGATTTTTAGGTCATTATTGGTGGCAAAATTGTAGAGAAAGTTTCCATTTGGGTTATTGGTACTTGAGTTCCAAGATCTGTGTTTTGCGTTTAGGTCTCCTGCAATGATGATGGGATTGTTGCTGTTGGTGAGTTGATAGAGGTCGTTATATGTAATAATATTGTTGGGTGCACTGTAAATGGAAATGAAGATGGTTGGCTCGTCTATGTGCGAGTGCACAATAACTGCACAGTATTCCAAGCTGTTTATGCCATTAATATTGTAGCTGGTAGCTTGCAGGTGTTTTTTAGTGAGGATGAGGGTGCCCCCTCCTCGGTTGTGTCTTCTATCTGATCTGAAGGTGTTATATCCTTGAATTTTGAATTTATTCGCGGCTCGTAAATGAGTTTCATTAATTAAAAATATGTCAATATTATGTTTTGATAAGAAGTCTTCGATTTCTGTGCGCTGATGCGCAACTCCATTAGCATTAAAAAATGCTATGTTAAGGCTGCTGGGGGCAGCAGTGTGAATATTATTGATGTTGCTATTGTACTTAATTATTACAGCTGACTAAAAGTTCAAAGGCTTCCAAGCCTATTTGGATCTTGTCCATAATTGTTTTGGCATTGAAAAATCTCTCTAGGAGTTTTTTTCCTTTATGGAACAGATTTTTAATCCACATAAGCATGTCAGAGGTGGATGTGTTGGAGTTTTCTTCGTTAGTGTTGGTAGTTTGACTATTATTGTTATTATTTGTGGTTTCGCTGTTACTGGAAGGGGTGGAGTGTCTGCTAGGCAGTGGTGGGAAATTAACTGTATTGTTGATGGGTACAGGTGTTGCTGTAGAATTAGATTTTTGTATTCTCTGTTGTTCTATGGACTTTTTTATGTTGTCTGGATGTTTTTCACATCCACGATATGACGAGACGTGAGGTCCCCCGCAGAGACAGCATTTTCCAGGCAGGTTCTTGTCCTTCTTACAAAGATATGTGAAATATTTGTCTCCGCATTTAAGGCATCTAGGATTATGTTTACAGTGTGCCTTACTGTGTCCGTAACGTTGACATTTATGGCACTGTTTGTGCCCTGGTGTGGGTCTGAAGGGGCAAATTTGCACACCTAAGTCTAATATGTGGGTGATTTCGAAAATTTTTTTTGCCATTATTGTTCCTGGCGACTTCTGCAACGTATGTGGGTAGTTTGATTATTTCGTTTTCTACTTTTTTGGTGATTTGTCTGACGTTAGTGACAGGGATCCCTAATTCTTTTAACTCTTGTATGATATCTTCGGTGCTGGTATGTCCCGGTAGTTTTTTGATGACAGCTCTGATAGGTTTTTCGTGGGGAAGTGGAAATGTATGGTAAGGTATGGTTTTAGTATCAAGGAATTTGGTTATTGATCTGTAGTCATCGGAGTCTCGGACTTTGATGTGGATATCTCCTCCTTTTAAATTACTTTCAAATTTTTCGACGAGTTTTTTGAGCTCGTCCCTTATGGGTTTCCATTCAATAACTTCTGATATGATTATAGGCGGGATTCTCTTTGTTGTTTTGTAAGGTTTGATAAAACCGTCTTCATCGGTGATCTGTGAGTTCAAAATTTGCGTATTGTCTGTTGTTTCCATTTCATCTTCAAGTCTTAGGGCTGTGTAACGATTTTTAACAGATGTTAGTGAGGAATTACTTCCGTCACTCAGCGTTCTTTTGTGTGTTTTCCTAGGAATGCACCAATTATTTGTGTTATCATTTGGAGGTAGGTTGGAGTTTTGAGAGTTACTATTTTCATTGTTGTCTTTATTGGGAATATTTTCGGTAATAGCCTGCTCGTATTGGCCATCTAAAAGGATTTTCTTGGCAGCCAGCCGATCATAGGTATCACAAAGACTGTTGAAGATATCAGGAGTGACCTGAATCGTTTGGTTTAAGATCAGATTTTTTTGGATAGCGAGATGAGTGATTTGCGCATCAATCTCCTCGCGAGTGCCTTTTTTGATGAGATTTTCGATAGCATCAGGATCCGTATGAAGTCTGATGTTGAGAGGGCGTGTCTTGCCCTTTTAGATGGAGGGTAGATGCCGAACTCTCGGCCAATCACGGCTCTTGGTCTCTTCTGTGAGCTGCGAATAGCAGGATCGTAGGCTGGCATCTGCTGAAGTGCTATCAATCTGTTCAATTTTGAGGAATAAATTTTGACTATGTTTTTTGATAAGGTAATCAACAGGTTTAATGTTAAGGTCCGAATGAATCACATCTGTACGGACGTACCAAGCTGCGTTTAGGGCCATACGTAAGGTTTTACTTTGAAAAGATTGAAGTTTTTTCACATGAGTTTTTGCAGCAGTACCCCAGATTGTACATGCATACATAAAGACAGGTCTTATTATAGAAGTATAGAGAAGGATTTTGTTTTTAATTGACAGATTGCTCTTTCGAGATAAAAATGGGTACAGTTGGGCTCTGGCACCTTTTGCTTTGTTGAGAACATTTTCGATGTGAAGGCGCCAGGTTAATTTTGAATCAAGTACAACTCCTAGGTACTTGTAAGAGTTTGACCAGGGAACATAGTCGTCAAAGAATTTAATATTAATGGAAGGGTACGGGAGGGGGCTACGTTTGAATATCATAGCAGCACATTTAGCAACATTAATTTTTATTTTCCAAGTGATGAGCCAGTGCTCAAGGCTAGAGAGATAACTCTGAATGTTTTGGACTAAGTTTTCCAGGCGTTTGTGTTGAGCTAGGATGGCCGTATCATCTGCATAAAGTGCAAGAGTGATACTTGGTGATTTTGGTATGTCATTTATGAAAATGTTGAACAAAATTGGGCCTAAAAGTGACCCTTGGGGGACGCCGCTTAGTATAGGACGGGGTGTCGAAATGATAGAATTAACTCGTACAGAAAAAGATCTATTAGTGAGGTACGAATTAATTATATGTATTAAATGGGCCGAAACGTCAAGTCGTATGAGCTTGATAATAATTCCTATATGCCAAGTCCTATCAAATGCTTTGGCTATGTCAAGAAATAAAGCGCCAGTAAGCATTTTGTTACGAAACCCTTCGTGAATGAACTCCACTGTCCTCAGCAGCTGGTGCGTGGTGCAGTGTTTTGCTCGAAATCCAAATTGTTCATCAATCAGAACGTTGTGATTTCGGAGAAAATCATTCAGGCGTTTAAGTAACACAAACTCGTATATCTTAGATAACGAGGATAGAAGGCTGATAGGTCTATAATTTTGAGGGTTAGAAAGGCTTTGGCCTGGTTTTGGAATAGGCACAATAAGTGCTTGTTTCCAGCTTTGAGGAAAATAGCAATGCTGTATCATAAAATTTATAAGCATTACTAAGAAAAATAGATACTGGGTGGGTAAATTTTTAATCATACGATTAGAAATAGAGTCCATACCAGGGGCTTTTTTGGGTTTGAGCTTGGTAATGTATTCGCTTACCTCGCTCATGGATGTATATTGTATTTCTCTCGCAAAAGGCGAGGAGAGGAAACGTTCAACATCTTGTGGGAAAGAACTTGCGCTGTTCGCAAAAATTCCTTCATTATGTGGTGTAAATTGAGTTTGAAGAGAATCCGCAATTAATTCGGATTTCTCAGCGTCTGTGTGAGCCACCACTGCGTCCGTAGCTAAGGACGGAATGTTAGATTTGTGTTTGCGTAGGCGGGCTGATGCGCGCCAAAGACTGTTATCATTGGTCGTTAGGGACTGAATGTAAGTCGTGTATTGTGATTGGAAGAAATGGTCACATGATGCCTTGATCTCATTTTGGAGAGCACGGAGTTGAATTTTTAAGCCAGGATTTCTATTTCTTTGCCAAAGTCTCCGTACTTTATTCTTTTCTTTAATTTTGAGTTTAATTTCTTGAGGTAATTTACGAAAATTGGGTCTGAGGGTGGGTTTTGATACTTCCTTATAAGTATCTGTTAAAATGGTCGTTAAGTGATCAACTGCCGAGTCTATATCATGGCTGGATTTAATTTCAAGGGAGGGCAAACTTTTACTTTTAAGTTTGAAACTAAAATTGTCCCAGTTTGTAGAGACGAGTGCCGGAGAATTTTGATTAAAGATAGTACAGTTAAGGTCTATGATTACGGGGTTGTGATCTGAGGATAAACAGTTTTCCACAGTCACGTGATATCCAAAAGGGATGTTTCGAAAGAGTGCCAAATCGATGAAAGAAGGGGCACCCCGTGAACCATATCTAGTAGGGGAATCCGGCGCAATAATTTTAACTTGGGCGCACTGAGCCCATTTTAGAAGGCCACGACCAGCAGGGTTTGATCTATGGCATCTCCAATGCTGGTGGTGACAATTTAAATCACCAGCTATGATTAGATTGTTGGAAAAGGTGAGCAATTTGTTAAAATCAACCACAGGTAAATTTCCACCTGGTGGAAGATAGGCAGAGATCATTACAAGGGAGGGCGAATTTTGAATGAAAATTTCGATGATTGTTGCCTCGAGTTTACTCATACTCGGAGTGTCAATTCTTTTGTGTGGTATTGAATTTTTAATATAGACACATGTGCCACCATGATAAACATCACGAGTATTAGAAGCTTGTCTGTCATTTTTATATAATGCATAATTTGCAAGCTTGGGAGCTCTCCCTGGCTGGAGTTTGGTCTCTTGGACAAAAATAATGTCAAAATCTTTCTCTTCCACATAGTCTCGAAACTCATGGAATTTGGATAGAATGCCATTTGCATTCCAAGTGCATAGTTTTAGGTTTTTCAATCCTTTCAAAGTATTGAATTTTACTGTCTGGGGATATCAGAGAATTGGAGAGTAATATAACTCTCAAAGATGTAGTAAGCCGCGTCAGCACCAGATGGAGCCACTCTGAGCTGCGGTGAGGCGTTTTTGAATGCCAAAAGAAGTCTGCTCTGGTCAATACCAGGCTGGTTTGAAATTTGAATGATTGCCAATAGGATTTCGGTGCAATTTAGCGTCGAATTAGCTCCTAAGGGGACCGATAAATTTGGAATAATTTGGGGTGCAGCTTGTTGCATACCCGTAAGTGCTGCGGAGAATGAAACTCCAGGTCGAATATTATTTGCACTGGGTGTAGGTGCAGCCGACAGTGTTGGAAATTGTGTGTTGTTTTTTAGATTAATATTGTTTGTGTTGTTTTTTTCAGTGGTCAGACTGGGTTTGGTGCTCGGTTTTGGGTTTGGTCTATTCTTCGATCCTGGAAATCTTGGGCATGAGCGCCAGTTAGCTGCGTGGTTTCCGGAGCAGTTGGCGCACTTGTTGGGCTCTTCAAAGGGTTTTGGGCAATCCTTGGCTTGATGTGGTCCAGCACATTTAACACATCGTCTTGGAAGAGTGCAAACCTCGGATGAATGGAAGAACCCTTGACAGCGCCAGCACTGTGAAGGGCCTTTCTGGCCTTTGAAGTGCTCCATAGCAACTTCGGTCCCCAGCAGCTCGGTGATATTGTAGATTTCTGAAGCCTTTAAACTGTTGTAGATTTGGAGATAGAATAGTGGCATCGGCATCTTAGTCTTCCATCGTTTAAGTTGGGATATTTTATGAATCTTAAAACCGAGGACTTCCACCGCAGTCTGCACAACACTGAGTGGTGTGTTTGAGGGTAATCCCCTAATAACTATTTTTAGTGGTCTGTCTGACTTTAAGGTGTGTGATTTAAATTCAATAGTGTTGTCTGTTAAAAATCTAACGACAGTCCTGTAGTCAGTTTCATTTGAGGTGTTTAGTTTTAAAAAGTCAATGTCCTGTTTTGATTGGACTGTCGGTGCGTGTCTTTTGAGTTGATTTAAGAGGAAGAACCAATCAGCTCTAGGCTTAATAAAAATTGGTGGGGGTGCCTGTACTTTTGGAATTGGAATGTCTGTCGGCTGCTGAGTAGGTTGTTCTGTTGAATTATTTGTTTGGATGAGATTAAAAGAATTTGGAGTGGTTATGTTACTATTAGATTCAGTAGAGATGGGTTTTGTTTGGGATTTTTTTGCAATTAAGTGTTTAGGTGGTATTACAAACCCTTCAGAATCTGTAGGGCGTGTGCGTTTTTTTGGGTCAGATTTAGGAGTTTCTATTGGGGTTTTTGGTTTTTCAGTAGGGGTGGTTTTAGGAGAATTTGGTGTGGTGTGTTCCGAAATGGGGGGTTGTGAAGATTTAGCCTGACACTCTTTAAAAAATTCATCTTCTGTGGCAGGAAGGGTAAAGAGGTTTACTCCTAGGTTCGTGCATAAGGTGTGAAGAGAAAATAAAATGCGCTCACCTTCGTCGGTCATTTGCTTTATCATCTGGTCCTTGGCTGGGTTGTCTGAACGCTGCAGTCGCTGGATATCGAAAAGTAAATCAGTATGTCTATTTTTCAAGGCGTAGATTTGTATTGCGCTTTTCGACAATTCCAGAGCTGAGGGAGAGGCAGGTGGAGGAGTAGTCGTGTCCATATCGGTGGTGATCCTTAATTGAGATGAGGCAGCGGTTGAATTACCAGCTGGCGGCGCCGTATTCGGGTTCACATTGCTTTGCAGGAGCTCTGAGCTCTTACGTCCTTCACTCTCCTCCTTCATGACGAGAGTCATCGCAATGCCTCAGTCCGTAGGGCAGCTGCTTTATATGCTCTCGGAGCAGATTGTACTTTAAGCCAATCAAATTCGAGGGATTCTCAGTTACGCTGTCCAATAGAATTCATTACATAAATTCTTATTTCGACATGTCTCCTGGTGCGTGCATTGCTTTAAATATTTATTTCTTTTTTACTTTAAAATGTCTAATTTAAGGACATCTCTGAGATTAACCTCACCGTTCATATGAGATTTTATAAAAACTATTTGTAATTTAGCTTCGACATCCCAAAATTAAAATCTTTACTTTAAAATTTATATAATCATAAACGTTCTGGCAATTTCTAAAATTTAGAAAATAGTAAATTTGTAATGATAAAATAAATCTGCCGTTTAGTCTTAGATGACGTTCCACAATACCAGGCAAAATATCAGAGGTCAAGGCTTCAATTACACTATAGGTCTTTAAACCACTCATAGAATTTTAAATGGACATTTGATTGGTTTTGAAGTGGTTATTAAAAAAAAGAGTTTGAAACAGCGTTTGGTGATAGTTTAATTATAAATTTGTATATAATTTAAATGATTAGTTGGATGTTTAAAAATTCATACATGTGAGTATACTTTACTATACTCTCTTACATGTGGTTTGTTTGATCCTCTACACAATGCAAATACGTTTGCAAATATTCAAAAGATTATTTCGTTTTGATTTCACTTGTTTATTAGAGGCAAATTCAAATAATCCGCTGCTCGAATTCGCCATACACCATCAGAAAGATTTATGCAAAATGAAGATAAAACAAAGCCTGTAAATGCATAGCATTAAAACATGTTTAAGTTAGTTACTGCCTCATTTAAACATTTTATTATATTCCCCAAAACAAGACGTGTACACTGTTTGCCTGTGTATAGTCATTATTTATTTACAACTTTGTATTCCCTAGACAGGATTATGTCCGAAAAACTGATAAGTTCATTTCTTCTCAGTAACATGATAATTGTATAAATTAGAAGTGATATCAAATAAACGTTTTGGCACTGTTCATTTCTATATTCATATATACCAAATAAGTCGTAAAAGGATTTTCATAAAAGAAATTAATGTAGGTGTTGATATGAATAAAAATAACAAACTTGATATAAGAAAATAAATAAGTTATTTTGAAGATCTTTAATTAAGAAAATATAATTTTTTGCAAAAATGCACGTAAAGATTTAGCTCACATATTAAAATTCATGGAAAAATTTAACCTCATATATGAATGCCCCTTTTTTCATGTTCGTGGAAAAGGAAAACAAAGTGAAATGCCAAAAATGCACTAAATATTTTTAATTAATAAACTTCATTTTCAATCTTTTTAGACTTCGTATAATATCCGTAAAAGTGACGAATGAAATATACCATAAAAGCAGTCGTTTCTTTCAGAACATTCGATTCGTATAATATGCGTAAAAGTGACGAATAAACTATACCATTATGGCGGTAGTTTTTTTCAGTACATTCGGATTCGTATAATTTTCGTAAAAATAACGTGTCGAAAATAACGATCAAGAGTCAACAGTAACTTCAGCCTTTTTCATTCGTATAAATTTCGTAAAAGTAACGTGCAAAAAATACCATACCCTTATTTCACCAAAATTATACATATATTTTTGGAGACGTGCTGCCTGGGCTGGCTTTCAAATTTCACTTCCCACAGTTCGCGAATAAAAAAATAGAAATATTGGTGCAGTTGCATCAAAGTATTTTATAAAATATTCGGAATCTGCATCCATATTATATATAAGAATTTCAGTTACCCTAAAGAGAGATATACAAGATGGCAAAAGAAAAGTAACATATAAAGCTCCCACTTTTGGCATTGAATGTATAATAAAGCAATAAATTGCATTAGATATAAGAAAACGAACACTCGGGGACCTGGAATATATTCTACAGGTGAAATATGTATTACAGGAAATGAGAGAAGAAATAAGTATATACATGAAAATTCGCGAACCAGAAAATAATTTGCAAGTAAAAATGAATGTGGAATGGATTTCAATAAAGATATAAGATGATCGTTGAAAATTAACACTTGCTGTTTACTAATCATTATTTTCCATATGCGAAATAAAAGCGTCGGACATTATTAACCATTTTTGAGAAATGCATTAACCACCACCATAAAAACTCGGAATATTGCATGAATAATAAAAATTACAAACTTAAATTACGAGCGGCATGAACACGATACTCTCTTCCCCTGGGGTGGAACGCTAAAAGCGTCGCCCCGTGGCAGTTGACCTGCCAAAGTGTGCAGAGCACACGCAAAAGAAAAATGAAAATTCCAAGTTACAATTTCGGGAATTACCCGTATACATTAATATGGCATCAAACTTACGTATTAATATTCATATTAAAATCCCTTTAAGAACAAATTATATTCGGCTTACCCAAGATGATGTTCTAAACAGCGCTTGTATGCAGTTACTTAAAAATTTAAAGAATATTCATATTTCCTATTACAAACACAACACCAATTGTCCAAAAAACTTCGATCCATTTTCCGTTACGTGAAACACTCGGCTGTTTGGAACTGATTTCGTTCGTTAATATTTCTATCTGATAATTGTTTAAAATTACTCTGGCAAAATCCGAAGATACCGAAACGAAATTAATCCCTAATTTACCGGGCTTGAGAGACGTGAAAACACTAGCACGCTTTATATGGGTAATATGAAGAAGCAAAATATGCTGTAGGAAGAATTTTCATGTTGGGTTGCAAGTATTCTAGATACGCCAATAACGATAAACGAAGTTAATTTACTCGAAATTTTGTTTATTTTAAATTTATTTACGCTGTAATTTTATACCGAAATTTTATTTAGGCTGAAAATTTAGGAAGCACCCTTAGTGAAGTAAAAGAAAGTGACGAGCTTTTAAATATGAACATTGAATCTATTGAAAATTTAAAAATTTAGGCATGATGCTCGTTACGCATAAGATACGCCTTGCGATATGAAAAACATAAAAAGAAAGCACTGTAAGTAAGCTCCGTATTTTTTGCTCACACACCAAAGGGGCGGAGCCATACCAAAGGGGCGGAGCTACGAAAATGAAGGTTTGGTGTGGAACGGGGATTTAATGTTGATATGATTTACTTCTCAACATATATTCCTCAAGCCTTGACACATATAATTGGAAATAAGAACAAGTTCATATGCGTAAATTGATATTCATCAATTTTTGATTTTTAGCAATGAAATTTTCATTAAACTTAGATACTTATTTGTAATATACTGAGTTTCAACTGTACTGTGGCAGTTCTTCCCAGTAACAGGAGAGAAATCTCTAAGAAATTTATCTCTGAAAGAAAATCAGGTAAGTCTTGCAGCAGGAGTTCATCAGAAGAGGCTAAAAAGGAAAGAGAAAATCCACACAATTTCCTTGCTCGTATCGCCATGTGGTGGCGGTGAAATTTATTATTATTACCTGTGCGAAGGTAAGGCACTCAGTGGATTATTAGAGCATACTTCATACAGGGGCTTGCAAATTTCACTTCCCATAGTTCGCGAATAAAAAAAATAAGAATTTTGTTGCAGTTGCATCAAAGTATTGTATAAAATATTCGGAATCTGCATCCATATTATATATAAGAATTTCAGTTACCCTAAAGAGAGATACACAAGATGGGAAAAGAAAAGTAACATATAAAGCTCACACTTTTGGCGTTCAATGTATAATAAAGCAATAAATTGCATTAGATATAAGAAAACGAACACTCGGGGACCTGGAATATATTCTACAGATGAAATATGTATTACAGGAAATGAGAGAAGAAATAAGTATATACATAAAAATTCGCGAACCAGAAAATAAGTTACAAGTAAAAATGAATGTGGAATGGATTTCAATAAAGATATAAGATGATCGTTGAAAATTAACACTTGCTCTTTACTAATCATTATTTTCCATATGCGAAATAAAAGCGTCGGACATTATTAACCATTTTTGAGAAATGCAATTAACCACCACCATAAAAACTCGGAATATTGCATGAATAATAAAAATTACAAACTTAAATTACGAGCGGCATGAACACGAAACTCCCTTCCCCTGGGGTGGAACGCTAAAAGCGTCGCCCCGTGGCAGTTGACCTGCCAAACTGTGCAGAGCACACGCAAAATAAAAAAAAAAAGTTAGAACGAAAATTCCAAGTCCCAATTTCGGAAATTACCCATATACATTAATATGGCATCAAACTTACGTATTAATATTCATATTAAAATCCCTTTAAGAACAAATTATATTCGGCTTACCCAAGATGATATTCTAAACAGCGGTTGTATGCAGTTACTTAAAAATTTAAAGAATATTCATATTTCCTATTATAGACACAACACCAATGGTATAAAAACTTCGATCCATTTTCCGTTACGTGATACACTCGGCTGTTTGCAACTGATTTCGTTTCTTTAATATTTCTATCTGATAATTGATAAAATTACTCTGGCACAATCCGAAGACAGCGAAACGAAATTCATCCCTAATTTAACGAGGTTCAGAGACGTGAAAACAATAGCACGCTGTATACGGGTGATATGAAGAAGCAAAATATGCTGTAGGAAGAAACATGATGTTGGCCTTCAAATATTCTAGATACACCGATAACGATAAACGAAGTTAGTTTAGTTGAAATTTTGCTTATTTTGAATTTATTTACGCTGCTGATATTTTATTCCCAAATTTTATTTAGGCTGAAATTTAGGAAACACCCTTAGTGAAGCAAAAGAAAGTGACAAGCTTTTAAATATGCACATTGAATCTATTTAAAATTTAAGGTCTGGATTAAAGAAATTTCTAAGTAATATTTGTCAGAATCTCCAGCAGTTCAATCGGCTTATAAATGCCATGGAATGAAATTGAGGTACGAATTATGTATAGAATAATTTATTTTTATATATAATTTTAATCAACTAAATATCTATTATTATGCACTAGAAACAATGCCTCTCTCCCTTTTGGATTTTAATATTTCAAAACCAGGAGTTCCTGACGGAATCAATTTCAATAGTTGAACATGCACGAACAGTAGATCGGCATATTCAAATATTACTGCAAAAAGAATAATAAAAAAATTGATAACTTTTTATTGATATCAAGCTATATCAGATAGTAAGAAAGGATTTATACAAAATAGGGCGATACACAAATACTGTTGTCTGTTATTCAAAAGAATATATCTTCACAGAGGATATATAATGATATCACCACTGATTTGTGATATATCATATATTATGCTTCAGTAAGTGTTAATTCCAATGAAGAAAGGTCTTAAGCATAATCTCTAAAGTTTTTGAATCTGAAAGTCATTCTGGAGAAACATCCCAAAATAAGTATTGTTACATTTAACAAACATTATTGACTTTCCTCTCTTCATACCTACTGGAAGCAGACTTTAGTCAAGTCAATTGACCATCTAAAACAAGCTGAAATTTTTTTATGTCATTTAAAAATTAAACAATTTTATGCCAAATATTGAAAAGTTGTGTTCATGCGTTTAATAAAATGGAACCTTTATTCAATTGCAATCTGCGATTTTGCTTCTGAAAACTTGTTTATATTTGCAAAATTAAAAACAATAAAACATTAATCTAACTTTAAAATTTCTAAACTTTTGTTAATAGTCTAATTTGCATGTTGTTTGTTATATAGAAAAAAGTAACAGTCGATTGCTATACGTTATTAATTGGATAATATAATATATAAGAATTCATAACTTATAACAATAATTATTAACAAGCATTTCCATATCAACAATGCAATAAATAAATAGCAGAAGAATCAGCAGAAAATGGCTAATGTGAAATTTTATGCCTGTGATCTGCAATAATTTCCTGTGCCTTATAACTAATAGTTAAAAATAGTAACAATTAATTGTAAATATAATTATAATTAACGGTCTACGGTATTTCTAAATCATGGTTCAATATGTCTCCAATTTATGGTTCAACGTATTCCAACTTCATGGTTAAACATTCTCTAAGCATGGACGCCAATTCATGATTCAACATATGACTAAACAATGGTTCACTCAAAGCACCAAATTATGGAACAACATTTTACCATCTTTTGTTTGTAACTTTTTTGGTACCATAATTAGGTGAAACCTCGAACCAAATTTTTTACAGTGTAGTGTACTTATATTGATTGCAATTATTTAGCAAATCTTCTATTCTTATTTTTTGGCCCTGAAAAGGGCCTTTTTTATACAACTGTATGATCTTAACCTTATATTCTGGAAAGAACTATACTAATGGCTAGTTGAATTTCATCTTGTGTGATCATGCTTTTTCTTCTCCCGATAGTAATATTCAAGGCTACTTGCAAAATTTCAGTAGCCAGGTATCCCAAAAATTCGGACATACAGGTAACTGCATCCAATTTTAACCTGATTATCTGTCCATTTAGTCGCTTTCGGAAAAGACGACGCATTTTTCTGACAGGAATACAAACCGTAGACGGAACTAGCCCGTACATATCCATGATACAAGATAAGAGAGCAATGCCTCAGTCAACCTCAGTGGAACGGTGCCTTGGTACACCAGGGTACCTGGGCCGAAGGCCCTACCCCATGTAGAATATATTTAGAAGTGTCGAATTGCTGCTTTTCATTAAGTTTATACATATTAGTCTAATCAAGTTTTTTTTTTTTTTTAACATTTTTAAGTATATTTAGAATTTTTTAATTTTTTTTGGTAGATTTTAGGGATTTTTTATATATTACCAGAAAGCCAGAAAGCTGTCGAGTGATGAGAAATCCTAGAAACAAAGATGTGAAACACAAGGCAGTGCCCAAAATGATGCCAGCCCTTGGCAAATAAATATATACAAATTTATATACATACATGAGAGTACAATAACAATAATAAAATAAATATACATACTGAAGGTGTTGCTAAGAAGACAATAATTATATAAAGCAGAGAAACCATTACTATGCTATGCCATTACATGATCCATTCATTTAATATGGCCAAAGGCCTGTGTTTGTTGTCCAGATTGTATGGGTCGTACTCAGGTATCTTAATGGCAGGGTTTCCAATCTCTAGCTGCCTGCTATGAAATCGTTTTGCAATTTTGTAGTATACAGATTTAAGCGGGCGCACGCCCAGTTCCTCATGAATTTTATTATTCCTCACGTACCATGGTACATTGGCAATTTGTCTGAGAGTGGAATTTTGGGCAATTTGTAGCTTGCCCCGATACCTGTTACATGAGTACGCCCATACAGGACATGCATAGCATAGTAATGGACGCAAAATGGATTTATAAATGAGTAACTTGTTATCTATAGACAAAACACTGTTTCAAACAATTAAGGGGAAGAGTTGAGCTTTACGGGCTCGAAACTTATTAATAATATTTGTGATGTGTGGGTTCCATGACAGAGTTTTATTGAGGATCACCCCAAGATAAGGGACTTGCTGGGCCCAGGGGATGGAGCTGCCGTACATGACCAGGTTTTTTTTTGAACTTCTTCTTCCTGGTAAACAGGATGGCTTGAGTTTTATCTATGTTGACCTTAATCTTCCATTGAGTGAGCCAAGTCTCCAGTGCATGTATGTAATTTTGTAGATGTTGTATAGCTGAACCAGCAAATGCACTTTGTGTGAGGATTGCTGTGTCGTCAGCATACATAGCCAGTGTTGTGTCCTGAGTTGTAGGGATATCGTTCACGTAAATATTAAAGTAGGTGGGCCCTAAAAGGGACCCCTGCCCTTATGGGGTGTAGATTAGAATTTGTTCCTGAGACGTGAACGACAAAGTTTCTACCTGTTAGGTAGGATTTAGTGATGTTTGTGATGTAATCTGGGAAGCCCAGATTGTGTATTTTGTAAACTAGTGCCTCCAGCCAGACCCGATCAAAGGCCTTGGCTATGTCAATAAACAGACCGCCAGTAACTCTCCTCTTGTGCAGACCATCCGATATAAGCTCCACTACCCTGTAGAGCTGGTTCGTGGTTCCCAAGCCTTTCCGGAAACCGAATTGGCTTGGGATTAAGATGTTGTTTTGCTCCAGGTGATGATTTATTCTAGTGAGAAGCATAGCCTCGTAGACCTTGCTCATGGAGGAGAGCAGACTGATCGGCCGGTAAGCAGTGGGGTCGGATGCTGGTTTCCCCGGTTTCAGGATGGGTACAATTTTTGCCGTTTTCCAGGCCTGTGGGAAATGCTGTAGTTGCATGATCCTGGTGAATATCTTCGCCAGGATGAAGATGATCTTAAGTGGCATTTTCTTTAGCATATAGTTGGTGACCCCATCCAAACCAGGGCTTTTCCGCTTCTTGAGTTTATTGACACAGTCAAGGACCTCCGAAGGCATAACCGGAGGGATGTTGTTTATGTTTGTATTTGTTGTGATATTGTTGTGAAATGTATAAACAATTTTTTCTGTTGGAATGTCATGTATGTTGTTCGTGCAAAACTGAGATTCCAGTTGCATTGCTAACAGTTCTGCTTTCTCAGTTTCGGTGTAATGAATCCTTGTGGGGCCTTTAAGGGGCGGAATTTTGTTGCAGCATTTTGTATACCTAGAAACAGCTTTCCACAGGGAGTTATCGTCCGTGGAAAGTGAGTTAAGGTAGCTGGTCCAGCGTTGTTGTGCTTGCACGCGTGTAAGAGACTTGACTGCATTGGCAAGGCGATTGAAAAGGGTTTTGTCTTCATGACATCTGGTTCTTTGGAAGAGCCTCCGCGCAGCAAATTCTCCGTTTAATGAGTGCTTGAAGATCACAGCTTCTTGTATATGCCCTTCTATGAATTTCGACTTTTGCCTTTTCGTGAGCTTCTTTGATCTTTTCTGTGAGCTCCTGAATGAAACTATCAATGTCATCCCCAGTCTGTATCGTAGGGAGTGTATAATGTATGTTGTTGAGAGCTTTGGCAAAAATATGCCAGTCTGTTTTAAAGGCTCTTGTGTCTGCTGTGGTATACCTACTAATGTCCAGAATCATCTTAACCGGATTGTGATCCGATGACAGTTCGTCCAGCACGGAAATATCCAGTGGAACACTGGTATTTCCGAGCAGGAAGAAGTCAAGGATCCCGGTGGACCTAGTGGTGTACCGTGTTGGGGTTTTCGGAGCTGCTATGTGTAATCCAGCCGAGTGGGCTAAGTTGAAAATTACACGTCCAGTGTCGTTTGAATTATAGCAGTTCCACGCGCGGTGTCGTGCATTTAGGTCTCCACCTAGGATAATGTGTTTACCTAGACTCAGTAATATTTGTAAATCAGCCAGGACTGCAGAAACAAGACGTCCTGGGGGAATGTAAGTGGAGACAAGAATGTATGTTGTGGAAGTGTTTGTTGTGAGTGAAATTGCAGAGGCCTCCACGACCGAAAGCTGCGGTACTGTGACTGGAAGATGTGGGATGCAGCGTTTAATCAGGAGCGCTGTTCCACCTCCTCTTGGGCGGGAGATTACCGGATCTCTGTTTGACCTATGGACAACATAGTTTGGTACATAGATAGGAATGGCTGGGCCAAGCTTGTGTTCTTGTAGGAACATAACGTCAGGAGTGTACTCATTTATAAAATCTCTTAGCTCATGAATTCTAAGAGATAATCCATTTGCGTTCCATGTAATTATGTTTAGCACAGACTTCAAACTATACATTATTTGCAGTATTTATAGATCCAAAAAGTTCTTCAAATAGAATAAATAATTTATCTACAGTATTTTGAGTAGCCTGTAGTTCAGGCATTTTTTTCGTGATCTTACGTATAACAGTGACAAAAGAGATTCCATTGAACATATTGATAATATCCTTAATTAATTTGGACATTTCAAAAAGGCCAGACAGGCCCACATCGTTCGTGTTAACTGGCTTCTCAGATTTACTCGCCATTTGTACAGTATTTTCTTTTTTAGCTGCCTCAACCGTGCTCTGGGAAGTTTTCCCACTTACAATATTAGCAAAGGAAATTCCGGGTTTTAAATGGCTTTCTTTAACAAGTACTTCTTTTTTGTTTTGCGGTCTGGCACCCTGAGGAGCTGGGAATTTAGGGCATCCGCGATAATTCGCAGGATGTCCTGCCTGCCCACAATTACAGCATTTAACATCAGCAATAAATTTAGCAATGCCTCAGTCCGTAGGGCAGCTGCTTTATATGCTCTCGGAGCAGATTGTACTTTAAGCCAATCAAATTCGAGGGATTCTCAGTTACGCTGTCCAATAGAATTCATTACATAAATTCTTATTTCGACATGTCTCCTGGTGCGTGCATTGCTTTAAATATTTATTTCTTTTTTACTTTAAAATGTCTAATTTAAGGACATCTCTGAGATTAACCTCACCGTTCATATGAGATTTTATAAAAACTATTTGTAATTTAGCTTCGACATCCCAAAATTAAAATCTTTACTTTAAAATTTATATAATCATAAACGTTCTGGAAATTTCTAAAATTTAGAAAATAGTAAATTTGTAATGATAAAATAAATCTGCCGTTTAGTCTTAGATGACGTTCCACAATACCAGGCAAAATATCAGAGGTCAAGGCTTCAATTACACTATAGGTCTTTAAACCACTCATAGAATTTTAAATGGACATTTGATTGGTTTTGAAGTGGTTATTAAAAAAAAAGAGTTTGAAACAGCTTTTGGTGATAGTTTAATTATAAATTTGTATATAATTTAAATGATTAGTTGGATGTTTAAAAATTCATACATGTGAGTATACTTTACTATACTCTCTTACATGTGGTTTGTTTGATCCTCTACACAATGCAAATACGTTTGCAAATATTCAAAAGATTATTTCGTTTTGATTTCACTTGTTTATTAGAGGCAAATTCAAATAATCCGCTGCTCGAATTCGCCATACACCATCAGAAAGATTTATGCAAAATGAAGATAAAACAAAGCCTGTAAATGCATAGCATTAAAACATGTTTAAGTTAGTTACTGCCTCATTTAAACATTTTATTATATTCCCCAAAACAAGACGTGTACACTGTTTGCCTGTGTATAGTCATTATTTATTTACAACTTTGTATTCCCTAGACAGGATTATGTCCGAAAAACTGATAAGTTCAGTTCTTCTCAGTAACATGATAATCGTATAAATTAGAAGTGATATCAAATAAACGTTTTGGCACTGTTCATTTCTATATTCATATATACCAAATAAGTCGTAATAGGATTTTCATAAAAGAAATTAAATTGTGTAAATTAATGTAGGTGTTGATATGAATAAAAATAACAAACTTGATATAAGAAAATAAATAAGTTATTTTGAAGATCTTTAATTAAGAAAATATAATTTTTTGCAAAAATGCACGTAAAGATTTAGCTCACATATTAAAATTCATGGAAAAATTTAACCTCATATATGAATGCCCCTTTTTTCAATTTCGTGGAAAAGGAAAACAAAGTGAAATGCCAAAAATGCACTAAATATTTTTAATTAATAAACTTCATTTTCAATCTTTTTAGACTTCGTATAATATCCGTAAAAGTGACGAATGAAATATACCATAAAAGCAGTGGTTTCTTTCAGAACATTCGATTCGTATAATATGCGTAAAAGTGACGAATAAACTATACCATTATGGCGGTAGTTTTTTTCAGTACATTCGGATTCGTATAATTTTCGTAAAAATAACGTGTGGAAAATAACGATCAAGAGTCAACAGTAACTTCAGCCTTTTTCATTCGTATAAATTTCGTAAAAGTAACGTGCAAAAAATACCATACCCTTATTTCACCAAAATTATACATATATTTTTGGAGACGTGCTGAATGGGCTGGCTTTCAAATTTCACTTCCCACAGTTCGCGAATAAAAAAATAGAAATATTGGTGCAGTTGCATCAAAGTATTTTATAAAATATTCGGAATCTGCATCCATATTATATATAAGAATTTCAGTTACCCTAAAGAGAGATATACAAGATGGCAAAAGAAAAGTAACATATAAAGCTCCCACTTTTGGCGTTGAATGTATAATAAAGCAATAAATTGCATTAGATATAAGAAAACGAACACTCGGGGACCTGGAATATATTCTACAGGTGAAATATGTATTACAGGAAATGAGAGAAATAATAAGTATATACATGAAAATTCGCGAACCAGAAAATAATTTGCAAGTAAAAATGAATGTGGAATGGATTTCAATAAAGATATAAGATGATCGTGTAAAATTAACACTTGCTATTTACTAATCATTATTTTACATATGTGAAATAAAAGCTTCGGCCATTATTAACCATTTTTGAGAAATGTAATTAACCACCACAATAAAAACTCCGAATATTGTATGAATAATAAAAATTACAAACTTAAATTACGAGCGGCATGAACACGATACTCTCTTCCCCTGGGGTGGAACGCTAAAAGCGTCGCCCCGTGGCAGTTGACCTGCCAAAGTGTGCAGAGCACACGCAAAAGAAAAATGAAAATTCCAAGTTACAATTTCGGGAATTACCCATATACATTAATATGGCATCAAATTTACGTATTAATATTCATATTAAAATCCCTTTAAGAACAAATTATATTCGGCTTACCCAAGATGATGTTCTAAACAGCGCTTGTATGCAGTTACTTAAAAATTTAAAGAATATTCATATTTCCTATTACAAACACAACACCAATTGTCCAAAAAACTTCGATCCATTTTCCGTTACGTGAAACACTCGGCTGTTTGGAACTGATTTCGTTCGTTAATATTTCTATCTGATAATTGTTTAAAATTACTCTGGCAAAATCCGAAGATACCGAAACGAAATTAATCCCTAATTTACCGGGCTTGAGAGACGTGGAAACACTAGCACGCTTTATATGGGTAATATGAAGAAGCAAAATATGCTGTAGGAAGAATTTTCATGTTGGGTTGCAAGTATTCTAGATACACCAATAACGATAAACGAAGTTAATTTACTCGAAATTTTGTTTATTTTAAATTTATTTACGCTGTAATTTTATACCGAAATTTTATTTAGGCTGAAAATTTAGGAAGCACCCTTAGTGAAGTAAAAGAAAGTGACGAGCTTTTAAATATGAACATTGAATCTATTGAAAATTTCAAAATTTAGGCATGATGCTCGTGACGCATAAGATACGCCTTGCGATATGAAAAACATAAAAAGAAAGCACTGTAAGTAAGCTCCGTATTTTTTGCTCACACAACAAAGGGGCGGAGCCATACCAAAGGGGCGGAGCTACGAAAATGAAGGTTTGGTGTGGAACGGGGATTTAATGTTGATATGATTTACTTCTCAACATATATTCCTCAAGCCTTGACACATATAATTGGAAATAAGAACAAGTTCATATGCGTAATGATATTCATCAATTTTTGATTTTTAGCAATGAAATTTTCATTAAACTTAGATACTTATTTGTAATATACTGAGTTTCAACTGTACTGTGGCAGTTCTTCCCAGTAACGGGAGAGAAATCTCTAAGAAATTTATCTCTGAAAGAAAATCAGGTAAGTCTTGCAGCAGGAGTTCATCAGAAGAGGCTAAAAAGGAAAGAGAAAATCCACACAATTTCCTTGCTCGTATCGCCATGTGGTGGCGGTGAAATTTATTGTTATTACCTGTGCGAAGGTAAGGCACTCAGTGGATTATTAGAGCATACTTCATACAGGGGCTTGCAAATTTCACTTCCCATAGTTCGCGAATAAAAAAAAATAGAAATTTTGTTGCAGTTGCATCAAAGTATTGTATAAAATATTCGGAATCTGCATCCATATTATATATAAGAATTTCAGTTACCCTAAAGAGAGATACACAAGATGGGAAAAGAAAAGTAACATATAAAGCTCACACTTTTGGCGTTGAATGTATAATAAAGCAATAAATTGCATTAGATATAAGAAAACGAACACTCGGGGACCTGGAATATATTCTACAGATGAAATATGTATTACAGGAAATGAGAGAAGAAATAAGTATATACATAAAAATTCGCGAACCAGAAAATAAGTTACAAGTAAAAATGAATGTGGAATGGATTTCAATAAAGATATAAGATGGTCGTTGAAAATTAACACTTGCTCTTTACTAATCATTATTTTCCATATGCGAAATAAAAGCGTCGGACATTATTAACCATTTTTGAGAAATGCAATTAACCACCACCATAAAAACTCGGAATATTGCATGAATAATAAAAATTACAAACTTAAATTACGAGCGGCCTGACCACGAAACTCCCTTCCCCTGGGGTGGAACGCTAAAAGCGTCGCCCCGTGGCAGTTGACCTGCCAAACTGTGCAGAGCACACGCAAAATAAAAAAAAAAAAGTTAGAACGAAAATTCCAAGTCCCAATTTCGGAAATTACCCATATACATTAATATGGCATCAAACTTACGTATTAATATTCATATTAAAATCCCTTTAAGAACAAATTATATTCGGCTTACCCAAGATGATATTCTAAACAGCGGTTGTATGCAGTTACTTAAAAATTTAAAGAATATTCATATTTCCTATTATAGACACAACACCAATTGTATAAAAACTTCGATCCATTTTCCGTTACGTGATACACTCGGCTGTTTGCAACTGATTTCGTTTCTTTAATATTTCTATCTGATAATTGATAAAATTACTCTGGCACAATCCGAAGACAGCGAAACGAAATTCATCCCTAATTTAACGAGGTTCAGAGACGTGAAAACAATAGCACGCTGTATACGGGTGATATGAAGAAGCAAAATATGCTGTAGGAAGAAACATGATGTTGGCCTTCAAATATTCTAGATACACCGATAACGATAAACGAAGTTAGTTTAGTTGAAATTTTGCTTATTTTGAATTTATTTACGCTGCTGATATTTTATTCCCAAATTTTATTTAGGCTGAAATTTAGGAAACACCCTTAGTGAAGCAAAAGAAAGTGACAAGCTTTTAAATATGCACATTGAATCTATTTAAAATTTAAGGTCTGGACTAAAAGAAATATCTAAGTAATATTTGTCAGAATCTCCAGCAGTTCAATCGGCTTATAAATGCCATGGAATGAAATTGAGGTACGAATTATGTATAGAATAATTTATTTTTATATATAATTTTAATCAACTAAATATCTATTATTATGCACTAGAAACAATGCCTCTCTCGCTTTTGGATTTTAATATTTCAAAACCAGGGGTTCCTGACGGAATCAATTTCAATAGTTGAACATGCACGAACAGTAGATCGGCATATTCAAATATTACTGCAAAAAGAATAATAAAAAAATTGATAACTTTTTATTGATATCAAGCTATATCAGATAGTAAGAAAGGATTTATACAAAATAGGGCGATACACAAATACTGTTGTCTGTTATTGAAAAGAATATATCTTCACAGAGGATATATAATGATATCACCACTGATTTGTAATATATCATATATTATGCTTCAGTAAGTGTTAATTCCAATGAAGAAAGGTCTTAAGCATAATCTCTAAAGTTTTTGAATCTGAAAGTCATTCTGGAGAAACATCCCAAAATAAGTATTGTTACATTTAACAAACATTATTGACTTTCCTCTCTTCATACCTACTGGAAGCAGACTTTAGTCAAGTCAATTGACCATCTAAAACAAGCTGAAATTTTTTTATGTCATTTAAAAATTAAACAATTTTATGCCAAATATTGAAAAGTTGTGTTCATGCGTTTAATAAAATGGAACCTTTATTCAATTGCAATCTGCGATTTTGCTTCTGAAAACTTGTTTATATTTGCAAAATTAAAAACAATAAAACATTAATCTAACTTTAAAATTTCTAAACTTTTGTTAATAGTCTAATTTGCATGCTGTTTGTTATATAGAAAAAAGTAACAGTCGATTGCTATACGTTATTAATTGGATAATATAATATATAAGAATTCATAACTTATAACAATAATTATTAACAAGCATTTCCATATCAACAATGCAATAAATAAATAGCAGAACAATCAGCAGAAAATGGCTAATGTGAAATTTTATGCCTGTGATCTGCAATAATTTCCTGTGCCTTATAACTAATAGTTAAAAATAGTAACAATTAATTGTAAATATAATTATAATTAACGGTCTACGGTATTTCTAAATCATGGTTCAATATGTCTCCAATTTTTGGTTCAACGTATTCCAACTTCATGGTTAAACATTCTCTAAGCACGGATGCCAATTCATGGTTCAACATATGACTAAACAATGGTTCACTCAAAGCACCAAATTATGGAACAACATTTTACCATCTTTTGTTTGTAACTTTTTTGGTACCATAATTAGGTGAAACCTCGAACCAAATTTTTTACAGTGTAGTGTACTTATATTGATTGCAATTATTTAGCAAATCTTCTATTCTTATTTTTTGGCCCTGAAAAGGGCCTTTTTTATACAACTGTATGATCTTAACCTTATATTCTGGAAAGAACTATACTAATGGCTAGTTGAATTTCATCTTGTGTGATCATGCTTTTTCTTCTCCCGATAGTAATATTCAAGGCTACTTGCAAAATTTCAGTAGCCAGGTATCCCAAAAATTCGGACATACAGGTAACTGCATCCAATTTTAACCTGATTATCTGTCCATTTAGTCGCTTTCGGAAAAGACGACGCATTTTTCTGACAGGAATACAAACCGTAGACGGAACTAGCCCGTACATATCCATGATACAAGATAAGAGAGCAATGCCTCAGTCCGTAGGGCAGCTGCTTTATATGCTCTCGGAGCAGATTGTACTTTAAGCCAATCAAATTCGAGGGATTCTCAGTTACGCTGTCCAATAGAATTCATTACGTAAATTCTTATTTCGACATGTCTCCTGGTGCGTGCATTGCTTTAAATATTTATTTCTTTTTTACTTTAAAATGTCTAATTTAAGGACATCTCTGAGATTAACCTGACCGTTCATATGAGATTTTATAAGAACTATTTGTAATTTAGCTTCGACATCCCAAAATTAAAATCTTTACTTTAAAATTTATATAATCATAAACGTTCTGGCAATTTCTAAAATTTAGAAAATAGTAAATTTGTAATGATAAAATAAATCTGCCGTTTAGTCTTAGATGACGTTCCACAATACCAGGCAAAATATCAGAGGTCAAGGCTTCAATTACACTATAGGTCTTTAAACCACTCATAGAATTTTAAATGGACATTTGATTGGTTTTGAAGTGGTTATTAAAAAAAAGAGTTTGAAACAGCGTTTGGTGATAGTTTAATTATAAATTTGTATATAATTTAAATGATTAGTTGGATGTTTAAAAATTCATACATGTGAGTATACTTTACTATACTCTCTTACATGTGGTTTGTTTGATCCTCTACACAATGCAAATACGTTTGCAAATATTCAAAAGATTATTTCGTTTTGATTTCACTTGTTTATTAGAGGCAAATTCAAATAATCCGCTGCTCGAATTCGCCATACACCATCAGAAAGATTTATGCAAAATGAAGATAAAACAAAGCCTGTAAATGCATACCATTAAAACATGTTTAAGTTAGTTACTGCCTCATTTAAACATTTTATTATATTCCCCAAAACAAGACGTGTACACTGTTTGCCTGTGTATAGTCATTATTTATTTACAACTTTGTATTCCCTAGACAGGATTATGTCCGAAAAACTGATAAGTTCAGTTCTTCTCAGTAACATGATAATTGTATAAATTAGAAGTGATATCAAATAAACGTTTTGGCACTGTTCATTTCTATATTCATATATACCAAATAAGTCGTAATAGGATTTTCATAAAAGAAATTAAATTGTGTAAATTAATGTAGGTGTTGATATGAATAAAAATAACAAACTTGATATAAGAAAATAAATAAGTTATTTTGAAGATCTTTAATTAAGAAAATATAATTTTTTGCAAAAATGCACGTAAAGATTTAGCTCACATATTAAAATTCATGGAAAAATTTAACCTCATATATGAATGCCCCTTTTTACATGCTCGTGGAAAAGGAAAACAAAGTGAAATGCCAAAAATGCACTAAATATTTTTAATTAATAAACTTCATTTTCAATCTTTTTAGACTTCGTATAATATCCGTAAAAGTGACGAATGAAATATACCATAAAAGCAGTGGTTTCTTTCAGAACATTCGATTGGTATAATATGCGTAAAAGTGACGAATAAACTATACCATTATGGCGGTAGTTTTTTTCAGTACATTCGGATTCGTATAATTTTCGTAAAAATAACGTGTGGAAAATAACGATCAAGAGTCAACAGTAACTTCAGCCTTTTTCATTCGTATAAATTTCGTAAAAGTAACGTGCAAAAAATACCATACCCTTATTTCACCAAAATTATACATATATTTTTGGAGACGTGCTGCCTGGGCTGGCTTTCAAATTTCACTTCCCACAGTTCGCGAATAAAAAAATAGAAATATTGGTGCAGTTGCATCAAAGTATTTTATAAAATATTCGGAATCTGCATCCATATTATATATAAGAATTTCAGTTACCCTAAAGAGAGATATACAAGATGGCAAAAGAAAAGTAACATATAAAGCTCCCACTTTTGGCGTTGAATGTATAATAAAGCAATAAATTGCATTAGATATAAGAAAACGAACACTCGGGGACCTGGAATATATTCTACAGGTGAAATATGTATTACAAGAAATGAGAGAAATAATAAGTATATACATGAAAATTCGCAAACCAGAAAATAATTTGCAAGTAAAAATGAATGTGGAATGGATTTCAATAAAGATATAAGATGATCGTGTAAAATTAACACTTGCTATTTACTAATCATTATTTTACATATGTGAAATAAAAGCTTCGGCCATTATTAACCATTTTTGAGAAATGTAATTAACCACCACAATAAAAACTCCGAATATTGTATGAATAATAAAAATTACAAACTTAAATTACGAGCGGCATGAACACGATACTCTCTTCCCCTGGGGTGGAACGCTAAAAGCGTCGCCCCGTGGCAGTTGACCTGCCAAAGTGTGCAGAGCACACGCAAAAGAAAAATGAAAATTCCAAGTTACAATTTCGGGAATTACCCATATACATTAATATGGCATCAAATTTACGTATTAATATTCATATTAAAATCCCTTTAAGAACAAATTATATTCGGCTTACCCAAGATGATGTTCTAAACAGCGCTTGTATGCAGTTACTTAAAAATTTAAAGAATATTCATATTTCCTATTACAAACACAACACCAATTGTCCAAAAAACTTCGATCCATTTTCCGTTACGTGAAACACTCGGCTGTTTGGAACTGATTTCGTTCGTTAATATTTCTATCTGATAATTGTTTAAAATTACTCTGGCAAAATCCGAAGATACCGAAACGAAATTAATCCCTAATTTACCGGGCTTGAGAGACGTGAAAACACTAGCACGCTTTATATGGGTAATATGAAGAAGCAAAATATGCTGTAGGAAGAATTTTCATGTTGGGTTGCAAGTATTCTAGATACACCAATAACGATAAACGAAGTTAATTTACTCGAAATTTTGTTTATTTTAAATTTATTTACGCTGTAATTTTATACCGAAATTTTATTTAGGCTGAAAATTTAGGAAGCACCCTTAGTGAAGTAAAAGAAAGTGACGAGCTTTTAAATATGAACATTGAATCTATTGAAAATTTCAAAATTTAGGCATGATGCTCGTGACGCATAAGATACGCCTTGCGATATGAAAAACATAAAAAGAAAGCACTGTAAGTAAGCTCCGTATTTTTTGCTCACACAACAAAGGGGCGGAGCCATACCAAAGGGGCGGAGCTACGAAAATGAAGGTTTGGTGTGGAACGGGGATTTAATGTTGATATGATTTACTTCTCAACATATATTCCTCAAGCCTTGACACATATAATTGGAAATAAGAACAAGTTCATATGCGTAATGATATTCATCAATTTTTGATTTTTAGCAATGAAATTTTCATTAAACTTAGATACTTATTTGTAATATACTGAGTTTCAACTGTACTGTGGCAGTTCTTCCCAGTAACGGGAGAGAAATCTCTAAGAAATTTATCTCTGAAAGAAAATCAGGTAAGTCTTGCAGCAGGAGTTCATCAGAAGAGGCTAAAAAGGAAAGAGAAAATCCACACAATTTCCTTGCTCGTATCGCCATGTGGTGGCGGTGAAATTTATTGTTATTACCTGTGCGAAGGTAAGGCACTCAGTGGATTATTAGAGCATACTTCATACAGGGGCTTGCAAATTTCACTTCCCATAGTTCGCGAATAAAAAAAAATAGAAATTTTGTTGCAGTTGCATCAAAGTATTGTATAAAATATTCGGAATCTGCATCCATATTATATATAAGAATTTCAGTTACCCTAAAGAGAGATACACAAGATGGGAAAAGAAAAGTAACATATAAAGCTCCCACTTTTGGCGTTGAATGTATAATAAAGCAATAAATTGCATTAGATATAAGAAAACGAACACTCGGGGACCTGGAATATATTCTACAGATGAAATATGTATTACAGGAAATGAGAGAAGAAATAAGTATATACATAAAAATTCGCGAACCAGAAAATAAGTTACAAGTAAAAATGAATGTGGAATGGATTTCAATAAAGATATAAGATGGTCGTTGAAAATTAACACTTGCTCTTTACTAATCATTATTTTCCATGTGCGAAATAAAAGCGTCGGACATTATTAACCATTTTTGAGAAATGCAATTAACCACCACCATAAAAACTCGGAATATTGCATGAATAATAAAAATTACAAACTTAAATTACGAGCGGCCTGACCACGAAACTCCCTTCCCCTGGGGTGGAACGCTAAAAGCGTCGCCCCGTGGCAGTTGACCTGCCAAACTGTGCAGAGCACACGCAAAATAAAAAAAAAAAAGTTAGAACGAAAATTCCAAGTCCCAATTTCGGAAATTACCCATATACATTAATATGGCATCAAACTTACGTATTAATATTCATATTAAAATCCCTTTAAGAACAAATTATATTCGGCTTACCCAAGATGATATTCTAAACAGCGGTTGTATGCAGTTACTTAAAAATTTAAAGAATATTCATATTTCCTATTATAGACACAACACCAATTGTATAAAAACTTCGATCCATTTTCCGTTACGTGATACACTCGGCTGTTTGCAACTGATTTCGTTTCTTTAATATTTCTATCTGATAATTGATAAAATTACTCTGCCACAATCCGAAGACAGCGAAACGAAATTCATCCCTAATTTAACGAGGTTCAGAGACGTGAAAACAATAGCACGCTCTATACGGGTGATATGAAGAAGCAAAATATGCTGTAGGAAGAAACATGATGTTGGCCTTCAAATATTCTAGATACACCGATAACGATAAACGAAGTTAGTTTAGTTGAAATTTTGCTTATTTTGAATTTATTTACGCTGCTGATATTTTATTCCCAAATTTTATTTAGGCTGAAATTTAGGAAACACCCTTAGTGAAGCAAAAGAAAGTGACAAGCTTTTAAATATGCACATTGAATCTATTTAAAATTTAAGGTCTGGACTAAAAGAAATATCTAAGTAATATTTGTCAGAATCTCCAGCAGTTCAATCGGCTTATAAATGCCATGGAATGAAATTGAGGTACGAATTATGTATAGAATAATTTATTTTTATATATAATTTTAATCAACTAAATATCTATTATTATGCACTAGAAACAATGCCTCTCTCGCTTTTGGATTTTAATATTTCAAAACCAGGAGTTCCTGACGGAATCAATTTCAATAGTTGAACATGCACGAACAGTAGATCGGCATATTCAAATATTACTGCAAAAAGAATAATAAAAAAATTGATAACTTTTTATTGATATCAAGCTATATCAGATAGTAAGAAAGGATTTATACAAAATAGGGCGATACACAAATACTGTTGTCTGTTATTGAAAAGAATATATCTTCACAGAGGATATATAATGATATCACCACTGATTTGTAATATATCATATATTATGCTTCAGTAAGTGTTAATTCCAATGAAGAAAGGTCTTAAGCATAATCTCTAAAGTTTTTGAATCTGAAAGTCATTCTGGAGAAACATCCCAAAATAAGTATTGTTACATTTAACAAACATTATTGACTTTCCTCTCTTCATACCTACTGGAAGCAGACTTTAGTCAAGTCAATTGACCATCTAAAACAAGCTGAAATTTTTTTATGTCATTTAAAAATTAAACAATTTTATGCCAAATATTGAAAAGTTGTGTTCATGCGTTTAATAAAATGGAACCTTTATTCAATTGCAATCTGCGATTTTGCTTCTGAAAACTTGTTTATATTTGCAAAATTAAAAACAATAAAACATTAATCTAACTTTAAAATTTCTAAACTTTTGTTAATAGTCTAATTTGCATGCTGTTTGTTATATAGAAAAAAGTAACAGTCGATTGCTATACGTTATTAATTGGATAATATAATATATAAGAATTCATAACTTATAACAATAATTATTAACAAGCATTTCCATATCAACAATGCAATAAATAAATAGCAGAACAATCAGCAGAAAATGGCTAATGTGAAATTTTATGCCTGTGATCTGCAATAATTTCCTGTGGCTTATAACTAATAGTTAAAAATAGTAACAATTAATTGTAAATATAATTATAATTAACGGTCTACGGTATTTCTAAATCATGGTTCAATATGTCTCCAATTTTTGGTTCAACGTATTCCAACTTCATGGTTAAACATTCTCTAAGCATGGATGCCAATTCATGGTTCAACATATGACTAAACAATGGTTCACTCAAAGCACCAAATTATGGAACAACATTTTACCATCTTTTGTTTGTAACTTTTTTGGTACCATAATTAGGTGAAACCTCGAACCAAATTTTTTACAGTGTAGTGTACTTATATTGATTGCAATTATTTAGCAAATCTTCTATTCTTATTTTTTGGCCCTGAAAAGGGCCTTTTTTATACAACTGTAGGATCTTAACCTTATATTCTGGAAAGAACTATACTAATGGCTAGTTGAATTTCATCTTGTGTGATCATGCTTTTTCTTCTCCCGATAGTAATATTCAAGGCTACTTGCAAAATTTCAGTAGCCAGGTATCCCAAAAATTCGGACATACAGGTAACTGCATCCAATTTTAACCTGATTATCTGTCCATTTAGTCGCTTTCGGAAAAGACGACGCATTTTTCTGACAGGAATACAAACCGTAGACGGAACTAGCCCGTACATATCCATGATACAAGATAAGAGAGCAATGCCTCAGTCCGTAGGGCAGCTGCTTTATATGCTCTCGGAGCAGATTGTACTTTAAGCCAATCAAATTCGAGGGATTCTCAGTTACGCTGTCCAATAGAATTCATTACGTAAATTCTTATTTCGACATGTCTCCTGGTGCGTGCATTGCTTTAAATATTTATTTCTTTTTTACTTTAAAATGTCTAATTTAAGGACATCTCTGAGATTAACCTGACCGTTCATATGAGATTTTATAAAAACTATTTGTAATTTAGCTTCGACATCCCAAAATTAAAACCTTTACTTTAAAATTTATATAATCATAAACGTTCTGGCAATTTCTAAAATTTAGAAAATAGTAAATTTGTAATGATAAAATAAATCTGCCGTTTAGTCTTAGATGACGTTCCACAATACCAGGCAAAATATCAGAGGTCAAGGCTTCAATTACACTATAGGTCTTTAAACCACTCATAGAATTTTAAATGGACATTTGATTGGTTTTGAAGTGGTTATTAAAAAAAAGAGTTTGAAACAGCGTTTGGTGATAGTTTAATTATAAATTTGTATATAATTTAAATGATTAGTTGGATGTTTAAAAATTCATACATGTGAGTATACTTTACTATACTCTCTTACATGTGGTTTGTTTGATCCTCTACACAATGCAAATACGTTTGCAAATATTCAAAAGATTATTTCGTTTTGATTTCACTTGTATATTAGAGGCAAATTCAAATAATCCGCTGCTCGAATTCGCCATACACCATCAGAAAGATTTATGCAAAATGAAGATAAAACAAAGCCTGTAAATGCATACCATTAAAACATGTTTAAGTTAGTTACTGCCTCATTTAAACATTTTATTATATTCCCCAAAACAAGACGTGTACACTGTTTGCCTGTGTATAGTCATTATTTATTTACAACTTTGTATTCCCTAGACAGGATTATGTCCGAAAAACTGATAAGTTCAGTTCTTCTCAGTAACATGATAATTGTATAAATTAGAAGTGATATCAAATAAACGTTTTGGCACTGTTCATTTCTATATTCATATATACCAAATAAGTCGTAATAGGATTTTCATAAAAGAAATTAAATTGTGTAAATTAATGTAGGTGTTGATATGAATAAAAATAACAAACTTGATATAAGAAAATAAATAAGTTATTTTGAAGATCTTTAATTAAGAAAATATAATTTTTTGCAAAAATGCACGTAAAGATTTAGCTCACATATTAAAATTCATGGAAAAATTTAACCTCATATATGAATGCCCCTTTTTACATGCTCGTGGAAAAGGAAAACAAAGTGAAATGCCAAAAATGCACTAAATATTTTTAATTAATAAACTTCATTTTCAATCTTTTTAGACTTCGTATAATATCCGTAAAAGTGACGAATGAAATATACCATAAAAGCAGTGGTTTCTTTCAGAACATTCGATTGGTATAATATGCGTAAAAGTGACGAATAAACTATACCATTATGGCGGTAGTTTTTTTCAGTACATTCGGATTCGTATAATTTTCGTAAAAATAACGTGTGGAAAATAACGATCAAGAGTCAACAGTAACTTCAGCCTTTTTCATTCGTATAAATTTCGTAAAAGTAACGTGCAAAAAATACCATACCCTTATTTCACCAAAATTATACATATATTTTTGGAGACGTGCTGCCTGGGCTGGCTTTCAAATTTCACTTCCCACAGTTCGCGAATAAAAAAATAGAAATATTGGTGCAGTTGCATCAAAGTATTTTATAAAATATTCGGAATCTGCATCCATATTATATATAAGAATTTCAGTTACCCTAAAGAGAGATATACAAGATGGCAAAAGAAAAGTAACATATAAAGCTCCCACTTTTGGCGTTGAATGTATAATAAAGCAATAAATTGCATTAGATATAAGAAAACGAACACTCGGGGACCTGGAATATATTCTACAGGTGAAATATGTATTACAAGAAATGAGAGAAATAATAAGTATATACATGAAAATTCGCGAACCAGAAAATAATTTGCAAGTAAAAATGAATGTGGAATGGATTTCAATAAAGATATAAGATGATCGTGTAAAATTAACACTTGCTATTTACTAATCATTATTTTACATATGTGAAATAAAAGCTTCGGCCATTATTAACCATTTTTGAGAAATGTAATTAACCACCACGATAAAAACTCCGAATATTGTATGAATAATAAAAATTACAAACTTAAATTACGAGCGGCATGAACACGATACTCTCTTCCCCTGGGGTGGAACGCTAAAAGCGTCGCCCCGTGGCAGTTGACCTGCCAAAGTGTGCAGAGCACACGCAAAAGAAAAATGAAAATTCCAAGTTACAATTTCGGGAATTACCCATATACATTAATATGGCATCAAATTTACGTATTAATATTCATATTAAAATCCCTTTAAGAACAAATTATATTCGGCTTACCCAAGATGATGTTCTAAACAGCGCTTGTATGCAGTTACTTAAAAATTTAAAGAATATTCATATTTCCTATTACAAACACAACACCAATTGTCCAAAAAACTTCGATCCATTTTCCGTTACGTGAAACACTCGGCTGTTTGGAACTGATTTCGTTCGTTAATATTTCTATCTGATAATTGTTTAAAATTACTCTGGCAAAATCCGATGATACCGAAACGAAATTAATCCCTAATTTACCGGGCTTGAGAGACGTGAAAACACTAGCACGCTTTATATGGGTAATATGAAGAAGCAAAATATGCTGTAGGAAGAATTTTCATGTTGGGTTGCAAGTATTCTAGATACACCAATAACGATAAACGAAGTTAATTTACTCGAAATTTTGTTTATTTTAAATTTATTTACGCTGTAATTTTATACCGAAATTTTATTTAGGCTGAAAATTTAGGAAGCACCCTTAGTGAAGTAAAAGAAAGTGACGAGCTTTTAAATATGAACATTGAATCTATTGAAAATTTAAAAATTTAGGCATGATGCTCGTGACGCATAAGATACGCCTTGCGATATGAAAAACATAAAAAGAAAGCACTGTAAGTAAGCTCCGTATTTTTTGCTCACACAACAAAGGGGCGGAGCCATACCAAAGGGGCGGAGCTACGAAAATGAAGGTTTGGTGTGGAACGGGGATTTAATGTTGATATGATTTACTTCTCAACATATATTCCTCAAGCCTTGACACATATAATTGGAAATAAGAACAAGTTCATATGCGTAATGATATTCATCAATTTTTGATTTTTAGCAATGAAATTTTCATTAAACTTAGATACTTATTTGTAATATACTGAGTTTCAACTGTACTGTGGCAGTTCTTCCCAGTAACGGGAGAGAAATCTCTAAGAAATTTATCTCTGAAAGAAAATCAGGTAAGTCTTGCAGCAGGAGTTCATCAGAAGAGGCTAAAAAGGAAAGAGAAAATCCACACAATTTCCTTGCTCGTATCGCCATGTGGTGGCGGTGAAATTTATTATTATTACCTGTGCGAAGGTAAGGCACTCAGTGGATTATTAGAGCATACTTCATACAGGGGGTTGCAAATTTCACTTCCCATAGTTCGCGAATAAAAAAAAATAGAAATTTTGTTGCAGTTGCATCAAAGTATTGTATAAAATATTCGGAATCTGCATCCATATTATATATAAGAATTTCAGTTACCCTAAAGAGAGATACACAAGATGGGAAAAGAAAAGTAACTTATAAAGCTCACACTTTTGGCGTTGAATGTATAATAAAGCAATAAATTGCATTAGATATAAGAAAACGAACACTCGGGGACCTGGAATATATTCTACAGATGAAATATGTATTACAGGAAATGAGAGAAGAAATAAGTATATACATGAAAATTCGCGAACCAGAAAATAATTTGCAAGTAAAAATGAATGTGGAATGGATTTCAATAAAGATATAAGATGATCGTGTAAAATTAACACTTGCTATTTACTAATCATTATTTTACATATGTGAAATAAAAGCTTCGGCCATTATTAACCATTTTTGAGAAATGTAATTAACCACCACAATAAAAACTCCGAATATTGTATGAATAGTAAAAATTACAAACTTAAATTACGAGCGGCATGAACACGATACTCTCTTCCCCTGGGGTGGAACGCTAAAAGCGTCGCCCCGTGGCAGTTGACCTGCCAAAGTGTGCAGAGCACACGGAAAAAAAAATGAAAATTCCAAGTTACAATTTCGGGAATTACCCATATACATTAATATGGCATCAAATTTACGTATTAATATTCATATTAAAATCCCTTTAAGAACAAATTATATTCGGCTTACCCAAGATGATGTTCTAAACAGCGCTTGTATGCAGTTACTTAAAAATTTAAAGAATATTCATATTTCCTATTACAAACACAACACCAATTGTCCAAAAAACTTCGATCCATTTTCCGTTACGTGAAACACTCGGCTGTTTGGAACTGATTTCGTTCGTTAATATTTCTATCTGATAATTGTTTAAAATTACTCTGGCAAAATCCGAAGATACCGAAACGAAATTAATCCCTAATTTACCGGGCTTGAGAGACGTGAAAACACTAGCACGCTTTATATGGGTAATATGAAGAAGCAAAATATGCTGTAGGAAGAATTTTCATGTTGGGTTGCAAGTATTCTAGATACACCAATAACGATAAACGAAGTTAATTTACTCGAAATTTTGTTTATTTTAAATTTATTTACGCTGTAATTTTATACCGAAATTTTATTTAGGCTGAAAATTTAGGAAGCACCCTTAGTGAAGTAAAAGAAAGTGACGAGCTTTTAAATATGAACATTGAATCTATTGAAAATTTAAAAATTTAGGCATGATGCTCGTGACGCATAAGATACGCCTTGCGATATGAAAAACATAAAAAGAAAGCACTGTAAGTAAGCTCCGTATTTTTTGCTCACACAACAAAGGGGCGGAGCCATACCAAAGGGGCGGAGCTACGAAAATGAAGGTTTGGTGTGGAACGGGGATTTAATGTTGATATGATTTACTTCTCAACATATATTCCTCAAGCCTTGCCACATATAATTGGAAATAAGAACAAGTTCATATGCGTAATGATATTCATCAATTTTTGATTTTTAGCAATGAAATTTTCAATAAACTTAGATACTTATTTGTAATATACTGAGTTTCAACTGTACTGTGGCAGTTCTTCCCAGTAACGGGAGAGAAATCTCTAAGAAATTTATCTCTGAAAGAAAATCAGGTAAGTCTTGCAGCAGGAGTTCATCAGAAGAGGCTAAAAAGGAAAGAGAAAATCCACACAATTTCCTTGCTCGTATCGCCATGTGGTGGCGGTGAAATTTATTATTATTACCTGTGCGAAGGTAAGGCACTCAGTGGATTATTAGAGCATACTTCATACAGGGGGTTGCAAATTTCACTTCCCATAGTTCGCGAATAAAAAAAAATAGAAATTTTGTTGCAGTTGCATCAAAGTATTGTATAAAATATTCGGAATCTGCATCCATATTATATATAAGAATTTCAGTTACCCTAAAGAGAGATACACAAGATGGGAAAAGAAAAGTAACATATAAAGCTCACACTTTTGGCGTTGAATGTATAATAAAGCAATAAATTGCATTAGATATAAGAAAACGAACACTCGGGGACCTGGAATATATTCTACAGATGAAATATGTATTACAGGAAATGAGAGAAGAAATAAGTATATACATAAAAATTCGCGAACCAGAAAATAAGTTACAAGTAAAAATGAATGTGGAATGCATTTCAATAAAGATATAAGATGATCGTTGAAAATTAACACTTGCTCTTTACTAATCATTATTTTCCATATGCGAAATAAAAGCGTCGGACATTATTAACCATTTTTGAGAAATGCAATTAACCACCACCATAAAAACTCGGAATATTGCATGAATAATAAAAATTACAAACTTAAATTACGAACGGCCTGACCACGAAACTCCCTTCCCCTGGGGTGGAACGCTAAAAGCGTCGCCCCGTGGCAGTTGACCTGCCAAACTGTGCAGAGCACACGCAAAATAAAAAAAAAAAGTTAGAACGAAAATTCCAAGTCCCAATTTCGGAAATTACCCATATACATTAATATGGCATCAAACTTACGTATTAATATTCATATTAAAATCCCTTTAAGAACAAATTATATTCGGCTTACCCAAGATGATATTCTAAACAGCGGTTGTATGCAGTTACTTAAAAATTTAAAGAATATTCATATTTCCTATTATAGACACAACACCAATTGTATAAAAACTTCGATCCATTTTCCGTTACGTGATACACTCGGCTGTTTGCAACTGATTTCGTTTCTTTAATATTTCTATCTGATAATTGATAAAATTACTCTGGCACAATCCGAAGACAGCGAAACGAAATTCATCCCTAATTTAACGAGGTTCAGAGACGTGAAAACAATAGCACGCTCTATACGGGTGATATGAAGAAGCAAAATATGCTGTAGGAAGAAACATGATGTTGGCCTTCAAATATTCTAGATACACCGATAACGATAAACGAAGTTAGTTTAGTTGAAATTTTGCTTATTTTGAATTTATTTACGCTGCTGATATTTTATTCCCAAATTTTATTTAGGCTGAAATTTAGGAAACACCCTTAGTGAAGCAAAAGAAAGTGACAAGCTTTTAAATATGCACATTGAATCTATTTAAAATTTAAGGTCTGGACTAAAAGAAATTTCTAAGTAATATTTGTCAGAATCTCCAGCAGTTCAATCGGCTTATAAATGCCATGGAATGAAATTGAGGTACGAATTATGTATAGAATAATTTATTTTTATATATAATTTTAATCAACTAAATATCTATTATTATGCACTAGAAACAATGCCTCTCTCGCTTTTGGATTTTAATATTTCAAAACCAGGAGTTCCTGACGGAATCAATTTCAATAGTTGAACATGCACGAACAGTAGATCGGCATATTCAAATATTACTGCAAAAAGAATAATAAAAAAATTGATAACTTTTTATTGATATCAAGCTATATCAGATAGTAAGAAAGGATTTATACAAAATAGGGCGATACACAAATACTGTTGTCTGTTATTCAAAAGAATATATCTTCACAGAGGATATATAATGATATCACCACTGATTTGTGATATATCATATATTATGCTTCAGTAAGTGTTAATTCCAATGAAGAAAGGTCTTAAGCATAGTCTCTAAAGTTTTTGAATCTGAAAGTCATTCTGGAGAAACATCCCAAAATAAGTATTGTTACATTTAACAAACATTATTGACTTTCCTCTCTTCATACCTACTGGAAGCAGACTTTAGTCAAGTCAATTGACCATCTAAAACAAGCTGAAATTTTTTTATGTCATTTAAAAATTAAACAATTTTATGCCAAATATTGAAAAGTTGTGTTCATGCGTTTAATAAAATGGAACCTTTATTCAATTGCAATCTGCGATTTTGCTTCTGAAAACTTGTTTATATTTGCAAAATTAAAAACAATAAAACATTAATCTAACTTTAAAATTTCTAAACTTTTGTTAATAGTCTAATTTGCATGTTGTTTGTTATATAGAAAAAAGTAACAGTCGATTGCTATACGTTATTAATTGGATAATATAATATATAAGAATTCATAACTTATAACAATAATTATTAACAAGCATTTCCATATCAACAATGCAATAAATAAATAGCAGAACAATCAGCAGAAAATGGCTAATGTGAAATTTTATGCCTGTGATCTGCAATAATTTCCTGTGCCTTATAACTAATAGTTAAAAATAGTAAGAATTAATTGTAAATATAATTATAATTAACGGTCTACGGTATTTCTAAATCATGGTTCAATATGTCTCCAATTTTTGGTTCAACGTATTCCAACTTCATGGTTAAACATTCTCTAAGCATGGATGCCAATTCATGGTTCAACATATGACTAAACAATGGTTCACTCAAAGCACCAAATTATGGAACAACATTTTACCATCTTTTGTTTGTAACTTTTTTGGTACCATAATTAGGTGAAACCTCGAACCAAATTTTTTACAGTGTAGTGTACTTATATTGATTGCAATTATTTAGCAAATCTTCTATTCTTATTTTTTGGCCCTGAAAAGGGCCTTTTTTATACAACTGTATGATCTTAACCTTATATTCTGGAAAGAACTATACTAATGGCTAGTTGAATTTCATCTTGTGTGATCATGCTTTTTCTTCTCCCGATAGTAATATTCAAGGCTACTTGCAAAATTTCAGTAGCCAGGTATCCCAAAAATTCGGACATACAGGTAACTGCATCCAATTTTAACCTGATTATCTGTCCATTTAGTCGCTTTCGGAAAAGACGACGCATTTTTCTGACAGGAATACAAACCGTAGACGGAACTAGCCCGTACATATCCATGATACAAGATAAGAGAGCAATGCCTCAGTCCGTAGGGTAGCTGCTTTATATGCTCTCGGAGCAAATTGTACTTTAAGCCAATCAAATTCGAGGGATTCTCAGTTACTCTGTCCAATAGAATTCATTACATAAATTCTTATTTCGACATGTCTCCTGGTGCGTGCATTGCTTTAAATATTTATTTCTTTTTTACTTTAAAATGTCTAATTTAAGGACATCTCTGAGATTAACCTGACCGTTCATATGAGATTTTATAAAAACTATTTGTAATTTAGCTTCGACATCCCAAAATTAAAACCTTTACTTTAAAATTTATATAATCATAAACGTTCTGGCAATTTCTAAAATTTAGAAAATAGTAAATTTGTAATGATAAAATAAATCTGCCGTTTAGTCTTAGATGACGTTCCACAATACCAGGCAAAATATCAGAGGTCAAGGCTTCAATTACACTATAGGTCTTTAAACCACTCATAGAATTTTAAATGGACATTTGATTGGTTTTGAAGTGGTTATTAAAAAAAAGAGTTTGAAACAGCGTTTGGTGATAGTTTAATTATAAATTTGTATATAATTTAAATGATTAGTTGGATGTTTAAAAATTCATACATGTGAGTATACTTTACTATACTCTCTTACATGTGGTTTGTTTGATCCTCTACACAATGCAAATACGTTTGCAAATATTCAAAAGATTATTTCGTTTTGATTTCACTTGTTTATTAGAGGCAAATTCAAATAATCCGCTGCTCGAATTCGCCATACACCATCAGAAAGATTTATGCAAAATGAAGATAAAACAAAGCCTGTAAATGCATACCATTAAAACATGTTTAAGTTAGTTACTGCCTCATTTAAACATTTTATTATATTCCCCAAAACAAGACGTGTACACTGTTTGCCTGTGTATAGTCATTATTTATTTACAACTTTGTATTCCCTAGACAGGATTATGTCCGAAAAACTGATAAGTTCAGTTCTTCTCAGTAACATGATAATTGTATAAATTAGAAGTGATATCAAATAAACGTTTTGGCACTGTTCATTTCTATATTCATATATACCAAATAAGTCGTAATAGGATTTTCATAAAAGAAATTAAATTGTGTAAATTAATGTAGGTGTTGATATGAATAAAAATAACAAACTTGATATAAGAAAATAAATAAGTTATTTTGAAGATCTTTAATTAAGAAAATATAATTTTTTGCAAAAATGCACGTAAAGATTTAGCTCACATATTAAAATTCATGGAAAAATTTAACCTCATATATGAATGCCCCTTTTTACATGCTCGTGGAAAAGGAAAACAAAGTGAAATGCCAAAAATGCACTAAATATTTTTAATTAATAAACTTCATTTTCAATCTTTTTAGACTTCGTATAATATCCGTAAAAGTGACGAATGAAATATACCATAAAAGCAGTGGTTTCTTTCAGAACATTCGATTGGTATAATATGCGTAAAAGTGACGAATAAACTATACCATTATGGCGGTAGTTTTTTTCAGTACATTCGGATTCGTATAATTTTCGTAAAAATAACGTGTGGAAAATAACGATCAAGAGTCAACAGTAACTTCAGCCTTTTTCATTCGTATAAATTTCGTAAAAGTAACGTGCAAAAAATACCATACCCTTATTTCACCAAAATTATACATATATTTTTGGAGACGTGCTGCCTGGGCTGGCTTTCAAATTTCACTTCCCACAGTTCGCGAATAAAAAAATAGAAATATTGGTGCAGTTGCATCAAAGTATTTTATAAAATATTCGGAATCTGCATCCATATTATATATAAGAATTTCAGTTACCCTAAAGAGAGCTATACAAGATGGCAAAAGAAAAGTAACATATAAAGCTCCCACTTTTGGCGTTGAATGTATAATAAAGCAATAAATTGCATTAGATATAAGAAAACGAACACTCGGGGACCTGGAATATATTCTACAGGTGAAATATGTATTACAGGAAATGAGAGAAGAAATAAGTATATACATAAAAATTCGCGAACCAGAAAATAAGTTACAAGTAAAAATGAATGTGGAATGGATTTCAATAAAGATATAAGATGATCGTGTAAAATTAACACTTGCTATTTACTAATCATTATTTTACATATGTGAAATAAAAGCTTCGGCCATTATTAACCATTTTTGAGAAATGTAATTAACCACCACAATAAAAACTCCGAATATTGTATGAATAATAAAAATTACAAACTTAAATTACGAGCGGCATGAACACGATACTCTCTTCCCCTGGGGTGGAACGCTAAAAGCGTCGCCCCGTGGCAGTTGACCTGCCAAAGTGTGCAGAGCACACGCAAAAGAAAAATGAAAATTCCAAGTTACAATTTCGGGAATTACCCATATACATTAATATGGCATCAAATTTACGTATTAATATTCATATTAAAATCCCTTTAAGAACAAATTATATTCGGCTTACCCAAGATGATGTTCTAAACAGCGCTTGTATGCAGTTACTTAAAAATTTAAAGAATATTCATATTTCCTATTACAAACACAACACCAATTGTCCAAAAAACTTCGATCCATTTTCCGTTACGTGAAACACTCGGCTGTTTGGAACTGATTTCGTTCGTTAATATTTCTATCTGATAATTGTTTAAAATTACTCTGGCAAAATCCGAAGATACCGAAACGAAATTAATCCCTAATTTACCGGGCTTGAGAGACGTGAAAACACTAGCACGCTTTATATGGGTAATATGAAGAAGCAAAATATGCTGTAGGAAGAATTTTCATGTTGGGTTGCAAGTATTCTAGATACACCAATAACGATAAACGAAGTTAATTTACTCGAAATTTTGTTTATTTTAAATTTATTTACGCTGTAATTTTATACCGAAATTTTATTTAGGCTGAAAATTTAGGAAGCACCCTTAGTGAAGTAAAAGAAAGTGACCAGCTTTTAAATATGAACATTGAATCTATTGAAAATTTAAAAATTTAGGCATGATGCTCGTGACGCATAAGATACGCCTTGCGATATGAAAAACATAAAAAGAAAGCACTGTAAGTAAGCTCCGTATTTTTTGCTCACACAACAAAGGGGCGGAGCCATACCAAAGGGGCGGAGCTACGAAAATGAAGGTTTGGTGTGGAACGGGGATTTAATGTTGATATGATTTACTTCTCAACATATATTCCTCAAGCCTTGACACATATAATTGGAAATAAGAACAAGTTCATATGCGTAATGATATTCATCAATTTTTGATTTTTAGCAATGAAATTTTCATTAAACTTAGATACTTATTTGTAATATACTGAGTTTCAACTGTACTGTGGCAGTTCTTCCCAGTAACGGGAGAGAAATCTCTAAGAAATTTATCTCTGAAAGAAAATCAGGTAAGTCTTGCAGCAGGAGTTCATCAGAAGAGGCTAAAAAGGAAAGAGAAAATCCACACAATTTCCTTGCTCGTATCGCCATGTGGTGGCGGTGAAATTTATTATTATTACCTGTGCGAAGGTAAGGCACTCAGTGGATTATTAGAGCATACTTCATACAGGGGCTTGCAAATTTCACTTCCCATAGTTCGCGAATAAAAAAAAATAGAAATTTTGTTGCAGTTGCATCAAAGTATTGTATAAAATATTCGGAATCTGCATCCATATTATATATAAGAATTTCAGTTACCCTAAAGAGAGATACACAAGATGGGAAAAGAAAAGTAACATATAAAGCTCACACTTTTGGCGTTGAATGTATAATAAAGCAATAAATTGCATTAGATATAAGAAAACGAACACTCGGGGACCTGGAATATATTCTACAGATGAAATATGTATTACAGGAAATGAGAGAAGAAATAAGTATATACATGAAAATTCGCGAACCAGAAAATAATTTGCAAGTAAAAATGAATGTGGAATGGATTTCAATAAAGATATAAGATGATCGTGTAAAATTAACACTTGCTATTTACTAATCATTATTTTACATATGTGAAATAAAAGCTTCGGCCATTATTAACCATTTTTGAGAAATGTAATTAACCACCACAATAAAAACTCCGAATATTGTATGAATAATAAAAATTACAAACTTAAATTACGAGCGGCATGAACACGATACTCTCTTCCCCTGGGGTGGAACGCTAAAAGCGTCGCCCCGTGGCAGTTGACCTGCCAAAGTGTGCAGAGCACACGCAAAAGAAAAATGAAAATTCCAAGTTACAATTTCGGGAATTACCCATATACATTAATATGGCATCAAATTTACGTATTAATATTCATATTAAAATCCCTTTAAGAACAAATTATATTCGGCTTACCCAAGATGATGTTCTAAACAGCGCTTGTATGCAGTTACTTAAAAATTTAAAGAATATTCATATTTCCTATTACAAACACAACACCAATTGTCCAAAAAACTTCGATCCATTTTCCGTTACGTGAAACACTCGGCTGTTTGGAACTGATTTCGTTCGTTAATATTTCTATCTGATAATTGTTTAAAATTACTCTGGCAAAATCCGAAGATACCGAAACGAAATTAATCCCTAATTTACCGGGCTTGAGAGACGTGAAAACACTAGCACGCTTTATATGGGTAATATGAAGAAGCAAAATATGCTGTAGGAAGAATTTTCATGTTGGGTTGCAAGTATTCTAGATACACCAATAACGATAAACGAAGTTAATTTACTCGAAATTTTGTTTATTTTAAATTTATTTACGCTGTAATTTTATACCGAAATTTTATTTAGTCTGAAAATTTAGGAAGCACCCTTAGTGAAGTAAAAGAAAGTGACGAGCTTTTAAATATGAACATTGAATCTATTGAAAATTTAAAAATTTAGGCATGATGCTCGTGACGCATAAGATACGCCTTGCGATATGAAAAACATAAAAAGAAAGCACTGTAAGTAAGCTCCGTATTTTTTGCTCACACAACAAAGGGGCGGAGCCATACCAAAGGGGCGGAGCTACGAAAATGAAGGTTTGGTGTGGAACGGGGATTTAATGTTGATATGATTTACTTCTCAACATATATTCCTCAAGCCTTGACACATATAATTGGAAATAAGAACAAGTTCATATGCGTAATGATATTCATCAATTTTTGATTTTTAGCAATGAAATTTTCATTAAACTTAGATACTTATTTGTAATATACTGAGTTTCAACTGTACTGTGGCAGTTCTTCCCAGTAACGGGAGAGAAATCTCTAAGAAATTTATCTCTGAAAGAAAATCAGGTAAGTCTTGCAGCAGGAGTTCATCAGAAGAGGCTAAAAAGGAAAGAGAAAATCCACACAATTTCCTTGCTCGTATCGCCATGTGGTGGCGGTGAAATTTATTATTATTACCTGTGCGAAGGTAAGGCACTCAGTGGATTATTAGAGCATACTTCATACAGGGGGTTGCAAATTTCACTTCCCATAGTTCGCGAATAAAAAAAAATAGTAATTTTGTTGCAGTTGCATCAAAGTATTGTATAAAATATTCGGAATCTGCATCCATATTATATATAAGAATTTCAGTTACCCTAAAGAGAGATACACAAGATGGGAAAAGAAAAGTAACATATAAAGCTCACACTTTTGGCGTTGAATGTATAATAAAGCAATAAATTGCATTAGATATAAGAAAACGAACACTCGGGGACCTGGAATATATTCTACAGATGAAATATGTATTACAGGAAATGAGAGAAGAAATAAGTATATACATAAAAATTCGCGAACCAGAAAATAAGTTACAAGTAAAAATGAATGTGGAATGGATTTCAATAAAGATATAAGATGATCGTTGAAAATTAACACTTGCTCTTTACTAATCATTATTTTCCATATGCGAAATAAAAGCGTCGGACATTATTAACCATTTTTGAGAAATGCAATTAACCACCACCATAAAAACTCGGAATATTGCATGAATAATAAAAATTACAAACTTAAATTACGAGCGGCCTGACCACGAAACTCCCTTCCCCTGGGGTGGAACGCTAAAAGCGTCGCCCCGTGGCAGTTGACCTGCCAAACTGTGCAGAGCACACGCAAAATAAAAAAAAAAAGTTAGAACGAAAATTCCAAGTCCCAATTTCGGAAATTACCCATATACATTAATATGGCATCAAACTTACGTATTAATATTCATATTAAAATCCCTTTAAGAACAAATTATATTCGGCTTACCCAAGATGATATTCTAAACAGCGGTTGTATGCAGTTACTTAAAAATTTAAAGAATATTCATATTTCCTATTATAGACACAACACCAATTGTATAAAAACTTCGATCCATTTTCCGTTACGTGATACACTCGGCTGTTTGCAACTGATTTCGTTTCTTTAATATTTCTATCTGATAATTGATAAAATTACTCTGGCACAATCCGAAGACAGCGAAACGAAATTCATCCCTAATTTAACGAGGTTCAGAGACGTGAAAACAATAGCACGCTCTATACGGGTGATATGAAGAAGCAAAATATGCTGTAGGAAGAAACATGATGTTGGCCTTCAAATATTCTAGATACACCGATAACGATAAACGAAGTTAGTTTAGTTGAAATTTTGCTTATTTTGAATTTATTTACGCTGCTGATATTTTATTCCCAAATTTTATTTAGGCTGAAATTTAGGAAACACCCTTAGTGAAGCAAAAGAAAGTGACAAGCTTTTAAATATGCACATTGAATCTATTTAAAATTTAAGGTCTGGACTAAAAGAAATTTCTAAGTAATATTTGTCAGAATCTCCAGCAGTTCAATCGGCTTATAAATGCCATGGAATGAAATTGAGGTACGAATTATGTATAGAATAATTTATTTTTATATATAATTTTAATCAACTAAATATCTATTATTATGCACTAGAAACAATGCCTCTCTCGCTTTTGGATTTTAATATTTCAAAACCAGGAGTTCCTGACGGAATCAATTTCAATAGTTGAACATGCACGAACAGTAGATCGGCATATTCAAATATTACTGCAAAAAGAATAATAAAAAAATTGATAACTTTTTATTGATATCAAGCTATATCAGATAGTAAGAAAGGATTTATACAAAATAGGGCGATACACAAATACTGTTGTCTGTTATTCAAAAGAATATATCTTCACAGAGGATATATAATGATATCACCACTGATTTGTGATATATCATATATTATGCTTCAGTAAGTGTTAATTCCAATGAAGAAAGGTCTTAAGCATAATCTCTAAAGTTTTTGAATCTGAAAGTCATTCTGGAGAAACATCCCAAAATAAGTATTGTTACATTTAACAAACATTATTGACTTTCCTCTCTTCATACCTACTGGAAGCAGACTTTAGTCAAGTCAATTGACCATCTAAAACAAGCTGAAATTTTTTTATGTCATTTAAAAATTAAACAATTTTATGCCAAATATTGAAAAGTTGTGTTCATGCGTTTAATAAAATGGAACCTTTATTCAATTGCAATCTGCGATTTTGCTTCTGAAAACTTGTTTATATTTGCAAAATTAAAAACAATAAAACATTAATCTAACTTTAAAATTTCTAAACTTTTGTTAATAGTCTAATTTGCATGCTGTTTGTTATATAGAAAAAAGTAACAGTCGATTGCTATACGTTATTAATTGGATAATATAATATATAAGAATTCATAACTTATAACAATAATTATTAACAAGCATTTCCATATCAACAATGCAATAAATAAATAGCAGAACCATCAGCAGAAAATGGCTAATGTGAAATTTTATGCCTGTGATCTGCAATAATTTCCTGTGCCTTATAACTAATAGTTAAAAATAGTAACAATTAATTGTAAATATAATTATAATTAACGGTCTACGGTATTTCTAAATCATGGTTCAATATGTCTCCAATTTTTGGTTCAACGTATTCCAACTTCATGGTTAAACATTCTCTAAGCATGGATGCCAATTCATGGTTCAACATATGACTAAACAATGGTTCACTCAAAGCACCAAATTATGGAACAACATTTTACCATCTTTTGTTTGTAACTTTTTTGGTACCATAATTAGGTGAAACATCGAACCAAATTTTTTACAGTGTAGTGTACTTATATTGATTGCAATTATTTAGCAAATCTTCTATTCTTATTTTTTGGCCCTGAAAAGGGCCTTTTTTATACAACTGTATGATCTTAACCTTATATTCTGGAAAGAACTATACTAATGGCTAGTTGAATTTCATCTTGTGTGATCATGCTTTTTCTTCTCCCGATAGTAATATTCAAGGCTACTTGCAAAATTTCAGTATGCAGGTATCCCAAAAATTCGGACATACAGGTAACTGCATCCAATTTTAACCTGATTATCTGTCCATTTAGTCGCTTTCGGAAAAGACGACGCATTTTTCTGACAGGAATACAAACCGTAGACGGAACTAGCCCGTACATATCCATGATACAAGATAAGAGAGCAATGCCTCAGTCCGTAGGGTAGCTGCTTTATATGCTCTCGGAGCAGATTGTACTTTAAGCCAATCAAATTCGAGGGATTCTCAGTTACGCTGTCCAATAGAATTCATTACATAAATTCTTATTTCGACATGTCTCCTGGTGCGTGCATTGCTTTAAATATTTATTTCTTTTTTACTTTAAAATGTCTAATTTAAGGACATCTCTGAGATTAACCTGACCGTTCATATGAGATTTTATAAAAACTATTTGTAATTTAGCTTCGACATCCCAAAATTAAAACCTTTACTTTAAAATTTATATAATCATAAACGTTCTGGCAATTTCTAAAATTTAGAAAATAGTAAATTTGTAATGATAAAATAAATCTGCCGTTTAGTCTTAGATGACGTTCCATAATACCAGGCAAAATATCAGAGGTCAAGGCTTCAATTACACTATAGGTCTTTAAACCACTCATAGAATTTTAAATGGACATTTGATTGGTTTTGAAGTGGTTATTAAAAAAAAGAGTTTGAAACAGCGTTTGGTGATAGTTTAATTATAAATTTGTATATAATTTAAATGATTAGTTGGATGTTTAAAAATTCATACATGTGAGTATACTTTACTATACTCTCTTACATGTGGTTTGTTTGATCCTCTACACAATGCAAATACGTTTGCAAATATTCAAAAGATTATTTCGTTTTGATTTCACTTGTTTATTAGAGGCAAATTCAAATAATCCGCTGCTCGAATTCGCCATACACCATCAGAAAGATTTATGCAAAATGAAGATAAAACAAAGCCTGTAAATGCATACCATTAAAACATGTTTAAGTTAGTTACTGCCTCATTTAAACATTTTATTATATTCCCCAAAACAAGACGTGTACACTGTTTGCCTG